>NC_088233.1:55684391-56946891 GCF_036934945.1 Oncorhynchus masou masou
AGTTGTGGCAAAATGGCTTAAGGACAACAAAATCACAAAGCCCTGACCTCAATCCTATAGACAATTTGTGGGCAGAACTGAAAAAGCCTGTGGGTGCAAGGAGGGCTACAAACCTGACTCAGTTACACCAGCTCTGTCATGAGGAATGGGCCAAAATTCACCCAACTTATTGTGGGAAGCTTGTGGAAGGCTCCCTGAAATGTTTGACCCAAGTTTAACAATTTAAAGGCAATGCTACCAAATACTAACTGAGTGTGCGTAAACCTCTGACCCACTGGGAATGTGAAGATAGATATTAAAGCTGAAATTAATCAATCTCTTAACTATTATTCTGACATTTCACATTCTTTATATAAACTGGTGATTCTAACTAAGACAGGATTTTTTTTACTAGGACTAAATGTCAGGAATTGTGAAACTGAGTTGAAATGTATTTGGCTAAGATATATGTAAACTTCTGACTTCAACTGTGTGTGTATATGTGTATATATATATATGTGTGTGTGTGTGTATATATGTGCGTGTGTGTATATATGTATATTTATGTGTATATATATGTGTGTATATATGTATATGTATATATGTGTTTTCACACACTGTTGCTGGTATTTTGTCCCATTCCTCCAGGCAGATCTCCTCCAGAGCAGTGATGTTTTGGGGCTGTTGCTGGGCAACACGGACTTTCAACTCACTCCAAAGATTTTCTATGGGGTTGAGATCTGGAGACTGGCTAGGCCACTCCGGGACCTTGAAATGCTTCTTACGAAGCCACTCCTTCGTTTCCCGGGCGGTGTGTTTGGGATCATTGTCATGCTGAAAGACCCAGCCACGTTTCATCTTCAATGCCCTTGCTGATGGAAGGAGGTTTTCACTAAAAATCTCACGATACATCGCCCCATTCATTCTTTCCTTTAGATGGATCAGTCGTCCTGGTCCCTTTGCAGAAAAACAGCCCCAAAGCATGATGTTTCCACCCCCATGCTTCACAGTAGGTATGGTGTTCTTTGGATGCAACTCAGCATTCTTTGTCCTCCAAACACGATGAGTTGAGTTTTTACCAAAAAGTTATATTTTGGTTTCATCTGACCATATGACATTCTCCCAATCTTCTTCTGGATCATCCAAATGCTCTCTAGCACACTTCAGACGGGCCTGGACATGTACTGGCTTAAGCAGGGGGACACGTCTGGCACTGCGGGATTTGAGTCCCTGGCGGCGTAGTTTGTTACTGATGGTAGGCTTTGTTACTTTGGTCCCAGCTCTCTGCAGGTCATTCACTAGGTCCCCCCGTGTGGTTCTGGGATTTTTGCTCACCGTTCCTTGTGATCATTTTGACCCAACGGGGTGAGATCTTGCGTGGAGCCCCAGATCGAGGGAGATTATCAGTGGTCTTGTATGACTTCCATCTCCTGATAATTGCTCCCACAGTTGATTTCTTCAAATCAAGTTGCTTACCTATTGCAGATCCAGTCATCCCAGCCTGGTGCAGGTCTACAATTTTGTTTCTGGTGTCCTTTGACAGCTCTTTGGTCTTGGCCATAGTGGAGTTTGGAGTGTGACTGTTTGAGGTTGTGGACAGGTGTCTTTTATACTGATAACAAGTTCAAACAGGTGCCATTAATACAGGTAACGAGTGGAGGACAGAGGAGCCTCTTAAAGAAGAAGTTACAGGTCTGTGAGAGCTTGTTTGTAGGTGACCAAATACTTATTTTCCACCATAATTTGCAAATAAATTCATTAAAAATCCTACAATGTGATTTTCTGGATTCTTTTCTCATTTTGTCTGTCATAGTTGAAGTGTACCTATGATGAAAATTACAGGCCTCTCATCTTTTTAAGTGGGAGAACTTGCACAATTGGTGGCTGACTAAATAATTTTTTGCCCCACTGTATATGTGTGTGTGTATATATATATATATTTATGTATGTGTATATATGTATATATATGTGTGTGTGCGTATATATTTATATTTATGTGTATATATATTTTTTTGTGTGTGTTTGTGTGTGTGTGTGTGCGTGTGCGTGTGTGTGTGCGTGTATAAACATATATGTATGTGTGTGTTTTTAGACAAGTATGTTAATGTTGTACCCTTTGACTCCTTTCCAGGTTCAGTCATGATCCAATTAATGTACCAGACAGTAGCATATTTCAAATCTGACCAGCCACAGACCAGATAAACAAGTAAAACAATCTCAATGGTTACAACAAATCCACTAACTTTTTTGCCATATCTGGTTTAATGCATCTTATTTTGGCCTCTGAAATACATTTCAGTTGTTAACTGGTCCCTGGCACATAAATTGTCTCAAATTGACAACTGGCACACTGGGTAATTTGTTAATGAGACATGTATTTAAGCCTTGACAGTATTTCACATTGCGAATCTCAGCAAATCAAATTCTCTTTTGTGATGTACTCAGCTATTTGTGTTGCAAAGGCAAACTTCATTATTTAAGTTCACTCAACATTGTTTTTTCAAATTCAACTCACACCAAGCAAAAGTAATTGGGGTTGGTGGAATATGCCATGTCATCTCAACAATTTTCTAATTTCAAGTCCAGCCAACTTGGATTTTTAATATGCTACATGGACATTTTACAAGTTGCATGTTTTCTCACATACTAGATAAAATCATCTTACTGCTGTAGCCTTGAGTGGCAAATTCTCATTTGCTTATCTAACAGCCTACAGGTATACTATAGAATAACTAAACTGGACACCATTTGATGATTGTTCGGGACATGAGTATAGGCTGCAATGGTCAATGTAGAGATCACAGGCTATACATTATCTTATTCATGATTGACAGGTGAAAGGTACTGTGCTACTGTGCAATCAATGTCATAATTTGAAAATGTATGTGGGCATACTCGGCTGTGATTTTCAGCCCTTTCTGACAATTCCATCTCTCTTTCCTTATTCAATTAGTTTTATGTGGTTTGTTGGCATGAAGTAGCCTACACAGGTGCATTGTGGCAAAGCAGTATGAGAGTCTTAGATGAAAGTAGCCTTTACATACATTGTGCTATACTTGTCATTAGAAACAATGTATTTCATTAAATCAATTGGGTTAATTAAATCACCAGTCTCTCTCTCTACCACCCAACCACAAACGCATACATTAATAGAATTGCCCAATAGTGTGTTGGAATAGGCTATTACAATAGAGAAGTGTTTCCCAACTCTGGTCCTCAAACAGCATACATTAATAGAATCGCCCAATAGTGTGTTGGAATAGGCTAACAATAGTGTGTTGGAATAGGCTATTACAATAGAGAAGTGTTTCCCAACTCTGGTCCTCGAGTACCCCCAACAGCATACATTAATAGAATAGTGTGTTGGAATAGGCTATTACAATAGAGAAGTGTTTCAATAGTGTGTTGGAATAGGCTATTACAATAGAGAAGTGTTTCCCAACTCTGGTCCTCGAGTACCCCCAACAGCATACATTAATAGAATCGCCCAATAGTGTGTTGGAATAGGCTATTACAATAGAGAAGTGTTTCCCAACTCTGGTCCTCGAGTACCCCCAACAGCATACATTAATAGAATGTTTCCCAACTCTGGTCCCAATAGTGTGTTGGAATAGGCTATTACAATAGAGAAGTGTTTCCCAACTCTGGTCCTCGAGTACTATTACAATAGAGAAGTGTTTCCCAACAGCATACATTAATAGAATCGCCCAATAGTGTGTTGGAATAGGCTATTACAATAGAGAAGTGTTTCCCAACTCTGGTCCTCGAGTACCCCCAGCATACATTAATAGAATCGCATAGAGAAGTGTTTCCCAACTCTGGTCCTCAGTACCCCCAACAGCATACATTAATAGTGTGTGTTTGGAATAGGCTATTACAATAGAGAAGTGTTTCCCAACTCTGGTCCTCGAGTACCCCCAACAGCATACATTAATAGAACAATAGAGAAGTGTTTCCCAACTCTGTCCTTCCCAATAGTGCATGTTGAATCGAATAGTGTGTTGGAATAGGCTATTACAATAGAGAAGTGTTTCCCAACTCTGGTCCTCGAGTACCCCCAACAGCATACATTAATAGAATCGCCCAATAGTGTGTTGGAATAGGCTATTACAATAGAGAAGTGTTTCCCAACTCTGGTCCTCGAGTACCCCCAACAGCATACATTAATAGAATCGCCCAATAGTGTGTTGGAATAGGCTATTACAATAGAGAAGTGTTTCCCAACTCTGGTCCTCGAGTACCCCCAACAGCATACATTAATAGAATCGCCCAATAGTGTGTTGGAATAGGCTATTACAATAGAGAAGTGTTTCCCAACTCTGGTCCTCGAGTACCCCAGCAACCCAATAGTGTGTTGGAATAGGCATACATTAATAGAATCGCCCAATAGTGTGTTGGAATAGGCTATTACAATAGAGAAGTGTTTCCCAACTCTGGTCCAATAGAGAAGTGTTTCCCAACTCTGGTCCTCGAGTACCCCCAACAGCATACATTAATAGAATCGCCCAATAGTGTGTTGGAATAGGCTATTACAATAGAGAAGTGTTTCCCAACTCTGGTCCTCGAGTACCCCCATACATTGTTGTTGTAGAAAAACATCTGATTCAACTTGCCAATGGCTTGATGATTAGTTGACCCGTAGAATCATGTGTGTTTTTCCGGGGCCACAACAAAGATATGTGCTGTCGGGGTACTCGAGGACTGGAGTTGGGAAATACTGCAGTTAGATGATGAGATATACACTGACTGAGTACACCAAACATTAGGAGCACCTTCTGATATTGAGTTTTTTAAATGTATCCTTTATTTGACTAGGTAAGTCAGTTAAGAACAAAATCTTATTTACAATGACGGCCAAACCCTAACCCGGACAACGTTGTGCCAATTGCGTGCCATCCTAGTTGCACCCACTCCTTTTGCTGTCAGAACAGCCTGAATTTGTCGGGCATGGACTCTACAATATGTTGAAAGCGTTCAATGGGGATGCTGGCCCATGTTGACTCCAATGCTTCCCACAGTTGTGTCAAGTTGGCTGGACACCGTTTGGGTGGTGGAACATTCTTGATACACACATAAACTTCTGAGCGTGAAAAACCTAGCAGTGTTGCAGTTTTTGACACAAACCCGTGCCTGGCACATACCCATTCAAAGGCACTTAAATCTTCTGTCATGCCCATTCACCCTCTGAATGGCACACATACACAATACATATCTCAAGGCTAAAAATTCCTTCTTTAACCTGTCTCCTCCCCTTTATCTACACTGATTGAAGTGGATTTAACAAGTGACATCAATAAGGGATCATAGTTTTCACCTGGATTCACCTGGTCAGTCTATGTCATGGAAAGAGCAGGTGTTCTTAATGTTTTGTACACTCAGTGTATACATGTGTATGGTATCGTGAGCTTCTGAAATGATGTCCGTTGCATAAGAAAATAACGCGGTATCTATATCCTTTGTATTGAGCGCTCCGGTGTATTCTGGTCAAGTGCTGGAAGTTGCATTGCAGGGGTGTGACTAGGCTACCTCTGCAGTCGAGGGGTGAACGTTCTCATAGAAATGCTTCTATAGCGACTGTCTCCTCAGGACCTCGCATCGCATGCATCTCGAGTGGGAAGGGCCCCTCGTTGAATGATTTCAATACAATTAGTCGAGTGGATGCGCTGAACAGCGGTGAATCTCCATCACGTTTTCCCCCGGAAAGACAGGCACCTGTGCGTTGCGATGGAGAGCGGCGAGTAAACTGAAGGGAGAGCGGTGGAGTTGTACCCCCCTTCCCCCTTGCACCAAAATAAAACTCCAAGGTAAGACCAACGCTAGTCTTCCATAAAATGAATCTACTTTATTTCATGTTTGTGTGCTCGAATATGCAAACCCTTGTTCTATGAAGCGCCATATGCCGAGTGTATGGAGACACTTTTTTTTGTCTCATTTTGTCTAACCTCTAGTTCTGCGTGGATTGAGTTGTTATTGTCAATAAGAAGAACAATTATATTAATTGCATAGCATTAAGACTTTATGAGTAGATCAAATGTAATTCCATTCTCTAAGCAACAATCGCCTTGAAACATTGATTTGCATCGCAGACAGTGACAGCTTCTCCATGAAGCTGGTCCATGCAATGTACATAGAGTAGCATTATGAATAAGTATTATAATGGCGTAGAGTGGGAAACGGCATAATTGGACTGGTCACTAGCAGCATATTGTAAATGCTATAGCCCACATAGGCTACTAATCCTTACAAAAGAAGACTGCCGTTTTGAAACTGCATTAAAAGTCCAGTAACTGCTGTCGACTGTGGTAATTTGGTCTCAGTAATTGCAAAATAACTTTTAGTGTACTGCACTCCAATTGCAGTTGTAGTTATACTGCACTCGGATTGCAATATGTTTTCGTAAGGGACAAGATATATTAAGTGTTGAGGCCACAAACGAACATTCACATTAAAGCTTATGTTAGTGCCAAAACCCCTAGAGGGCGTACTTCTTCCTGACAATGTTTATTTCCTCTACCTGCAACCAGTTTGTACGTAAAACATCCTCCTATCAGGCTTCAAAGGCTTCGTCTTCCTCCTTAATTAACGCGATTAAATGGGGGGCCGCCCAAATTCTTAAAAAAAAATAGTCATACTTAAACAAATGTTCTCACCACTATGGTAGGGTGGCTAATGCGTTGTGTACAGCAGCAGGGGTAAACAACAGACTGGTGCAACCTGATTGGCTGAATGCTGTACACAATGTATTAGCCACCCTAGCAAATCAAAACCAATGTTATTGGTCACATACACATGTTTAGCAGATGTTATTGCAGCTGTGACGAAATGCTTGTGTTCCTAGCTCCGACAGTGCAGTAGTATCTAACAATTCACAGTAGTATCTAACAATTCCGGGGATCTCGAGGTACATGCTCCGCAGGGCAATTTGTGGTGGTGGAAATTGTTTCATTAAGACTACACATATTTTCCCAGTGTTTTTCTTTCTTCTGGAGGCACACCATTAAAGCTAGTTAAGGAAGAATGAAGGGTGTTTCATGCACTCGCTGGTCGCGGGTGGTTAGGCGTGTATTGCCGGTTACGCTATTTGCGCCGGGATGCCAAAGACCAGACGACATACTTTGGCAAACCTTGGGGCTGTTTGTGAAAAGTAATCGAGTGACACAACGGAAGCTGTTCTTTCAGAACCACACTCTCGGTCAGAGCATGATCCCATGCTACCATGCTGAAAAGTTGGGATTGTTTGTTGATAGAAAATAGACTTGAATCATATATTGTACCCAACAACCCACTCCATAACAACCTATAGAAATTGACTGTGCGTGGGCTCTTCAGCACAAGATTGAACAAAATATAATAAACTCCAATCTGCTCAAACAATGGCTTCGGAACTGCTTATCAAAATTACTTGAAAAAAATATATACTTTAACATTGTCACAACCTGTCCTTGCCTCTGCTCTGGTATGAGACCTTTACAGAATTGTTTGTTGGGGCCTCAAGGAATAGGCCTGCTACTCCTGTCTGCTCGACCATTGATTTAACACCCACACGCTCCCATGATGATCTGTTCCAAGCTCTCTGTTCCTGGGCTGGAGCTGGACAGAGTAGCTAGTAAAAAAGAAGGAATCCTCTGCAGAATAAAAAATATTCCAAAACATCCTGTTTGCGTTAAGACACTACCAAGGTTGCCAGGTGCACAGTGTTTCCTCCGACACATTGGTGCGGCTGGGTTGGATGCGCGCTGTGTTAAGAAGCAGTGCGGCTTGGTTGGGTTGTGTATCGGAGGACATATGACTTTCAACCTTCATCTCTCCCGAGCCCGTACGGGAGTTGTAGCGATGAGACAAGATAGTAGCTACTAACAATTGGATACCACGAAATTGGGGAGAAAAAGGGGTAAAATAAAAAATACAATAAAAAATAATAAAGTAAAACTGCAAACAATGGCAATTAAATTAACTTCATGTCCTGAATACAAAGCGTTATGTTTGGGGCAAATCCAATACAACACATCACTGAGTACCACTCTTCATATTTTCAAGTATAGTGGTGGCTGCAGCATGTTATGGGTATGATTGGAATAGAGCTAAACACGGGCAAAATCCTAGAAGAAAATCTGGTTGTCTGCTTTCCAACGGACACTTGGAGACGAATTCACCTTTCAGCAGGTTAATAACCTTAAACACAAGTCCAAATATATACTGGAGTTATTTACCAAGACGACATTGAATGTTCCTGAGTTGCCTAGTTACAGTTTTGACTTAAATCGGCGGCAAGACTTTAAAATGATCAACAACCAACTTAACAGAGCTAAAATAAAATAGATTAATGTGCAAAAATTGTACAACCCAGGTGTGCAAAGCTCTTAGAGACTTACCCCGAAAGATCCACAGCTGCCTCTGTCCGGTGCCTGTGTTCTTTTGCCCATCTTTTCTTTTTATTGGCCAGTCTGAGACACGGCTTTTTCTTGGCAACTCTGCATAGAAGGTCAGCATCCCGGAGTCGCCTCTTCACTGTTGACGTTGAGACTGGTGTTTTGCAGGTACTATTTAATGAAGCTGCCAGTTGAGGGCTTGTGAGGCGTCTGTTTCTCAAACTAGACACACTAATGTACTTGTCCTCTTGCTCAGATGTGCACCAGGGCCTCCCACTTCTTTCTATTCTGGTTAGGGCCAGTTTGCACTGTTCTGTGAAGGGAGTATTACACAGCGTTGTACGAGATCTTCAGTCTCTTGGCAATTTCTTACATCGAATAGCCTTAATTTCTCAGAACAAGAATAGATTGATGAGTTTCAGAAGAAAGGTCTTTGTTTCTGTCCATTTTGAGCCTGTAATCGAACCCACAAATGCTGATGCTCCAGATACTCAACTAGTCTAAAGATGGCCAGTTGTATTGCTTCTTTAATCAGAACAACAGTTTTCAGCTGTTCTAACATAATTGCAAAAATGTTTTCTAATTATCAATTAGCCTGTTTAAAATGATAAACTTGGATTAGCTAACACAACGTGCCATTGGAACACAGGAGTGATGGTTGCTGATAATGGGCCTCTGTACTCCTACGTAGATATTCCATAAAAAAACAGCCATTTCCAGCTACAATAGTCATTTACAGCATTAACAATGTCTACTCTGTCTTTCTTATCAATATGATGTTATTTTAATGAACAAAAAGTGTGCTTTTCTTTCAAAAACAAGTACATTTCTAAGTGACCCCAAACTTTTGAACGGTAGTGTATGTAAATTAGATATTTCGGTATTTAATTTTCAATACATTTGGAAAACACATTTTCACTTTGTCATTATGGGGTATTGTGTGTAGAATAATACATGTTTTATTCAGCCTGTAACAACAAAATGTGGAATAAGTCAAGGGGTATGAATACTTTCTGAAGGCACTGTAGTTATAGATGTTAATGCAGCTATAGCACCTATGTGGACTATAGGCAGTCCTTATTGGCTTCAGTTTGGGGCTTAAGCAATAACTAAAGTGTTCCCCAACGGTAATAATAGATTGCATTTCCATAGTGTTCCCTGCTAAGTCTCAAGGGATGCAAGTGTCAGCAGAAGAAGGGGAGTTGTGTTTTCACCTTGATTGATTGAGCTGGTGATTCACTGTGAGGGGGAGGCCACAGTTTCAAGATTCTCCTATCCTCTGACGTTTCTGAAGCCCTGCGCCAGCTAGCTTTTAGTTAAAAGCACAGGGGAAAAGCTGTCAAATGTGCCGGGGAAGGAAACTATATCAAAATCAAATGTATTTATAAAGCCCTTCTTACATCACCTGATATCTCAAAGTGCTGTACAGAAACCCAGCCTATATCTGGCAACTGAAGAGAATGTGGCGCGGCAGAGGCAAGCCGGAATTACCGCCACACCAGGATAGTTTATTCCCTATTCCCAGGCACTGTGGCAGCGATGCAGTTAATTTTTATTATGACTCATTGCGCGAGATTAAAAGCAAAGTTGATTTATTAGTTGTACTGAAGCCGGCGAGAAAGAAGAGAGAGAGAGAAGCTAATGAAAGCACACTTGCTGTGATCGTTCTCTCTTTCTTGATCTCCCTCTCCCCTTCTCCCCATCTGGCAAGAAAGAAGAGAGAGAGAAGCTGACAAAAGCACACTTGCTGTGATCGTTCTCTCTTTCTTGATCCCCACCCTTCTCTCGGTCTCTCTCTCTCTCTCTGTCTCTCTCTCTCTCTCGCAGCACTGCATCCATTATATTTGATCAATGGTGTTTTAGGGAATTAGTACACATTTTCACATTTTCTTCAGTAGGGGTAGCACACCAGGTCCTGTTCTTTTACATTTGTACAGATAAGCACACATTTAGTACACACACACTCTGCAGTTTTTGTTGTTGACAGCAGATTGTCTTTGATAGTGCCAGGGCTCTCCAGTTAACAGAAGGGCTGACTGACTAGTGTGTACTGTGTGTGTTTGCCCATGCGCTGTGTGGTCTCCCCTGCAAATACACAGAGGAGAAAATCATGAAGCTCTTTATGAGATCCAACACAGCAGAAGTGCTAACAGGATACACACACAGTCTCTCTCACACACACAGTCTATCTCACACACACACACACACACACACACACACACACACACACACACACACACACACACGCACACGCAGAGTCTTGCTCTCTCTCTCACACACACGCAGTCTCGCTCTCTCTCTCTCTCACACACACACGCAGAGTATCTCTCTCTCACACACACACGCAGAGTATCTCTCTCTCACACACACACGCAGAGTATCTCTCTCTCACACACACACGCAGAGTATCTCTCTCTCACACACACAAGCAGAGTATCTCTCTCTCACACACACACATGCAGAGTATCTCTCTCTCACACACGCAGAGTATCTCTCTCTCTCTCACACACACACACACACCGGCTGTGCTCTTGTTCTCTGTAGGCACTGTGGAGGCTGCAGTGTCACACAACTCCACAGGGAGGGTGTTGCCACAACAAGCTTGCTTTCTGTCTCTGAGTCGAAAGGTTATCCTTTTCATCGACAGAAGCAAAAGAAGTAGAGTCATTGAATCATTCAGAATAATCTGTCCAGAGTTTTCGCCATATTTCTGCTTAGCACCATCTGCTTAATTTAGTTTAATTTTTCACCAGCTTGATATTGTATCAGCTATGGATTGATAATCTAACGTAAAATAATACTACTTGAAATATCAAGTTACAAATTTATAGTTATACATTATTTAAATTGTACACTTTTACAGCAAAAACTGAATTGCAGCATACATAGGCCTATGTAAGTAAGTAAAACAAAAAAGATTGAAGTTAATGGTATTTGAGATGTAGTATACAATATAACAGTCAAGCAGTGTTAACAATGGAAACTGCATTAGCGGAAACAACGCCACTGTCCGTCCCACGGCCGTTGTTTATGTTTTGTTGAAGAAGCACAGGTGAAAAATATGCAGTACATATTCTGGTGTTCTGTGGCACGTGCAATGATGTCAGAGGGAAACAATGTCAGTAACAGATATGGCAGTTTCACCATTAAGGATTACAGCTTTAAGCAGTCTCTTAAAGTAAGGCATAGGGCTGTTGTAATATCTGTCAGTCTGAGTAGGGGATTGTTTAGTTTGTGACTGGATCGGGTCGATCTGCTACTGACATGGCCTCTCGTCTGAGGCAGCCATATGCTGTAATCCTGATAAAAGATGTTATAAACAGTCATGACAGCGGATGTCAGTGGAATTGAACAGAGAAGCTAGGCACGAACCAACTACCGTGTTAGGTTAGACATAGTTTGTCATTAATGTTTATGACCTCTTATGTCATTATTATGCCCACGATATGAAGAGTACCAGTCAAGAGTTTGGACACACCTACTCATTCAAGGATTTTTCTTTATTTTTTTTACTATTTTCTACATTTTAGAATAATAGTGAAGACATCAACACTATGAAATAACACATATGGAATCATGTAGTAACCAAAAAAGTGTTAAACAAATCAAAATGTATTTTATATTCTTTAAAGTAGCCACCTTTTGTCCTGATGACAGCTTTGCACACACTTGGCATTCTCTCAACCAGCTTCACCTGGAATGCTTTTCCAGCAGTCTTGAAGGAGTTCCCACATATGCTGAGCACTTGTTAGCTGCTTTTCCTTCCCTCTGCGGTCCAATTCATCCCAAACCATCTCAATTGGGTTGAGGTCAGGTGATTGTGGAAGCCAAGTCATCTGATGCAGCACTTCATCACTCTCCTTCTTGGTCAAATAGCCCTTACACAGCTTGGAGGTATGTTTGGTCATCAAATGATGGTCCAGAGCGCAAACCAGATTGGATGGTGAATCGCTGCAGAATGCTGTGGATGCCATGCTGTTTAAGTGTCCCCTGAATTCTTAATAAATCACTAACAGTGTCACCAACAAAGCACCCCTGCACCATCACACCTCCTCCATGCTTCATGCTGGGAACCACACATGCAGAGATCATCCATTCACCTGTCTCAGAAGACAGCGGTTGGAACTAAAAATCTAAAATCTGGACTCATCAGACCAAAGGACAGTTTTCCACCGGATTAATGCCCATTGCTTGGCACAAGCAAGTCTCTTCTTATTATTGGTGTCCTTTAGTAGTGGTTTCCTTGCAGCAATTCAACCATGAAGGCCTGATTCACTCAGTCTCCTCTGAACAGTTGATGCTGAGATGTGTCTGTTACTTGAACTCTGAAGTATTTATTTGTGCTATTTCTGAGGCTGGTAACTCTAATGAACTTATCCTCTGCAGCAGAGATAACTCTGCGTCTTCCAATCCTGTGGCGGTCCTCATGAGAGCCAGTTTCATCATAGCACATGATGGTTTTTCCAACTACACTATTAGTCAATTTTAGTTGTGAAGTACCCATGAGAAGTAGAGGATTGAGCAAATTCAGATTAGATGGGCCAAGTACTTTAGTATGCAAATTTGACACTACAACTGAAATGTGCTAATATGCTAATTATTTCCAGAACAAAGACTGTAATGCTACAAGGTTTTCAAACCTAGGGGCCAAACATCGCGATACTTTCGGGAAGGCATCGCAAAGCAGACTCAACAGACCAGACTAGAGTTTGGGGTTTGGCAGTCAATGGGAGAAGTGACATTTGTTTTCTAAATCTAAAGGCAAAACCTAGATACAAGCCAATCTATTTAGTTGCTGAAAATCTCATTACTACTGCCTTGTGAAAGTGACAAACTTAACTCGTTTGAATTTTCGTCAAAAATAACTTAATATCGAAGGAGTGCCTTTGATTTGACGGCCTGCACATGCAGAGTTCGACCCGACAGTTAGACCCAATTATGTGTTTCTGTTCATGAACTATGCTAGCTAACGTTGCTATGACATGCATGACCGGGGATTTCTATTGGAGAAGCAGTTTTCTATGCCTCTTTATTTAAATTCTCTTTGGTAATTACTTTAGCAAAATGCCCTCTACAACAAAGCCCTGATACCTCTTGGTTTGGAGAAAAGCCCAGACTGCAGTACTTAATCACTATCATGTTGGGTGTCAATCACTGGAATCAATAGTTATTATTCCAATCCATTTTTCATTGGGCTTGACCCTGGCAATTGAAATTCAATATATGCCTACCAATACACAGCACCAAATGACAATGTGTGGAGATCTTGTCTTCCTTGTCTCTCTGTCTCACTCAGAAGGGTTCACTAAGGAGAATAGAGGTTTTTAGCCCACACAGCTTTTTGTCTCTTGCTTTCTGATGCTCACTTTCTCAGTCCCTCTATCTGTATCATTATTCCCCCCCCCCCTCTGTCCTCCCTCTCCCTTGTGAAAGGAAGCTTCCACTAGCCTGAACTAACCTGATTAAGCCTAGTCCAGATCAGTTTGTGCTTAAGCAAACCCAGGCTACCTTTGCAGAAACCATTCACCTTTATGAAGGGAGGGAGGGATAAGGAGAAGTCAGACTATAGATGAGAGAGACAGGCTGTAGTCTTCACAGCCGCCAGAGGCAAGTTTAGCAGAGCCCCCTCGCCCACTCTCTGTGCTACAGTAGGACCCTACTAATGACATTTCAGCAGCTGTCATTCGCCTGCACTGCGCCAGCCAATTTAATTATTTACTCGGGCTGCCCTGCATTTACAAATCACTCAGCAGAATTGAGTGATTTCTCCCCGACCTCCTCATCCCCCCCTTCTATGTCATTAGTGTAATGTTCCTGGTTACTCTAAAGGCGTCCGCATACATAAGTTGGGTTTGCTTTTAGCAGAACTTGGCTAGGGGAAGCGAACGCCTGTGCTCACATACTCCCTTAGAAGACATTTGCTTGAAAAACAAGAAATATTACTATTTGTCCCTCTCGAGACAACAACATAGCCAGTATACACTTCCTCAAAATAATAGCGATTAATCAATACATCTGTAATACATTTTGACATTTTTGGTGCAGATGTTTGCTGCAGTATTTCCCAAGTGAAAAAATGTGCATGAAAACTAGTCGTCTTCCGTTGAACAACAACACACACTTAATGTTCCTACTCCTACTAGGAGTAGTACTGTTGACCAACCACCGCTAAAGGGGGTGTAGATTTCAGCTACCGAACTTCAACTTGCTAAAAGAAAAAAAAAATGTGTGCATGAACAGCCCCCCAAAAACCTGCTAAAGACCAAAACTAACAAAAACTTCTAAAGATTCCGTCATAATATATGTGTGAACAGTTTTGACTGGGAAACCGTAAGTTTAAGCCTCAGTCTAGACGGAGTTGCAGGGAGCTTCCAAAGAGGGGGGAGGGAGGGTGGGAGGGTGAATGACTCATACTGAGGCTGCCATTTTTGCTGTTAACTGCACAGCAAATTTGCGATCTGAATTTTAACACCCACCGTGTTAAATTGAACACTTTCTTAGAAATGATGTGCCCATCTTAAATAGTGTTAAACCAGGGCTCTCCAACCCTGTTCCTGGAGAGCACACCTGACTCTAAAAATTAGCTAGCTGATAAGCTGAATCAGGTTAGTTACAACTGGGGTTGGCGTAAAAACCTACAGGAGGGTAGCTCTCCAGGACCAGGGTTGGAGAAACCTATGTTAAACGAACAGTTTTCAAAGTGTTGATAAACTAAAACCCCAAGAGTGTTGGGTCCGTAACACCATGGGTGCAAATTATGACATAATTGAACACTTTATTAGAGCTGATGCTGTTACATTTTCTCAGTGTTTGGGAATTAAAACGTGGTGTTACGATAACTTGTTTTTGAGTGTTGTTTTAACATGGTAGGGTGTAAAGCCTTATTGGCATATTATTTTAGAGGGTTTCTTTTGTGTGAATTTTAGAGGTACCAGTACCACCCATGACTGTGTTTGCTAGTGACAGACATTATTTTTGCAGTCCTGTTTCCTTCACCAAGTGAGTGCCAAATTACATTATTTATGACAACATACAGTGCCTTGCGAAAGTATTCGGCCCCCTTGAACTGTGCGACCTTTTGCCACATTTCAGGCTTCAAACATAAAGATATAAAACTGTATTATTTTGTGAAGAATCAACAACAAGTGGGACACAATCATGAAGTGGAACGACATTTATTGGATATTTCAAACTTTTTTAACAAATCAAAAACTGAAAAATTGGGCGTGCAAAATTATTCAGCCCCTTTACTTTCAGTGCAGCAAACTCTCTCCAGAAGTTCAGTGAGGATCTCTGAATGATCCAATGTTGACCTAAATGACTAATGATGATAAATACAATCCACCTGTGTGTAATCAAGTCTCCGTATAAATGCACCTGCACTGTGATAGTCTCAGAGGTCCGTTAAAAGCGCAGAGAGCATCATGAAGAACAAGGAGAAGTTTAAAGCCGGATTTGGATACAAAAAGATTTCCCAAGCTTTAAACAACTCAAGGAGCACTGTGCAAGCGATAATATTGAAATGGAAGGAGTATCAGACCACTCCAAATCTACCAAGACCTGGCCGTCCCTCTAAACTTTCAGCTCATACAAGGAGAAGACTGATCAGAGATGCAGCCAAGAGGCCCATGATCACTCTGGATGAACTGCAGAGATCTACAGCTGAGGTGGGAGACTCTGTCCATAGGACAACAATCAGTTGTGTATTGCACAAATCTGGCCTTTATGGAAGAGTGGCAAGAAGAAAGCCATTTCTTAAAGATATCCATAAAAAGTGTTGTTTAAAGTTTGCCACAAGCCACCTGGGAGACACACCAAACATGTGGAAGAAGGTGCTCTGGTCAGATGAAACCAAAATTGAACTTTTTGGCAACAATGCAAAATGTTTTGTTTGGCGTAAAAGCAACACAGCTCATCACCATGAACACACCATCCCCACTGTCAAATATGGTGGTGGCACCATCCTGGTTTGGGCCTGCTTTTCTTCAGCAGGGACAGGGAAGATGGTTAAAATTGATGGGAAGATGGATGGAGCCAAATACAGGACGATTCTGGAAGAAAATCCTGATGGAGTCTGCAAAAGACCTGACACTGGGACGGAGATTTGTCTTCCAACAAGACAATGATCCAAAACATAAAGCAAAATCTACAATGGAATGGTTCAAAAATAAACATATCCAGGTGTTAGAATGGCCAAGTCAAAGTCCAGACCTGAATCCAATCGAGAATCTGTGGAAAGAACTGAAAACTGCTGTTCACAAATGCTCTCCACCCAACCTCACTGAGCTCGAGCTGTTTTGCAAGGAGGAATGAGAAAAATGTTCAGTCTCTCGATGTGCAAAACTGATAGAGACATACCCCACGCGACTTACAGCTGTAATCGCAGCAAAAGGTGGCGCTACAAAGTATTAACTTAAGGGGGCTGAATAATTTTGCACGCCCAATTTTTCAGTTTTTGATTTGTTAAAAAAGTTTGAAATATCCAATAAATGTCGTTCCACTTCATGATTGTGTTGTTGTTGATTCTTCACAAAAAAATACAGTTTTATATATTTATGTTTGAAGCCTGAAATGTGGCAAAAGGTTGCAAAGTTCAAGGGGGCCGAATACTTTTGCAAGGCACTGTATATATGCATGCTAACCAAACACAGCATCTGCATGTGTCATGATCAGTAAATTGGTTGTTATGAGTGCTTGTGGCAAGATTAAGCTGATGTCATGCTCAACATTGTAATACAGGCTTCTGGACAATAACCAGTTCAATACACTGTAATCAATAGAGCACTCTTTCGCTGTTACTTCTACTATGAACCTATGTTTTACTGTATTATGAAGGCATACATAAGGATTTTCTTTATTTATATGCTGGCACAAGGAGACACAAATATTTATTAATGTTTTTAAAGTATTAATAAACTATTGTATTATATATGACAAATCACCAATAATGACTTATGAATGTAATTATGGTATTTGTGCATTTATAAAGGATGACATAAGCTGTGAACTGTTATGAATGTTCATAGCAAGTCTTATAATGCACTTTGAGTGATGAAGCGTCTTTATGTAATCCGTTACAAAATCACTTCTAGCCTTTATATGCACTTATAAAGGATGATATAAGGAGCACTTATGATTGCTTATACTTTCCCTAGGATTACTCTTGTAATGTTTATGCTTATGCGTATAGTGCAATATGTATGTAACAGAAGCCCTTATAATGCATTCATAATGCATTATAGACTGGTGCATTCAACAAAGAACAAACTAGTGTTCTTTTGTTTTTAGGCTGGTGGCTGTACAATGTCCTCAGCACAGGGCAAGGATATATCGGACTACCATATCAGCGGTGAGTCTGTGTGTGTGCGTGGCCCCACGATGCCCCATCCATTCTGATGTTTCATGCTGCTTGGTCACACACAGCAGAGCCACCGATTCAGTCTGTTTGTGTGTGTCCTTAAGCCAACCCTTCATAAGAACACTTAAACAAGGCTTTGACACGTTAAAAAGACCAAGATATTCCATAATTTGCCTGCTTGCCGCTTTGAAAAGGCAAGGTGAAACTGTCCTCTTTGGGCATTCATAATAAGTGTGTTTTTCTTAAGAGAGAGACGGCAGTAACAGTTGATAATGGTTCTTTCAAGTCGAAGATGTGAAATGTGTTTTTAGGTGCAAATGAGAATGCTGTTTTTGTTGGTAATGAGTCATCAAATGACTCTCATTGTGTTATGAATTTATAGTGTTAAAGGTTTTATCAAGCACTTCTTGTTTGATGATACGTTACAGTAAATAGTGGACATAATTTGCCTAACAAACAAATGTTATTTCCCCTCAGTGGTCCGAGCTCCCCCCGAATGGGAGGTAGGGGTGTTCGTGGCTGGGTTCTTCCTGTTGTTGGCGGTGGCAGGAGTCAACCTCTGGAAGTTATGGAAGTCTGGAACCTTTCCTGCACCCTCACCCTTCCCAAACTTTGACTACCGCTATCTACAAGAAAAATATGGCAACTCCTTCTCAGAAGCGCGGCAAAAGGTCAGAGTTTAAGTCCATTGATACAACATGGGAGATAATGTTGAAAATACCAAGAATTCTCGGTTTAAACTTAATTCAAAGGATACCGACATAAGAACTTCATAGCACATTAGTAAGCAGCATATTCATAAATACTCAATCAAAAAAATCTTAGATGTATGGGAACCACCACTACAATACACAAACCACAAACTTCATACATTTGGGGTATGTTGTAAACAGGCTACTTGCTACATTTGAGCTCTTATTGGTCCATGGGAGTCGAGCAAAATGTTGTAATATTATATTTTAATCTTTAAACACTATTATTTCAATAGAACATCTTGAGTTGTTCTGTTATTACATTGAAAGATACTGGTAGTTTTGTTAATTTTTAAACATCTTAAAAAAGAAAAAATGCTGTCCTACCTTTTGATGTTACTACCGAAACATACACATTAAAAGACTGTAGAATGAATGTGCCTTAAACCACACCCCTACCAATATCACCAGGTGATGGGATTGTACCCCTCTCAAGCATGGTCACATGGTAAGTAGTCTGTCTGCCTGCATTGTCTTCATGTGTTTTTAAGAAGTGTCACTACCGAACATCTAATATACTTTTGGGACTAAAATACATGTTTGCTGGGATGTACATTTGTTAGCTGGAGATTCTAGAAAATAAAAAATAAGTACAAGTAATCCAAACCAAAATGGACGGTTACAACTGAAACAATTAACACAATTTAGATATTTCGAGGTGCCCTCTTTGTATCTGTGCCATTGTGGCGTCTGTGACAGCACAGGCAGCGCATTGAGGCTATCTCCATTTTTAAGCTGCATGTGCCATGGTCTACCAATTGAGTTACAGAGGACCACCATGTGGGTAGTGGACCAGTATCACAAAATGAAACAAATCCTTAGTGATACATTGACTCATCTTTTGCAATACAAATACATCGGTGATAAATCATTTTTGGGGTAAGTGCTAGAGCTTGGCAATATGGAGCAAAAGTCATACATGCAATACTTGTAACTATTTTGCTCGATAACAACAAATACCAAAAAGAAAATGTATGGATAGTTACTTTGCATTAGCAGCAGGTCTCTAGACAAAGTTTTTCCAGTACCAAGAAAGACAACTGAGACGACGGCGTATATGTTTTTATTGATTGCTACACTAAGGGATGGTACATTTCTTTCAAGGACTTAGATGCCACAAGAGCTCTTAAATCAAGGTAAGGGTCATTTAGCTTGCTAATATTCAAAGTTATAAACTGATAATGAGCACCAAACACAGATGAAAGCATTACGTTAGCATGAAATGTCCCATCATTTAGTGTAGCAATCGATAAAAACACATGTGCTGCCACCTCAGCCAATCTGTCATCAATATGTCCACTCTTATTCATAGAGTTTATCTCATGATCTCGTTCAAAACAACTTTTATGTTGTGACCATGAGAAAATGTTCTTGTGATCCCGACAAAACAACTTTTGTTATGTCGTGATCAAGAGATAAATAAGTTGTGATCACGACATATCGAGGGATTACATTTGTAATTCACATGTGTATTGTAACATTTTCCTGTCCCGCTAAGCATTCAAAATGTAACAAGTACTTTTAGATGTCAAGGAAACTTCCGGCGCCGACAGAGATGGCCGCCTCGCTTCGCGTTCCTAGGAAACTATGCAGTTTTTTTTTTTTACGTGTTATTTCTTACATTAGTACCCCAGGTCATCTTAGGTTTCATTACATACAGTCGAGAAGAACTACTGTATATAAGATCAGCGTCAACTCACCATCAGTACGACTAAGAATATGTTTTTCGCGATGCGGATCCTGTGTTCTGCCTTACAAACAGGACAACGGAATGGATCGCATGCAGCGACCCAAAAAACGACTCCGAAAAAGAGGGAAACGAGGCGGTCTTCTGGTCAGACTACGGAGACGGGCACATCGTGCCCCACTTCCTAGCATTCTTCTTGCCAATGTCCAGTCTCTTGACAACAAGGTTGATGAAATCCGAGCAAGGGTAGCATTCCAGAGGGACATCAGAGACTGTAATGTTCTGTGCTTCACGGAAACATGGCTCACTGGAGAGACGCTATCCGAAGCGGTGCAGCCAACGGGTTTCTCCACGCATCGCGCCGACAGAAACAAACACCTTTCTGGTAAGAAGAGGGGTGGGGGTGTATGCCTTATGGCTAACGAGGCATGGTGCGATGAAAGAAACATACAGGAACTCAAATCCTTCTGTTCACCTGATTTAGAATTCCTCACAATCAAATGTAGACCGCATTATCTACCAAGAGAATTCTCTTCGATTATAATCACAGCCGTATATATCCCCCCAAGCAGACACATCGATGGCTCTGAACGAACTTTATTTAACTCTTTGCAAACTGGAAACCATTTATCCGGAGGCTGCATTCATTGTTGCTGGGGATTTTAACAAGGCTAATCTGAAAACAAGACTCCCTAAATTTTATCAGCATATCGATTGCGCAACCAGGGGCGGAAAAACCTTGGATCACTTTTACTCTAACTTCCGCGACGCATATAAGGCCCTGCCCTGCCCCCCTTTCGGAAAAGCTGACCACGACTCCATTTTGCTGATACCTGCCTACAGACAAAAGCTAAAAAAGAAGCTCCCACGCTGAGGTCTGTCCAACGCTGGTCCGACCAAGCTGACTCCACACTCCAAGACTGCTTCCATCACGTGACTGGGACATGTTTCGTATTGCGTCAGATAACAACATTGACGAATACGCTGATTCGGTGTGCGAGTTCATTAGAACGTGCGTTGAAGATGTCGTTCCCATAGCAACGATTAAAACATTCCCTAACCAGAAACCGTGGATTGATGGCAGCATTCGCGTGAAACTGAAAGCGCTAACCACTGCTTTCAATCAGGGCAAGGTGTCTGGTAACATGACTGAATACAAACAGTGCAGCTATTCCCTCCGTAAGGCTATCAAACAAGCTAAGCGTCAGTACAGAGACAAAGTAGAATCTCAATTCAACGGCTCAGACACAAGAGGCATGTGGCAGGGTCTACAGTCAATCACGGACTACAGGAAGAAATCCAGCCCAGTCACGGACCAGGATGTCTTGCTCCCAGGCAGACTAAATAACTTTTTTGCCCGCTTTGAGGACAATACAGTGCCACTGACACGGCCTGCAACGGAAACATGCGGTCTCTCCTTCACTGCAGCCGAGGTGAGTAAAACATTTAAACGTGTTAACCCTCGCAAGGCTGCAGGCCCAGACGGCATCCCCAGCCGCGCCCTCAGAGCATGCGCAGACCAGCTGGCTGGTGTGTTTACGGACATATTCAATCAATCCCTATACCAGTCTGCTGTTCCCAATGCTTCAAGAGGGCCACCATTGTTCCTGTTCCCAAGAAAGCTAAGGTAACTGAGCTAAACGACTACCGCCCCGTAGCACTCACTTCCGTCATCATGAAGTGCTTTGAGAGACTAGTCAAGGACCATATCACCTCCACCCTACCTGACACCCTAGACCCACTCCAATTTGCTTACCGCTCAAATAGGTCCACAGACGATGCAATCTCAACCACACTGCACACTGCCCTAACCCATCTGGACAAGAGGAATACCTATGTGAGAATGCTGTTCATCGACTACAGCTCGGCATTCAACACCATAGTACCCTCCAAGCTCGTCATCAAGCTCGAGACCCTGGGTCTCGACCCCGCCCTGTGCAACTGGGTACTGGACTTCCTGACGGGCAGGTGGTGAGGGTAGGTAACAACATCTCCTCCCCGCTGTTCCTCAACACTGGGGCCCCACAAGGGTGCGTTCTGAGCCCTCTCCTGTACTCCCTGTTCACCCACGACTGCGTGGCCACGCACGCCTCCAACTCAATCATCAAGTTTGCGGACGACACAACAGTGGTAGGCTTGATTACCAACAACGACGAGACGGCCTACAGGGAAGGAGGTGAGGGCCCTCGGAGTGTGGTGTCAGGAAAATAACCTCACACTCAACGTCAACAAAACTAAGGAGATGATTGTGGACTTCAGGAAACAGCAGAGGGAACAACCCCCTATCCACATCGATTGAACAGTAGTGGAGAGAGTAGCAAGTTTTAAGTTCCTCGGCATACACATCACAGACAAACTGAATTGGTCCACTCACACAGACAGCATCGTGAAGAAGGCGCAGCAGCGCCTCTTCAACCTCAGGAGGCTGAAGAAATTTGGCTTGTCACCAAAAGCACTCACAAACTTCTACAGATGCACAATCGAGAGCATCCTGGCGGGCTGTATCACCGCCTGGTACGGCAACTGCTCCGCCCTCAACCGTAAGGCTCTCCAGAGGGTAGTGAGGTCTGCACAACGCATCACCGGGGGCAAACTACCTGCCCTCCAGGACACCTACACCACCCGATGTTACAGGAAGGCCATAAAGATCATCAAGGACATCAACCACCCGAGCCACTGCCTGTTCATCCCGCTATCATCCAGAAGGCGAGGTCAGTACAGGTGCATCAAAGCTGGGACCGAGAGACTGAAAAACAGCTTCTATCTCAAGGCCATCAGACTGTTAAAAGCCACCACTAACATTGAGTGGCTGCTGCCAACACACTGACACTGACTCAACTCCAGCCACTTTAATAATGGGAATTGATGGGAAATGATGTAAATATACCACTAGCCACTTTAAACAATGCTACCTTATATAATGTTACTTACCCTACATTATTCATCTCATATGCATACGTATATACTGTACTCTATATCATCGACTGCATCCTTATGTAATACATGTATCACTAGCCACTTTAACTATGCCACTTTGTTTACATACTCATCTCATATGTATATACTGTACTCAATACCATCTACTGTATCTTGCCTATGCTGCTCTGTACCATCACTCATTCATATATCCTTATGTACATATTCTTTATCCCCTTACACTGTGTATAAGACAGTAGTTTAGGAATTGTTAGTTAGATTACTTGTTACTGCATTGTCGGAACTAGAAGCACAAGCATTTCGCTACACTCGCATTAACATCTGCTAACCATGTGTATGTGACAAATAAAATTTGATTTGTACTCTCTGGACTTCCGTAGTTTACAGAGAATGGCGCGACAAACAAAAAACATCCAGTCGGCGGCAGCTCGTTGATGAAAGAGTTTGAAGGAGAATGGCAAGAATCACGCAAGCTAATAGGCGTGCCACAAACAGAAAAATAACGCCGCAGTACAACAGTGGTGTGCAAAACGGCATCTCAGAATACACAACTCATCTGTCCTTGTCACGGATGGGCAATGGCAGCAGACGACCACATTGGGTTCCACTCCTATCAGCTAAAAACAACAAGAAGTGGCTCCAGTGGGCATGTGATCACCAACGCTGGACAGTTGAGGCGGGAAAAACATTGCCTGGTCTGACAAATCCCAGTTCCTGTTGTGTCATGCTGATGGCAGAGTCAGAATTTGAGTCCATTGCCCCTTACTGCTTGGTGTCAATGGTACAGGCTGGTGGTGTAATGGTGTGGAGAATGTTTTTCTGGCACACGTTAGGTTTCCTTGATACATTGTTGCTGACCAGGTGCATCGCATTATGGCTACAGTGGGGTCCTACCCCGGTACCAGATGGGTGTACCTAATAAACTGACCATTGAGTGTATATCATACGGATGTGGTATTCTACTGGTGAGCTTAAACATTCTCCAATCGTTGTTGAGATCTGATATTCTGCGCAGTGCCAGACGAGATGTAAGCCAATGTCATAGGCCTATCGTCAACCAATAAAAATGTTCTAATCCTTTTGACTTAAATTCCAGCTAAACTTGGAGAGGACAGTGAGGCCTAACTACTTTCAAAAAGCTTGCTTCTGATCAAGAGCTACAAAAGAAAGTAAATAGCCACATTAGACTGAAAGATAAGGTAATGTTGTCAAACTTGTGAGGCTCTCCGGCCATACTCATTAGTTGCTCATTCAACATGCTGCTTGCTGTTACTTCACTCATCCTCCCTTCCTAACTGTTTAACAATTCCTGACACCAACCAAAACTTTTTCCTTGGCCAAATCTTCCTAAATGTTTATTAAATACCCACACGTGTGGTCTCTCATTTCTGCATGACCAAATTTTATCTAGGTGCGCTAGGCTAGGTGCGCTAGGCTAGGTGCGCTTCAAGTGCTCGTTGAGTTCAACAGATTGCAGGGGTGTAGTACTGCCTGAGTGACACTTCTCACTGTTTGCCTGACATGTTGGTAGACATGCTGAAACTTTTTCTGCACACTTCTATAGAATGACCCATACAGAATATGCAGCTGATGTGCCATTTATCTCCATCATGGTAATACAATGACAGTTTGGCTGCTGCACAATGTTTATCAAATCCAATTGTATTTGTCACATACACATGGTTAGCAGGTGTTAATGCAAGTATAGCGAAATGCTTGTGCTTCTAGTTCCGACCATGCAGTAGTATCTAACAAGTAATATAACCTAACAATTTCACAACAGCTAGCTTATACACACAAGTGTAAAGGAATGAATAAGAATATGTACATAAAGATATTTGAATGAGTGATGGTACAGAACGGCATAGGCAAGATGCAGTAGATGGTATCGAGTACAGTATATACATGAGATGAGTAATGTAGGGTATGAGAACATGATATAAAGTGGCATTGTTTAAAGTGGCTAGTGATACATTACATCAAGATGGCAAGATGCGGTAGATGGTATAGAGTAAAGTATATACATATGAGATGAGTAATGTAGGGTAAGTAAACATTATATAATATAAAGTGGCTAGTGATAAATTGATTACATACATTTTTCCATTATTAAAGTGGCTGGAGTTGAGTCAGTATGTTGGGAGCAGCCACTCAATGTTAGTGATAGCTGTTTAACAGTCTGATGGCCTTTAGATAGACGCTGTTTTTCAGTCTCTCGGTCCCCGCTTTGATGCATCTGTACTGACCTCGCCTTCTGGATGATAGCGGGATGAACAGGCAGTGACTCGGTTGTTGTCCTTGATGATCTTTATGGCCTTCCTGTGACATTGGGTGGTGCAGGTGTCCCGGGGGGCAAGGATGTTTTCACCCGGTGATGCATTGTGCAGACCTCACTACCCTCTGGAGAGCCTTCCGGGTTATGGGCGGAGCAGCTGCCGTACCAGGCGGTGATACAGCCCGACAGGATGCTCTCTATTATCATATTATTAAATTCCCTTTATTTTGCACAACAAAACTCACTTTTGCCTGCTGTGCAAAGCACTCTGGGACATGCAGTGGAAAGGTAAATGGATAGCGACCACATCACCAACGCGTCCCCTCTTAGGAAATAGATCCAGAATACCTTCATTGTTGCCCATCAAAATGTGCATACATTTAGGCTATTGTTTATATGTGTAGTCACACTATGTTGGGGTAACAATCGGAGTATTATGTTTGTATAGATGTCAACCCTAATACATAGTCATCATCACCAATCAACTGCATTACACTTAAAAACGTCTTCAACTACCACCACCGATTTCTATATGTTAGCTATGCTACTAAACTCAGCAAAAAAAGAAGCGTCCCATTTTCAGGAGCCTGTCTTTCAAAGATCATTCATAAAAATCCAAATAACTTCAGAGATCTTAATTGTAAATGGTATAAACACTGTTTCCCATTGCCATGTCCGTACTGTGAGACGCCTAAGACAGCGCTACAGGGAGACAGGACGGACAGCTGATTGTCCTCGCAGTGGCAGACTACGTGTAACAACACCTGCACAGGATCGGTACATCCGAACATCACACCTGTGGGACAGGATGGCAACAACAACTGCCCGAGTTACACCAGGAATGCACAATCCCTCCATCAGTGCTCAGACTGTTCGCAATAGGCTGAAATAGGCTGGACTGAGTTCTTGTAGGCCTGTGGTATGGCAGGTCCTCACCAGACATCACCGTTAACAACGTCGCCTATGGGCACAAACCCACCGTTGGTGGACCAGACAGGACTGGCAAAAAGTGCTCTTTACTGACGAGTCACGGTTTTGTCTCATCGGGGGTGATGGTCAGATTTGTGATTATCGTTGAAGGAATGAGCATTACACCGAGGCCTGTACTCTGGAGCGGGATCAATTTGGAGGTGGAGAGTCCGTCATAGTCTGGGGCGGTGTGTCACAGCATCATCGGACTGAGCTTGTTGTCATTGCAGGCAATCTCAACGCTGTGCATTACAGGGAAGACATCCTCCTCCCTCATGTGGTATCAGTGTTCTGCCATGGCCTGCTAAGAGCCTGGATCTCAATTGAGCACGTCTGGGACCTGTTGGATCGGAGGGTGAGGGGGCTAGGGCCATTTCCCCCAGAAATGTTCGGGAACTTGCATGTGCATTGGTGGGAGAGTGGGGTAACATCTCACAGCAAGAACTGGCAAATCTGGTCCAGTCCATGAGGAGGAGATGCACTGCAGTACTTAATGCAGCTGGTGGCCACACCAGATACTGACATGTTACTTTTGATTTTGACCCACCCTTTGTTCAGGGACACATTATTCAATTTCTGCTAGTTGCATGTCTGTGGAACTTGTTCTGTTTATGTCTCAGTTGTTGAATTTTGTTATGTTCATACAAAATATTTACACGTTAAGTGTGCTGAAAATAAAGACAGTTGACAGTGAGAGGGATTTATTTTTTTGCTGAGTTTACTTTTTTATTTCACCTTTATTTAACCAGGTAGGCAAGTTGAGAACAAGTTCTCATTTACAATTGCGACCTGGCCAGGATAAAGCAAAGCAGTTCGACACATACAACGACACAGAGTTACACATGGAGTAAAACAAACATACAGTCAATAATACAGTATAAACAAGTCTATATGCGATGTGAGCAAATGAGGTGAGATAAGGGAGGTAAAGGCAAAAAAAGGCCATGGTGGCAAAGTAAATACAATATAGCAAGTAAAACACTGGAATGGTAGATTTGCAATAGAAGAATGTGCAAAGTAGAAATAAAAATAATGGGGTGCAAAGGAGCAAAATAAATGAATAAATTAAATACAGTAGGGAAAGAGGTAGTTGTTTGGGCTAAAATATAGGTGGGCTATGTACAGGTGCAGTAATCTGTGAGCTGCTCTGACAGTTGGTGCTTAAAGCTAGTGAGGGAGATAAGTGTTTCCAGTTTCAGAGATTTTTATAGTTTGTTCCAGTCATTGGCAGCAGAGAACTGGAAGGAGAGGCGGCCAAAGAAAGAATTGGTTTTGGGGGTGACTAGAGAGATATACCTGCTGGAGCGTGTGCTACAGGTGGGAGATGCTATGGTGACCAGCGAGCTGAGATAAGGGGGGACTTTACCTAGCAGGGTCTTGTAGATGACATGGAGCCAGTGGGTTTGGCGACGAGTATGAAGCGAGGGCCAGCCAACGAGAGTGTACAGGTCGCAATGGTGGGTAGTATATGGGGCTTTGGTGACAAAACGGATTGCACTGTGATAGACTGCATCCAATTTGTTGAGTAGGGTATTGGAGGCTGTTTTGTAAATGACATCGCCAAAGTCGAGGATTGGTAGGATGGTCAGTTTTACAAGGGTATGTTTGGCAGCATGAGTGAAGGATGCTTTGTTGCGAAATAGGAAGCCAATTCTAGATTTAACTTTGGATTGGAGATATTTGATATGGGTCTGGAAGGAGAGTTTACAGTCTAACCAGACACCTAAGTATTTGTAGTTGTCCACGTATTCTAAGTCAGAGCCGTCCAGAGTAGTGATGTTGGACAGGAGGGCAGTTGCGGGTAGCGATCGGTTGAAGAGCATGCATTTAGTTTTACTTGTATTTAAGAGCAATTGGAGGCCACGGAAGGAGAGATGTAGGGCATTGAAGCTTGCCTGGAGGGTTGTTAACACAGTGTCCAAAGAAGGGCCAGAAGTATACAGAATGGTGTCGTCTGCGTAGAGGTGGATCAGAGACTCACCAGCAGCAAGAGCGACCTCATTGATGTATACAGAGAAGAGAGTCGGTCCAAGAATTGAACACTGTGGCACCCCCATAGAGACTGCCAGAGGTCCGGACAGCAGACCCTCCGATTTGACACACTGAACTCTATCAGAGAAGTAGTTGGTGAACCAGGCGAGGCAATCATTTGAGAAACCAATGCTGTCGAGTCTGCCGATGAGGATGTGGTGATTGAGAGTCGAAAGCCTTGGCCAGATCAATGAACACGGCTGCACAGTAATGTTTCTTATCGATGGCGGTTAAGACATCGTTTAGGACCTTGAGCGTGGCTGAGGTGCACCCATGACCAGCTCTGAAACCAGATTGCATAGCAGAGAAGGTATGGTGAGATTCGAAATGGTCGGTAATCTGTTTGTTGACTTGGCTTTCAAAGACCTTAGAAAGGCATGGTAGGATAGATATAGGACTGTAGCAGTTTGGGTCAAGAGTGTCCCCCCCTTTGAAGAGGGGGATGACCGCAGCTGCTTTCCAATCTTTGGGAATCTCAGCCGACACGAAAGAGGTTGAACAGGCTAATAATAGGGGTGGCAACTATTTCGGCAGATAATTTTAGAAAGAAAGGGTCCAGATTGTCTAGCCCGGCTGATTTGTAGGGGTCCAGATTTTGCAGCTCTTTCAGAACATCAGCTGAACGGATTTGGGAGAAGGAGAAATGGGGAAGGCTTGGGCGGGTTGCTGTGGGGGGTGCAGTGCTGTTGACCGGGGTAGGAGTAGCCAGGTGGAAAGCATGGCCAGCTGTAGAAAAATGCTTATTGAAATTCTTAATTATGGTGGATTTATCAGTGGTGACAGTGTTTCCTATATTCAGTGCAGTGGGCAGCTGGGAAGAGGTGTTCTTATTCTCCATGGACTTTACAGTGTCCCAGAACTTTTTTGAGTTAGTGTTGCTGGAAGCAAATTTCTGCCTTAAAAAGCTAGCCTTGGCTTTTCTAACTGCCTGTGTATAATGGTTTCTAGCTTCCCTGAACGGCTGCATTTCACGGGGGCTGTTCGATGCTAATGCAGAACGCCATAGGATGTTTTTGTGTTGGTTAAGGGCAGTCAGGTCTGGGGAGAACCAAGGGCTATATCTGTTTCTGGTTCTAAATTTCTTGAATGGGGCATGTTTATTTAAGATGGTTAGGAAGGCATTTAAAAAAAATATCCAGGCATCCTCTACTGACGGGATGAGATCAATATCCTTCCAGGATACCCTGGCCAGGTCGATTAGAAAAGCCTGCTCGCTGAAGTGTTTCAGGGAGCGTTTTACAGTGATGAGTGGAGGTCGTTTGACCGCTGACCCATTGCGGATGCAGGCAATGAGGCAGTGATTGCTGAGATCTTGGTTGAAGACAGCAGAGGTGTATTTAGAGGGCAAGTTGGTTAGGATGATATCTATGAGGGTGCCCGTGTTTAAGGCTTTGGGGAGGTTCCTGGTAGGTTCATTGATAATTTGTGTGAGATTGAGGGCATCAAGTTTAGATTGTAGGATGGCTGGGGTGTTAAGCATGTTCCAGTTTAGGTCGCCTAGCAGCACGAGCTCTGAAGATAGATGGGGGGCAATCAGTTCACATATGGTGTCCAGAGCACAGCTGGTGGCAGAGGGTGGTCTATAGCAGGCTGCAACGGTGAGAGACTTGTTTTTAGAGAGGTGGATTTTTAAAAGTAGAAGTTCAAATTGTTTGGGTACAGACCTGGATAGTAGTACAGAACTCTGCAGGCTATCTTTGCAGTAGATTGCAACACCGCCCCCTTTGGCAGTTCTATCTTGTCTGTAAATGTTGTAATTTGAAATTAAAATTTCAGAATTTTTGGTAGTCTTCCTAAGCCAGGATTCAGACACAGCTAGAACATCCGGGTTGGCAGAGTGTGCTAAAGCAGTGAATAGAACAAACTTAGGGAGGAGGCTTCTAATGTTAACATGCATGAAACCAAGGCTATTACGGTTACAGAAGTCGTCAAAAGAGAGCGCCTGGTGAATAGGAGTGGAGCTAGGCACTGTAGGGCCTGGATTCACCTCTACATCGCCAGAGGAACAGAGGAGGAGTAGAATAAGGGTGCGGCTAAAAGCAATAAGAATTGATCGTCTAGAACGTCTGAAACAGAGAGTAAAAGGAGGTTTCTGGGGGCGATAAAATAGCATCAAGGTATAATGTACAGACAAAGGTATGGTAGGATGTGGAGGTAAACCTAGGTATTGAGTGATGAAGAGAGAGATATTGTCTCTAGAAACATCATTGAAACCAGGAGATGTCATTGCATGTGTGGGTGGTGGAACTAATAGGTTTGATAAGGTATAGTGAGCAGGACTAGAGGCTCTACAGTGAAATAAGCCAATAAACACTAACTGGAACAGCAATGGACAAGGCATATTGACATTAAGGAGAGGCATGCTTAGTCGAGTGATCAAAAGGGTCCAGAGTGGAGAGGTTGGTTGGGGGTCACGGCGATTTAGACAGCTAGCCAGGCCATCGGTAGCAAGCTAGCATAGGATGGACGTCTGTTATTAGCCACCTCTTGCATTCCGTCAGTAGATTAGTGGGGTTCCGTGTGGTAGAGGGGATTAATCCAAATCACACAACAACAACAAAAATAAAAACAATAGATATAGTCAGAGGCCCAAGAAGAAAAAAATTATAAATAATAATAAGATAGCAGCCGATAAGACAGCTAACGGTTAGCAGGCCGCAGAAGGGCTTTCAGGTAACGTCGCGACGGAGGAGCCAGCCGGATAACTCCTTCGGGTAGATAACGTTGGCAGTCCAGCCGTGAAGGCCCGGTGGGGCTCCGCGTAGGCAGTAAAACAGGTCCGGATAGGTGACTGCAGCCCAGGAGTGATTGATGGAACCCTTCAGCTGGCTAGCTCCGGAATAATTGATGTTTGCTCCGGAATCGACGAAAGCTTTAACTAGCTTCTGATTAGCTTCTGGATTAGCTCCTGGCTAGCTCCTGGCTTGCTCCTGGCTAGCTTCTGGCTAGTTTCTGGCTTGCTTCTGACCTAGCTTCTGATTAGCTTCTGGCTAGCTCCTGGCTAGCTCCTGCCTAGCTTCTGGCTAGTTTCTGGCTAGCTTCTTGGAGTTTCTGGCTAGCTTCTTGGAGGATTACAGTTTTGAAAAGAAGTTGTAAATATATATATATACGGGACACGACAAGACGAGGACAAAAGACGTCTGAACTGCTATGCCATCTTGGATCTCATGTCATACTTTATATGAACAGGAGTAAGCGTATAGCTGTCATTTTTTTTTAAACCTGAATTGGACAACCTCTAAATATTTTTCATCAAAAACAGCCAGGTATATCCATGTTGAATTTTAGTAACCTCCTTGTGGGCCTGTTAGAACACAAATGATTACGGATTTGACGAATATCCACTTTATTAAATCAGCTTTTTTGAATAGGTACCAATGACAGCGTCCTTTTTCAATCCCTCACACAAGTTTTCAGACCCTTCAAGGAACATTTATTTTTGAGAGAGAATCTCGCACCAAATTCAGCTACTTTTCAGGCTGCATTTGGAGAGTTTTGTCACCAGGAGTTTCTATGCTTTTGATAGCATTTAGTGACATTTCTATGGAGTGAGATTTTTTCTCAATAAAATCCATTTAGCCTCAAGTAGATAATGAAACATGTTCAATTTGGTTTAAATAATGCAAAAACTAAGTGTTGGAGAAGAACGTAAAAGTGCAATATGTGCTATGTAAGAAAGCTAACGTTTCAGTTCCTTGCTCAGAACATGAGAACATATGAAAGCTGGTGGTTCCTTTTAACATGAGTCTTCAATATTCCCAGGTAAGAAGTTTTAGGTTGTAGTTATTATCAGACTATTTCCCTCTATACCATTTGTATTTCATTAACCTTTGACTATTGGATGTTCTTATAGGCACTTTAGTATTGCCAGTGTAACAGTATAGCTTCCGTCCCTCTCCTCGCTCCTCCCTGGGCTCGAACCAGCAACACAACGACAACAGCCACCACATCGAAGCAGCGTTACCCATGCAGAGCAAGGGAAACAACCACACCAAGGCTCAGAGTGAGTGAAGTTTGAAACGCTATTAGCGTGCGCTTGCTAGACAGCCATTTGACTTCGGTCACATCAGCCTAATCTCGGGAGTTGATAGGTTTGAAGTCATAAACAGCGCAATGCTTGACGCACAACGAAGAGCTGCTGGCAAAACGCACGAAAGTGCTGTTTGAATGAATGTTTACGCGCCTGCTTCTGCCTCCCACCGCTCATTCAGATACTTAAATACTTGTATGCTTGTATGCTCAGTCAGATTATATGCAACACAGGATACGCTAGATAATATCTAGTAATATCATCAACCATGTTTAGTTAACTAGTGATTATGATTGATTGTTTTTTATAAGATAAGTGTAATGCTAGCTAGCAACTTACCTTGGCTTACTGCATTTGCATAACAGGCAGTCTCCTTGTGGAGTGCAACGAGAGAGAGGCAAGGTCCTTATTGCATTGGACTTGTTAACTGCAAGATTGGATCCCCCGAGCTGACAATGTGAAAATCTGTCTTTCTGCCCCTGAACGAGGCAGTTAACCCACCGTTCCTAGGCCGTCGTTGAAAATAAGAGTGTGTTCTTAACTGACTTGCCTAGTTAAATAAAGATTAAATAAAGGTGTAAAAAAAAACATTTAAATTAAAAAAAATCGGTGCCCAAAAATACTGATTTCCGATTGTTATGAAAACTTGAAATCGGCCCTAATTAATCGGCCATTCCGATTAATCGGTCGACCTCTAGTAAGGATGCATATGTGGGAAAACCGTTTGAGGTGTCAAATGATGAAGTTTGCAATGGGAAAAGTGGACTGTGTCAGAGTGACCTGGAGTGGTCTTATTTTGATTAATTGTATTTCTGAAGAAAAGAGAAAGATTGCAGTGGGCCTCAAAAGAATCCAGACAACATAAGTTTAGTGTTTCTAACTTCGGAGTAGAGCACCCATCAGAGTCATCTCAGGGGTGACGACAGATGTTCAGGTTCAATACCTGAATAGAATTCCCGGAGTAGTGGTGCCTGGCGTCTGACCCTCTGGGTGAATGGAGAAAAAGAAGAAAGTCTGTATGTCCTGTTGTTTTTTGATAAAGAGCAAATACCAACGCATGTGAAGCTTGGTTATGTAAGATGCGCTGTAAGAGCTTTCGTCCCAAAACCATTGCAGTGCAAGAATTGTAAAGAATTTGTCCATGTTTCATGTGTGTGCAGACGGACAGAGTATATTGAAGAACTGTGGGTAGAAGGACGACAGTGTTGCAATTGTGGTGGGGCTCATGATCCTGAGTTCCCGGAGTGCCCTTTAAGGGTGAAGGAGATTGAAGTGACAAAAGTTAGAGCGGTCAATCGAATCTCCTATGGGGAGGCAATTAAAATAATTGAGAAAACAAGTGAAGCTAGTGAATATATGGTTGTGGATACACCACAGCATGTAGTAAATGTTTGCTGCCAGACAAAAGATACCCTGTGTGTTAAAAATATGGATTTTGTTGCGTTTATTGCCACAGTTATAAACTGTATAGCACAAGTCTCAAGGAAGCCAAAGGAACTGGACATTATAATGGCTGCTTCAGACAAGGTTTTGGGACTCAGGGATTTTACATCTGAAGACTTGCAAGCACTGGAAGACCCACCCTCCCAGGTTCCCTTGAGCCTGTGTAGGGATCATCTGTTTTATTTATTTAACAGAAAAGTAGAATTTTTGGGGAATCCTATTTCCATCCCGCAGAGTGGGTGGCAGGATGCTCATTAAATTGTGTGATCGCCAATATACCATAGAGGAAGAAGTAAAAAATAAACATTTCCATTTTACAAAAGGCCTTTAATTGGAAATTCCTGTGGATAAATGTGTTACTAAGGTTATGAATAATACTGCAATAATACTGGTTTCATAACAACTTTATATATACCCCCTTCATATAAAGTGTTACCTAATAAAATATTACTGAATTTCTTAGACCTTGACGCAAGAGTTGATGTGTAATTTTGCGTTGTTTGTGTCCTCAGAGAGTGGTCGCCAACAACCACAGACGGGCCTCCGCCTCCACCAACCTGAGTCGTAAGCCCAGCCTGCAGCTGGTGGACACCCCGGATGGGCTGCGGGACCTGGGACACCTGGAGCTGATGAGCCGGGACCTGATGGACCCTGCCGGTGGGGTCGTGCCCTTCAACCGCTCCATGTCCACCGACTCTCTCAGCTCTATTTCCTCCATCGGCAACAATTTTGGGCACGACTACACAGTGGGGCAGCTGGAGGTGACCCTGGAGTACGAGGCCCGACCAGGGCCTGGGCCGGGGGTGCTCCACATCGCCCTGCACCAGGGCAAGGACCTGCTGGAGAAGGAGGAAGGGGACTTCCCCGGCTGCTTTATCCGGGTCACCTTGGTTCCTGAAGAACTCAACGTGGGCATCACCAGGGTGAGTGTGTGCATGCGTATGGTAATAGTCTTTTAGATTGATATTATCGTATTTTATTTTGGCTTTGCAGAATGGTTCTGTGATATCATATTTCACTGAAGATGCAACACTAATGATGTTCTGGGATCATTCTTGTAGAAAATGTTCTCAGAAACCAGACAGAAAGTTCTTTCTGTTTTGAATGGACAAAGCCATCGATCATATCTAGTTAAGCTTTATTTATACAGCACATTTCATGCATGGAATGCAATGTGCTTTACAGGAAAAAATGAATAAAAAACAATTAAAATAAAAGATATTTACTACACAACAAACATAAGATAAAAAGCACCATAAGGAAAAGCAAAGCTAAAAATATGTGTTTAAGATCTCTTTTAAATATGTCCACAGTTTCAGCCCCCTCAGGTTCTCTGGCAGGCTATTCCAGAGGCTGGGGGCATAATAACTAAAGGCTGTCTCTCCATGCCTCTTGGTCCCCCTCAGGTTCTCTGACAGGCTATTCCAGAGGCTGGGGGCATAATAACTAAAGGCTGTCTCTCCATGCCTCTTGGCCCCCCTCAGGTTCTCTGACAGGCTATTCCAGAGGCTGGGGGCATAATAACTAAAGGCTGTCTCTCCATGCCTCTTGGTCCCCCTCAGGTTCTCTGACAGGCTATTCCAGAGGCTGGGGGCATAATAACTAAAGGCTGTCTCTCCATGCCTCTTGGCCCCCTCAGGTTCTCTGACACAGGGCTATTCCAGAGGCTGGGGGGCATAATAACTAAAGGCTGTCTCTCCATGCCTCTTGGTCCCCCTCAGGTTCTCTGACAGGCTATTCCAGAGGCTGGGGGCATAATAACTAAAGGCTGTCTCTCCATGCCTCTTGGCCCCCTCAGGTTCTCTGACAGGCTATTCCAGAGGCTGTCATAATAACTAAAGGCTGTCTCTCCATGCCTCTTGGTCCCCCTCAGGTTCTCTGACAGGCTATTCCAGAGGCTGGGGGCATAATAACTAAAGGCTGTCTCTCCATGCCTCTTGGCCCCCTCAGGTTCTCTGACAGGCTATTCCAGAGGCTGTGGGCATAATAACTAAAGGCTGTCTCTCCATGCCTCTTGGTCCCCCTCAAAGGCTGTCTCTCCATGCCTCTTGGTCCCCCTCAGGTTCTCTGACAGGCTATTCCAGAGGCTGGGGGCATAATAACTAAAGGCTGTCTCTCCATGCCTCTTGGTCCCCCTGGTCCCTGACAGGCTATTCCAGAGGCTCAGGTTCTCTGACAGGCTATTCCAGAGGCTGGGGGCATAATAACTAAAGGCTGTCTCTCCATGCCTCTTGGTCCCCCTCAGGTTCTCTGACAGGCTATTCCAGAGGCTGTGGGCATAATAACTAAAGGCTGTCTCTCCATGCCTCTTGGTCCCCCTCAGGTTCTCTGACAGGCTATTCCAGAGGCTGGGGGCATAATAACTAAAGGCTGTCTCTCCATGCCTCTTGGTCCCCCTCAGGTTCTCTGACAGGCTATTCCAGAGGCTGTGGGCATAATAAGTAAAGGCTGTCTCTCCGCACCCTGGCAATGTTCCTCAGGTGGTATTAAGCTATGTTGGTCACATTCCTATTGTGTGATTCAAAACTGAGTTCAGAATCTAAAATGAAACATAATAACTAGGTTTTTTTTGGTCCCCCTCACCTGGTGTTTTATCTTTATTGCCTGTGAATTAAAATGTGCGGATAGATTCTCTCTGCTTTGGCTCCAACAATAAGTACCTCGGTCTTGTCTTGATTTAGCTGGAGGAAATTGTGAGCCATCCAAGTATTTAAATCACTAATACATTTACATTTGACATTTTAGTAAATTAGGAGACGCTATTATCCAGAGAGACTTCCATGAGCAATTAGGGTTAAGTGCCTTGCTCAAGGGCACATTGACAGATTTTTTTCCCCCCACCTAGTCAGCCCAGGGATTTGAACCAGTGACCTTTTGGTTATTGGCCCAAAGCTCATAACCACTAGGCTTATCCAATAGGCTATCTACTGCCCACTAATACAGTCTAATAATGAATCTGAGCTAAAATCCTCTGGTGACACAAAATGTAAAGTTGTGTATTGTCTGTGTAGTAGTGAAAATCAATGCTGTGCTTTCTGATAACGCTGCCAAGGGGTAATATATAGAAACGGAACAGTACCGGACCAAAGATCAAACCAGAACTGAAACTGGAGAGGCCAGAACTGGACCGGAGAGGCCAACCCCCTCTCCAGCCTGTCCAGGATGACATCAAGGAATGACATTGTGTCAAATGCAGCACTTCAATCTAAGGATAGAGAGCTGTTTGGCATCTGTGTTGTCTCTAAAATCATTGACCACTTTAACAAACGCTGTCTCTGTGCTCTGGTGAGTACAGAAAACAGATTGGATTTTTTTTTAAATTACAGTTGGTACTTAAAAAGTAATTTATCTGTTTGAAAACCAATTTCTACAAAATGTTGCTTAAGAATGGAAGGTTGGATGTTGGCCAAAAATTGCTAAGAGTTGAAGAATCTAATCTACTTTTTTTTCATTTCAGAAGAGGTTTCACCATAGCAGTTTTTTTAACAATAGCTTGCACTTCAGATATGCAATTAAAAACTGTTTTGTAGAAGGTGGTGGGGATAGGATCAAGAAGGCAGGTAGAAGGCTTAAGTTGTGATATCACTGTCCTGAGTATGTCTGTGTCAACCAGGGAGAATATAAATCCAGATGCCTTTGCATGACAGGCTTGGGCACATATCATCAAACTTATCATCAGGTCTTGCATGACTGATACCCAGCCTAATGGATGTTATCTTATCTCTGAAATATATCTCATCACATTTAGACGTGGAGGAAGGTTCACATAGGTTTGCGGGGTAGGATTTATTAGATCATTAATGATCGAGAAGAGCACTCAAATTATTCTGATTAATAGTGATCAAGTTAGAAAAATGAGCCCGTCTGGCATTTTTAATTGCCTTATTTTATAAGCCAAGTTGTTCTCTCAGATATCATAATGGACCTTAAACTTTGACCGTCTCCACTTCCGCTCTGCCTTTCTGTAATTTCTCTTTAATTGATTAGTTTCCTCACTCATCTGAGGGACTCTCTGTTTGGATGTGTCCTTTTTCAACTTTACTGGAGCTACGGCATCAATGGTTGCCCTTAATTTGCTATTAAAGTTATCAACTAAATCATCACAAGACGACGTATAGGTGGTGGAGTATTGTTTATACACTCAATAAATTATGTAGCAATGTCAAAGGTAAGATAGCGTTTCTTAATAATCAGTTCAGTACTACCCGGTGCTATGGGCAACAAGGTTGTAAAAAAATCCCCAGTGGTGATCAGATAAAGCAACATCAACAATAGAGGATATGGCAATTGAAAGCCCCTTGGTAATAACCAGGTCTCGAGTATGGCTGTGGTTATGGGTGGGCCCAGTAGAAAGCCCCTTGGTAATAACCAGGTCCAGAGTATAGCTGTGGTTATGGGTAGGACCAGTAGAAAGCCCCTTGGTAATAACCAGGTCCAGAGTATGGCTGTGGTTATGGGTGGGCCCAGTAGAAAGCCCCTTGGTAATAACCAGGTCTAGAGTATGGCTGTGATTATGGGTGGGCCCAGTAGAAAGCCCCTTGGTAATAACCAGGTCCAGAGTATGGCTGTGGTTATGGGTGGGCCTAGTAGAAAGCCCCTTGGTAATAACCAGGTCCAGAGTATGGCTGTGGTTATGGGTGGGCCCAGTAGAAAGCCCCTTGGTAATAACCAGGTCCAGAGTATGGCTGTTGTTATGGGTGGGCCCAGGAGAAAGCCCCTTGGTAATAACCAGGTCCAGAGTATGGCCGCGGTTATGGGTGGGTCCAGTAACATGTTGGATAAAGTCCATAGTGCTCAAAAGATTCATAAATTCAATGGCCTTGGAGTCAGTCTCTGTCAACATGAATATTAAAATCTCCCAACACAATGATTTTATCATAGTTCAAGGACAATAGATAATAGTTCAGATAAATCAGCAAAGAAAGTGGGGCAGTGGTTTGGTGGCTTATAGGGTTATGGCCAGCATTGGTGGCTGACATTTAAACAGTATAGCATAACAGATGCCCAATGTCGCCAAACAAAATGTCCTTACAGCTGTTAGCATTAGTAAAAATAGAGGTTGTCACCCCAACTTTTTTCCCTTTTCTGATATATGAAAAGCTGTAGTCCAGGGGGAGGCTTCAATAAGAGCGGCACTACACTCTCATTACAGCCATGTTTAAGTGAGAAACATGCAATCAACTTTGAGCTCAGTACAGAGGTCATTCACTGGAAAGGCTTTTACTTGTGATTGCTCTAACATTTAAAAGTGCCATATTCAATGTCTGTAGGCATCTGCCTCGAGGTAACCAATGGAATAACAACCAAATGATTAACTTTACAACCACGTTGTAAATCTCCAATCTATCAGAATGGTAGGAGATGACAGTTTGTATACTGTAAACTCACTAGAAGGTGGAGTTAAAGGAAAATAAATGAGGTTACTCACAATAACCATCGTGCCATTTCTACAGGAGTTGATATGCTTTCCAAGTCCTCTGTTGCTTATTCTGACAGGGAGAACTGGAGCACTACCAGACCCTGTCCGTCAGTCTCTAAAACAATAATCCTGGAACCCCTTCGGTTAGGATGAATACTGTCTCTTTTAAAAAGTGCTGGTTGCTCCCACAGCAAATCAAAGTTGTCCTCCCTCAGTTCCTCAGATCGCCTAAAACAAAGGCTGTTAAAACCTACATGAATGACAATGGTGTCAATATTGGAGTAGTTGTTCAGAACCGTGGGCAGGAGGGAGTTGACGTCTTGGACACGGGCTCCTGGGTGACAGTGGACCTTGGTCGGTCCACAGATCGGCCACTGGCTGTTGGTATACACCCAGGATTCGTGCTGATTCCCGGGGCCGCGTCGCAGAATCCGTAGCAATACAAACTTTAGCTATGATTTAATGAAAACTATTTAATAAAAACAACAAACCGAGTGTAGACATTACACTGTTCTGTTGCTGGCTATGATGACGTCCGTTGCATGATGCCCTTGTGCGTATTTTGGTATCATTCATTCCTATGTGAAGTGTCAATAGCACATTGAAGCCAAACGAAGTCGGTTATGATGGCGTCTCATGGAGACATAACATGTGCAGTTTGAGCTACTCCAGGAAGTGATTTTGCAGGCTAGCTCAGTGCTGCCCCTATCATTGAGTAACTCAAGTTGAAGGCCAACCGGGGTACTGTAGGCTTCCATTAGCAACTAAATTATCCTTAACTTCTTCAGTTTGTGATTTTAAAATAATCGGTTCAAGGACATACATCAGGTGCATTAGAAGCAATTGTTGATACCATGATTGTCCTCAATATTTTTTTATTGACACGAAAATTGTCTTTGAAGATATGGGGATCCTATTTTCCACGAACAATGCCTGCAGTACCGCAGTCGGCCTTCAACTTTCGTGGCTTCAATGAGAGGCGGCAGTCGTTCTCCCCTGGTTTTGGTAACTTTTCTTGTTAGCTGAGAAGTGTTGATAACATCATCACCCAAGTTCGGAGTCAGAGTGAGAGAGCAATGAGTCCCTTGGGTTAGAGTTTTGAGCCTTCAGCTCGATGGGCTAATCCTATTCTTGTCTGATGAGAAAGTGCATTTGATTTTCAGCACCAAGTCTCCTGGGGCTTCTTACAGTAGGTTTGAGATGGAATAAAGGGTTAGTTTCTGTCACACAGTAGGCTACATCCACAAACATGAGAATTGCAACCCCACTGCACCGCAATGTACAGTAACCACCAAAGTCTCCAGGCATGTCACCCTCTGTACTGCAAGGTAATCAGGATCAGAGAAAATCACTGTGTGAATGCATTCACACTTAATGCATTCACACTGGCCACAATGATAGCCACTAGTGCATCAAGGAATGTTGGAGACCGGGAGGAAATGCTGACATCAGCTGGATCCACTGCTCCCCTCGGCATAATCCACAGGGGAGCAAGCTGTTAAGCCTGGCTTCTCTCCCTAGCTCTCCGACGGTTCCTTTTTCCCTCAGTCACACTGTTTAGTGGTGGTAATCGCCATAATTATAAATGTTCAGACTGTCACATATTAAAGATGCAGGGAATGCTCCATGTAGGAAACATTATATTAACACATTACAGGCCAAGGAGAATGTGTTCATTGTTTTGGATGTAATTTACATCCGGCCATGCTTATATACAGTTAAGTGGTGTTTCAGATTCTGAAGGTATTTAGTAGGGTTGTGATATGATTCTGGTGTTTGATATAGGGCAGACTCCAAGGTTAATGTTACGGAATATTATGCAGGTTTTATAAATACACTATGGGCTTTCATGAAGAAATTCAACACAGTTTGTATGACAATTTACCAGGAAGACTATTATGTTAAGATGCAGGTTCTGTTGTGTTATGATAGCAGCCCTGGCTAATTTGCATTTTGTTGTTGATTTCTGTAAGCAGGAATTTGTCCTGCTTTGTACAAAGATGGCATGTTTCTGAGTCTACCTTTAACTAGGCATATACTGTATCATACAATGTATATATTGAATACCAAGTTCCCTTTGGTCTTTTGTGTGATGCACTTGAATATTACTTTGTTAGGAGCAGTTGATTTCTAGTTAACCTTATGTGAACCATTATAACTATTAGTAAAATCTTTATAATTTGTTAACGTATCTATCATCGCCAGTCATTTAAATCATGAACAACGGAGCACATGCATTTACTAAATTTAATCCCACTACGTCCTCAGGGCTCTTTTGATGGCTCTGATTCTCGTCCAATATGGCAGGGTTTATAAACTCACTGATTACAAAGAGAAACCCAGCCATGAGCTGCCCAGTGAAGTGAGCCTATCAAATGAGCTAAATGCCTTCTATGCTTGCTTCAAGGCAAGCAACACTGAACCATGCATGAGAGCAACAGCAGTTCCGGACGACTGTGTGATCTCGCTCGCCGTAGCCGATGTGAGTAAGGTAACCTGGCTAAATGACTATCGCCCGTAGCACTCACATCTGTAGCCATTAAATACTTTGAAAGGCTGATCCAATTTGCATACCGCCCCAACAGATCCACAGATGATGCAATCTCTATTGGATTGCCTGGACAAGAGGAACAATTATATGAGAATTCTGTTCATTGACTACAGCTCTGCATTAAACACCATAATCCAAGCCTTCCAAACTCATCACTAAGGTCAGGACTGTTACAGGAATTAAATTTCTTTATGTTTTATTAAACTAATTTCGATTCAACACTCTGTCCACTCCTAAGAATTTGTAAGACCCTTATTTGCATAAAATGGACAGAGACCAGTCTCAAAATCAATCAGCAGCGTTTCTTCTCGAGAGTACTGAACATGATACAGTTTACCACAGGTTATAAACTGAAAATGACGTCATTAGTTTTCGTACTACCCCGTCTCATCTCCACTCTAGTACAATGGCTGTATAGTTCTCAAGACTTCCCACATCGTCTCTCCCAAACTTAGATCATTTATGACCGAGCCTAGGTCTGCCTGTGTAGATAAGCATTCCAGCCAGTCTGACGATAAATTCATTCATTTCTACCAAGGAACAGACAGTCATTGTTCTACTTCTTGATTATAATTACACACATTATATTCAGTACTAAGATAAAAAGAAAATTCATACATATACAGTAACATAATAGTATTCTGATTAGTCAGTCCTGATTGAAATGTATACATAATTAGTTATTATTGATAAAAAATCCCTTAACAAGGACCCTGGGACTAAACACCTCCTTCTGCAACTGGATCCTGGACTTCCTGGTGGGTGGTGAGGGTAGGTAACAACACATCTGCCACGCTGACCCTCAGCACGGGGGCCCCTCGGGTGCGTGCTTAGTCCCCTTCTATACTCTCTGTTCACCCACAAATGCGTGGCCGTGCACGACTCCAACACCATCATTAAGTTTGCTGACGACATTACAGAGGTAGGCCTGATCACCGATAAGACAGCCTATAGTGAGGAGGTCAGTGACCTGGCAGTGTGGTGCCAGGAACACAACCTCGCCCTCAACGTCAGCAAGACAAAGGAGCTGATCGTGGACTACAGGAAACGGAGGGCCGAGCATGCCCCTATCCACATCGACGAGGCTTGAGGGGAGCAGGTCGGATGTTTCAAGTTCCTCGGTGTCCACATCACCGGGGCCAAGTTCCCTGCCATCCAGGACCTGAAAGATGCACCAAGTCTGGAACCAACAGGACCCTTAACAGCCCCAAACCATAAGACGACTAAATAGTTAACCAAATAGTTACCCAGACTATCTGCATAGACCCGTTTTGCTCTAACTCTTTTGAGCCATCATATATGCTGCTGTCTATTATCTATCCTTTTGCCAATTTACGTTACCCCTACCTATATGTACATACTGTATCTATCACAATTACCTCGTACCCCTGCACATTGACTCGGTACTGGTACCCCGTATATATAGTCAAGTTATCGTTACTCATTTTAAATGTATTCCTCGTGTTAATATTTTTGTCTCTGTGTTGGTGGGAAGGGCCTGTAAGTAAGTATTTCACTGTTAGTAATAATGTTTATAAACTAACCAGCAGACCTGTTTGTTGTGTTGTTTGACATAATCCAGATCTACAACTAGCTCACTAAAATGTTTGGATTGTGATGCAGGTCCAGAGGAATGCTTTCACAGTCGTGTTCGACGAGCGTTTCTCCATAGCCCTGGATCCATCTTGTCTGGAGGAGAACAGCCTGCGCTTCGCTGCATTCGGCATCGACGCGGAGGAGAGGAACATCAGCGCCGGCCTAGCAGAGCTCAAGCTGTCTGACCTGGACCTTTCTATCAGACCCTTCAATGCCTGGCTCTACCTGCAAGATGTTAACAAGGTAAAAATCCGCATCTTTGCGTTGATTGTAGTATTGCCTCAAGGTTTCTGACGGCCTGTGGCCTGCCGCCTACAGCACACATGTCTCAGCGTCGGCGTGGGTGGGAATCTGGCCCACTGCCCATTTGACCTTCTCCTGTCTCTCCCATTATCTATCATCTGTCTACCCTTACAACAACAAAACACGTGTCCATTTTGCAGTTTCACATGTGAAATAGCAGTTTTCACATGTTGAGCTTATATTTCACATGTGAAACCATATTTATACATGTATTACATTTAGAGTTATCATGTTAACACCACCTTTTCACCTGTGAGGTGAAAACATGGTGTCACTGTATAGCCTAAAAACATGGTTTAAACTATAGTTTTGATAGTCAGGCCTTGCATCCATAGTGTATGGATTTGAGTGGTTGCATTTCTCCAGCCCCATCCCTCAGCTGTTTACTGAAACTGTGGCGGGGAGTACACTTTGCTAATGTTTCCGTTAAGGATTGACGCTTTAAACACCTTTAATAGAGTAAAAGTCTTATTATATGTTGCAATCCTCTGTGTGAGTTACTTTTGTGCCATTAATATCAAGACTTCTGAAGTCAAGAACAGAATGATTAGTATTGCAAACAAAAAATAATGATATTGGAAGAAAAACATAAACCCAAAAGTATTGATAGAAAAACAAAATATTGCAAGGAAATCATTTTGAAATGCGAGAGCAAATGAAAAAAGAGTTTTCGGTAAAAAGAAAAGAAAAGTAGAAGATAATGCAATTAAATAAAACACCTCCCCTCTTTCCTGCAATTCTCTCAATCTTTGGTTATGTTACCCTGGTCTTTGATTTCGCTGAAAATGTTGGCAACTTCATTCCAGCAACATAGCACCCTGCATCCCACTGCTGGTTTGCCTCTGAAGCTAAGCAGGGTTGGTCCTACTCAGTCACTGGATGGAAGACCAGATGTATAGCAGGAAGTGGTGAAAATAAACCTGTGAAAAGTAAACATGAAAACAAAATGTCACGTGGGGAAATTATTTTTCACGAAGGAAAAACACATGACAAAACCACGTCTGACTCGTGAACATTTCTAATGTGAATATTTTTTTTTCTCATTTGAAAATGTTCACATGATTTGATCACACGTGTCCGAAAACCACGTTGTTTGTTTTTGTCATGTGATTTTTGTTAAGGGTAATAAAGCATATAAAATGTTACGTTTTAAAGGTGCTGATGGCATGAAGCGGAACATGAGACATGGAGATAGGTGGCTTTCTGAGGATGAAATCATGTAAACAGTTTGATTTTTATAGAATCGTCAGTGACTGTTGTGTCTGTGCAGTGTGCAACAATGGCCTCTTTTGGCTTGTGTTGTCTTTAGGCCGTGGATGCAGTTGGGGAGATTCTGCTGTCTCTCAGCTACTTGCCCACCGCTGAGCGCCTTACAGTGGTGGTGGCCAAAGCAAAGAACCTTGTGTGGACCAATGACAAAACCACAGCAGGTGACACTACTTCACAGCTTTAGCTCTTATGTTTGTCTCTATATTGCATCATGTGTGAGCACCTATTCACATTAATACTATATATTACCCAGTCATTCAACAATTTATCTTTCTATTTGGCTTTTTGCAAAGTGATTTGCCGCAATTATCATTAGAATTTATGACTGAATGTCTCAAAAAGTGGGTAGATTTTCGTAAAATGAAATATTTACCATCACTTTACCTCCATTATGCTAACATGCAAAGTTAAATATGAAGAACAATGGTCGCATGGGTTAAAACATCACTTTTTTGTTTTACTTTTCTCGCTGTCTACACACACAGACTAATATTTCGGATGACACTTTTGGTATTTAAATTGTTTGTGAACAAAGCTGTCACAATCTCTCTGTTAACAGATCCCTTTGTCAAAGTGTACCTTCTGCAAGATGGTAAGAAAATCAGTAAGAAGAAAACCTCCATGAAAAGAGACGACACCAACCCCATCTTCAACGAAGCCATGATCTTCTCTGTGCCTGCTGTCGTCTTACAGGTGACACTGGGAAGGGATGGTACCATGATAGGGAATAGACAGCTGAAAGGATTGTTTAGTCAAATGAAATTTGACTTAATGGTGCTATTTTGGTTGAGCCGTTATTGTTAGACTGCATTACCACTGTGAACCACATAGGCTTCACTGTTGACCTACTCTGGAGTACTAAAGTGCACTAATCTTATAGTGAATACAGTTCTAGTGTTCAACCGTTTTAGTGATCAAATTGTCCTGTACTAATTTGATTACTATAAGAGGATTGCCCTGTACTATGTTAGGACTGGTGCTGACACTGTGCTCCCTCTTCAGGAACTCTCCCTGAGGATCACAGTGGCGGAGGGCACCGACGACGGCAGGGGCGAGAATGTGGGTCACGTGATTATCGGACCTGAGGCGAGTGGCATGGGCATCACCCACTGGAACCAGATGTTGGCAACACTGAGGAAACCTGTGTCCATGTGGCACCCTCTGCGGAGGACCTAGTACCCCTCCATCTCCCTCTGTACCATACCTCCGGTCACCAGGGTTGGGCTCAATTCCATTTCAACTCACTCCATTCAGGGGATACATTGAAATTTCAGTTTGAGAATTGAAAAAGTGCCATTTATTTTCAAGGAGGATTTTCCACTTCCTAAATTGAACGAATTGGATTGGAGTTGATCCCGACCCTGCCGGTCACTCCTCTTTGCATGGTGCCTACTGTAGTACTATTTTACTGTCCTCCAGATAGGGAGAATAAAAAAGGAAGGGGTAAAATAGCTTCTTTTTTCAGGAAACTAGTCATTTGTCTTTTGAAACCAGTCTTACTCTGCACCTAGTGGTATGGGAGACTAATTGGCAGGTGGCGTGGTAAGCTTTATCAGATTTGCTTGTGATCATTTGTAAAATGTGAGAGTGACAAACTTTTCCTAGTATGGTTTTTGGTATGTATCATATCTTCTTGTGCTTTTTAAAATCCAGGTTCTCAAATCCAGGTGATATCAATTGTAATTTGTAGCAATTGTAACAGGGTGCCCAAATCTGACCTAACAGGTATATAGGTACTATAACTTGTTGCATTGTACGATTTGTATCATAATAAATGCAATACAAGTTGCAATGTCATTCTGATAAAACAGTGTTAGGAATGTAAATAATGTACAACTGCTTTGTTTTAGTTGTATTCACTCAAATATGAATATGTATTATTATGGTATTATGTTGATAATTAGTGTGCACTTTCATTGCATATTCATAATCATCAAAAAGCCAATACTAGAGTTACACAAACACATTATCAGGTGAATATTAATTCAGTAGATCAATTTACTATTTACTATCTATTAAAAAGTATGTCACCCAGTACATTCCACAATGAAGCCATATCTCATGCTTATGTAGCCCTTATAGACGTGTAATAATTGTTTGTGGATGCATTTAGTGGTCAGTTTTACCCATTTGATCCTCTATCGGCTTTAAACTGCTAAGCATAACCTTCTGGACTCTCTTTAGGAGTAAGAGCACCATATTATCTAGGTGAATGCATAAAATACTCAAATGGGCTTTATCGATGTTGACCTCGACAACCATTACTGTTGACTTGGATGTAACTGATTATTTCACTTGATTGCATTGTGAGGGGGGTGCAATGAAGACCTTTATTTGCTATCTGTAACAATTTGGCAATAATGTTTGTACAACAGAATGTGAATTAACAAGTGACCTCCCCTTGCATTGTATGTCATTGTAGGTCAGATCGCCCTTATTACCTGGCAAATGTGATTTTTATTAATTCAGTGCAAAACTAACCATGCGTTTAAAGGCACAAAATACAGTATTGTCACTCAATAACCTCAACAAAAATTCTAACAAGACGCTTGTTAAATGCTGCATCTGGGCAACCATTCCTTACCACTCCTTTGCATTCCACAATCAACAATGTGATGCAATATTTCCTACTGTGCCAAATTCATTATTGAAGCAATATTTTCATTTAGCCTACAGTGAGCATTTGCATTTTGTGATCAATGCCATGCATGCACTTGTTTAGCACTAGTTATGGTTGTGCCACCAAATATGTGTATTGTGTAAACATTGTTTCAAATATAAGAGTTGCAACAAATGGCCTGGTTTAACATGTTTGTGCTATCTATTTTGTTATCTCCCTGTTTATTTCCCTTTGGTTCGAAAGTAGCCAGGTTATTAGTCCAAACTAAAACGAGAATTTATATTGGAAATATGTTGAATGTCCCGTTTCGTTAGCCTCCGTTTAAGAAACGTTTCGCAACTGAATCGACGGAATGAATACCCGTTAGCCAAGGAGGAGGAGCCAAGCCGTACAAAGTACATCAACTCTGCTATTTAGCTGGCAAGCATATCCATTTTTCACGCATTTGTGGTTTAAAGTTTTGCCTTCACGATGGCTGATTATAGAGGGAAAGCAACCGATCAAATGAAGCTATGGAAAGAGGGCCGAAGCGCTCAGGTTTGTCCATTTCGATGATTCATGTATACAAACGCGACGATGATGTTGCGCAGTTGACGCAAGGGGAGTTTGTTGTGAAATGGGTGAGAGGTCGTCCAGGGTCCTATTCGTGTCTCCTGGCTCGACAGTTAGCACATTTACTATCATTTAAGAACCCTGCACTTTACAATTCCACAACATTTCGTACAAAGTCACATTTGTGTTAGAATTGTAATTCATTTCTGGTTGTGCATGGGGAGGGGGGGTCAGGAATTGTTAGATGGCTGCTGTTAGCTAACGTCCGCTTCCCACTTGCAGGTTGAGCTCTTGCATTTGTTTTTTGGAATAGAATACTTCTAGCCACAATGATCTGATTAGACGTTCATTACCTCCAGGCGGAGAGGGGGAATTCTGGGTACCCATTTGACTAGATGTTCAAGAGTCTTATGGCTTGGGGGTAGAAGCTGTTTAGAAGCCCATTGGACCTAGATTTGGCGCTCCGTTACCGCTTGCCGTCCGGTAGCAGTCTATGACTAGGGTGGCTGGAGTCTGACAATTTGTAAGGCCTTCCTCTATGATATGTTATCTTTGTTATGGTATGCATTAATTTGTGGATGTCAATCACCCATTTCGTATGACAAGTAGATATAAATTAATAAGAAGTTTCAAGTTAGCTAAAATGCTAAAGTTGTCTGTGATGAGACCAAGTAAACACATGGCTTTCTTTCATTCGCCATATACCCAGCTAGAAATTAGGAATCGGCCCAGGAGCGGGCCTCTTCCGGAGGCCGGAACTGATTGAATCGGTCCGGAATCAAAATGAATGACTGCCCAGAGTCGGCCCGTTTCAGTCGACCAGTATTCAGCCGATTTTTTTTGATCGGCATCCTACCAGAATCCCCCCAGAAGCGGCCCGATGCAAATGTAAATAAATGTGTAGGTCTATGTCGGCATGCCGATGGCAAGCTTCCTCAAACTTGCGAACTCGGAGAGTTCCTTACACAAACGTTTTAATGCGTATTAATTGACTTGACAAAGTATCAAAATACTACACAGGACGCATAAAGAATTTCATTTAAATGTTAATTATTTTTTGATCACAGAAAAACAAATACTGAAATGTTAACTATAAAAAGCAGCCCGTGTAATCATCTGCCATAGAGTAGCCCCAATCTGCCCGAGCCCCAAGTAATACATTTGGGACAGATGACTCACACCTGAATCGGCCCGAGCTCATTCCCCGCATCATAGCCATAAGTAATACTGCTGAAGGCGGCCCTGACTCGGGTCACATGACGTCGGCCGAGTTTGACTCTCAGCCGGAATCGGCCCAGATCGACTGTGCTAGCTGGGTATTTACTCAGTCTGTCGCTCAAATTCAAATGGCTGGCTTTATATACATGTACTGAAAGCCCAATTGTTGGGGAGTTGCAGCGATAAGACAAGTTCGTAATAATGAAAAAGGGGTATAAATGTATTCCGAGCGTGCAAGGGAACCATGCCTGCAAAGCCCGTTACGCACCTGCATAAGGTAAATCTGAATACCAACTATTGAGAAGTGCTTAGGAAAGGCATACATTTCTTAAATCTGAATTGGCCAATATTGAATTGTAACAATAAATAACATGAATGAAGCAATGAGGCTGTGATTGTGAATAAGAATTAGTTGTTAATTAACTGACTTGCCTAGTTAAATAAAGGTAAAAATAAAAAGCATTTGATCATTCAATGTCTTCGCTATGTATAATGTCTATTCCATTGCTTTCCCTTCAGAGGCCAGACACCCTGACCACAGGGGCTGGTCACCCGGTAGGGGACAAGCTGAATATAATGACCACAGGTCCCCAGGGGCCCCTCCTGGTGCAGGACACCCCGTTCATAGATGAGATGTCACACTTCGACCGTGAGCGCATCCCAGAGAGGGTGGTGCACGCCAAGGGAGGCGGTGGGTGTCCAGCACTACCAATGAATTTAAGACAGGCACTGATTGGCATTAATGCAATATATACTGAACAAAAATATAAACGCACATGCAGCAATTTCAAAGATTTTACTAAGTTATAGTTAATATAAGTAAATTGGGAAAAAATCATTTGGCCCTAATCTATGTATTTCACATGACGGAATACAGATATGCCATACACATGGTCTGCGGTTGTGAGGCCGGTTGGATATACTGCCAAATTCTCTAGAATGACGTTGGTAGAGAAATTAAGTCAATTCTCTGGCAACAGCTGTGGTGGGCAGCATGCCAATTGCACGCTTCCTTAAAACTTGAGACGTGGCATTGTGTGACAACTGCACGTTAGTGGCCTTTTATTGTCCCTAGCACAAGGTGCACCTGTGTAATGATCATGCTGTTTAATCAGCTTCTTGATATGCCAAACCTGTCAAGTGGATGGATTATCTTGGTAAAGGAGAAATGCTTACTAACAGGGATGTAAACAATTGTGTGCCAAAAAAATAAGCATTTTGTTTGTGTGGGAAATTTTGGGTCTTTTCTTTCTGCGCTCATTAAACATGGGACCAAGATATTAGATGTTGCGTTTATATTTTTGTTCAGTATATGTGTCAAACTGTTTAGATAAGCAGAAATGACAGTGCTGGAGAGGCAGTCAAACACCACTAGATGTTTTACTTAATAGTGGAGCTTCACGTATTGGTTGGAGAAACACTACCCTGTCCTAGACATCTAGTTATCAATTGTGGGCCTACGCCAAAAAGCCAACTGTAAACGGCTCTCCAGTCTAATATAATAAAGACCGTGATCATGTGACAATCTGTTGGCCCACTACACGAGGGGTAAAGTGCACCACATGTATGGCTTTATTTGCAGGTGTTAACGCACTAATCTTCCAAGGGATGTGTACACAACATGGTGAAGGCAGCACATTTGTTTGTGAAGTTGAATATAACCTCACCTCATTTTGTCTAATGACAAGTTCAGTGGTTCTCTCGTTTTGATGTATCACTATGGGGATTTGCCAGGATCACCAACTCTTGGAAGGACCTGTCGGAAGCTTCTGTTGCGGACAAGGAGTTAGTGGCGAAGGAGGTGAGATCCCTCACTTCCTTATAACGAGAAAGCCGCAAGGCTTCTAACTATCTAGCTCGTAACACTGTTTACACAAGCAACCGTTTGCTAGCAACCAGCTGCAAGGTTTCTAATTAGCTAGCCTACGCAGTCTACTCGTTGTTCTTACAACTGGTGTTGCTTTTTCCTCCAAGCAAGCCTTGTTCCTCACAATGGCCTTTGGTATCCCGGGACGAGCCTAGCCCAGCACTCGGACCCCCACGTTCTTGCACTTGCGATTCCATGATTGCTGGGAAGGATACCCACCTATGCATCAATTTCCTGGGAAAGGAACATGCCCAAGAGGCACTTAACGACCCTGAGTCCTGTGAGCATTGCTGACTGGGGCAGGTCTGAGGTTTAAACAAGAATCTTATCTCGATAGCCCCTTTCGCCCCCAAGCCAACAGCGAAAGCTGAAGCTCAGCTTCCCGCAACCTAGCGAGGTCATGGATATCCTAGACCCATTCCCCTCATGGTCTCCATTGGAGTTTGGGCTCCTCCGTGCCCGTTAAGGGACCTATACAACGAGAAGAGACCGGTGTCATTCAGCCGCGGTAAAGCAATTCTCGGTGGTACCCGCATGCCTCAGGGAAGCTAAGAGCTCATAGGACAAACCCCTCACTAGCAAGATTCTTGCTAGGGGCACCCCAAACCTGAACATGCACAATATGGAGGAATTTAGGTTTGGTTACGCTTCCACGGTGGCGCCGTCTCTGGCTTAGCACCTTAGTCCCTCGCGCCGGGTTACTAACGACACTGGCACCTCACTCGCTAGAAATATGGTCTACTTTACTGCCTCAATTTTTTTCAGTAATCGTACTTGGCCCAACAAATTGGCTATCAATGTGACCTTTAAAAAAATATATATATATTGTTGGCTTATCATGCTGATCTAATGGAGGTGGTTGGGAAACAACTGGACTCTGACACCCTAGATCCAGATGCCGTAGAGGAGATCTGTGTGATTAGACTAAAACCTCTGTGCCTCCCATAGTGCAATTTAAGGCTGTGGTCATACCATAAGCCTAGCGCTGATGGGAGAAGGGGCTGAGCGAGGACGGCGCACTCGCCAGACATCAGAGCCTCAGATAATGATATGGTACATTCTGTCTTTATTTATTCATTTATTTATAGTTTCTTTTCACTGCAATTGGTTCAGATAACCAGACATCCCCATCAGTTGGAGCAAGAGGCTGGGGATATCTTCGCTCTTGACAACCCTCCATTGAAACAGGGCCAAGACATACCAGTTACATAGCTGTTCTACTTCCCAGCATTAGGGAATACTGTGCTAAGTAAAAGTAAATAAAAGACAGGCCCTCAGATCTTGGAAGAGAGTGCCAGCCTCCTCATGCACGCTCTGGGTTGTTTTTCTTGGAGAAGTGGAATGACTAAACCAACTGTTCCTTCCTACTGTGTTTTCCATGGTCCTATGCTCCTGACAGGACTTGTTGTACAGAGAAAAAGGTTTTCTTTGTTAAGGTCCGCTAGCCGCTTTCTTGGCCTGCCAAGGCCCTGACAGTATTGACGTTTATCCATCCCTATTATGTTTTTGTTTTTTTAGGGGTGGCACACGTCACTTACGACCAGTCGCTAAGCCTTTAGCTAGTCCTGGGACATGTCTATTGTGCTTAAGATATTTTCATAGCAGCGTGGAGCTGTAATATTTCTTCATCTTTCGCTTTGCTACAGCCCTTGGCACTCGTAAGCGAGTGTGTGGACTGTGCTTTACCAGCCACTGTTTGCGCCCTCAGTGTGCCCAGGGGTTTTTCAGATGAATGTACCTAACCCCATCCTTTGGCCTAGGTCGACATTTTCTTACTGTTGCACCTTGGGGCCTATGGCTTTTCACCTGTCGCCTTCCTCAGTAGGGCGTATGCTCGTTGCACATCTACGTGGACTGAACGAGAGCTCAGGCAAGGGTGCTATGTTCTTCCCTCATTGGGCAACATTATATTGTTTTATAATGGTGAGATTGACAGCCTTTGGAGGGGCCTGAAAGGGCCCTCTTCTACAGAGGAGTTTATATCTTGGGCGCTCGTTTTTGAGACACGGATTGGGCTTCCCCTGACTTTGTTACAAGGTTTTTCCCGACTGGTTGTACTCTCTCAGTTTCGGAGCCTCTTGAAGGTTGCTAATGTTTGGATTATTGTGGCTTCAGAGAATGTTTTGCGATACAGGAGTTGGCCATATCCCCATCATGATACATCGAAACAAGTATTTGATAGAACTTAAGGTAACTTTCGTAAACCCGGTTCTCTGATAATGAGGTGAGATGTATCACCGCATTCCCTTGCTGGCAAGGGCGCGAGGAAGAGAAGCATGCTTGAGAAGGACCAGAGAACGAGAGAGCGCCTTCTTATAAGGAAGTGAGGGGCTCACCTCATTTGCCACTCTACCTGTGTCTCCAGGATATGCTTTTGATCCAGTCGGTCCTTCCTAGAGTTGGTGATCCTGGCGAATCTCCATAGTGATACATCATACTCATATTATCAGAGAACCAGGGTTACACAAGTAACTTTGCTTTGCACTGCCTATAATGACCGTAAAGATACATTGGTTTTAAATTAGGAGTGATCATTTACATTAGCCTAACTAGCTGTGCCATCTCTAGTCTCGGAAAACAACCCTTGGCAACAGCAGAGACTGGCGTCTGGTTTCAATGACAAGACTTTTTTGGCAACTTCGATAACGGAACAAAAATGTATATATCTAACTAGCTAACACAAAATTCAACGGTAACTGACCATGTACTGCCTCTTCCTCAACAGGAGCGTTCGGGTACTTTGAGGTGACACATGACATCTCTCGCTACTGCAAGGCCAAGGTGTTTGAGCATGTGGGAAAGACCACTCCTATCGCCGTCCGCTTCTCCACCGTGGGTAAGACGCACCACCACGTTCCTACTGGTTACATTTATCCCACACTTTCCTGGTATTTAATTAAAACTTACATAGTAAAATTGTATTGCGGTTGCTCCCTCCGGCTTTTCCATAAAACTGCTACAAACACGTTTACTTGTTTCCTCAAGAACATGTGTAAAGAAGAACTGTATCATGTAGTATGTATTTGCTTCCAATATTTGCTTGTTTATGATGCTTTTAGTCATTGCCTCTGGTTATTATTGTCTGCAAAAGCAATGTTTGCCGATATCAGAAGAAGCCTAGACCGAGTTCATGTTAACTTCTGACGAATAGAAAATTCCTAATTTGACCAAATAACACTCTTATAACAGCTCTAGTAACGCGTGTAGCGGATGCCTGGACAGTTGTCTCCTGCCAGAGCTATACAAACAGCTTGTGCAAGAGCCCCATGAGAAAATGGTGTTGTCTACGTGATTGATGCTGTCAAGTGACGAGCGGTCCGTGGTGTAGTAACCTTGATGTGCAAGTGTCCATCACTAACCCTGACCCAAAGCCTCAGTGGGAAAACTGATCTTTACAGGAATTAAATTAGCTGGGAGTCCAAAGAAAAGACAAACTCCGTGAACAATTTGGATGAATACTTTGATACAGTTAGCCTACATGTCCTAGAAACATATATGCTCCCTGAACCCACCTAAAGTTCCCTGGAATCTCTTTTCTATTGAATTGACTTGACTCTAGCTTTTTCAGCAATGTTTGGCATTTCTTGGGTTTTTGAAATGATACAAAATAAAGGCAACATTTAAATTACTCAGCAATTACAACATCCAAAAAGACGGTCATGTTTCTTCCATTATTGAATAAATTCCAGAAAATAGACAGTCATATTTTTTCCCGTCTGTAAATAATGTCTTGTTTAAACTGTGAGTTTCTAATTGTCATATATTTTGTATCTAACGCATGTAGCTGGGGAATCGGGCTCAGCCGACACAGTGAGAGACCCACGTGGCTTTGCAGTCAAGTTCTACACTGACGAGGGCAACTGGGACCTTACTGGCAACAACACCCCCATATTCTTTATCAGGGACGCCATGCTGGTGAGTCCAGGTTCAGGGTGTAGTGTGTGTGTTACCGTGGCCAAGGTTCAGGGTGTAGTGTGTGTGTTACCGTGGCCAAGGTTCAGGGGGTAGTGTGTGTGTGTTACCGTGGCCAAGGTTCAGGGTGTAGTGTGTGTGTGTTACCATGGCCAAGGTTCAGGGTGTAGTGTGCGTGTTACCATGGCCAAGGTTCAGGGTGTAGTGTGTGTGTTACCGTGGCCAAGGTTCAGGGTGTAGTGTGTGTGTTACCGTGGCCAAGGTTCAGGGTGTAGTGTGTGTGTGTTACCGTGGCCAAGGTTCAGGGTGGTGTGTGTGTGTTACCGTGGCCAAGGTTCAGGGTGTAGTGTGCGTGTTACCGTGGCCAAGGTTCAGGGTGTAGTGTGTGTGTTACCGTGGCCAAGGTTCAGGGTGTAGTGTGTGTGTTACCGTGGCCAAGGTTCAGGGTGTAGTGTGCGTGGCTGTGCGCCTGGCCAGGATTCAGGGTGGTGTGTGTGTGAGACCAAGATATTTTGTGTGTATGGGTGGATATTATGTGTTATGGTGCTATACATTAGTTAATTTCCCCGTATGATATGTACCATTACCGCATCTCTCTGATATCCCTTTGTCTGTGCAGTTCCCATCCTTTATCCACTCTCAGAAGCGCAACCCCCAGACTCACCTAAAGGACCCAGACATGGTGTGGGACTTCTGGAGCCTGCGGCCTGAGTGTATGCATCAGGTGCTGTAGTTGCTCCTCTCTACCTGCAACCGGACCTTTACATGCACGCGCACACGATAGATCGATGGATGGTTTTCTGACATCGTATTTTCTGATTTCACCCCACACTAAGCCACATTTTAGTAACAACATGCCATTAACAACTTCATAGCTATGCCATTATGTCTAGGAATGGTGGGTGCTGCGAATGCATCCCTTTCCTGATCAGATTATTACATCATCCTTGTAGACTTACGTTTTTCTAGATCTTATTTTCTTACAATAGCTCAATTGCTAATGACTGAATATGTGTCTTTGTTCATGGTCTTCTATTTGTTCTCGTCTCTGTGAAGGTGTCCTTCCTGTTCAGTGACCGTGGTCTGCCTGACGGCTTCCGCCACATGAACGGCTATGGCTCCCACACCTTCAAGCTGGTCAACACCGAGGGCCAGCCTGTCTACTGCAAGTTCCATTACAAGGTCAAAGCACAATTAAAAATAATGTAGTGTACAGGACTAGTGAAATGCCCTACACTTAAATGGATAGAGGAGTCAACTATACCTAATTACCTGAAGGATACAAGAGGGTAATGGCGGGAAAGAAGGAAACGTAGTTGGAGAAATTGGGCCAGGATTCATAGTAACCCATAGCAACCTTCACATCACAGACCGACCAGGGCATCAAGAACATGAAACCGGAGGATGCCGAGCACCTGGCTTCCACCGACCCGGACTACGCCATCCGAGACCTTTACACCTCCATCGCCAACGGCAACTTCCCCTCCTGGTCCTTTTACATCCAGGTCATGACCTTTGAGCAGGCAGAGAAGTTCCAGTGGAACCCCTTTGACCTGACCAAGGTACCTTAGAGATGCAATAAGCAGTAATCTCTCCGCCATTTGCCTAATTTAAGTTTGACAAAGCAAGTAGTCATTGTGTAGAGAATCATTGTACCATCTAAACCGCTGTGATATATATTTTCCATAACCAAAGATATTGTATTTTCAGGTGTTTGAAGCTGGTGTACTAAACCAAACGGAAATACGCAAGAACGGGCAGCATAGAAGTAGCGCATATAGAACAGATCTACCACTTCTTAGACTTACTTTCAATGAGAAAGAACAATTTAGAACTCAATTTCTATGTGAATTTGGTCGGGTCGCCCAAAAAGTTAGATATTGCAGCTATATTTATCATAAGTTATGTGGGAACCACTCTCTTTATAGTAGGTGCATTCCCTAACATTTATCAATATGTTCCCTTGGTTTTGAAAGAATGTGACTGCAATACATGATGTCTTTGTACTTTCTGAGCCATTTAAACCTGCCACAAAAACACATTCCCAGAATATCCAGACATTGGCAGTACTCTGGCTTTTCCACAAGAGGGGGGACTTCCTCAACATAAACACTGAAAGATCTGACAGTGGTCTGATATCTGTTATGGTGTCATAGCATCTGTGAGCATTAGTATGATTGGCAACTGATTCTCAGCTGTTATTTAGTCAGGATAATTATTAGGTGAAAATAATACATTTTAGGGGGTCAAGCATGGAATTCGTTTGCAAGTCCATACACCTTGGTTGGCATGCGAGGAAGCTACACTTCTCTCTTACTCCTTAGGTGTGGTCTCACGAGGAGTACCCCCTCATTCCTGTGGGTAGGTTGGTGCTCAACAGAAACCCTGCCAACTACTTTGCTGAGATCGAGCAGCTCGCCTTTGACCCCAGCAACATGCCCCCAGGCATCGAGCCCAGCCCTGACAAGATGCTGCAGGGGCGTCTGTTCTCCTACCCAGACACACACCGGCACCGGCTGGGCGCCAACTACCTGCAGCTGCCCGTCAACTGCCCCTTCAGGACCCGTGTGGCCAACTACCAGCGAGACGGGCCCATGTGCATGTTGGACAACCAGGCTGGCGCTCCCAACTACTTCCCCAACAGCTTCAGTGCTCCAGAGACCCAACCCCAGCACGTGGAGACCAGGTTTAAGGTGTCCCCAGATGTGGGCCGCTACAACAGTACTGACGACGATAACGTCACACAGGTAGAGAACCAGACAAACATTGTATTTTAAGAATATCTGACTCATGAGTTATCTTAGCAATAACACACTGAGACAGAACTGAGAATAATAGTAATCATTGAACTACAAATGTAATAATAAAAATCAATGCATGAATCAATGGTCATAGGGTAAATTCAATCATTTGTTTATCAAATTGCTAGAGAACAATACTCTAATTGTGGATAGAGCTACCTTTCACAATCAAGCCTGTACTTAACAGGTCATGCGGGCGCATACTGCTAAAAGGTGTTGACTGAGTTGTGCAGTGAGCAATTTTAAAATGACAGTTGTGGTTCGGTTCTAACATGAAGTTACTGAATGTCAACCTAAAGAGTTACACATTACACTTAATGCCAATGTATCAATGCATTAGTTACTGTCAAAGGGGGAGACGAGAGACTCAAGAGATTTGCACTGATGCCGGGTGGTGCACGTCAGAACGAGGAATGCTAGCTTCTGCTGTAGAGGACAGATCTTGGTGGGATCAGTCTGATTAAAGCCGGTGATCCGGAATCGTTAGCTCGGCTTCAAGGGAAAACGACAACATACTTCCCCACTAACCCCAGCATTTCCATGTCTTCCCTGTCCGGTAAAGGGGGTTGTGCTGATGTGACATGAGGTTAATTTACGACACAGAGCTGTGTGCACTACACTGGCAGGGCCAATAATGATACACCCTATAAAGAAATCTTTGTTATTATACATATTAAATGCTTTATGATTACAAATAATGAAATAAATATTTAATTGATTGTTTCTTAATGCTGATTGGTGTATGTGACCAGTGCCCTGACTCTTTGTGTATATGTATTGCAGGTGCGTACCTTCTTCACTAAGGTGCTGAACGAGGAGGAGCGCCAGAGGCTTTGTCAGAATATGGCTGGTGCCCTGAAGGGAGCCCAAGTCTTCATCCAGAAACGCTGGGTGTGTTCTCATCATCACCATCATTAAGATTGTCTAAGTCATCACTTTCATCATCAGTATCAGCAATTATGGCTGTTATATAGTTGGTATCATCTTCCTCACTACCACAAAGGCCATCTTTGCAATGTAATGTTTAATAATGTAAAGTGCCATCACTAACAACACTGTTCGGACCCTCTCTCTCTGCTCTCACTCCCTGTTTTTCCAGGTTCAGAACCTGATGGCTGTGCATGCAGACTATGGAAACGGGGTCCAGGCCCTACTCAACAATGCTGAGCCCAAGAAGGTAAGTCCATTTGTTGCTGTCAACAGACAAGAAAGCGTATGTCGTCCCCCATGAATGATGCAGTATAGTCAAAGTAGGAAAAGCACTCGCACATCTGAGTTGGCTTGTTGCAGGTGAATAGGAATAATTCAGGAAATATTTGGAGAAATATAAAGATCAATGTGAAGTCGCATTATTTAAGTGAGCAGTTTTAAGTATATTGTAGATCCTTCATGAACATCAAAAGTTGCATTAACTAAATAGTTTCGTTCACATTGTATTTAGGTAGAACTTTTAGTTTACTTTTTTTCTTATTCCTTTCTATTTAGTATGTGACTGTTTCTCTCAGGACCCCTCGTAAACAAGATTGTGTTTAACAAGATTGTGTTTTTTTTAATGGCCTCAAATCTCCTTGTCTCCTCCCACTCTCACAGGATGCTGTGAGAGTGTATACCCGTGGAGGTGCAGCTGCCATCACTGCCTCCTCCAAGATGTGATGCCTTAACTTCCACCTGGGGGGCAGTTCCACCTTTTGCGCTTACCAGCCTGCTATCCAAGATCCTACTTCTAACCGTCCGTGAATGCGATAGCTAATGAAATGGGAAATTATAATATTTTAATATTCCTCAGGCTGCTTACAACATTGTTCTAACGTGTTTCCTGTCCATTTTGCCAAAGTTCACACAGAAATGTATGTAGTCAGACTGCAGCTCTATGGGAGAAGATCTGTCCCCAAACTACATCTGTCAAATATACAGGTCTGCTGTCTGAAATGTTCATGCCATTTTCAGTATAGTGATCCATCTCTTCCCAATTATGTATCGTTTGTGTGTCCGTGTTTCATCGAAGCCCTGATAGTTAGCTTAATAGAGGTATCTGTTAGCCTATATGCAAAAAATGACATTTATCCTAGTTAAACAAACCACCAATGTTTTTGAATGAGATTCATAATTATTTTTCAGTTTAAACTTAAGTTCTCTTCAAAAGTGTTCCTGTGTTAAGGCCTACACCATATTCCTTGTTTATATTAGAAATAGTTGCCGGCCATCGATCGGTGAGAGTGACTGTGATTGAGTCATGAAAGAATGTTTAAGTCATCGTCCTAGCAGCCAAACCAACACAGCAGTGCCTTTTTGGTTAGAAACGTATCCATAGTCACCATGGCTTTATAAAGGGTTTGCAATGACTTTTATGAATAATCTCATGTACCAAATGTCTTCTGTATATTAGTGTTTTTTGTGTACATACTCTGAATCACTAAAGGGTCTGGGTTGAATTAGGGCTGGGGAAACAAGAACCACTACTGTTTACTGAGGAGAAATCTTAGTCCTTATCCCTTCTCACAAATCTTCCTACGCGTTTTCTATGTTCCAGCTGAGCCCTGGGCTGTTAGTGTTTCTGTGCTAGGTAGCATTCCCCATCATATCGCCTGTCTGAAGTGATTTGTTATATTAATATGCAATTGTGAACTTTGAACCACAAAATAAGATGCATTATTGAGTGCTTGATCTTTCAATTTATGCTAATATATCCAACGGCAATGCTATATGTGTGGTTTTAGTGTGTCTGGTTTAAAGTAGTCCTATCTTAACTACAGGGTATGCACACTTTAGTTCTAACGCAGGACTCCAGCTGATTCTACTCATCGAGCCCTTGAATTGTTGGTAGAGGAGTGTTTCTACTGGGCTGGAACAAAAGGAACAGCGTTGAATGACCATAGTCCATTGTAAATACATTGAGGATTTTCACGAGGTTGTCATCTGTGGTGCTGTTCAAGTCGTGAATGGTGGTTTGTCCTTAGGTCTCAGCATTTCAAGACATTCAGTCCTACCTCCCCCATCTAGGTCCAATAGATTATTTACAAATACAAACAGACAGGACAGTGGTTAAGACAATGACTACAGAGTAGGCATACCACTGCAAAGACACTCAACGGACTGAGCTAAGGGTAAACACAGACAATGACCTATTTCATCTGTACAAAACATTCCTAGCAAGTTCATACTTCGTTTCCATCAATTCAACTGTAGGCCTACATTGTCCGACTAGTGAATAGGTAGCTATCATTTTCTTCACGCTAACCAGTTGATCATATTTTATGTAAGTCGTGGGTGAATGTGTAAGCTTTGTTTTATATTTCCTATACTTTTCTTTATAATTTACTTGTTTAAACTTAGTCAGTTAATCAAAAACAAAACATCTCTCAATTCATGCAAGCCATGGTATCAGAACTGTTTAAAAAAAAAAATATTAGAACAATTATTTCTAATACTTTGTGCCTTGAGCTTGCCTGCCTTGGCTTAGTAAATATATGTTGGTAAATGTATATGGCAATGAATCATTCAGATCAAACTTGCTCAGGGGCAGGCTGACTCAGGGGGGCTAAGAACATTTATCTTGAATGAACCAGGTAAGTAGAGCTCTGAAGGTTGAGGGTTTGTCACCAAGGACAAACTCCTAACTTGTTTCATTGTCATATTTATTTCACAGGCCCCTGTCGCATGTAGGAGATATGTTGCATGTAATTCTGCCATTTATTGATGTGACATGCACTACATGACCAAACATACTTTCAAAATCTTAGCTAGCAGTCATCCTCGTGAATCACTTTGACAATCTACTGGAAAAATCCTTTTCAATCGTTGTCATATGAAGAGAAATTATAGATACAACATATCAGTACTCAATTGCCATTAGACAAACATTACACAAATCAGAAATCGCAAATTCAACAATGAGTGGCAAACTGAGCGTCGCAAAGCAAACACTATCTTGCTTTCACTGCCTGCTATTCGGTGGCGGGTCACTGGCGGTTCAAGCTTGTATGGCTCCCTGGGCAAATCAAAACATTTTTTTTACATTTGGAACAACACTAATATTCATAACATTTAAAACATAAAAATAGAAACAAAAATAAGACTCAAAATTCTCAAAAAGTAACAAAGACAAATAGAACCAAATTTGTGTTGATTTGACATTCGAGCATCGATACATTACCCATCCCTCAACACTGTCAACCAAGAGTCAAGACTAAGCCAATTCACCTTGGTGGGTTGCAGACTGGTTTTATATTATACTTAACACTTTTGCACAAACCAGAAAAAAATGCAACACTATGTGAAACTATATATTCACAGTATTATGAATTGTGGTTTATTTAGTAGCATTACATAGTGTGACTGATATTACTATTTACATTAGCACTGTGCAAAGTTAGATCCACCTACATCAGGCTTCCAGTGGGGAGACCTGAGGTCAACCTACTATTTCTATAAATCTATATTTATATATCTATATTCCAAGATGGCGTAGCAGTGCAGACGTGTTTTGTTTGTCCTCTGTATTTTTTGTGTATATTTCAATTTTATTTTCAATCTTCTCCATTTTAGTTCAATTATACCTTGCGGTAACCTGCCTCATCCAATGTAATACGGAACCGCTATTATTTTATTTTATTTTAAACCTTATAGCAATAACCACCTAGAAGCTAACCAGCTAATTAGCTAAACGCTATTTAGTCATTGTTAGCCACTGCTGGCGGTCTTTACCTTCTGCACAGGTACCAGCCCTTTTTTAGCTTGGATAATACTCGCCAGTCTACCAGTAATGGACTGTCTCTCCACTACAACGCCGTATTCCTGCCGTAATCCCTGGACCATTCTCCTGATCTTCACAGCTAGCTAGCACCCACCGAGTTACCCAGTACCGAAGCTATTCCTGAGGCCCACCTTCCGGCCTACTCAGTTGTTCACCCGGACCCCACCCAAACACGGCTAGAATCCACTACTCCACCGGATCCTTGCCGTAAGATCTGGACCTGGGCACCGGATCACCGCTGCTACCGAGTGGCTATAGTGGCTAACGCCCCTGCTCCGAAGCCAGCACCGGTTAGCCGTGAGCCAGGCGCATCTCCCAGATAGAAAACAACTAAATTACTACAACTACAATACCTCTTTCGCCATCTGGCTTGGATCCTTAGTCGACACGGCGCACCACCACGACAGGTCTGCCGACGAATACTCCATCCGCTGTGCCTTCAACCTGACTGCCCTTGACCAGCACAAAGACATCCTGTGGTGGACTGCAATAGCATCGAATAGTCCCCACGATATGCAACTGTTCAGGGAAGTCGAACCTATACACACAGTCAGTCGGGAAAGCAAAGGCCATCTTTTTCAAGCAGAAATTCGCATCCTGTAGCTCTAACTCTAAAATGTTTTGGGACACTGTAAAGTCCATGGAGAACAAGCGCACCTTCTCCCAGCTGCCCACTGCACTGAGGATAGGTAACACGGTCACCACTTATAAATCCATGATAATCGAACATTTCAATAAGCATTTCTCAACAGCTGGCCATGCCTTCATCCTGGCTACGTCAACCCCGGCCAACAGCTCCGCCTCCCCCGCAGGTACTCGCCCAAGCCTCCCTAGCTTCTCCTTCACCCAAATCCAGACAGCAGATGTTCTGAAAGAGCTGCAATACCTGTAAGACCCGTACAAATCAGCTGGGTTAGACAATCTGGACCCTCTCTTTCTAAAACTATCCGCCGCCATTGTTGCGACCCATATTACCAGCCTGTTCAACCTCTCTTTCTTAGCGTCAGAGATCCCTAAAGAATGGAAAGCTGCCGCGGTCATCCCCCTCTTCAAAGGAGGTGACACCCTAGACCCAAACTGTTACAGACCTATATCCATCCTGCCCTTTTTATCTAAAGTCTTCGAAAGCCAAGTTAATAAACAGATCACTGACCATTTCGAATCCCACCGTACCTTCTCCGCTGTGCAATCCGGCTTCCGAGCCGGTCACGGGTGCACCTCAGCCACGCTCAAGGTAATAAACGATATCAAAACCGCCATCGATAAAAGACAGTACTGTGCAGCCGTCTTCATCAACCTGGCCAAGGCTTTCGACTCGGTCAATCACCGTATTCTTATCGGCAGACTCAATAACCTTGTTTTTCTAATGACTGACTCGCCTGGTTCACCAACTACTTTGCAGACAGAGTTCAGTGTGTCAAATCGGAGGGCATGTTGTCCGGACCTCTGGCAGTCTCTATGGGGGTACCACAGGGTTCAATTCTCGGGCTGACTCTTTTCTCTGTATACATCAATGATGTCGCTCTTGCTGCGGGCAATTCCCTGATCCACCTCTACGCAGACGACACCATTCTGTATACTTCTGGCCCTTCCTTGGACACTGTGCGAACTAACCTTCAAACGAGCTTCAATGCCATACAACACTCCTTCCGTGGCCTCCAACTGCTCTTAAACGCTCGTAAAACCAAATGCATGCTTTTCAACTGTTCGCTGCCCACCGCCCCCGCCTGACTAGCATCACCACCCTGGACGGTTCCGACCTAGAATATGTGGACAACTATAAATACCAAGGTGTCTGGTTAGACTGTTAACTCTCTTTCCAGACTCATATTAAACATCTCCAATCAAAAATCAAATCTAGAATTGGCTTTCTATTTCGCAACAAAGTCTCCTTCACTCATGCCGCCAAACTTACCCTAGTAAAACTGACTATCCTACCGATCCTAGACTTCGGCGATGTCATCTGCAAAATAGCTTCCAACACTCCACAAACTGGATGCAGTCTATCACAGTTCCATCCAGTTTGTTACCAAATCACCTTTTACCACCCACCACTGCGACCTGTATGCTCTAGTCGACTGGCCCTCGCTACATATTCGTCGCCAGACCCACTGGCTCCAGGTCCTCTATTAGTCTATGCTAGGTAAAGCTCTCAGTTCACTGGTCACGATAACACCCACCCATAGCACACGTTCCAGCCGGTATATCTCACTGATCATCCCCAAAGCCAACACCTAATTTGGCCGCCTTTCCTTCCAGTTCTCTGCTGCCAGTGACTGGAACGAATTGCAAAAATCACTGAAGTTGGAGACTTATTTCCCTCACCAACTTTAAACATCAACTATCTGAGCAGCTAACCGATCGCTGCAGCTGTACGTACATAGTGTATCTGTAAATAGCCCACCCAATCTACCTACCTCATCCCCATACCGTATGTACAGTGGGGAGAACAAGTATTTGACACACTGCCGATTTTGCAGGTTTTCCCACTTACAAAGCATGTAGAGGTCTGTAATTTTTGACATAGGTACACTTCAACTGTGACAGACGGAATCTAAAACAAAAATCCAGAAAATCACATTGTATGATTTTTAAGTAATTAATTAGCATGACATAAGTATTTGATCACCTACCAACCAATAAGAATTCCGGCTCTCACAGACCTGTTAGTTTTTCTTTAAGAAGCCCTCCTGTTCTCCACTCATTACTTATATTAACTGCACCTGTTTGAACTCGTTACCTGTATAAATGACACCTGTCCACACACTCAATCAAACAGACTCCAACCTCTCCACAATGGCCAAGACCAGACAGCTGTGTAAGGACATCAGGGATAAAATTGCAGACCTGCACAAGGCTGGGATGGGCTACAGGACAATCGGCAAGCAGCTTGGTGAGAAGGCAACAACTGTTGTTGCAATTATTAGAAAATGGAAGAAATTCAAGATGACGGTCAATCACCCTTGGTCTGGGGCTCCATGCAAGATCTCACCTCGTGGGGCATCAAAGATCACGAGGAAGGTGAGGGATCAGCCCAGAACTACACGGCAGGACCTGTTCAATGACCTGAAGAGGGCTGGGACCACAGTCTCAAAGAAAACCATAAGTAACACACTACGCCGTCATGGATTAAAATCCTGCAGTGCATGCAAGGTTCCCCTGCTCAAGCCAGCGCATGTCCAGGCCCATCTGAAGTTTGCCAATGACCATCTGGATGATCCAGAGGAGGAATGGGAGAAGGTCATGTGGTCTGATGAGACAAAAATAGAGCTTTTTGGTCTAAACTCCACTTGCTGTGTTTGGAGGAAGAAGAAGGATGAGTACAACCCCAAGAACACCATCCCAACTGTGAAGCATGGAGGTGGAAACATCATTCTTTGGGGATGCTTTTCTGCAAAGGGGACAGGACGACTGCACTGTATTGAGGGGAGGATGGATGGGGACATGTATTGCGAGATCTTGGCCAACAACCTCCTTCCCACAGTAAGAGCATTGAAGATGGGTTGTGGCTGGGTCTTTCAGCATGACAACGACCCGAAACACACAGCAAGGGCAACTAATGAGTGGCTCCGTAAGAAGCCTCTCAAGGTCCTGGAGTGGCCTAGCCAGTCTGAAGACCTGAACCCAATAGAAATTTTTGGGAGGGAGCTGAAAATCCGTATTGCCCAGAGACAGCCCCGAAACCTGAAGGATCTGGAGAAGGTCTGTATGGAGGAGTGGGCCAAAATCCCTGCTGCAGTGTGTGCAGACCTGGTCAAGAATTACAGGAAACATATGATCTCTGTATTTGCAAACAAAGGTTTCTGTACCAAATATAAAGTTCTGCTTTTCTGATGTATCAAATACTTATGTCATGCAATAAAATGCATTACTTAAAAATCATACAATGTGCTTTTCTGGATTTTTGTTTTAGTCTCTCACAGTTGAAGTGTACCTATGATAAAAATGACAGACCTCTACATGATTTGTAAGTAGGAAAACCTGCAAAATCAGCAGTGTATCAAATACTTGTTCTCCCCACTGTATATGTATGGATATGTGTGTATGTGTATATGTGTATGTATATATATGTTAGCTTGATGTTGGCCGTGAACGTTTGCTAACGTTAGCTAACAGTTTGAAAAGGCTGTGTGTGAAAATTGAGAAGATGGAGAGCAGCGGAAGCACCAGGGGTGAGTAAAGTCACTAGTTGTCAATTAACTTGTAGTTAAACGCTAGCAAATGTTGAACACGGTTAGTTATGATGCTTTTTATTGTGTTGCTCAATTTACTTTTTAATATTTAGCAGAGAAACTGTTAGCTAACTAGAAACGTATTCAGCCTCATCTTAGGTAGCTAGCTAACATTAGCTAGTGTACTAGTGTTAGGTTCTAATTTGTGACTCATCTCAGGAAACAAGGCGTATGTCGCTCGTCACTACTTCACAGGAGCGACATTTGAGCGTAAACTTAAAAAAAAAAAATCTAAATGCCTTTTTTGGCAAATGCCTTCTGGAACATTTGAACTTTCTTGTGCCTTAATAACAAACTGTAAATACAAATAAAATTGTTAATTTACGAGCCTAGTTGGTTTAGCCATGGAAAAGGCCAGCAACCTTCCCGCTAGCCATGATTGCCTGAGTTAATGAGTGGGCTGGATAATGCAGAGCGATGAGTTCGGTTTGGTCTGCCATGTAGCACATTTCAGTCTATAATATGAGCTGGTCAGTATGTGTAGGTAATCCTTTCTACGGTGGCTTTTTTGAACGATATCACTTAGTAGAACTGCATAAGTGTTGCTCTCCACTTTCTGGATGACCGAGTTTTAATTTCAATGGAATTAGAGTATGATATCTCAGGAAATTGAGAAAATTCTGGCATTTGATTGCAAATATGCAGACGGAGTCGAAAAGAGAACATGCAGAAGGCTATTATATAAAACACCTGTCTCCGGATTGCATCTTCAAACTAAAGGAAACCGAGGCATCCGTGACAGAGAGGGAGGAGCGTCCATCCATGTATATGGGTAAGAGTCTAGCGAGCTACATTTTCAGATATGAGTTTATAATTTTGTCAAAGTCTCTGTAAGTACCTCTTTTGTCTTTCTCCACTTTATTTCCTTTCTCCTTTTATTTCATATTGCTATTTTGTTCTCACTATTTAAATTACTTACACACACATGGAAAGAGAGAGAGCAGCTACTGCTGTCATGTACTGTAACTGTTGTTAATGTTCACTCATGATGCCAAATTGTGTGTCACACTGGTACAAGGCCGTCTTTGACCGGCATCAGAAGACGGGGCCAGGGAGAAGGAAGTAGAAGAGGTCCTCTGGTGATCCTGCTGTGACCCCAACAGTCGTTATACAGTATAATCATTTGCCATACGCAACAATCACACTGTCACTCACACCATCCCTAACATCACTACACTCACACAACATACAGCACACAATACTAATGACACTGTCACTCAACCAGCACCTCCACACCCAACCCCCACACAGCACACTACAGTAATACTGACAGCCTCTCACCCTCTACTACAACACCTTTTAACCCTTATGCCAACAGCCCTCCCTGCACACAACCCCAAAAGAAGGCCAAACTGGACAATCTCATTGCACCTCAGAAACAAACACTTCAAGCACAGATTGAGAGGAACAATTTTCTAAAACAGTCTACTGCTGCACTCCAGAATTTCAAAGAACAGCAGTCTAAATCTATTTTATTTATTGATTGTTTAATTGTTCACTAATAAATAATTGTCCTGAGATTTTCCTTGATTGTATGTTTAACTGAAATCGTTAATAACACGTTTTTTGGAGAAAAAAAATATTAAAATGTAAACTTTTTCATTGAACTGTGGCTTTGCTAAACAAACAAACAAACATTTTTATCATCTAGTCCAATAATAATTATTGATGAAATGTGGTTATGCACTATACTAATTTTGCTCAGTGGAGGTCAGTGATGGGTGGGTGCATGTGTGTGGTTTGGTATATGTGTCTGTGAGTGTAGATGTCCCTCTTCAGCATTGCTGCCTGTCAAACAGCTGCCCTTTGGAGGTCTGAGGCAGGGTCAGGGATGAGGTCAATGGTGGCCTCTTCTGGTATTTCCTTTGTGATCCCTCAATGTGTCGAACTGTGGACCTGGTTGAAATGCTTTTGTTAATCTTCAAGGTGGCTATTGTTTCTGAATGGGACAATTAAGTGCACATTCAGGGGGTACACAGAATCCCAGAGCAGATGTTATTGCACGGGTAGTGGGTTGGTCACCAGGTGGGCCTTGAGGTTGCTGGTCTTGTACACTCTGCCATCATGCACAGAACCAGCATTCCCGGTAAAGATGTTTGTAAACATGAGCTGTCTGCCACTCCCCTGAACCTTTCCTGGTTGGCCATCAGCACCAGGGAGGCCAACACCCTATTTTCAATGGATCCACCTCTGTGAGGCACTAGAGGAGCCAGGTCCGCACACAGTATCTGGAACAAAGCTAAATAAAATCTGTTAGCTCTGTCTTTCAGCTAAAAACTCAACAAAGTAATCTGCAATTTATTGTTGTTGTTGCATTACTGCACAATTGCAATGCAAAATCTGCCAGTAGATGGCGGCAGTAGCCTATTGATAGGCTGCTTACATTTGTTTACACTGCAGAGAATCTTTAATACACTGTACAAAAATATAAACACAACATGCAACAATTTCTAAGATTTTTCTGAGTTACAGTTCATATAAGGAAATCAGTCAATTGAAATAAATTCATTAGGCCCTAATCTATGGATTTGACGCCTGGGAATACAGATATGCACAATTAGCCTCAGGATCTCGTCACTGTATTTCTGTGCATTCAAATGATCATTGATAAAATGCAAATTTGTCCGTAGCTTATGCCTACCCATACCATAACCCCACTGCCACCACCCGGCCAGGTCTCTGACCTCCTCCCTATAGGCTGTCTCATCGTTGTCGGTGATCAGGCCTACCACTGTCGTGTCGTCTGCAAACTTTATGATGGTGTTGGACTCGTGCCTGGCCATGCAGTCGTGGGTGAACAGGGAGTATAGGAGGGGACTGAGCACGCACCCTTGGGGAGCTCCAGTTTTGAGGATCAGCGTGGCATATGTGTTGCTACCTACCCTCACCACCTGGGGGCAGTCCGTCAGGAAGTCCAGGATCCAGTTGCAGAGGGAGGTGTTTAGTCCCAGGATCCTTAGCTTAGTGATAAGCTTTGAGGGTACTATGGTGTTGAACGCTGAGCTGTAGTCAAAGAATAGCATTCTCACATAAGTGTTCCTTTTGTCCAGGTGGGAAAGGGCAGTGTGGAGTGCAATAGCGATAGCATCATCTGTGGATCTGTTTGGGTAGTAGGCAAATTGGAGTGGGTCTAGGGTTTCTTGGATAACGGTGTTGATGTGAGCCATTACCAACCTTTCAAAGCACTTCATGGCTACGGCCGTGAGTGCTACGGGTCTGTAGTCATTTAGGCGAGTTGCCTTTGTTCTTGAGCACAGGGACTATGGTGGTCTGCTTGAAACATGTTGGTATTACAGACTCAATCAGGGACATGTTGAAAATGTCAGTGAAGACACCTGCCAGTTGGTCAGCACATGCCTGGAGCACATGTCCTGGTAATCCGTCTGGCCCTGCAGCCTTGTGTATGTTGACCTGTTTAAAGGTCTTACTCACGTCGGCTACGGAGAATAGGGGTATGTACGTACAGTCACTATGGGGACGACGTCCTCGATGCACTTATTGATAAAGCCAGTGACTGATGTGGTGTATTCCTCAATGCCATCGGAAGAATTCTGGAACATGTTCCAGTCTGTGATAGCAAAACAGGTGCTTCCTGCTTTCATTTTTGCTTGTAAGCAGGATTCAGGAGGAAAGAGTTGTGGTGGGATTTAACAAATGGAAGGCGAGGGAGAGTTTTGTACGCGTCTCTGTGTGTGGAGTATCTAGAATTTTTTTCCCTATGGTTGCACATTTGACATGTTGATAGAAATTTGGTAGAACTGATTGAAGTTTCCCTGCATTAAAGTCTCTGGCCACTAGGAGCGCTGCCTATGGGTGAGTGGTTTCCTGTTTGCTTATTTCCTTATACAGCTGACTGAGTGCGGTCTTAGTGCCAGCATCTGTCTATGGTGGTAAATAAACAGCCACGAAAAGTATAGCTGAAAACTCTCTAGCCAAGTAGTGTGGCCTGCAATTTATCACAATATACTCTACATCAGGCGAGCAAAATCTAGAGACTTCTTTCGATTTCGTGTACCAGCTGTTGTTTAAAAATATGCACAGACCACCCCCCCCCCCTCATCTTAGAACAGTGTGCTGTTCTATCTTGCCGGTGCAGCGTATATACCGCTAGCTGAATATCCGTCATCCAGCCACGATTCCGTGAAACATAGGATTTTACAGTTTTTGATGTACCGTTGGTAGGATATTCCTGATCATACCTCATCTAATTTATTATCCAATGATTGCACGTTGGCGAGGAGTATTGATGGAAACGGCAGCTTTCACACTCGCCTTCTCCGGGTACTGACGAGGCATCCGGCTCTTTGTCCTCTGGACCTGTGTTTCTTCTTCTTGCAAATAACGTGGATGTTGGCCTTGTCGAGTCAAAAGTTTAGACACACCTGCTCATTCCAGGGTTTTTTCTTTATTTTTTACTATTTTCATGATTCCAACAGTGAGCACTTGTTGACTGCTTTTCCAAACCATCTGTTTGGTTATGGTCAGGGGATTGTGGAGGCCAGGTAATCTGATGCAGCACTTCATCACTCTCCTTCTTGGTAAAATAGCCCTTGCACAACCTGAAGGTGTGTTGGGTCATGGTCCTGTTGAAAAACAAATGATAGTCACACTATGCCCAAACCAGATGGGATGGCGTATCGCTGCAGAATGTTGTGGTAGCCATGTTGGTTAGGTGTGCCTTGAATTTTAAATAAATCACAGACAGTGTCATTAGCAAAGCACCCCCCACACCCTCACACCACCTCCATGTTTTACGGTGGGAAATACACATGCGGAGATCATCCTTTCACCCACACCGCGTCTCACAAAGACACAGCAGTTGGAACCAAAAATCTCTTATTTGGATTCCAGTCCAAAGGACACATTTCCACCAGTCTAGTGTCCTTTGCTCGTGTTTCTTGGCCCAAGCAAGTCTCTTCTTCTTAATGGTGTCCTTTGTGGTTTCTATGCAGAAATTCGATTCACACAGTCTCTGAACAGTTGATGTTGAGATGTGTCTGTTACTTGAACTCTGTGAAGCATTTGTTTGGGCTGCAATTTATGAGGCTGGTAACTGTAATTAACTTATCCTCTGAGCTGCCATAATATTATGTACTTGGTCTTATAACAAATAGGGCTTTCTTCTATATGCCCCCCTCCCTACCTTGTCATAAGCAACTGATTGGCTCAAATGCATTAAGAAGGAAAGAAATTCCACAAATTCACTTTTAGGAAGGCACACCTGTTATTTGCAATGCATTCCAGGTGACTACCTCATGACGCTTGTTGAGAGAATGCCAAGAGTGTGCAAAGCTGTCATCAAGGCAAAGGGTGGCAATTTGAAGAATCTCAAATATAAAATATATTTTGATTTGTTTAACACTATTTTGGTTACTATATGATTCCATATGTGTTATGTCATAGTTTTGATGTCTTCACTATCATTCTACAATGTAGAAAATTATAAAAATAATGAAAAACCCTTTGAATGAGTAGGTGTTCTAAAACTTTTGACCGGTAGTGTAAGTATTATACACATGCACATATACATTTGTGTATATAAGATATATTTCACTTATATGAAACTGGCCTATTATTGTATATTTTAATAATACATCTATAAGTGTGTATATATGCATATACAGTGCCTTGCGAAAGTATTCGGCCCCCTTGAACTTTGCAACCTTTTGCCACATTTCAGGCTTCAAACATAAAGATATAAAACTGTATTTTTTTGTGAAGAATCAACAACAAGTGGGACACAATCATGAAGTGGAACGACATTTATTGGATATTTCAAACTTTTTTAACAAATCAAAAACTGAAAAATTGGGCGTGCAAAAAATACTTTGTAGCGCCACCTTTTGCTGCAATTACAGCTGTAAGTCGCTTGGGGTATGTCTCTATCAGTTTTGCACATCGAGAGACTGAATTTTTTTTTCCATTCCTCCTTGCAAAACAGCTCGAACTCAGTGGTTGGATGGAGAGCATTTGTGAACAGCAGTTTTCAGTTCTTTCCACAGATTCTCGATTGGATTCAGGTCTGGACTTTGACTTGGCCATTCTAACACCTGGATATGTTAATTTTTGAACCATTCCATTGTAGATTTTGCTTTATGTTTTGGATCATTGTCTTGTTTGAAGACAAATCTCCGTCCCAGTCTCAGGTCTTTTGCAGACTCCATCAGGTTTTCTTCCAGAATGGTCCTGTATTTGGCTCCATCCATCTTCCCATCAATTTTATCCATCTTCCCTGTCCCTGCTGAAGAAAAGCAGGCCCAAACCATGATGCTGCCACCACCATGTTTGACAGTGGGGATGGTGTGTTGCTTTTACGCCAAACATAACGTTTTGCATTGTTTGCCAAAAAGTTCAATTTTGGTTTCATCTGACCAGAGCACCTTCTTCCACATGTTTGGTGTGTCTCCCAGGTGGCTTGTGGCAAACCTTAAACAACACTTTTTTTATGGATATCTTTAAGAAATCGCTTTCTTCTTGACACTCTTCCACAAAGGCCAGATTTGTGCAATATACGACTGATTGTTGTCCTATGGACAGAGTCTCCCACCTCAGCTGTAGATCTCTGCAGTTCATCCAGAGTGATCATGGGCCTCTTGGCTGCATCTCTGATCAGTCTTCTCCTTGTATGAGCTGAAAGGTTAGAGGGACGGCCAGGTCTTGGTAGATTTGCAGTGGTCTGATACTCCTTCCATTTCAATATTATCGCTTGCACAGTGCTCCTTGGGATGTTTAAAGCTTGGAAAATCTTTTTGTATCCAAATCCGGCTTTAAACTTCTTCACAACAGTATCTCGGACCTGCCTGGTGTGTTCCTTGTTCTTCATGATGCTCTCTCCGCTTTTAACGGACCTCTGAGACTATCACAGTGCAGGTGCATTTATACGGAGAATTGATTACACACAGGTGGATTGTATTTATCATCATAAGTCATTTAGGTCAACATTGGATCATTCAGAGATCCTCACTGAACTTCTGGAGAGAGTTGGCTGCACTGAAAGTAAAGGGGCTGAATACTTTTGCACGCCCAATTTTTCAGTTTTTGATTTGTTAAAAAAGTTTGAAATATCCAATAAATGTTGTTCCACTTCATGATTGTGTCCCACTTGTTGTTGATTCTTCACAAAAAAATACAGTTTTATATCTTTATGTTTGAAGCCTGAAATGTGGCAAAAGGTCGCAAAGTTCAAGGGGGCCGAATACTTTCGCAAGGCACTGTATGTTTCCACGATATATGCCCATATATAACTTTTCCGTATGGGACAGTAATTAATGGTTTCAACATTTCTATATGCCATGTCACATTATTTCCTGCTATAAGTGGACTGGTTGCGCTGGTAGACAGAGTTGATCCGTGAGACACATTTTGTAACGGCTTTCGTCTGGTGGAAGAGAAGCAGACCAAAATGCAGTGTTGTATTTCTGATACATGTTTAATGAAGATGAAAAACGAATAATACAAAAACAACAAACGGAACGTGAAAACCTATACAGCCTATCTGGTGACAACAAACACAGAGACAGGAACAATCACCCACGAAATACTCAAAGAATATGGCTGCCTAAATATGGTTCCCAATCAGAGACAACGATAATCACCTGACTCTGATTGAGAACCGCCTCAGGCAGCCATAGACTATGCTATACACCCCCATGACAAAACACACCACAAAAAACCCATGTCACACCCTGGCCTGACCAAATAAATGCAGACAAACACAAAATACTACGACCAGGGCGTGACACATTTGATAGAAGTGCCGAAAGTAAGAGCAATTTTAGAACTGAACCGTTTTTCATGTTCTAGTATTGAAAAAGTACAGACATTTCGGTATTCTGTGCAACCCTTTGTGTGTGTTTGTATGTAGCCTATGTATGAACCATTGATGTACCATGTCACGTCTTCAATGAACTTGGACGCTTGAACAAAGTGCCTGTAATTACAATGTTTTCCCATCACTCTTGCTACTTTTGCACCTGTATGATAATTTGACCTGTCTATTATTCTGGTATTTTCTTTTATATTATTTGTTAATAAAAATACTGTACATAAAAAGTACAACTCGAAGCGTTGCCCTGACATTTTTTTGTTTTAAACAGGAGATTTCAACAAGAAGTTTTATCTTTTTAAGACGACAAAAGCTGTAGGATATGTACTGTAGACTGATATTCTTTAGATATTCATCGGGTACAGTAGACAATATGATGACCGATAGTCAACCTCTGTTTGACACTGCCATGGTTCCCCAGTAGGGAGCAGCACTGTTTCAAGGTCTAATGACACATGCACAAGTACATTGTGTTAGGATCTAATTCTCAGAGTAAAAAACTCTACGGACACTATGAACGCTTAACCAAGTTTATTCTTCCCAGAGGGTCAATAATATAGCTACATTCAGACAAAATCATTTTTCACACAAGCACTGATATTTAACCATTCCTCATAGGCTGAGTCCCCTCCTACTCATCTGTACAAACGTCATTGTTTACTGCTAGGCAGGACACTAGTGATGCAGGCAAAAAACGTATATTTCTCCCTTAAGGTGACCTGACCTCAACCCCATCACCAATCCATGGCTCTCTCCCCTTATCAATGCCTGCCACATGTGATCGCTTCACTGCACTCAGCACATTCCAAGCTTAAATTGCACACACTATATACCTTCCTCCTATAACCCTTAACTTCTGGTATAGACCCTCTAAACCTCAGCTCTCCCTCAGTGACATTAATAAGTATATTTCATATTCTCAGAACCCAACAATTGAAATGCCTTTCTTGCTAGCTCTAAACCCAACAATGCAGTAATCAATATTAATGTAGTACTAAAAATAACATTAGGTAGAACAAAAACACATGAGAAAAATACAGGGTCAGTTCCAATACCATATTTACAATGTGCAGATATACTCAAGTCATAGCGGTAGATATATATAGGAGTAAGGTGACTAGGCATCAGGATAGTATATGATGATTGTATGTGTGTGTAGAGTCAGTATAAATGTGTGGTGGATGTTATGTGTGTGAGGAAGTGAAGTGTATGTTTGTTGGAGTGTCAGTGTGCGTGAGTGTGTAAAGTCCTGTGAGTGTGCATAGAGACAGTGCAAAAATAAAATACAAGGGTCAACTCAGATAGTCCATGTAGCCATTTTGTTAGCTATTTAGCAGTCTAATAGCTTTGGGCTAGAAGCTGTTCAGGAGGCTTTGGTGTCAGATTTGATGCATTGGTGCCGCTTGCCATGCAGAAGTAGAAAGAACAGTTTATGGCCTGGGTGTCTGGAGTCTTTAACAAGTTATAGCATATTGACTGCTTGGTATGGTAACAGCACCACTCTCTGTAGCGTCATGCGATCAAGGGCGATGCTGTTACCATACCAAGCAGTGATAAAGCCAGTCAAGAGGCTGTCAATGGTACAGCTGTATAACTTTGAGGATTTGAGGGCCCATGCCAAACCTTTTCAACCTCTACAAACTATTTATTTGTATATGTCTCTAATTAGTCCATATTTGGACAAGGTTTCCATGGTAGGGAGCAGCACTGAGTTTAATGTTTGTTAACAAATGCATCACAAAATCATGCACTTTATTGATAGATTTTATTGTTGTATGTGTGCCATTCAGAGGTTGAATGTGCAAGGCAAACGATTTGAACGGGGTATGGTAGTAGGTGCCAGGCGCACCGGTTTGTGTCAAGAACTGCAACCCTGCTGGGTTTTTCATGCTCAACAGTTTCCCGTGTGTATCAAGAATGGTCCACCACCCAAAGGACAATTTGACACAACTGTGGAATTTGACACTCTCTGTGGAATGCGTTCAACACCTTGTAGAGTCCAAGCCCAGACGAATTGGGGAGCAACTCAATATTGGGAGTGTTCCTAATGTTTGGTATAGTCAGTGTATGTACAAATCATAATTCTAATCCATTATCGGCAGCAATTCCAACAGAATGGAAGAGCAAAGGGTTAGATAATAAATTGGTTGCAGACCTCATATTTAGGGCTCATTCAATATATACCGCTGTGTGATAGAAATGTAGAGGTAATTTCTGATTGGGACAACATATGCAGGCTCCTTAAAGGGAAAATTCCCTTTAAACTTCAATCCCGTTGTAACGCCGACCTTCAGCGATGCGGATTGAATAGAGCCCTAAGTTACAGTCAAAATTACAAATACATTAGAATACATAAGAATACGACTGCCTGAAAAAAGATATATGCAACCGTACTTATCTCTTGAGTACAAGCAGACAAAACAGAAAGTTAGTCTGTCTTTTAGAAATCCCAGTAATCAATACATTTTCTTTGTAGTAACTAAATCATGATGATCAAAATTGGATCTACAATTATGCAGAATTATGGGCCATTATGGGCCATTACTTTTAATGCATATTTGACCAAACAATTTCATACATATCAAATCAACTATTGTTCCCGTTTAAAAAACAATAAGCACATTGTGTGCAGTATTCAATCATCGGTATCATCACAATCCAATTCCATGTATTCAGTACTTAGGCTGGTTCGCTCATTGTTTTGTAGACTTTCCATCGGAGCAAAGAAACACAATTCACAATAGAAATAAGGAAAGGTGAATACAATGGAGGAACACAACTGATAGGAATGTACAGGCCTCAATCCACACCAAAGCAAAGCTCTATAATGGAAGGTCACAATGTTGGAGATTATGATTTAGAAGTAGGCTAACCCAAAGTTACTTAGAACTAACCCAAATTCATTCTCTGCATGTTGTAAAACAAATCAGACAGCCCTGTTGCCTAGATCTTTCCCTATGTTGTACATGGTACGACACTGATGGGGTGATTGAACATTTCGTGCAGTAGAATTTACTGAATGCCGGAAACAGTGAACACAATTGTGAGCACGCATTTCTCTTCTTATTATATATATCTATATATATATATTGTTGTACTTTTATCTCTTTTTTCTCCCAAATTGGTAGTTACAGTCTTGTCCCAACTCCCGTATTGATTTGGGAGAGGCGAAGGTAGAGAGTCATGCGTCCTTCGAAACACGACCTGCCAAGCCACACTGCTTCTTGACACACTGCTTGCTTAAACTTCAAGCCAGCCGCACCAATGTGTCGGAGGAAACACCGTACAGCTGGTGACCTGAAGTCAGCGGCATGCACCCGGCCGCCACAAGAGCACGATGGGACAAGGACATCTCAGCTGGCCAAACACTCCCCTAACCCGGATGATGTTGCGCCGTCCCATGGGCCTCCCGGTTGCGGCCTGCTTCAACACACCCCAGGATTGAAACCGGATCTGAAGTGACGCCTCTAGCACTGCGATGCAATGCCTTAGACCGCTGCGCCACTTGGGAGGCCCTTTCACATTTCTCTTCTGATGAAAACAAAGAGTAAATATTCTGTGAACCGAACACTTAACAGTGAATTTGGTATTAACTAATGCCATTTGGTATTCCCTAATGCCAGCGGACTATAGAGTGGGTGTGTGCTTACATAGGATAGACTAGTGTTTTGGAAGTGTGATGCTACAACCTCCTAATAAAGGGAATCTCGCATTGTGTCCAAAAATAGAGCAAATTGCCTACATTTTGCTCTCCACACAGTCACTGAAAAGCCGCTGTCATGCATTTGTTGAAAGTGGAGGATGTGCTTCGTCAGGCGGAGACGCCGCTCTTCTGGGTTGGGGAATTCACCATTGCCTCACTATCTTTGTGGGTGCTACACCAACACCTCTAAAGTTTTCGAATTTGGGTATTGAGAAATGGGAAGTTGCTCTCTCTGAAAATGGGAGGTTGTGACAAAAGCCACGGATAAAATTGGGAAATCCTATGTGGAAGAGCTCGCTCTTCGACGGTTCGCCATGATGGTCATCAGTCGCTCCCAGGACAAGCTGGATGATGTGGCCAGGCAGCTTGAGTGGCAATACAAGGTGGAGACCATGACCATCTGTTATGGAATAAGTTAGGTGGTCTAGACAGCTCACTACACTTCCACACTCCGTCACCCAGGGCTTACCTTTTTAAGATGTCAAAATCTGTAGGTCAGGATATGCAGACTCATATTCATTTGATATTCATAGGGTAGAGTAGACAATAGGTCATAGTAGGGCTTCCGAGTGGCGCAGCAGTCCTGGACACTGCATCTCAGTGCAAGAGGCGTCGCTACAGTCCCTGGTTAAAATCCAGGCTTTATCACATCCAGCCGTTATTAGGAATCCCATTGGGCGGCACACAATTGGCCCAGCGTCGTCCAGGTTTGGCCGGGGTAGGCTGTCATTGTAAATAAGAATTTGTTCTTAACTGACTTGCCTAGTTCAATAAAGGTTACATCTTGTCCCACAGTTCAGATGACTGATATTCAACCTCAGTTTGACACGAACATGGTTCACCAGTAGAGAGCAGTAACATCCTCTATAAAAAAAATGTATTTGTACATTTCTGGTCTTTCTTGAATTACAAGTGTTCGTATAGAACCAACACAACCACATTTTAAAAGTGCAAAAATGATATATACTGTGCATTAGGAAAGTATTCAGACCCCCTGACTTTTTCCACATTTTGTTAAGTTACAGCCTTATTCTAAAATTAATTAAATAGATTTTTCCCTCATCAATCTACACATAATACCTGTAATGACAAAGCAAAAACAGTTTTTTTTTCTCGAATTTTTAGCAAATAAAAAAATACGTAAATGTAACATTTACAAAGGTATTCAGACCCTTTACTAAGTACATTGTGGAAGCACCTTTGGCAGTGATTACAGCCTTGAGTTTTCTTGGGTATGATGGTACAAGCTTGGCACACCTGTATTAGGGGAGTTTCTCGCATTCTTCTCTGCAGATCCTCTCAAGCTATGATAGGTTGGATGGTGAGCGTTGCTGCACAGCTATTTTCTGGTCTTTCCAGAGATGTTTTGATTGGGTTCAAGTCCGGGTTCTGACTGGTCCACACAAGGACATTCAGAAACTTGTTCCAAAGCCACTCCTGCGCTGTTTTGGCTGTGTGCTTAGGGTTGTTGTCCTGTTGAACCTTCGCCCAAGACTGAAGTCCTGAGCACTCTGTAGAAGGTTTTCATCAAGGATCTCTCAGTGCTCCATTCATCTTTCCCTCGATCCTGACTAGTCTCTGCCGTTGAAAAACATCCCCACAGCATGATGCTGCCACCACCATGCTTCACCGTAGGGATGCTGCCAGGTTTCCTCCAGACTTGGTTTCATCAGACCAGAGAATCTTATTTGGAAAACTCCAATTGGGCTGTCATGTGCCTTTCACTGAGGAGTGGCTTCTGTCCGGCCACTCTAACATAAAGGCCTGATTCATGGAGTTGGTTCACCCAGTTGGTTTACCCATCTCCACATAGGAACTCTAGAGCTCTGTCAGAGTGACCATTGGGTTCATGGTCACCTCCCTGTTTTTTGGGGGACCTTCAATGTTGCATACATTTTTGGTACCCATCCCCAGATCTGTACCTCGACACAATCCTGTCTTGGAGTTCGAAGGACAATTCCTTCAACCTCATTGCTTGTTTTTTGCTCTGACATGCACTGCCAACTGTGGGACCTTATATAGACAGGTGTGTGCCATTCCAAATTATGTTCAACCAGTTGAATTTACCACAGGTGGATTCCAATCAAGTTGTAGAAACACCTGAAAGATGATCAATGGAAACAGGATGCACCTGAGCTGAATTTTGAGTCACATAGCAAAAGGTCTGAATACTTATGTAACAGGTATTTCTGTTTTTATTTTCAATGCATATGCTAAAAATTCTTTAAAACCTTGTTATTATGGGTTATTGTGTGTAGATTGATGAGGGAAATGTTTAATGTATTTAATCCATTTTAGAATAAGGCTGTAATGTAACAAAATGTGGTAAAAGTCAGGTAGTCTGAATACTTTCCAAATGCACTGTATGTACATGTTTGGCTAAAAATGCTTTACATAATCCAGCTCTAGTTGAAATGATCATTTAAGTGTACAAGTAGGGTTAAACAATGCTCACACTGAGGACAGCAGAACGTGTGTATTGGTCACTGTAATGACTTCAGCTAGCTAGGGATCCAACTCTATTGTAACTACGCTCGCTAAACACGGGATCGCCAACTCCATCCCAGGCAGCTCTTTGTGACAGTTTGAGCGAGCAAGGCCAGCCCTAACAAACCTGTCAAATAATAAACTATTCACTGTCTTCAATCTGGACCACGATTACAGTAGTTGAATCAGGTGTGGTAGTACTGGGCTGGAACAAAATCCTGCACACCTATCTATCCAATTAGAGACCCCTGATCTGAATTCAACAAACTGGTCTCTCTCTCTCCCTTTCTCTCTCTCTCTCTCGTTCTCTCTCGCTCTCTGTCTGTCTGTCTGTCTCTGTCTGTTTCAGTCTTTCCTTCTCTCTCTGTTCGCTCTCTCTTATCCCTTGGTCTGTCCCAGAGGCCCGACCACATAATGACAGGCCTACAGGTCCCTGCCCAACGCGCCCTCTCTCTGTCACCACCCTCCACAGGGGCATAAAAGCCCCACACAGGAGCCATGACACAGTAGGAGACGCCATCTAAGCAGAGCAAGGCAGGTCACAGAATTAGCCAGCTTCTTTTCAACAAATCAAGGACATTCAGGACCAGACAACAAGAATTGAAGAAGCCAAAAGAATGGACAACCACACGTACAACTACCCGTCCGACTGCACCCCTCTCACCAGCTGCAAGTCGGCCCGCAAGCCGGCGGGTTCCACCGTGGTGAATATGGGCACCGCAGGCAAGAAGCCACCCAGTGACTACCTCGTCTGGTCCCTGTGCAACACCCTGTATGTCAACTTCTGCTGTCTGGGATTCATGGCTCTTATCTACTCAATTAAGGTGAGTTCTTTACAAGCTCTATGTCTCTCACTCTTTCCCCAAGTCTCTATTTAAACCTGTCTCACTAATGATTATGTTGTAGCTGTTATATTGTTGGCTAAAATAGAGGCAGCACAGAGTAAGGTTGAACAGCCAGCATAAGTTGAACACAAATAGTGAGTGTTAAATTGCATCCATTTAAAGTCCATGTTTACAGCTGCCATACAGTACTATGTAACTGTAGTAATATCTAGACTCCTGTAAGATACATTTGCTGTCTAAGGCTTCTCCATAAGCCAAACTAGATGAGGGAGTCTGTGTGTCCTGCACCACAGGAATGGGTGATGTGGACTGGGAATGGCACAGTGGCCCAAAATCACTTCCCCTGTAATGAAACAGAGCCCAAATTAGAGATTGGCACCGCCACTGGCAGCCTGACTGAAGAGTTTAAAACTGGTGTAATTGGCATCTTACTAATAGGCAAGTGCTGATGGGAGATTACAGACTAGCATGGGGGAAGCAGGGGTATCATACCAGAGAGAATGTGAATGCAGACACAGATCTAGGATCAGTTTGCCATCCAATTCCAATTCTAAACCTAACTATTTGGGGGAGAGAAACTGACCTAAAATCAGTGTCTAAAGCCAACCTAATTTTTCTCCAAATAAACCAGATATGTTATTAGTGGCCAGATATATGCAAAATGTCTTAGACCAATGTTTTACCAGTACAATTACTAACTTAAGCAGGGTAGGCTTCAACCAGTGTATTCGTCAAGAAATACAGGTGTATAAACCCGGTCATAAGACCTACATGGTGGGCCTGTGCAGGTTAAAAAGGAAGGGTATATTACTGGTAACTTTCAAAGTTGACCAGTAAACTACTGGAATTTTGGAAACTTTCAAGGATTTCATGAAATGTAATATGAAATAGGATTATAAAAATAGAATGACATTATCCTAAATGTAACCCATAAACATAGTGAATATCGTTGGTGTTTAATATGAGGGTTTCAGTATTAAATATTATTTCTATTTTTACACACTTTTATTTTACTATGTCAATATGTCTTTGTTGTATATGCTTTGTCGGCAAACTGGTGGCAGTTGTGAAAAAAGTCAATAGCTGGAAGTGTTGCACAAAAACAATTACATTGTTAATCAATGCTTTTTTTCATTAATTTAAGCTATTTTTTCTTGAACCTTATAGTCTATCCACTTTTCGAACCATGTAGTCTATCCACTAGAAACACATGGACAATATGGACACAGATCTGAATATTAAGAAAAAAATACATATTTTACATGAATATATTACCTGTCATTATTACATACTTTTCATTTGAACCATATCCAGAAATTGAAAAAACATCCTGAGACCTTTCATGATGATAACAATAGAGAACCTACATCAGAGGCCTATCCTCATTTAAGCCCCGTCAATAAATCGACTTTCTCGCTCTCTATCTCACGCTCTCTCTCAATTCAATGAAATAAACTTAGGGTAGCACTCACATTAAAGCGCCGACAATGCTTTTAACATTTGCTTCTCTCTCCCGTCCAGGCCAGGGACCAGAAGACCCAGGGGAACTTGCAGCTGGCCCAGGAGTGCTCGGACAAGGCCAAGTGGTACAACATCCTGGCGGCGGGCTGGAACCTGCTGGTGCCCCTGTTGGTGGTGGTGCTGCTGGTGCTGTTGCTGGTTCACCTGGGCACCTCACAGGGCTCCTTCGACTTCTTCGGAGAGGACGGCTTCCAGAGCTTCATGAAACTCTTCAGCAGGTAGAGAGACAGACGTAGAGGGTTATATACTCTGCCTGTTAAAGAGTGTTGAAATACACAGAAAAGGCTGTATTACTCGTAGAACTCGGAGCAGGGTTTGAGGATTATTTATGCAGATTTAAACAACGCACTTTTATAATGTGTTGCATGAAAGTCAACCGTGAGCTGTAGTAGGCTATTGTAAACTTTTTTTGAAACGGGGATTATGCGCCACCTGTCAATTAAATATTTTATGTTTTTTGGGGCGATTTAGCGTACATTGAAGGCTGGTTAGTGGACAGAAGATATCGAAGAACAGAATGATAGATGTAGAAAATTAAAGGAGAAGATGGTGGATGGAGACTGGTGGATGCTTCCCTAAAAGCCACCCAACAACCACCTGACAACGGACTAATGACCTCTTTACATCATGGGTCACTTTTTTTCCTTTATAAATATTATCAAGACATTAACTAATTGTTGTTCTAATGTACTATTATATTATTATTGCTGTAATTTTTATTGGTAGCTGTATTGTTAGCTAAAGGCTAGTATCATTGTCACTGCATTGGATCTTGACCATTTCTAGACCCCTTTGTGAAAAACAAATGTGAGAAAGTAAAATAAAAAATGTCACAACTACAGAAGGTTTGTACTACTGAATTGTTTCAGCATTACTTTTCTTTCCCATCAATGGGTTTATTTGAAACATCAAAGGCAGAATTTTGAGGTCAGTAATAAAATAAAAACAGCGTCTAAATTCAATTGTTGCAAAGTGTGCAACATGAAATGTAACAAACACCCGAGAAGCCGGTGTTTGTTACATTGGGTTACCAAAAAATTCAAATAATGATTGACATATTTTCATTAAAAACGTTATTTTGAGAAATGTGTTTATATTATTGCATCCTTTTAGTACATTAAAAAATCTAGGGTTGCTACCAAAGCCGGCTGGTCGTTCGTTTTGTTGGTTTGGTTGCCAGAGATGCGACCCAGTCGTTCAGTCTTTTTGTTCTGTATCTATGGACGCGACCCAGTCGTTCAGTCTTTTTGTTCTGTATCTATGGACGCGACCCAGGCATTCGTTCTGAATGTTCCATAGCCCTACTGGCTGGAAACGTTATTAGCCCTTGCTTACTAGCTAACCAACTATGGCTAACTTACGGTCACGTCAAACAGTGCGGAAAGAATAACATTTGTTTAAGCTGTTTTCTAGTGACATTTATTTGGATACATCCATAACAATGAGCTAATGAGGCATGATTTCACCTGGCATAGAAAATGTGCTCACTCGTCAGGACACTGTTATTCAGAGGAGCTAGCCAACAACACAGCTACAGTAACACAATCACTTCAAACTGAAGCTGGAAAGACTGCAACCAACCTGCACTTCATTTCACCTTTTTTCAATTGACAGTTCTTCATATATAACAATAAAAATTATGCCAGCTGATTCATGATTTCGACTGGCTGAGAAACGCTGCCTGCCTGCCTGCCTGCCTGCCTTTCTCTCCTTCTCTTCCCGACTCCTGACCTCTACACATTAATTAACTTACTATGGGACAGCTTGAATTTGAATATTGAAACAATGTTGCAAATGTCAGAGAGACAGACAGTAAGGTTTATACAAATCTCCGCTGTTGAAAACCAAATGTTGGTCTGAAAGAAATGTGAGATAATGTCTAGATGCTTTTTATAGTGGAGATCAAGTTTATAAATTGCCTGGCTGGGCTGATGAGACAGTGGGTTGTGCAGTCAGATGGAACAGAGTAAATAGGCATTTTAACGTCATAGATTTAGCCGGTGGTAATTTGTGGAATAGACACCAGCTGGAATGCTCTTTTAACCAATCAGCATTCAGGATTATACCCACCTGTTGTATAACGATTCTTATTTTCCTCTCTTGTCAAACTCTTCAGTCTTTCCACAGGTTTGACCCTCTATGGAAGACAACTCTCGACCAAGGATCATACTTGTTTTGGTGGATGAACATACAATGTCTTCGGAAAGTATTCAGACCCCTTGACTTTTTCCACATTTTGTTACTTTACAACCTTATTCTAAAATTGATTAAATAGTTTTTTCCCCTCATCAATCTACACACCATATCCCATAGTGACAAAGCAAAAACAGGTTTTTAGAAATGTTTTAAATATCACATTCACATAAGTATTCAGACCCTTTTCTCAGTACTTTGTTGAAGCACCTTTGGCAGCGATTACAGCATCGAGTCTTCTTGGGTATGACGCTATAAGCTTGGCACACCTGTATTTGAGGAATTTCTCCTATTCTTCTCTGCATATCTTCTCAAGCTCTGTCAGGTTGGATGGGGAGCGTTGCTGCACAGCTATTGCGGGTGTAGTGATATGCTTGTGTTCCTGTTGGAGCTAAGAACACAAGCTATTCGCTACACCCACAATAACATCTGCTAAATATGTGTATTTAACCAATACAATTTTATTTTATTTGATTGCAGGTCTCTCCGGAGATGTTAGATTGGGTTTAAGTCCGGGCTAACTGGCCCACTCAAGAACATTCAGAGACTTGTCCTGAAGCCAATCCTGCGTTGTCTTGGCTGTGTGCTTAGGGTTGTTGTCCTGATGGAAGATGAACCTTCGCCCCAGTCTGAGGTCCTGAGCACTCTGAAGCATGTTTTCATCAAGGATCTCGCTGTACTTTGCTCCGTTCATGTTTGCCTCGATCCTGACTAGCCTTTTGCCAAACTCCTGTCATGTGCCTTTTACTGAGGAGTGGCTTCCATCTGGTCAGTCTACCATAAAGGCCTGATTGGTGGAGTGCTACAAAGATATTTGTAGGTTCTCCCATCTCCACAAAGGAACTCTAGAGCTCTGTCAGAGTGACCATTGGGTTCTTGGTCACCTCCCTGACCAAGGCCCTACTCCCCCGATTGCTCAGTTTGGCCGGGCAGCCAGCGCTAAGAAGAGTCTTGGTGGTTCCAAACTTCTTCCATTTAAGAATGATGGAGGCCTCTGTGTTCTTGGGGACCTTCAATGCTGCAGAAATGTTTTGGTACCCTTCCCCAGATCTGTGCCTCAACATAATCCCGTCTTGGAGCTCTACGGACAATTCCTTCGACCTCATGGCTTGGTTTTTTCTCTGACATGCTATGTCAACTGTGGGACCTTATATAGACAGGTGTCTACCTATCCAGATCATGTCCAATCAATTGAATTTACCACAGGTGGACTCCAATCAAGTTGTAGAAATATCTCAAGGATGATCAATGGAAACAGGATGCACCTGTTTCCATTTTGAGTCTCATAACAAAGGGTCTGAATACTCATGTAAATAAGGTATTTCTGATGTTTTTTTAAATTATAAATTTGCAAACACGAAAAAACAAACAGTTTTCGCTTTGTTATTATGGGATATTGTTTGTAGATTGTTAAGGGGAAACCATTTTAAAATAAGGCTGCAACTTGAAGGGGTCTGAATCATTTCCGAAGGCACTGTAAGCTCCTTTTTCAGAAGTTTTCCTGAAAAGAGCAGGGCCAGGTTTCCCAAAAGCATCTTTAGGCTAAGTTCGTCGTTAGAACATTTGTAGGAGCATCGTAAAATCTCAGAGCTGTTTCCCAAAACCATCTTTGCTAAAGTTGCACTTGAAAACGCCTGTATTTACCCGACTGCCTCAGACCACTTGTAAAACAGCTAAGTGCGTCATTAGATGCTATTTTGCCCCTCCGCATCACTTTATACACGGAAGATCTCTACTAAACACAGAATCAAGATGTTTATCTGTCTCTCTGTGACATCCACAATTCCAAAATGAAGTTGACTATAAATACAAAGTTGCCAATGTTTTTGAAATTGTTACAAACCGAGGATAAAAAAATATTCTTCAAATGAAGACTGAGATGACTGCATTATAAGATAAATACAGTAATGGCTACATGCCTATATCTTTCAATCATATTGAAATCAATTTCATGTTAACTCAATCGAGTTCAATTTTGCTAATTGTAGGCTACTGTCTGTAATTTTTGCCTCAAGATATTTCATGATATGTAACAACGTGTGCGCAATGATGTGACAAATCTTAATTTAGTGCATTTTTATAGGGTAATTATAGGGTAGGCCTAATGTATAAGCATTAGAATCAGATGATGTGACAAATCTTAATTTAGTGCATTTTTACAAGGTAATTATAGGGTAGGCCTAATGTATAAGCATTAGATTCAGAAGATGTGACAAATCTTAATTTAGGGCATTTTATGGGGTAATTCTAGAAGCTGATCCGTTGTCAGTATTGCAGAATAATTATAACGTTAAGGAAAGATTTGAATGGCGTAGGTTGATTCGAGAGTAGGGTTGCTTTTCTGTCGATCCTATCAGTATCGACATGTCCCTCGACGACGAACATATGCCGTGTGGGTACACTAAACGACTTTCAAAATCATAACATCGCTGAGCCTCTCACCTTAAACGACCATCTTTCCTGTCGTTTTTTCTGTTTATCCAATGTAGTGGTGCGCACACTAAATTATGTTTCACAGACAGGGGTCACACACTACAAGATTCTTCAGCTGGTTGTGAGGTTCCTCTATACCACGCTGTCTCGTGAAAACAATTACGTGATGATGTGATTAGATTGTTAACGTAGCTAGAACGAGCTGTGGCTCAAAGCAGCCTCATAAACATTTCCAGTCAGACATTCACGCTTGCCATAGGCCAGTTGAAATATTGAAATAGTTGAAATATCTAGCCAATACATTTTGAATTGAATGACATTGCTTGTGAACTTCAGAGCTAAAATGCAAAAAGGCTCCTTAACAGTTTCTACCCCCAAGCTGTGCTGAAGACTGTTGAACAGTTAATCAAATGGCTACTCAGACTATTTGCTTTAGCCCCCTTATTTTGTTCATATTTATTATTATTTTTGGTACTGACTCTCTTGCTCAGGATCGATGTACACTCACTGGACTCTAACCACACATTCACACATTCTACACTGACATTTCAACACACACACACACACACGCACGCACGCACACACGCACGCACACACACACACACACACACACACATGGACACGGACACACACACGGACACGGACACACACAAAACACAAACATGCACATGGATGCCACACACACACATTCCTTCACTTCACACTCGTCACATACGCTGCTGCTACGCTCTGTTTATTATCTATGCATAGTCACTCTACCTACATGTACACATTACCTCAATTACCTCGACTAACCCGTACCCCTGCACATTTACTCAGTACCTGTACCCCTTGTCTATTTGTTTTTTAGTTTATTTAGAAAAATTTTCTTACTTAAAAAAACACTTGCTTTGTTGGTTAAGGGCTCAAAAGTATGCATTTCAAAGTAAGGTCTACACCTTTTGTATTCAGCGCATATGACAAATATAATTTCATTTGATTCGATCTGAGAGCTCTAAAGATTTGTCGCTTTGGTTAATGGCAAGAACAAATGCATATTAGTAGTAGTCATCACTCCTGCTAAAGAGTTTACACCAATGATTGTATCTACACATTCTGTGTGATGCTATACGTCATAATCTTTGGCTTCTTCTCTGGCAAGCTCTCATTGGATATTGCTTTTCAGCATTCTCAAAACTTGTCATTACACACCTCATAGTACAAGAGCATTGCAGATTTTGTGCTGTCAAAAACGGGATTAGTAGCCCTCAGATTGCTTCTTGGACCTGCTCACATTAAACGAGCATCGTGATGGCTATGTGTACCCAAGTCGGCAACGACATGGGGATTTTGTCTCCGGTCGCAAAAACTTGTCTGGGACATCTAAAGCAGGGCCAAAATCATGTAGTGTACACTGGCTTTAGCGAACAGTCTCTCTGCAAATGCAAGCTACATTCGGCCGCTGTTAGAATGATGCATCATTAAAATACTCTTAAGCCAAAATTCTGTCGGTAAACTGGGCCAAGGCTGGTCCTTCTGGTTATCTACTGTATCCGAGAAGGCCAGGAACTGTATGTAATATGGACCCTCAAACCATTCCAGAGGGGATCAACTTCATTTGATTTAGGCTTAAAATGCTAAGGATGATTTTGAGGCAGGTCATTGATGGTACAGCTAAAACAATAAACTGGTGTATTTTATTTTACTTTTCCGAAGTTATCCCGCCTTTAATCCTCCTCCAGTGCTGCTGTCTATATGTGGATCATGTCATTTGGAACATGCTGGCTGTGTAAATACACCCTTGACTACAGAGGGCTGCATAAGCAGACCACTACACAGGGAGGAGCAGTCTGCTATCAAGAGGCCTACAGTACCATTACATGGACCGAGCATGCCCCCTCAATGATCACTCTGCCTATTGAATTAATGATAGGAGCTTCTAAAGGAACCTTGACTCCATGTCAAGAAGAATTTACTTTTTCCTTCAATTAAGTTATATTTTTAAACTTAACTCAAAATTCCACCTAATTTACACGATAGTTTGATCTATCGAACAAAGTCAAGTACAGGGCAATGCTTTGAGTTTATGATGTAAAGTCCACATGCTGTCGCTGTTTCTGTTCCAAACGTAAGTTTAGTAGCCTTGTCGGTCATAGTCATAGAATTCTAATTCTCGTTCTGTTGTCACATTCATTCATGTGCCGATTTGACCATAGAATTGCATGTAGGATCACGACTCCCAATATGGCATGATTTTTTCTCTCCAAATCTCACTCTGTCGAAGGTCTGTAGACATGTCTGTCCATCCAACATGTAACAGAGGTAAAACCGAAGTACAGTAAACACTCGAGCCTAGCTCTTTCCTTTTAGATCCTCCATCCATCCCTCCAGCAGCCCCTCCCGACCTCCCACCCTTTAGCAGTTCTGTTATATTAGTGGCCTCTCCAGTACCGGATTCGATATGTATATGCATCCAAATCACAGGCCACGCTGCCAACTTTCTATTTTCTCCCAGGGTCAAAGTAGTTGCAGATGTGAGTCTCCCAGAGAATTAAAGGCTAGGCCGGGCTCCACGATTTGAAAACAGTGAGGGAGTGGCCCTTCCCTTCTGGGATCTGTGTGCTGGTGTTCTGGTCAGAGGAGTAGGCTAGCAGTACTTTAGTTGGTGCCTGGAGACCAGAGGCAAAGAACATACACACACCACAAGTCACATGAGTAGGGTGTATCCCACCGCTTGGGCAAGGCGCAAAGCAGCAAGCTGTGTCTGAGGGCAACAACTGGAACATCTGTAGCAGTTCCTTTTACAGTGTCTGAAGTAGAAATTGGGCAAATAGTAAACACTTGGTAACTATTTGAATTTAAAAGGTAATTACTGTTTAAGATTTGAAACTTTGAAATGAACACAAACTGAAAATGAAGCTGAATTTCTGAGTATTACAAAAAATTTCAAAGGAACAGTATCCCTTCCAAAAATGAATTTAAATGCTGCAAACTTCCTGCAAACGAAATAGTGTACCACAAAATGTTGCCAAATGTTTGCAAACGTTTGCCACAAGTGGTGAATCTGCGGCAAACCATTGGCAACAATAATATTTATTGACACTAGAGGCAAACAGTTAGCAAGAGTTTTTTTTCTGGCAGACTATTCTCTCAGGATTCAACAAACCTGTGGCAACAAGTTCCAAGACCAGTAACTGTTGATGACCAATCAGGGGGTTTAGAAACATCTGTTGGAAAATGGAAACCAAGCTATCTAGCTAGCTAGCTACCTACCAAAGATGTCCAGTGAGTGTCTAACTTATTAATTAAACTTCCTAATAAACATTTTTATTAGCTAAACGATGCCTAGTTAGCAATGTCATGTATTATAGGATAGAGTGAAACACATTTTGTTGATACCAGTTTCAATCTGTACCACCACTGACTGACTGGCTAGTCCTTAGCTAGCTAACGTTAGCAATCATATTTTTGCACAATTCATCTGATAGCTAGCTAACTAATGATTTGCCTCAACACCTATATTTTTAGGTGAATACATTGCTGTCTTTTAATACCAATATGCATGTCAATATACTAGTGTCACCGTTAAGTAGCATGTTAGCTAGCACAGCAGTGAAGGTAGCAATAATATGAGTTGATTTGACATCAAAGTAAAACTTCACTTCTACAGATGGATTCTGCTACCTAGCGGTGTTCCGTACATCACAGTGTTCCATACACTTGAGCTTATTTTAGCTAAAAAAAAATGGAATACTTCCAGGCAAACTCTAATATTAATACCATTGTAAAGCACACATTCTCCCCTTTACAGCAGAATCGATGATGAGACCACCAAGCTGCCCTTCTCTGCATGATTGAAGAAGGCAAAGAAGCTCCGCAGGGTCTTTTTAAAAATGGCGGAGGGGGAAGCAAATGCTACTGAGTGATAGTGAAAGGATTTGTCCAACTTATCACCTTCTAAAATGTAAATAAAACACTATAAAGAGTTTATATAATGTCTCCTTAAATAGCTACTTGAAGGTATGTGTCGAATTTGGATAGGGGTTTTAGGGCGGCGCTAAAGTTATCTTCACAGGTAAACTGCGGCTGTCATGGCTTTTGAGGGTCTTGGATATTCAGCTAACGGGATATACGCTGCACCGGCAAGATAAAACAGCACGAGGGGTCGGTCTGTGCATATTTGTAAAAAACATCTGGTGCACGAAATCTAAGGAAGTCTACGGATTTTGCTCGCCTGAAGTTGAGTATATTGCGATTTATTGCAGGCCACACTACTTGCCGAGAGAGTTTTCAGCTATGCTTTCGTGGCTGTTTATTTACCACCACGGACAGATACTGGCACTAAGACCGCACTCAGTCAGCTGTATAACGAAATAAGCAAACAGAAACCACTCACCCAGAGGTGGCGCTCCCAGTGGCCGGAGACTTTTCTATCAACATGTTAAATGTGCAACCAGAGGGAAAAAATATCACATGTACTCTACACACGGAGACACGTAGAAAGCTCTCTCTCGCCCCCATTTGGTAAATCTGACCACAACTCTATCCTCCTGATTCCTGCGTAAAGGCAAAAATTAAAGCAGTAAGCACCAGTGACTCGGTCTATAAAAAAGTGGTCAGATGAAACGGATGCTAAAGTACAGGACTGTTTTGCTTTCACAGACTGTAACATGTTCCAGGATTCTTCCGATGGCATTGAGGAGTACACCACATCAGTCACTGGCTTTATCAATCAGTGCATCGAGGACGTCATCCCCACAGTGACTGTACGTACATAGCCAACCAGAAGCCATGGATTACAGGCAACATTCGCACTGAGCTAAAGGGTAGAGCTGACGCTTTCAAGGTGCGGGACTCTAACCCGGAAGCTTACAAGAAATCCTGCTATGCCCTGCGACGGACCATCAAACAGGCAAAGCGTCAATACAGGGCTAAGATTGAATCATCAAATCAAATCAAATCTAATTTTATTTGTCACATACACATGGTTAGCAGATGTTAATGCGAGTGTAGCGAAATGCTTGGGCTTCTAGTTCCGACAATGCAGTAATAACCAACAAGTAATCTAACTAACAATTCCTAAACTACTGTCTTATACACAGTGTAAGGGGATAAAGAATATGTAAATAAGGATATATGAATGAGTGATGGTACAAAGCAGCATAGGCAAGATACAGTAGATGGTATCGAGTACAGTATATACATATGAGATGAGTATGTAAACAAAGTGGCATAGTTAAAATGACTAGTGATACATGTATTACATAAGGATGCAGTCGATGATATAGAGTACAGTATATACGTATGCATATGAGATGAATAATGTAGGGTAAGTAACATTATATAAGGTAGCATTGTTTAAAGAGGCTAGTGATGTATTTACATCATTTCCCATCAATTCCCATTATTAAAGTGGCTGGAGTTGAGTCAGTGTCAGTGTGTTGGCAGCAGCCACTCAATGTTAGTGGTGGCTGTTTAACAGTCTGATGGCCTTGAGATAGAAGCTGTTTTTCAGTCTCTCGGTCCCAGCTTTGATGCACCTGTACTGACCTCGCCTTCTGGATGATAGCGGGGTGAACAGGCAGTGGGTCGGGTGGTTGATGTCCTTGATGATCTTTATGGCCTTCCTGTAACATCGGGTGGTGTCCTGGAGGGCAGGTAGTTTGACCCCGGTGATGCGTTGTGCAGACCTCACTACCCTCTGGAGAGCCTTACGGTTGAGGGCGGAGCAGTTGCCGTACCAGGCGGTGATACAGCCCGCCAGGATGCTCTCGATTGTGCATCTGTAGAAGTTTGTGAGTGCTTTTGGTGACAAGCCAAATTTCTTCAGCCTCCTGAGGTTGAAGAGGCGCTGCTGCGCCTTCTTCACGATGCTGTCTGTGTGAGTGGACCAATTCAGTTTGTCTGTGATGTGTATGCCGAGGAACTTAAAACTTGCTACCCTCTCCACTACTGTTCCATCGATGTGGATAGGGGGGTGCTCCCTCTGCTGTTTCCTGAAGTCCACAATCATCTCCTTAGTTTTGTTGACATTGAGTGTGAGGTTATTTTCCTGACACCACACTCCGAGGGCCCTCACCTCCTCCCTGTAGGCCGTCTCGTCGTTGTTGGTAATCAAGCCTACCACTGTTGTGTCGTCCGCAAAATTGACGATTGAGTTGGAGGCGTGCGTGGCCACGCAGTCGTGTGTGAACAGGGAGTACAGGAGAGGGCTCAGAACGCACCCTTGTGGGGCCCCAGTGTTGAGGATCAGCGGGGAGGAGATGTTGTTACCTACCCTCACCACCTGGGGGCGGCCCTTCAGGAAGTCCAGTATCCAGTTGCACAGGGCGGGGTCGAGACCCAGGGTCTCCAGCTTGATGACGAGCTTGGAGGGTACTATGGTGTTGAATGTCGAGCTGTAGTCGATGAACAGCATTCTCACATAGGTATTCCTCTTGTCCAGATGGGTTAGGGCAGTGTGCAGTGTGGTTGAGATTGCATCGTCTGTGGACCTATTTGGGCGGTAAGCAAATTGGAGTGGGTCTAGTGTGTCAGGTAGGGTGGAGGTGATATGGTCCTTGACTAGTCTCTCAAAGCACTTCATGATGACGGAAGTGAGTGCTACGGGGCGGTAGTCGTTTAGCTCAGTTACCTTAGCTTTCTTGGGAACAGGAACAATGGTGGCCCTCTTGAAGCATGTGGGAACAGCAGACTGGTATAGGGATTGATTGAATATGTCCGTAAACACACCAGCCAGCTGGTCTGCGCATGCTCTGAGGGCGCGGCTGGGGATGCCGTCTGGGCCTGCAGCCTTGCGAGGGTTAACACGTTTAAATGTTTTACTCACCTCGGCTGCAGTGAAGGAGAGACCGCATGTTTCCGTTGCAGGCCGTGTCAGTGGCACTGTATTGTCCTCAAAGCGGGCAAAAAAGTTATTTAGTCTGCCTGGGAGCAAGACATCCTGGTCCGTGATTGACTGTAGACCCTGCCACATGCCTCTTGTGTCTGAGCCGTTGAATTGAGATTCTACTTTGTCTCTGTACTGACGCTTAGCTTGTTTGATAGCCTTGCGGAGGGAATAGCTGCACTGTTTGTATTCGGTCATGTTACCAGACACCTTGCCCTGATTAAAAGCAGTGGTTCGCGCTTTCAGTTTCACGCGAATGCTGCCATCAATCCACGGTTTCTGGTTAGGGAATGTTTTAATCGTTGCTATGGGAACGACATCTTCAACGCACGTTCTAATGAACTCGCACACCGAATCAGCGTATTCGTCAATGTTGTTATCTGACGCAATACGAAACATGTCCCAGTCCACGTGATGGAAGCAGTCTTGGAGTGTGGAGTCAGCTTGGTCGGACCAGCGTTGGACAGACCTCAGCGTGGGAGCTTCTTGTTTCAGTTTCTGTCTGTAGGCAGGGATCAGCAAAATGGAGTCGTGGTCAGCTTTTCCGAAAGGGGGGCGGGGCAGGGCCTTATATGCGTCACAGATGTTAGAGTAACAGTGATCCAAGGTTTTTCTACCCCTGGTTGTGGAATCGATATGCTGATAAAATTTAGGTAGTCTTGTTTTCAGATTAGCCTTGTTAAAATCCCCAGCAACAATGAATGCAGCCTCCGGATAAATGGTTTCCAGTTTGCAAAGAGTTAAATAAAGTTTGTTCAGAGCCATCGATGTGTCTGCTTGGGGGGGGATATATACGGCTGTGATTATAATCGAAGAGAATTCTCTTGGTAGATAATGCGGTCTACATTTGATTGTGAGGAATTCTAAATCAGGTGAACAGAAGGATTTGAGTTCCTGTATGTTTCTTTCATCGCACCATGTCTCGTTAGCCATAAGGCATACGCCCCCACCCCTCTTCTTACCAGAAAGGTGTTTGTTTCTGTCGGCGCGATGCGTGGAAATCCCGTTGCCTGCACCGCTTCGGATAGCGTCTCTCCAGTGAGCCATGTTTCTGTGAAGCACAGAACGTTACAGTCTCTGATGTCCCTCTGGAATGCTACCCTTGCTCGGATTTCATCAACCTTGTTGTCAAGAGACTGGGCATTGGCAAGAAGAATGCTAGGGAGTGGTGCACGGTGTGCCCGTCTCCGGAGTCTGACCAGAAGACCGCCTCGTTTCCCTCTTTTTCTGAGTCGTTTCTTTGGGTCGCTGCATGCGATCCATTCCGTTGTCCTGTTTGTAAGGCAGAACACAGGATCCGAGTCGCGAAAAACATATTCTTGGTCGTACTGATGGTGAGTTGACGCTGATCTTATATTCAGTAGTTCTTCTCGACTGTATGTAATGAAACCTAAGATGACCTGGGGTACTAATGTAAGAAATAACACGTAAAAAAAACAAAAAACTGCATAGTTTCCTAGGAACGCGAAGCGAGGCGGCCATCTCTGTCGGCGCCGGAAGTACTAATCATACTACATACTACACCGGCTCTGACGCTCGTCTTATGTGGCAGGGCTTACAAATTATTTTTATTTTATTTTTTTATTTCACCTTTCTTTAACCAGGTAGGCTAGTTGAGAACAAGTTCTCATTTGCAACTGCGACCTGGCCAAGATAAAGCTTAGCAGTGTGAACAGACAACACAGAGTTACACATGGAGTAAACAATTAACAAGTCAATAACACAGTACAAAAAAGGGGAGTCTATATACAATGCGTGCAAAAGGCATGAGGAGGCGAATAATTACAATTTTGCAGATTAGCACTGGAGTGATAAATGATCAGATGGTCATGTGCAGGTAGAGATACTGGTGTGCAAAAGAGCAGAAAAGTAAATAAATAAAAACATTGTGGGGATGAGGTAGGTGAAAATGGGTGGGCTATTTACCAATAGACTATGTACAGCTTCAGCGATCGGTTAACTGCTCAGATAGCACATGTTTGAAGTTGGTGAGGGAGATAAAAGTCTCCAACTTCAGGGATTTTTGCAATTCGTTCCAGTCACAGGCAGCAGAGTACTGGAACGAAAGGTGGCCAAATGAGGTGTTGGCTTTAGGGATGATCAGTGAGATACACCTACTGGAGCGCGTGCTACGGATGGGTGTTGCCATCGTGACCAGTGAACTGAGATAAGGCGGAGCTTTACCTAGCATGGACTTGTAGATGACCTGGAGCCAGTGGGTCTGGCGACGAATATGTAGCGAGGGCCAGCCGACTAGAGCATACAAGTCGCAGTGGTTGGTGGTATAAGGTGCTTTAGTGACAAAACGGATGGCACTGTGATAAACTGCATCCAGTTTGCTGAGTAGAGTGTTGGAGGCAATTTTGTAGATGACATCGCCGAAGTCGAGGATCGGTAGGATAGTCAGTTTTACTAGGGTAAGTTTGGCGGCGTGAGTGAAGGAGGCTTTGTTGCGGACTAGAAAGCCGACTCTTGATTTGATTTTCGATTGGAGATGTTTGATATGAGTCTGGAAGGAGAGTTTACAGTCTAGCCAGACACCTAGGTACTTATAGGTGTCCACATATTCAAGGTCGGAACCATCCAGGGTGGTGATGCTCGTCGGGCATGCGGGTGCAGGCAGCGATCGGTTGAAAAGCATGCATTTGGTTTTACTAGCGCTTAAGAGCAGTTGGAGGCCACGGAAGGAGTGTTGTATGGCATTGAAGCTCGTTTGGAGGTTAGATAGCACAGTGTCCAAGGACGGGCCGGAAGTATATAGAATGGTGTCGTCTGCGTATAGGTGGATCAGTGAATCGCCCGCAGCAAGAGCAACATCATTGATATATACAGAGAAAAGAGTCGGCCCGAGAATTGAACCCTGTGGCACCCCCATAGAGACTGCCAGAGGACCGGACAGCATGCCCTCCGATTTGACACACTGAACTCTGTCTGCAAAGTAATTGGTGAACCAGGCAAGGCAGTCATCCGAAAAACCGAGGCTACTGAGTCTGCCGATAAGAATATGGTGATTGACAGAGTCGAAAGCCCTGGCAAGGTCGATGAAGACGGCTGCACAGTACTGTCTTTTATCGATGGCGGTTATGATATCGTTTAGCACCTTGAGTGTGGCTGAGGTGCACCCGTGACCGGCTCGGAAACCAGATTGCACAGCGGGGAAGGTACGGTGGGATTCGAAATGGTCAGTGACCTGTTTGTTGACTTGGCTTTCGAAGACCTTAGATAGGCAGGGCAGGATGGATATAGGTCTGTAGCAGTTTGGGTCCAGGGTGTCTCCCCCTTTGAAGAGGGGGATGACTGAGGCAGCTTTCCAATCCTTGGGGATCTCAGACGATATGAAAGAGGGGTTGAACAGGCTGGTAATAGGGGTTGCGACAATGGCGGCGGATAGTTTCAGAAATAGAGGCTCCAGATTGTCAAGCCCAGCTGATTTGTACGGGTCCAGGTTTTGCAGCTCTTTCAGAACATCTGCTATCTGGATTTGGGTAAAGGAGAACCTGGAAGGGCTTGGGCAAGAAGCTGCGGTGGGGGCGGAGCTGTTGGCTGAGGTTGGAGTAGCCAGTCGGAAGACATGGCCAGCAGTTGAGAAATGCTTGTTGAAGTTTTCAATAATTATGGATTTATCGGTGGTGACCGTGTTACCTAGCCTCAGTGCAGTGGGCAGCTGGGAGGAGGTGCTCTTGTTCTCCATGGACTTCACAGTGTCCCAGAACTTTTTGGAGTTGGAGCTACAGGATGCAAACTTCTGCCTGAAGAAGTTGGCCTTAGCTTTCCTGACTGACTGCGTGTATTGGTTCCTGACTTCCCTGAAAGGTTGCATATCGCGGGGACTATTCGATGCTATTGCAGTCCGCCACAGGATGTTTTTGTGCTGGTCGAGGGCAGTCAGGTCTGGAGTGAACCAAGGGCTGTATCTGTTCTTGGTTCTGCATTTTTTGAACGGAGCATGCTTATCTAAAATGGTGAGGAAGTTACTTTTAAAGAATGACCAGGCATCCTCAACTGACGGGATGAGGTCAATGTCCTTCCAGGATACCCGGGCCAGGTCGATTAGGAAGGCCTGCTCACAGAAGTGTTTTAGGGAGCGTTTGACAGTGATGAGGGGTGGTCGTTTGACTGCGGCTCTGTAGCGGATACAGGCAATGAGGCAGTGATCGCTGAGATCCTGGTTGAAGACAGCGGAGGTGTATCTGGAGGACCAGTTGGTCAGGATAACGTCTATGAGGGTGCCCTTGTTTACAGAGTTAGGGTTGTACCTGGTGGGTTCCTTGATGATTTGTGTGAGATTGAGGGCATCTAGCTTAGATTGTAGGACTGCCGGGGTGTTAAGCATATCCCAGTTTAGGTCACCTAAAAGAACAAACTCTGAAGCTAGATGGGGGGCGATCAATTCACAAATGGTGTCCAAGGCACAGCTGGGAGCTGAGGGGGTCGGTAGCAGGTGGCAACAGTGAGAGACTTATTTCTGGAGAGAGTAATTTTCAAAATTAGTACTTCGAACTGTTTGGGTATGGACCTGGAAAGTATGACAGTAGACTGCAACTCCTCCCCCTTTGGTAGTTCTATCTTGACGGAAGATGTTATAGTTGGGTATGGAAATCTCAGAATTTTTGGTGGCCTTCCTGAGCCAGGACTCAGACACTGCAAGGACATCAGGGTTAGCAGAGTGTGCTAAAGCAGTGAGTAAAACAAACTTAGGGAGGAGGCTTCTGATGTTGACATGCATGAAACCAAGGCTTTTTCGATCACGGAAGTCAACAAATGAGGGTGCCTGGGGACATGCAGGGCCTGGGTTTACCTCCACATCACCCGCGGAACAGCGAAGGAGTAGTATGAGGGTGCGGCTAAAGGCTATCAAAACTGGTCGCCTAGAGCATTGGGGACAGAGAATAAGAGGAGCAGGTTTCTGGGCATGGTAGAATATATTCAGAGCATAATGCGCAGACAGGGGTATGGTGGGGTGCAGGTACAGCGGAGGTAAGCCCAGGCACTGGGTGATGATGAGAGAGGTTGTATCTCTGGACATGCTAGTTGTAATGGGTGAGGTCACAGCGTGTGTGGGAGGTGGGACAAAGGAGGTATCAGGGGTATGAAGAGTGGAACTAGGCGCTTCATTGTGAACTAAAACAATAATAACTAACCTGAACAACAGTATACAAGGCATATTGACATTTGAGAGAGACATACAGCGAGGCATACAGTAATCACAGGTGTTGAATTGGGAAAGCTAGCTAAAACAGTAGGTGAGACAACAACAGCTAATCAGCTAGCACAACAACAGCAGGTAAAATGGCGTTGACTAGGCAACGGGGCCGACAGATAAAACATAAACAAGCAGAATGAGGTACCGTGATTAATGGACAGTCCAGCGTGCATCAGCTGTGTAGCCAAGTGATCAGTGTCCAGGGGGCAGGGAAGCTGGATTAGTGAGTGTTATCAAGGTTAAAAAAAAATAACAATGACTAAATAGCTTGTAGCTAGTTAGCTAGTTAGCTTCTGGAGGTTCTTGGGTGTGTTCTAAAAATTAAAAATAATAGCGATTCCGTATCACATTGGGTGAGGCAGGTTACCGGAAGGTATAAACAAATTAAAAATCGAAAGGAGATAAGAGAGTAAATATGGGTCCAGTGAGTGTTTGGGACGAGGCGATTCAGACGGTTAGCAGGCCTGTGCTAACAAGCTAACAGTTAGTAGGCCGGGGCTAAACAAGGTAGCAGTTAGCGGACCGGGGCTAAACAAGCTGGCAGTTAGCAGGCCGAAATAGCAAGCAAGGAGATAGCAAGGGCTAGAGAGTTAGCCTTTGGGGGACGTCGCGATGGGGTGAGTCTGTTTATTCCTCTTCATGCGGTGACATCGATAGACCGGTCGTGGGTCCGGGTAATTGTAGCCCAGGAGTATGCTACGGTGGTAGGTATTGTAGCCCAGGAGTATGCTACGGTGGTAGCACAGGTGCTCTGGCGGGGCTAGCTTCAGGCTAAGTGGGTGGAAGCGCTAGCCAGCAGTAATCGTCCGGGGTTGCGGTTTAGCTAAATAACTAGTTGTGAAGATCCAGCTGAAAGATGTTCCGTTTGCGGCGGGAATCCGGGGATAAAAAATAAAAAATAAAAATAAATAGGTCCGTTATGCTCTGGTTAGAGTCACGTTGTCGAACTGGCGAGAGCTTTCCGAGCTAAAGGTTAGCTGATGACCGGATAGCTGAAGACCGCTAGCATAGCTGGTAGTTAGCTGGCTAGCTTCAGTTGAGGGGTTCCGGTTCCGAAGAAAATATAAATACTAAATACTTTAGGAAAAAAAAATAGCTACATTGGGTGAGGCGGGTTGAAGGAGAGTATTTGGAAGCTGAGGTTTAGCAAAATGTTTTAAAAGATATGCAAAGAAAAAATATGTAAAAACGAAAAGAGACGAAATATACACGGGACAAGGGACACGACACGTCTTACTGCTATGCCATCTTGGAGGACTCTATTACAGACTACAAAGGGAAGCACAGCTGCGAGCTGCCCAGTGACACGAGCCTACCAGACAAGCTAAATCACTTCTATGCTCGCTTCGAGGCAAGCAACACTGATGCATGCATGAGAGCATCAGCTGTTCCGGACGAATGTGTGATCATGCTCTCCATAGCTGAGTAAGACCTTTAAACAGGTCAACATACACAAGTGTCATGACGTTGGCCTGGGGGTAGGTTTATGACAGTCATAAATACCTCTTCCCCCCTTTTTCCTCTCTCTACCCTATAGATTTGAAATTTGAAAACCCCTTGGTTAACAAGGAGGTTCTGGGAACATCAGAAGGTGGGGGGAAATGAACTATATTGTGGTAATCCGACCAATTGAACATATGCGGTGATACTTAATGAATATGATGTCATTTTGGTTGTCATCTGGGACATTCTCATCAGTGATAGGATGACATAAACTCTACAGTGGAAAGTCCGCACATTGTAGTTATCGGAGTCACATGGAATTGTTGTTCAATTTAAATGTCTGAATATAAAATTATTGGTGAAGAGATTAAATGTAATTTTTTGGGGGGTTTTCATAATGTTAAGGTTCTGCTCAATCAGTGGCCTGCCCCTGTGAAGAGACATGGGTTATAAAACTTTTCAAACACACCCTTCTCGCTCCACTATATAAAGCCTTGACGAAAATGTAACCTCCTGTTCCAAGTATGTGAGGTCTGCAGCCTCTGCGCTAAAAGGACTAACATGTCAACTACAGAACTAAGCCAACTTCAGTGTGAGCTTTGGTTGCGAATGGTATGAACTTTGAACTCTTATTCACTACTGAAGTGATACCTCCTAGCCATTGAGTTAGCAACAGCAGCTGCAAACGTGGTCTAGGAAAGAACAGACAGAGTATCCCATCTACCACACAACAACGTTACTACAACGTATCCAATTGACCAGCAGAGACATTAGTTAGGTATTAGTTAGGTATTTAGTAAATAAATAATAAAAACCCAATTGTGTATTGCAGATTCAACTTGTTAGCCAGGGTTCGTGAAGACCAAGAATGTACAACTTTCAGATGAGACTGAATTGAGGTGAAGATTAATATTGACTGCAATTGATGTAAAATATTACTTGGTCTTTAAGAGTTTATTCGGAAGATAATGATGCGTTGTGCGGTCTGCACAACGCATCACCCTCCAGGACACCTACTGCACCCGATGTCACAGGAAGGCCAAAAAGATCATCAAGGACCACAACCACCCGAGCCACTGCCTGTTCACCCCGCTACCATCCAGAAGGTGAGGTCAGTACAGGTGCATAAATGCTAGGACCGAGAGACTGAAAAACAGCTTCTATCTCAAGGCCATCAAACTGTTAAACAGCCATCACTAACACAGAGAGGCTGCTGCCTACATACAGACTTTAATAAATGGCCACTTTAATAAATGGATCACTAGTCACTTTAATAATGCCACCTTAATAATGTTTACATATCTTGCATCACTCATCTCATATGTATATACAGGGGGCAAAAATGTATTTAGTCAGCCACCAATTGTGCAAGTTCTCCCACTTAAAAAGATGAGAGAGGCCTGTAATTTTCATCATAGGTACACTTCAACTATGACAGACAAAATGAGAAAAAAAATCCATTAGTAAAACCAAAAGCTTACTGACTTGGAAGAGTTCCGGTGTTGGATAGCCATAGCCATATCCAGCTAGCTAACATAGCATTCCTTTCTGTTTGAGCCGGGTGTTTGAGTAGGCTAAACTAGCTAACTAGCTACTTAATTTTTTAAAGAAATGTATGTGTTCAAAACTGTTCAACTTTTGTCTTTCTCTCTCTCTGAGTCAACTACTCACCAAATTGTATGCACTGCAGTGTTAGTTAGCTGTAGCGTATGCTTTCAGTAGTAGATTAATTCTCTGATCCTTTGATTGGGTGGACAAAATGTCAATTCATGCTGCAAAAGCTCTCATAGATTGGAGGACGTCCTCCGGAAATTGACATAATCACTGTGTAAGTCTATGGAAGGATTTGAGAACCACGAGTCTCTAATAGTTTTGTAATAAAATCAGTGTACCCAGAGGAGGACGGAAACTAGCTGACCCCTCCGGCTACACCATGGTGCTACCCTACAAAGTGCTGTTCAGACTTCTTTGCAAAACAGTGTGTTTTAATCAATTATTTGGTGATGTGACAATATTTAGTATAGTTTCATCTAAAAATTATAGCTTTTTAAATTTGTCATTATTTTTATTTTTATGATATTCACTGAGGAGGATGGTCCTTGCCTTCCTCTTCCTCTTGCCTACCTCCACTGGTCGGGATATCAGAAGTAAGCCCTTGCACTCTCCCCTTCACCGCAGTTCGTCATTTGATGCTAACTTACATCAAATACCGTATATCTGGGTTCTTCACATAAGGTTGAGGACTAAGCTGATCATGTGCACAGTGAATCACATGATTTTACCTTGCTCCTGATTAGACAGAAGCCTTTATTTAACCAGGTAAGTCATGAGGTAAACAATATTGGTTATACTTGTCGTTCTAGTGATTTTCTGGAAGTATATTTGTATACAGTATATGTGCATACTTGTGCGTGTGTGCATGCATGCCTACAAATATGTGTGTGAAATAAAGTGTGTGCTTCAGAAAGTATTCCTACCCTTTGACATATTACACAATTTGTTGTGTTACAACCTGAATACAAAATTAATGAAATAGATTTTTTCTCACCCATCTACACACAATATACAGTGGTTCTTCCTGTAAAAGTTGCGTCGTACTGCAGCACACCATGCGTGCTGCCGCAGAATTCTTTGGCACGTTATTTAATTGTCAACCATTGTTGCCATTAATGCTAGATAGTGCTAGTTTGACCACCAGAGGGCATATTTGAGAAGCATTTGATAGTCTTCAATATTGGTTGTACTTGAGAATTTAAAACTTTATGTATGAACATAGTATATGGGATTGAATTTAAGAATTTTAACATAATTAATTTGAATGATATTATGGTGTTTCAATTCCAAGAAAAACTAAAAACTAAACCCTCACACGGAACCCAAACCAGCTGCGTGCGTGCGCCATCGTGCATACATTTATTTTGTCCCCCCACACAAAATGCGATCACGACAGGCAGGTTAAAATATCAACACAAACTCTGAACCAATTATATTAATTTGGGGACAGGTCAATTGCACTTGCTAGCTAATTTGTCCTACTTAGCTAGCTTGCTGTTGCTAGTTAATTTGTCCTGGGATATAAACATTGAGTTGTTATTTTACCTGAAATGCACAAGGTCCTCTACTCCGTCAGTTAATCCACAAATAAAACGGTCAACCGTGGGTGTAAGAATTGAATAACATAGATTTTAAAAATTAATTTTGTCTGGTCAGCCTATCAGTGTTAATGAAAATATGGTGCTGTACAACATGACAGTCGGGAGTAGGCTATAGTACTAAGAGCATAACATTTCCACACCCTAATTGTAGTCTATCCCATACCCAAATGGAGATTCAGCGAAAATAAATTCTCCATGCTTGTTTCAGAGCAGCGCAAAACGGTGCAGAAATAGTTGACCACACGGCGGTAGGCTATTACTCCCTCTCGGTAGCCATGACCAATATGACCAATATATATTGTCCTGCTAATAGCCCATCCTGGAAATGTTGTTTGCAGAATTCACAGCTTGCTGCACTTGTGAAAAACAGGGTTAATAATAATAATACTTTTCCCCCCTTTCATACCTTAAGGGAACATTTCGACATTTTCTGTATGGTTAGTGAGAAAGTCCATATTGCAAATGTACCGTCCCTTACTAGACATCCGAAAACATTTTTAAAATTTCGGGGATGGCGTCGGGCCGAGCGGCAGGGCCAGACCTACCGGGAAATCATCAAATGAACTTTGTCGGACATTCGGTTTTCGTTTTATAAAATAATCAAATTTTGGTCATTTTTCCGCTATCCCGGAAAATCCCACAAGAGGGCATAAGCAATCATACTGCAATTTGACAAAACATCACGAATCACGACGGGCCTTATGTCGAAAACTGAAAATATTTCGAAGCCGAAACTTGGTGAACATAGGTTTGGCATAATGGGCAGTTGGCCCCGAACAAGATGGCGTCTAGGCCTCAACGGTTTTTGAGTTATGGCCATTTTTCTGGGATTAAAGGTCCAAAATGAAAATAGAGAAATTATTTTTTCACTTCACGTCAAAGTCAAGGAGCCTCCGGTGTCAATAACAAAAAAATCAGACATTTATCTATCGTCATTTAAGAGAAATCGTACAATGACAAATTTGTGATGTTCAAATATAGGTGTTTTTTTTCAACAGTTACAGATCCAGTTGCAGGGTGTTCATACGAATATTTTTAAAGTGTGCTGCGGAGCTCTGCGAGATTTCTGTGATTTTCTATGATTTTCTGAAATAACACACACTCACTAAACCCTCCGTAAATAACTCAGTTCTTAACGTAAAGACTTAAAACTCAGGATTCTGTAAAGGCATACCCCAATGAGGATATGAGTTTATTTATAGCTTCCTGTGCCAACAGGAAGTGCCTTAAATGGTGTCATAGTGGCTGTATCCAAGGGTTAAAAAGGTCAGATCTTTTCACAACTTCATATGTGTGATTAGGCAACCCTCCTGAACTGTAAAATCAGTCATTTCCCCCAAAAGATGTCAAAGAAAAGCTCTCACACACACACACAGCAAGGATGGAGTGACAAAGTGCGGTGCTTAAAGACACAGAGAGCAGGCAATGGCATAAACATAATCCCAAGGCCGTGCCGAGTTCAATGAGAAATCCCGCTTGACCGTAGCTCGCTCGGTCTAAGCACAGCGACCATGAGAAAAGTAGGCCCAAAATGAAGCCTGCACCACAACGTCATTTGATTTTGGGTGACAGCGGCGGAACCGTTAGGTTTAGAAGGACAATTCAAACACAGGAATGTTCCTAAGGTCCTCCCGATCTGTGCAAGCCTAACCTTGACCATGTGGCATTAACCCTTCACAGTTAAGAGAAGGTGTTTACATAAAAACAGTTTGCATTGACTTCTCTCCCCATAGGAATACATTGCCTGCTCCTCTAAATTCAACCTGAGGCCTATGTGGGTTATGAATGCCTTATGAACCTGTCTTTGATGACAGTCCATCAGGACACTATGAGGTCTACCTGTGTCGATTCTAAGCTTCCTGGACCAACCGGTGCTTAAAGTGCTTAAAATCACTCTAAAAGTGTATATCCATACCCTGCCTGCAATTTGATAGACATAGTGCATTGAACCCTGTGTAAATCAGTCAATTCTTAATGTAAATACTTAAAACTCAGGATTCTGTAAAAGCATAGCCCAATGAGGATATGTGTCAACCGGAAGTGCCATAGTTGGTGTCTCAGGGGCTGTTTCAAAGGGTTAAAAAAGTCAGATCTGTCCAAAACTTCATATGTGTGATTAGGCAACCCCCATGAACTGTAAATCAGTCATTTTTCCCATAAAAATTCAAAGGACAACTAAATCACACAGATACACAACTTGGAAGGAGGGACGTATTGGGGTGCGTAGAGACTGACAGTGCCTCCGATAGTTAGCTTTGTTCGAGCTAAAAAAGAACCTTCAGACCTAGAGTTCCGAAACTTTAGAAACCTGTTCTAGACCTCAGGTCGATAGTGCGTGGTGAGTTAGGTGGCTTTAGAAGGTTCTCGGACCGAGAAACAGCCTCGTACATTTGCAATGACTTCAATTCATTTTGACCATTACGAAAATGGCGACATTTAGAAATGTCCCAGAGTCACAAGACTATGTGCATTGTGACCGTCTCGGCCCATAGAGACAGAACCCAACGTTTCTGTCCGATAGCTCATTCAAGGACCCCGTAGCAAGTAATTGAAAAAAGTGGATTTTCAGCACCAATTAGGGTTTTACTCGGACACCAAATGACCTATCGAGCCGAAACTCGGGATTCCGGGTCGCCTCAGCTAGGCCTACACATAACACAAGAAATGGACCCGCAGCTAGAACGTAACTATGTGTTTTATGTTTTTTTTTATGGTTTGACCCGAAGGCGTTGTGAATTTTGGGCTAGCTCTGAAGTATGTGATACTTGGCTCCTAAACGAGTTGGGAAAAGTGGGTTTGGTGTCAGTTTGTATCAGTTTGGTGTCAGAATGATATCAAATTGACTGATGGACGGTGACTTGCTGGTGACTCTTGTCCATTTGCAATATGTTTAAACGGTGAGGTACCATCACCAAAAGTGACATTCTGAAATCAACCCTAACGAGCGATGGAGAGGTACCAGAATCACTGCCCAGCCATCCCGAGTTCATCGGGCCAGTCAATTTTGCATTCCTGCACGATTTTCAGTGACTTTGTAAAAGTGAGAAAACATTTGCAATATGTTTTAACAGTGAGGTACCATCACCAAAAGTGACATTCTGAAATCAACCCTAACGAGCGATGGAGAGGTACCAGAATCACTGCCCAGCCATCCCGAGTTCATCGGGCCAGTCAATTTTGCATTCCTGCACGATTTTCAGTGACTTTGTAAAAGTGAGAAAACATTTGCAATATGTTTTAACAGTGAGGTACCATCACCAAAAGTGACATTCTGAAATCAACCCTAACGAGCGATGGAGAGGTACCAGAATCACTGCCCAGCCATCCCGAGTTCATCGGGCCAGTCAATTTGGCATTCCTGCACAATTTTTATAGCATGACAAATTCGTGATGGTGAATGCCCAGTTAACCATCTTGCAAATGCACAGTGACTTTGCAAAAGTGAGAAAACATTTGCAATATGTTTCAACAGTGAGGTACCATCACCAAAAGTGACATTCTGAAATCAACCCTAACGAGCGATGGAGAGGTACTAGAATCACTGCCCAGCCATCCCGAGTTCATCGGGCCAGTCAATTTGGTATTCCTGAACGATTTTTATAGCATGACAAATTCGTGATGGTGAATGCCCAGTTAACCATATTGCAAATGCACAGTGACTTTGCAAGAGTGAGAAAACATAAACAAATGGAAATTCTGAAATCAACCCTAACGAGCGATGGAGAGGTACCAGAATCACTGCCCAGCCATCCCGAGTTCATCGGGCCAGTCAATTTCGCATTCCTGCACGATTTTTATACCATGACAAATTCGTGATGGTGAATGCCCATTGAACTATATTGCAAATGCACAGTGACTTTGCAAAAGTGAGAAAACATAAACAAATGGACATGATGAAATCAACACCACGAGTGATGGAAAGGAACAACAATCACTGCCCAGCCATCCCGAGTTCATCAGGCCAGTCAATTTTGCATTTCTGCAGGATTTTTGAGCATGTCAAATTTCTTATGACATTTGGCCCCCACAAAACATATGCCACTTTTTAAGTGTGTGTGAAGTTTTTTATAAAATGTAGCTATTTTTGACTTTTGACTTCCTATGAAATCATATTCCAAATGGAGAAAACATATGCCTAATGCACAAGTAAAAAAAAAATAAATTATGATAATAAAATAAGACTAAAGTATGTTGATACAGTTCTTATACTTGTGTAATTGACACAAAATTCTAAAGAATTTCGAAAAACGGTCCAGAAAGCACTTTTTTAGGGGTGTGTGAAGTTTTTTATGAAATTTTGCAATTTTTGACTTTTGACTTCCTATGAAATCATATTGCAAATGGACAAAACATGTGCCTTATGCGCAAGTAATTAGAAAAAAATTATGATAATAAAATTGGACAAAAGTATATTCATACAGTTCTTACACATGTGTAATTGACAAAAAAAGCGAAAGAATTTCAAAAAACGGTCCAGAAAGCACTTTTTTAAGGGGTGATAAGTTTTTGACAAAAAATTCATTTTTTCAAAATTTGGCTTTTGGATGTTGACTTGGTGTCCATTTCCTATATGAAAAACCACGGTGGAGCGCACACGCCACCTGTTGGATTTTTGAAGTGTTACAACTGGCAATTGCCATATGGCATTTGCAGAACATTTTGCATGAATCAACGCCGATTTGGGTGGTATTGTCCATCGTGTACATGGTTTGTACTATGCCAATGTTTTCCCATTCATTTTTGTCCATTTCAGGGGGGGGGTATTCCCTTACACGTGTTAAAGCTTCCAATTGATAAAGTCTTTTTTAATCAATTAGTATATTTAGGTTTAACCACAATATTTGTTGTATTATTTGGTCTGTCTTTTCTGGTGGATTAAACTGATATTGCAACCAACTTTCTATGGCTTGTTTAAAAAATAACGTTATTTGGAGATGATTTCGTTGGAGCTGTACATCGTGACCTTTATTTAACTAGGAAAGTCAGTTTTTGCCTAAAATGACATACCCAAATCTAACTGCATGTAGCTCAGGATCTGAAGCAAGGATATGCATATTATTGATACCATTTGAAAGGAAAACCTTTGAAGAATGTGGAAATGTTAAATTAATGTAGGAGAATATAACACATTAGATCTGGCAAAAGATAATACAATGTCAGCATCCCGGAGTCGCCTCTTCACTGTTGACATTGAGACTGGTGTTTTGCGGGTACTATTTAATGAAGCTGCCAGTTGAGGACTTGTGAGACGTCTGTTTCTCAAACTGTTTGGATAATTATGTTCTCAAGGTTCATAACCCAATTAAATTATACTACTCAGTCTGCGACCTAGAATTTGTAAGATACTGGTCGAATGAAACAGACGGAGGCCCAGCTAAAATATTCAAAAAGGTTTATTCACGAGAGCGCTGCTTAGTTGTACAAAACCATTAATTTTATACTGGCGTCTTACGCACATACTTTCACCCCCCAAACATTAGGTCCTACGCACACACATCCACACTAACATTAGCGCACAATGTCCTGCTACCCAGCCGACAAAGATTAGGGGAATCCGTGAGATTTACTCCCATCCTCCCTCAAGATAGGGAGACCCTGGGAAGTACTCTCAGTGGCCCTAGTCAAGGTCGGCACCGAATCTTGCTCAGACAGTCTGTTTTTAAGATACTATAATAGACATAACCTACACACACGGATATATAATTCTACTGATTAAAACCACACACACCATTAGAATAATCTCATGATTCTAATCAATTTCATCATGATTCTAATCAATTTCATACAATCATATGGTTTCAGGGTGGAATATTATAATCATTCACATGATCAAATAAATCCCATTATCACAAACTAGACACTCTAATGTACTTGTCCTCTTGCTCAGTTATGCACCGGAGCCTCCCACTTTCTCTTTCTATTATGGTTAGAGCCCGTTTGCGCTGTTCTGTCAAGGGAGTAGTACACAGCATTGTACGAGATCTTCAGTTTCTTGGCAATTTCTCACATGCAATAGCCTTTACTTCTCAGAACAAGAATAGACTGACGAGTTTCAGAAGAAAGTACTTTGTTTCTTGCCATTTTGAGCCTGTAATCAAACCCACAAATGACGATGCTCCAGATACTCAACTAGTCTAAAGAAGTCCAGTTTTATTGCTTCTTTAATCAGAAACAACAGTTTTCAACTGAGCTAACATAATTGCAAAACGGTTTTCTAATGATCAATTAGCCTTTTTAAATTATAAACTTGGATTAGCTAACACAACACAGGAGTGATGGTTGCTGATAATATGCGTCTGTACGCCAGCTACAATAGTCATTTACAACATTAACAATGTCCACACTGTATTTCTGATCAATTTTATGTTATTTTAATGGACTAAAAGTGTGCTTTTCTTTGTAAGTGACCCCAAAAATTTGAATGGTAGTGTATATATTATTTTTCAGAACATTAACCATGTGTGTTCTCTTGCTTTGTACTGTTCTGTAGTTCGACCCAATGATTTGTCTGACAAACAAAGAAATGTGCGTCCTGCAGGCCCAGGCCCAGAAGGCGAGAGTAATTGTATCATTATTTTATTAACGAAAGCATGAAGATGTTGATGAAGAAGCCACATTTGCCTCGGGATCACCATGCGTTTTTTTGGTGCGGCCCGTTTTCCAGCCCTTTGTCCACTGATCTTCACGGATGGTTGTTGGCATGGTTGTACAGTATGCTCTGCAAAAACACATTCACATTTTTAGTACACAATTATCAATTTTATTACACAGTATGCCTACACATTGATAGGCTATATATGTATTTTTTTTTAAATGCACTGATGCATTTTCCATTCTCAGACTGGAAACGTAGTTTGCAGAGTTCACAATATCATTTTCAAGCCCACATCTCCTCATAGGTCTCCCGGTCATAGCTGGCATCTGGCAACTAGCATCTGTAGCAACGTAGTTTTCACTGTGATGCAGTGTCTTAGAGCAGTGCACCATTCGAGAGGCCCCATCTACAAAGTTTTTAATGATGATAATTTGCATTGCACAAAGTATCTATCGTCCTGCTAATAGCCCATAATGGCGCTGTACAACGTGACCGGTCGGGAGTAGGCTAACATTTCCTAATCCTAACATTTCCACACACTAATGTAGTCTAACCAATACCCAAACGGAGATTCAGGGAATATAAAAATCTCATTGCCTCTTCCATTAATTTTGAAAGAGTATTTTCTAGTAAGCATAATCCGGGCTCTAACTTCCCCTTGAGCTGGTCTGGAGCAGTAACACAGTGATGCAGGGCACTGTACTAAACCACAAAGTACCTCTAAGTCCCACAGCATAATCTCAAAACTTTTAGTTGAGCAACCACTGTAGTTGTCACACCCTGATCTGTTTCACCTGTCTTGTGCTTGTCTCCACCCCCCTCCAGGTGTCGCCCATTACCCATTACCCCCTGTGTATTTATACTGGTGTTTTCTGCTTGTCTGTTGCCAGTTCATCTTGTCTCGTCAAGCCTACCAGCATGTTTTTCCATACTCCTGTTCTCTCCCTGTTTTCTAGTTATTCCGGATTTGACCATTATGCCTGCCTTGACCCTGAGCCTACTGTTCTAAACCTTTTGACACTGCCCTGGATTACTGACCTCTGCCTGCCCTGACCCTGAACCTGCCTGCCGTTCTGTACCTTACGGACTCTGCCCTGGATTACCGACCTCTGACCTGTTGTTTGCCTGCCCCCTGTTTTATAAATACATTTCTGTGATTCGAACTGTCTGCTTCTGGGTCTTATTCTGAGTTCTGATTGTACGAACTAGCCATGACTGACCCAGCAGACTCGGACCAGCTCGGCAATGCCGTCTCCTCCCAAGGAGCCACTATTGGGAGACACGAATCGTTACTTCGTGGTCTTATGGAAGGATTCCAGACCTTGGCAGAATGCCATGACCGTGCCTTGAATACATTGCTGGAGCAAATCCGCGGATTGTCTGTTAGGCAGCCAGCAAGGACAATCACTTCCCATTCCCTTCCCTCAGTAACCCTTTCCAAGAACCCTTGTCAGCAGGAACCTGTCGGGCATTTCTCTCCAGTTCATCTTCGCCACCCGTCCTTTCCCTTGGACCACTTGAAGATGGCCAAGAACCCTGCCGTGTGCTTCAGTCTGGAGGAGTTTGTGGCTGAGGTGAAAAAGGTTTTTGATTCTCCATCCGGAATGCTTTTGACAGACTATGGAGAGTCAGTGTTCGTCTAACCATTCTCGTTTTCCCACTCGGATCTAGAACATGTTCTCCACGTCCAAGTCTGGAATTTTTGTTCCATTTCTCCACCATTTCCTTCCTTGGATATATAATCGCTGCTGGTAATGTGCAGATGGATCCTGGAAAGGTAAGAGAGGTGGTGGATTGGCCCCAACCAATGTCCTTTCCCAATTGGACCACACCCTTGACTCAGATGGATCCCTATGCTGACCGGGCGTACCTGCACCTTAAGCACCGCTTCAGCACAGCTCCCATATTGATCCATCCGCACCCGTCCCGTCAGTTCATGGTGGAGGTCGAAACTTCGGACGTCGGAGTGAGGGCTGTCCTGTCCCAGCGTTCTGCCCTGGACCTTTTCCGGCTAGGGGTTCCGCTAGCGGAAAGTTTTGACAACATCCGGTGAAATTGCAGAGCACGAAATTTAAAATAAATTATTAGATATATTTAACTTTCATAAAACATGTACAATACATCAAAATACAGCTTAACTACTTGTTAATCCAGCCACTGGCTTTACAGCGAAAGCAAACCATGCTATTATCTGAGGACAGCACCCCATCAAACAAACACATGACTATCATATTTCAACCCGCCAGGCCCGACACAAAACTCAGAAATAACGATATAATTCATGCCTTACCTTTGAAGATATTCTTCTGTTGGCACTCCAATATGTCCCATAAACATCACAAATGGTCCTTTTGTTCGTTTAATTCCGTCATTATATCCCCAAAATGTCCATTTATTTGGCGCATTTGATTTAGAAAACACTGGTTCCAACTTGCCCAACATAACAATACATTATCTAATAAATTACCTGTAATCTTGGTCCAAACATTTCAAACAATTTTCCTAATCCAACTTTAGACATTTTAAAACGTAAATAATCAATAAAATTTAAGACTGAATAAACCATCTTCAATTGCGGATAAAATTAAAGTGGAGGGTGCGCTAGGTTGTGCGCCCCAAACACAACAGTACACTAGACTCAACACTCAGTCTGAACAGCCATACATCTTCATTACCCAAAAGAAAAACATCAACCACTTTCTAAAGACTATTGACATCTAGTGGAAGCCCTAGGTACTGCAAATGAATGAAAATGAATTGAAAACAGTCACCTAGAAAAATAAATACCTGGATGGTTTGTCCTCGGGGTTTCGTCTGACAAATAAGTTCTATTATATTCACAGATATAATTTTAACAGTTTTAGAAACATTAGAGTGTTTTCTATCCACATCTATCAATTACATGCATATCCTAGCTTCTGAGCCTAAGTAGCAGGCAGTTTACTTTGGGCACGCTTTTCATCCGGACGTGAAAATCCCGCCCACAATCCCAAACAGGTTTTAAGCTGCATCCCTTCGCCACCTTCTCCCATTGTCTTAACGCCACAGAGGGGAATTACGATGTGGGAACTGGAAAACTACTCTCGATGAAGATGGAGGAGTGGAGACACGGGTTAGAGGGGGCGGAACATTCATTCATTGTGTCGATGGATCACAAGAAGCTTGAATATCTCCGCACCGCTAAGCGTCTCAACTCCAGTCAAGCTCGATGGGCCCTGCATTTCACTCGGTTCAACTTTACCATTTCCTACTGTCCGGGGTCCAATAATGTTCAGCTTGATGCGCTTTCACGCTGCTATAGCCCCGCTGCTACACCCTCGGACTCCGAGGGGGCCCGGCTAACAGGATGTTTGTCCCAGATGCTGCCCACTCCCCGGTCCTGGAATGGGCTCATTCCTCGATGCTGGCCTGTCACCCTGGCTCCCTTCAGACCCTGGCTTTTGTTCGACAAGGCTTTTGGTGGCCCACCATGGTCCCTGACATCTCCGCGTTTGTCGCTGCCTGCACTGTCTGTGCTCAGAATAAGACTACTCAGCAAGCTCTGGCTGGCCTCCTTCAACCACTTACTGTCCGTCACTGGCCCTGGTCACATATATCGCTGGAATTTGTCACTGGTCTCCCTCCGTCTGATGGCAACAACACTATCCTTGTCGTGATGGACAGGTTTCAAAGGCGCCCATTTCATTCCCCTCCCCAAGCTACCCTCAGCCAAGGAGATGGCCCAGGTCATGGTGCAGCACGTCTTCCGATCCATGGACTTCCGGTGCACATAGTCTCCGGCCAGCAATCAGGACCTGAAGACGACTCTTCGTTGCCTCGTCTCCACCAACCCCACAACCTTGAGCCAGCAACTTGTGTGGGTGGAATATGCCCGCAACACCCTCCCCTGCTCAGCCACTGGTCTCTCGCCTTTCGAGTGTTAAATGGGTTATCAGCCCCAGCCCTTACCTGAGCAAGAAGAAGGACTGCCACCCAGATGATCCCATCTCTGCATTATTGTATTGGGCAGAGGTATGGCTGTACATTTGGGATCTGCCCCTCCGGGTGGAGTCCCACAAACTTTCCTCCCGTTTAATGCCTTAACAACTTGTTTGGGACTGGGGGGCAGTATTGAGTAGCTTAGATAATAAGGTGCCCAGAGTAAACTGCCTGCTAACTCAGGCCCAAAAGCTAGAATATGCATATAATTAGTAGATATTGATAGAAAACACTCTGAAGTTTCTAAAACTTTTTGGATGATGTCTGTGAGTATAACCAAACTCATATGGCAGGCAAAAACCCGAGAAAAGAATCCAACCAGAAAGTGGGAAATCTGAGGTTTGTAGTAGTTCAAGTCATTGCCTATTGAATATACAGTGTCTATGGGGTCATATTGCACTTCCTAAGGCTTCCACTAGATGTCAACAGTCTTTAGAACCTTCTACTGTGAAGGGGGAGAGAATGAGAGCTGTTTGAGTCAGGTGTCTGGCAGAATGCCGTGAGCTAAATCATGAGGTAGCTGAGTTACTTTTCATTTCTAAAGTCAAAGGAATTGTCTGGTTGAAACATTATTGAAGATTTATGATAAAAACATCCTAAAGATTGATTCTATACATCATTTGACATGTTTCTACGAACTGTAATATAACTCTTTGGACTTTTCGTCTGAACATTCGCCTGGACTTGCCTGCGCCTCGTGAGTTTCGATTTGTGAACTAAACGCGCAAACAAAAAATAGGTATTTGGACATAAATGATGGACTTTATCGAACAAAACAAACATTTGTCGAACTGGGATTCCTGGGAGTGCATTCCGATGAAGATCATCAAATGTAAGTTAATATTTATAATGCTATTTATGAGTTTTCCTTGGTTGGAAAATGGCTGTATGTTTTTCTGTGGCTAGGTGTTGACCTAACATAATCGCAAGGTGTGCTTTCAGCCTTTTTGAAATCTGACACAGCGGTTGCATTAACTTCTTGACGCTACCAATCTCTGTAGCGGGATAATTTTCATCTGCAACCGCTGAATAGCAACAGTCAAATAATATTACTAGAAAATATTAATATTCATGAAATCACAAGCGCAATATTTTGAAACACAGCTTAGCCTTTTGTTAATCACCCTTTGCGAAAGCAATCCAAGCGTTTGTGTAAGTTTATCAATAGCCTAGCATACATTATGTACACTTAGCATCAGGAAGATTGGTCACGAAAATCAGAAAAGCAATCAAATTAACCATTTACCTTTGATGATCTTCGGATGTTTTCACTCACGAGACTCCCAGTTACTCAGCAAATGTTCCTTTTGTTCCATAAAGATTATTTTTTTCCTAAAATACCTACGTTTGTTTGTCGCGTTATGTTCAGAAATCCACAGGAAAGAGGTCACGACAACGCAGACGGAAATTCCAAATAGTCTTCATAATGTCCACAGAAACATGTCAAATGTTTTTTATAATCATTCCTCAGGTCGTTTTAAAAATATATATTTGATAATATATCAACCGAGTGTGTAGCTTTTTTCATAACAGCGGGAGGAACAATGGCCGCTTCACTCAATTGCGCACCATCTGACTCTGAGAGCCCCCACCTCTCCACTTACGCAATGTGATCCTTCACGCTCATTTTTCAAAATAAAAGCCTGACACTATGTCTTAAGACTGTTGACAACTTAGGGAAGCCACAGAAAAAGGAATCTGGTTGATATCCCTTTAAATGGAGGACAGGCACGCATAGGAACACAGAGGTTTCAAAATAAGAGTCACTTCCTGATTGGATTTTTCTCAGGCTTTCACCTGCAATATCAGTTCTGTTATACTCACAGACAATATTTTTACCGTTTTGGAAACTTTAGAGTGTTTTCTATCCTAATCTGTCAATTATATGCATATTCCAGCATCTGGTCATGAGAAATAGACCATTTACTTTGGGAATGTTATTTTTCCAAACATAAAAATAGTGCCCCCTAGCTTCAAAAGGTTAATTAACCTCTTTATATTATATTATTTATAATTCCATGCATAACACTTGTATTTTTTATCAATGTTTATTATGAGTATTTCTGTAATTTGATGTCACTCTCTGCACTTTCACCGGATGTTGTCATGGCTGTTCAAAGGAGAGGACCAAGGTGCAGCGTGGTGATAGTACATTTTCTTTATTATAATCAAAATGACGCTAAACAAAACACTAAACACTACAAAAACAAACCGTGAAGCTCAAAAGCAAAGTGCTAAAAACAGAGTCAACCTCCCACAAACACAGGTGGGAAAAGGGGACCTAAGTATGGTTCCCAATCAGAGACAACGATAGACAGCTGTCCCTGATTGAGAACCATACCCGGCCAACCACAAAGAAATAGAAAACATAGAACACAAAACATAGAATGCCCACCCCAACTCACGCCCTGACCAAATCAAAATAGAGACATAAAAAGGATCTCTAAGGTCAGGGCTTGACAGATGTTTGTTTGAGACAATGCATTTCTGAACATAACACACCAATTTAAAATGAGGTTTTTGGACATAAAGATTAACTTTATCGAACAAAACACACATTTATTGTGTAACATGAAGTCCTGTGAGTGCCATCTGATGAAGATCATCAAAGGTTTGTGATTAATTTAATCATTCTCCTTGGCTGGAAAATGGCTGTATGGTTTTCTGTGACTAGGTGCTGACCTAACATAATCGTTTGGTGTGCTTTCACCGTATCGGCTATTTAAAATCGGCCACTGTGGCTGGATTTACAAGATACATAAAGATACAAGAAACATAAAATACTTGTATGTTTGAGGAATTTTAATTTTGGTATTTCTGTTGTTTTGAATTTGGCGCCCTGCAATTTTACTGGCTGTTGGCGACGCTAGTGTCCCACAAATCCCAGAGAAGTTAATTGGCCCTTTCCCCATCTCTAAGATTCTTAGCCCCTCTGCTGTTCGTCTGCTGATCCCTCTCACCTTCCGTATACATCCCACTTTCCATGTATCTAGATTTAATCCTCTGTCTCACAGCCCTTTGTCTCCTGTTTCCAGGCCCAACTCTCTCCCCTGATTTGCCCCAAACATAACGCTTTGTATTCAGGACATAAAGTTAATTTATTTGCCACATTTTTAGAATATTTGTATTCTGTACAGGCATTCTTCTTTTCACTGTCATTTAGGTTAATATTGTGGAGTAACTAAAATGTTGTTGATCCATCCTCTGTTTTTTCCTATCACATCCATTAAACTCTGTAACTGTTTTAAAGTCACTATTGATGGTGAAATCCCTGAGCGCTTTCCTTCCTCTCTAGCAACTGAGTTAGGAAGGACACCTGCATCTTTGTAGTGACTGATTGTATTGATACACCATCCAAAGTGTAATGAATAATTTCACCATGCTCAAAGGGATATTCATTGTCTGCATTTAAATAATTTTTACCCATCTCTCAGTAGGTGCCCTTCTTTGCGAAGCATTGGAAAACCTCCCTGGTCTTTGTGGTTGAATCTGTGTTTGAAATTCACTGCTTGACTGTGGGACCGAGCAAGATAATTGTATGTTTGAGAGGAGGTAGGGATTAAAAAATGACTTGTTAAGCACATTTTTAATCTTGAACTCGTTTAGGCTTGCCATAACAAAAGGGTTGAATACGTATTGACTTGCTTATTTTTTTATTTGATTAATTACACAAAATCTAAATTGTATACATTTTAAATTCAGGCTGTAACACCACAAAATGTGGAAAAAGACAAGGAGTGTGTAACGGCGTTGGTCTGTTGAAGGAGAAGCGGACCAAAATGCAGCGTGGTGGTTACTCATGTTCTTTAATGAAAATGAACTAAACATGAAATACAAAACAACAAACGGAACGTGAAAACCTATACAGCCTATCTATACAACAAACACAGAGACAGGAACAATCACCCACGAAATACTCAAAGAATATGGCTGCCTAAATATGGTTCCCAATCAGAGACAACGATAATCACCTGACTCTGATTGAGAACCGCCTCAGGCAGCCATAGACCATGTTAGACACCCCCAAGACAAAACACACCACAAAAAACCCATGTCACACCCTGGCCTGACCAAATAAATGAAGACAAACACAATATAATATGACCAGGGCGTGACAGAGTGTGAATACTTTTTGAAGGCACTGTATATGTGTGTGGATGTGTGCATAATAATGTGTGTGTGTATATGTGTGTGTGTGTGTGGGGGGGGGTGATGGGTGAATCTTTAAAAATACTAATCACTCACAGTAGCAGATGTAAGTATTCATTTGGGAGGATATTTCTTTGAAGAGTCGTACATGGAGACATACAGCCATGCCTTCTCATACAACCTAAATTACTGGGGACTCTACAGCCTACAGTAGTCTAACCCTCCCTCTTCGTAATTTGCGTTAGTGCTGGGCTAGTGAGAAGATTTGTACTCCCAGGGTTGCGCCTGCCAGAAATGGATTGAAAAACACTTAAAACACCTAGTAATAGCCGTATCCCTTTCCTCCAGTAGCCTGATGGGTGGAACCTTATTCATATATTTTTTAAATAATTTCATAATTCATAAACCCTTTATCAACCGTGTGTGTGAGGTGTATGCTTTTGTTTCAAAGTAGATTTGTTTAAGACCACATTTACATGTTGGTCATTTAGCAGACGCTCTCATCCAGAGTGACTTACAATAGTGAGTGCATACATTTTCATACTTTCTTTCTCCATACTGGTCCCCCATGGGAATACAAACACACAACCCTGGCGTTGCAAGTGTCATGCTCTTCCAACTGAGCCACAAGGGACTACCAAGAAACATTCTGTGTGACACTTATTTAGCCCACTGCAGTAAAATGTTTTAAGGCCCTATACGTCTCTGCACTACCTTGCAAAACCTGCACACGCAAGCATCCATTTCTCACCTGCTACAGGTGTGCACTAATCACATGTCAGTTTAGTTTTCGTGTTCAGGCTCCAACCAACTGCTGGAGGCGCTGGAAGCCAACATGATTGTAAGTCCCCTTGTTTCTTGCTTGAGCTTTATTTTGTCTCCCCCGAGTGGTGGCTGTATGTATTGCATTAGTATTATTCATATTTTTGTGGCAATGTTTTTTATTGTACAAATGATGGCACAAATCAGACACAGTCACAAAATATCCCCGCCACATCTCTCTCCGTCCAACCCATGACAACCCTTCCCATGAAATAATTGGGGGAAAGAGAACAGGCTAGACATACATCATACACATTCAATTAACAGTGAATTATGTAATTATTTGATTAAATTATAGAAACTGGTCCAATAATAATCTTCTTCCTTGTAGGGCATGTCATACACCAACACCTCTCCACTGGTTTTCCCCACACTTGCTAAAGAGGTGAGGCATTGCAAACATGCTTAAGGGTTGAATGCTGTACCACGTACACAGTGTACCAGTGTTCAGGTCATTTGCATGCCCGTGCCTAACATCCACTGTTGTGTTTTTAGCGTATGCTGGATACCAATCCCATCCGTGTGGTAATGCCAGCCAACAACGGGGACAGTTATGTGTTGGACATGACCACGTCTGCAGTGGCACTGGGCAAGGTAAACTGGACTAGATTGACTGACTGTTCACATTCATCATGTGTCACTGTTAATCTGTTTAGCCCGAATGGAAGTCAGAGATAGTCATTGATATAATGGCAAAGATGGTCTATTATATTGACAAGATAGTCAAGTGACTGCTCAAACAATGGAAATACATATCCTCAAAGATGGAAGGCAGGTGGAAGGAGGCGAGATCAGGTGGGACCATTCAAGCCAATGAGAGGGCAGATACGTGATTGAACATCAGGCCATAGAGAAAGATAGAGGGCACATCTTTGTATCTGTACCATTATAGAGTCTTTGATAGCCAACACATCCCCATTTTAAAGTAGTCAATTTTCTTCTTCTTCATTGGTTGATTGCTTCCAACTCAAAGCAATCCCCAACCAGTTGACTACTTTAAAATGGTGGAAGCCCTCAATGTCAATGTCCATGCTAAAACGGGTTATATCCTTGATGAGTCCTCTATCTATCTCTATGACAACAGGCACAACTCCAATATTTGCTTGTATTCTTTTTGTTGTTGTATTGTTTCTATATCATTGTATTTAACATTTGTGTGACTGTCCTTATGTATCAGTGTTTGTTACTTGTCATGTTTTGTGAATGGGTTCATATACTTTTTCTTGCCACTGTACATTCTCTGTGTGTGTACCTTACAGTTGGTGATTAGCAGTGATTAGCAGTCCTGGATCGTCGCACAGGACAATCGATACCCGCTGGGAGGTACGCTCGTTAGTGCATCTGGTTGGTTGGAGTCAAAAAGGACGCAGAGTGCCAGGATCAGCCAGAGGTATCCCATCCTAATCTGGATTGAACTCCAGGGATAAAATTCACTCTTGCATTGTGTAAAGGTGCTCTGTGAAGTGGTTTGGAAGGTTGGATTTGGCTATAGGTTAAGCATCTCCTTTTGTACTGTGCCACATCCTGCTCCATGTGTGGCCAGAGGGCCACTTGTCGTGAGGCTTCACACGTAGCTCATCGTGTGCATGGGTTATCATCCAGTGGAGGCTCCTCAGATGAGGAAGGGGAGGACAATCCTCCTCAGTGAATTTCATAAAAATTAAAAAGTTATCCTTTTTAGTTAAAACTATACTAAATATAATCACCAAATATCACGTCACCAAATAATTCATTAAAACACCCTATTTTGTAAAGAAGGTCTACAGAAGCCTCAACAGCATTCTGTAGGGTAGCACCATGGTGTAGCTGGAGGACAGCTAGCTTCTGTCATCCTCTGAGTACATTGACTTCAACACAAAAGCTAGGAGGCTTTTGGTCCTCACCCCCTTCCATAGACCTACACAGTAATTATGTCAACTTCCGGAGGATGTCCTCCAACCTATCAGAGCTCTTGCAGCATGAACTGACATGTTGTCCACCCAATCAAAGAATCAGATAATGAATCTAGTACTGAAAGCATAAGCTACAGCTCACTTGCACTACAGTACATAAAATGTGGTGAGTAGTTGACTCAGAGAAAGAAAGAAAATAGCTGTACAGTTTTGAACAAATTAATTTCTTCCTAAATGAAGGAGAAGCAAGAGAGAAATGGAGAGAGATTGTTAGTTTTTTTCACCTTCAGTTTAATTATATAGCTAGCTAGTTTAGCCTACTGAAACACCCTGCTCAAACAGAGAGATGCCAAATTAGCTAGCTGGCTATGAGTATCCAACACTGCAACTCTTCCAAATCAAGATAAGCTTTTGGTTTCACTAATTTAATGCCACGGGGCCGCCGGTGTAACTGCTTGCTGACTGTACATTAACGTTACTGCATGATTGTAGAAGGTTTACTAACGCGTTAGTTCTATTAGCTATGCTGACTATTACGTTACTTTAGCTAATATGGTGACAACGATGTAGGATGTGTGTAGTGGAACAAAACGGGGATAAACATACCTGAATTTGTCCAATAGAAACTCTCCTTTGCAACTGTTGGACTAATGATAACACTCTATATCAGTTAGATGCAGACAAGAGTGGCAAGAGACAGCGATGGAGTGGTTTGGCTTGGAAAGTTTTTTTTGCCTGGTCACATACATGTTGTGCATTGAAGGCCACAAGTGAAGGGAAGAGGTGAAAGGAGCAGAGTGCATAACGTAGATCCGAGAAGGAACACAACGTGGCTGCTAAACTTTTCTTTCCACAGTTTTTGATTTGTTAAAAAAGTTTGAAATATCCAATAAATGTCGTTCCACTTCATGATTGTGTCCCACTTGTTGTTGATTCTTCACAAACAAATACAATTTATATTTTTATGATTCAAGCCTGAAATGTGGCAAAAGGTCGCAAAGTTCAAGGGGGCCGAATACTTTCGCAAGGCACTGTATCTCTAAGCTTAAACTGACATATTTTTATGATATTTTTAAATATTTTGCTAATTAGATTTCCGCGGGTGTGTGGACATTGACTCGCTATTAATGCAATTCGTTAGAGATACGGTCAATCCAACTATTCAGATTCCAGAGCCATGCACTCCCTATTGGTCACTACGCTATTAACAAATCAATAGGGAAATGCTTTCCTGGTCGTCACCCAAGAGGGAAATGGAGGTTTCCATCCCTTTCTGGAGAATGTGACAGGATAGTTTATTTTTATTTTACTGATGACGACTACCGGTCAAAACATTTGGTAAAAAACGTTGTTTTAAAACTGGAACACGCAGTTCAAAACGTTTAATTCGTCATTTTCACTCTGTTTTTCCCAGATCATGTGGTAATTCACCGAAACACTCATTTCGAAAGTGGAATGGGAAAAGTCAGCCGGGAAACGGGTCCAGGTCGCTGGCGAGGGACAGACAGTGATCATTGCAAACAATCTGTCCCTACTACAAATCAACTGTGTCAAGACAGAAAAAACAGCTACACTTCAACACACAGGAACATCAACACACACTAAAGACACCCAAGGTGAAATACGTCGCATAGCTTCTTAATTCTTCATGAAGACCCATGAAAAAATGTCACTGAGCTGTTTGGTAAAAGTGGGAAAGAACTATTTGACTACAGGTCAAATAGCTGAGTTGAATTGTATAATCAGAGCCTGGCAGGAGGGAGGAACAACGATGTTCGAGCCAGCCATGGACAGCCATTGCCCAGAAGGTTTGGAGCTGTTTACTTGCCTTGTGGATGTGCTCTGTGGAGCTTTGAATGTGGTAAAGATTCCAATTCAGAATTCCACACCACATGACATTTACCTCTCTCAGAGGACAGTGTCATCACAGCACCTGACTGTCAGAAGAAGCATGTGAGTCACTCGAGTGATGCTTTCCAATGCTCCACTCAGCTTCACCATAGTGAGCAGAGAAAAGAGAGTCACACCAGTTGGGTCAAGAGAAAAATGGCACTCACCTGTTGACTTAGAACATCTACTGGAAGAGGAAGAGAAAATAGTCAGAAGAATGCTGCATCAAGAATCTGATGTGTTCACCCAGGAAGATTGAGTTATCAGCTACATTCTGAACGTTGAGCTCAAATTCAACTTCAAGGATCACAAACCTGTCCAGAAAAATTACAACTCCATTCCGAAACCTCTACAATGAGGTGAAAGAATATGTCAAAAACCTGCTGGATCATGAAATCCACATCTCCATATTCATACCTGGTGGTCTGCGTGCGAAAGTAGTACAGCAGGCTACGGTTATGTGTCGACTTCAGGAAGCTGAATCTGTTGCCACGGATACAAGACCTGCTGGATAACCTAGAGGGATACACATGGTTCTCGACACTCAATCAAGGCTACTACAGGTTGTTCATCCAAGATTTCTGCAGGATGGCCAAGCCCCTATTTGAGCTGCTTCAAAGTCCATCAGAAGAAAGGGGGAAACTGCCAAGCCCCAATCAACCAGAGGAAAAACCCAGGCAAAAAGTTAGCAATGGACAATGGCATGCCAAGACACCAGTCCAGTGGACAGCTGTACACTGAGCCATCGTAGCCAAGTTGGTGGACATGCTGACCAATCTACCCATACTAGCATACCCAGACTGTGACTTTTGTGCTACACATTGATGCTTCCAATGAGGGTCTAGGGGCTGTCCTTTACCAATATCAGAATGGGAGACTATGTATAATCGTGTATGGTTCCAGAACGCTAACTCTAGCAGAGAAAAACTACCACCTCCACTATGGCAAACTTGAGTTTTTAGCACTTTAATGGTCAATCTGTGACAAACTTAGCGACTATCTATACTATGCACCCTCCTTTACCGTATACACAGACAACAACCCTTTTACCTATGTTCTGAGCACAGCTAGACTCAACGCAGTATGTCACCGCTGAGTCGGGGAGTTGGCCAACTTCCAGTTCGACCTGAAATACAGTTCTGGGAAAATTAATGGCTGACTGTGCTGCAAGTCAACTCTAGAGGGGGTGATGTGTTACCTGAAGGCGTGCCTGCCATCACACCAGAGGATATCAAGGCTGCACAGCACGAGGATGCTGCAATCAGAGAAATCATCTCGCTGAAAAACAAAAGATGGAATTTAAATGAGAAAGAGAACAGGCTCATGGGACCAGACCTACTCTTAAACCTCGAACCAGAAACAGTGAGAAGAATCCATTAAACATTTGCAGAGAAGTGGGCAGCAAAGATGCAACACTCATAAAACATTTGCTTGTAAAAACAGTCAAAAGTCCTCAGCGAAAGGGCAGTAGTACTACGACAAAGGTGTCAAAGGTGCAACTCCACAGTCAGGTGATCGAGTCATTGTGAGGAACCTATCGGAAAGAGGTGGCCCTGGGAAAGTCTGAGCTTACTGGGAGAAGACCGTACATAGAGTTGTGGAGAGAATTAGAGAGGGTCCAGTGTGTAAGGTCCAGTCTGGAGTCAAAGCTCTTTGTGTGCTGCACCGGAACCCCCTGTTACCTGTACATGACTTGCCAGTGCATCAAGACACTCCAACCAAACCTGTGAAAAGAACAACACCACGATAAAAACAGACAACAAACAGTAACATGATTGACCAAGAATCTGACAGTTCAGATGAATAGGAAAGCTACTATATTTACCAGCACAGTCCTCTGGTCCATCAGAGCAATGTCAGGCCACAACCAAGCCAAACAGAGTGGCGTACCAGACTGCAAGCTACTGCTCAGGACTTCAGACCTACAGTGGCACAGGAAATAGAACAGATCCAGCAACAGTCTGAAGGACCTGAACAGCACGGAGTGGAGGATCAAGTGCAGGAGGAACTCCAACATGTTGTGCTAGTACAGCGGCAAGAGGTCAATGGAAATACTTACCTGTGAGAAGGTCCACATGTACTGGAAGGCCCAGAGAAATGTTTAGCTTTGACAGTCTGGGGCACCCGTCATACCAGTCACGGAGACAAGGAGCGAACGCAGTTGTGCTCAATTCTTACATGGTGCCTGGAAACATGATGACTTATCCAGTTTTACAAGGAGGTTACTGGCACAAAGGAACACCGCTTGTCTGGACATGCTAGACACGGACTAGAAATTGACTTGACAGACAAACAAATAGATGCCCATCATCCAAAAGAGGAGGGGAGAGTGTAATAGGTTGAAAGTCCCTAAAATCAGACACCCCTTTAAAATAATGTCTTAAATAATCTAAATTGTATATTCTACATGCTTTAGCGTTAGTAGTCCATCAGGCCAATAGATTGCGCAGTTGCACTGTGGTAGCACAGAGAAACAGCAAGTTCTGGCCAAGCGTGCGCACCATTCTTCAGAATAAAGAAAGCAGAACTTTGCAGACGTAAACTTGTGTCCATTCTTTATACTATTCCAAATGTGTAACAGAACTTCAAAACTTTATAATATCGAAAGAATATGTAATAAAATGCTATTTAACAACTTGGTCAAGGTATTATTACGCTAGGAAAAGTTTTGTGTTGGTTTTGTGTCAAAATGAGTGAGAGAAGTATGTGATTTACAATGAGTGCGAGAATATGTTTGCTTGATGCTTGCTGAGGTAAAAACAATTTTCAAGTCACAGACACTGTTTACTGGATTTTGACTAGGAATTTTTTATTATGAATACGGTTTTAGGGATTTCTGAGTTTGTTTGACATGTTACTGGTTTTGTGTAAAATTGTGCTCACGAGCTGGTAAACTGGCTGCGCAGACTCAGTTTGGAGCGTGGACTTTTGTTGTAGAAGTGCGGGTGCATGAGAGAGAGACGATTTTATGGAGGTGCTACAATCTTAAAGCTGAATGCATTGTTGTTTTCTATAGAGGTAGCGGTATATATAAAAACATTCAGTTATTTATTTTTCATACATGAGTGTTTTTATTGTATTGATGTGAAATACATTTTGGTTTTCATGTGAAATCATACAGTAAGACAGGATTATTTGTGGAACATTTTTAATTCTGCTTTAGGTAAAGTGCATTTATGTTGTAGGGAAAAAAACATTCTTCAGAATTAAGAAAGCGGCAGAAGTAAACTTGTGTCTGTTCTTTTTACTATTACAGGCCACCTTAGCGACATACTGAGGCCAGTAACATACATACTACCGTCTGTAGCGCCTTTTGGTCAGATGCCAAGCAGTTGCCTTACCAAGCGGTGATGCAGCCACTTAAGATGCTCTCAATGGTGGAGCTGTAGAACTTTGTGGAATGATGGTGTTGATGGGAGCCATGTCCAGCCTTTCAAAGCATTTCATAACCACACATTTAAGTGCTACAGGGTGATAGTCATTCAGACAGGTTTCTTTGGCATTCTTGGGCACAGGGACTATGGTGGTCTGCTTGAAACATGTGGGCATAACAGACTGGGCCAGGGAGAGGTTGAAAATGTCCGTGAAGACACTTGCCAGCTGGTCAGTGCATGCTCTGTGAACGTGTCCTGGTAATCCTGTTAACCTGTTCAATGGTCTTACATGGGTTACGGAGAGTGAGATCACAGTCGTCCGGAAAGCTGGTGCTCTTATGCATGGTTCAGTGTTGCTTGCCTCAAAGCGAGCATAGTAGGTATTTTGCTTGTCTTGTAAGCTCGCGTCACTGGGCAAGTCGCGGCTGGGTTCCCCTTTGTATTCTGTGATAGTTTGCAAGCCCTTCAACATCCGACGAGCATCTGAGCTAGAATAGTAGGATTCGATCCTTGTCTTGGCATTTTGACTGTTTTATGACTCAGAGGTTGTAGCAGGATTTCTAATCAGCATCCGGATTAGTGTCCCGCTCCTTGAAAGTGGCAGCTCTAGCCTTTAGCTCAGTGCGGATGGAGGGGACGTCATCGATGCGCTTATTAATGAAGCCTGTGACTGATGTGGTAAACTCCTCAATGTTATCAGAAGAATCCTGGAATATATTCCAGTCAGTGCTAGCAAAATAGTCCTGTAGCTTAGCATCCTCTTCATCAGACCACTTCCTGTTTGAGTTTTTGCTTGTAATCAGGAATCAGGAGGACAGAGTTGTGGTCAGATTTGCAAGGGAGATCTTTGTATGTATTTCTTTGTGTGGAGTAAAGGTGATCTAGGTGATCTAGAGTATTTTCACCTCTAGTTGCACAGGTGACATGCTGGTAAAAAATAGGTAAGACTGATTTTAGTTTCCCCACATTAAAATCACCAGCCTCTAGGAGCGTTGCCTATGGATGTGCATTTTCTTGTTTGCTTATGGCCCAATCAAATCAAATCAAATGTATTTATATAGCCCTTCGTACATCAGCTCAAATCTCAAAGTGCTGTACAGAAACCCAGCCTAAAACCCCAAACAGCAAGCAATGCAGGTGTAGAAGCACGGTGGCTAGGAAAAACTCCCTAGAAAGGCCAAAACCTAGGAAGAAACCTAGAGAGGAACCAGGCTATGTCGGGTGGCCAGTCCTCTTCTGGCTGTCCCGGGTGGAGATTATAACAGGACATGGCCAAGATGTTCAAATGTTCATAAATGACCAGCATGGTCCAATAATAATAAGGCAGAACAGTTGAAACTGGAGCAGCAGCACGGCCAGGTGGACTGGGGACAGCAAGGAGTCATCATGTCAGGTAGTCCTGAGGCATGGTCCTAGGGCTTAGGTCCTCCGAGAGAGAGAGAGAAAGAAAGAGAGAAAGAAACAATTAGAGAGAGCACACTTAAATTCACACAGGACACCGAATAGGACAGGAGAGGTACTCTGGATATAACAAAAAAAACCTAGCCCCCCGACACATAAACTACTGTAGCATAAATACTGGAGGCTGAGACAGGAGGGGTCAGGAGACACTGTGGCCCCATCCGAGGACACCCCTGGACAGGGCCAAACAGGAAGGATATAACCCCACCCACTTTGCCAAAGCACAGCCCCCACACCATTAGAGGGATACATTCGACCAAAAACTTACCATCCTGAGACAAAGCTGAGTATAGCCCACAAAGATCTCCACCACGGCACAACCCAAGGGGGGGCGCCAACCCAGACAGGATGATCACATCAGTGACTCAACCCACTCAGGTGACGCACCCCTCCCAGGGATGGTATGAGAGAGCCCCAGTAAGCCAGTGACTCAGCTCCTGTAATAGGGTTAGAGGCAGAGAATCCCAGTGGAAAGAGGGGAGCCGGCCAGGCAGAGACAGCAAGGGCGTTGCTCCAGAGTCTTTCCATTCACCTTCCCACTCCTGGGCCAGACTACACTCAATCATATGACCCACTGAAGAGATGAGTCTTCAGTAAAGACTTAAAGGTTGAGACCGAGTTTGCGTCTCTGACATTGGTAGGCAGACCGTTCCATAAAAATGGAGCTCTATAGGAGAAAGCCCTGCCTCCAGCTGTTTGCTTAGAAATTCTAGGGACAATTAGGAGGCCTGCGTCTTGTGACCGTAGCGTACGTGTAGGTATGTACGGCAGGACCAAATCAGAGAGGTAGGTAGGAGCAAGCCCATGTAATGCTTTGTAGGTTAGCAGTAAAACGTTCAAATCAGCCCTTGCTTTGACAGGAAGCCAGTGTAGGGAGGCTAGCACTGTAGTAATATGATCACATTTTTTGGTTCTAGTCAGGATTCTAGCAGCCGTATTTGGCACTAACTGAAGTTTATTTAGTGCTTTATCCGGGTACCCGGGAAGGAGAGCATTGCAGTAGGTTAACCTAGAAGTGACAAAAGCATGGATTATAGTTTTTCTGCATCATTTTTGGACAGAACGTTTCTGATTTTTACAATGTTACGTAGATGGAAAAAAGTTGTCCTTGAAATGGTCTTGATATGTTCTTCAAAAGAGAGATCAGGGTCCAGAGTAACGCCGAGGTCCTTCACAGTTTTATTTGAGACGACTGTACTATCATTAAGATTAATTGTCAGATTCAACAGAAGATCTCTTTGTTTCTTGGGACCTAGAACAAGCATCTCTGTTTTGTCCGAGTTTAAAAGTAGAAAGTTTGCAGCCATCCACTTCCTTATGTCTGAAACACAGGCTTCTTGCACGGGCAATTTTGGGGCTTCACCATGTTTCATTGAAATGTACAGCTGTGTGTCATCCGCATAGCAGTGAAAGTTAACATTATGTTTTCGAATGACATCCCCAAGAGGTAAAATATATAGTGAAAATAATAGTGGTCCTAAAACGGAACCTTAAGGAACACCGACATTTTCAGTTGATTTGTCAGAAGACAAACCATTCACAGAGACAAACTGATATCTTTCCGACAGATATGATCTAAACCAGGCCAGAACTTGACCGTGTAGACGAATTTGGGTTTCCAATCTCTCCAAAAGAATGTGGTGATCGATGGTATCAAAAGCAGCACTAATGTCTAGGAGCACGAGGACACATGCAGAGCCTCGGTCTGATGCCATTAAAAGGTAATTTACCACCTTCACAAGTGCTGTCTCAGTGCTATGATGGGGTCTAAAACCAGACTGAAGCATTTCGTATACATTGTTTGTCTTCAGGAAGGCAGTGAGTTGCTGCGCCTTTTTTAAAATATTTGAGAGGAAAGGAAGATTCGATATAGGCCGATTTTTATATTTATATAAAAATACCCTATACAGCTCGTGGAATGACGTCTTAGTGCCAGCATCGGTTTGTGTTGGCAAATATACCGCTCTGAGAAATATAGATAAACCCGCTTGGTAAATGGTCTGGTCTGCAACTTATCATGAGGTATTCTAACTCAGGAGAGCAAAACCTTGAGACTTCATTAACATTAAAGATCTCTTGCCAGCTGTTGTTAACTAAGAGACACACACCTCCCCCTTAACCTTACCCAAATCTGCCTTTCGGGCTATATGTACAGTATATTATCAATGTCCTTGTTCAGCCACGACTCTGAGAAACATAGGATACTAGTTTTTCAGGTCTTATCAATAGGATAGTCTCGAAAGGAGCTTGTTCAGTTTGTTTTCTAGTGATGGTATGTTCACCAATAGAATGGAGGGTAGATGCGCTTTATTTAATCACGGACGTAGTCTCATCAGGGTGCCCGCTTGTTTTCCCATCTCTTCCCTTTTAGAGTCCCAGAGATTAGGCCTGCTCCTGAATCAGCAGTACGTCCAGAGCTGGTGACTAGTGGAATTAGAAAATCTTAATCCAAATCAAGGTTAGTGATCACTGTTCGGATGTCCAGAAGCTGTTTTCAGTCATAGGAAATTGCAGAAATATCTATTTTTTTTATACACATAAAATAGCAGAATTGGTCAGAAGCCCATAATACGGCAGCTATTCACAGGGCTTTCTAGGCCCTACAGAAAAACGACAATATTAAGCACCCTATGGGGCACTTAGTAGTACAAACACTACTTGACTATTGAGAAGGAGTTGCTTGCTTTGGTAATTCAAGGTTCATGCGTCGTCTATAGCCCTCGTGGTCTATACTGATCATAACCCTCTCATTTTCCTGCGAAAGATGAGCTCCACGAATCGCCGACTCCTTCAGTGGAGTCTCATATTGCAGGAGTTTCCCCTTGAAATCAGACATGTTAGTCGTAAGGACAACTAGGTTGCTGATTGCCTTCAAGGGTGGGCAGTCAATAGGTTTTGTGTTTTGTCTTTACCAAGTGTGTGGCCCTGGCTCATATTTTGCTGTATTGGAGACAAGTATTGTTTTGGTTCGTCACAAGGGTATCACATTTTAAGGTATGACCCAGGTACAGACATTGTTCAGGAAACAAAAGTTTATTCCTTAAGCATGGGCAGGCAAACGACAGGTCAGGCACGCAGGGGTCAATAATCTTGAGAGTGTGTAAGGTACAGGACAGCAGGCGGGCTCAGGGTCAGGTCAGACAGAGGTCGGTAATCCAGAGTAGTGGGGAAAAGGTACAGGACGACAGGCAGACTTAGGGTCAGAGCAGGCAGAACGGTCAGAACCAGGAACAATCGAGAGACAGGAACAGAGGGGAAAACGATGGTAGGCTTGACGAAACAAAATGAACTGGCAACAGACAAACAGAGGACACAGGGATAAATACACAAGGGACAATGAGGAAGATGGGCAACACCTGGAGGGGGGTGAACACAATCACAACGACATGTGAAACAGATCAGGGTGTTACAAAAGGGATGAGAGTAAAGAAAGGTAAACGATTGACATATTACCTCTGTTTTTCAAAACTGAGTTTTAGGCTGCGATATTAAAATAATTCAAACTACACATGTTTTTTAAATAAAAAAAATGAAAGAGTGGCTGTTTTGTCATGTATGATAGACAGAAAAACACCAGCTTAAAAAATGGAGAAAGATACACATTTAAGTTTAGCACTCCCTCCAAGTTTGTGAGTACAAAGCCTTTTACTTTGTCTCCTTATTTACGGGAGGGGAGTTCACTGAGAGTTGCAAGACATGTGAGTCCTAGAAGACACCTACCATAAGTTGCCACTAAATTTACCCAAGAAAAGGCTAAATAAAATAAAAAACCACACCATCCTATAATATGGAGTAAAAGGACAGTGGAGCAAACTAAATAAGGAGACAAAGTAAAAGGCTTTGTACTCACAAACTTGGAGGGAGTGCTAAACTTAAATGTTTCTTTCTCTAATTTTAAGATGGTGTTTTTCTGTCTATCGTACAAGACAAAACAGCCACTCTTTTAGTTTTTTTATAAACATTTTTTTTTGTAGTTTGAATTATTTTAATATAGCATCGTAAAACTCAGTTCAGCGGTTTTGGCTGCTTTTCCTTCACTCTGCGGTCCAACTCATCCCAAACCATCTCAATTGGGTTGAGGTCAGGTGACTGTGGAGGCCAGTTCGTCGGATGCAGCACTCCAACACACTCCTTCTTGATCAAATAGCCCTTACACAGCCTCTGGTACTGTATAAAAAAACTGAAATATCACATTTACATAAGTATTCAGACCCTTTACTAAGTACTTTGTTCAATCACCTTTGGCAGCGATTACAGCCTGGAGTCGTCTTGGGTATGATGCTCCAAGCTTGGCACACCTGTACTTGGGAAGTTTCTCCCATTCTTCTCTGCAGATCCTCTCAAGCTCTGTCAGGTTGGATGGGGAGCATTGCTGCACAGCTATTTTCAGGTGTCTCCAGAGATGTTTGACCTGTGTTTGAAATTCAATACTTGACTGAAGAACCTTACAGGTGTATGTATAGGGGACAGAGGAAGTGTTATTCATCCAAAAATCATGTCAACCCCTATCATTTCAAACAGTAACTTATTTGATTTGTTAAGGCACATTTTAAACCAGACTAATATATTTAAGCTTGCTTAACGTGTTCACGCTACACGTTCCCCAAGGGCACCCCCCCACCCCCTCAACTCAAAAAGTGGAGCACAGAATGCAAAAATATTCTTAGAAATATTTAACCTCCACAATTAACAAGTCCAATAGCTCCAATGAAAGATAAACACCTTTTCTAAAATGTTTCTAAAATATTTTACGAAAACATATCACATATGTATATCAAACCACCAAAGAAACAGACGATATGTAGCCATTTTGTCAACAAAAGCATGCAATCACAAACGCAGGATTAAAAGAAAAATAATTCACTAACCTTTTGAAAATCTTCATCAGATGACAGTAATAGGACATGCTACACAGTACATTTATGTTTTTTTCAATAATATGCAATTTATATCCATAAATCTCGGTTTAAATTGACACCATGTTCAAAAAATGCTACAAAATGTCCGGAGAAATTATAGATAACTCCGCCAGATAACGCCAGATAACAGCAATACACATCATAAACTTTGACTAAATATACATGTTCTATATATAGTTAGAAAGATACACTGCTTCTTAATGCAATCGCTTTGTCACATTTATTTTTAACGTTACAGAAATCGTTAGCACAGAAATCATTAGCAATTAATCTGAGACTGCGCTCAGACATAAGCAATATTTCTCCGCTATGTTGGAGTCAACAGAAATACAAAATTACAACATGAATATTCCCTTACCTTTGATGGTCTTTGATCAGAATGTAGTGGAAGGAGTCATACTTACCCAATATATGTTTGGTTTCAAGTCGGTGTGTCTTTGTATTAGCATATGCTAAAAGATTCCAGGTGAAATACATCTAAAATGACTTCTGGTCTCGAGGGGTTGCGCATCAAAACTTCAAAATGACATATTATATGTCGACTAAACTGGTCAAACTAAGTGCAGAATCAAGCTTTAGGATGTTATTAATGTACAAAACAATTGACGATTCGACCGGAGAAAAGCAACTCCTCGCAGACGATCTGGAACGATGGAATGACTGTACAATTCGAGCCAGAACGCGCATCTATTTTCTCGTGACACCCAGTATTTAGCCTGCCAAAGGGTCAAAGCTCGCGGGATTTGCAGAATTACACGCTCCACTACCAGAAGACATCTCGCGGAAGACATAGAAATGGATCCCAGATCCATAGCTGGTTGGGAAGGGTGGGGGCGATGACGTCAAAGTTGGCCCAACTTTCCTGATGAGAAAATAGTTTGGGAGATTGGCTGCCCTGTGAGTTCTGCTATACATACAGACATAATTCAAACGGTTTTAGAAGCTTTAGAGTGTTTTCTATTCAATGATAATTATTATATGCATATATTAGCAATTTGACAGATTTTTTTCCAGTTTACGATGGGCACGCAATTCATCCAAAGGGGGCAGTATTGTCCCGAGCCTTAACAGGTTTTAAACAAAGGGGCTGAATACTTATGCAATGACTATATTTTAATTATGCATTTTTTATTTGTCTTAATAAACAGACAAGCTTGGCACACCTGTATTTGGGGAGTTTCTTGCATTCTTCGCAGATCCTCTCAAGCTCTGACAGGTTGGATGGGGAGCATCGCTGCACAGCTATTTTCAGGTCTTTCCAGAGATGTTTGATCAGGTTCAAGTCCGGGCTCTGGCTGGGCCACTCAAGGACATTCAGAGACTTGTCCCGAAGCGACTGTTGCGTTGTCTTGGCTGTGTGCTTAGGGTTGTTGTCCTGTTGCAAGGTGAACGCTTGCACCAGTCTGAGGTTCTGAGTGCTCTGGAGCAGGTTTTCATTAAGGATCTCTCTGTACTTTGCTCTGTTCACTTTTCCCTCGATCCTGACTAGTCTCCCAGTCCCTGCCGCATGATGCTTCCACCACCATGTTTCACCGTAGGGATGGTGCAGGTTTCCTCCAGATATGATGCTTGGCATTCAGGCCAAAGAGTTCAATCTTGGTTTCATCAGACCAGAGAATCTTGTTTCTCATGGTCTGAAAGTCCTTTAGGTGCCTCTTGGCAAACTCCAAGTGGGCTGTCATGTGCCTTTTACTGAGGAGTGTCTTTGGTCTGGGCACTCTACCATAAATGCCTGATTGATGTAGTGCTGCAGAGATGGTTGTCCTTTTTTAAGGTTCTCCCATCTCCACATAGGAACTCTGAAACTCTGTCAGAGTGACCATCGGGTGCCATCTCCCCGATGGCTCATGTTGGCAGGGCTGCAGAGCTCTAGGAAGAGTCTTAGTGGTTCCAAACTTATTCCATCTAAGAATGATGGAGGCCACTGTGCTCTTGGGGACCTTCAATGCTGCAGAGATTTTTTGGTACCCTTCCCCAGATCTGTGCCTTGACACAATCCTGTCTTGGAGTTCTACAGACTCTAATTCCTTCGACCTCATGGCTTGGTTTTTGCTCTGACATGCACTGTCAACTGTTGGGCCTTATATACAGTAGATAGGTGTGTGCCTTTCCAAATCATGTCCAATCAATTGAATGTGCCACAGGTGGACTCCAATCAAGTTGTAGAAACATCAAGGATGATCAATGGAAACAGGATTCACCTGAGCTCAATTTTGAGTCTCATAGCAAAGTGTCTGATCACTTACTTAAATAGGGTTTTTCTGTTTTTATTTTTTTATGCATTTGGATTTCCTTTTGTCATTATGGTGTATAGATTGATGAGGATTTTATTTTATTTTATCCATTTTAGAATGAGGCTGTAATGCAACAAATTGTGGATAAAGGGACGGGGTCTGAATACTTTCCAAATGCACTGTGATTATACCATGGACCTTTACACTGCTCACAATCTGATTTAAATGTTAGTAATACAGACATACAGAGTGTTGGAATACCAAGTGTGTCTACTTTTAGGAGGAAAAGATGTAGACACTGATGATATAACATGTTTACAGTGAGAAAGGCCATTTGATTAAAGTGCGTTTTGGACAGGAGTTTTCCTCCTTTCACATAACCGAAATAAGGCAATGCCATAATTCCTCATTTTCAAATCTTTATACCTCCACATCAAGAGCATTATATTGTGTGGGGTCCAATTTGGTTTATCTCATGTTATGCATACGTCAGCACTTGAACCACAAGATGGCGACACATGATCAGAAAAGTCTGAGTTGCAGAGTGTCAGGAAGAGCTGACCATATTTTCTACCTGGTTTCAAATGATAGTTTATTTCACTGCATGGCAGCTACATACTACTTTTTGTTATAGTCTACACTTTTTGTTATTGAAACCAGAATCTGATGTTGATGTTCAAATCTGTAATACACCAGTGTGAGTGTGATTAACTAGGCATATGCATTACACAACAGAAGGTTAACCCTGACATCAGTGCAGAACAAACAGTGTTCTGGAGCCGTGGTCAAAGAGCAGGAGGAAACGGTATGGGACAGACAAGGCCTGTAATTAGGATTGAGTGGAATGGAAACAGTCAGCTTGCTGGAACCAACTTCCCTGTGGAGTGCAGTGGAGCAGTGTGTGGTGACTGAGCACATGGAGCATTGTATTGTGTGTGCATGTGTGAATGAATGCATGTGTCTCTGTCTGCCCTGTCAATACCCCCCCCACCTCCACCCATAGTCAGGAGATACCATGGGGCTGCTCCCTAGCTGAGAGAGAGAAGGGGGCTCAACAAGGCTCACATATTCCCAGATCAGAAGCTCTAATACCCCACCAATAAAATCTGGCTTTGCGTCAGGGACGGCCCGCTTGCAGTCCGAGGTGAAGCCCCAGACAAAAGGGGAGAAATCAGGAGATCAATGGGCTTGAGTCCGGGCCAGGGAGGAAAGCAAGCCAACAAGCGAGTGAGTGGTTGAACGAGGGATGCATGGAGATTATGTTGGCGGGCCTGCGGGCGGCAGAGAGAGCAAGAGAGAGGGGACGAAGTGTGACGGGGTTCTAAGTAGACGCGGGGGCTCCGCTGTGGAGGATTAGTGCTGATTCTGTGCACTCGTTAGGGGGACACGGAGCAGCGGTCGTGTGCGTGTGTGTGTGTGTGTGTGTGTGTATGGGGGAGGTGGAGGGGGGCATGGGGGGCTAATCTGTCCAGACATTGGCTGTGGACCCCTGTGCATATTAGAGTGGGCCTCCCGGGAAAGGGAGCAGGGGCGGCGGGATTAACCAGCCTCTGACAGGTGTCCTCTTTTGTGCCACTGAGGGGGATCTATCCATCGGGTATTGAACGCCAAAATCATGAAGTGATAGGCTGTTTGTAAGAGGGGAGGGAGAGGGGATAGGGGCAGGGAGCATGAATGGGGGGTAAGAGTGTGTGTGTCTGTGTGTGTGGCGCCTATGCTGGCGCGCATGCATGTGTGTGAGCTAGCGTTCCTGAATGTGTGTCTACATACCGGACCAGTCAAATGTTTGGCCACACCTACTCAATCAAGGGCTTTTTCTTAATTTTGTATTATTTTCTACATTGTAGAATAATAGTGAAGACATCAAAACTATTAAATAACACATATGGAATCATGTAGTAACCAAAAAAGTGTTATACAAATCAAAATATAATTTATATTTGAGATTCTTTGCATTGATGACAGCTTTGATCACTCTTGGCATTTCTCAACCAGCTTCACCTGGAATGCAGTCTTGGCTGCTTTTCCTTCACTCTGCGGTCCAACTCATCCCAAACCATCTCAATTGGGTTGAGGTCGGGATATTGTGGAGGCCAGGTCATCTGATGCAGCACCCCATCACTCTCCTTCTTGGTCAAAAGCCCTTCCACAGCCTGGAGGTGAGTTGGGTCATAATCCTGTTGAAAAACAAATGAAAGTCCCAATAAGCGCAAACCAGATGGGGTGGCGTATTACTGCAGAATGCTGTGGAAGAGTGCCTTAAATTCTAAATAAATCAGACAGTGTCACCAGCAAAGCACTCCCACGCCATCACACCTCCTCCTCCATGCTTCATGGTGGGACCTACACATGCGGAGATCATACGTTCACCTACTCTGCGTCTCACAAAGACACGGCGGTGTGAACCAAAAATCTCAAATTTGTACCCAATCAGACCAAAGTACAGTTTTCCACCGGTCTAATGTCCATTGCTCGTGTTTCTTTGCACAAGCAAGTCGCTTCTTATTCGTGTCCTTTTAGTGGTGGTTTCCTTGCAGCAATTCGACCATGAAGGCATGATTCACTCAGTCTCCTCTGAATCATTGATGTTGAGATGTGTCTGTTACTTGAGCTCTGTGAAGCAGTTATTTAGGCTGCAGCTTCTGAGGCTGGTAACTCTAATGAACTTGTCCTCTGCAGCAGTCTTCCTTTCCTGTGGCGGTCCTCGTGAGAGCCAGTTTCATCATAGGGCTCAATGGTTTTTAAAGTTATTGACATTTTCCAGATTGACTGACCTTTGTCTTAAAGTAATGATGGAATGTCATTTTTCTTTGCTTATTTGAGCTGGGCTCGCCATAATAATGACTTGGTATTTTACCAAATAGGGATATCTTCTGTATACCACCCCTACCTTGTCACAAGACAACTGATTGGCTCAAACGCATTAAGAAGGAAAGAAATTCCACAAATTAACTTTTAACAAGGCAAGACCTGTTAATTGAAATGCATTCCAGGTGACAACCTCATGAAGCTGGTTGAGAGAATGCCAAGAGTGTGCAAAGCTGTCATCCACACTGTCATCAAGGGTGACTACTTTGAAGAATCTCAAATATAAAATATATATTGATTTGTTACAAAAATTACTACATGATTCCATATGTGTTATTTCATAGTTTTGACGTCTTCACTATTATTCTACAATGTAATGAGTAGGTGTGTCCCAAACTTTTGACTGGTACGGTACGTGTTGGATGCAGGAGGCAAGCTCTTAGTATCGCCATGCAGCTGTCCAGAACTGGGAGAAACAGAGGACATGGTAGCGCCAAGTTGTCAAAGAGCTGTGAGTTTACACACAAATAGATGCCCAATCTATCCCCATCACATCCCACCATGAAGTCACACTCTAACAATGTTCTGCTGAAGAACGACAAACGACACACACACACAGCCTCCAATCCATTACAGCCCTCCTTCCCTCCCCCCCGCACACACACACACACGCCTCCTTGAGGGATCGTGTCCACTCAGCCAGCTGTCCCGATAGGTAGTGTGGATCACTGGAGGGCTGGCTGGTGGCCAGAGGGTGATGGTGTGTGGCGGCGACAGGTGACAGAGTGGGGCCAGATCACCTTTCCCAGCGGTCAGTGTTTGTTTAGGAGCCCCAGGCCGGGAGCTGAGACCCAGGGCTGCGTGACAGACAAGCCCAGCTGAGAGGCTTCTTGTGGGAGTAACCTACGTGGTCACGTCTGGGGGACAGAGACTGACCTCGCAGGCTACACAAACCCATGGAAACCCATTTCATGAAACTCCCGACGAACAGTTCTTGTGCTGACATTTTTCCGCACTACGTGCTTTAGCACTCGGCAGTCCCGTGCTGTGAGCTTGTATAGCCTACCACTTTGTGGCTGAGCCGTTGTTGCTACTAGATGTTTCCACTTCACAATAACAGCACTTACAGTCAATATGTAAAAAACTATGACAATTACTATAAGAAAAATAAAATATTTGTATATACTATATTTTCAGGTATGAGTTTCCTTGGTTAAGGCTGGGCAACATCTCCTACCAGACAGTTGATTTAGCTACGTATCTTCGGTCTCCCATTCAGGGTTTTAACTAAGCCCTGCTTAGGTTTGATACATGTCAAAGACTACTAACAATGTGCTACTGTGAGAATGATTGTTGAGAGATCTCCACTAAATAGAAACAGAATCACTGCTGCCATCAAAGTGGTTCCTCCTCCTCCTGCTGCTTTCCCTCTTCCTCCTCCTGCTCCCCTCCCCCTCCTTTGCTTTCCCCATCCTCCTTCTGCTCCTCCTCCTGCCTCCCCCCCGCTCTCTCCCCCCTTCTCCTCCTCCTCCTCACAGTGGACTTTGCGTGCGTCAAGGGTGTCAGACAGTGGCATGCATGTGCTTTGAAATGTGTATGTCCCAAGTAAACTCAGCAAAAAAAGAAACGTCCCTTTTTCAGGACCATGTCTTTCAAAGATAATTCATAAAAAATCCAAATAACTTCACAGATCTTTATTGTAAAGGATTTAAACACTGTTTCCAATGCTTGTTCAACGAACCATAAACAATTAATGAACATGCACCTGTGGAACGGTCATTAAGACACTAACAGCTTACAGACGGAAGGCAATTAAGGTCACAGTTATGAAAACTTAGGACACTAAAGAGGCCTTTCTACTGACTCCGAAAAACACCAAAAGAAAGATGCCCAGGGTGCAAGGAGGCATGAGGACTGCAGATGTGGCCAGGGCAATAAATTGTAATGTCAGTACTGTGAGACGCCTAAGTCAGTGCTACAGGGTGCCAGGACGGACAGCTGATCGTCCTCGCAGTGGCAGACCACGTGTAACAACACCAGCACAGGTTCGGTACATCTGAACATCACACCTGCGGGACAGGTACAGGATGGCAACAACAACTGCCCGACTTACAACAGGAACGCACAATCCTGTCATCAGTGCTCAGACTGTCCGCAATAGGCTGAGAGATGCTGGACTGAGGGCTTGAAGGCCTGTTGTAAGGCAGGTCCTCACCAGACATCACTGGCAACAATGTCGCCTATGGGCACAAATCCATCGTCGCTGGACAAGACAGGACTGGCAAAAAGTGCTCTTCACTGACGGGTTGCGGTTTTGTCTCACCAGGGGTGATGGTCGGATTCGCGTTTATCGTCGAAGGAATGAGCATTACTCCGTGGCCTGTACTCTGGAGTGGGATCCATTTGGAGGTGGAGAGTCCATCATGGTCTGGGGTGGTGTGTCACAGCATTATCGGACCGTGCCTGCAATGACAACAAGCTATCTCAATGCTGTGCGTTACAGGGAAGACATCCTCCTCCCTCATATGGTACCCTTCCTGCAGGCTCATCCTGACATGACCCTCCAGCATGACAATGCCACCAGCCATACTGCTCGTTCTGTGCGTGATTTCATGCAAGACAGGAATGTCAGTGTTCTGCCATGGCCAGCGAAGAGCCCGGATCTTAATCCCATTGAGCACGTCTGAGACCTGTTGGATCGGAGGGTGAGGGCTAGGGCCATTCCCCCCCAGAAATGTCCGGGAACTTGCATGTGCCTTGGTGGAAGAGTGGGGTAACATCTCACAGCAAGAACTGGCAAATCTGGTGCAGTCACTGAGAAGGAGATATACTGCAATACTTCATGCAGCTAGTGGCCACACCAGATACTGACTGTTACTTTTGACACTTGATTCGATTTCTGTTAGTCACATGCCTGTGGAACTTGTTCAGTTTATGTCTCAGTTGTTGAAACTTGTTATGTTTATACAAATATTTACACATGATAAGTTTGCTGAAAATAAAGGCAGTTGACAGTGAGGACGTTTCTTTTTTTGCTGAGTTTGTGACAGACCTTAGCTGACATGTGTCTTGTATGGTTTTATAAAATACATACAACAGATTGGTGTTACTATGGTCCAAGTACTATGAAAATCAAATATCCCAATGTATATGAGACCTTAGGAGGCGTAGCTTATGTATGTTGTTTATACAATACATGCAACATTTCAGTTATGTCTCAATGTTACTCACCCATTTACATTGAGTCAACAAAAATGAAGAACACCTCAACAATGAGTTTGTACAGTCAGATATGACAAGAACCTTCTATGAATATTGTATGTGTGTTTGCTGCCATATGTATTACTTACAAGTTCCAGGTGGAACAATCGTTTTATTCAATTCTTCAAAATCTTTCCCTTTAATTTTTTTTTAACAGTTATGTAGACAGTTGTTTAGAGACTTTAGATGCTTGTGAACTTCGCCCCCTTTTTTCTATTTAGTTTTGGATATTTTTGACGTTCCCATGTTGACAACGATTGCGGCCTTGTTGAATGTGTGGGGTCTGGTGTCAATGCACATTATGTAGTCAATCGGAATTGCATTGTTATTGATTCTGCAACATCTTTTAGTTATTTGCAGTAACCTAAATACAACTTTGTTGTTGGGAAGTCATGAGAACATTTTTAACCAGCTGGGTAGGGATACAGGCAAAACCATCCAGTTTTCCTAGCACTTCAGTGTCCCAGGCCCAAGCCACAGCACCCGCCCTTTCCCAACCCCTGTCTGCTATTTGCAGTAGAGAGAGGAAGGCTGCTCCCCCCCCCACACCTTCTCCAACCATCACTTGAAAGCAAGAACGGTTGAAATTGTCACTATTAAGTCATCATAGTGATATTGAAAAAATGAAAACAAAATTGGGGAGGGCTGCCGGTTCAAATCCCAGGTCTGATCAACAAATCTGGCGGCATCCGGAGGGTTGCTGTTATCAACATCCTAGGTGTAATCTCCTGTTGTTGTGCCCCCCGAGCACTAAACCCCATGAAATCGTTTTACTGCATGGCGGCTGACCCTGTACTTCCAACCATCTAAGTGTGTCTCAGGAACGTAGGGAAAATACACATTTTGGTTCTCTTGATTTTTCTTGAAGAGGATGATGTTCATTGCAGCTGGCCCAATAACCAATATGAGAGGCTCAGACAGGCAGATATGATACCATTGTTGTTGTACCCTGTATTATCTAGTCTTTTTTTACTACTGTTTACACAGTTGCACTTGCAGCCGAGTAACGTTAGGCGTGACTAAAGGATCTATAGCTAGCCAGGCTCTGGGTTTTGACCATGTGGCATTTCTTTGTCACACACAAGGGATTACTTGAAGGGGACAAGGGCCAGAAAGGACACAGGGCAGCGGATGCACATGCTCAGGTTACGTCCCCCATTTACTTAGTTGTGACTTGGTTTGGGGGGGGGGGGGGTGTGGAGTTGGCGGGGATGAGAAAAGGGGGGTGATGGTGGTCAGTGAAGGGTTTCAGGGGTTACCTATTGTATCTAATTTCGCCCCTAAAGGAGTAGAGGAGGCTCACCACCAGTACTGTGCAGCTTATCCAGTACGAACCAATTACCCACTCAACTACCTTCAATCAGGACACGCTGTTGAGCAAATAAAGCAACATTTATGATGCGCTGATTCAAATTCTCCCAGTGAATCCAAGGGTCTCGTCAGTTCGACCTCCTTTGACACTTGTGAATCACAAGCCAAATCACTATAGAACGTGGGATGCTCACAAAGAATAGTTTTTGCTGGCTTCCGGTGACGCAACTTAGGAAATGTCTGCCTAGTTTTTTGTATTGCACATCGGTTGGGTATTTCCCCCCTAAATTCAAGTATTTACTCTGAGCATTAAAATAACTTATGCAAAAGGGGAAAATAGGAAAAGATTGCGGAGCTACAACAGCCCGACAGCAGAAGACAGCAGAAGATATAATCGTCGATGAACCTGAGATGGCTAATGCTAGCACAAATAAGATAGCAGCAAAAGAACCCTCATTTTGTGAGGTTTTAAAGGAGGAATTGCACAAGGCGCTCAAGTGACAGAATTCGAAGGCTCCTCACGTCAAAACAAATTAGACTTTATAACATAGTAGAGGGCGCAGAAAAAGACTCTATGCCCAAATTCATGGTCTATTCAAATAAATACTTGAAGACGACACTGACACCTCGGAATCGAGACACCGAGCTCTGGCCTCAAAACCCCCCAGCGGCGCCCCACCAAGATCTATAGTAGTACGATTCCTAAAATTCTCAGTCAAAGAGAAAGTCTTACATGCAACCTGGAAAAAGCCTGTTAACGTCCAAGGCCAACGAGTGTTCTTTGATCATGACTACGCGGGAGAGGTACTGAAAAGAAGGAAAGAATACACCCCCATTAAGAAAGCACTTCAAGAGAAGGGTATTTATTCCCAAACACCATTCCCGGCAAAAATGTGGGTATTTCTGGAAAATGGCCTGGTTACATACGAGCATGCAGACGGGGTGGCTGAGGACCTGAAGTCGAGGAGCATCCCAGTGGAGTATACCGCCAGGAGAAAGGCGGAACGACTCGAGCAGGATCTCCCATGGATCGTTGTCGACAAGCAGAGTCATGAAGAAAGAGGGAAATCACCTCGGCGAGAGGACGTTCACATCCGAGAGAGACTCAGGCATTTCCAATGGGAAGATGGAAGACACTGAAACAGATTTAACTTTTTATGGCTGCAGGGGCAGTATTGAGTAGCTTGGATGAAAAGGTGCCCATTTCAAACGGCCTGCTCCTCAGTCATAGTTGCTAATATTTGCATGTTATTATTATCATTGGATAGAAAACACTCTGACGTTTCTAAAACTGTTTGAATGATGTCTGTGAATATAAAATAACTCATATTGGCAGGCAAAATCCTGAGTTGAAATCAAAACAGGAAGTCAGAAATCTGAGCTTGTATGTATTCACCAGAGTCCCCAATGAAATCCCCTTGAGATATGAATGATGTTGCACTGCCTAGGGGTTCCACTAGATGTCAACCATCAATAGAAATTATAATGAGGCCTCTATGTTGTTGTGGGAGTGAATGAGAGCAGAATATATCAGCTGTCCATTAAGCAGCCATTTTGTGATCCCACTTTTTCCTCATGGTAGTCACTTGCTCACGAAGAGAAGAAAGAATACTCCGGTTGGAACATTATTGAAGCTATATGTTAAAAACATCCTAATGATTCATTCGGTACTTAGTTTGAAATGTTTCTTCGGCCGGTAATATCACTTTTTTAAGTTTTTGTCCGATATAACGCTGACCAGAATTAGCGTTTGGATATGTATACCAAACGCTCTAAAAAAAGAAGGTATTTGGACATAAATAACGGACATTTTCGAACAAAACAAACATTTATTGTGGACCTGGGATTCCTGGAGTGCTTTCTGATGTAGATCATCAAAGGTAATTTTCACTGGTAGTTGTCATATCGATCCTGGTATCAGGATTGCAGCCATAACAGAACAAGGGTGAGTAGCCTAAAGTACGTGTTTTTTACGAACACACTAAGTAGCGTCACATCAATGACATATATATGTTAACTAAGGATTAATGACACATTGACAACGGGGTGACAGAAGGGCATATCCAGGGGAGGATTCATGATATGCACTCATTACCGATATAGTTTTCACTTGTCATTAACCAATGTGTATAAGTGACGAAATAGGCGCCCTTATCATTTTTGGTTCCAACAGGTCTTGTTTGTGACTACGTCACGCATTCTCACATCTGGGCCCCCGCCTGCGGACAGGCTCATCCCCTCAGACCCCAGAGGCAAGAGACAGTGCTCTGACATGGGAGTCCAATACCAACGTATTTTCCCACTTTGGTTTACTTTATTATCGTTCTTGATTTTTCGTTCATTTTTAGGTTCATGATAAGCAGGCAGATATGGTGTACAGGTTTTTTAAATGTATATCGATGCATAATCGGGAATTTAAGGTCATCAGTCTCAATGTAAACGGACTGGGAAGTGCCATCAAGAGCAATAAGGTAATAGCAAAGATGAAACATGCAGAGAGTTGACATACTATTCTGGCAGGAAACTCACTTATCCACACCTGAACACAAGAAACTCAAGAAAATGGGATATAAGAATACTTTTTTTTCTTCTTACAAAATAGGTAGAAGGGGAGTTGCAATCTTGATCCCAGATTGTTCATTTTGAGTTTATGACAGAAATAAAAGACAAGGAGGGTAGTTATATACTTGTTAAATGTAAACTGAATAACAAACCTCTGGCAATCTTATCTGTGGAGGGGATTTAAACACGATTTTAAACTCAAAATTGGACAGCACAAATCAAAATAGGAAAATGAGTCTAGTTGCTAAAAGGATCAATAGGACATTGCAGGATCTAGGACTGCTTGATGTGTGTGGCGTGACACCCACAAGACCGATAAGGAATATACTTTTTACTCAACCCGCCACACTGAATACTCCAAGTTAGACTACTTTGTCATGTACAGTGCAGATAGACACAGGCTTAAGGATTGTAGGATCGGGCAGAGCGACTTCATAATGGAGTTGACCTTTTTCTACACTCTACACCTAAACCAATAAATACTATATGGAGACTTAATACAAGCATGCTGAATGATCCAGCATTCAGGGAATCAATAAAGACAGAATTGAACATCTATCTGGAGAATAACGATAATGGGGAAGTATCCCCTGATTCATTGTGGGATGCAGCTATAAGGTGGTTATTAGAGGAAAGATCATAGCCACATCTTCTCTCAAGAAAAGGAATAAAGCACAGAAACTGCTGAAATTACAGGAAACCCTAAAACTTAGAACGATCTCATAGTCAATACAAAGGCCCTCTTATATTACGAGAGATTCAAAAGGTAAAACAGGAAATTGACCAGATTTATAGAGAAGAAGTAGAGAAAAAGCTTAGGTTCCTGAAACAACGATATTATGAAGCTCAAAGGCAACCAAATTACTAGCATGGAGACTCAGGAAACAACAAGCACAGAATACCATTTTCAAAATAAAAGACCCCAAAACAAAAAAGATTACATGCAAATTGCATGAAATACAGAATGCATTTGAATCATATTACACAAATCTGTACAAGCAACCAGAGAAGGCAGATGCACAGACAATAGAGCATATTTTGACCTCACTTTCATCTCCCCTCAGTTGGGACAGAGCATAATGATAGACTCATTTAAGAAATATCCACCGGAGAAATTAATAAAGCAATATCTAAAAGTAAACAAGTCTCCAGGCTCTGATGGCTTCCCTTCAGAATGGTTCAAGACCTTCGGAGAACAACTAACACCTCTACTTAAGACCCTGAAGGCTTCCCTTCAGAATGGTTCAAGACCTTCGGAGAACAACTAACACCTCTACTTAAGACCCCGAAGGCTTCCCTTCAGAATGGTTCAAGACCTTCGGAGAACAACTAACAGCTCTACTTAAGGCCTGTTTTAACTGGACTCTGCAGGAGTGGGGTCTCCCACCATCATAGAGAGAGGCCATCATATCTGTAATCCCTAAATAGGGTAAAGATAAAGAATGCAGTTTATATAGACCTATCGCAATTCTTAACACGGATTATAAACTATATCCATCAATAATAGCCAAAAGAATGGAGAACATAATCCCAGAATTGATTGACAGAGAACAAAGTGGTTTCATACAAAATAGGCAGACACAGGACAATATAAGAAGAACACTACATGTCATTGACCACATTACTCAGTATAAGACAAGTGCAATATTAATCAGTCTAGATTGCAGAAAAAAATTTGATTCAGTGGGATGGGATTATCTATTCCAAGTTATACCAATTTGTAAATCGCTCTGGATAAGAGCGTCTGCTAAATGACTTAAATGTAATGTAAAATGTTATGGAAAGATTTGGTTTATACAAAGAAGTGATACAGTGCATCAAAACACTGTATTCATGTCCGACCGCTAGAATAAAGATAAATGGACATTTGTCACTAACGATAAAATGAGAGCGAGGAGCAAGACAAGGCTGTAATCTTTCACCCACGCTCTTCTCCTTGTACCTCGAACCATTAGCACAGGCAATAAGACAGGACCCAACCTTAGAGGGAATAACAATAATAGGAATTGAACATAAGATATGCATGTATGCTGATGACGTTCTGTTATTCCTTAAAGACCCAGGCTCAAGTGGACCTAGACTGATTGGATGTTTTACAAACACCCTGAATATGTTCCAAATATGTGCTTAACGTACACCATAACCAAGCCCTAGAATATAATTATACCCCACAGGAAGAGCAGGTATAACTTCCACTGGACCTCTTCATCCATTAAATATATTGGAGCATATTTACCAAAGGATACACCCAAACTTTATTGCATCAATTACGACCACATCAACAAGAAAATATATGATAACCTAGACAGGTATAATTCACTTCCCTCAGATCTTAGTAGTAGAATTGAAACAATCAAAAATGAACATCCTGCTGAGGTTACTGTATTTGTTCCAATCACTGCCCATAGAAATCCCACCTAAACAGTGTAGGGATAAACGGATATCAAGGTTTATCTGGAACTGTAAGAGACCAAGAACTAGATATACAACATTACATTACCAAACAACTGTGGGGGTGTGGCCTTACCAAACTTAAAAGATGATTATATGTCAGCCCAATGAGACCTCTGGTGTGTTGGTGCAATTCAGAATAGGAATCCAAGAAAGACACCGAGACGACTTTGACAGAGATACATATACAGTCAGTTTTGGGCAATAAGGACATGGTAATAGAAATATGTAATAGACAAAATCAGTGGATTAATGTCTCTCTGGAGACATGGTTTAGGTTAAGTAAATAAACATGGTTTGGATAAACAATATTTTTACAGATACCTACAAGTTTGACATTTTCGCAACTCTAGGGGCAGTATTTTCATTTTTGAAAAAAAAACGTTCCCGTTTTAAAATGGGATATTTTGTCAGGACAAGATGCTAGAATATGCATATAATGTTTCCAAAACTGTAAAGATATTGTCTGTGAGTATAACAGAACTGATGTTGCAGGCGAAAGCCTGAGAAAAATCCAATCCGGAAGTGCCCCAGGTTTTGAAAGCGCTGCGTTACAATGAGTCCCTATTGAGCTGTGAATGTGCCATCAACTAGCTTACGCTTTCTACGTATTCCCCAAAGTGTCTACAGCATGGTGACGTAGTTTTACGCATTTATGTTGAAGAATAGCCGTAGGCGCCGAGAGAGATTCTCTCGTAAAATACAAAGGTAGCCATTACTCAAATCGGTCCTACTGAAACACTAATTGTCCCGATGGATATATTATCGAATAGATATTAGAAAAACACCTTGGATTGATTATAAACAACGTTTTCCATGTTTCTGTCGATATTATGGAGCTAATTTGGAATATTTTTCGCCGTTTTCGTGACTGCAATTTCCGTGCGATTTCTCAGCCAAACGTGAAGAACAAACGGAGCTATTTCACCTACAAAAATAATATTTTGGGGAAAAATGAACTGGCTATCTAACTGGGAGTCTCGTGAGTGAAAACATCTGAAGTTCATCAAAGGTAAACAATTTAATTTTATTGATTTTCTGATTTGTGACAAGGTTGCCTGCTGCTAGCAAGGCATACTGCTATGCTAGGCTATCGATAAACTTACACAAATGCTTGTCTAGCTTTGGCTGTAAAGCATATTTTGAAAATCTGAGATGACAGGGTGATTAACAAAAGGCTAAGCTGTGTCTCAGTATATTTAATGTGTGATTTTCATGAATAGAAATATTTTCTATGGATATTTATGTCCGTTGCGTTATGCTAATTAGTGTCAGGCGATGATTACGCTCCCGGATCCGGGATGGGGAGTCACAAGAAGTAATTTCTTAAGGGAGATAAAAGTGATTGACCCTCGAGCACCTCCAAAATTAATCCAACTATTCAGTAACGCATACAACTTGGGGAGTAACAAAAAAACTATTTCAAATCTCTACTTGGGTATTCAATCCTAAAAAGAAACATTCTACAAACTATATTAAAAAGAAATGGGAGGAGGAACTTAACACTGAAATAACTGATGAAACATGGTTGAACATATTAGAGAAGAGAATTCTGTTTGAAGAATGTTATACGTTTCTTCATAACAACTAAACTGGAATCAAAACAGACGGGCTCACTTATTGGAGAGAATGCGGTCTGTTGAGGGAGGATCACTCTCATATCGTTTGGACCTGCCCCGCAAAATGAAACTTACTGGGGAGGAATAAGATCTAACATTGGAAAAATAATGGGATTTGACATAGAACAAACATGAATTTCTTTGTACTTGGTTGAAATACCTGACAATATCAGGCGATATCATCATTTGGTTTCTCCTTTCTGAAAAATAGGTAACTGAGCAACACCTCAGATAAGGGGAGACCATGGCTGTGTGTCATACTTTTTACTCGCTCAGATTAGGGGAGACCAGAAGACCTATTGTCACACCTGATCTGTTTCACCTGTCTTGTGCTTGTCTCCAACCCCACCAGGTGTCTACCATTTGTCCCCATTATGCCCTGTGTATTTATACCGTGTTTTCTGTTTGTTTGTTGCCTACCAGTATGTTTTTCTGTACTTCTGTTTTTCTAGTCTCTGTTTTCTAGGCCTGCCGGTTCTGTCCATTGCTGCCTGCCCTGACCCTGAGCCCGCCTGCCCTGACCTCGAGCCTGCCTGCCGTCCTGTACCTATCAGATTCTGACCCGGTTTACAAACTTCTGCCTGTCCTCGACCTGCCTCTTGCCTGCCCCTCGTCTATTAATAAACCACCTGCCTCCCGTGTCTGCATCTGGGTCTCATCATGTGTCGTTATACACTGCTCAAAAAATAAAGAGAATACTTAAACAACACAATGTAACTCCAAATCAATCACACTTCTGTGAAATCAAACTGTCTCCTTAGGAAGCAACACTGATTGACAATACATTTCACATGCTGTTGTGCAAATGGAATAGACAACAGGTGGAAATTATAGGCAATTAGCAAGACACTCCCAATAAAGGAGTGGTTCTGCAGGTGGGGACCACAGACCACTTCTCAGTTCTTATGCTTCCTGGCTGATGTTTTGGTCACTTTTGAATGCTGGTGGTGCTTTCACTCTAGTGGTAGCATGAGACAGAGTCTACAAACCACACAAGTGGCTCAGGTAGTGCAGCTCATCCAGCATGGCACATCAATGCGAGCTGTGGCAAGAAGGTTTGCTGTGTCTGTCAGCGTAGTGTCCAGAGCATGGAGGCGCTACCAGGAGACAGGCCAGTACATCAAGAGACATGGAGGAGGCCGTAGGAGGGCAACAACCCAGCAGCAGGACCGCTACCTCCGCCTTTGTGCAATGAGGAGCAGGAAGAGCACTGCCAGAGCCCTGCAAAATGACCTCCAGCAGGCCACAAATGTGCATGTGTCTGCTCAATCGTCAGAAACAGACTCCATGAGGGTGATATGAGGGCCGGACGTCCCCAGGTGGGGTTGTGCTTGCAGCCCAACACCGTGCAGAACGTTTGGCATTTGCCAGAGCACACCAAGATCGGCAAATTCGCCACTGGCGCCCTGTGCTCTTCACAGATGAAAGCAGGTTCACACTGAGCACGTGACAGACATGACAGTCTGGAGACGCCGTGGAGAATGTTCTGTTCTTTGGGTGGGCCGCACAGCCCTCCATGTGCGGCCCTCCATGTGCTTGTCAGATGTAGCCTGACTGCCATTAGGTACCGAGATGAGATCCTCAGACCCCTTGTAAGACCATATGCTGGTGCGGTTGGCACTGGGTTCCTCCTAATGCAAGACAATGCTAGACCTCATGTGGCTGGAGTGTGTCAGCAGTTCCTGCAAGAGGAAGGCATTGATGCTATTGACTGGCCCACCCGTTCCCCAGACCTGAATCCAATTGAGCACATCTGGGACATCATGTCTCGCTCCATCCACCAACGCCACGTTGCACCACAGACTGTCCAGGACTTGGCGGATGCTTTAGTCCAGGTCTGGGAGGAGATTCCTCAGGAGACCATGCGCCACCTCATCAGGAGCATGCCCAGGCGTTGTAGGGAGGTCATACAGGGAAGTGGATGCCACACACACTACTGAGCCTCATTTTGACTTGTTTTAAGGACATTACATCAAAGTTGGATCAGCCTGTTGTGTGGTTTTCCACTTTAATTTTGAGTGTGACTCCAAATCCAGACCTCCATGAGTTGATAAATTTGATTTCCATTGATCATTTCTGTGTGATTTTGCTGTCAGCACATTCAACTATGTACAGAAAAAAGTATTTAATAAGAATATTTCATTCATTCAGATCTAGGATGTGTTATTTTAGTGTTCCCTTTATTTTGTTTGAGCAGTGTAGTATGAACTGGCCATGACTGAGCTAGAAGACTTGGGCCAGCTCCGCAATGCTGTCTGCCTGCAAGGAGCCACCATTGGAAGAAGACACAAGGAATTACTTCAGAACCTTATGGAAAGATGACCAGGGTTTCAAATCATTACTGGAGCAATTCTGTGGATTATTTATCAGGCAGCATGCCACAACTGAAACCTCCCAGACGCTCAGTAATCCCACTACCAATGGTGATTTTGTCCGGCCTACCCCGGCATCCCGTGAACCCTGCTTACCTCCTCTGGGGAGCTATGCTGGAGATCCTGGAACCTGCCGGGTGTTTCTCTTAAAGTTTTTGAGCTGCTGCTCTCTTCATTTCCTTCACATCGGATAATGCTGATGTTTGGAAGGGCACTCACCTGGGCTATGACGGTTTGGGAGCAACAATCCGCATTTGCCTTCTCCTGTAGGATTTCGGGGCGGAGGTGAGGAAGGTGTTCCATTCTCCAATTTTCGGGAGAGAGGTGGGCCGAAAGCTACTTCTACTACTTCCGGACTCCCATAGTGTGGCAGACTGCACGGTAGACTTTCACACGTTGGCCTTCACCTGTTTGACATCTTCCTTCATGGATTATCGGAGAAGATTAAAGACCAGCTCGGGAGTTACCCTTCGACCTCGACTCCCTCATAGCCTTAACCATAAGTATCGATGGGCACCTATGTGAACGTAGGGGGAGAGGAGGTCTGTTCTGGCCACACTCGCTTGTCCACGGCTGATTTCTCACCTCCAAAGAGCCGCAGAAGTTCCCGACGCCTGCATTCCTGAGAGGATCCGAAGACACTAGAGCCCCCTTGGGAATCATTGGGGACATGTGACTCATTTCCTCCCGAGCCTATGTAACAGGGCAGGGCTAGATTGTTGCTTAAGGTAAGATTCGCAGGCTGAGCTCCAACAGTTGCCGGTATTGTGGTGATACAGGGCATTACATTTCCACCTGTCCAGTAAAAGACCAGGCTCGTCATTAGGTACGTGTATGCTGGTGGGCCATACTGGGAAGATTCTAACTCCTATTACTCGTACCCCTTTTCATGTTATCCTGCTGTGGGGTGACCGGTTGAAATCTCATTGACTGGGGCTGATGAGAGCTTCATGGACGCTACTCTAGTATCTGAGATGGATATCTAAACACAACTTTTCCCCATTCCCATGGATGCCAGAGCTCTGGACGGACGCTCCATTGGCAGGGTCACTCACAGTACTGTTAACCTGCGAGTGTCGGGCAATCACAGCGAGTTCATACAGCTTCTACTTATTGAATATCCCCATGTTCCTGTTTTCGGATTTTCATGGCTCTAGAGGCACAACCCCCTGATCGACTGGACCACTGGTTCTATCCTGGATAGGAGCCCGTTGTGCCATACACATTGTCTTAAGGTTGTCCAGCCTGCCCCAGGACATCCTCCTGGAGCTCTGGAAAAGCCTTGGATTTTTTGGCATTCCCGCAGAGTCCCAGGACCTTCTGGAGGTTTTCAGCAAGGCTCGCACCACACCACCTCGTGGGCGGCTATATTCCCTGTCAGGCCCTGAGACCAAGGCCATGGAGGAGTACATTGAGAACTGTCTGCCTGCTGGGAGCATTAGTCCTTCTGCCATCCCTGCCACGCAGGTTTCTTCTTTGTGGAAAAGGACAAGACCCTGCGTCCATGTATCGACTACCAGGGCCTCAGTGACATCACTGTAAAGAACCGTTACCCTCTACCACTCCTCTCCTTGGCTTTTGAACCTTTCCAGGGGGCAACTATCTTTTCTAAGTTGGACCTTCGGAACGCCTACCACCAACTTTAGATACGAGAAGGAGACGAGTGGAAGACAGCCTTCAACACAGCTAACGGACACTACGAGTACCTACCTCGACGACATCCTTGTTTTCTCCCGTTCTGCTCAAGAGGATGTCCGACAAGTCCTCCAGCTACTCCTTGGATAACTAGATGTTTGTGCGGAGAGTGAGGGAATTCACACATTTCTTTTCTGGGATACGTCATTGCTGCAGGGAACGTTCAGATGGATCCTGACAAGGTGAGAGTGGTGGTGGATTGGCCCCAACCCACCTCTAGAGTGCAGCTGCAACGATTTGCACTTTTCTACCACCGCTTCATTCGGGGCTACAGCACCCTGGCTGGTCCCCCCCCCCCCATCCTTCACCACAGCCCCCATCCTCATCCATCCGGACCCGTCCCATCAGTTCGTGGTGGAGGTTGACGACTCGGACGTTGGAGTAGGGGCCGTTCTGTCCCAATGTTCGGCCCAGAACCAAAAGTTGCACCCCTGCGCTTTCTTTTCTCATCGCCTCAATACCGCTGAGAGGAACTCATAAAATAATTTAAATGTTGAAAGATAATGATTAAATAATTCCACTCTGAAACCTTATAATTGTATGAATTTGATTAGAATCATAACATTTATAATCTGATGATGTGTGTAAATTTTAGTCAGAATTAGATTAAACAATGTATCTGTATAGTGGAAAAACACAGACTGTCTGAGCAAGGCGTAGCTTAGGATTTGAACTTGTATGTGTGTGCCGAAGGAAAACACCTGAGAACAATTAAACTGTGTTTGGACCGACCTGGCTAGGCCTCTGAGAAACTTATGATAGCATAGGGAGTACTTCTCAAGGTCTCCCTAATCTTGGGGAATGGAACTGTCGGCTGGGTAGTGAAACACTGTGGTGAGAACTATGGAGAAGGATACAACTCACTTACTGTTTGTGTGTATGTATGTGCATAGGATACCAACTGGTTGTGTGGAAGTATGTGTGCAGCTATAAAATGGATTTCTTTGTATAATGGACATCAGAATGTTCTTGTGAATAAACTGTACTATGTTTTTGCGTAAGTCTTTGACTAATTATTATTAAACCAATGGACTTACAGATCTCGGGGATTGGTCAGAGCTATTGGTTGTCAGTTATTATCATTGGGATTGAAAATTCTCATGACAGGAACTAATGTTGGTAAATTGGGAGCTTCTTGTGGTCAAGATGGAGCTGGAGGAATGGTGGCACTGGCTTGAAGAGCAAGAACACCCATTCTTAGTTTGGCCCGATCATAAGAATCTTGAGTATCTCCGCACTGCCAAACGCCTCAACTCTACGCAGGCTCGTTGGGCTCTGTTATTCACTCGGTTCAACTTTACCATCATCTACAGCCCTGGTTCCAAGAATGTTAAGCCTGGTGCTCTCTCTCGCCTGTATAGTTCCACGGCTACACCATCAGACCCAGAGACTATCCTCCCTACCTCCTGTCTCACTGCTACACTGGTCTGGGAAATCGAGAGTCTGGTTCGCAAGGCGCAGCGTTCCCAGCCCGGAGCCCTGTAATGGGCCCATTCCTCGACGCTTACCTGTCATCCCGGGTCCCGTCGTACCCTGGCTTTCATCCAACAACCACTATGGTTTCTGATGTCTCCACATTCGTCGCCGTCTGCACTGTGTGCATTCAGAACAAAACTCAAGCAGAAAGTTCCGGCTAGCCTCCTTCAACCACTCCCTGTTCCTCATCGCCCCTGGTTCCATGTATCCCTGGACTTTGCCACTGGTCTCCCTCCATCTGATGGCAACACCACCATCCTTACAGTGGTGGATGAGTTTTCTAAAGCTGATGATTTCATTCCCTCCCCAAGTTACCTTCAGCCAAGGAGACAGCCCAGCTCATGGTACCGCACTTCTTCCGACTCCAAGGACTTCCTGTCGACATCGTGGTCTTCAGTTCTCATCCCAATTCTGGAAGGCGTTCTGCACCCTCATTGGGTTGTCGGCCAGCCTGTCCTCAAGGTTTCATTCTCAGTCCAACGCCCAGTCAGTGCGTGCTAATCAGGACGTGGAGAAGACTCTTCGTTGCCTCGTCTTGGCCAATCTCCCCCCCTCACCTGGATCCAGCAACTTGAGTGGGCGGACTACGCCTGGAACACCCTTCCCTGCTCGGCCACTGGGCTCTCATCTTTTGAGTGTTCCCTGGGTTATCAGCTGCCGCTATTCCCAGAGGAAGAGGTCAGCATACCCTCAGCCCAGATATTTGTCCGTCGCTGTCGGCGTACCTGGAAGAGAGCCACCTCCAGGTATCGGCGACAGGTGGATCGCCACCGGTCGTCTTGTCTCGTCAAGCGTACCAGCGTGTTTTTCTGTACTGCTGGTTCTTATCATTGCTGCCTGCCCTGACCTAGAGCCTGCCTGCCGTCCTGCACCTATCTGACTCTGACCCGGTTTACAAACTTCTGCCTGTCCTTGACCTGCCTTTTGCCTGCCCCTTATTTATTAATAGACATCAAAGACTCTAACCATCTGCCTCCTGTGTCTGCATCTGGGTCTCATCCTGTGTCGTTATATCTATAGACAATCTTACGAGACTCTTTTCTAGATTATTAGAAAGACCAGTGTCTTGGGTTGAAATGGGTTACCTTTTGTCCTTATAGCTTATTCAGGGGTGAAAGATGTCATTTCTTACCAGTATGGGCTGGACCCCCAAGCACGTTCACACTTTTTTTTCATAGCCTAGGTGTAATCATATAATTACATATGCCTGTAGAATCCCTATTAGTGTAATATATGATCTCTGTGGACCTAGTAGCCTAGGCCGAGTGAAGATTTGTCATCACTTTTAACATGCAATACCTTTTAACATAGGTAGCACATGGGTTTCAAGTTTGGGGAAGTAAATTTTCACCATAAAAAAATGCACCTTTATTATAAAGCAATCAATGCGTTGTTTACAGATTTTATAGAAGAGCCTACTATTCCTAATGTGATGATGAAATTGAATAGTCCTAAAACATAATAATATACAGTAACTCAATCACTGCTCGCAAAAGACTGCTCAATGCAGCGGGTAGTGGCGTAGAGTAGGCCTAGTCTATAGAAGATACATTTCTTCGCACAGGAAAATGTTGGCCTTTTATAAACATTTCATGCAATTTTATTATGCTTTATATGACTGGAGACATTTTCTTACCCCCTTTTTCTTCCCAATTTCGTGATATACCGGTCACAGCCAGTTGTGACACAGCCTGGGATTGAACCCGGGTCTATAGTTACAGCCTTGTGCCACCCAGGAGGCCATGACTGGAGACATAAGCATCATATTTTGTATATGACAAAAATTACAGGGTAGCTTACTCTGCTGACACTGACAAACAGATCAATAAAAATTATGTCTGACCCATTTAATAGGCCTAGAAGAAGGGGTGACAAATACAATATGACGTCCATCTAACCTGGAGGAGGAAATTATTGTCCAACAACTAATTTTCGTTGACACTGACCCAAAGATAGACAGTTAATATGCACACACACGAGATTTGGCAGATGTTCTCCACTGGAGTCTTTTCATTGTCTTCTCTTTACAACAATAGCCATTTGCTTTCAAAACAGTTTTTCCGCGATTGTATTTTTAAATATTGCGATATATAGATTATGCGATTTAAACAATCCAGAGCTTTTTATTTTATTTAAAGAAGCGAATTATCCCCTGTGGCCAAATTATGCTTTCTGGTGTCGTAGCTTATTTTGAATGATTTGATTTGTTTATAAATAATGTGATTTTATGAGTTTAACCAGTTGGCTCTCCCAAAGTTAAAGATCGTATTCCTGCTTAAGTTCTTTCTTGAATTGTAATTTCTAACTCAGAACAATTGTTTTTACTTGTTTTAGGGGTATATCAGCTTTATTTTTCCAGATAGATTGTGGGTTCTGTCAATGTAATTGTCTGCATCAAAACGTTTTTTTCTTTATTTATTATTTTTCTCTTAACCCTACCACCCCTCCCTTAACTTCTTGCGTCGAGCAATCCCGGATCCGGGATCCCTATTTATAGCCTCAAGCTCATTAGCATAACGCAACGTTAACTATTCATGAAAATCGCAAATGAAATGAAATAAATATATTTGCTCTCAAGCTTAGACTTTTGTTAACAACAGTCATCTCAGATTTTAAAAATATGCTTTTCAACCATAGCTAAACAAGCATTTGTGTAAGAGTATTGATAGCTAGCATAGCTATAAGCCTAGAATTCAGCCAGCAACATTTTCACAAAAACAAGAAAATCATTCAAATAAAATCATTTACCTTTGAAGAACTCCAGATGTTTTCAATGAGGAGACTCTAAGTTAGATAGCAAATGTTCAGTTTTTCAAAAAAATATTATTTGTGTAGGACAAATCGCTCCGTTTTGTTCACGTTTGGCTATGAAAAGAACCTGTATCCAGTTATAGCCTCAAGCGCATTAGCATAATGTAACGTTAACTATTTATGAAAATCGCAAATGAAATGAAATTAATGTGCTAGCTCTCAAGCTTAGCCTTTTCTTAACAACACTGTCATCTCAGATTTTCAAAATATGCTTTTGAACCATAGCAAAACAAGCATTTGTGATAGCTAGCGTAGCATTTAGCGGGCAACATTTGCACAAAAACCAGAAAAGGATTAAAATAAAATCATTTACCTTTGAAGAACTTAGAACTTACATAGCAAATGTTCAGTTTTTCCTTAAAGATTCTTTGTGTAGGAGAAAACGTTCCGTTTTGTACATCACGTTTGTGTACCAAAAAAAACAGAAAATTCAGTCATCAAAACGGCGAACTGTTTTCCAAATTAACTCCATAATATCAACTGAAACATGGCAAACGCTGTTTAGAATCAATCCTCAATGTGTTTTTCACATATCTCTTCATTGATATATCGTTCGTGGTAGTCTCCTTTCTTCGGTGAATCGCTTGGAAAAAGACGTGCAGTTGAAGATGACGCACCAATTTCAACGGAGGACACCGGGCGGACACCTGGAAAATGTAGTCTCTTATGGTCAATCTTCCAACGATATGCCTACAAATACGTCACAATGCTGCAGACACCTTGGGGAAACGATAGATCGGGCAGGCTCATTCCTTGCGCATTCACAGCCATATAAGGAGACAATGAAAAACAGAGCCTCAAAAATCCTGCTCATTTCCTGGTTGAAGTTTCATCTTGGTTTTGCCTGTAGCATCTGTTCTGGGGCACTCACAGACAATATCTTTGCAGTTCTGGAAACATCAGAGTGTTTTCTTTCCAAAGCTATCAATTATATGCATAGTCGAGCATCTTTTTGTGACAAAATAATGTGCTTAAAACGGGCAAGTCTTTTTATCCAAAAATGAAATAGCGCCCTCATAGATGTAACAGGTTAAGAACAAATTCTTATTTTCAATGACGGCCTAGGAACAGTGGGTTAACTGCCTGTTCAGGGGCAGTACGACAGATTTGTACCTTGTCAGCTCTAGACATCTAGTGGAAGCCTTAGGAAGTGTAACATAACCAATATCCCACTGTGTATTCAATAGGGTCTGGGTTGAAAATCGACCAACCTCAGATTTCCCACTTCCTGTTTGGATTTCTTCTCAGGTTCTTGCCTGCCATATGAGTTCTGTTATACTCAAAGACATCATTCAAACAGTTTTAGAAACTTCAGAGTGTTTTCTATCCAATACTGCTCATAATATGCAAATATTAGCTACTGGGGCTGAGGAGCAGGCCGTTTACTCTGGGCACCTCTGGGCACCCTTCATCCAAGCTACTCAATACTGCCCCTGCAGCCATAAGAAGCTTTAATAAGCAGACTGTGTTTGTCCATTGTTGTGACAAAGATGAATATCTGATAAAAATGTATGTGTAATATATGCAGAAATCCAGGTAATTCCAAAGGGTTCACATACCTTTTCTTGCCACAGTATATACAGTACCTTGCAAAAGTATTCGGCCCCCTTGAACTTTGCGACCTTTTGCCACATTTCAGGCTTCAAACATAAAGATATAAAACTGTATTTTTTTGTGAAGAATCAACAACAAGTGGGATACAATCATGAAGTGGAACGACATTTATTGGATATTTCAAAAAATTTGAACAAATCAAAAACTGAAAAATTGGGCGTGCAAAATTATTCAGCCCCCTTAAGTTAATACTTTGTAGCGCCACCTTCTGCTGCGATTACAGCTGTAAGTCGCTTGGGGTATGTCTCTATCAGTTTTGCACATCGAGAGACTGAAATATTTCCCATTCTTCCTTGCAAAATAGCTCGAGCTCAGTGAGGTTGGATGGAGAGCATTTGTGAACAGCAGTTTTCAGTTCTTTCCACAGATTCTCGATTGGATTCAGGTCTGGACTTTGACTTGGCAATTCTGGATATAACACCTGGATATGTTTATTTTGAACCATTCCATTGTAGATTTTGCTTTATGTTTTGGATCATTGTCTTGTTGGAAGACAAATCTCCGTCCCAGTCTCAGGTCTTTTGCAGACTCCATTAGGTTTTCTCCCAGAATGGTCCTGTATTTGGCTCCATCCATCTTCCCATCAATTTTAACCATCTCCCCTGTCCCTGCTGAAGAAAAGCAGGCCCAAACCATGATGCTGCCACCACCATGTTTGACAGTGGGGATGGTGTGGTCAGGGTGATGAGCTGTTTTCTTTTACGCCAAGGTGGCTTGTGGCAAACTTTAAACGACACTTTTTATGGATATCTTTAAGAAATGGCTTTCTTCTTGCCACTCTTCCATAAAGGCCAGATTTGTGCAATATACGACTGATTGTTGTCTTATGGACAGAGTCTCCCACCTCAGCTGTAGATCTCTGCAGTTCATCCAGAGTGATCATGGGCCTCTTGGCTGCATCTCTGATCAGTCTTCTCCTTGTATGAGCTGAAAGTTTAGAGGGACGGCCAGGTCTTGGTAGATTTGCAGTGGTCTGATACTCCTTCCATTTCAATATTATCGCTTGCACAGTGCTCCTTGGGATGTTTAAAGCTTGGGAAATCTTTTTGTATCCAAATCCGGCTTTAAATTTCTTCACAACAGTATCTCGGACCTGCCTGGTGTGTTCCTTGTTCTTCATGATGCTCTCTGCGCTTTTAACGGACCTCTGAGACTATCACAGTGCAGGTGCATTTATACGGAAACTTGATTACACACAGGTGGATTGTATTTATCATCATTAGTCATTTAGGTCAACATTGGATCATTCAGAGAACCTCACTGAACTTCTGGAGAGAGTTTGATGTACTGAAAGTAAAGTGGCTGAATAATTGTGCACGCCCCATTTTTCAGTTTTTGATTTGTTAAAAAAGTTTGAAATATCCAATGAATGTCGTTCCACTTCATGATTGTGTCCCACTTGTTGTTGATTCTTCACAAAAAAAATACAGTTTTATATCTTTATGTTTGAAGCCTGAAATGTGGCAAAAAGTCGCAAAGGGGGCCGAATACTTTCGCAAGGCACTGTGTATATATATATTTCTCTATATTTCATTTGATCATGATCATATTAATGTATAACCCCTGAAAATGCATGTTGATAGTAATGTCCTATCTTGAGATATTTGAGTTTATGATATTTTGAAGACCTAAGTACTATGTTTAGTAAAGGTGAAGAGTGTCAGCTGGTACATCAAATGTATGGCTGCACAACCCACCACACCTCCCCACAGCTACCCACTGGTTCTTGGGAGCTGGACAGCTGGTGCCTATGGCCGTCCGGCTGTGGGGTGGCTGGGAAAGACCCCAGCCTTTGCATCTGCTGCCTCCCTCCCTTTACTTTCCTCCCCCTCCCCCTGTCAGCTGAGCAGGTTGGCATTTTATGGGATGACTCATGTACTGGAGGCAGCTCTGCAGAGCGGTCACTAGCTGGCACAGCCACAAAGTCATAAAATCAGATTTGAACCATAACCCTAACCACACGGCTAACCCGAATGCCTAACCCTAACCTTAAATTGAGACCGAAAAGCACATTTTTGTTTTCATTCAATATAGATAATTTTGACTTTCCAGCTGGCCCATCTTGGCTCAGTTTTGCCTCCAGGGCAAGATTCATGACAATAAACGCCAACCCGCGTCAGCTGAGAGGGAGTTGCAGGGGGACAGCTGGTGGGCTGCCGGGGGCTCCGAGACACTGACATCATCTGTTAGAGACACTGGGGCAAGCCCCCGCATTTCCCTCTACACATGCACACAGACATGAACACGCACGAGCACACACACATGGGGCCCCAGTAGCATGCTTGTATGTGGAGTTTATGGGCTCAACATATAATGGTGAATCCTCACAATGTACACACACCACCACCAGCACAACAATCCCCACAAACTGATGGTATAATACTTTATTTGATTCTTTGTAGCTCAGTTGGTAAAGCATGGCTCACGCAATGCCAGCATAGTGTGTTTTTATTCCCGGGTCCACCCATACATAAAAAATGGTATGCGCACATCACTGTAAGTCGCTTTGGACTTTTTTCAGAAGCTGACATATACCAGAGGGTTTAGAAAATTGAGAAAATATTCTACCTTGAATATTTGTTTAATAATAATTTGGAGATGCGGTAAGAGTTTGACAACCATGGAAACGTCACCCACACATCCCCCGTAGGGGATAAATCCAGAATCTCCTCATTGGCGCCCAGCAAAATTAGTCTGCATTTAGTTGATATGTGTATTTCACACTACAGTAGGGTAAAAATCTGATTATAATTATTGTATGGATGTCGTTACCAATTCAATTTCATGTCACCATCACCAATCAACTGCATTATACTTAAAAATGTCCACCACCAATTTCTAACTTGCTAGCTATGGTACCAGATTAGCATTTACCAAACAATTATCTATATCCAAAAAGGAAAACTTATAATTATTATGCAGCGAAAACAGCCAAATTGGATTTTAGTAACCATACTGTAGGCCTGTTAAATTTTGATAGACTTGACAAATATCCTCTTTGTAGAATTAACATTTTTGAATGGGCGCCAGTGACGGTGTCCTTGTGCTATCCTCCACTGTATAGACATCTTGTTCTCTGACACAAAAACAAAATGTCACCCCATAACACAATCACATACACCCCGGTATTTATGAGATGCATGCCATTTTTCCCCTGGTCTCCATGGTGATGGCATGGCCAGGTTCATTATGTCACTCTCTTGGGGTGCAGAGGGCCCTTCCAAGGCGCCTTGTAAACTGGGGTAAAGCTGTTCAATTTGGCTAATTACTGAAGTTATGGCGCCTGCCATGGCTGGAGGAGACAGACCCCTGGAGAGGGAGTGAGAGACAGGCAGAGAGTGGGACGGAGATATGGAGTGGGGAGGAGAAAAGGGCATGAGGGAGAGAGGGATGGGGAGGAGAAAAGGGCATGAGGGAGAGAGGGATGGGGGAGGAGAAAAGGGCATGAGGGAGAGAGGGATGGGGGAGGAGAAAAAAGGGCATGAGGGAGAGAGGGATGGGGGAGGAGAAAAGGGCATGAGGGAGAGAGGGATGGGGGAGGAGAAAAGGGCATGAGGGAGAGAGGGATGGGGGAGGAGAAAAGGGCATGAGGGAGAGAGGGATGGGGGAGGAGAAAAGGGCATGAGGGAGAGAGGGATGGGGAGGAGAAAAGGGCATGAGGGAGAGAGGGATGGGGGAGGAGAAAAGGGCATGAGGGAGAGAGGGATGGGGAGGAGAAAAGGGCATGAGGGAGAGAGGGATGGGGAGGAGAAAAGGGCATGAGGGAGAGAGGGATGGGGAGGAGAAAAGGGCATGAGGGAGAGAGGGATGGGGGAGGAGAAAAGGGCATGAGGGAGAGAGGGATGGGGGGAGAGAGGGATGGGGGAGGAGAAAAGGGCATGAGGGAGAGAGGGATGGGGAGGAGAAAAGGGCATGAGGGAGAGAGGGATGGGGGAGGAGAAAAGGGCATGAGGGAGAGAGGGATGGGGGAGGAGAAAAGGGCATGAGGGAGAGAGGGATGGGGGAGGAGAAAAGGGCATGAGGGAGAGAGGGACGGGGGAGGAGAAAAGGGCATGAGGGAGAGAGGGATGGGGAGGAGAAAAGGGCATGAGGGAGAGAGGGATGGGGAGGAGAAAAGGGCATGAGGGAGAGAGGGGATGGGGGAGGAGAAAAGGGCATGAGGGAGAGAGGGATGGGGGAGGAGAAAAGGGCATGAGGGAGAGAGGGACGGGGGAGGAGAAAAGGGCATGAGGGGGAGAGGGACGGGGGAGGAGAAAAGGGCATGAGGGAGAGAGGGATGGGGGTGGAGAAAAGGGCATGAGGGAGAGAGGGATGGGGGAGGAGAGAGAGAGAGAGAGGGATGGGGTGGAGAAAAGGGCATGAGGGAGAGAGGGACGGGGAGGAGAGAGAGAGAGAGTGTGTGACTTTGATTACATTTACAGTTAACAATCAAAAATCGATTCTCTATTAGCTATTATTCAAAAGTCAACTTTTTAAAATCATTTCTGGGAGGTAATTTGTCTCCTGTTTCACAAAAACTCTTTTTACTTTTGACATATTTACACAAGTATTTTGTGCCAATGACGCTTATTGAAAATAATGTAATTGAGAGAGATGAAAAGCTGGTGAAGACTAGAGAGAGCCTTATTTAGGCCGAGAGGGCACCTTTAGGCCAGCCAAGTCCTGGAGGCATTCACATTAACAACATAACCAGTCATGGTCAGTGGGACCTCTGGAATCACACTGGCCGACAACAATAGCGAGGCATGGGTCGGGGAGAGGTATTAACAAAGTTTAAATGAGCAGAAGTTGAGGGGAAGGGGAGAGGGGGGATGTAGAAGCCGGAGATCCTTTTGTCCTCAGAAGTCTGTCCAAACAGGGGTCAAGACGGGGGTCCCCTAATTGAAGTGCTCTCTGCCAGATAGGCATCACTGGATTCCAAGGTTCAGCCACCAACAAGGGGAAGGGGGGCGGGTCTCTACTAGGGTTGTGCCGAGTAGTTGAACAAAACGAGTATCTCAACATATATGGGACATTTTTTTTGGTAGGATTATGATCCAAGTATTCTTTGTAATTATCCGTGATTGGAAAAAATATTCAGGTGCCAGCGCGTATCTTTTTCATGTCAGTCAGTCGTGCAAGGTTCTTGGTTAAGTGTTTGTAAGTAAGCATTTCACGGTAAGGTCTACACCTGTTTTATTCAGTGCAGGTGACAATACTTGATTGATTTGATTCTACATGGCCTAAATAACTCCACTGGCTAGTTTTCCTGTTTGTAAAGAGAATGGCGGGCTGTACGTTGATCCTGCTGCTTTGAAAGGATAGAGTGAAGCTGTATTTCTCCATACACTCACTTCAAAATTTCACCTAATCACTTTTCCTCGCATGTTCAGTCTGACCACTTAGATTGCTGCCGCCTGCTACTATGATAAATTCCAAGGCGAGGACGTTTGCTATTAAGCTGTCAATGTGCATAACATCGAACAAGCAGGGCATGGGTAGGGACAAAAATATGATGAGCATTCTGACTGAGTGACAGCAAACTTGGCTGCCCGCAGCAAGTTGAGGTCAAAGACACACACACACACACCCCGTGCGCGGCTCCTAATCTGCAGCATTTTTTCAGCGAAAACTTGTTTCGGCATATTAAGACACCTTTTTTTTCAGATCACAAGTATCATCCGGTCCGACTATCAACTGTGAATTTACAAATACGATTACAAATACGAGTATGGCCATGTCGAAACACCCCTAGTCTCTACAGTTGTACAATGACATAGCATCCTAGCCCAATGTAAACCTAGTAATTTGTAGGTTAGTATTGTATATTTGCTTTTTTGTATCCACAATGGGGCCCAGAATTATTGGATCCCTTGACAAAGATGAGCAAAAAATGCTATATAAAATACAGCATTTAAAAATATATATTTTAAAATAATACAATTTTTGAAATTGGTTGGTTAACAAATAATAAAACATTTAAATAAATAAGAAGATAGCGGTCCAAATGATTGGATCCCCTGTTTTCAAAACTCCAGCACCCTGCCCTCTCAAGGATAATGACACTGAGCCTTTTTCTAAAACAAGAAGCTCCCACGCTGAGGTCTGTCCAACGCTGGTCCGACCAAGCTGATTCCACACTCCAAGACTGCTTCCATCACGTGGACTGGGATATGTTTCGTATTGCGTCAGACAACAACATTGACGAATACGCTGATTCGGTGTGCGAGTTCATTAGAATGTGCGTTGAAGATGTCGTTCCCATAGCAACGATTAAAACATTCCCAAACCAGAAACCGTGGATTGATGGCAGCATTCGCGTGAAACTGAAAGCACGAACCACTGCTTTTAATCAGGGCAAGGTGACTGGTAGCATGACCGAATACAAACAGTGCAGCTATTCCCTCCGCAAGGCTATCAAACAAGCTAAGCGTCAGTATAGAGACAAAGTAGAATCTCAATTCAACGGCTCAGACACAAGAGGTATGTGGCAGGGTCTACAGTCAATCACGGACTACAAAAAGAAAACCAGCCCTGTCACGGACCAGGATGTCTCGCTCCCAGGCAGACTAAATAACTTTTTTTCCCGCTTTGAGGACAATACAGTGCCACTGACACGGCCTGCAACGAAAACATGCGGACTCTACTTCACTGCAGCCGAGGTGAGTAAAACATTTAAACGCGTTAACCCTCACAAGGCTGCAGGCCCAGACGGCATCCCCAGCTGCGCCCTCAGAGCATGCGCAGACCAGCAGGCTGGTGTGTTTACGGACATATTCAATCAATCCCTATACCAGTCTGCTGTTCCCACATGCTTCAAGAGGGCCACCATTGTTCCTGTTCCCAAGAAAGCTAAGGTAACTGAGCTAAACAACTACCGCCCCGTAGCACTCACTTCCGTCATCATGAAGTGCTTTGAGAGACTAGTCAAGGACCATATCACCTCCACCCTACCTGACACCCTAGACCCACTCCAATTTGCTTACCGCCCAAATAGGTCCACAGACGATGCAATCTCAACCACACTGCACACTGCCCTAACCCATCTGGACAAGAGGAATACCTATGTGAGAATGCTGTTCATCGACTACAGCTCGGCATTTAACACCATAGTACCTTCCAAGCTCGTCATCAAGCTCGAGACCCTGGGTCTCGACCCCGCCCTGTGCAACTGGGTGCTGGACTTCCTGACGGGCGGCCCCCAGGTGGTGAGGGTAGGCAACAACATCTCCACCCCGCTGATCCTCAACACTGGGGTCCCACAAGGGTGCGTTCTGAGCCCTCTCCTGTACTCCCTGTTCACCCACGACTGCGTGGCCACGCACGCCTCCAACTCAATCATCAAGTTTGCGGACGACACAACAGTGGTAGGCTTGATTACCAACAACGACGAGACGGCCTACAGGGAGGAGGTGAGGGCCTTCGGAGTGTGGTGTCAGGAAAATAACCTCACACTCAACGTCAACAAAACTAAGGAGATGATTGTGGACTTCAGGAAACAGCAGAGGGAACACCCCCTATCCACATCGACGGAACAGTAGTGGAGAGGGTAGTAAGTTTTAAGTTCCTCGGCATACACATCACAGACAAACTGAATTGGTCCACTCACACAGACAGCATCGTGAAAAAGGCGCAGCAGCGCCTCTTCAACCTCAGGAGGCTGAAGAAATTCGGCTTGTCACCAAAAGCACTTACAAACTTCTACAGATGCACAATTGAGAGCATCCTGGCGGGCTGTATCACCGCCTGGTACGGCAACTGCTCTGCCCACAACCGTAAGGCTCTCCAGAGGGTAGTGAGGTCTGCACAACGCATCACCGGGGGCAAACTACCTGCCCTCCAAGACACCTACACCACCCGATGTTACAGGAAGGCCATAAAGATCATCAAGGACAACAACCACCCGAGCCACTGCCTGTTCACCCCGCTATCATCCAGAAGGCGAGGTCAGTACAGGTGCATCAAAGCTGGGACCGAGAGATTGAAAAACAGCTTCTATCTCAAGGCCATCAGACTGTTAAACTGCCAACACACTGACTCAACTCCAGCCACTTTTATAATGGGAATTGATGGGAAATGATGTAAAATATATCACTAGCCACTTTAAACAATGCTACCTAATATAATGTTTACATACCCTACATTATGCATCTCATATGTATATGTATATACTGTACTCTATATCATCTACTGCATCCTTATGTAATACATGTATCACTAGCCACTTTAACTATGCCACTTTGTTTACATACTCATCTCATTTGTATATACTGTACTCGATACCATCTACTGTATCTTGCCTATGCTGCTCTGTACCATCACTCATTCATATATCTTTATGTACATGTTCTTTATCCCCTTACACTTGTGCATAAGACAGTAGTTTTGGAATTGTTAGTTAGATTACTTGTTGGTTATTACTGCATTGTCGGAACTAGAAGCACAAGCATTTCGCTACACTCACATTAACATCTGCTAACCATGTGTATGTGACAAATAAAATTTGATTTTATTTGATGAGATTGGAGAACACATTGGGACAGATCTTATTGACATGAACCCTATTGAAAACCTGTTGTTTGAATTTAATTAAAGCAGATCCTCACCAGACATCACCGGCAACAATGTTGCCTATGGGCACAAACCCTTCGTCGCTGGACCAGACAGGACTGGAAAAAAGTGGTCTTTACTGACGATTCGCGGTTTTGTCTCACCGGGGGTGATGGTGGGATTAGTGTTTATCGTCGAAGGAATGAGTGTTACATTGAGGCCTGTACTCAGGATCGAGGTGGAGGGTCCGTCATGGGACACATTTTTCAATTTCTGTCACATGTCTGTGGAACTTGTTTAGTTTATGTCTCAGTGGTTGAATCTGGTTATGGTCATACAAATGTTAAGTTTGCTGAAAATAAAGGCAGTTGACAGTGAGAGGACATTTCTTTTTTTGCTGAGTTTACACACACACACACACACACACACACACACACACACACACACACACACACACACACACACACACACACACACACACACACACACACACACACACAGTGCCTTCAGAAAGTATTCCAACTTTTTTTCACATTTTGTTACGTTACAAACCGTATTCTAATTATTATTTTTTTTTTTATCCTCAGCAATCTACACACTATATCCCATAATGGAAAAAGCAAAAACAGGTTAATTTTTATTTTTGGTAATTCAAACAAAATAAGAAACATACCTTATTTACATAAGTATTCAGACCATTTGCCATGAGACTCGAAATTGAGTTCAGGTGCATCCTGTGTCCATTGACCATCCTTGAGATGTTGCTACAACTTGGTGTCCATCTGTGGTAAATTAAAAATTGTTTGAACATGATGTGGAAAGGCACACATCTGTCTATAAGAGGTCCCAAAGTTGACAGTCCATGTCTGAACAAGAACGTAGCCATGAGGTTGAAAGAATTGTCCATAGAGCTCCGAGACAGGATTGTGTTGAGGCACAGATCTGAGGAAGGGTACCAAAACATTTCTGCAGCTTTGAAGGTCACCAAGAACACAGTGGCCTGCATCATTCTTAAATGAAAGAATTTTGGAACCACCAAGACTCTTCCTTAGAGCTGGCAGCCCCACCAAACTGAGCAATCGGGGGAGAAGGGCCTTGGTCAGGGAGGTGACCATGAACCCGATGGTAACTCTGACAGAGCTCCACAGTTCCTCTGTGGAGATGGATGAACCTTCCAGAAGGAGAACCATCTCTGCAGCACTTCACCAATCAGGCCTTTATGGTAGAGTGGCCAGACAGAAGCCACTCCTCAGTAAAAGGCACATGACAATCTGCTTGGAGTTTGCAAAAAGGCACCTCTCTGGTCTGATGAAACCGATGTTAAACTCTTTGGCCTGAATGCCAAGCGTCACATCTGGAGGAAACCTGGCACCATCCCTACGGTGAAGCAAGGTGGTGGCAGCATCATGCTGTGGGGATCATGCTGTCAGTTATGAGGTATTGTGTAGATTGATGAAAAAACATTTTTTATCAATTTTAGAGTAAGACTAACATAACTTAATGTGGAAAAAGTCAATGGATCTGAATTCTTCCCAAAGGCACTGTAGGCTCATATATAGGCTATGTGCCAATATTCGTTAAATTTCAGTTATTGTTTTCTTGCTCAAACCATGCTCAACACCTATTAAACTCCAATAATTTCTCTCAAAACACAGTGATGTCGATTTGCATTGAACTTCCCCACCAGATAGATATTCAAATTCCAAATTCAACATTTACTGTTGTTCCACTATACTTGGCATTTCTCATGTAGAGGGCCAATATTGCATAATCATCGCATCCTCGACTAGGCTACATACTGTACATAACATTACGTTAGACAAAAATCTAAAGGCTTGTTTTCGTATATATGACAAAATCCCTCGCATTTCACACATCCATGTGCTTTCACTGAGAAAAGATGAAGGTCTATACTACCTATATATAGTATATATATATAGTATATATCATACATTGTTTAAAAAAAGCATAAGAATAGATTTTATATACCTTTATTACCACTGCTGCCTGGTGGTGTATGCTGCTAAAGTGGTTAACTATGCAACTTTGCAGTATTTTTTTGTGTGTTATTTCTTACATTATTAGCCCTGACATTTTTTCGTGTTACTACATGGTCATGTCTCCATTTTGTTCTTCCCTTCCTATAAGCAGAAACTCAAACAGGACGTACCTGTGCTAAGGTCTATTCAACGCTCGATTGAACAATCGGAATACATGCTTCAAGATTGTTGTGATCACACGGACTGGGATATGTAACTTCTGAGAATAACATTGACGAATACACAGATACGGTTACTGAGTTCATCAGGAAGTGTATAAGAGATGTTGTACCCACTATGACTGTTGAAACCTAACCAAACCAGAAACTGTGGATAGACGGCAGCATTCGCGCAAAACTGAAAGCGAGAACAACCGCATTTAACCATGGCAAGTTGACTGGGAATATGGCCGAACACAAACAGTGTAGTTATTCCCTCCATAAGGCAATCAAACAGGCAAAACATCAGTACAGAGACAATGTGGAGTCGCATTTAAACCGCTCAGACGAGAGACATTTGTTGCAGGGTCTACTGACAATTGCGGTCTACAAAGGGAAAACCAGCCACATCGCGTCTTGCTTCCGGACAAGCTAAACCCCTTCTTCACCTGCTTTGAAGATAACACAGTGCCACCGATGCGGCCCGCTATCAAGGACTGTGGACTCTCCTTCTCCGTGGCCGACGTGAGTAAGACATTTAAGCGGGTTAACCCTCGCAAGGCTGCCGGCCCAAACGGCATCCCTAGCCGCATCCTCACGGCATGCACAGACCACAGACCAGTGTTTACGGATATATTCAATCTCTCCTGTTGGGGAATAATCAGAATTAGTTGGTAACATAGGTAAGATGTTTTATATTCATCATATGTTTGTAAGTTACTTCTCATCAGAATGTTTATTTTTGTATAATACTGTGGCTGGGTTGCAGTCATCTGTTCTCTGTCAGGACTAAGTTACTTGGGCTGCAGAGAGGGGAGAGGTCAAGCGTGTATCTCTTGCCTCCACAATGTCTGTGTGCCAGTCAATGTGTCTCTGTGATTTTGTCAAGGAGGGGTGGATTCGATATATGCCTGTTGATATGAGGATTTGTATTATGGTTCTGAGTTTGAGAAAAGAACATAGTTTAGGAGACAAAGCTGAACGATAAATTATGGCCAATGCTGTCTGGCTATGTGTGTCTTTGCTATAAAGGATCTCAGTTGCAATGTGTAAGGGACTCTCAGAGAATTCATTTATAGACACTGAATTGATCTGAGAGTCACAGGGTTGTGATGGAGCTCATATAATTAAAGATGGACTTTATGATAACTCTGACTTGTGTGTGGTTTGCTCTCATGTGTGTGGTTTGCTCTCTTGTGTGTGGTTTGCTCTCATCATTGGTAAATACAGGAAATTTCCACGACACTCCCTATCCCAGTCTGCTATCCCCACTTGCTTCAAGATGTCCACCATTGTTCCTGTACCCAAGAAAGCAAAGGTAACTGAACTAAATGACTATAATCCCATAGCCCTCACTTCTGTCATCATGAAGTGCTTTGAGTGGCTAGTTAAGGATCATATCACCTCTACCTTACCTGATACCCTAGATCCATTTTAATTTGCTTACCGCACCAATAAATCCACAGACAATGCATCACACTGCACACTGCCCTATCCCATCTGGACAAGAGGAATACCTATGTAAGAATGCTGTTCATTGACTATAACTCAACACCATTGTACATTCCAAGCTCATCATTATGCTCAGGGCCCTGGGTCTGAACCCCGCCCTGTGCAATTGGGTCCTGGACTTCCTGACAGCCGCCCCAGGTCATGAAGGTAGGAAACAACACCACTTTGCTGATCCTCAACATGTGCCCCACAAGGGTGCATGCTCAGCCCCCTCCTGTACTTTGCAGACGACACAAGAGTAGTAGGCCTGATTACCAACAATGACGAGACAGCCTACAGGGAGGAGGTGAGGGCCCTGGGAGAGTGGTGCCAAGAAAATAACCTCACTCAACATCAACAAAACAAAGGAGCTGATCGTGGACTTCAGGAAACAGCAGAGGGAACACACCCCTATCCACATTGATGGGACCATGGTGGAGAAGGTGGAAAGCTTCAAGTTCCTCTGCGTACACATCACTAACGATCTGAAATGGTCCACTCACTCAGACAGTGCGGTGACGAAGGGGAAACAGCGCCTCTTCAACCTCAGGAGGCTGAAGAATTTTGGCTTGACCCCTAAAACCCTCACAAACTTTTACAGATGCACAATTGAGTGCATCCTGTCGGGCTGTATCACCATCTGGTACGGCAACTGCACTGCCCACACCCGCAGGGCTCTCCAGAGGGGGGTGCGGTCTGACCAACTCATCATCGGGGGCTAACTACTTGCCCTACTTGCCCTCCAGGACACATACATCACCCGATATCACAGGAAGGCCAAAAATATCATCAAGGACATCAACCACCTGAGCCACGGCCTTTTCACCCCGTTATCATCCAAAAGGCGAGGTCAGTACAGGTGCATCAAAGCTGGGACCGAGAAACTGAAAATCAGCTTCTATGTCCAAGCCATCAGACTGTTAAATAGCCATCACTAGCCGGCTTCCACCCAGTTATGCAACCCTGCACCTTGGAGGCTGCTGCCCTATATACATAGACTTAGAATCACTGGCAACTTTAATAATGGAACCCTAGACACTTTAATAATGTTTACATACTGCTTTACTCATCTCATATGTATATACTGTATTCTATTTTACTGTATTTTAGTCAATGCCACTGCGACATTGCTCAATCTAATATTTATGTATTTCTTATTTACATGATTATACTTTTAGATTTGTGTGAATTGTTTGAATTGTTTTTAGATACTACTGCACTGTTAGATGCTACTGCACTGTTGGCGCTTGGAACTGTAACGGGTTTCTTCTATCTCCTTCTCTGACGAAGAGGTGGAATAAGGATTGGACCAAAATGCAGCGTGATTCGTTCGATACATCTTTAATGATGAAAAAAACACAAACAATACAAAACAACAAACGTCGAAAACTGAAACAGCCCTGACTGGTTTAACAAACACAGAGACAGGAACAATCACCCACAAACACACAGTGAAACCCAGGTTACCTAAATATGGTTCCCAATCAGAGACAACGATAATCACCTGACTCTGATTGAGAACCGCCTCAGGCAGCCATAGACTAATCTATACACCCCACACAACCCCAAGACGAAACACACTACAAATAAACCCATGTCACACCCTGGCCTGACTCAATAAATGAAGATAACATAATAAATATAGACCAGGGCGTGACAGGAACACAAGCATGTCGCTACACCCGCGATAACATCTGCTAAATATATTTATGTGACCAATAAAATTTGATTTGAAAATTATGATAATAATAATGCCCTTTTAGTAAGACTGCCTGAAATTTCTGCCTGTTTTGGTAAGATGGAGCTTTGGCCTGCCTGGTGACATCACCAGGTGGTCAATTAGTTAATACACCAATAAGAACCAGCTCTGTTGCTCATTGGATGTGGCAGGGCTTGCAAACTATCACAGATTACAAACGGAAACCCAGCCTCCTTCTAAGTTTGCTTCAAGACAAGCAACACTGAATCATGCATGAGAACACCAGCTGTTCCGGTCGACTGTGACCACCGATAGCCGAAGTGAGTGAGTGCTGGCAGTGGCGCGAAGGTGCAAGGTTTTGATGAATAAATAAGTTGTAGGTGTGTTGAGGCTTGACCCCTCACTGGCCAATCAGAACATGCTCCATGACTAAATATGTGGTTGGTTCAAGTTGTGTATTTACTGTCTTTTAAGTATTGCTTGGAATCAACTACAATTCAAATTTGAGTGCATTATAGTTTGTTAAATAGCTTACAGAAATTAAATAACAAAAATGTAGACCTACAGTATCTCATCTTTAATAAATATATTGACAGTCCACATTTTTCTAAGTGATTGCATGGCTTCAATATGGAAATACTGTATATAGGCCTAAGTACAGTTCACACTGATATTGTGTCATGGTTCCACCTGTCACCAGAGTGCGGCAGAGACTGTCCTAGAGATATTAATAACACTTAGCTTAGCTCAATTTACTCATTATGATTTCCCTGTTAAAAGAGGTGTGTTTTCAGTTGTCCTTTGCAGAAGCTTGAATTGTTTACCGTGTGCGTTCATTTCCTGAGTGAGTTTCTGAGACTTAGTGTTTGTTGTTTTTTCAAGTGTACTGTGATCCTGCGGCTACTGTTGTTCAGTAAAGTATTATGTTCATCCTTAACCACTGATTCCTCATCTGGTCTCTTTGCACCTGGGTCCAACCTCACCACATATAGGGGCTAGGCCTATTGTAAATTGCATTATGGTTGAGCATGGACATGCCAAACATTGTCAATAAGCAAGATTAAATTCATTATTGATAAGGCCTAAAAGAGTGGATCATTCTAATCAAATTCTAAACAAAACTGAACAACAACTTGTTATAAATCGGCTATGTCTATATACACTTACCCACACCACAATTGCTCCCCGTGGGCATATAATATGCGACCGACCACCTTGATTCTGTCTTATGTAACAAAATTAGAAATGGTGTTTTTTACATTGGATAAAAGCAGAGACACAGAACTACAAAATGGTATATAATACACTGCATTTTTGAGGAACAATGGGAAAGTAATTCTGCTTTGAAAGTTGATAAACTTGTAACCTCAATTTTGATAAAATGGCTTTTTTATGTTTTGGTACTACTAGAGAACTTTCCTATGTCTACAGACGGTTGAGACGGTTGAGCTAGCGTGTGCTAATGTGATTCGCATGATGTTGTAAATAACAAGAATATTTCCCAGAACATAGACATGTCTTATATGGGTAGAAAGCTTAAATTCTTGTTACTCTAACTGCACTGTCAAATGTACAGTAGCTATCGCAGTGAAAAAATACCCTGCTATTGTTTGAGGATAGTGCACAACAACAAAACTTCTATCATGACAACTGGTTTGATACATTCACATCTGAAGGTAAATCATGTACTTGCATTTATTTGTCATCCTGACTCAAAGATAAAATGTAGCATGATTTGTTTGATAAAATCCATTTCTACTTGCCAGGTTTGATAGCTTTCCACCTTGCTCTGATTTGTCATCCTGAGGGTCTCATAAAATGTAGCATAGATTTGTTTGATAAAATCTTTCCAGTCCAACCAGCTGTGAGATGCTGACCACTGTCACAGTGCTGTCCTTCACAACACCAGCAGTGTTCACTCTGATCTTTCTGAAGTGCTGCTTGATGAGGCCAAAGCAAACTTGGTGAGGTCTGTGATCAGGAAGTGAAAGTCCAGACTGTGGTAGAGCTAGTGCATGGTCTGCCAGACACAATACCAGAGCACAAACTTGTTCTTGTTTTGGCCACTGCAGTTATCACAATTCAGGTCCACACAGTTTCTCCAACTTCGTAGTTGGTGAAGAAATGGTGCATGTAGTTGAGGACTGTGCTGCTGCCTTTGCTGGATGACATGCCTTCATCAATCAAGTAGTTGACTTGTTGTGCTATTCTTTCACAGCAGACAAACAAGCCACACTTGCAAGTAGTTAAAGGGTATTTGGGACTTGGCTGTATAGGGTCAGAAGTATAGTGCACCTGCAAACAACACAAATACATGAATTAAGATAAATTAAAATGAATTGTTTCACCCCTGCCAGTCTATCTTTACACAGCTCAGTGAAAGGCATTTGATGGGTCGTCAGCTAGCTAGTTAAAAGTCAGCTTTAACTTGGGGTCTGTTGTTTAGACAGATAGCTAGCTAAACAATTAATCATAATCCCAATCCATAAAGTACTAGCAATACAAACCGATTGTCAGAGCTAGCTACAGTTAACCAATCAATGTTAGCTAGCTAATATTAGGCTATAACAAGCCTTGCGAAATGGCATTCTGAGATATCACCACACACAGGTCATACACGTAATGTTAGCTAGCAACCCAGACATCTAACACCAGTAAGCTTCAATTTGGGGTATTTTGTTTAGACATTGTTTAAACAATTGTTTATACAAATTGTTTAAACAATTAACCATATTCCCAATCCATAAAGTACTAGCAATACAAACTGATTGTCATTGTTTGCTAAAGTTAACCAAATTGGTTCAATGTTAGCTAGTTAGCTAGCTAACATTAGGCTATAACTAGCAATGCAAAATGGCATTCTGAGATACACACAGATCGTAAACGTATGTTAGCTAGCGATCCAGCCATCTAACGTCAATTGGCTTGCTAACAGTAAGCTTTAACTTGCAATGAAAACAACTTTCTCCCAAAATTAAAATGTATAAAATATGAATCTGTAGCTAGACTCTTACCCGTATACATGGATGAACGATTCACTGCAGACTGCAACCCCTTTCATTAAATAAGACGACCTATGTCATTTCCGTTGCTTGGCCCATTGTTGTGTCAAGTCACTCTGGTTCACACTGATCGTGTACAATGCCATAAGAATCATCTTAAGCTTTAACCCCCACCCTCGTTCTGGTCATTTTACTCACCCGAGCAGAGCTGGTTAGGCTGTTTTCATGTTATCCATAGCGTTGGTGACTGTAACTGTGCTCTTGGCAACAATTTAATTAGGCTTTTTTGCTGACGTTTACTGAAACTGGCCATATTCAACGGGTGTTGAGCGTTGGTAAATTCATCAGTTATTCTGCGATCTGGCACACTCAGACAAGAGTGCTCTGAAACACTTGTTGCAGTGACATACTACTGAAATGGATACTGCCACACCCTGATCGGTTTCACCTGTCTTTGTGCTTGTCTCCACCCCCCTCCAGGTGTCGCCCATCTTCCCCATTATCCCCTGAGCATTTATACCTGTATTCTCTGTTTGCCTGTTGCCAGGTCTTACCAGCGTGCTGTCCCATTTTCTTGTTTCTCAAGTGTTTGTTTGCTAGTTTTCCCAGTTCTGACCATTCTGCCTGCCCTGACCCCAGCCTGCCTGCCGTCCTGTACCTGCCTGACTCTGACCTGATTACGAACCTCTGCCTGTCCTCGACCTGCCCTTTGCCCTGTGCTATAATAAATGATTGAGGACTGTACTATCCGCCTCCTGTGTCTGCATCCGGTCATATCCTGAGTCGTGATAGATACTTGCATAGTGAAGTCTTTTGTTAACTTCTTGAAACTCCCCATCCCGGATCCGGGTTTGTGACTAAAGCCTCAGGCTCATTAGCATAACGCAACGTTAACGATTTCTGAAAATCGCAAATAAAATGAAAAGAATGCGTCTGCTCTCAAGCTTATTCTTTTCTTAACAACACTGTCATCTCAGATTTTCAAAATATGCTTTTGAACCATAGAAATTGACTAATTTGTGTAAGAGTATGCAAAGCTAGCATAGCATTTTGAGTAGCATGTAGCATGCAACATTTTCACAAAAACCAGATAACCAAATAAATAAAATCATTTACCTTTGAAGAGCTTCTGATGTTTTCAATGAGGAGACTCTCAGTTACATACCAAATGCGCAGTTTTTCCTGAAAGCGTCTGTGTGTAGGAGAAATCGTTCCGTTTTCTACATTGCGTCTGGCTACCGAAACGAACCGAAAATTCAGTCACCTACAACGTAAAACTTTTTCCGGATTAACTACATAATATCGACCGAAACATGGCAAACATTGTTTGGAATCAATCCTCAAGGTGTTTTTTCACATATCTCTTCATTGATATGCAGTTCGTGGAAGCTTGCTTTCCTCTCTGTATCCCATGTAAAAATACTGGCAGGTGACTTTTGCGCACCAATTTCGGCACAGGACACCGGGCGGACACCTGGTAAATGTGGTCTCTTATGGTCAATCTTCCAATGATCTGCCTACAAATACGTCACAATGCTGCAGACACCTTGGGGAAACGACAGAAAGGGCAGGCTCATTCCTCTCGCATTCACAGCCATATAAGGAGACAATGGAAAACAGAGCCTCAAAAATCCTTGTCATTTCCTGGATGCCATCTCATCTTGGTTTTGCCTGAAGCTCACGTTCTAGGGCACGCACAGAGAATATCTTGGTATTTCTGGACACGTCAGAGTGTTTTCTTTCGAATGCTATCAATTATATGCATAGTCGAGCATCTTTTTGTGACAAAATATCTTGTTTAAAACGGGAACGTTTTTCATCCAAAAATGAAATAGCGCCCCCATAGATGTAAGAGGTTAAGTTTATTATGCGATACATATTTAAAAAAATCTGTGTTAGACAGGATTACCTACACATACTGACCATCTCAAATAGACAGAAGCGTGTTATATGGCAGATCAAGCTGAACTCATCTCTCGGCAAGTCCAGCCCACTCATTATCTCAGACAATCATGGCTAGCGGGAAGGTTGCTTACTTTTTCTGTGGCTTATCCAACTAGGCTCGTAATTTAAACAATTTATAGATGGCATACAAGTTTGTTATTAAGGCACATGAAAGTTCACATGTTCGAGAAGGCATTTCTGCCCAAAAACACATTTCGATAAAAAACATTTTTTTTACGTTCAAACGTCTCTCCTGTGAAGTAGTGACCTGCGACATACACCTAGTTTCCTGAAACGGGTCACACATTAAAATAACACAAACTCTGGAGGGTTTTACGCACATCCACACTTTTTACAATAGCTTGGCAAATATCCAGTATAAAGAGAAAGGAAGAATGTCCACTCACCGTTATAGTGCTCCCAAATATAATGTTTTATGAACATAATCAGAAACATTTTACAGATCAGGATGGTGAATCATTTGAATAAGGTTGGTTTTAACCCGTTAGTCTAGTGGGGGATTAATATAACATCATACAAGGATAAAAAATACTTGATGCTGTTGAATCAGTCTTCGTTATTGTAGGTCTTGGGTAAGGGTAGCCTGTGGAGAGCTCAAATTTTGAACATATGAAACGAAAAACAAGAATTTGTCACAGGAAAATAATTTCTAAATACGGGCTTCACCATTATTCACCGAGGTTCTCACCTCTCGTTTCATGATAGGCATGGACACATGCAGCCTACATCACGGAGGGGTTTCACACGTCCAAAACGGGAGATGAATGGTTCATTTAATGTAGGCCTTCCTGCAATTCATAAATAAAAAAGGGAATATCAGCTCACTGTTTAGCTCCTTTCAAACTTGATCTTATAATAAAGATTCCTTTTCAAGTGGTCTCACGAGCCAATCCCTTTAGCGACAGTCTGGACTACTTCGTGATTGCATTGGGTAAAAAAATGCCTTCATTGAGAGGAGGGGACGCTATTCTTGTTTTTTTTTATCAAAATGGGAAAAAATACTTGTTTTTTATGTTTCTAAGCAAAAAGTATACAGTTACCAAAAGCACATTACTCTTGTTCCATGTGCATGTGAGCATGTGCATGTGAGCATGGTGAGCATGGTGTGTCAGTGTCACGCCTTGGTCTTAGTATTTTGTGTTTTAGTTAATTAGTTGGCCAGGGTTTAACATGGGTTTATGTTTGTTGTATTTTGTAGTGGTTTTTTTTTGTTATTGGGATTGTGGCTGAGTAGGGGTGTTGCATAGGTTTGGCTGCCTGAGGCGGTTCTCAATCAGAGTCAGGTGATTCTCGTTGTCTCTGATTGGGAACCGTATTTAGGTAGCCTGGGTTTCACTTTGTATTTTGTGGGTGATTGTTCCTGTCTCTGTGTTAGTGTTCACCAGACAGGCTGTATATATTTTTCACGTTCCGTTTGTTGTTTTTGTATTTATATAAGTTATTTCATGTATCGTCATTTGTTTTATTTAAAGACATGAGTAACCAACACGCTGCATTTCGGTCCGACTTTCTTGCGACAAACGAAGAACGCCGTTACAGTCAGAGCTGGATATGCTGTGTTTCCGCTGTCAAAATTCATGCCATAACCAATCTCATTACTGCTAAAACCAGCTTTTGGTTGGTCTTAAATATCCCTACCAGCGCTGCCTGAAATGAGCACTTTGGATCATGTTTTCAATTGCACACCTCAAATATTTCCACCCCTCCCATCTTCGTGCTAGCGAGTTGATAGGTACATTTACTAATCATTGCACAATAGTTTGAAAATAGCAGAGCGTCGGTTCTGTCGAAATTGTCAAAGAACGTGCGCTTGACACTAGCGCCGCCTTAACATCATCCGAAAATAGAGCCACCATTCTGTAATAAATATATTTTTTTCAAGCAGACTACGATAGTCCCTGTGTCCAAGAATGCCAAGGTAATCTGTCTGAATGACTATCGTCCCATAGCACTCACATCTGTATCCATGAAATGCTTTGAAAGGCTGGTCATGGCACAGAACAACACTATCATCTCAGACACCCTGGACCCAGTCCATTTGCATACCGCACCAACAGATCCACAGAAGAGGCCGTCTCTATTGCACTCCACATTGCCATTTCCCACCTGGACAAGAACACCGGACAAGAACACCGATGTGAGAATGCTGTTCGTTGACTACAGCTCAGCTTTCAATACCTTAGACTGAACACCTCCCTCTGCAACTGGATCCTGGACTTCCTGATGGGCCCCTCAACACGTGGACCCCTCAGGGGTGCATGCTTAGTCCCCTCCTGTACTCCCTGTCCACCACGATTGTGTGGACATGCACAACACCATCATTAAGTTCGACAATGACACAACAGTGGTAGGCCTGATCACCGACGAGAATGAGACAGCCTATAGGGAGGAGGTTGGAGAGCTGGCAGTGTGGTGCCAGAACAACAACCTCGCCGTCAATGTCAGGAAGACAAAGAAGTTGATCGTGGACTACAGGAAATGGAGGGGCCAAGCGCTCCCACGTTCACATCGACAGGGCTGTATTGGAACGGGTCAAGAAATTCAAGTTCCTCAGTGTCTACATCACTAAGGATCTATCATGGTCCACACATAAGTCGTGAAGAGGGCACAACAATGCCTCCTCCCCCACAGGAGGCAAATTGTTTTTGGCTTGGGCCCTGAGATCCTCAAAAGGTTCTACAGCCTCACCATTGACTGGCATACCGCTTGGTATGGCAACTGCTTGCATCCACTACCCTCTATAGCAAGGCGCTGTAGATGGTAGTGTGTACAGCCCAGTACATCACTGGGGCCGAGCTCCCTGCCATCCAGGTCCTCTATAACAAACGTGTCAGAGGAAGGCCCTAAAAATTGTCAAAGACTCCAGCCACCCAAGTCATAGACTGTTTTCTCTGCTACCGGATGGAAAGCGGTACTGATGCACCAAGTCTGCAAACCAACAGGACCCTGAACAGCTTCTACCCCCAAGCCATAAGACTGCTAAATAGTGACTTAAATAGTTAACCAAATAGCTACCCAGACAATCTATATTTACCCTTGTTGTACTAACCTTTTTGTCTCATCACATATACTGCTTCTACAGTTTATCTGTCACTTTATTCCTAGTTATATGTATCTACTGTATCTACCTCAATTACCTTGTGGCTATTTTCATTATTTATTACATACTTACCTGATTCACCTGCATCACCGAAGCCGCCCGCCGTAGTGCTGTAGTAACACTGGTGGGGTCAGTGGACTTGGAGCCTACATTGACTGTTAGCACAGATTCCTTTTTTGATGGTAAATCCACTCTTCCACTGTTAGTAGCCATCGTAATCGTTTGGGACAAAGTGAGTCCTGTGTATGACTGAAGCGCCAGGGGTTCACCTGACCCAGTCTGGCCGCCAAATCCTCACGAACCGGTCCAACTTTCTTCCCACCGTCTCGTCTCGCATTTCCACTAAACATGTTGTCCGGTAAACAGTGTATGTAGTATGCTGCAGCCACCACCAGGCCATTCCCTTCTTGACGTCAAAGCTGCAATGTATTGTTGGTACTGTATATGAGTTTTGGATAAATGTAATTCAATTTTCGAAAATAGAAATGAATAATTTTTTTATATGCACTTTTGCATGAAGTCCATTTAGATGGAATTTCATCAATCTACGTTGTTACATTTGTGGAGATATATCATGCAACCTGCCCTTCAAGGAACCTACAACACCATACATAAGCAATGGCAGAGTGTCGTACACAAAAGTACATAGAAAAGAGACGCTCCATCGCTGCGTTTTAGTAGTTTGCGTAAAGTGTGCAGTGGTCTCTAGAGACTTTAGCTAGCATGATTCGGTTGGTGACATGAGCATCTATGAATGGTTGTGCGGTGCTTGAATTATACTGAAGGATTTTTCTGTGTTTAGAGCCCTTGTGCCAAACAGTTAACCAAAAGCATCTACATTTTTTTAATTATTAATTTATCTTATAAATTACCAGCATATTTTTGTGGGAACCTTTTGACTGTATGGACATTTGCAGTAGTAAAAAAAAAAAAAAAATTTACTATGACGAGTATAGTTAACATGAATTAAAATGACAGTAACCAACACAGTATGACACATAATTAGTCGACCAAACTGTATCCTTCCCCATTTAGTAAATCAGGAAGCCAGTGTTTGGGAAGGGGAGAAGAGGGGGAGGAGGGAGAGGATATATGTCCATCTGCTGTGGGAAATTAAGCGTGATCAATTCATCTGGACTGTCACCCATATACTGTGACGCCCGCTAAGTGGCAAAGTGGCCATCTGCTCCAATAGAAAGGTCGCTGGTGTCCATCAATCTGCTATTGATCCCACAAATTGTTTAATGATAAAGAAGGTTAATTAACAATTTGTCTTCATTTTTTAATTTAAGCCCCATTGATTAATTCACACAGAGTGATGCCTGAAAATAGCCCAAGTTGGTTATGAGTGAACAATGGATGACAGCTGAGTGACTGCTAAATGGTGGCTTTGTGAAGCTGCCGTGAGGTTTGCGATCTGAAATTGAGTTGAGCATATTGAATTGAGTTTAACATATTGTATTAATAAATCCTCCACATAGCCGTCATGTTATGTCTAGGGATCACCATTTGTCCACTGTCTGTCTGCTTTCAATGGACAAAGCTGCTGACAAGCTTCATAATCTAATTTGATCAAACCTCTATTCAACTTTATTCCATTGAACCATGTTTTTGAGTCCAGTCAAAAACAAAATCACTGTCCTCTTGTTCAGGGAGAGCGAATGTGAATTGACATGAGGTTGAGATTCCTTTGTGTTAAACACTCTAAATGTGATTTAGTTGTTAATGAGTGAATCCAAATGTGAATTGCAATCCAGAATGTTTACCAAATAATAATAATATGATACAGTAACTTAACAGACACTTCTATCCAAAGCATTACACAGTTCACACATACATTTGTGCAACTGGTGTCATGGATCCATGTCTTACTGTAAACTAATACCCTATATCCCTTTCCTAATCCTAAGAGTCTTAAGAGTAAATACAAATAGGCCATGCGATCCACTCTGCCACACACTCACAGGACACCACACAGAGGTGTTTCCCACACTCGGTCTGTGTGTCAGGTGTCAGACCCATGACTAATCTATGTGTTTGGTGACAGCAGTGTCACTTTTTGTTTGTCAACAAATACTGTTCCTCTCTTATCTAACTCCAGACCCACGAGAAACAATCACTGTAGAGGAACCAGAAGTGTGTGTGGTCTGCCACCGTCATGGCGGAGGCTAAACTTAGGGAATGGAGGATAGAGACTCTTTAAGTGTAGTAGTCTGTCTAATGTTTACCTAATGTATCATTTCCAGGTTAAGATGGATGGTCTTCCACTTGTGTTGCAGTGTCATCTCTGGCCAGCAGCAGGCAGTGTTGACCATGGTCTCTACAGCTACCGGTAGACAGTGGTAAAAACACTCCTTAATAGTTTTGCCCTGAATGCCAGCTGTGCTTATCAAATTTTTGGGAACCTTCATACAACATTCGAACAACTTGAAATAACTTAAATCAGAAAACTAAGTATCACAGAATTTTCAGAAACTTTGGAGAACAAAATGTAAATTACATTCAGATGGGTTATTCCAGGTGTCCTTCTTCAACCCCCCCCCCCCACACACACACACACACACCTTCCCACAAGCACCCCAACTCAGTAGAGCGACCAAACACAATGCAAGCACCTCTGCTACACCCAGCCTGGGAGAGAGAAGTGGCTCTTTGTTGGTGAATGGCCACTCTGTGTGAGCAGTGGCTGTGTGTCGTTTTGTCTGTACTTTTGGGGCTGCCTTCGAAACCCAACAATATGTCTCTACCTCCTTGCAGTAGACCAACTCTGTCTAGCTGTCACCACCATGAGTGTCACATCCCTATAGGGTGAAGTAAGTGTCCCTCACGTGTCTCACACACACACACACACAGACATAAACATAGACAAGCTCACACACGTACGTGAAGGCGCGTACGTACGCACATACACAAGTGTTAGATACACACACAGAGTCCCACACACAGACATAAACATAGACAAGCTCACACATGCACGTGTGCACGCGAGCATGTACACACACACATGGAAACGGTGTCGTGGCAAGCTCTGCGGGCCAGGCTGTGTCCTCAACGCACCTGTGTTGGCACCACCTTTGCCCATTTATGCCTGCTACTCCCTGGCTGGCACACAGAGGCTCCGCTGAGCTCAAGTCCACTCTCACATCCGAACGGGCACCATGCCACCCTGCCACCCTGCCCCCTCTCATGCCCACTCTAAGAGGTCTTTCATGTCTACGTGGGCATGTCATATATTTTGCAATGATTTCACTTCCCATAATGTTTCCACTGGATGTTTGCATTGGCTGCAGATGGAATAATTGGAGTGAAATGGAAGCGACAGGGAACGTGTTGATGTCAGTAATTTAGAGGAAGTGTGGTGTATTTTGAGTTTGGGCACGCATGTGTGTCGGATATGCTAATAAATGAACTGAGGTCCTTCGTGAGTGAGTTGTGAGTGATGTGTGGGAGGGGGAGTTTTGTGTGTTTGGCTCTTAGCTGTACTATCCAGCAGAGGTGCTAATGAGCCTTGAAAGAGAGCAGATTTACTAATCACACAGGCATGTATACACACACACACACACACACTTTCCCTCATCTTCGTCTTTCCCTCTTCTTTCCCCGCTTCCCCCGCTATGTCGGTGACTGTTAGAATGTTTCAGAGGATTAGACAATAACAATTGACATCAGTTTTAGGATGAGGATTACCTTGGCCTGCCAGAGTTTGTTACTCTGTCTGAGTAGCAGCAATGCCACTGTTATCTACAGGCTCCTTAGGAGATGCACTGGGGATGACATCATCTCAAGTGTGGGTGGGGTGGAGGGAAATGTGTCTGTGGAAGGGAGGGGGGTTGGGGGGGTGGAGGAGTGTGTATGGTGTGTGACTCGGCTGGGGGCCAGAGACTACAGCAGGAACAGACACTGACTCACCGTCTGTGAGTTTATATGTTAATATGTGAGTTTCCAGCTCTCTCTTTTCCCGCCAAAACTAGCCTACTGTTTCCCCTCCCCCATCCACCCCTCCTTCCCTCCATTATATTCTGTCACTGTGTCCTCTCAGCTCTTTCTATCTATCCCTGACCTCTGACAGTGCCCTGTTGACTCAAGAGGCTAAAGAAGCCACAAAGTGCTCCTCGTGCCTCCAGCCCAAATAGCTTTACAACCTGTTTGGGAGTGGGGGAGGGGAGGGGGAGAGGGAGGGAGGGGGGGAGGGGGCAGGGGCAGAGAATAGATAACTAGACAGTGTAATTTTACATCATCAAATCAAATTTTATTAGTCATGTGCCGAATACAACAGGGTGTAGACCTTACAGTGAAATGATTACTTACGAGCCCCTAACCGACAGTGCAGTTAAAAAAACCCGGATAAGAATAAGAGATAAAAGTAACAAGTAATTAATATAAGTAATTTATGTTCAATATCATCCTCATATCCTAACATTAGATAAAATATTAAACAACAATTAATGTAGTGTCTTGTGTTATACCTGGAGTGCAGGTGAGATACCTGTTAGTTATGCAACACATACTCACAAAACCATCTACGAATTTGTAGGAATGCCTCGAAATATAGCGTACTTTACATGTGTGAGAATGTGTGCTGTATGTACTGTAAGTAGCATACACAGCATTTGTTCGCTCATCTCTCCTTCAACCACTCCCTCCCTCAACACCCTCTCGTTCTCTTTTCTCATCGCCTATTCATCAGTCCCTCACTCACTTTCGCTCTCTCTCCCTTTGTCCCAGACAGATCGTCCAAATATTCACTCTTTCACTTACCTTGCACAACGTCCCTATTGTCACATTCCCTTCACTTTCCTGCACTTTATGTCACAATCACTCACTCAATTGAATTCAAATCAATTCAATATAAGCTAAATGTCCAGTCTGTAACTTTTTACAATTCCAACTTCCCTGTTTTTCAAGAATACGACTAGAAATATCTGAAATAAAGTAGCCTTCTTAGCTGATCTTTACTTTGTACCAACACAACACTCTCAGCATTGTCCTGACCACGATGTCCAAAAAGTGTGTCATAGTCATCACATTTTTTGCTGCTCCAAAATGCACTATGTTACATGTATCTTTCTGTGCAGGCGCCAAACTCAGAGGTTAAACTCGGAAGTGTGCTGAATATCATACTCATTTTTAGTCAACAGTCGCTTATTTTGGTTTTACAACTTTTCACAGGTAACACAATAAGATAGAGAACAAGGAATAGAAAGAGTGCAATAGGCAGATGAGTACAGTATGAGGGATCCAATGACCAATCCTATTGAGATGTGTCTGTGGCTAACTCGGTCCTCTCCGGGGAGTATACGTTGGCAGAGATAAGGATGCCACTGTGTGGCAGCTGGCGCGGAGACAGAGATGGCACTTACAGTGCCAGCCAGGGGAAAGATAACACAGACGCCCCAAAAGGCAAGCAGACAAGCTCACTCAGCTCAATGTTTTTTCCTTCGGGAAGAACCGAGGTCACTGCCATTTAGTATCAGTAGGGCACACACACATATATCCGTGCACACAAGCACGTGCACACACCCACAGCAAGTGATGCCACTCAGAGAAAACACATACATTTTTGTTTCAGCCCTCACACACACCCTTCATTTGTTTGAAATTCCACGGAATAATCTTGACCCCCGAGGTGGCTGAAAGACGCATGCAGTAATATGTCATAAGCCTCACAGCACGAAATCACGATGCCCTCCGCAGACGAGGCATGCAGCCGTAGGATAAAACGTGTCCTTATCTGCTGTGACCTGCTCGGTCGAGCTACAATAGTGGAGACCAAATGCAATTGAAAAAAATAACAAGAAGCCAACAAAGACGTGGAAGACCGGGTCTTTAGACCTTTTTAAGGTAAGGCCTACATCGGCACTACTCAGTGTTTCCCCTATTTTCAGCAGTGGCCCACTGACTGGAAGTCTATGGGAACAGCTAGCATGTCATTACGCTAACGCTAGAGGGCCTGGAGTGCACACACTGAAACAGTCATGTAGTGAGAGAGAAGGGGAAAGGGAAAGAAAGGGAAAGAGAGAGGAAAGGAAAGTAGAAAAGGGAAAGAGAGGTGGGAAAGAGAGAGTGGGAAAGAGAGTGTGTGTGGGGGTGGGGGGTGTCCTTAGTGCCTCCTAGCTTGCCATTCTGGTCGCCCAGACAAAGGGCCATTGTCCCCAGGGCTCTGCACACGTCAACAATGGACTGAGTGACAGGCGACTCCAAACCTCAGTGCCGGCAATGGCAGCTTTGTTTAGAAGGGCTCGTATTGTGGGGGACAATGGCCTCGGTGCTCTGTTCTGGCTCTCTGTGTGGAGAGAGCTAGGTAGCGGCCCAACGTGGAAGCTTCAAAACAAACTGTTGCGCATCTCTATATCATTCGCTAGTCCTTTTTAGCCCTTTCTAATAACTATTATAGCTATTAGGGCTTTAGGCTCAATGCTGCTTTCCCTCTCTTTCTTATCTCTCTCCATCCTATTCTCACTCTTGTTTGTTGCCATGGGGTGTCAGAGCTGTGCATGTGTGGATCTCTGTCTAAACCTCTGTCTGCTTCTCTCTTTCTCTCCCTCTCCCCTCCTCCTCTATCTTTCAAGTCTTGTTTGCTTACATGGCTTTCCAGGACTGGAGTCACACTGCTAAGTGGAGGCTTTGCGAAATGGGAGAAGCTGAAGTTTGTCATAAGGTGAAGTCATAAGGATCAGAGGCCTCATGCCCATAGGGGGTACACGGGCACATGCCCCATCAAATTTGTCCTGTTTAAAGAAATATATTTTCATTGATTTAATTTTTGTTGTTGTGTCTCTGTATTACTAATAGCCACCTAGCAATTTTACGAAGTTGGCTTTAGCTCGCCCAGATACGTTCCCATTCTCCCAACCTGATAACTAGCTACCTAGAAGCCATTTCAATCAAGTTTTAGCGAAGCTAGCTTTTCTAACTCCCTTAGATGGCATGCACGCTGGCGAGGTTGGTAGACTTTAGAAATAACTACCTAACATTCCTTTCAATCTTTTACCCAGATTTCAGCAGAGATGTAGACAAGCATACAGTAGCGGTGCGTGGGTAAAATCACTGAGAAAGCCAAGCCAAGCCAGTATAAAAGCCATATTACAAACTATGCTGGGATAATTGTGTTGTTTGCTCTATAACCCATTTGTTCATACGCCACCGTGACATACAGTAAGGCCGTGACAACAAAAAGACAACAGTCACCAAGTGGTGGAATAAAATCACCAACCTATACGTTTGTTTAATCACCAGACGGGAGAAGTCCACAAAGAAAATGTGCATGTAGCAAACAGTTATATCACATGCAGCATGGTCAAGCAAGTTCAGGTTTTCGACAGTTTTTGACAACAACTACTGATTTAGAACCACAGAGTAACCTCAAGTCCACACAAAACTGGAGCACAGTCTCCACTATTTCAACACCATTTCAACTTAAACATTTAAACATCATCATATTAACAAGGCTATAAATTCTTAGATTATTACACTGAAAACAAACTTAAAGATACTGTATCCAAAAATATTTAGTCTAATCAATGTTGCTAAATATCATGTGGCTGCCCATGGTACTGATTTCTGGCACAGGCAGACAAGAAACAGACAATTTTTTCTGAAGACAATGTCTTGCTTAAGAAGCGATTTGATTGGTCTAAAGCCAAATCCAAACTGGCCAAACCCAAAGTTGAGCCCGCTCAATGCTGATTGGCTAATTATTGTCATAATTCTTTTATGGATTTGCCAAAAGACACCTAAAGACTCTCAGACCATGATAAACAATATTCTCTGGTCTGATGAAACCAACATTGAACTACTCGGCCTGAATGCCAAACGTTTCATCTGAAGGAAACCTGGCACCATCCTTACTGTGAAGCACGGTGGTGGCAGCATCAAGCTGTGGGGATGTTTTTCAACGGCAGGAACAAGGCAAAGATGAACGGAGCCAAGTACAGAGAAATCCTTGATGAAAATCTGCTCCAGAACGCTCAGGACCTCAGACCGGGTCAAAGGTTCACGGGACAACAGGACAACAACCCTAAGCACACAGCCAAGACAAAGTGCAGGAGTGGCTTTGGGACAAGTCTCTGGATGTCCTTGAGTGACCCAGCCAGAGCCCGGACTTGAACCCGATCAAACATCTCTGGAGAGACCTGAAGATAGCTGTGCAGAAACCCTCCCCATCCAACCTGACAGAGCTTGAGAGAATCTGTAGAGAAGAATGGGAGAATCTCCCCAAATGCAGTTGAGCCCAGCTTGTAGCATCATACCCAAGAGGACTCGTGGCTGTAATCACTGCCAAAGGTGCTTAAACAAAGTACTGAGTAAAGGGTCTGAATACTTATGTAAATGTGGTTTCGGATGTTTATTTGTATATACAGTTGAAGTCTGAGGTTTACATACACCTTAGCCAAATACATTTCAAATCATTTTTCACAATTCCTGACATTTAATCCTAGTAAAAATTCCCTGTCTTAGGTCAGTTAGGATGACCACTTTGTTTTAAGAATGTGAAATGTCAGAATAATAGTAGTGAGTGATTTATTTCAGCTTTTATTTATTTTATCACATTTCCAGTGGGTCAGAAGTGTACATGTATACTCAATTAGTATTTGGTAGCATTGTCTTTAAATTGTTTAACTTGGGTCAGACGTTTCGGGTAGCCTTCCACAAGCTTCATACAATAAGATTGTGAATTTTCGCCCATTCATCTTGACAGAGCTGATGTAACTGAGTCAGGTTTGTAGGCCTCCTTGCTCGCACACGCTTTTTCAGTTCTGGACACAAATCTTCGATGGGATTGAGGTCAGTACTTTATGATGGCCACTCCAATACCTTGACTTTGTTGTCCTTAAGCCATTTTGCCACAACTTTGGAAGTATGCTTGCTGTCATTGTACATTTGGAAGACCCATTTGCGACCAAGCTTTAACTTCCTGACAGATGGCTTGAGATGTTGCTTTAATATGTCCACATAATTTTCCTCCCTCATGATGCCATCTATTTTGTGAAGTACACTAGTCCCTCCTGCAGCAAACGACACCCACAACATGATGCTGCCACCCCGTGCTTCATGGTTGGGATGATGGTCTTCGGCTTGCAAGCCCCCCCTTTTTCCTCCAAACACAACGATGGTCATTATGGCCAAACAGTTCTATTTTTGTTTCATCAGACCAGAGGACACAATCTTTGTCCCCATGTGCATTTGCAAATCACAGTCTGTCCTTTTTTGTTGCGGTTTTGAAGCAGTGGCTTCTTCCTTGCTGAGCGGCCTTTCAGGTTATGTCTCTGTAGGACTCGTTTTATTAATGTGGATATAGATTATTTTGTACCTGTGTTCTCCAGAATCTTCACAAAGGCCTTTGCTGTTATTCTGGGATTGATTTGCCCCTTTTGCACCAAAGTACCTTCTTCTCTAGGAGACAGAACGCATCTCCTTCCTGAGCGGTATGATGGCTGATGATGGTCCCATGGTGTTTATACTTGCCTACTATTGTTTGTACAGATGAACGTGGTACCTTCAGGTGTTTGGAAATTGCTCCCAAGCATGAACCAGACTTGTGGAGGTCTACAATTTTTGTAGACTTGGCTGAGGTCTTGGCTGATTTCTTTTGATTTTCACATGATGTCAAGCAAAGAGGCACTGAGTTTGAAGGTAGGCCTTGAAATACAGCCACAGGTACACCTCCAATTGACTCAAATGATATCAATTAGCCTACCGGAAGCTTCTAAAGCCATGACATCTTTTTCTGGAATTTTTCAAACTGTTTCAAGGCACAGTCAACTGAGTGTATGTCATCTTCTGACCCATTGGAATTGTGATACACGGAATTATAAGTGAAATAATCTTTCTGTAAACAATTGTTGGAAAAATAACTTGTCAAGCACAAAGTAGATGTCCTAACCGCCAAAACTATAGTTTGTTTACAAGATATTTGTGGATTGGTTGAAAATTGAGTTTTAATGACACCAACCTAAGTGTATGCAAACTTCCGACTTCAACTGTATATATATACAGTACCAGTCAACATTTTGGACACACCTACTCATTCCAGGGTTTTTCTTTATTTTGTAATATTTTCTACAATGTAGAATTAATATTGTAGTCATAAACTATGAAATAACACATATGCAATCATGTAGTAACCAAAAAAAGTGTTAAACAAATATTGATATTTGAGATTCTTCAAAGTAGTCACCCTGGATGGCAGCTTTGTACACTCTTGGCATTCTCTCAACCAGCTTCATAAGGTAGTCACCTGGTATGAATTTGAAATAACAAGTGTGCCTTGTTAAAAGTTAATTTGTGGAATTTCTTTCCTTCTTAATGCGTTTGAGCCAATCAGTTGAGTTGTGACAAGGTAGGGGAGGTATACAGAAAATAGCCCTATGTGGTAAAAGACCAAGTCGATTTTATGGCAAGAACAGCTCAAATAAGCCAAGAGAAACGACAGTCCATCATTACTTACGGACATGAAGGTCAGTCAATCCGGAAAATTTCAAGAACTTTGAAAGTTTCTTCAAGTGCAGTCTCAAACACCATCAAGTGCTATGATGAAACTGGCTCTCATGAGGACTGCCATAGGAAAGGAAAACCCAGAGTTACCTGCCTCAGAAATTGCAGCCTCATATAAATGCTTCACAGACTTAAAGTAACAGACATCTCAACTTCAACTGTTCAGAGGAGAATGCGTGAATCAGGCTTGCCGCCATTGGACTTTCGAGAAGTAGAAACTTGTTCTCTGGAGTAAGGAATCACGTTTCACCATCTGGCAGTCTGATGGAAGAATCTATGTTTGGCGAATGCCAGGAGAACACTACCTGTCCCAATGCAAAGTGCCAACTGTAAAGTTTGGTGGTGGAGGAATAATGGTCCCCTTAGTTCTAGTGAAGGGATATCTTGTCACGCCCTGGCCATAGAGAGGCTTTTTATTCTATATTTTGGTTAGGCCAGGGTGTGACTAGGGTGGGCATTCTATGTTCTTTTTTCTATGTTTTTGTATTTCTTTGTATTTGACCGGGTATGGATCTCAATCAAGGACAGCTGTCTGTCGTTGTCTCTGGTTGAGAACCATACTTAGGTAGCTCTTGCCCACGTGGGTTTTGTGGGTAGTTGTTTCATGTTTAGTGTTTGTATCACCTTTCAGAACTGTTTAGGTTAGTCCTTTTGTTACTTTGTATTTAGTGTTCAGTTCTAATTAATAAATATGAACACGTACCACGCTGCATCTTGGTCCTCACCTTCTTCCTCTGAATGCCGTTACAGAACTACCCACCACCAACGGACCAAGCAGCATGGTAAAAATGAGAAATGGACATAGGAGGACATTCTGGATGGGAAGGGATCCTACACATGGGAGGAGATCATGGTTGGAAGGGAGCCTCACATGGGAACAGGTGGAGGCAGCCAGGAGAGCGGAGGCAGCAGGAGAAGGGAACCAGCGGTACGAGGGAACACGGCTGGCAAGAAAGCCCGAAACATTTTTGGGGGACACACAGGGAGAGGCGGAGTCAGGTTGGAGACCTGAGCCCACTCCCCATGCTTACCGGGGCGAGCAGGTGACAGGTCAGGCCCCGTGCTATGGGGTGATGCACACTGTGTCTCGGCCGAGGATTCACAGGCTGGTGTGCTCGGTGCCAGCGTTCCGCATTTGCCGGAGGGGGGCAGCTATGTGGTCGAGACCACCAGTGCACCTCCACGGCCCTGTGTATCCGGTGCCTCGGCCAAGGAAGAGGCCGCCTGTATGTCTCCCCAGACTGGTGAGTCCTGTGCCTGCTCCCAGAACCAAGTCTTCCTCCAGTCCGGATTTGCCAGAGGCGCCCTCCTGTCCGGAGCTGCCAGAGCCGCCCTCCTGTCCAGAGCTGCCAGAGCCGCCCTCCTGTCCGGAGGCGCCAGAGCCGCCCGTCAGTCCAGAGGCGCTAGAGCCGCCCATCAGTCCGGAGGCGCCAGAGCCGCCCCGCCCTTCACTCCGGAGCCGCCAGAGTCGCCCTTCACTCCGGAGCTGCCAGAATCACAGCCCCTGAGTCCAGAGGCGCCCTTCAGTCCAGTGGCGCCCTCTACGAGGGTCTTCAGTCCGGGGCCCGCTGCGAGGGTCCCCGCTCCAGAGGCACCATCTAGGTGGGCCAAGACTGAGGTGAAGCGGTGTCCACATCCCGCACTGAGCCGCCGCCGTAAAGAAGGCCCACCCGGATCCTCCCCTTTAGAGTCATGTTTTGCGGCCGGAGTCCGCACCTTTGGGGGGGGGACCATTATTGTCACGCCCTGGCCATAGAGAGCTTTTTATTCTATATTTTGGTTAGGCCAGGGTGTGACTAGGGTGGGCATACTATGTTCTTTTTTTGATGTTTTTGTATTTTTTTGTTTTTGCTATTTAGTGTTCAGTTCTAATTAATAAATATGAACATGTACCACGCTGCATCTTGGTCCTCACCTTCTTCTGAATGCCGTTACACATCTTAACTCTACAGCAGACAATTCTGTGCTCACAACTTTGTTGAAAGTTTGGGGAAGGCCCTTTTCTGTTCCAGCATGACAATGCCCCCTTGCACAAAGCAAGGTCCATACTGAAATGGTTTGTCAAGATTGGTGTGGAAGAACTTGACTGGCCTGCACAAAGCCCTTACCTCAACCCCATCATACGCTTTTGGGATGAATTGGAACGCCGACTGTGAGCCAGGCCTAATCGTCCAACATCAGTGCCCGATCTCACTAATGCTCTTGTGGCTGAATGGAAGCAAGTCCTCACAGCAGTGTTCCCACATTAAGTGGAAAGCCTTCTCAGAAGAGTGGAGGCTGTTATAGTAGCAAAGGAGGGGACCAACTCCATATTACTGCCTATGATTTTGGGATCAGATGTTCGACGAGCAGGTGTCCACATATTTGTGATTTATTCAGCCCAGATGCAATTGTAGTTATGTTTTCAATAAACCTTTAAAGGTGCAATATACAGAAATCGCTCCGCTACTTCCATGTTGCTAGAGTTCGAACAGTTTGCCGAATTTCAGTTAATGTGAAAAAACAAGCAAGTATATCATAGAGAATCATTGTACCATCTAAATCGTTGTGAAATATCTTTTAAATTACCAAAATTATTGTATTTTCAGCTCTTTGAAGCTGGTGTACAAAACCGAAAGTAAAGCACACAAAAACTAACTTAAGAATGGGAAGCATAGAAATACCGCTCTTAGAACTGATCCACCGCTTCACATGAATCCGAGGAACATGGACTGTTAATCATTCAATTCGACTCAGTTTCAAATTGTTCACAGAAAGCAGGATTTTGTAGTAAGGCTATTTTAGGATATTCAGAGATTCAGAAATGTGTATCTGGCAGTAATCAGCATGATGGATGAAAGTAAAATAGATGAGTAAATAATAGGAAACTAGACATTTTTTTTTACCTTGAATTAAGAATAATTATTATGGCTCTAGATTGCAGGAAAAAGCTGATTCAGGTGTTTGAAAAATGCAAAATTCTCCAATTTACGGCCTAGCCACCCTCCAGACCACCCCCCAGCCATACTAACATACTTTGTGCCCGCTCAGATTTTAGGGGTACCGACGCCCCTGGCAAGGATATAATGTGTGTATGATTTAATCAGGAGTTATTGTATATAGAAAGTGCTGACCTAACCAATGTGTGATTTCCAATTCCATTGAAGTGGGCTTGGAGGGATACCTTGCCAGAAATCAAGTGTTTGTGCTGAATGCTACGGTACTATTCCATCTCAATTTCACTCCTCCTCTGTTAGTAATAGTTACTGAAATAATAACTTGAAAAGAGACTCAGTTGACACACTTTTAAAGGGTTGAATACTTTCTGCGGTCTAGCCCTATTGTCCTACTGTTGTTACTTTGCAGACGGAGCAAGTTATAGGATCAGCGTGGCATATCCTCATTTACAGTGAGTGTGTTTCACTCGCTCTCTCTCTGGGTCAATAGTGCAGTTCCATTTCCATAATAAACAACACTGGACATCGCCCTTGTCTCATTTATCCCTAATATATAAAACATTCAATCCCTAATGCATACAAGAACGCCAATAGCGAAAAGCCAACCTTCCCGTCCACCTGATGGGTTTCAAGAAACACCACGCTGCCTATGCTACTGCTGTCAAATCCATCAGGTCCACTTACTACTCAAACCTAATAGACAACAACCGAGGAAACCCGCGCCACCTCTTTTCCACCATCAACTACCTACTCGAACCAGCTGAGTCACCCACAAACACTGGACCTTCCATGAGCTGCTTCACTCCGACCTCACTTGCTGAGATGTTGTCCACTATTTAAAAAAATATATGCCATAATCTGTGCCCTTGACCCCATCCCCACAACCAAATAAATCTTGTTCCTCCACTCAGCCCTTTTATAACAAAACTGATCAACACGTCCCTCCAAACAGGTGTCGTTCCCTCCCAATTCAAATCAGCAGTTATCTCCCCTGTCCTGAAAAAACCCAGCCTCGACGTACCGACCAATCTCCAACCTCCACGTCTTGTCCAAAGTTATGGAAAAAGTTGTTGCTAAACAACTACAGTCACATGTGATCTCCAATGGCCTCCTATGAGGCTTTCCAATCTGGTTTCAGGCCGAACCACAGTACAGAACTGCCCACGTCAGAGTGGTAAACAACCTCCTCCTGTCAGTTGACAGTGGACTCACTGACACTGAACATCCTTGTCCTCCTTGACAGTGGACTCCTGAACATCCTTGTCCTCCTTGACAGTGGACTCCTGAACATCCTTGTCCTCCTTGACAGTGGACTCACTGACACTGAACATCCTTGTCCTCCTTGACAGTGGACTCCTGAACATCCTTGTCCTCCTTGACAGTGGACTCACTGACACTGAACATCCTTGTCCTCCTTGACAGTGGACTCCTGAACATCCTTGTCCTCCTTGACAGTGGATTCCTGAACATCCTTGTCCTCCTTGACTTCAGTGCCGCCTTCGACACGGTTGACCACAGCATCCTCCTGGGTTGATTGAAGGAACACATAGGTCTTGTCAGTACTGTCCTTAACTGGTACACCTCATACCTTTCAAACTGCACACAATATGATTTCATAGGAAATGCCAAGTCAGAACCCACCACGATCACCTGTGGTGTCCTTCAAGACTCCTTCCATCCTATTCATCATCTACATGCTCCCCTTTGTCTCCTTATCAGGAAACACAACATCCAATTCCACTGCTATGCTAACAACACACAGATCTACATAAAAACAACCACGGACTCCCTCTCTTCCATTAACAACCTCACCAACTGTCTGGATGACATCACGGCCTAGATGTCAAAAAACCTTCCACAATTCAACAATACTAAAACAGAAGCAATCCTCATTGGCATTCCACTCCACAACCACTCCCATCACCACCCTTAACCATGGCAGCCACTCCATTCCCCTGTTCACCTACATCTCCAACCTTGGAAAGTTACTGAAACACTCCCTCTCTTTCTCCGTCCACATAAAATCTGTTTGCAAAAAAACATTATTTCACTTGAAAAACATCACCCGGCTTCGTCCTGTTCTCTCCAAACCTGATCTGGATAAGCTGGTCAATTCCCTCATCACCTCCTGACACAATTACTGCAATGCCCTCCTTGGTGGTCTCCCCTCAAAAAACATCTACAGGCTGCAGCTTGTGCAGAATAGCTCTGCCAGGGTCCTTAGAGGAACCCGGAGATCTGCCCACATCACCCCCATTCTAGCTACCCATCCAATTCAGAATCAATTTCAAAATCCTCCCGTTAGTCTTCAAAACCCTCAATGCCACTGGTCCCTAATACCTCAGTGAACTCCTCAGCCCCAGTCTTCACGGTCACTCCGGTCAAATGATCAAAGGCTCCTTGCAGTCCCAAAGACACGCTTCAAAACAATGGGTGACCTAGCATTCTGCTGTCCCGGCCCCCGGTTCTGGAACGAGCTTTCCCCCCAGCCTCCGCATGCCTCAGACCAACACTGCCTTTAAGTCTGAGCTCAAGAATCACTTCTTCAAACTGGCTTTTGCTTAATATGATCTCTGTTGTGGTGTCAATTGTTGGTCTTATACGTTGGCTTTGAGTTCTATTGTTCTGTCCTTGTTTCCTCCTTTATTATTTTGTGTATCTTGTATATTACTCGACCGCTAGCTATCTTATAATGTTTTTAGCCCTTTTATTAAAGATTTTTCATTTTAATGGTTGCTCTCTATTTAAAGAGCTTTGTGATTTACGCATGTAAATGAAAAGCGCTCTACAAATGTAATGTATTATTAAGACAATCACTTTAACACAATATAAAACCCAGGAGGCACAAAAAGTCTATCCCGGGTATTTTCAAATCCATGTACTGTAGGCCTACTGCTCACTTTTGAGTCAAGTGAGAACTTGACTATGGAGGATATGAATTTCAAGTTCTTTGGAAGAAGATTCCAAAGAATGGCAGCTGAGTGCCAAAGGTGGATTTTCCCGTACCACTCTTAAATCTGAAAAGAACCATGAAGATTTCACTCCTTCTAGTGGAACAGTTATGGTTCAGAAAGGAAATGCAGCGTAGAAAGATGTGTAACCATTTATTAAAAAATGAATAATGCAAATTGAAAAGGCTTGCGGGTTCAGTTGCACTTGCACCAGGGAAACCCTGCTATTGAGTTTTTACCCCTGGGGAGATGGTCAAGGGACGTGACCAGATGAATGAACTTATCAACGGTAAGTCTATTAGTCAAGTTTAGTTGTCTGTGTGTGAGTAATGTGTACAGTGCTCACTGACATCTGTCAGTGTCTGTGTTTGTGTGATGAGGCGAGCTAGCTAGTCAGTCTACGAGTGTGATGAGTTGCTATATAATTGTCATAATGGTCATCAAAGTTATTACATACCTTTATATCAAACAGGAACCATTTACAATACTTGTAAAAGTGTGTGTGTGTGTGTTCATGCATGTATTTCACTGAGGTTATGTGTAGTCATTGGAATTGTGTTGATAGTACTTGAAAATGTATTGGCTAGAATAGATTATGATGATGGACTGAATGTTAAAGGATTATATATTGCTATTTTTCTTATTCTTCTGATGAAAAACATCTGCAAGAAAACGGTCAGCTAGGAAAGGAGCAAACAAAAATACATCTAATATCAGAGCTGTATAAAAGCATAAACGCAACATGTAAAGTGTTGGTCCGATGTTTCATGAGCTGAAATAAAGATCCCAGACATTTTCCTAACGCACAAGTTCAATTCTCAAAAATGTTGTGACTGTATTTGAATTGTTTTATCCACGTTTATTTGCTTCTCAGTCTCTTCAGACAACGAGTGGGTCTTAGTTTATGAGCTGTAGTAACGAGTGACTCTGGTGTCTGGATTACATTACATAGCACTGCCACTGGAGGCTGGAAAAGTCCAGCATATTCCCTTCGCTGAAAGGCCCGTCACTTCTTGGCAGAAAGATCGCATATGTACACTGTCAAATGAAGCACAACGCTGGAAATCTATTCATATCCACATAAACTAGTCCCGGCATCGTTCTATGACAAACACAGAAGGTTTTATATTGAATTCAATAAAAGAAAACAGAGAGAGGGAAATAGAAATTATACAGCCAAAACATTTAGGAACTGGCAGTCTCTCTCCCTACTTCTCTCGCTCTGTTTTCTTATATTGAATTTAATATATACTGAACAAAAATATAAACACAACATGTAAAGTGTTGGTCCCGTGTTTCATAAGCTGAAATCAAAGGTCCCAGACATATTCTATAAGCACAAAAAGTTTATTTCTCTTAAATGTTGGGCACAAATTTATTTATATCCCTGTTAGTGAGCATTTCTCCTTTGCCAAGATAATCCCAACACCTGAGAGGTGTTGTATGTCAAGAAGCTGATAAAACAGCATGATAATTACACAGGTGCACCTTGTGCTGGGGACATCTCAGGGAAGATCATTTGCTTGCTCATCATCCTAATCAGGGTCTTGACCTTACTGCAGTTTTGCGTCATAACTGACTTCAGTGTGCTAATGCTCACCTTCTATGGCCACTGGCACATTTGGGATTGCTCTGGATCGACATGTATAACAGTGTGTTCCAGTTCCCGCCAATATCCAGCAACTTCGCACAACCATTGAAGAGTGGCACAACATTCTACAGGCCACAATCAACAGCCTGAACAACTCTATGTGAAGGAGATGTGTCACGCTGCACGAGACAAATGTTGGTCACACCAGATACTGACTGGTTTTCTGATCCACTGTGCACACTTGTCACCATCGTTACACGCACCTGCGCGCCATCAGACCCACTTGGACTACATCACTTTCCTGATTACCTTCCCTATATATGTCACTCCCTTTGTTTCCTTCCAAGGCATCATTGTTTCTGTTCCAGTGTTATGCATGTGCGTTGTTCGTGGTGCTTGTTTTGGATTATTTATTAAAACACTCACTCCTTGATCTTGCTTCCCGACTTTCAGCGCACATCGTTACAATTAGGGCCTACTGAATTTATTTAAATTGACTGATTTCTTATATGAACTGTAACTCAGTAAAATCTTAGAAATTGTTGCATGTTGCTTTAAAAATGTTGTTCAGTGTATTTCCTTGATAGTCAGCAAATCTTCAGAGAAACATTCAATTTCCTACACACGTACATTTTCTTTAGAGTAGTACAACTTTATTTGTTCTGTTATTAGTGGGCAGAAACAGTATTAAAAAGTTAATGATGTATTTAAGAAAGAATGAGTCATAGGCATTATCATGAATACACATTAAAGGCATGTTTTAAACAATACATTGTGTGGTTTCAGAATTGATACAGATAAGCTGCCGTTTCTCATTTTAGTTGCTGCCTAGAGAGACCAGAGCTTACTCTGACCCTTTTTAGCTCCCACTCCCTCCACTCCCTTCCCTGTTTTAGCTCTTTTCAGATAACCTTTACTCTGTGCTCAGGGATGTGTCAAATGGAAAAAATGTGTTTGAGTATAGCCTATACACATTCTCTGTGAGATGTATTTATAGGAGATTTTATTAAACTCAATATTACAGTGTCCTTCGTGTTTTGTGCACTCAGTGAATGTGCATGTACATGTAGGCAGTGCGCAAGTGTGACAATAAGTGAATGTAGCCAATACATTCTGTTGTTTGTATGTGTAAACATACAGTGGGGCAAAAAAGTATTTAGTCAGCCACCAATTGTGCAAGTTCTCCCACTTAAAAAGATGAGAGAGGCCTGTAATTTTCATCATAGGTACACTTCAACTATGACAGACAAAATGAGAAAAGAAATCCAGAAAATCACATTGTATGATTTTTAATGAATTTATTTGCAAATGATGATGGAAAATAAGTATTTGGTCAATAACAAAAGATTATCTCAATACTTTGTATATACTCTTTGTTGGCAATGACAGAGGTCAAACGTTTTCTGTAAGTCTTCACATGGTTTTCACACACTGTTGTTGGTATTTTGGCCCATTCCTCCATGCAGATCTCCTCTAGAGCAGTGATGTTTTGGGCCTGTTGCTGGGCAACACAGACTTTCAACTCCCTCCAAAGATTTTCTATGGGGTTGAGATCTGGAGACTGTCTAGGCCACTCCAGGAATTTGAAATGCTTCTTACGAAGCCACTCCTTCATTGCCCGGGCGATGTGTTTGGGATTATTGACATGCTGAAAGATCCAGCCACGTTTCATCTTCAATGCCCTTGCTGATGGCAGGAGGTTTTCACTCAAAATCTCACAAAACATGGCCCCATTCATTCTTTCCTTTACAAGGATCAGTCGTCCTGGTCCCTTTGCAGAAAAACAGCCCCAAAGCATGATGTTTCCACCCCCATGCTTCACATATGGTGTTCTTTGGATGCAACTCAGCATTCTTTGTCCTCCAAACACGATGAGTTGAGTTTTTACCAAAAAGTTATATTTTGGATTCATCTGACCATATGACATTCTCCCAATCTTCTTCTGGATCATCCAAATGCTCTCTAGCAAACTTCAGATGGGCCTGGACATGTACTGGCTTAAGTAGGGGGACACGTCTGGCGCTGCAGGATTTGAGTCCCTGGCGGCATAGTGTGTTACTGATGGTAGGCTTTGTTACTTTGGTCCCAGCTCTCTGCAGGTCATTCACTAGGTCTCCCCGTGTGGTTCTGGGATTTTTGCTCACCGTTCTTGTGATCATTTTGACCCCACGGGGTGAAATCTTGCGTGGAGCCCCAGATCGAGGGAGATTATCAGTGGTCTTGTATGTCTTCCATTTCCTAATAATTGCTCGCACTGTTGATTTCTTCAAACCAAGCTGCTTACCTTTTGCAAATTCAGTCTTCCCAGCCTGGTGCAGGTCTACAGTTTTATTTCTGGTGTCCTTTGACAGCTCTTTGGTCTTGGCCATAGTGGAGTTTGGAGTGTGACTATTTGAGGTTGTGGACAGGTGTCTTTTATACTGGTAACAAGTTCAAACAGGTGCCATTAATACAGGTAATGAGTGGAGGACAGAGGAGCCTCTTAAAGAAGAAGTTACAGGTCTGTGAGAGCCAGAAATCTTGCTTGTTTGTAGGTGACCAAATACCTATTTTCCACCATCATTTGCAAATAAATTAATTGAAAATCCTACAATGTGATTTTCTGGATTTTTTTCCCTCATTTTGTCTGTCATAGTTGAAGTGTACCTTTGATTAAAATTACAGGACTCTCTCATCTTTGGAGAACTTGCACAATTGGTGGCTGACTAAATACTTTTTTGCCCCACTGTATGTGCAAAAATGTGTAGACATAAACGTGTGCACGTATATATGTGCACAAATACGTGAGCATGTGTATGCATATACGTGCACTTGTGTGCGTGACAACAATGCAGACACTAACTGTATAGTTAGAACAAGATGTAGTGTGTGTGTGTGTGTGTGTGTGTGCGTGCGTGCGTGCGCGAGACTGGTGTCTTGCAAGTACTGTTTAATGAAGTTGCCAGTTGAGGACTTGTGAGGCGTCTGTTTCTCAAACTAGACACTCTAATGTACTTGTCCTCTTGCTCAGTTGTGCACCAGGGCCTCCCACTCCTCTTTCTATTCTGTTTAGAGAAAGTTTGTGCTGTTCTGTGAAGGGAGTAGCACACAGCGTTGCATGGGATCTTCAGTTTCTTGGCAATTTCTTGCATGGAATAGCCTTCATTTCTCAGAACAAGTTTAGACTGACGAGTTTCAGAAGAAAGTCCTTTGTTTCTAGCCATTTTGAGCCTGTAATCAAACTCACAAATGCTGGTGCTCCTGATACTCAACTAGTCTGAAGAAGGCCAGATTAGTTGCTTCTTTAATCAGGACAACAGTTTTTAGCTGTTCTAACATAATTGCAAAAGGGTTTTCTAATGATCAATTAGCCTTTTAAAATTATAAACTTGGATAAGCGAACACAACGTGCCATTGGAACACAGGAGTGATGGTTACTGATCATGGGCCTCTGTAAGCCTAGATAGATATTCCATAGAAAATCTGCCGTTTCCAGCTACAATACTAATTTACAACATTACCAATGTCTACACTGTCTTTCTGATCAATTTGTTTGTTATTTTAATGGACAAGAAAATGTGCTTTTCTTTAAAAAACAAGGACATTCCTAAGTGACCCCAAACTTTTGAATGGTAGTGTGTGTGCCGTTAAGCCATGAGAGAAATATATGACCTGATGACAAGAAGAAATAGATCTGAGGAAAAAGGATTAGGGTTATGGTAAGGGTTAGCAGTAGTAATCATTTTAAAATGAGCTGTACTTCAGCTAGTTACAGCAGCAGTGTCAATTCAGAAAAGGAAGCAAACCGCATAAACATAGAACTATACAGTGCCTCCAGAAAGTATTCATACCCCTTGACTTATTCCACATTTATTTATTCCACATTATTTACAGATGGACAATGTACAGCTGCAGTGATCGGTTAGCTGCTTAGAAAGTTGATGTTTAAAGTTGGTGAGGGAAATCAAAGTCTCAAACTTCAGTGATTTTTGCAATTCGTTCCAGTCACTGGCAGCAGAGAACTGGAAGGAAAGGTGGCCAAATGAGGTGTTGGCGTTACGGATGATCAGTGAGATACCTGCTGTAACGTGTGCTACGGGTGTGTGTCGTTATCGTGACCAGTGAGCTGAGATAAGGCAGAGTTTTACCTAGCATAGACTTATAGATGACCTGGAGCCAGTGGGTCTGGCGACGAATATGTAGCGAGGGCCAGCCGACTAGAGCATACAGGTCGCAGTGGTGGGTGGTATAAGGTGATTTGGTAACAAAACGGATGGGACTGTGATAGACTTCATCCAGTTTGCTGAGTAGAAGCTATTTTGGAAGCAATTTTGTAGATCACATCGCCGAAGTCGAGGATCGGTAGGATAGTCAGTTATATGAGGGTAAGAATGGCGGCGTGAGTGAAGGAAGCTTAGTTTTGCAAAATAGAAAGCCGATTCTAGATTTGATTTTGGATTGGAGATGTATAATATGAGTCTGTAAGGAGAGCTTACAGTCTCGCCAGACACCTAGGTATTTATAGTTGTCCACATATTCTAGGTCGGAACCGTCCAGGGTGGTGATGCTAGTCGGGCGGGTGGGTGCGGGCAGCGAACGGTTGAAAAGCATGCATTTGGTTTTACGAGCGTTTAAGAGTAGTTGGAGGCCACGGAAGGAGAGTTGTATGGCATTAAAGCTCGTTTGGAGGTTAATTAGCACAGTGTACAAGGAAGGTTCACAAATATACAGAATGGTTTCGTCTGCATAGAGGTCTATCATGGAATCGCCCGCAGCAAGAGTGACATCATTGATATATACAGGGAAAAGAGTCAACCCGAGAATTGACCAGGTCGATGAAGATGGCTGCACAGTACTGTCTTTTATCGATGGCGAATATGATATCGTTGTACCTTGAGCGTGGCTGAGGTGCACCCGTGACCTGCTTGGAAGCCGGATAGCACAGCGGAGAAGGAATGGTGGGATTCGAAATGGTCAGTGATCTGTTTATTAACTTGGCTATTGAAGACTTTAGATAAGCAGGGCAGAATGGATATAGGTCTGTAACAGTTTGGGTCTAGGGTGTCAACACCTTTGAAGAGGGTGATGACCGCGGCAGCTTTTCAATCTTTAGGGATCTCAGACGATTCGAAAGAGAGGTTGAACAGGCTGGTAATAGGGGTTGCAACAATGGCGGCGGATAGTTTTACCAAAAGAGGTTGGCCTGGGTTGGAGTAGCCAGGAGGAAGGCATGGCCAGAAATGTTTGATTATCATGGATTTATCAGTGGTGACCGTGTTACCTAGCCTCAGTGCAGTGGGCAGCTGGAAGAAGGTGCTCTTGTTCTCCATGGACTTTACAGTGTCCCAAAACTTTTTGAAGTTAGAGCTACAGGATGCAAATTTTTGCTTGAAAAAGCTGGCATTTGTTATAGTAGTTGGTGAACCAGGCGAGGCAGTCGTCAGAAAAACCAAGGCTATTGAGTCTGCCGATAAGAATACGGTGATTGACAGAGTCGAAAGCCTTGGCCAGGTCATTGAAGATGGCACACTGACTGCGTGTATTGGTTCCTGACTTCCCTGAACAGTTGCTTATCGTGGGGACTATTCGATGCTATGGCAGTCCGCCACAGGATGTTTTTGTGCTGGCCAAGGTCAGTCAGGTCTGGAGTGAACCAAGGCTATATCTGTTCTTAATTCTGCATTTTTTGAATGGGGCATGATTATCTAAGATGGTGAGGAAATTACTTTTAAATAATGACCAGGCGGGCCTCCCGGGTGGCGCAGTGGTCAAGGGCACTGCATCGCAGTGCTAGCTGTGCCACCAGAGACTCTGGGTTCGTGCCCAGGCTCTGTCGCAGCCGGCCGCGACCGGGAGGTCCGTAGGGCAACTCACAATTGGCCTAGCGTCGTCCGAGTTAGGGAGGGTTTGGCTGGTAGGGATATCCTTGTCTCATCGTGCACTAGCAACTCCTGTGGCAGGCTGGGCGCAGTGCACTCTAACCAGGTTGCCAGTTGCATGGTGTTTCCTCCGACACATTGGTGCTGCTGGCTTCTGGGTTGGATGCACGCTGTATTAAGAAGCAGTGTGGCTTGGTTGGGTTGTGTTTCGGAGGACGAATGGCTTTCGAACTTCGTCTCTCCTGAGCCCGTACGGGAGTTGTACGGGCTCAAGATAATAACTACCAACAATTGGATACCATGAAATTGGGGAGAAAAGGGAAGAAAAAAAAAAAAAAAGAACAGAATGACAAGGCATCCTTGACTGACGGGATGAGGTCTATATCCTTCCAGGATACCTGGGCCAGGTCGTTTGGATAGGCCTGCTCGCAGAAGTGTTTTAGGGAGCGTGATGAGTGGTGGTCGTTTTACCGCGGATACAGGCAATGAGGCAGTGATCGCTGAGATCCTGATTGAAAACAGTGGAGGTGTATTTGGAGGGCAAGTTGGTCAGGATAATGTCTATGAGGGTGCCCATGTTTACGGATTTAGGGTTGTACCTGGTGGGTTCCTTCATGATTTGTGTGAGATTGAGGGCAGGACTGCCGGGATGTTAAGCATCCTGCCGGGATGTTAGGTCACCTAACAGAACGAACTCTGAAGCTAGATTGTGGGACAATCAATTCACAAATGGAGTCCAGGTCACAGCTGGGAGCGGAGGGGGGTCAATAGCAGGTGGCAACAGTGGGAGACTTATTTCTGGAGAGGTTAATTTTTAAAATTAGAAGTTCAAACTGTTTGGGTATAGACCTGGAAAGTATGACAGAAATTTGCAGGCTCTCTCTGCAGTAGATTGCAACTCCTCCCCCTTTGGCAGTTCTATCTTGACGGAAAATGTTGTAGCTGGGTATGGAAATCTCAGAGTTGTTGGTGGCCTTCCTAAGCCAGGATTCAGCCACGGCAAGGACATCAGGGTTGGCGGAATGTGCTAAAGCTTTGAGTAAAACAAACTTAGGGAGTAGGCTTCTGATGTTGACATGCATGAAACCAAGGTTTTTTCGATCACAGAAGTAAGAAAATAAGGGTGCCTGGGGACCCGTGGGGCCTGGGTTTATCTCCACATCACCCGAGGAACAGAGGAGGAGTAGGATGAGGGTACGGCTAAAGGCTATCAAAACTGGTCGCCTAGATCGCTGGGGAAAAGAATGAAAGGAGCAGATTACTGGGCATAATGTGCAGACATTGGTATGGTAGGGTGCGGGTACAGCGTGGGTAAGCCCAGGCATTGAGTGATGATAAGAGAGGTTGTATCTCTGGATAAGCTGGGTATAAATGGGTGAGGTCACCGCATGTGGGGAAGGTGGGACAAAGGAGGTATCAGAGGTATAATGAGTGGAACTAGGGGCTCCATTGTAAACTAAAACAATGATAACTAACCTAAACAACAGTATACAAGGCACATTGACATATGAGAGAGACATACAGCGAGGCATAAAGTAATCACAGGTGTTGATTTGGAGAGCTAGCTAAGACAACAACAACAGCTAATCAGCTAAAACAACAACAGGTAAAATGGCGATGAATGGGCAGAGGTTTGGTTAACTACACACAGAGCCTGAGTTCGCGGCTGGGGCCAGCAGATAAAAAAATAAATATATAAATAAATAAATATATATAAACAGAAAGGAGTACCGTGATTAATGGACAGTCCAGCGGACATCAGCTATGTTGCCAAGTGATCATAGGGTCCAGGGGGCAGCAATAGATGAAACAGGGAGGCTGCGGCGTAGTCGTTACTATGCTAGCATGCGGGCGACGCGGCGTTTAAAGTTAGTTAGTTGCCCGGGGCTAGTAGAAGCGTCTGCTCCGACGGAGGCCAGTTGAAGGCACAGCAGATGGAGTATTTGTCGACAGACCTGTCGTGGTGGTGCAGCGGGGCGCCGTGTCGACTAAGGATCCAAACCTGGTGGCAAAAGAGGTATTGTAGTTGTAGTAATTTAGTTGTCAATCCGGGAAATGCGCCTGGCTCACGGCTAACTGGTGCTAGCTTCGGGCAGAGGCGTTAGCCACTATAGCCACTCGGTAGCAGCGGTGATCCGGTGCCAAGGTCCAGAGATTACGGCAAGGATCCGGTGGAGTAGTGTGTTCTAGCTGTGTTTGGGTGGAGTCCGGGTGAACAACTGAGTAGGCCGGGAGGTGGGCCTCAGGGATAGCTTCTGTACTGGGTAACTCGGTGGGTGCTAGATAGCTGTGAAGATCGGGAGAATGGCCCAGGGATTACGGCAGGAATCCGGCGTTGTAGTGGAGAGACAGTCCGTTACTGGTAGGCTGGCGATTATTATTATTTTTTTTAAAGGGCTGGTACCTGTGCAGAAGGTCAAGGCAGCTAGCAGTGGCTGACAATGACTAAATAGCTTGTAGCTAATTAGCTGGTTAGCTTCTGATGGCTGTGGTTCTTGCTGTAAGGTCTAAAAATGACAAATAATAGCGGTTCCGTATCACATTGGGTGAGGCAGGTTACCGGAATGTGTATTTGAACTAAAATGGAGAAGAGATTGAAAATAAAATTTGAAATATATTACAACAAAAAAATACGAAAAAAAAGAGAAGTACACAAGAGCATGGCACTTTGTATTGAGTTAAAAAATGTAATTGCATTACCACATTTTTCTTGCAGTATTACTTTAATGCCTTGTTGCAATCAGGATGCATGTTTTGGAATATTTTTTATTCTGAACAAGCTTCCTTCTTTTCACTCTGTCAAGTACGTCAGTATTGTGGAGTAACTACAATGTTGCTGATCCATCCTCAGTTTTTTCCTATTACAGCCATTAAACTCTGTAACTGTTTTAAAGTCTCAGTTGGCCTCATGATGAAACCCCTGAGCAGTTTCCATCCTCTCCGTCAACTGAGTTAGGAAGGATGTCTGTATCTTTGTAGTGACTGGCTTTATTGATACACCAACTAAAGTGTCATTAATAACTTCACCATGCTCAACGGGATATTCAATATATTTTATCCATCTCCCAATACGTGCCCTTTGTGAGGCGTTGGAAAATTCAGGGGTTGAATCTATTTGAAATTCACTACTCGACTGAGGGACCTTACAAATAATTATATTTGTGGGGTAAATAGATAAGTTAGTCATGCATACTCTTATTGCACACAGAGGGAGTCCATGCAACTTATAATGTGACTTGTTCAGCAAATGTTTATTTCTGAACATATTTAGGCTTGCCATAACTAAGGGGTTGAATACTTATTGACTCAAAACATTTCAGCTTTTCATTTGTATTTAAAATTACACTTTGAAATAGAGCCCCACAGTGGAGGTGTCGTAATACCCATAAAACCTAGTGGTCCAACAGGGAAATGGTTCCAATCGTTTTCCACAATAAATGTATCCCATAGAGGAGCATTAGCTGTGCTCTTTTTGTCAGTTGCCCTGTCCAGTTATGTTGAAAAATAAATTATATATATATATTTTTTTATGCACTTTGAGATGATTCTGTATAAAGAGAAGAGCTTTACAAATGTAATAAAATATTATTATTATGGCACTTAGTTTGGTTCACATGACCCACTGTATCAAACACCTTTTGGAGGTCTAATGTAACCATAAAACAACATTTCCCTTAATCTACAGTGGTCAGTTAGATAATGTAGGCAAGTGTCGGTGGAATGGGATTTCCTTAAACCGGATTGGAACTCATATTTGACATACCGGCTCAATTTTAGTTTTTTTTATACATTGGATAAAAGTAGAGACTCAGAGCTAGAAAATGGTATAACATAAACTACAGTTGAGGAACTATGGGTAAGTAATTCTGCTTTGAAAGTTGATAAACTTGTAACACTTTTAAGAAAAAGGCCCCTGAATTTTTTGTTTTTGTTGCATCTACTGGAGAGCTCTTCTTTGTCTACACCCATTCAGCATCGTTCACACCCTCTTAAGCCCCACCCATCTCTTTAAGGATTCACATGTGGGGCCATGTGATATACAGTGTGAATATGGTAGTGTACTAAACAACCGAAAATGTCAAAACTAAAGGCTGGTTTATACTACGTCTATGTCTGACAATTGTCGCATTGACATCATGAACATTCAATTGGCATCAAATTTGTTAGCTGTAAATTGAATGATTTTCAGTGTAACAAATTAGTTAGATTAACAAAACTGAAATGTTTGTAGTAATGTGAAAATGTGCAACATGAGATTTTGTAGCCCATCATCAGATATGTCTATGTCCTGGGAAATTTTCTTTTCCGTTACTTACAATGTAAAAAGAATGTAAGCCTCCCATATCTAATCACATTAGTCATGCTAATCACATTAGTGCACGTTAGCTCAACCATCCCGTGGGGGGACACCGATCCTGTAAAGGTTTTAAGTTGTTACTGATATGCAGTTGAGATACTTTCACAACAAACAATCAGGAGACTATCAGCAGTGAGGGGACATCCTAAAGATGGACTATAGACTACCTTGTTGAAATTATGAGCGAAACTGTTGAGATAGTTTCAGTACTGACATACACGCTGTTGAACTGCTGCTGATAGTCTACAGTTTGTTGAACATTTCTTGTTGAAAGTCAACAGACATGCAGTTGACATGTTACTGATAGTTTGTAGATGCATCTACAGATGGACTATCTAAATAAAGTGTTACCAAAAGAATGTGGTGGGGTTTTTTTTAGAATTTTTTATTTCACCTTTATTTAACCAGGTAGGCTAGTTGAGAACAAGTTCTCATTTACAACTGCGACCTGGCCAAGATAAAGCAAAGCAGTGCGACACAAACAACAACGGGCTTTACCGAGCAAAGACTTGTAGATAACCTGTAGCCAGTGGGTTTGGCTACGAGTTTGAAGCGAGGGCCAACCAATGAAGGCATACAGGTCGCAGTGGTGGGTCGTATATGGGGCTTTGGTGACAAAACGGATGGCCCTGTGATAGACTGCATCCAATTTGCTGAGTAGAGTGTTGGAGGCTATTTTGTAAATGACATCGCCGAAGTTGAGGATCGGTAGGACAGTCAGTTTTACTAGGGTAAGTTTGGCGGCGTGAGTGAAGGATGCTTTGTTTGCGAAATAGGAAGCTGATTCTAGAATTAATTTTGGATTGGAGATGTTTAATGTGAGTCTGGAAGGAGAGTTTACAATCTAACCAGACACCGAGGTATTTGTAGTTGTCCATATATTCTAAGTCAGAACAGTCCAGAGTAGTGATGCTGTACGGGTGGTTAGAGGTGTGGGCAGTGAACGGTTGAAGAGCATGCATTTAGTTTTGCTTGCATTTAAGAGCAGTTGGAGGCCACGGAAGGAGAGTTGTATGGCATTGAAGCTTGTCTGGAGGTTAGTTAAACCTCTTGATGCTATGGGGGCGCTATTTCATTTTTGGATAAAAAGACGTGCCCGTTTTAAGCGCAATATTTTGTCACAAAAAGATGCTTGACTATGCATATAATTGATAGCTTTGGAAAGAAAACACTCTGACGTTTCCAGAACTGCAAAGATATTCTCTGTGGGTGCCCTAGAACGGGAGCTACAGGCAAAACCAAGATGAAACGGCATCCAGGAAACCAGCAGGATTTTTGAGGCTCCGTTTTCCATTGTCTCCTTATATGGCTGTGAATGCGAGAGGAATGAGCCTGCCCTTTCTGTCATTTCCCCAAGGTGTCTGCAGCATTGTGACGTATTTGTAGGCATATCATTGGAAGATTGACCATAAGAGACTACATTTTCCAGGTGTCCGCCCGGTGTCCTCCGTCGAAATTGGTGCATCTTTTTCAGCTGCTGGTATTTTTCCATGCGATTCTGAGGGGAAAGCAGGCTTCCACGAACTGCATATCAATGAAGAGATATGTGAAAAAACACCTTGAGGATTGATTCTAAACAACGTTTGCCATGTTTCGGTCGATATTATGGAGTTAATTCAGAAAAAGTTTGACGTTTTGGTGACTGAATTTTCAGTTAGTTTCGGTAGCCAAATGTGATGTACAAAACGGAGCGATTTCTCCTACACAAAGATTCTTTCAGGAAAAACTGAACATTTGCTATGCAACTGAGAGTCTCCTCATTGAAAACATCCGAAGCTCTTCAAAGGTAAATGATTTTATTTATTTGGTTATCTGGTTTTTGTGAAAATGTTGCGTGCTAAATGCTACTCAAAATGCTAAGCTAGCTTAGCATACTCTTACACAAATTAGTCAATTGCTATGGTTCAAAAGCATATTTTGAAAATCTGAAATGACAGTGTTGTTAAGAAAAGGCTAAGCTTGAGAGCAGGCGCATTATTTTCATTTTATTTGCGATTTTCAGAAATCGTTAACGTTGCGTTATGCTAATGAGCCTGAGGCTTTATTCACGATCCCGGATCCGGGGTGGGGAGTATCAAGAGGTTAACACAGTGTCCACAGAAGGGCCAGAAGTATACAGAATGGTGTCGTCTGCATATAACAGAACTGATATTGCAGGCGAAACCCTGAGGAAAATCAAAACAGGAAGTGGCTTCTATTTTGAAAACTCCATGTTCCATAGCCTCCCTTTGCTGGATTTAAAGGGATATGAACCAGATTCCTTTTCCTATCGCTTCCTCAAGGTGTCAACAGTCTTCAGACATAGTTTCAGGCTTTTATTTTGAAAAATGAGCCAGAACGATAACATCGCGTCAAGTGGTCACATAAGTTTTGCTTGCGCAACAGAATTTGGACAGCCATCGTTTTCCCCTCTCCTACTGTGAAAGACATTTGCGGTTGATATATTATCGATTATATATTTTAAAAACAACCCGAGGATTGATTATAAAAAACGTTTGACATGTTTCTGTGTACATTATGGAATTTTTGTCTGCATTGTCGTGACCGCTCTTTCATGTGGATTTCTGAACATAACGCGACAAACAAACGGAGGTATTTTGGATATAAAAATCATCTTTATGGGACAACATTTGTTGTGTAACTGGAAGTCTTGGGAGTGAAAACATCCGAAGATCATCAAAGGTAAACGATTAATTTGATTGCTTTTCTGATTTTCGTGACCGAGCTACCTGATGCTAAGTGTACTTAATGTTTTATCGTGCGATCGATAAACTTACACAAACGCTTGGATTGCTTTCGCTGTAAAGCATGATTTCAAAATCTGACATGACATGTGGATTAACAAAAGGCTAAACTGTGTTTTCCTATATTGCACTTGTGATTTCATGAATATAAATATTTATAGTAATATTTATTGTATGTAGCACTTTGCTATTCAGCGGTTGTTGATGACACTTGTCCCGATAGGGGGATTGCAGCCATAACAACCTATCTACCTGGCCAACTTCCAGTGAGATTGCAGAGCGCCATTTTCAAATAATGAAATACTCATCATAAAAATTCTGAAAAGATACAACTATTTTACATATGTTTAAATATGAACTTCCTGTGAATCCAACCACGGTGTCAGATTTCAAAAATGCTTTATGGCGAAAGCATACCTTACGATTATTTGAAAACATAGCCCAGCAGACAAATCATTACAAACACTAACCAGCCAAGTAGAAGACTTATACAAGTCAGAAATAGAGATAAAATGAATCACTTACCTTTGATGAACTTCATATGATTGCACTCAGAAGACATTCATTTATTCAATAAATGTTCCTTTTGTTCGATAAGGTATCTTGTTTATATCCAAAAACCCTCTGTTTTGTTTGCGCGTTTTCTTCAGTAATCCACAGGCTCAAACGTTGTCACAACAGGCAGACAAACAAATCCAAATTGTATCCGTAAAGTTCATAGAAACATGTCAAACGAAGTTTATATTCAATCCTCAGGTTGTTTTTAGCCTAGATAATCGATAATATTTCAACAGGACAATAACGTCGTCAATATAAATGGTAAATGGATTCGAAATGGTCGGTAATCTGTTTGTTGACTTTCGAAGACCTTAGAAAGGCAAGGTAGGATTGATATAGGTCTAATCCAGTTTGGATCTAGTTTGTCCCCCTTTGAAGAGGGGAATGACCGCGGCAGCTTTCCAATCTTTGGGGATCTCAGACGATACGAAAGAGAGGTTGAACAAGCTAGTAATAGGGGTTGCAACAATTTCGGCGGATAATTGTAGGAAGAGAGGGTCCAGATTGTCAAGCCCTGCTGATTTGTTGGGGTCCAGATTTTCAGCTCTCTCAGAACATAAACTATCTAGATTTGGGTGAAGGAGAAATGGTGGAGCCTTGGGAAAGTTGCAGTGAGGGGTGCTGGCCAGCCGTAGAAAAATGCTTATTGAAATTCTCAATGTAATGTGTAATGCAAGGGTGAGAACTAACTGATGCAACGGTAAGAAAGGTGAGGCAGAGAGCTGATTTCTGACCAATGCAGTGGTGAGAGTTGAGAAGGAGGTTAAGTATACTTGACTAGAGGAGGTGTGAGGGTTGAGGAGGAGGGATGACACTTGACTAGTGCAGGTTGATACTTGACTAGGGGAGGGGTGAGGTCTGATGAGGATGAGGAATGATTAAGTTCACATCCACAACTGCCCCCCATCCCTTTTGGCCCACTCCCTAGCCCCCAATCCAGTGCTCTTTGCCTTGGCTCTCTGCCGTCAGATGTGGCCCAGCAGAGTGTGGAGCTGCCTGTTCCACAGTGGGTACTGGCAGTGGCCTTTGTGTGCGAGCATGCAGAGCAGCAGGTAGCCGACAGAAGCCGCACTGCAAGGCCCTTTGGACAGGAGTCTTATACGGGGGCCACATTTAGGGGGGGATGGGGACCGATGGGGTGGTGGGCAGAGCAGCACTTTAATAAAGATATTTAATACCTTTTACAAAGGAGCCTTGCCTTTGAAGGGACAGGATGAAAAGGGATTTAGGGAAAACGGAGCAGGAGTTAGAAGACCTAGAAGACCCCAGACCTCTCCAACCAATCATGGCTATGGATTATGGGGTTGAGGAAGGGAGGGGTATGAATGAGTTCATGCAACCGTCACACAACTCTCAATCTGCAAGTAGTATCGGAGTGTGAGACTATACTGAAAGAATGCAGAGAGTGAATGATGTATGTGTTTAAGTTTGACACAAACTTAAGGTTTTGGTTTGGTCATGTGTTATTGTGACCAGAAAGAGGATTGTTTGTATTTACAAGTGATACATCAATTATAATAGTAGTAAGAGGAGATGTTAAAACACACATACTTTTCTGGACTAGGCTAGTTAAAAAAGTGTGTTATAGACTGAAATGTTGAATTATTAAATTGCTCGGTCAAAATTACATTCAATATCCTTTAGGTAGGTCCCAACGCAAAACAATGAACCACTGTTTATTGTATCGTTGTGCAAGTAGAGGTGTACGAGAGACTATGCCACATTATAGGTTGGGGCAATGTGTAGGCCGTACGGCAGACATGCCAAGTGAAAGAGGCCTCTTGTGCTCAGGCCAGACTGTGGGCAGTAAATCTGACCGATGACTAGACCTGAGTTAGTCTCTCAGCCTCCGGTCTCCAGACAGGAACAGGACAGAGCCTTTGTCCCCCCTGCACCACGCTCTCCTCCATATTCATACAACTGAAGACGACATTAATGATGTAGGCTCGGAATGGCCTCACACAGAAAAATCAGTCATTGATTGTATAATGTCATGGATCTCATGGCCCAACAATGTGTGCCTTCAGCTCAGCCATCTGTGGGATTCTACAGAGGCTCGGAAATCTGTACCTTTATATGTCGTATTTTATCCAGTCATAAAGTTATCATTTCAAACTGAGCATGGGAGAGGAGAATGAGTTACAATGGCGGTAATTGAGCGTCAACTTTATACAGTCAAATATTATGCAAGACTGACATTCAACCTCATTTGTTTCTTGTTTCATTGTCCATTAGTCCTCTTTGAAATTCTTTCAGTTATGTAGGAGTAAAATCTATCCATCATAGCTGTGTCTCTTCAGTTGATGTGAAAGACTCCATTGCAGTACTGAAAGTGACCTAAGAAACCATAACATGCATACGTATATATACCACTGCTGCCATTTTCCATGCTGTTATTTTTACTCTACATTTAATCACCACCTTCTCACACACATCTTAAAATTCGATTGATTCGATAAATACTATTCATGTGTTATGAGTAACAATCGTTTTGCACATTTCAGTGCTGTTTGGTGGACAGAAAATCCCACCCTGAGTATTTAAATTGGCCTAGAGTATCCCGTTATTTTTGCCTTTACTCTCACTTTTTCCTTCTTGTCAAGTAATAATTTGTGACTCATATATTCCTGTCTCAAGGCCTAAAATGGTTTTCTTGTTGAACACTACCCCATAAACATACCCCATGTTTACATCATAGTGTGTTACAAAGTAAAGCCTGCTGAAAACAAAACTCTGCCTTATCCAGGAGAACATGTTTAACCCAGAGATTATGTGTAGACATTTTAACTGGTAACTAAAATTTAGAAACTTAAGTGTATTATTACAGTGCCTTCAGAAAGTATTCATACCCCTTTACTCATTCCACATTTTGTTGTACTACAGCCTTAATTCAAAATGGATTCAATAAATAAAAAAAAAAAATCACACCCATCTACACACAATACCCCATAATGATGTTTCATACATTTCTGCATATTTATTGCTAATGAAATACAGATCACATTTACATAAGCATTCACACCCCTGAGTCAATACATGTTAGAATCATCTTGGCAGCGATTACAGCTGTGAGTCTTTCTGGTTATGTCTCTAAGGGCTTTGCACACCTGGATTGTACAATATTTGCACATTATTATTTTTTTAATTCTTCAAGCTCTGTCAAGTTGGATGTTGATCATTGGTAGACAGCCATTTTCAAGTCTTGCCATAGATTTTCAAGGTGATTTAAGTCACAACTGTAACAAGGCCACTCAGGAACATTCAGTGTCTTCTTGGTAACTCCAGTGTATATGTCAGATGTGTGCGTACTGGTAGTGAAGTCAGGTGCATGAGAGCAGAGATTTATGAACAGGCGCACACTTTATTTAGGTAAAAGTGCAAAACGCACAAAACATTCACAAGAATTATGTTTAACAATAAACATCTTTGTGAGAATGTGGAATTCTTTGTGGAATTCTCACAGCGGTTCAGGGTCCAATACATCAGCCACCGGAACCTAGCACCTCTCCTCCGGACCGTATCCCTCCCACTCCAAGAGGTACTGAAGGCCCCTCGCCCGACACCTCGAATCCAGGATGGAACGAGCGTGGTGGAGAGCGTGGTGCAGGGGGACAAAGGCTCTGTCCTGTTCCTGTCTGTAACATACCTCGTTCACTCTCCTCAGGACTTTGAATGGCCCCAAAAACAGCGGGCCCAGCTTCCGGCAGGGCAGGCGGATGGGCATGTTTCGGGTCGAGAGCCAGACCCTGTCCCCGGTGGGAACACTGGGGCCTCACTGTGGTGACGGTCCACGCTGGTCTTTTAGTGCAGCGTGGCCTGCTGCAGGTGACCATGGGTGGCTTCCCAGGTCTCCTCCGCGCGTCTGAACCAATCGTCCACCGCAGGAGCCTCGGACTGACTCTGATGCCATGGTTCCAGAACCGGCTGGTACCACAAATACACACTGAAAGGGGGAGAGGTTAGTGGAGGAGTGGCGGAGCGAGTTCTGCGCCACGAACACCGCCCACTCCCCCGGCCGGTCCTGGCAATAGGACCGCAGAAACCTGCCCACATCCTGGTTCACTCTCTCCACCTTCCCATTACTCTCAGGGTGGAAACCTGAGTTGAGGCTGATCGAGACCCCCAAATCTTCCATGAACGCCCTCCAGACTCTTGAAGTGAACTGGGGACCTCGATCAGACACTATATCCTCAGGCGCCCCATAGTGCCAGAAGACGTGTGTAAACAGGGCCTCCGCAGTTTGTAGGGCCATGGGGAGACCGGGCAGAGGGATGAGACGACAGGACTTAGAGAAACGATCCACAATGACCAGGACCGTGGTGTTTCCCTGTGAGGGAGGAACGGCAATTGTGGAACGGGTAAGGGATGTAGCTTACCCGTTCCACCGAGCAGGAGGAAACATAAACGCTCACGTCCCGAGCCAAGGCGGGCCACCAGTACTTCCCAGTCAGACAGCGCACCGTCTGACCGATCCCCGGGTGAACAGAGGAGGGTGATGTGTGGGCCCAATAGATCAACTGGTCCCGGACAGCAGACAGAACGTACGGACGCTTGACGGGACACTGAAGGGGAGCGGGCTCTGTACGCAACGCCTGCTCAATGTCCGCTTCCAGCTCCCACACGACCGGCGCTCCCAGGCATCAAGCCGGGAGAATGGGAGTCTGATCCATGGGCCACTCCTTTATGTCATACAGCCGGGACAGTGCATCTGCCTTCATATTCTGGGAACCTGGTCTGTAGGACAGGGTAAACACAAAACGGGTAAAGAACATGGCCCACCTTGCCTGACGAGGGTTCAGTCTCCTCGCTGCCTGGATGTACTCCATGTTGTGGTGGTCAGTCCAGATGAGGAAATTGTGTTTAGTCCCCTCAAGCCAATGTCTCCACACCTTTAAAGCCTTAACCACAGCCAACAGCTCCCGTCCCCCACATCATAGTTCCACTCCGCCGGGCTGAGCTTCTTTGTGCCGTGTGCCGTGCCCGCTTCGGTGCCGTGCCCGAGCACTGAGAGAGCACGGCTCCGATCCCAGCCTCGGAAGCGTCCACCTCCACTGTGAACGCCAAAGAGGGATCCGGATGGGCCAGCACGGGAGCCGAGGTAAACAGAACTCTTAGGTGCCCAAAAGCCCTGTCCGCCTCAACCGACCACTGCAGACGTACAGGACCCCCCTTCAGCAGTGAGGTAATGGGAGCAGCCACCTGGCCAAAACCCCGGATAAATCTCCGATAGTAATGGGCAAATCCTAAAAAATTGCTGCAACTCCTTTACCGTGGTGGGAGTCAGCCAATTACGCACGGCTGCTATTCGGTCACTCTCCATCTCCACCCACCGCATGTGGACATGCGAAACCCTAGGAAAGAGACGGACTGCTGAAAGAACAGGCATTTCTCAGCCTTGACGTACAGGTCATGCTCCAACAGTCGTCCAAGTACCTTGCGCACCAAGGACACATGCTCGGCGCGTGCAGCGGAGTATATCAGAATGTCATCAACATACACCACTACACCCTGCCGGTGCAGGTCCCTGAAAATCTAATCTACGAAGGATTGGAAGACTGATGGAGCATTCATCAACTCGTACGGCATGACGAGGTACTCATAATGCCCCGAGGTGGTACTAAATGCCGTCTTCCACTCGTCTCTCTCCCAGACACACACCAGATTGTACACACTCCTGAGATCCAGTTTAGTGAAGAAGCGCACCCCGTGCATTGACTCAATCGCCGTGGCGATAAGAGGTAGCGGGTAACTGTACCTCACCGTCATCTGATTTAGAACTCTATAGTCAATGCATGGGCGCAGACCTCCATCCTTCTCCTTCACAAAAAAGAAACTCGAGGAGGTTGAAGTGGAGCACCGAATGTACCCCTGACGCAGGGATTCTGAGACATATGTCTCCATAGCCACCATCTCCGCTTGCGACAGGGGGATACACGTGACTCCTGGGAAGTGCAGCGTCTACCAGGAGATTTATCGCACAATCCCCCCGTCGATGTGGTGGTAATTGAGGCGAGAGACAAATCTGCATATTCTGGGGGAATGCGCACGGTGGAGACCTGGTCTGGACTTTCCACTGTGGTATCACCAACGGACACCCCTACACACCTCCCCGACCACTCTCGCGACCACCCCGTGAGAGCCCTCCGTTGCCAGGGAATTTTGGGGTTATGACGAGCTAACCAGGGAAGGCCTAGTACCACGTGAAGTGCAGGAGAGTCAATGAGAAAGACACTGATTCTCTCCTTGTGGCCCCCTGCATCTTCATGGCCAGGGAGATGGTGGCTTCTCTGATCAGCCTCGACTCTAATGGTCGACTATCCAGAGCGTGAACCGGGAAAGGTCTATCCACAGGAATAATGGGGATCTCTAAACTAAGAGCTGACGCTCTGTCGATAAAATTCCCAGCTGCGCCTAAAATCGGTGAGCACCTTATACTGGGAATGCGGGGAGAACTCAGGGAAACAAACATGTACAAACAGGTGGACAACAAAGGACTCTGGATGAGAGTGGTGCAGACTCACCTGGGGTGACGCCAAAGTGCCCTGCCTGCTGCCTCAACTCCCAGAGGGACCAACCCAGCAACGACCGGCAGTGTGCCCTCTGCGGCCATATGAATGTGAAGGCCCCTCCTCCAACCTCCATGGGCACCGGAGCGGGAGTGCTGGGAGATGGAACCAACAGAGCCCCCTCAGGACATCCACAGATGACCAGCAGGTTATCCAACCGGATGGACAGATCCACCAGTTGGTCAAAGGTGATGGTGGCATCCCTGCAGTTCAACTCCCGTCAGACGTCCTCACGTAGGCTGCATCGATAGTGGTCGATGAGGGCCCTGTCGTTCCATCCTGCTCTGGCGGCCAAGGCCCTCTAGCGCAAACTTCTATGCGCTCCTCGTCCCCTGCCTCAAATGGAAGAGTATTTCCTCGAAGTGGTCCAACGCCGCGTCTTCCTCTCTCCACACAGCGTTTTCCCACTCCAGAGCTCTCCCCAAGATGCATGAGACGAGGGCGAACAACCTCTCCCTTCCCGAGGGAGCTGGGTGAATGGTGGCCAGGTATAGGTCCAGCTGTAATAGGAACCCCTGGCAAGGTGCTGCCGTCCCATCATAATCCCTGGGAAGGGAGAAACGCATCCCAATGGAGCTGGATCCGGATGGGACGGGTAGAGGTAACCCCGGTTGAACTGTTCGAGGCGCTGGAGAGACTTCCTGTCTCTCCCAGCGGTCCATGGTCTGGACAATGTAATCCATCATGGTACTGAGATGATGCGTGTTCCTGGACGCGCTCCTCGATTCCTCTGACCTGGGTACCTGCTCCTGCTGACTCCATGGTAGGTGTATGATTCTGTCAGATGTGTGCGTACTGGTAGCTCAGGTGCAGGAGAGCAGAGATTTGTGAACAGGCGCACACATTATTTAGGCAAAAGTGCAAAATGCTCAAAACAGTCACAATAATTATGTTAATCTTGAATCTCCCCATCCCGGATCCGGGATCGTGACTAAAGCCTCAGGCTCATTAGCATAACGCAACGTTAACGATTTCTGAAAATCGCAAATAAAATGAAAATAATGCGCCTGTTCTCAAGCTTAGCCTTTTCTTAACAACACTGTCATCTCAGATTTTCAAAATATGTTTTTGAACCATAGCAATTGACTAATTTGTGTAAGAGTATGCTAAGCTAGCTTAGCATTTTGAGTAGCATTTAGCACGCAACATTTTCACAAAAACCAGATGTTTTCAATGAGGAGACTCTCAGTTACATACCAAATGCGCAGTTTTTCCTGAAAGCGTCTGTGTGTAGGAGAAATCGCTCCGTTTTGTAATCACATTTGGCTACCGAAACGAACCGAAATTTCAGTCTCCTACAACGTCAAACTTTTTCCGAATTAACTCCATATTATCGACCGAAACATGCCAAACGTTGTTTGGAATCAATCCTCAAGGTGTTTTTTCACATATCCCTTCATTGATATATCGTTCGTGGAAGCCTTCATTCTTCTCTAAATTCCATGGAAAAATACTTGCAGCTGACTTTTGCGCACCAATTTCGGCGCAGGACACCGGGTGGACACCTGGTAAATGTGGTCTCTTATGGTCAATCTTCCAATGATATGCCTACAAATACGTCACAATGCTGCAGACACCTTGGGGAAACGACAGAAAGGGCAGACTTACTCCTCTCGCATTCACAGCCATATAAAGGAGACAATGGAAAACAGAGCCTCAAAAATCCTGCTCATTTCCTGGATGCCGTCTCATCTTGGTTTTGCCTGAAGCTCACGTTCTAGGGCACGCACAGAAAATATCTTTGCAGTTCTGGACACGTCAGAGTGTTTTCTTTCGAAAGCTATCAATTATATGCATAGTCGAGCATCTTTTTGTGACAAAATATCTTGTTTAAAACGGGAACGTTTTTCATCCAAAAATGAAATTGCGCCCCTAGAGTTTCAACAGGTTAAACAATAAACATCTTTGTGAAATACAAATTATCAATGAACCTACCAGGTACCTCCCCAAAGCCATAAACATGGGCACCCTCATAGATATCATCCTAACCAACTTTCCCTCTAAATACACCTACGCTGTTTTCAACCAAGATCTCAGCGATCACTGCCTCATTGCCTGCATCCGTAATGGGTCTGCGGTCAAACAACCTCCACTCATCACTGTCAAACGCTCCCTGAAACACTTCAGCAAGCAGGCCTTCCTAATCGACCTGGCCGGGGTATCCTGGAAGGATATTGATCTCATCCTGTCAGTAGAGGATGCCTGGTTATTTAAAAAAAATGCCTAACCCTCTTAAATAAGCATTCCCCATTCAATACATTTAGAACCAGGAACAGATATAGCCCTTGGTTCTCCCCAGACCTTACTGCCCCAGACCCAACACAAAAACATCCTGTGGCGTTCTGGATTAGCATCGAACATCCCCCGTGATATGCAGCTTTTCAGGGAAGCTAGAAACCAACATACACAGGCACTTAGAAAAGCCAAGGCTAGCTTTTTCAAGCAGAAATTTGCTTCCTGCAACACTAACTCAAAAATTTCTGGGACACTGTAAAGTCCATGGAGAATAAGAACACCACCTCCCAGCTGCCCACTGCACTGAAGATAGGAAACACTGTCACCACTGATAAATCCACCATAATTGAGAATTTCAAGAAGCATTTTTCTACGGCTGGCCATGCTTTCCACCTGGCTATCCCTACCCCGGTCAACAGCACTGCACCCCCCACAGCAACTCGCCCAAGCCTTCCCCATTTCTCCTTCTCCCAAATCTAGTCAGCTGATGTTCTGAAAGAGCTGCAAAACCTGGACCCCTACAAATCAGCCTGGCTAGACAATCTGGACCCTATCTTTCTAGAATTATCTGCCGAAATTGTTGCCACCCCTATTACTAGCCTGTTTAACCTCTTTCGTGTCGTCTGAGATTCCCAAAGATTGGGAAGCAGCTGCGGTCAACCCCTCTTCAAAGGGGGTGACACTCTAGACCCAAACTGCTACACACCTATATCTATCCTAGCCTGCCTTTCTAAGGTCTTCGAAAGCCATGTCAACAAACAGATTACAGACCATTTCGAATCTCACCATACCCTCTCTGCTATGCAATCTTGTTTCAGAGCTGGTCATGGGTGCACCTCAGCCAAGCTCAAGGTCCTAAACGATATCTTAACCGCCATCAATAAGAAACATTACTGTGCAGTCATATTCATTGATCTGGCCAAGGCTTTCGACTGTCAATCACCACATCCTCATCGGCAGACTCGACAGCCTTGGTTTCTCAAATGATTGCCTCGCCTGGTTCACCAACTACTTCTCAGACAGAGTTCAGTGTGTCAAATCGGAGGGTATGTTGTCCGGACCTCTGGCCGTCTCTATGGGGGTGCCACAGAGTTCAATTCTTGGACCGACTCTGTTCTCTGTATACATCAATAATGTCGCTCTTGCTGCTGGTGGGTCTCTGATCCACCAGTACGCAGACGACACCATTCTGTATACTTCTGGCCCTTCTTTGGACACTGTGTTAACAACCCTCCAGGCAAGCTTCAATGCCATACAACTCTCCTTCCATGGCCTCCAATTGATCTTAAATACAAGTAAAACTAAATGCATGATCTTCAACCGATCGCTGCCTGCACCTGCCCGCCTCTCCAACATCACTACTCTGGATAGCTCGGACTTAGAATACATGGACAACTACAAATACCTAGGTGTCTGGTTAGACTCTAAACTCTCCTTCCAGACCCACATCAAACATCTCCAATCCAAAGTTAAATCAAGAATTGGCTTCCTATTTCGCAACAAAGCATCCTTCACTCATGCTGCCAAACTGACCATCCTACCAATCCTCGACTTCGGCGATGTCATTTACAAAATAGCCTCCAATACCCTACTCAACAAATTGGATGCTGTCTGTCACAGTGCCATCCGTTTTGTCACCAAATCCCCATATACTACCCACCATTGCGACCTGTACGCTCTCATTGGCTGGCCCTTGCTTCATACTCGTCGCCAAACCCACTGGCTCCAGGTTATCTACAAGACCCTGCTAGGTAAAGTCCCCCCTTATCTTAGCTCGCTGGTTACCATAGCATCACCCACCTGTAGCGCGTGCTCCAGCAGGTGTATCTCTCTGGTCACCCCCAAAACCAATTCAGTCTTTGGCCGCCTCTCCTTCCTGTTCTCTGCTGCCAATGACTGGAACGAACTACAAAAATCTCTGAAACTGGAAACACTTATCTCCCTCACTAGCTTTAAGCACCAGCTGTCAGAGCAGCTCACAGATTACTGCAGCTGTACATAGCCCTGTACATAGCCCATCTATAATTCAGCCCAAACAACTACCTCTTTCCCTACTTTATTTATTTTTCTCCTTTGCACCCCATTATTTTTATTTCTACTTTGCACATTCTTCCACTTCAAATCTACCATTCCAGTGTTTTACTTGCTATATTGCATTTACTTTGCCACCATGACCTTTTTTTTGCCTTTTCCTCCCTTCTCACCTCATTTGCTCACATTGTATATAGACTTGTTTGTAATGTATGTTTGTTTTACTCCATGTGTAACTGAGTTGTTGTGTGTCGAACTGCTTTGCTTTATCTTGGCCAGGTCGCAATTGTAAATGAGTACTTGTTCTCAACTTCCCTACCTGGTTAAATAAAGGTAAAATAAAATATATTAAAAAAACATACCACGGAAAATAACAAGCCAGTCTGGCACGTCAACAAACACGTAACACAAGCAATCTTACACAAAGACATGGAGAACAGAGTAATACATGCATGTAGATTAATTGGGGAATGAAAACCAGGTGTGCATGGAACAAGACAAATCAAATGTATACATGGAAAATGGAGCGGCGATAGCTAGAAAGCGGGTGATGTCGACTGCCGAACGTTGCCCGAACAAGAAGAGGAGCCGAATTTGGCGGAAGTCGTGACAGTATATTAGACTTGTGTTTTAGGTTATTGTCCTGCTGAAAGGTGGATTTGTCTCTCAGTGTGTTGGAAAGCAGACTGAACCAGGTTTTGTGTTGGATTTGCCCCAAACAACGTTGTATTCAGGACATAAAGTAGATTTTTTGCAGTTTAACTTCCGTTCCTTGTTGCAAACAGGATGCATGTTTTGGAACATGTTTTATTCTGTACAGGCTTCCTACTTTTCACTCTGTCATTTAGGTTAGAATTGTGGAATAACTACAATGTTGTTGATCAATCCTAATTTTTCCCCTGTCACAGCCATTAAACTCTGTAACTGTTTTCAAGTCTCAGTTGGCATCATGGTGAAATCCCTGAGTGGTTTTCTTCCTCCGGAAACAGAGTTAAGAAGGACGCCTGTATCTTTGTAGTGACTGGGTGTATTGTACACCATCCAAAGTGTAATTAATAGCTTTACCATGCTCAAAGGGTTATTCAATGTCTGCGTTTTTATTTTGTATTACCCATCTACCAATAGGTGCCCTTATTTGCGAGGCATTGGAACACCTTCCTGGTCTTTGTGTTTCAATCTGTGTTCGACTGAGGGATTTTACAGATAATTGTATGTGTTGGGTACAGAAATGAGGTAGTCATAAACACTATTATTGCAAGTCCATCCAACTTATGTGACTTATTAAGCAAATGTTTACTCCTGAACTTATTTAGGCTTGCCATTACAAAGGGGTTGAATAGTTTTCATTAGTAATTTTCTTTAAAAATTCTAAAAACATATTGTCTGTAGGCCAGTGACACAAAATCTAAATTTAATCCATTATAAATGTAAGCTGTAACACAACAAAATGTGGAAAAAGGGGTGTGAATACTTTCTGAAGGCATTGTAGATTTTGAACTACTATCAGGAAAATGGGGGAGATAGGAATTTTGTTTTACACAGCATATTATACACCACTGTCCCTCTGCTGTAGCAGTTTCGGCTGGCCGCAGTTAGAAGGCCAATCTGGGGCCTGGAGCCAGGGGGTGTTGGGTTACAATTTAGAGAACAATAGAGATAGTGCCTGAGTCAGCATTCTGTCTCGCTCCCTCCTTCTCCCTCTGCACCAGAACTGGCCAACCAATTACATCGTATTCTCTCAATGCCAGTACAGACACAAGCCAGCCAGGTCAGTGGGGGAGGGTCATGAGAGAGGGCAGGCAGGCAGGCAGGCTGGCAGGCAGGCAGGCAGGCAGGCAGGCAGGCAGGCAGGCAGGCAGGCGATAGAGAGAAGCAGCAGAGTACAGCAGAGTATGACAGAGCCTCTGGCATACTCTCTCAATTCAATTCCATTCAAAGGGGCATGGGAAACATACACTGAGTGTACAAAACATTAGGAACATGATATGTGAATCCAGGTGAAAGCTTTGATTCCTTATTGATCTTACCTGTTAAATCCACTTTAATTGATGTAGATGAAAGGGAGGACACAGGTTAAATAAGGATTTTTAAGCATTGAGACAATTGAGGCATGGATTGTGTATGTGTGCCATTTAGAGGGTGAATGGGCAAGACAAAAGATTTAAGTGCCTTTGAACAGGGTATGCTAGTAGGTGTGAGGCGCACCGGTTTGAGTGTGTCAAGAACAGCAATACTGCTGGCTTTTTCTCATTCATCAGTTTCCCGTGTACATCAAGAATGGTCCTCCACCCAAAGTACATCCAGCCAACTTGACACAACTGTGTGAAGCACTGGAGTCAATTATGGGCCAGCATCCCTGTGGAATGCTTTCGACACCTTCCATGCCAACGAATTGAGGCTGTTCTGAGGGCAAAAGGGGGTACAACTCAACTTTAAGAAGGTGTTCCTCATGTTTTGTACAGTCAGTGCAAGTTTATTTAACCTTTATTTGCCTAGGCAAGTCAGTTAAAAACAAATTCTTATTTTCAATGACAGCCAAGGAACAGTGGGTTAACTGCCTTGTTCAGGGGCAGAACGGCATATGTTTACCTTATCAGCTCGGGGATCGATCTTGCAATCTTTCTGTTACTATCCAACGCTCTAACCACTAGACAACCTGTCAACAAAAAAGTGAGAAGAAACAAATTTAGCAATATCATGAAAAACTATTCAAAATTAACACTAAACATTGCAATCAAAAAGGTTTAAAAAAGATAAAAAGACAGTTCAAAGGCTATATTATCAGCCTTTTAGCAATGTGCAAATAGTTGTAGTACAAATAGTGGGGGGAGATAGATAAACAGATACATATTGATAAACAGATACATAGATGGTATTTACCATGTTGTTTGTGCTCCACTGGTTGCTATTTTGAGTTTTAATGAAACCTTTATTAAAACTCAACCTTCATTTTATTTAGGTTTTTAGACAATGCATAAATATACAATAGACAACTTAACATTCCACAAACTTAGATCCTCTAAACTACACATGACGTTGGCTGAGGCTTAATGTCCAACCTTCAACATAAAGAAAAAAGACAAATAAAGACAAAACACCAACTCAGACCTAGATAAATTTCAACAAACATTAATCACATCACACTTGCTCAGACACACATGCTCATGCCATATTCATACCCCCTTTCCTCATGGCTATGGGAAACACATCTTGCTGCTGTGATATTTCACAGATATGGGAGTTTATCAATGTTTGATTTGTTTTAAAATTCTTTGGGGGTCTGTGTGATCCGTGGGAAATAAATGGCTTTAATGTGTTCATACATTTGGCAGGAGGTTAGGAAGTGCAGCTCAGTTTCCACCTCATTTTGTGGACAGATCATCACACACACACACACACAGTCAACATGAACCTTCACATCCTGTCAATTCTGTTTGCCCTGGCTGACTTCCTATCCCCAGTAACATCCCCACTGATTTTGATTCCCTCTATAGATGCCCCTGGGGAGCAACCGTCTAACTACTGATATTGACTTGATAGAAATGTCATTTATAGACACTGATAGCTGACAGTAATCTTTAGTCTGCATGGCAGAGAATTGTTTATGTTCTACACAATACATTTCTATCTGAATATTCTGTAACATAGCACCCTCCCAAATAAGGTGAATAGGAGTCAGTAGGCTCAAGGTTGGTCATTAGGATTTCTCTCTGACCTCTGACACAGTTATTCAACAACAAACTAGGTAAACATACAAATACATCGGAGTCCTTTAGCAGATGAGTAAATACAAGTCAATTACAATATAATTGATTGAAACAATCACTCTAGCATACGTTGTCGTCTGTACTTATTCCGTTGTCACATGGGAATATCTTGGCCAACCTTCTCACAACATATTTGCAATGTTGTAACCTTCTTATGACCCATTTGCAACATTGTGTCAATGTTATGTCTTAGCAGCAAAGGTACAACGATACAATGTAACCTCTATGACCTTTGAGTGGTTTAGTTACAACCTATGCCAAGACAGGAATTACATGTCCCAGTCTCCTGTCTCCCATACCTCTCTCTCTGTGTCTCTGGGGGCCCAATAGGTTACTAGTTAGCTAGGAGGACTCACTAGAGTGGGGCCCTGCTGCTAAGCCCAGTCAGATTCCTCACTCTGTGGCTCCAGTCTTAAATCAATGCCATAAAGTCAGAGAAGCCTGGCTCCAACCGTTCCTCAAAGCCACTGTTTGCCCATAGCTGATAAACACCAGGGTCCTCACAGGGGCCCCTCAACTAGACTGAGAATGCTCTGTCCAAATGCTGCTTTTATGGCAGGTGATATTGAGGGGAGAAGGTGAAAGGTTAGTTCAGAGAGACAATGTGACGTGCCTAAAGGGAAGTTGTATCGATGTGGTCACTGTGTCAATAGGAATTAATGGGGGGGGGGGGGGGGTTGGTGGGGTGATTGGATCGGACTGGGGTCGTTGTAGCTATGAAAATACAAATGGCTTTTGGACATGAGGAAGTAGGAAACTGCTGCCATTTTGTTTTGGTCGAATCTGTCTTCTACACAGCCTGGAGGTGTGTTGGGTCATTGTCCTGTTGAAAAACAAATGATAGTCCCACTAAGAGCAAACCAGATGGGATGGTGTATTGCTGCAGAGTGCTGTGGTAGCCATACTGGTTAAGTGTGCCTTGAATTCTAAATAAATCACTGACAGTGTCACCAGTAAAGCACCCCCAGATCATCACACCTCCTCCTCCATGCTTCACGGTGGGAACCACACATGCGGAGATCTTCCATTTATCTACTCTGCATCTCACAAAGACACAGCGGATGGAACCAAAAATTTAACATTTGGACTCATCAGACCAAAGTATAGATTTCAACGGGTCTAATGTCCATTGCTCGTGTTTCTTGGCCCAAGAAAGTCAATTTGAGAAAATGTTTGAGACTGCACTTGAAGAAACTAGACATTTTCCTGATTGACTGGCCTTCATGTCTTAAAGTAATGATGGACTGTCGTTTCTCTTTGCTTATTTGAGATGTTCTTGCCATAATATGGACTTGGTCTATCATCAAATAGGGTGATCTTCTGTATACCACCTCTACCTTGTCCCAAAACAACTGATTGGCTCAAAAGGCATCACGAAGGAAAGAAATTCCACAAATTAACTTTAAGAAGGCACACCTGTTAATTGAAATGCATTCCAGGTGACTACCTAATGAAGCTGGTTGAGAGAATACCAAGAGTGTGCAAAGCTGTCATCAAGTCAAAGGATCTCAAATATATTTTGATTTGTTATATATATATATATATTTTTTTAAATATTTATGGGGGATTGGAAATGATGCAGAAAATTACATTGATGGAAGCCACAATCTACCTGCACTATAAGCTGATCAAGCCATAAAAAAATGAAATAAAACGGGAGGCCTGAGTGAAAAAGTTTGGGAACACCTGGCTGAGTGTGTGTGTTTGCGTGTGTGTGCGTGTGCGTGTGTGTGTAGAATAATTAGGCCTATCAGTATCGCTGAAGCTTTCTGTAAAGGCAATTTCCTTTTAAGCCGACATCTGCAGAGTTTAACGTGAATGCAATGTCCGATAACACAGGATTATGCATTTAAATTGAAATCATGCTGTAGCGCCGAATTTCCACAATACAGATTGAATATAGCCCTTACTATACTTTGTAAACTACTGTTGCTATACTAGTATAACTCTTCTTCATTAACTTCTTCTTCGTGGAGGTGTTGGTGCTTGTCTTCTTCTTCCTCCCTGGCTTTTACCTTACTCTTCCTGTCACCTGAGGTTGATTTGTGACCGACCGGCTTGATTCAGTCTTTTTTTTATTACATTGGATAAAAGTAGAGACTCAGAGCTAGAAAATTGTATATTATACACTACAGTTGAGGAACAATGGAAAAGTCATTCTGTTTGATAAACTTGTAACCCCACTTTTGAGAAAATGGTCCGTGAATGTTTTGGGACACCTGCTGGAGAGCTCTTTGTCTATTCCCATTCAGCATCATTTACACCCTCTTAAGCCTGAGCCCCACCCATCACTTTAAGGATTCACATGTGAGGCCATGTGCCACTAAAACAACCAACGATTTCAAGACGTAAGGCTGGTTTATATTATGTCTATCGACATGTCTGTAGACAGTTGTCGCAGTGACATCATGAACAATCTTTTGCCGCCCGACATCAAACTCGTTATGAAAAAGTATAAAACACAACAAACGACAGGCTGCATGACATCAGAAGCCTGATGGTCCAAAATAGCAAAACTGGTGTATTTTAATTAACACCAATGAACCCATCTGTTTAAAAATGAATGTAGTATTTGTCAATCTATCAAACCAGGCAACTAAAAGCAACTTTCTAAACAATGTTTTGGTTAGTTTCTAGCTCGTTAGCTAGCATTAAGTTAGCTGGCTAGCCAGTTCAAATAATGACCATAACGTACCCTAGAGAGGTTTTAATCCAGCCACAGTGTCAGATTTCAAAATGGTTTTACAGCGAAAGCAAACCATGCTATTATCTGGGGACAGCACCCCATGAAACAAACACATGAAAATCGCATTTTAACCCACCAGGCGTGACAGAAATAACGATATAATTCACGCCTTACCTTTGAAGATCTTCTGTTGGCACTCCAATATGTCCATTAAACATCACAAATGGTCCTTTTGTTCGATATATTCTGTCGTTATATCTCCAAAATGTCCCATTTATTTGGCTTGTTTCATCCAGAAAAATACCGGTTCCAACTCGCGCAACGTGACTACAAAGTATTTAATATAGTTACCTGTAAACTTGATCCAAACAACTTTCCTAATCCAACTTTAGGTGTTTTTAAACGTAAATAATTGATCAAATTTAAGACGGGATAAACTGTGTTCAATACCGGACGACAACAAAGCGGAGCGAGCTTTCAGGTTGCACGCCCCAACCACAACAGTACACTAGACTCGACCCTCGTTCTGAACAGCATACTTCTTCATTTCTCAAAGGAAAAACATCCAACAATTTCTAAAGACTGTTGACATCTAGTGGAAGCGATAGGAACTGCAAGCATGTGCCTTCGAAATCTAGATCCACATAGAAATCTCATTGAAAAGAGAGTGACCTCAATAAACAAAATTCCGGGATGGTTTGTCCTCTGGGCTTTGCCCGCCAAATAAGTTCTGTTATACTCACAGACATCATTCAAACAGTTTTAGAAACTTCAGAGTGTTTTCTATGCAAATCCACTAATAATATACATATGCTATCTTCTGGGCCTGAGTAGCAGGCAGTTTTCTTTGGTTCTTTGGGCATGCTTTTCATCCGGATGTGAAAATAGTGCCCCCTAGCCTTAAGAAGTTTAACTGAGCAGAAGCAGATAGGTAGAGCTCCTCCTAAAATATAATTTTTGTTAAATTGTGTCCGACCAGCTCGAGTCGGTCTTATGTAGCAAAATTTGAAATTGTGTTTTTACATTGGATAAAGTAGAGACAGAGATAAAAATGGTATATCATACAATAGTTGAGGTACAATGGGAAAGTATTCTGCTTTGAAAGTTGACAAACTTATCACCTCACTTTTGAGAAAATGGCCTTGAATGTAAACGTACTGGAGAGCTCTTCTGTGTCTACACCCATTCAGCATCGTTCACACCGTCTTAAGCCTTAGGCCTACTCATCTCTTTAAGGATTCACATGTGAGGCCTTGTACTAAACAGCCAAAGTTTCCAGACTAAAGGCTGGTTTATACTACATCTATCAACAGTTGTCACAGTGACATCATGAACATTCTATTGTCGTCCAACATCATAAGTATATACACAAAAACAACAGCATTACATCAGCAGCCTGTTGGTCCAAAATAGCATAACTAGTGTATTTTAACACCAATAAAGTTATTATATGTTAATCTATCAAACCAGGCAACTAAAAGCAACTTTCTAAAAATGTTTTGGTTTCATTTCCTAGCTGGTTAGCAAGCTAGCTAATGTTAAGTTAGCTGGCTAGCCAATTCAAATAATGACCCCATCATATAGCTGACAATGTTTTAACTTGAGCTAATTTGTATTCATTATTGCAGGAAAATAAACTCACAACGAGGTCATTATTTGCAAGTTAATGGCAAACTAATTACAGAAAATAGCTTACAGTCTTGTTGGCCTAACGTCGTTATATTCTAATTTGACTTTGGTGCAGGTCATGTTGTTCTTCACATTACCGTCTCTGGTAAACACACACACTATATAAAATAAAACTATATTAATCACGCTATATCAAATACAAGTTTGTCACATGCACAGGTTACAGAAGGTGAAAATGGTACAGTGAAATGGTTACTTGCAAAGTCAAGTCTTTTGTTTGGACATGTAGCTAGCTAGGAAAACAATGAACCATAATCCCAACTCATAACATTACTAACCTGCACGAATCTGCAGATATCTAAAGCTAAACAACTAGGTTCAATATTACTTAGTTAGCTAACATTAGGCTATAATTAGCTATACCTTGTGTAGGAGAGTTAAAAAGGTTATTATCAAACGTCAAATTATTAGAATAGTATACAACGCAGAACAGAACAACCAGGTTAAGGGTCAGTGGCCGAAGCCCGTGAACAGGAATATTCCAAGTTCAGACAGAAGGGAAGAGTCAGATCGCTATGATCGCCAGGAACTTTACTTTTGGTGTCTAATTTTAATTGTTGCGCTACTAGTGCTGCCTGTTGATGTAGGCAGCTACAGTAGCTGAATAATGTTAACATCTTCAGGTTTTATTTCATTAAATTTATTTTATTTCATCTGGGTGCTTACGTCACCTGCTAACACCCTGTAGCTCCCGTTCTCCTCAGTCCGAGAAAACACAAAGAGAAAGGTATAGTATGTGTTGTAGATTACTCCTTTTTAGAAGTCCATAAAGTGAAATAAATCAAATATCCCAAGGTTAATCCTGTAGATATTGTTATAAGGGAGTGTGAGATTATTGAAACATGTAACTTTGAGTTTTATTGTTGTTATTAATATAGTTTACAGAGCGCTAAAAAGTATTGCTGTTGCTAGCTAGTATTGCTGTTGCTAGCTTTCTGTGACGCAAACGGTTAGCTGAGCTGCCGACTGATGCTAGCGTTGCATTATGGGAGATGTAGTTTTTGCCATATAAGGTCTGAATGGAATAAAGGTGATTTCACGTTGTAGCTTGTTTGTATTACAGTGTTTTTGTACATGAGTTGTTGTATCTTAATACTGTCACTGAAAGCACCTAGCAATGTATTGGGGATGTGAGACAGGATAAGTGTTTTTTCTTCATGCTCCTGTATAGAACAACTTGTCAGATGGTGCATTGGAGACTGATTTGTTCCTGTCCTGTCTTTTCATAATACAATTGCAGGTATGGTTCTATTGTCTAAGAATTAAGATTATACATTCTTTGTATTAAGGACGGGTTATTATTTTATACATCATGGCTTTATGTATGAATGTGATTATGTGGGTCCGAGAAAACACTGAGAGAGAAAGAACAACTTGTCAGATGGTGCATTGGAGACTGATGTGTTCCTGTCCTGTCATTTCATGATACTATTGCAGATCTACATAAAGCCAAAAAGACAGCCGTGGTGTCGCTCTTCATTTCTTGGTTCTCCTGTGGTACATATAAAGACCGCTACACTAGCAATGCAAATATTACTACACAGAATAATAGTAATAATATTGCTACACAGATCATACACGTAATGTTAGCTATCAAGCCTGTCAGCTAACATTACCTAGCTAGCTAAATGTACGCTATAAATTGCAATGAAAACAACTTCCTGACAAAATTAGAAACGTATAATATCTGAATATGTAGCTAGCTAGACTTCCTTACCCATATACATGGATGAACGCTTCTCCATCTCTGTCACGGATACCATGGTTGCCCTTAGTTTGAAGATGTAATTCGGTGACAGGTGTTTTATACAACAGCCTTCTGTGTGTTCTCTTTCTGACACCCTACGCATATTTGCAATCAAACCCCAGAATTTTCTCCATCTTCTTAGCTATCATACTCCACAGGGCATTCCATTGATTTCAAAACTCGGTCCTCGAGAAAGTGGAGAGAATTAGCAACACTTTTGCAATTCTTTGTGATATCTTTAAAAAAAGCTGCATTAAAAAGTATCACCTACACATATTGAGCAGCTCATGTTATAAACAGAAGCCAGCTGCATGGCAGACCAATCCGAACTCATCTCTCGGCATCCATTATCTCATCCAATCATGACGAGTGGGAAGGTTCCTTTCTTTTTCCGTGGCTAAACCAACTGGGCTCATAATTTAACAATTTGATTTGTATTTACAAATGGCATACGCGTTTGTTATTAAGTCACGTGAAAGTTCACATGTTCCAGAAGGCATTTCTGCCAAAAAACAAATTTTAATATAACATGTTTATGTTATGCCATCATTGTAAATAAGAATTTGGTCTTAACTGACTTGCCTAGTTAAATAAAGGTTAAAAAAAAGTCATACGTTCCAATGGCTCTGCTGTGAAGTAGTGATGCGCAACACAAGCCCAGTTTCCTGGAGCAAGTCACATTTGGCTTGCCTTGACCTCTGTAGGCCTGCGTCTCAGCCTCTCTGGGACCTTGCAGTGTGCCTTGTGGGGACGTCTAGTACACGGTGGGGACCAGGGTCCCATGAACCTGCTGGGTCACCATCTGCTCCATGCTGGCATGAAACCTGGTCCAGCACTATGCTCCACTGCACTGCCCCACCCTACAAGAGTACTTCCCTACATCCTCTCAGTCTCACACTTCATGTGGGGGGGGGGAGCTTGCACGTGTGCTTGTATGAGAGAGAGAAAAAGTGCCCCTGTTGGTTGTTTAGAGTGATATTGTTTAGCTTTGAGTGTTGGAATCTGTTTATGCAATGTGTGTTTTTGTGTGCATGTAAGAGAGAGATAATGGGTCTGACTGTCTGCGACTTGAGAGGTAAGACAAGATGGTACAGCTGTTTATGTTTGTACTTGTGTGGGTACAAACAGCCATGGCCTGCTGTTGTTTTGGAAAGAGTGGGTGGTGTAGGTTTGAGGGTGGGGGTTTCCTTGGATACACAAGGAGCAGGGGTCCTTATCTGCCACACCAAGTTCTTAAAGTACAACAAACCCAACAGCTGTTTGTAAAGGCTGGCACACAGCCTATTTTCCTGCCTTTGCCTTATCCTGTGTTCTTCAATGTTTTACCTCACTGAAGACACCCCTAGTACAGAGTTGAGCTCTAGCATAAAGCACAAGCCCAAATTAAACAAAGGTCATTGTAACCATAGTTGATACTTGTAATGTTTCACACATGCACAAGTTAAAAGGATCGCTCTGAAAAGGGACATCTCTACCTCTTCTTGTGAACCAACCCTCACTTACTCAGTCTAATCCTCCCTTCTCCCCTCACCCCCTCCACACTCCTGCACAAATGACAACCAGATGTTTGTAAGCCAGCTGACTAGCGCATGTGTGTCACAGTCAGATGGACAGCATGAGTGATACATTTTCTCTCTGTGAACTGTGCTCACGCATCGCAATTTTTGGCAGAGAAACTGAACAGAAAAAGGAACAACTTAAAACAAATAAAAAAGGTCATGTTGGCAAACTTGTTTTTCTCCCACAAGTGATGTTTAAATCATTATGTGTATCAAAACACAGTCTAAACGTTGTTTTTGTATCACTAAGCTGAATTACAGAATATAACAAAATAAAGATATGTTTAGACCAAAATTCAATTCATAGCACTGACAATGCAGCTTTCAAAGGCATGGTTGCTGACGATCACAGAGATCGCATGTCGGCTCAATCGGAAATTACCTTTAACATAATAAGCAACTTCTCCTTTTGAAAACGGACTATTTCGCATTGACATGGAATGAAGGGTACCGCAACAGTTTTCCTTCCTTGGGTTGAGTTTATTTCAATTCTGCCAACGCTACCCGATCATAATGCCCATGGCTAGTTTTGTTTCACATTCAATATCCCTATGGTGCTAGTTAGGGACCATCATTACACAATGTACACGGGACAATATTTTAAAATGTCAATAGCTCCAAATTTCAATGACTTAAAAACCTAACTATAAATTGCAGAAATTAATATCCAAATATTGAAAGCATTTAATGAGAGCTAAAATAGGGCAGCAGGTAGCCTAGCAGTTAGAGGGTTAGGCCAACTGAAAGGTTGCTGGTTCGAATACCCGAGCCAACAAGGTGAAAAATCTATCGTTGTGCCCTTGAGGAAGGCAATTAACCCTAACTTCCTCTGTACTACTATGGTTGATCCTGTAAAAACAACACATTTCAATGCACCTATCTGGTGTATGTGACAAAAAAAGGTGTGCAACAACAAAATATTGTCCATTTACAATGTGTAATTTATTGACAGTCCCTAACTAGCTCCACAGATAGGCTTTCCAAAGTCAGACCAACTTTGTCACGGTCGCACACCGGCTGTATCTAATTGTCGAAAGAAGTTGGCTAGCTTGCTAGCTGGTCTAGGCTACTTCCAGACATCATACCTGGTTAGACTGTTTGAAGTTATCTAGAAGGGTGAGTAACTGTGTACTGTTTAGGCAGAGTGAAAGTACAAAGGCTTCCCACATTCGAACACACAAGAGACATCCACATCAAAGCACGCCTCCAGAACCCAAAATCTAATCGTATTTCCTAGTGAGGAAACTTTTAACCGAGGCTAAATCAGGAAGTTCAGCCCCCTTTAAAATGTCAAGCGTGCTATAACGCGGATCTAGCATGGATTGGATGGAATCTCAGCCTAATTTAGAAAAAATGAAGATGTCAAGATAAAAACTAAATAAAGACTCACCTGTCACAAACAACCTGTCCTCACATATAATGGAACATTGGAAACATCTACCCATGAAAGGAGTCTACCTGCTATTTATTCAGTGTCCCAAAGCATTGAGCAATGGTTTATTTCAGTGTTTCCCAATCCTGTTTCTGGGGTGCACTTATTTTTCCTTAACAGTAACACCTGACTCAACAAATCAACTCATCAAGCCTTTTGATTAGTGGAATCAGGTGTGTGCATTTTTTTGCACCCTGGATCCGCTGACCAGCCAACCAGTCATTGACCAACAGGACACTGGTCATATCAGCCAGAGAGCGACGCTGACTGAACGGCCACTGATACAGACAGTGTTTTTGTGTGTATGTGTGTGTGTGTCTCCAAGTGGAGCCGATAACCTGAAACAGCACATATTAACCCTTGTGTCTCCAGGAAGACCACCCAGTTGTTGCGTCTCTGTGTGTGTGCGTGCACTTTGTGTGCATGCAGGCAGTGGACTGGCATTGTGTTCAGTGTTATCTACACACTCCAGATTTCCATTTGGGCTGTTAGAACAACAATCCTCACTGTGTAAGAGGAGAAAATAGTTACCTTGGAAACACACAGGTTTCACTATCGGGAAGTTGAGTCACAATGGCTCATTAGTACAATGCAATGTTGACACTTAGATTGACATTACCTTTGAATCTGAATCTTCATAGCACTTTGATTGAATAAGGTCCCATATGGTTGCATTATTAAACGTACTGTCAGCACTAAGTAAGCAATAAGTACCCCAAAGAGGAAAAGTGCCCATATATGTGAAATTGAGAGGCAAACCTTTTCCCTTCTCAACAGCTCTCAAACACACCCCACACACACCTGTGCAAACTCCCAGGCCAACTTCCTGTCTCTCAACCTCGTCACCACACACATGCACAAGCACGCACAAGCACTTTTCCTGTGGGCTCACACACTGGAAGGTCTGTTCACTGGGCATTGGTTACTGGTCAATGTGTACCCAGCCTACTGCCCCATTGCTCTGAGCCTGGCACACCATCACACACAGCACACACGCACACGCACACACACACACACACACACACACACACACACACACACACACACACACACACACACACACACACACACACACACACACACATACAGTACCAGCAGTCAAAAGTTTGGACATACCTACTCATTCTGGGGTTTTTCTTTATTATTTTACTATTTTCTACATTGTAGAATAATAGTGAAGACATCAAAACTACGAAATAACACATATGGAATAATGTAGTAATCAAAAAGTGTTAAAGAAATCAAAATATATTTGAAATTCTTCAAAGTAGCCACCTTTTGACTTGATGATAGCCCTATTTGGTAAAATACCAAGTCCATATTATGGCAAGAACAGCTCAAATAAGCAAAGAGAAACAAAAGTCCATCATTACTTTAAGACATGAAGGTCAGTCAATAAGGAAAATGTCAGGAACTTTTAAAGTTTCTCCATGTGCATTTGCAATAACCATCAAGCGCTATGATGAAACTGGCTCTCATGAGGACCACCACAGGAAAGAAAAACCCAGAGTTAACTCTGCTGCAGAGGATAAGTTCATTAGTGTTAACTGCACCTCAGATTGCAGCCCAAATAAATGCTTCACAGAGTTCCTTTAACAGACACATTTCAACATCAACTGTTCAGATGAGACTGAGTGAATCAGGCCTTCTGCAAAGAAACCACTACTAAAGGACACCAATAATAAGAAGAGACTTGATTGGGCCAAGAAAAACTAGCAATGGACATAAAACCGGTGGAAATCTGCCCTTTGGTCTGATGAGGTCCGATTTTGAGATTTTTGGTTCCAACCGCTGTGTCTTCACAGCATTCTGCAGCGATACGCCATTCCAAATGGTTTGCGCTTAGTGTAATAATCATTTGTTTTTCAACAGAACAATGACCCAACACACCTCCAGGCTGTGTAAGGGCTATTTAACCAAGAAGGAGAGCGATGGAGTGCTGCATCAGATGACCTGGCCTCCATAATCACCTGACCTCAACCCAGTTGAGATGGTTTGGGATGAGTTGGACCAGAGTGTGAAGGAAAAGCATCCAACAAGTCCTCAGCGTATGTGGGAACCCAAGACTGATGGAATAGAATTCCTCATAAAGCTGGTTGAGAGAATGTCAAGAGTGAAAGCTGTCATCAAGGCAAAGGGTTCCTATTTTGAAGAATCTCAAATAATAAAATATATTTTGATTTGTTTAACAATTTTTGGGTTACTACATGATTCCATGTGTTAATTCATAGTTTTGATGTCTTCACTATTATTATATGTATTCTACAATGTAGAAAATAGCAATAATAAAGAAAAACCTCTGAATGAGTAGGTGCAGAATTTTGACTGGTACTGTACATCTACAGTTGAAGTCGGAAGTTTACATACACTTAGGTTGGAGTCATTAAAGCTTGTTTTTCAACCACTCCACAACTGTTTTGTTAACAAACTATAGTTTTGGCAAGACGGTTAGGGCATCTACTTTGTGCATGACACAAGTAATTTTTCCAACAATTGTTTACAGACAGATTATTTATCTTATAAATCACTGTATCACAATTCCAGTGGGTCAGAAGTTTACGTACACTAAGTTGACTGTGCCTTTAAACAGCTTGGAAAATTGTCATGGTTTTAGAAGCTTCTGATAGGCTAATTGACATAATTTGAGTCAATTGGGGGTGTACTTGTGGATGTATTTCAAGGCCTACCTTCAAACTCAATGCCTCTTTGCATGACATCATGGGAAAATCAAAAGAAATCAGGCAAGACCTCAGAAATAAAATGTAGACCTCCACAAGTCTGGTTCATCCTTGGGAGCAATTTCCAAACGCCTGAAGGCACTAGTTTCATCTGTACAAACAATAGTACAGAAGTATAAACACCATAGGACCACACAGCCGTCACACCTCTCAGGAAGGAGATGCGTTCTGTTTTCTAGAGATGAACGTACTTTGGTGCGAAAAGTACAAATCAATCCCAGATCAACAGCAAAGGACCTTGTGAAGATGCTGGTGGAAACGAGTACAAAAGTATCTATATCCACAGGAAAACAAGTCCAACATCGACATAACCTGAAAGGCCACTCAGCAAGGAAGAATCCACTGCTCCAAAACCGCCATAAAAAAAACAGACTACGGTTTTCAACTGCACATGGGGACAAAGATCATACTTTTTGGAGAAATGTCCTCTGGTCTGATGAAACAAAAATATAACTGTTTGGCCATAATGACCATCATTATGTTTGGAGGAAAAAGGGGGAGGCTTGCAAGCCGAAGAACACCATCCCAACCATGAAGCACAGGGGTGGCAGCATCATATTGTGGGGGTGCTTTCCTGAAGGAGGGACTGGTGCACTTCACAAAATAGATGGCTTCATGAAGAGGAAAATTACGTGGATATATTGAAGCAACATCTCAAGACATCAGTCAGGAAGTTAAAGCTTGGTCGCAAATGGGTCTTCCAAATGGACAATGACCCCAAGCATATTTCCAAAGTTGTGGCAAAATGGCTAAAGGACAACAAAGTCAAGGTATTGGAGTGGCCATCACAAAGCCCTGACCTCAATCCTATAGAATATGTGTGGGCAGAACTGAAAAAGTGTGTGCGTGCAAGGAGGCCTACAAACCTGCATCAGTTACATCAGCTCTGTGTTGAGGAATGGGCTGAAATTCACCCAACTTCTTGTGGGAAGCTTGTGGAAGGCTACCCGAAACGTTTGACGCAACTTAAACCATTTAAAGGCAATGGTACCAAATACTAATTGAGTGTATGTAAACTTCTGACCCACTGGGAATGTGATGAAAGATATAAAACCTGAAATAAATTATTCTCTCTGCTATTATTCTGACATTTCACATTCTTAAAATAAAGTGGTGATCCTAACTGACCTCAGACAGGGAATCTTTACTAGGATTAATTGTCAGGAATTGTGAAAAACTGAGTTGAAATGTATTTGGCTATGGTGTATGTCAACTTCTGACTTCAACTATTTATATATATATAATAAATATATACTGTATGCTATGAATGTTCCACCTACTTCCTGGATCATGTCCCATACAGTTTTTGAATAAGCTTAAAGATTATATAATCAATCCAGGAAGCAGGCGGGACTTTCATAGTGTATTAAAACAACAAAGAAGTCACTTCAAACAACGATCACTGTTTTTTCTCTATCTGACATCATTGCACATAATGGAACAGAAGAGTATGAACAAAACTTTTGTATTTTTTACCATGATGCTGGATTCTCCTCTCTGTTTCTTCAACAAAAACCAAACCAAAAATAATGCATCAGAGTGAACAGTGGCACTGTTTCACCGTGGGGGGGAATCAGACCCAGGATACAGACACGTAAATGGAACATAATTCCTTTTAAACACACTTTCTCCTCTGTGCATATTCTGAATTTGACTTTAATCTTGGGGAAACACATGCCAGCCAGCTACACGTATGGTGTGCCGATCACAGAAATGGAGGCGTGGTGTGTCAAAAGATACAAATATTCTGACCTTGACTTAATTCCCTAATGCACTGTAATTTACAAATGGATAAGAGCTATTGATAAGAGCTAGGTAAATGAGTAATCTGTTTGGATAAGGGGATTGTAAATATAAATTATAATAGTTTTAGATACATTTTATCTTATGATTGCTGGAGATGTGAAACCAGTCATATGGCAGCAAACTGAAAAGCAAATCATATTGTATTTGTCACATACTATACAATACAAGTGTAGACCTTACTGTAAAATGCTTACTTACAAGCACTTAACCAACAATGCAGTTTTAAGAAAATAAAAGTGAAGAAAATGTTTGCTAAATAAACTAAAGTAAAAAAATAACCCAATAAAATAACAATAATGATGCTGTCACAACCTGACCATGGTTTGCTTTGTATGTTTCTATGTTTTGTTTGGTCAGGTGTGATCTGAGTGGGCATTCTATGTTGTGTGTCTAGTTTGCCTGTTTCTCTGTTTGGCCTGATATGGTTCTCAATCAGAGGCAGGTGTTAGTCATTGTCTCTGATTGGGAGCCATATTTAGGTAGCCTGTTTTGTGTTGGGTTTTGTGGGTGGTTGTCTCCTGTGTCAGTGTTTGTACCACACGGGACTGTTTCGGGTTTTCACGGTTCTTGTTTTGTAGTTTAGTCATGTATAGTTTCATTATTAAAGAACCATGAATTATAACAACGCTGCATTTTGGTCCTCCTCTCCTTCCCAGGAAGAATCCCGTTACAGATGCTATATAAAGGGGGTACCGGTACCAAGTCAATGTGTGGGGATACAGGTTAGTCATGGTAATTGAAGTAATATGTACATATAGAGTCGTAGCCAAAAGTTGAGAATGACACAAATATGCAGTTTTACAACGTTTGCTGCTTCAGTGTCTTTAGATATTTTTGTCAGATGTTGCTATGGAATACTGAAGTATGATTACAAGCATTTCATAAGTATAAGTGTCAAAGGCTTTTATTGACAATTATGTGAAGTTGATGCAAAGAGTAATATTTGCAGTGTTGACACTTCTTTTTCAAGACCTCTGCAATCCGCCCTGACATGCTGTCAATTAACTTCTGGGCCACATCCTGACTGATGGCAGCCCATTCTTGCATAATCAATGCTTGGAGTTTGTCAGAATTTGTGGGTTTTTGTTTGTCCACCCGCCTCTTCAGGATTGACCACAAGTTCTCAATGGGATTAAGGTCTGGGGAGTTTCATGGCCATGGACCCAAAATATCAATGTTTTGTTCCCCGAGCCACTGTTATCACTTTTGCCTTATGGCAAGGTGCTCCATCAAGCTGGAAAAGGCATTGTTTGTCACCAAACTGTTCCTGGATGGTTGGGAGAAGTTGCTCTCGGACGATGTGCTGGTACCATTCTTTATTCATTTCTGTGTTCTTCGGCAAAATTGTGAGTGAGCCCACTCCCTTGGCTGAGAAGCAACCGCACACATGAATGGGCTCAGGATACTTTATTGTTGGCATGACACAGCGCTCAACTTCTCTTCTCCCCCGGACAAGCTTTTTTTCCAGATGCCCCAAACAATCGGAAAGGTGATTCATCAGAGAAAATGACTTTACCCCAGTCCTCAGCAGTCCGATCCCTGTACCTTTTGCAGAATATCAGTCTGTTCCTGATGTTTTTCCTAGAGAGAAGTGGCTTCTATGCTGCCCTTCTTGACACCAGGCCATCCTCAAAGTCTTTGCCTCACTGTGTGTGCAGATGCACTCGCACCTGCCTGCTGCCATTCCTGAGCAAGCTCTGTACTGGTGCTGCCCCGATCCTGCAGCTGAATCAACTTTAGGAGACGGTCCTGGCGCTTGCTGGACTTTCTTGGGCGGCCTGAAGCCTTCTTCACAACAATTGAACCGCTCTCCTTGAAGTTATTGATGATCCAATAAATGTTTGATTTAGGTGCAATTTTACTGGCAGCAATATCCTTGCTGTGAAGCCCTTTTTGTGCAAAGCAATGATGATGGCATGTGTTTCCTTGCAGGTAACCATGACTGACAGAAAAGAACAATGATTCCAAGCACCACCCTCCCTTTGAAGCTTCCAGTCTGTTATTCGACCTCAATCAGCATGACAGAGTGATCTCCAGCCTTGTCCTCGTCACCACTCACACCTGTGTTAACGAGAGAATCACTGACATTATGTCAGCTGGTCCTTTTGTGGCAGGGCTGAAATGCAGTGGAAATGTTTTTTGGGGAGTCAGTTCATTTGCATGGCAATGAGGGACTTTGCAATTAATTACAATTCATTTGATCACTCTTCATAACATTCTGGAGTATATGCAAATTGGCATCATACAAACTGAGGCAGCAGACTTTGAAAATGTATATTTGTGTAATTCTCAACTTTTGGCCACGACTGTATGCATGCGTAAAGTGACTATGTATAGATAAAAAACAGCAAGTAGCAGCAATCGTATGGCCTTTTAACTTGCAGGGATTAGCCTGTAGATGCAAGCCAAATGGGTACTGCAGCCTGGAGCATGTGTTGACGAAGCAAGGCATTGCGCAATGACAGTTTTGCCAAAGGCAATCTTTGTGCACTCGCAAATGTTTTTATGATATGCCACAACTTTTTCTGTGTCCTACTATTTTGAGAGTTTAGGACTATGGTTTTATCTCCATTTGTGTCAAAATTGAGTTATTGACATTTGCCTTGTTCTGTTTTATGTGCTCTACCTATATGTACAAAAGAATACAAGATCAAAATTACTGACAGAGTTCGAAACTTTAAAGCCAAACATCAGAGTCATGATTTTGCAGATATGACCTTTTAGTTCCAAGCCCTCGATTTGTATAATGATAAATATTAGCCACTTCAGTTGCGACTGTCAGTAATAACCACACATACAAGTTACAATTTAGTTTGAGTTCCCTTCAATTGGTAGCCTACATTTCTTATCATTCCACTGTTTTGTTTACCGTTATTTGCTTATTCTTCTTTAACTGCTGGTACGTCCGTATGATTATTGCTGAGGATCACGAGTTATAGTTGATCGTATGTGACTCCTGGATTCGGTCTTATGTAGAAAAATGTGAAATGGTGTTTTTTACATTGGATAAAAGTAGAGACTCAGAGCTACAATGTGGTATATCATACACCTCATTTGAGGAACAATGGGACAGTAATTCTGCTTTGAACTTTGATCAACTTGTAAACTCACTTTTGAGAAGATGGCCTTTGAATGTTTTGGTATCTGGTGAAGAGCTCTTTGTCTACACCCATTCAGCATTGTTCACACTAAGCTAAGCTTTAGCCCCACCATCTCGTTTTGCTATCGAAGCACACACTTGACGCTCTGGTCGATGATTTATTTACCTCTAGATAACATGAGAACAGCATAACCAGCTCTGCAGGCAACAATTTCATTACGCTTTTTTGCAGATGTTTACTGACACCAGCCATATTCCACGGGTGTTGTATACAAGTCATGTAACATTAGCTAATAAGCTAGCCAGCTAACGTTTGCTAGTTATTAAACAACAACGAACAAAGTGCCAACACTGTCTAATATTAGACTCTAACTACAAAAGTAAACAGCTCTGGGAAATGAATAATAACATCTGCTAGAGAGCCAGCCAGCTATCGTTAGCTAGCTAACAGTACACTTTAGCTTAAGATGTATAGCTAGCTATTTAAACAATGAACCTAACTAGGTAAACAACGTTTAAGACCACGCACGTCACGTAACGTTAGCTAACGAGTCAGCCTGCTGACATTTGCTAGTTAAACAACAATGAACAATGTGCCAACAGTACATTTTAACTTGAAATGAAAGCACTTTGTCGAAATTAGAAACGTGTAATATCTGAAAATGTAGCTAGCCTACGCTAGACTATCTTACCTGTATACATTAACATGCATTATGGACGCGTCTCCCTGTCAGGAATGCCATACCACGGTTGACCTTAGTTTTCATCCCAAAAATGGGTTACGGTTAGAGCTTCCCCTGAGGTCAGTGTTTGTGCTTCGTCTCTGCTCCTGCGGTGGGGCGCCTGTCCTTGCACTATGGTACTTTATAGCAAACCAAGTGGAGGAACCTCCGCTACCGTTTTTTTAAAGAATGGGCCTTTAAGGTCTTGGCGTTTTCAAACGTCTGTTGTACAAATGTTAATAGTTTGGCAGAAGATTTGTATCCATAGCAAAACATTAGACCATGTTTGAATCAAACCCAAATATGGAGTTGCATTCAGGTCCCAGCACTCCGGATTCACATACTCATCGAACCATCACGCACTTGATTAGTTGAATCAGGTGTGGTAGAGGCTTGAATAGAACAGAGGCTGGGGGTCCCCGAGGAACGGATTGGGAAACACTGGGAATAATGCCTTTCATACATATAGGTCAATGTATTGGAAGACTTGTTTCCTGCTCGCTGACTTCCTTTGGGTGTGTGAGGGAATTCAGCTCACCTGCTGTTCACTGGTCTAATTGGAGGAAAGTGATCCGGCCGGGACACAAAGAGAGAGGGCGGTGGGGTCAATCCATTAGCAGGTTAATGCACTGAGATGTGTCTGTGCTTGTGTACGTGCGTGCGTGGGAATCTGTGTGTGTGTGTGTGTGTGTGTATGTGTTGGTGTGAGAAAAAGACTGAGAAATGTTGAGTATGGTTTTGGGCCTACCCGTCTTTTCTCTCCTGCTACCGGTAAATAAATTCCAGTTTCTTTCAAAGTTCCATGGAGAGGAGGGCTATCTCTCCCATGGGAGGTGACCTCTACCTGTGGGAATGTATTTGTCTCACTTCCTCTCCCCTGCTCCAGGTAATGCATTAGGAGGATGCATTAACCTATTTATACTAACTAAAGCTCTTGTCAAAGTCTCACAGAGGCACATTAAATGTTCTCAACAATAATGTACCACTTTCATTACTTTAATGAAAAAGCACAGTATCTGGAAAGCGGGAGGATGTACTGTATATAGAGTTAATTGGTGAGACTCATGGAGAGCACTGTGATTGCTACTTAACATTTTTAAAGTTTAACTTGCAATGATTGTTCTATGTGGTGGTCTATAAAGTAGACAGTGGGGTGCACATTTTGTTCTTGCCCAGTACTACCACACTTGATTGTTGCTGAATCAATTGAGTGTTTTAGTGCTGAGCTAGAACATAATGTGCCGTCCCTCTGGGGTTCCACCAGGAAGGGATTGAGAACCCGCATGTGATAAAATACTGAAGAATGACCCCCCCCAACAAAAAAAATATATAAATAAAGATACAAATATGAGGTTGCAGGCATGCAGGGAGGTAAATAGTTGAATAGAAATAGAGAGATACAGGAGGCAAGAGAAAGGAAGGACAGGGCAGGGCAGGTAAGCACCACTGAAAGCAGAATCCCTGCACCTGCACAAAGCCTTTTCAAACCTACATGGGGACACTGTCATTGTGTCCCACGGGGAGGGGGGGGGCTCAGGTTACATCTCTGGGCCCCATTGTGGTGTACAGACACAGGAAGCGTCATCATCACACACAGCTCCGACGCTGAGGCTGAAAGACACCAGGGACTCCCGAGAAGAAAACCGAGATGCGGCCACATGGTATCAGCGGGGGCCCTGGGCCTCCTTCTCTGTCCGCTAGCACAATAGGACCGTTGCACAAAGTCCCATTTGGCCAAAAGTAAGGGATATGAGGCCACATGCATGAAGAATAGAGTTGGGAACGGATATCCACCATCCTCTTTTATTTGGTGGGGATTACGTAATGTTGGAAGAGACAAGAGTTGAGAGTAGAGGCTCAGTCAAAACAACAGTGTGGTTTTCACCTGAAGGAGGTGACATCATTGTGACAAAAACCAAAAACGTGCCGTCCTCACGGTGTCTGGTACCTATAAGGAATCATGGGAAGAAGATTGTGTGTGGTATAGTAGTATAGTGGATCATTGACTTTTAAGGCATACAGTTATGGGTTGACCTTAGAGCACAGTGTTCCTTGAGTCTCGGCTCGTCCTGTTCCCTCCTCCTAACCTTGTATTGTGTCAGAGTGTGCTGTTCTTTACCATGTTGACCCCACTATGGAAACCACAGTGGGGGCTATGTCCTTCTTTCACAGGACATTGAGTTGCCAGCGAGGCAGACAGACGGACGCCTGTGTGTAGGGGTTTGTTGTTGGAGGAATTGCAGCTGATTAGGTTGAGCAGATATTTTACCCCAAAACTAAATTCAGTGTAGGCTCCAATGGATGTATATTTATGTTTAAATCCTTATCTGATTAGTGCTCCCTCTTAAAGTATGTAAATACTAAATAACATGTCAATCCTTATGTTGCACTTCCTTTCGGTCTAGAAATATTGCCTACTTATTTACTGTGGCCAAACTCTACCTATAGCCTTATCATGACCTGGTAATTGAACATGTTCATTTTGGATTGCTTTACAATGCTAATTGCTTGATGGTTTAACTTGAGTATAACGGCAGTCAGGATGCCACTGAATGTCTGTCTGTCGCTTCCAATGTAATATCTTTTGTTGACTCATAGCCTAACTTTGGTCAGCTTTAGCATTGATTAGTATTTAGATCGCTCTATCTTGTGTTGTTCCCCCCCTCTCCTTTGTTACCTGACCTGTAACCATTCAATCGGCCTCACCTTTGTCTGTGTACAGTAGCACAATATTTTGCTAATTAGCTGGCATAGATCCAGACATTCTGGTCATAAATAATAGTAATGGTTAGTTCAATGTGGATCAGATTGCAGAGATAAACAACAGCAAACTACTTGGCAAATGTGAGACCACAGCCCCTTCAAATAATGACTAAACTACACATTCTTTCATACAATAGTTAAAAGGCAGATCATAAAATGACTATGGCTGTGATTCAATTCAATTCAAGGGGCTTTATTGCCATGGGAAGCATATGCTAATGTTGCCAAAGCAAGTGAAGTAGATAATATACAAAAGTGAAATAAACAATAAAAATGAACAGTAAACATTACACTCACAGAAGTTCCAAAAGAATCAAGACTTTACAAATGTCATATTTTGTATATATAAAGTGTTGCAACAATGTACAAATGGTTAAAGTACAAAAGGGGAAATAATCCATGTTGAGTCCATGTTGTAGCCCGCTTGACATTGAAGGTGTTTTACAATTGAGATGATATCTGCAGCTGAATACTGCCTTTAAAAGGTGGATTGTCTATGTTACTTAACTTCATATGATGCAACATGTTTCGACCAAAGAACTGGTCTTCTACAGTCACAGTCAATAATATTACCACAGTCTTTTTTCTTTAGTGGTTTCACAACCCTTAGCACCTGGATGTTACTAATAAGGGGTGTGGAAAAGCCTGACATACAGATGTGAGATTTTAATCTGACCACTCTTTTGTTGCTGAGAATGTTCCTGCAGAGCAGGAAATGCACACCTTTGTATTCATGGTTTTAAAAGGCTTGTAATTTCCCCTTTAAAATATCAGACTTGATTTGCCCTAATGAAAAATGTATCAACACATACAAAACATGTCCATTAATCATAATCCACATAATAATTCACATTTCTTGTGGCTGCAGGTTTATTTTCCTGCTGTAGCAAACTGGCTCAAATTAAGATCCTACAACTGTAGGACTTGGATGATTCACTAACAGCATTCTAAGCTATGGCTGCGTCCCAAAATAGCCACTCCCTAACTGAGGCTATTGACTAGTAGAATATATAAATGTATATATGCCATTTAGCACACCATCTATCTGTTGTGCAATGTTGTGTTAATAGATTTTATTTCTAGCTCTTGACTCATACCAGAAGTAACTATAACCATGTGAATGTCAGGCTCAAGGAAACAAGTTGAACTATTGTCGGGTTTTCCCCCATTCTAACCTCAAGCTCATGTGCTGTCATGTCAGGCTTTTCTCACACATTTGCTCTCCTTATTCCTCATAATCATTTTCCTTCCTAGTTTCCTTCTCTTCCCCATGGGCTCTGTCTTCCTCTCTCTCTCTCTCTCTCCCTATTTTTCCCCTTCTTCCCCCTCTCTCTCCTCCCTCCCCCCTATCCCTCTCTGTCCTGTGGATGAACTCTCTGCCAGCTCCTCCTACCTGCTCAGCCTTTCCAGGAATCAAACAGTCCTTTCCCTTAATATGAAGGGATGTGCTTGGCACTGAGCTCCAACAAAAGAGCAAGGAAAGGGGGGGGGGGGAGTGCCAAATAATCTTCTCAAGGTAGGTTTAGGACGCACTGGCTTTCAACCAGTCCAATGTAAAGCTTACAGGAACCCCATCAAAATCAGCTTTACATATTTCTCGCCTCAACTTCTCTTTCTCTTCCTCTTAAGACTCCGGTCGGCCAAAAACCTCAAGTCACAGGTGAATCAGTCTTTACCTGTTTCTACAGGTCATATACGCTACTTGTGGTTTCTTCCTATAAAGAATTGTAGGGGTTGATTCCTTGGTATTGTTACTGGACTCCTCAGTTGTGATACAAATTTTACTCTGTCACAATTAGCAGTCATAATAATTTGTGTGAGGTTTCAGGCATTTAACTTGACACACTCAAGGTTAGGGATGTACTTTGGGACAGGTTGACATTTACAAGGGGAGGGGTGGTTCAAAATAGGGTAAGGTTATTTAACTTTGTTTTGCTTTGTGGAGGGTTGTGTGTTTTTGGGGGTTCACAGAGGAGGGTAATGTGTTTTTCCCTGGTTTACATTCGCTCTTCTGCTTGTATTTTCCCTATAAACAATGTAACTGTTTGTTAACCGATTAATGAGGGTCAGTTAGTCTACAACAAAATTGACCAAAAATGTGCAACCCTACTCAAGATAGGTACCAAACCTGAAAAGTGGCATTATGTTTGCATGTAGCTGAAACGTCAAAAAGCCAATCATTTTCAATGGAAGAACCCAGTTCGCAAAAACACTTGCTCTTTTCCGCTTTTCCTACGACCAAGGCTATAAATTCCTACCGCCAGCGGTCGAGTGGAGTTTGCCTTTCAAGACTTGATTTGCATCTCTGGCGCGTAGCCCCTACTCATAGGACCGCTATAAGCCCTTGTCAGGCCACTTTTGCATCTCTGGCAATTTACCTCCACTCAGAGGATAGCTATAAGCCATCTAGCCATGAGTTAATTTGAAAGAAAACAAGAAGGAATTTCTCTCATGTCAAATTCGGCCTGCCTCCTTCAAGCTAACCATAGCCAGCCAGAGGTTGCAAGCTGTATTTATTGTTTCTATGAATTCCTTACATTGAATCAAATTAAAATCAGAACAAATGTATTTGCCAATGTAAAATACAACCACATATGTGGACATAATGTATTTAAAATCATTGAGGATGACACAAAAAGTGATACTGTCAGAGATCTCATCCTCCTCTTCTGTGGAGGAGTAGCGAGAAGGATCGGAGGACAAAAACGCAGCGTGGTAAGTGTCCATAATTTAATGAAGCAAATTGAACACTGAACAAAAACAATAAGCAACAAAATGAACAGTCCCATAAGGTGAATGACAAACACTAAACACCCACAGAATGATAAACACCCACGAAACCCAGGTGGAAAAAGGCTACCTAAGTATGATTCTCAATCAGAGACAACTAATGTCACCTGCCTCTGATTGAGAACCATACTAGGCCGAACACAAACCCCAACATAGAAAAACAAACACAGACTGCCCACCCCAACTCACGCCCTGACCATACTAAAACAAAGACAAAACAAAGGAACTAAGGTCAGAACGTGACAGATACTCAATAATATACAGTTTAAAGCAGGAATCCGTAGGTTGTGGGTGATCCTATGCTGCCCCACTTCTTGTGTAGTGTTTTCACATTGAACGAAAACAAAGAGGTTGAGCCCTGAGATGCCTTGGACTGGCCTTCTGGGTAGGGTGTGTCTTTGCATGAAATCCTGCCTACTCGAATGACCCTGCTGCCATGGCCCTGGAGCAGAAGTGTAAGTCAATTTCAATGTAACGTTACAGACATCAGAATCAAGCAGACAAAGTCAACAAGCTAGCTAACTTGTTTGCAAATAAACTGTCCTTGTATCAGGGACAAAAGAACCAAGCATCATTCTTGGTTCTTGGATCTAAATCAATTCAACCTTTATTTAACCAGGTAGGCCAGTTGAGAACAAGTTCTCATTTACAACTGCAACCTGGCCAAGATAAAGCAAAGCAGAGCGACATAAACAATAACACAGAGTTACACATGGAAATAAACAAACATACAGTCAATAATACAATAGAAAGTACAGTTTGTGCAAATGAGGTAAGATTAGGGAGGTAAGGCAATAAATAGGCCATAGTGGCGAAGTAATTACAATTTAGCAATGAAACACTGGAGTGATTGATGTGCAGAAGATGAATGTGCAAGTAGAGATACTGGGGTGCAAAGGAGCAAAAAAAATAAAAAATATGGTGATGAGGTAGTTGGATGGGCTATTTACAGATTGGCTATGTACAGGTGCAATGATCTGTAAGCTGCTCTGACAGCTGATGCTTAAAGTTAGTGAGGGAGATATGAGTCTCCAGCTTCAGTGATTTTTGCAATTTATTCCAGTCATTGGCAGCAGAGAACTGGAAGGAAAGGTGGCCAAAGGAGGAATTTGCTTTGGGGGTGACCAGTGAAATATATCTGCTGGAGCGCGTGCTACGGGTGGGTGCTGCTATGGTGACCAGTGAGCTGAGAGAAGGTAGGGCTTTACCCTTTCATGACCAATCCAGAAACCGGATGAACATTGGAATTAATTTTGAGAGGTGGAAGATGGATGCATAAATACCCGCCATTCTCATGGACTGGTAGCTAAGTAACTGTTTGGTTACATTTTTTGTTTGGTAGCTACGTTACCTACTAACCACATTAGCTGCTAACCTTAATGTGTTCGATGTTCAAGCTATCTAACCCAACCACTTAACTAGTGATATAAGATTCTATGTATTCAGACTGTTTTGTACTCAAAGCAATCTAACAATCCATATCCATATATTTATATGTACATATTCTTATTCATCCCTTTACACTTGTTAGATTGCTTATTAGATACTACTGCACTGTCGGAACTAGAAGCACAAGCATTTCGCTACTCATGCATTAACATCTGCTTACCATGTGTATGTGACCAATCAAATTTGATTTGATATCATCATGTAGCTACACTACAATAAACCCCACAAGATGCCAAATGCCTTTATTTCAACTAGCTAATGTCAGATGTGCAGATTGTTTACATGATAATACTAGTGTCTTTGCTTTGTAGATGATAATGTTAGCTAGTTCTACAGGAACCTGAGGAGGGAAAAGTTGTGGTTGTGCAAACCCCAACACTGAAAGAGAGGTAAGAAATGCTGTATGCGTTTTTTGTTATCCTTTGTGATTCAATAATTACTTGGTTGGTAATAATCCAAAATTACATTACATTACATTACAAATACATTATGTTTGCCTGCTAGTTCAGCACATTGTCTGTTTATACAGACAATTGATTCCTACCTAGTGCAAACTACCGACCAGAATGGACAGTCAAGTAAACAATGGCTCACCTGCATTCCATATTGGTGGACTATGGGCCATCAAGTAAAAGGATAGTGACATTAGCATGACCCATATTACACTGGTTACAGAACAACATCACATCCTATTTATGTAAAAGAACACTGCTGTGACAGAAAATAATTTGCTATTCTTCCTAGATCTGGCCGCCCGGCCAAACTGAGCAATTGAGAGTGAAGGGCCTTGGTGAGGGAGGTGACCAATAACCTGATGTCCACTCTGACAGTTTAATTTTGATAAAATTGCAAAAATTTTAAAACCTGTTTTTACTTTGTCATTATGGGGTATTGTGTGTAGATTGTTTTTTCCCCCTCATCAATCTGACCACTTTCTCAATGCACTGCATATACAGTGTATATAATATATATATATATATATATATATATATATATATATATATATATATATATATATATATATATATATATATATATATATATATATATATATACAGTGCCTTGTGAAAGTATTCGGCCCCCTTGAACTTTGCGACCTTTTGCCACATTTCAGGCTTCAAACATAAAGATATAAAACTGTATTTTTTTGTGAAGAATCAACAACAAGTGGGACACAATCATGAAGTGGAATGACATTTATTGGATATTTCAAACTTTTTAACAAATCAAAAACTGAAAAATTGGGCGTGCAAAATTATTCAGCCCCTTTACTTTCAGTGCAGCAAACTCTCTCCAGAAGTTCAGTGAGGATCTCTGAATGATCCAATGTTGATCTAAATGACTAATGATGATAAATACAATCCACCTGTGTGTAATCAAGTCTCCGTATAAATGCACCTGCACTGTGATAGTCTCAGAGGTCCGTTCAAAGCGCAGAGAGCATCATGAAGAACAAGGAACACACCAGGCAGGTCCGAGATACTGTTGTGAAGAAGTTTAAAGCCAGATTTGGATACAAAAAGATTTCCCAAGCTTTGAACATCCCAAGGAGCACTGTGCAAGCGATAATATTGAAATGGAAGGAGTATCAGACCACTGCAAATCTACCAAGACCTGGCCGTCCCTCTAAACTTTCAGCTCATACAAGGAGAAGACTGATCAGAGATGCAGCCAAGAGGCCCATGATCACTCTGGATGAACTGCAGAGATCTACAGCTGAGGTGGGAGACTCTGTCCATAGGACAACAATCAGTCGTATATTGCACAAATCTGGCCTTTATGGAAGAGTGGCAAGAAGAAAGCCATTTCTTAAAGATATCCATATAAAGTGTTGTTTAAAGTTTGCCACAAGCCACCTGGGAGACACACCAAACATCTGGAAGAAGGTGCTCTGGTCAGATGAAACCAAAATGGAACTTTTTGGCAACAATGCAAAACGTTATGTTTGGCGTAAAAGCAACACAGCTCATCACCCTGAACACACTATCCCCACTGTCAAACATGGTGGTGGCAGCATCATGGTTTGGGCCTCCTTTTCTTCAGCAGGGACAGGGAAGATGGTTCAAATTGATGGGAAGATGGATGGAGCCAAATACAGGACCATTCTGGAAGAAAACCTGATGGAGTCTGCAAAAGACCTGAGACTGGGACGGAGATTTGTCTTCCAACAAGACAAGGATCCAAAACATAAAGCAAAATCTACAATAGAATGGTTCAAAAAGAACCATATCCAGGTGTTAGAATGGCCAAGTCAAAGTCCAGACCTGAATCCAATCGAGAATCTGTGGAAAGAACTGAAAACTGCTGTTCACAAATGCTCTCCATCCAACCTCACTGAGCTCGAGCTGTTTTGCAAGGAGGAATGGGAAAAAATGTCAGTCTCTCGATGTGCAAAACTGATAGAGACATACCACAAGCGACTTACAGCTGTAATCGCAGCAAAAGGTGGCGCTACAAAGTATTAACTTAAGGGGGCTGAATAATTTTGCACGCCCAATTTTTCAGTTTTTGATTTGTTAAAAAAGTTTGAAATATCCAATAAATGTCGTTCCACTTCATGATTGTGTCCTACTTGTTGTTGATTCTTCACAAAAAAATACAGTTTTATATCTTTATGTTTGAAGCCTGAAATGTGGCAAAAGGTCGCAAAGTTCAAGGGGGCCGAATACTTTCGCAAGGCACTGTACCTTCTGTAGTCCAAGGTCATTGATGATTGCTATAAGCTCATCCGCAATGTAGAGACCGGTGTGTCTGTTGTCCCTTGTCTGTGCTCTCGTAGAATACTGGTTGAGGGGTGGAAATGATGTAGTTCATTATTCCTTGCCCACGAACATTCGACCACCCATCAGAGATGATTGCAGTACAGTCTGCTTTCTCTATGATTTGCTTGACCTTTGAACTCTGTTGAACTCTGCATCCAGCAAATGAGTAGAGGTCATTGTCCTGTAGGAAGGTAAATCTTTACCACAGTCTAAGGTCGTTTGGACTCTGAAGCAGGCTCTCGTCAAGGATTTGCCTGTTTTTGGCTCCATTCATTGTTCCCTCTATCCTTACCAGTCTACCAGTCCCTGCTGCTGAAAAGCATGATGCTTCCACCACCATGCTTCACGGTAGGAATGGTGTTAGAGGGGTGATGAGCTACGCCTGATTTTTCTCCAGACATAGCGCTTTGCACTCAGGCCATAGAGTTCAATTTTTGTTAAAATCTTTCAGATTCAATCTTCATTACCCATAACAGAAAAAAACGAGTGATGAGAGTGTTGACAAATGAAGAAAGAGCTAAATGAGAGAAATTAAGATTTTTAAAGAGAAAATGAAATAAGAAGTAATCAAAATGAATTGGAACTCATTTATGACACACCATAAATCGAAGTAAAATAAAAACAAAAATCCCCATTAAAATCCGTCAGTTTTAAACTAGAGATATCATTTTTATTCCACTGGATGCTTCTCATTCCTCCATAACCGCTGATGTCACACCTCTGCATCTGTGGTGAAAGGTGGCAGATGTTTGACAAACAATGAGACATCCTGAAAATCTTCTCACACAAATGTATGTAGCTTTCGAACGGTTTGACCTACAAAACCTTTGACCATTCTATGGAAAGGGGAGACTCTCACAAATATGATGGTGTTCTCCATCGTGTTTGTGAGAGTCTCCAAATGTTTTGCCTTATGCTCTGAGTCATTCACGTGCAATTTTTGCCAACTCCAGGAGTGGCTTCTGCCTGACCACTCTCCCATAAAGCCCAGATTGGTGAAATGCTGTGGAGACTGTTGTACTTCTGGCAGGTTCTCCCATCTCAGCCAAGGAACTGTGTCATTCTGTCAGATAAAGATATACAAATAAGTGGCGACAGGGAGTAATCATGCCGCTGGCTTGACGCTGAAAAAAGCATCCTGCCTCCGACTGACAGCTGTCACCGGTTGGGAGAAGGGAGAGAGTGCTGTGCAAAAAAAGCTGTTGCATGGCGCCCGACACCTCTGGAGGGATGCCAACCTTCCAAGTGCTTGTTGCGAACTGGGAAGACCTGAGCGATATGACTAGATATGTCAACCTGGTTGGATGAATTATGTGAAAATGTACAACATTATGCAAACTATAGATTTCGCCAGCTTTGATACTGTGCTGGATATTGCTTAAACCTAACCAGTTGATTTGTATCTACAAACTGCTGAGAGAAAGGACTAGGTGTTGTGTCTTGGACCAAGCAAGAAAGAGGTAGGCTGCGTCCCAAATTGCACCATATTCCCTTTATAGTGCACTACTTTTGACCAGGGCCCATAGAGAAATAAGTAACACACAGTATCACAATCTTTACTTCTCTTTCTCTGACTCACTCACTCACTCACTCTTTACTCATCTAGCTCTCATTTCCTCTTTCTATTCTGTTTTTCAAGGATAGTCGACATGAAAGTGAAATCTCTGTCCTGTTGTAACAGGCAATATTTATATCTACTGTAGCTGTGTGTCTGTTTTTGTGCCGGTCCTTACAGCGTATTCATGTGCATAGACATAGACATGCAAAATATATATCTCAATAGCATGCGTATCTATGAATGCCTGTCGGCACACTGTGTGTAAGCTGATACTGCTGCATTACTTTTGTATGACCTTATTATAATTCAGCGCATGCCCGAAGTCTTGACAGTGCAAGTCAAGGCATATTGAAACGACAGGAAAATGACATTTTCTAATTAAGAGATTGTGGGCTATGCCAAATCACGCTTAGTTATCCTGTGTTCACACCGCAAGTTCATTTGAATGTACATACTGATGAGGAAGCCAAACTGTGAGGTTTGTCATAACAGATTGCAAATGAGAAAAATGGCTTGGAGCAGATTCCTATACGCATAGATGTTTTACCTTATGGCATACTGTAATGCCTATTGTCATTCTTATTCGTTGTATAGTGTGTGTCAGTGCTATGTTTAGCTTATGATATCGTCATTGTCATCATCACAAACAAACATTCAAGATTGGACAAATCAAACATAATAAACACACAGAACAGTTGAAACTGGAGCAGCAACCAACCATGTCAAGTAGTCCTGGGGCATGGTCCTAGGGCCGGTTCAGCCCAAAACACAGCCCACACCTTCAACCATAGCGCTATTTGAAGCCAACTGCATCCATTTGCTTTAATTGCCAGAAATTCTGCAAATTATTTTAATGAAAGGGCAAGGCAGTCATTCTGAGGCTTCTGTTGTAAAGACAGCTTGATTCCAAACAACAATTTCACGCAAAAGTGTTGTCCCTAAGGGCAACTGTGTCTGGCAGGGGCTCCATTCAGGCTCCACTAGTCTAGCCTTAGAAGGGGACCCTTCATATGCTTGTCTGATCAGTCCCCTTGTAATTCTACCCTTGCCCAATTTAGTGGTTGGAGGCAGGCAGACTGATTAACCCCAAGTCTACAGGTTCCAGAGCCAGTCTGGAGATGAAACCTTGCTCATTGTGAAATTAGGTCCTATTTTCAACAAGCTCTCATAGTCTCACTGCAGAATTAGACGTTTATCCACATATGCACCTAACGTCAAATTTCAAAGTGTTTTTGACACACTGGGTTGACTCGTCCTGCTCAGTATTGCTCCGTTTCTCCAAATGTCAAATTTTGAAGTTGTTCCAAACATTAGAAATGTAAGGATTAAGATTTTGGATATGGTTAAAACATTAAGTGTAGGCGCTCATTCTGAATGGTGAAGGAAAGGGTTACAGTTTGGGATAGGGTTAAAACATTAAGTTTAGGCACTCATTCCGAAGGGTGAAGGTAAGGGTTAAAGTTTGGATAGGGTTAAAACATTAAGTTTAGGCACTCATTCAGAATGGTGAAGGAAAGGGTTAAAGTTTGGGATAGGGTTAAAACATTAAGTTTAGTTTAGCACTGGAGTAATATGATCAAATTTTTTGGTTCTAGTCAGGATTCTAGCAGCCGTTTTAGCACTAACTGAAGTTTATTTAGTGCTTTAAACATTTGCAGTTAACCTAGAAGTGACAAAAGCTCTATCATTTTTGAAAGTTTCTGGTGAAGGTAAGGGTTAAACTTTTGGATAGACTTAAAACATTAAGATTAGGCACTCATTCCGAATGGTGAAGGTAAGTCTGAAACACATTAAAGTTTGGGATATTGGGTTAAAACATTAAGTGTAGGCACTCATTCAGAATGGTGAAGGTAATGGTTAAAGTTTTCAAGATTGGGTTAAAACATTAATTTAGGCACTCATTCCAATGGTGAAGGTAAAAAAGTTTCAACCATAGGATTAAAACATTCCATTTGCTTTACTTGCATTCAGAATGGTTTTAATGAAAGGGTTAGGCAGTTTGGGATTCTGTTAAAACATTAAGTTGATTCTCAAACAGAATGGTGAAGGTAATGTGTTAAAGTTTAGGATAGTGTTGGCAGGGGCTCCATTCAGGCTCCACTAGTCTAGCCTTAGAAGGGTGACCCTAATGGTTAAAGTTTGGGATAGGATTAAAACATTACATTTAGTGGTACTCATTCAGAATGGTGAAGGAAAGGGTTACAGTTTGGGATAGGGTTAAAACATTAAGTTTAGGCACTCATTCAGAATGGTGAACAAGCTTAAAGTTTGGGATAGACGTTAAAACATATGTAGGCACTCATTCAGAATGGTGAAGGTAATGGTTAAAGTTTAGGATAGGGTTAAAACATTAAGTTTAGGCACTCATTCCGAATGGTGAAGGTAAGGGTTAAAGTTTGGGATAGGATTAAAACATTACATTTAGGTACTCATTCAGAATGGTGAAGGTAAGGGTTACAGTTTGGGATAGGGTTAAAACATTAAGTTTAGGCACTCATTCCGAATGGTGAAGGTAAGGGTTAAAGTTTGGGATAGGGTTAAAACATTAAGTTTAGGCACTCATTCCGAATGGTGAAGGTAAGGGTTAAAGTTTGGGATAGGGTTAAAACATTAAGTGTAGGCACTCATTCAGAATGGTGAAGGTAAGGGTTAAAGTTTGGGATAGGGTTAAAACATTACATTTAGGCACTCATTCAGAATGGTGAAGGTAAGGGTTAAAGTTTTGGATAGGGTTAAAACATTAAATTCAGGCACTCATTCCGAATGGTGAAGGTAAGGGTTAAAGTTTAGGATAGGGTTAAAACATTAAGTTTAGGCACTCATTCCAAATGGTGAAGGTAAGGGTTCAAGTTTGGGATAGGGTTCAAACAAAAAAAGAAACACTCAACCTTCTGATCCAGAGTCACGGGATTACACACACACATCACCCTTGTCCACAACGCCCTAGGAAAACCCAAGCCTACTTGATGGTAATTGCACTCACTGTTGCTAATAGTGGCTGGTTTTGAAGGCATTTCCCGACGTCCTCAGGACATGGATATTTTATGGTGGCCATTGTTTGGGATTGTTTTAGCAGAAGCTCCCATGCCCTGTCCACCCACCATTGTGTGTGTGCCTGAGGCGCTCGTGTGTGTGTGCGCGTGCATGCATGTCTGTGTGTTTGTGTAATTATGAGAGTTACCAATAGACTGCCGATAGGTACTTATCACAGTAGGAGGCCATTCCTTCTCTTGCTAGAACAAAAGACATACCTGCTATGTACCGACCTGGTACTGCCGTTTCTACTTGTAGAATCGCAATGCTCGGCAGTGGCCTGAACTTGACATTGAGCCAATCAGAGTGAGCCGACAGGAGTGACAAGAGAAAAGGAAAAAAGGTGGTCTGGTCTAATCCAGCCTTTTCAGGAGAATTGTTCTAACTAAAACGATAAAGCTGCCTAATAGATATTTTTCTTTAACATGTTTTAGTGTAGCTAAGGAGTTTTTTGCTTGAATAATGTTTTTTTTTGGTTTGATTTTATATATGCACACTAGCTTATTAGTTAGCTAGCTAGCTAACTAACATTAGATTGCTGACTGAGCATGGCAGTCACACATTTTCTTCATATGAAACGAATGTGGTGGTAGCTAAATGCAGCACACTGCACACAACACCAAATGCTTTACCAAGCTATCTATCTGGCCACTCTAGTAACATTATATTTCAATCACAATTGATCTGTTTCCACGAAGCAGCTGCCTGTAGCTAGCTGCCGAGAGTGAATGCAGTGTCTTTACTTTACCTAGCTAGCACAACAGCTAGCTAGAGAATCATGCTAATCATGTAACTAATGTTAGCCAGCTATCTAAAAATGTATCAATGGTCTGTATATGGTTATGGAGAGTGAATAAAATTATTTCTTTGTCATCTTGCTAGCTAATTATCTAGCTGTGGCCATCTGGTTAGTATCAACAAAGGCTTTCTTCAACAATAACAATATTAGCACAGCTAACTAGCTAACATTGACTAGATCATAAAGCTCCATGCACGGACATGCATTGTGAAACAATGCTACTGCCACCTTGTGGTTTGGAATATTTTACTAAGACTGAGTGGCTGATGATTTCAAAGCAAGGCCTTTGCTGTGTGAACACAAAACAGATTTTGTGAACACAAAACAACACTCTGTTCAGAGGTGCTAAGCACTGTCGTCAGGCAAATGTTTGACAATCCTACCGGTGTGGGAACCCTGTGATGTTTGTTGAGACAAACATATAGCTGTGCAGCCACAGCAGTCATGGCAAGGCTTAAATGCGTCTCTGGGTCTCCAGCTAATGAAAAGCCTCTCAGATAAATTAGGGGGGACTACCCTCCTCTCCCTCCCCTCCATGGCCAGCTGGAGACACTGCAGCCTCCTATACCTACTCATATCATAACCCTCCAAACCCTCGCCCACTCTCACCCGACTGCATCGGTTGGTACTCTCAACTGATAGACTAGACTGAGTTAGACTCGGCTGGTACTCGAGCCGGTTTCCTGGACTGAGATTAAGCATAGTCCTTCACCAAAAAGCATGTTCAATGCAGATTCTGAATTGAAAGTGCTTTTTTAGTCCCAGACTAGGTTTAATCCGTGTCAAGGAAACCTTCCCCTTGGCAAGTCACTTTGTTTACACTTGGTTACACTTTCCATGAGCCACCTTTGTCTACTTCTATGTCTTCAATTGCAACTGGGTTTATGGTAATAATTGTGCAACTTTCATCTCTTTCTTGGAGTTGTATGTACCTCAAAGATGTGTACTCTTTATTTCCTTATTATGTGTTGTACAGTTGTAGCCTACTGACCTTTCCTCCTATTATTTTGTACTACAGTGGGGTGCTTTTAAAAGGAGAGAGCTATTGAGGCCTCCTCCTGATTCAAGGTCAGGTTATTAATAAAAGCGATAGCAGGTGCGACTATCATACACACTACACTTTAAGTACGCTGGGTAAAGAAGTAGCTATCTGCCTTCTGACGTATTGTGTTGTAGGCCATGGTTGAGTGTGTAGGGAAGGGGCATGTGATATTTACATACACATACTGTACATACACGCATACACACAAGCACACACATGTATAGACACACACTGTTCAAACTCCTGTCTCACTTCTCAAACTACCTACCCTGTCTCTTGCTGTTACTCATTCTCTCTAGTCTACTTGAACAACTGTGCACTTACACCCTTTTTACCCTCCCTCTCTCTATCCATCTTTCTCTACCCCCTCTAATTCCCGAACTTCACTTGATATACTGTATCTCTCTTCTCCCGCTTAACGCTCTATCTTACTTTACCCCCTCTCATTCCCCCCTCCTCTCTCCATACAGTAGATACTATCTGGAGTCCGGGAGTGCAGCAGGCAGTGAGTAGTGGACTAGGTAGGGGAGAGAGCTGGCTAGAGCTGCCAGCTGGAACACTGCACTGGGGGGGTTAGAGCACTTGGACTCCAGCCAAAGGCCTTAACGTTTTGGATGACTGGAGCACAAACTGACACTTATCTTTAGGGGGAGGAGAAGACAGAGAGGCAGAGAGGCAAAGGTCCTATTCCCACTACGAGATATGAAGGAGTGTCTGAGGAGCGGGTGGTGAAAGAGTTCCACTTTTAAATTTTACATTATATCCTTGTCTTATCTTTCGTTGTGGTTGGCAAATGGTTTATTTTCACGTCTATTTACACTCGTTACATTTTAGCTTCAAGACAAAAGCACTGAGTTTCAAATAGCATGCCTTCATTGAGTAACGTTAGCCTGTCAAAAACGAATGATTCACCCTCTCACATGAATATAAAAGTACAGTAGGCCGACCTTACAACATTACAACTAACCAGGCTTCATTTTTATCCATATCATGCAAATCATTACATGTAAAAGCAAATTGCAACGGAAAACGTGTGTATGAGTTGCAGGTAGCCTAGAGAAAGAACCCTATGATCCCATCTGGGCCTGGCCACTGTAAACCTAATGTCATGTTTTATAGCCCAAGCTATATACTGTATATATAGCTTAAAATAGGCCTATTTATTTGTGTTCTGAGAAAATGGGAATGTGATCAAATTTGGTTTGTATTTGGGCCTTTTTAATACACAATTATTGACTGGAATTATTCATTTAAATGTTTTCCATTTTATTCATTTAGCAGACACTCTTATACAGAGCAATTTACAGTCTGTGCATTCTTCTTAAAATAGCTAGGTGGGATGACCACATATCACAGGCGTACATATTTTCTTAATAACGTATCAGTAGAGTCAGAACTAGAAGGAGGGTTTGGGGTGGGGGGGGGGGGGGTATTTACGATACTGTTTGAAGAGGTAGGGCTTCAGATGTTTTGGGAAGATGGGATGGGACTCTGCTGTTCTAGCTTCATGGGAAAGCTGGTTCTACCACTGGGGTGTCAGGACAGGGAAGAGCTTGGACTGGGCTGAGCGAGAGCTGCCCTCCCGTATAGTAGGGAGGGCAAAGAGATCTGAGGTAGCAGAACGGAGTGCTCCGTTTGGGTTTGAACCTGAAGGTAGGGAGGGGCAGTTTCTCTTTCTGTTCCGTAAGTAAGCACCATGTTCTTTTAGTGGATGTGCGCTTTCACTGGTAGCCAGTGGAGTGTGCACTGGAGCAGGGGTGACACTAGAGTAGGACCTGCGCTGTTTCCTTTGTGAGGTAGGGTCAGGTCACTGCCTTGATGTTTGCAGAGAACGACAGGGTGTTGTCCAGGGTCACGCCAAGGTTCTTTACACTCTGGGAGGGCAACACTGTGGAGAGGTCAATTGTAATGGAGAGGTCTTTGAGTGGGCAGGCCTTTGGAGGATATGAAGGAGCAGTGTGACTTGGTGTATAGAGAGAAGAGGGCCTAGAACCGAGCCCTGGGGGACACCAGTTGTGAGAGTATTTGGTGCAGACACACGTCATGTCACTTGGTAGGTGATGACATAATGTGTAAGTATCTTTATTTATTACAAACTCAAAGGCCTACACGGTGCATCCCTGTCTTTTAAGTTGTTTTTTATACCATATGACCTGATTAGAAAAATAATTTGATCCCATCAGTTTACGAAAAGTGTAGTAAGTGTGAAGAGGCTCTGAGAGATGGCCAACTGGGTTGTAAGTGTGTGTTTTTTGGGCAGGAGGGCACAAGCACTGGCTGTAAAAGTGATTCAGACAGTGGGTGAGTGATGAGTGGCACAAGCACTGGAAAAGTGCTAAATAATTCCACAACCAAACGATATAAGATGGGAAATATTGCCTGATATAGTACACAAAGTTTCCATACACACCAAAATACATATTAACAAGCAACTCTATTTTACCTGGGTATCTAATACACACACACACACACACACACACACACACACACACACACACACACACACACACACACACACACACACACACACACACACACACACACACACACAAGTGTGCTTATGAGAGGTTGTTGTTTGGGCACTACAGCTGAAGCAGGTGCACGGTTGGCTGAGAGGCATGCAATCAGCAACTTTCCCTCCATTGGACCAGATTAGCCACACACACTGTCACGCCATGCCATGCCATGCAGAACACGTTCCTTTCAAAGTCAAATGACCATCCCAGAAGTGAGCACAGATGTACACCTGCAAATGGAATCACGTGGTAGAGGACTGCCCTATGCCTCTATCGCGGCCTTTTATGACAGGCCTTCATTAATGCATATAGGAGCTCCATTGTCTTTGTTCATGGCACATGGTTCAAGTTGATTGTTATTGTACAGGATAAGGGAGCCTGAACTTAATTTTGAAATTAGTGACACGGCTTCCCTGGAAAGGGATCATAATGGATGAGGGTTGTAACAAACCACTGAAATATTTGGGCAGCTGCTGTCCCATTACAGAGGTCAACTGGTTGGCTGACTCAGGGTTAGCTTGTGCCCAATCAAAGAGCCCTCCCTCTGTCTTTTGTGATGGGGGTGCACTTTCAGACACAGATCTCACCTCTACAGATGCATTTTAGGCTTAGGTCGTTCCAAAACTCATAAATAAAATTGATACTAAATACTAAAACATAATAAACAAAAGCTACCTTTCACACCGTTTGTGTGCTTCTTCCTTGACTAATACAGATTGCTCCAAAATGTTGCTCTTTGGTTATTATGAAGGGAGATGCAGGACATGGGCTTATTATAATTCCTTGAGCCCGGTTTTTCGTTGTACTCATCGCGGGGCTGCTAAAATCAAAATCAAATCAAAGTTTATTGGTCAAGTGCACAGGATACAGGTGTAAACGGTACAGTAACATGCTTATTTGCTAACTCTCCTCAACAATGCAGTATGTGTGTGTGTGTGTGTGTGTGTGTATGTCGTAGCAAATAGTCTCTTAACTTCTTGATGCTACCCATCCCGATACCGGGATAATTGTCATCAGCAACCGCTGAATAGCATAGCACCACAGTCAAATGATATTACTAAAAAATATTCATAATCATGAAATCACAAGTGCAATATTGCAAAACACATCTCAGCCTTTTGTTAATCCACCTGTCGTCTCAGATTTTGAAATTATGCTTTACAGCGAAAGCAATTCAAGCGTTTGTGTAAGTTTATCGATAGCATAGCATAACATTATGTACAGTAAGCATTAAGTAGCTAGGTCACAAAAATCAGAAAAGCAATCAAAAATTTGTTTACCTTTGATCTTCGGATGTTTTCACTCACGAGACTCCCAGTTACACAACAAATGTTTCTTTTGTTCCAAAAAGATTATTTTATACCCAAAATACCGGCGTTTGTTTGTCGCGTTATGTTCAGAAATCCACAGGAAAGAGCGATCACGACAATGCAGACATCTATTCCAAATAATATCCATAATTTCAACAGAAACATGTCAGACGTTTTTTATAATCAATCCTCAAGTTAAAAAAAAAATATATTTGATAATATATCAACCGAGTGTGTTAAATAACAGCGCGCTTTTTCAATAACAGCGGGAGAAACAATGGCCGTTTTACTCAGTTGCACAAAACTCACTCTGAGATCCCCCACCTATTCACTTACGCAATGAGATCCTTCACGCTCATTTTTCAAAATAAAAGCCTGAAACTATGTCTAAAGACTGTTGACACCTTAGGGAAGCCATAGAAAAGGAATCTGGTTGATATCCCTTTAAATGGAGGATAGGCATGCATGGGAACAGAGAGATTTCAAAATAAGATGCACTTCCTGATTGGATTTTCCTCAGGCTTTAGCCTGCAATATCAGTTCTGTTATACTCGGAGACAATATTTTTACAGTTTTGGAAAGTTTTAGAGTGTTTTCAATCCTAACCTGACAATTATACAGTGGGGCAAAAAAGTATTTAGTCAGCCACCAATTGTGCAAGTTCTCCCACTTAAAAATATGAGAGAGGCCTGTAATTTTCATCATAGGTACACTTCAACTCATGACAGACAAAATGAGAAAATAAAAATCCAGAAAATCACATTGTAGGATTTTTAATTAATTTATTTGCAAATTATGGTGGGAAATTATTTTGGTAGATGGCCAATACGAAAAGGAAACACAACACTTTTTTGACTGGATAATTCCAACCAATCACCAACTCACATCGGTTTCAAAAAGACCCTTCATGGTCAATCCGACATCTGCAGTGGCCGTACAGCATTTCATGCAATAAGTCAGAGTAAACATACTTTTTGTGCTTTGTGGAGTGCAGAGCTGTTGTGTAGGAAGTTGTGTTTATTCAGTACCTCCCGCCCCACCTACCATCAACCAATCATGTCAATGCAGAGCTGCAGTATACCTGAGCGCATCGCATTGTTACAAAATTTGAGAGGCGCACTATGAAACAGTACAGTCTTGATTTGGCCACTGCATGCTTTTACAGGCTCCGCAATTCAGTCACACCCTCCATATGAAGCCTCCAACCACATTTTTGGATCAAGCCTAAATTGGCTTTTAATAGCAACATGGGTTGGTTTTCATTTGAAGGATGGCTTAACACTCAAATCCACCATGAATGGCCAAAGTGCCTACATGTGGCAGAATACCAAGCAACAGTATGTTGGTAACCAGTTTATAATAGCAATTATAATAGCAATAAGGCACCTCAGGGGTTTGTGATATAAGGCCAAAATACCACAGCTAAGGGCTGTTCTTAGGTACGATGCAACGTGGAGTGCCTGGATACAGCCCTTCGCCGTGGTATATTGGCCAAATACCACAAACCCCTGAGGTGCCTTACTGCTATTATAAACTGTTTACCAACGTAATTAGAGCACTGAAAATGAACGTTTTGTCATACCCGTGGTATAAGGTCTAATATACCACAGCTGTCAGCCAATCAGCATTCAGGGATCGAACCACCGGGTTATTGCTTAATTGTACCCTAATTGGAGACAAGAGACAAGGAGACAAGAATAACATCTCTGACCTGCTCTTCTATATAGAGCATACTGTTGCTTGGTATTCCGCCACATGTAGGCACTTTGGCCATGCCAGAAAAAGAGAAATCACTGATGGTTGACAGATCTTGGTATTTGATGATAATCAACATTTTACATCACTACAAGACCATGGTGCTTGCCTACGAAGCAGCAAGAGAAACTGCCCCTCCCTTACTTCAGGCTATGCTCAAACCCTACACCACCACCCGATGCCTACATTTTGCCACCTCTGGTCTCTTGGCCTTCCCACCCTTACGGGAAGGCAGCTCATGCTCAGCCCAGTCCATTCTGTCCTGACACACCTATTTTGGAAACAGCTTCCCCCTTAAGCTCGGACAGCAGAGTCCCTGCCCATCTTCCGAAAGCACCTGAAACCCTACCTCTTCAAAAACTATCTTAATTAATTGCCCCCAGAGCTCGGACTTTGCTGATAGCAACGTTATTGAGGAAAAGTATACTTAGTATGCCTGTGATATGTGGTTGTCCTACCTAGCAATCTGAAGATGGATGCACTAACTGTAAGTCACTCTAGGTAAGGGCATCTGCTAAATGACTAAAATGTCAAATGTAAAGAGCTAGCAGACACCTTGAAAGAGAATGAACTGCTTTACTTCAATCAGATGACAGACCTGGGGAGAAATCAGTTTATTTTAAAAGTTCTCCCACCCTCATATCTAACCAAAACACCCAAGTAGACAACATGCCCTAGCTGTCCCAGTTCTTTTGGAGTATCTCCCTACTGGAGGTAGATGAGGAATGGGCTTGGTGGTAAGGTGACAGTTCTGAGGCAGGATAAGGAGGAGCTGAGAGAGAAATTGGCAACGGTCGAGAGCATCATGAAGAGAGAGGTAGCTGATATCAGGGAGGAGCTACAAAGGGAGTTGTCAGCAGTCATAGAATTGCTACAACACAGAGACACCAGAACCCACACTCTAAGAGAACAACTGGAGCTTACCACAACCCTCACTACCACACCCTCACATCACCTCATTGGCAATACCACTGCTTCTCATAGGGAACTCCTGGAACACAGACTCAGCACAAGTAATCAGAACCAGAACAACTCCTCCTCCCACAGCAGCACATTCTCCTCGTCAGATATAGATCAAGCCTCCACAAGATACTCACTAGTGCTCTGCTGGGACCCTCGGGAGAGAGGAAGACAGGAAGGCCACCCCACCCCACTCTATCCAAAGAACATCACTCCAGACACCACAGCACACAAGAGCAGCACACAGGCAGAGCACCCTATTGTCTTCATTTTATGTGACTCCAATGGGAAATCTGTTAGAGGAACTGCTATTCCCTGGCATGTCAGTCAGAAAGCCATGGTGCCCAACAACAGCAAGTGCCTTGAAAAGTCTGTCAAGCAGAAAATTAAATGGGACCAAACTATAATTCACACAGGTACTAATGCTTTGATGGCAATGAGATGACATGTAGCTCATGCAATGCAACAAGTGGCAGCTAGAGCTGCAGAGAGATTTCCTAACACCAAAATCACTATGTCCACTATGTTGCCATGTGGAGATTTTCCCTTCCACATTATTCAGAGAAACAACACTGAGCTGTGTAGAGGCTGTGCTCTCTTGGACAATGTTTACTTAGCGAACCACCATTCACATAGCTGATGTACGACGTAGTACACTTGAACCAACAGGTTGTCAAGGTGTTTGCTAGGAAACGGAGAGAAACTGCTCTGGGACAAAGGAAAAAAACAAAGTAAGAGGTACTCTGCCATACATCCTGCAAGATCATGACCACCAGCCCCCACGCAGAGAGATCAGTATCACCCTACACCACCTGCCACCTCTAGAGAGGACAGCTCTACCCTGCACCAAGAGGCCCCACCCAGAGAGGCAAGCTCTGCCTTACACCATTGGGCGCCATCCAGAACAGCCAACATGACCCTGCACCATCGGGCCCCTACCAGAGAGGCCAGCTAGACCTTACACCACCAGGCCCCATCAAGAGAGGCCAGCTCCACCATACACCATCAGTTCCCTGGCAGAGAGGCCAGCTCCACCATAAAACATTGCCCTATCCAGAACAGTCTACACCACCCTGCACCATCGGGCCCCTTCAAGAGAGGCCATCTCCACCCTGCACCATCGGGCCCCTTCAAGAGAGGCCATCTCCACCCTGCACCATCAGGCCCCTTCAAGAGAGACCATCTCCACCCTGCACCATCGGGCCCCTTCAAGAGAGGCCATCTCCACCCTGCACCATCGGGCCCCTTCAAGAGAGGCCATCTCCACCCTGCACCATCAGGCCCCTTCAAGAGAGGCCATCTCCACCCTGCACCATCGGGCCCCTTCAAGAGAGGCCATCTCCACCCTGCACCATCGGGCCCCTTCAAGAGAGGCCATCTCCACCCTGCACCATCGGGCCCCTTCAAGAGAGGCCATCTCCACCCTGCACCATCGGGCCCCTTCAAGAGAGGCCATCTCCACCCTGCAACCTCAGGCCCCTTCCAGAGTCAAATCAAATCAAATCAAATTTTATTTGTCACATACACATGGTTAGCAGATGTTAATGCGAGTGTAGCGAAATGCTTGTGCTTCTAGTTCCGACAATGCAGTAATAACCAACAAGTAATCTAACTAACAATTCCCAATCTACTGTCTAATACACAGTGTAAGGGGATAAAGAATATGTACGTAAGGATATATGAATGAGTGATGATACAGAGCAGCATAGGCAAGATACAGTAGATGGTATCGAGTACAGTATATACATGTGAGATGAGTATGTAAACAAAGTGGCATAGTTAAAGTGGCTAGTGATACATGTATTACATAAGGATGCAGTCGATGATATAGAGTACAGTATATACGTATGCATATGAGATGAATAATGTAGGGTAAGTAACATTATATAAGGTAGCATTGTGTAAAGTGGCTAGTGATATATTTACAACATTTCCCATCAATTCCCATTATTAAAGTGGCTGGAGTTGAGTCAGTGTCAGTGTGTAGGCAGCAGCCACTCAATGTTAGTGGTGGCTGTTTAACAGTCTGATGGCCTTGAGATAGAAGCTGTTTTTCAGTCTCTCGGTCCCAGCTTTGATGCACCTGTACTGACCTCGCCTTCTGGATGATAGCGGGGTGAACAGGCAGTGGCTAGGGTGGTAGATGTCCTTGATGATCTTTATGGCCTTCCTGTAACATCGGGTGGTGTAGGTGTCCTGGAGGGCAGGTAGTTTGCCCCCAATGATGCGTTGTGCAGACCTCACTACCCTCTGGAGAGCCTTACGGTTGAGGGCGGAGCAGTTGCCGTACCAGGCGGTGATACAGCCCGCCAGGATGCTCTCGATTGTGCCTCTGTAGAAGTTTGTGAGTGCTTTTGGTGACAAGCCGAATTTCTTCAGCCTCCTGAGGTTGAAGAGGCGCTGCTGCGCCTTCTTCACGATGCTGTCTGTGTGAGTGGACCAATTCAGTTTGTCTGTGATGTGTATGCCGAGGAACTTAAAACTTGCTACTCTCTCCACTACTGTTCCATCGATGTGGATAGGGGGGTGTTCCCTCTGCTGTTTCCTGAAGTCCACAATCATCTCCTTAGTTTTGTTGACGTTGAGTGTGAGGTTATTTTCCTGACACCACACTCCGAGGGCCCTCACCTCCTCCCTGTAGGCCGTCTCGTTGTTGTTGGTAATCAAGCCTACCACTGTTGTGTCGTCCGCAAACTGGACAGCACCCCACAACCCCCCATGCTAACAGGGCAACACCCCAATCAAAAGAGACCAACAGTCCAGCAAGACAGCTATGCAGAAGTGGAACGAAGAATAGAGCACCCTGCTGCAGCCGAGCTAAACCAGATAAGGCTTTGGCTGAACATAATCTGCTCAAATATCCATTAAATCCTTCTTTGTTATTATCAGAAATAGAATTATTAGAAATACAACCTATTATCATTATGAGTTCAGTTTTATATAAGCTACCCAGGAGATGGTTAAAGTTAGCTCATATAAATATATGAAGCCTCAGAAACAAAATTCCTGAGATTAGTAATATCCTAATCTTAGATAATATTTATATATTAGCCATTTCTGAGACTCACTTAGTCAGCACCTTTGCTGATACAGCAGTAGGAATACAAGGATGTAACATCTATAGAAAAGACAGGAATGTCTAGGGGAGGTGTTGCTGTATATATTCAGAGTAATATTCCCGTGAAGCTCAGAGAGGATCTCATGACAAATGAAGTAGAAGTGCTGTGGTTGCAGGTTCACCTGCCTCAGCTGAAGTCTCTTCTTTTAGGGTACTGCTTTAGGCCACCAAGTTCAAACTGTTAGTATCTGGAGAATATGTGTGTGATGTTAGATGAGGTTTCTGATGCTAACAGAGACATGTATTTTCTTGGTGTCCCAGGTGTCCTCTCAAGCTTCTTACAAACTTCTTATGGTGACTTATACCTGCAGGGCCGGCTCCAGGCCTAAGCGACATAAGCAACCGCATATGTCGGGGTCTCAAATTATTGTTGAGAGTAAGAATAGTAAAATACACCAGGTTCAATTTCGAAATCTAGTTGTGCATCAGCAGTTTTTCTCTTGTTATGTAGGTCACTCAATTAGTTGACAATTTGCTATGTACATTTTTAGATTGATAGTTAGTCAAGCCAGCTATCTAATCTTGTAGTAATCACTCAAATACTGACAGGGCACGCATGGGCCTTGTCCTCAAGGGGGCCATCATTGATTTTGTTTGTCAATCTGACTCAAATATCATATTAACATGGCATCTCAAGGCAAAATGTTTATAATTGTAGGAATGTAGCTTTAAAGGCCCCCACCAGAAGGCAATGCCACCCCTATTTTGGCATAATTCTTGTCCCATAGCGGAAATTCTCATTTCGATTCTGGATTTGTCATAAGCATTTAGGCAAAACTTTGCTGCTGATGGATAGGTGAAACCCATGTCTTTTGTTATTTCAAAGGTTTTGGCATGTTACATAAATTGAATCCTCCATAGAAATAATAATCAGCTGGGTGGTTACATTTGTCCTATGTACAAGTGCATGTGTGAATTGGAGAGTGGGGTCTGAGCCAGGGATCAACCATTATTGATTGCGACCCTGGAGCAATTAAGGTGAACTGCCTTGCTCAAAGGTACATGGACACATTTTTCACTAAGTCTGCTCGGGGATTTGAACCAGTGACCTTTGGTTACTGGCCCAATGCTCCTAACCGCTAGGTTTCCTAGCTTTGGCAATATGGATAGCCTAACTATTGGTTAGGACTAGAGCTGTGTTTTTCTACATTGTAATGGACACAGTGCAACCTTTGGTAGGCTGCTGGCAGGCTTTTTGGCTGTGCTCATGCCATGGTTCTCACAGCTAGAGGAAGTGACATGATAGGCTACAACAACTTTGCTCAGGATGCAATGTTCACATAATATATGTCAACATCCTATGCGCATCATGAAATGAAAAACCAATGCATGGAACAACAGCGCAATATAGACAAACTAGTTGGTGGAAATTTCTTTCACGGGTGCTGCACCAATCAAAGCATTGGAGCGTGGTCCAAACCATTCATCTTGAGGTTAAGGGGGAGCTGGGTAAAAAAAAGAAAAAAGGAATCATATCACATGCAAATTTACCATTTATAAAATGGTGATATATTTTTAATACAGACTAGCTCAAAAATAAGTGACACTTGATAAATGATCCAATGGATTCTGATAATTTGCTGTTAAGATGTGGAGGTGCAAAAACACAAGTTTGCCCCCATTATTGCTACGGTGAAAAGCTGTTTGTAGCCAAAGATTATCTATTATATTGCTCAGTTCCGTCCCGAGGAATACATTTGCAGGTGTTTCTGATTAATAAACAGTGCAATGCTGGTGGGTGGTAACATTCAAATTAAACCCAGTCCTGACAAAAAAAATGTAGACTGCAAAGTATTAGCATGTCATATCATAGGGCAAAGTTAACACTTTGGATATCCCACTTCAACACCAAATATATAATGCTTTCACTAAAACGATGACTTATTGACTTAAATCAATGTGCAACATCATGGGCATCGTCTTTCAACTGAAAAAACATTGAATTTCTTTGTGGGCGTTTAAAACTGCAAAAATGTCTCTCCACCCCATGGCAAAATGGGTAGAATTGTAGGAAATAAACTTTAAAACGAAACATGTTCTCTCCGTTGTCAAGAGAGGGGCCACTAAAATGTTTTGCTGCGAATTGGGGCCCCCCAACCAAATCTCACCCTCAAAAGGCTAGAGCCGGCCCTGTCTGCCTGTAACATCACCCAGGTTATCACTCAACCAACTAGAATGTATACCAATAGTGTTGGATTTGTGAAATCCACTTATCAGTTCCCATTGGCTGTAGTGACCATATATTATTGGCAGAAAACCCAATTCATATCCATCATATGGATATGAATTGATGGGTCATTTACAACACAACCTTTAGATATAGCCAATCATTTCAATAACTATTTGACTGGTAAAGTAGATAAAATGAGAAGTGAAATGTCAACATTGAACAGCGAGGCATCATATTGTCACGCCCTGGTCGAAGTATATTGTGTTTGTCTTCATTTATTTGGTCAGGCCAGGGTGTGACATGGGTTTTTTGTACGTGGTGTGTTTGTATTGGGATTGTAGCTTAGTGGGGTGTTCTAGTTAAGTCTATGGCTGTCTGAAGTGGTTCTCAATCAGAGGCAGGTGTTTATCGTTGTCTCTGATTGGGAACCATATTTAGGCAGCCATATTCATTGAGTGTTTGGTGGGTGATTGTCCTTAGTGTCCTGATGTCCTTGGTCTGTGTTAGTTTACACAAGTATAGGCTGTTTCGGTTTTCGTTACGTTTATTGTTTTGTAGTGTTTGTGTTTAGTGTGTTTGTCATTAAACATGAATCGTAATCTACACGCCGCATTTTGGTCCGACTCTCCTTCCCACAATGAAAGCCGTAACACATATTGTATTTGTGTATTGGAGATCTAGTAATAAAAGAGAAGGGTTGCTGTTTTGAATTTGGTCAAGGATGTGTGAAAGACGTGGAAAAACCGTAGTTATCCATCCCCAATGATGGATAAAAAGAGTCACACTCTAGTAATGTACCCAATAAATTACTGCAAGCTTGTATATAGAGTATGCAACTCTCTATATTTATTTCTATAGCCTACTCACTGTTAGTCAGCACCTCTATGAATTTTGTTGGGTGTGCGCTAGCACAGGCTTTTTATTAAGCCACCGGGTTTAGACAAGCTAGAATGGAAACTATTGAGAATGCTAGCAGACTGCATTGCCACCTCTATCTGCCATGTCTTTAACCAAAGCCTAAAGGAGTGTGTGTGTCGACAGGCCTGGAAGGAAGCTAAAGCAATTCCACTACCTACATATTTTTTTCTCAAATCTTTGCTGGGTGTCACAGCCGCCCAATCAGTTTGCTGCCTGTTCATAGAAAACTGATGGAGAGGATTGTGTTTGAACAAAAAAACTCACTTGTTATGGCATTACATCAACTGCCTTAACAGGGTTGGAGAGTTACTTGTCCGATAGAACTCTGAGAGTTTTCTTCAATGGAAGAATCAGATAACAATCGATAGGTACAGCATGGTATCCATCAGGGCAGTTGTCATGGTCCATTACTGTTCTATATTTTTACAAATTATTTGCCACTTGTCTTACAAAAAGCTAAAATTACTATGTATGCTGATGATTGCACACTCTACAAATCAGTAGCTACAGCCAGTGAGCTCACTGAGAGTCTTGGCAAGGAGTTACAGTCGGTGTCAGAATGGGTAATTAACATGCCTATTACATTGTTAGCTAGATAATTAACCAAGTGAAGATAGTATAATTCTCAAAATACAAGTAGCTTGCTACTGTTTGTGTTAACCAGCTAAATTCCAGCTGTGTCACTTAGTCCTTAGCTAATGTTAGCTAGCTAACTATGTTGCTAACGACAGGCTGGGATCAAGATGGTCAAAAGGCGCATCATTTGCACTAAGATGTCACATGAAATCCACCGATTATCAAGACAAAATCAATTCTAAATTTGAACTACATTAATATCTTACTATTTATTCATCTTGGTTTTCCTTGGTCAACGTTGACTGTCACTGCACTTTTGTCCTCGATGTCGTTCAACATGTCTTTTTTTTACTGATTAACATTACTTCACGCACTAGGCCTCCTGTGTACCTACCTAGCCTTGCACGTCCTGTGCCAGTCTTGCTCTCAGGCTCTCCAGTACACCTTCACGGTCCAGTCCATCCTGTGCCACCTTCACACACCAGTCCTCCGATGGTAGCTCCCCGCACTTCCACGTTGTGCGTGTTATAGCTCGATCCAGTACCACCAGTTCCAGTACCATCTCAGATTTTCAAAAAATGCGAACCATACCAGGCATTCAGTTCGCCTCGCCTGTTCAGCACAGCCAACGTAAAACTTTTCCGGATTAACTACATAATCCCTCCTGCGCTTCAGTGCGCCTCGCCTGTTCAGCGGAGTCTCCCGCCTGTTCAGCGTTTCTAGAGCCTTCCTCCTCTACAGCGCTCTTTGTATTTCTGGACACGGAGCCTCCTGCCTGTTCGGAGCAGCTAGAGCTGCCAGTCTACATGGAGCAGCTAGAGCTGCCAGTCTGCATGGAGCAGCTAGAGCTGCCAGTCTGCATGGAGCAGCCAGAGCTGCCAGTCTGCATGGAGCAGCTAGAGCTTCCAGTCTGCATGGGGCAGCTAGAGCTGTCAGTCTGCATGGAGCAGCTAGAGCTGCCAGTCTGCATGGAGCAGCTAGAGACTGCCGGTGTTGCATGGGGCAGCCAGAGCTGTCAGTCTGCTTGGAGCAGCCAGTAATGAGGGAGTTGCTGCAGTCTGCATGGAGCAGTCTATGAGTTGCCAGTGCATGGGGATCTGCATGGAGTTGGCAGTCTGCATGGAGCTGCCAGTCTGCCAGTCTGCAAGGAGCAGCTAGAGCTGTGCCAGTCTGCATGGGGCAGCTAGAGCCTGTGCCAGTCCTGTGCAGTCTGCCAGTCTGCATGGAGTCCATCCTGTGCCAGTTCTGCACCAGTCCTGATGGTAGCAGTTCCTGTGCGTGGATCCAGCCAGTTCCAGTACCACGCACCAGGCAGCTGCCAGTCTGCAGCACAGCCAACGCTTTCTCCCTCTCCTGCGCTGTCGGAGTCTGTTCAGCATTTCTAGAGCCTTCCTCCTCTACAGCTGCAGGAGCCTCCTGTCTGCATGGAGCAGCTAGAGCTGCAGTCTGCATGGAGCAGCTAGAGCTGCCAGTCTGCATGGAGCAGCCAGAGCTGCCAGTCTGCATGGAGCAGCCAGAGCTGCCAGTCTGCAGCTGCCAGTCTGCATGGAGCAGCTAGAGCTGTCAGTCTGCATGGAGCAGCCAGAGCTGTCAGTCTGCATGGAGCAGCCAGAGCTGTCAGTCTGCATGGAGCAGCCAGAGCTGCCAGTCTGCATGGAGCAGCCAGAGCTGCCAGTCTGCATGGAGCAGCCAGAGCTGCATGGAGTTGCAGTCAGCAGGAGCAGCCAGAGTCTGCCAGTCAGCATGGAGCTCTTCCAGGAGCTGCCAGTCAGCATGACTCTTCCAGAGCTGCCAGTCAGCCAGACTCTTCAGTCTCTTGGAGCAGCCAGATCTTCCAGAGTTGCCAGTCTGCAGTCAGCCAGTCTGCATCAGTCAGAGCTGTCAGTATGCAGAAGCCGCCAGAGCTGTCAATCTGCAGACTCAGCCAGATCTGCCAGTCAGCAGACTCAGCCAGATCCGCCAGTCAGCATGGAGCAGCCAGATCTGCCAGTCAGCCAGACTCTTCCAGATCTGCCAGTCAGCCAGACTCTTCCAGATCTGCCAGTCAGCCAGACTCTTCCAGATCTGCCAGTCAGCCAGACTCTTCCAGATCTGCCAGTCAGCCAGACTCTTCCAGATCTGCCAGTGCCAGACTCTTCCAGATCTGCCAGTCAGCCAGACTCTTCCAGATCTGCCAGATCTCAGCCAGACTCTTCCAGATCTGCCAGACTCTTCCAGATCAGCCAGACTCTTCCAGATCTGCCAGTCAGCCAGACTCTTCCAGATCTGCCAGTCAGCCAGACTCTTCCAGATCTGCCAGTCAGCCAGACTCTTCCAGATCTGCCAGTCAGCCAGACTCTTCCAGATCTGCCAGTCAGCCAGACTCTTCCAGATCTGCCATTCAGCCAGACTCTTCCAGATCTGCCATCTTCAGATCCAGACTCTTCCAGATCTGCCAGTCAGCCAGACTCTTCCAGATCTGCCAGTCAGCCAGACTCTTCCAGATCTGCCAGTCAGCCAGACTCTTCCAGATCTGCCAGTCAGCCAGACTCTTCAAGATCTGCCAGTCAACCAGACTCTTCCAGATCTGCTAGTCAACCAGACTCTTCCAGATCCGCCAGTCAGCAAGGATCCGCCAGTCTGCCAGGATCTGCCAGATCTGATAGTCAGCCAGGATCCGCCAGTCAGCCAGGATCTGCTGGAACCACCAGCAAGCCAGGATCTGGTAGATCCATCAACCTGCCTGAGCTTCCTCTCACTCCTGAGCTTCCTCTCACTCCCGAGCTTCCTCTCACTCCCGAGCTTCCTCTCACTCCCGAGCTTCCTCTCACTCCCGAGCTTCCTCTTACTCCCGAGCTTTCTCTCACTCCCGAGCTTCCTCTCACTCCCGAGCTTCCTCTCACTCCCGAGCTTTCTCTCACTCCCGAGCTTTCTCTCACTCCCGAGCTTTCTCTCACTACCGAGCTTTCTCTCACTCCCGATCTGCCTCAGTCCCGAGCTGTCCTTCAGTCCCGATCTGCTCCTCAGTCCAGTGGGGTTCTGGGTGAGGACTATTCGGCCATGGTCGGCGGCGAGGGTGGATCATCCCAGGACGCGAAGGGAAGGAACTATGACATTTATGGAGTGGGGTCCACGTCCCGAGCCGGAACCGCCACCATGGACAGACGCCCACCCGGACCCGCCCTATGGTTTTGAGGTGCGTCCGGGAGTCCGCACCCTAGGGGGGGGGGTTCTGTCCCGGTCATTGTATTTTGTGTTTTCGTTATATATTTGGTCAGGCCAGGGTGTGACATGGGGTTATATATTGTATTTTCGTATTGGGGTTTGTAGTATTTGGGATTGCGGCTGAGTAGGGGTGTTGTTTAGGTTTGGCTGCCTGAGGCGGTTCTCAATCAGAGTCAGGTGATTCTCGTTGTCTCTGATTGGGAACCGTATTTAGGTAGCCTGGGTTTCACTTTGTATTTCGTGGGTGATTGTTCCTATCTCTGGGTTAGTGTTCACCAGACAGGCTGTATAGGTTTTTCACGTTCCGTTTGTTGTTTTTGTTATTTCATGTATCGTCATTTGTTCTATTAAAAACATGAGTAACCAACACGCTGCATTTCGGTCCGACTCTCTTTCGACAAACGAAGAACGCCGTTACACATAGGTTCTAGGCGTGTACACTGCCAGGTCGGGCTGACATTGACCAGTGGAGGCTGGTGGGAGGAGCTATAGGAGGACGGGCTCATTGTAATGGCTGTAATGGAATAAATGGAACAGAGTCAAACGTATTTTCTATGTGTTTGTTACCGTTCCATTAATTCCATTCCAGCTGTTATGATGAACCCGTCCTCCTTTGGCTCCTCCCACCAGCCTCCTCTGACATTGACCCATATATTATTTCACCAGCTGGAACACATTTTTTTTTAAATGTTGCTGTGATGATGCATTGAAGAGAATAATCATAGCTTTCCAGTGGCCAGTGTCCTTCATAATTGTGTATATTATTTTCGAGAAATGTGATTTCTGGTCTTTCTACAAGGGCTCGCGCTCTGTGTCCAGGCTGCAGTCGCACTCTGGACACTATGGACTGCAAGCGCATGTAGAGGGAGTGAAGAGCTTAGGAGACGCACACCCTTCTGGTCAACCTTTGGCCTGCAGCCTACCACTCAATATGTTTCATGTCTGTCTGGAAAGCTTTTTCTCTCCTATATTCAACAATGTGTTTCTATTCCTACTGCTACTGAAAAAGTTTATTGATAATCATAGTATAATGGAATTGAATGTAATAGAATTACTTAGCGTACGTTCCATTTCAATTATCACTTAGTGTCCGTCTCTAAAACATGCACCTGTGTCTGAGTTAAATGTTCATGTTTCCTTGCAGGATTTGTCCAAACAAGAGGAGGCACCATCAGACTCCCTCCTCCTCCTGCTCCATCCGGAAGGATTCAAATGTTTAGCCATTCTCGGATTCCACTTACAGATTGGGTAACATTTCTTCATCGGTTGGTTAATGAATTTGACAGAATGTTTGGGATAATTACATCTTCAGGAAGTGGTTCACAATCAGGGGCTGCATTACCCAAAAGGGCTTCCAAAAATCCCTAACACGTTTTTTTGTTTTGTTTTTCCACTAGGATGGCATGCTTCATTGATGATTAAATAGTTGGGCTCGTGGTAGACCTGCAAGGGTCAGAAAAAACATCATTTAGACCTCTTTGTCTGTTAACAGCTGTCACACACAGAAAGATTCATGCTCTTTCAGCCCCCAATAAAATGAAGCATAACAACCATACACAAGGCACTGGTGAGTGTGGGGCTCTCTACTAAGTAAAAACATTATTACCTATATTCACTCTGAGGACATTTTTATTCACTTACAAACTATTCCATGCATTATTTACTGGACAGCTAAAAGGGGCTCTCCAAGATTTTCAACAACATGTAGCTTGCTTTGCCACCCATCCCCACCAGTGTTTCCCACAGGCATTTGGGTTACTTGTCATGGTGGCATGCCGGGAAGAGCAGCATGGCCTGACTGGGGAGGCATGCACCACTGCTGCTGCCCTAATTTATTATTCTTGTGAGCCTACACTATTCAGGCAAATTAAATAAAAGCTGTTACAAATGTGTTTGCAGTACTGTTTTTTAGAGCTGCAACTAACAGGTATTTTGATCATCCATCTGTCAGTTATTACTTTGATTACTCAATTTGTTTGACATTTAAAAATCCTGTTTTGCTGACTGAATATAGGTTGAATGTTTTATCAAATATTCAAATACGTACAGTTCATTACAGTGCAAATGGCAACAACAGACAAACTCAAAGTCAGTTATTTTCTGAGAACTTCCATTAAAACCTCTTGATACTCCCCATCCCGGATCCGGGTTCGTGAATAAAGCCTCAGGCTCATTAGCATAACGCAACGTTAACGATTTCTGAAAATCGCAAATAAAAAGAAAATAATGCGCCTGCTCTCAAGCTTAGCCTTTTCTTAACAACACTGTCATCTCAGATTTTCAAAATATGCTTTTGAACCATAGCAAATCAATCATTTGAGTAAGAGTATTGCAAGTTAGCTTAGCATTTTGCGTAGCATTTAGCACGCAACATTTTCACAAAAAACAGATAACCAAATAAATAAAATCATTTACCTTTGAAGAGCTTCGGATGTTTTCAATGAGGAGACTCTCAGTTACATAGCAAATGTTCAGTTTTTCCTGAAAGAATCTTTGTGTAGGAGAAATCGCTCCGTTTTGTACATCACATTTGGCTACCGAAACGAACCGAAAATTCAGTCACCAAAACGTCAAACTTTTTCCGAATGAACTCCATAATATCGACCGAAACATGGCAAACGTTGTTTAGAATCAATCCTCAAGGTGTTTTTTCACATATCTCTTCATTGATATGCAGTTCGTGGAAGCCTGCTTTCCCCTCAGAATCGCATGGAAAAATACCAGCAGCTGAAAATGACGCACCAATTTCAACAGAGGACACCGGGCGGACACCTGGAAAATGTAGTCTCTTATGGTCAATCTTCCAATGATATGCCTACAAATACGTCACAATGCTGCAGACACCTTGGGGAAACGACAGAAAGGGCAGGCTCATTCCTCTCGCATTCACAGCCATATAAGGAGACAATGGAAAACGGAGCCTCAAAAATCCTGCTGATTTCCTGGTTGCCGTTTCATCTTGGTTTTGCCTGTAGCATCTGTTCTGGGGCACTCACAGACAATATCTTTGCAGTTCTGGAAAATTCAGAGTGTTTTCTTTCCAAAGCTATAAATTATATGCATAGTCGAGCATCTTTTTGTGACAAAATATCTTGTTTAAAACGGGAACGTTTTTCATACAAAAATGAAATTGCGCCCCCAGAGTTTCAAGAGGTTAAAGTGTATTTCCACATGAGACAGGAGCAGTGTCAGCTCAAGACGATTTGGAACCTGAAGTGAGATTTGATTTCGGTGTCCCTCCTATAGAAGTTGATGGTCATGCATCCCTGGGACACTCAAGTCTTCTCATATCACTAACATTTGTCTTACCTCTCATTATTGAAGGTCTGCAACAAAGCCCTAAAGAGGTGTAAGAGGAGGAAGGGATTTCAAATTGGGTCAAGTTCTCTATGGAGATTGGTGGTGATAGATGAATCCAAGTTCTCGCACAAGAGAAAGGTATAGCATTATCCATTTTGATGTACTAACATTCATTATCTTGGCTTAGGAACTGAGAGATAATTTGTTGATATATTTTACTTATGGTAATCATTTTCATTTTAAGGTACTCCTCAGTCGATGTACTGATATGGATAATAAATTGAGGGCTTGCACATTTCATAAACTGAATTCTTTGATAAATACATCTCTGTGCTCTTGGACACATCATCAGTGATGTTTCCTAGAATCATGTTTTGGGTCTTTCAACATTATACAACTTAACCTATCAGAACTTACCTTGTGTCATAAGTGACATTACTGTAGTTCCCATGGATTTGTTGATCCCTTCCATTTCAAGGCATGTTGCAAAAAAAACGATATGCAATTGTTCCTATATTTCAGTACAATTGTGGAAGGATGGTGCCAACATGGAGAAGACAGAGTTGGGTGTTTGGGATGATGGAGGTCAAACACAACAGACGGCGCCCAGTTCTTAAAATGGTGGAAAACCGTTCACAGGCAACCTTAATCCCTATCATCAGACGACATCTGCAAAGAGGTTCCACCACTCTAAGTGACTGCTGGAGAGCGTATGCCAGGTCTCTGAATAAGGCTGGGTTACAATCACCAGACAGTCAGCCACACAAACAACTCCTCACACAGGATGTCCCACACAACACATTGAAAGAGCGTGCCAGACAATAAAGGGGCAGGTCTGGGGGCTAAGGGGCAATCGGACCCCAAAAAAGTTGAAAGAAGTATCTCCATTTTATTGAGTGGATGTACTGGTTGGGTGAAGAAAAGAAAAGGGAGTTCTCTCCACTCTTCAAAGACATCCGATTAGTATAGTAGCTGTAAGATTTTTACTCTCAGCATGCATCCCCGAGAGGAAATGGTGCCGGGAGTACCCGGTGTCGGGTGCATTGCTGCAGTCAATTTAAATCGTGGTCAATACTGGCCCTTTAAATACACGCAACCCCTGCAGGCTCTATTTTGATCAAAACAACAGAATCTCAACTTTTCATTTATATCAACCAATACGATGTCTTTGGAACTACGATCCCACAGCAAGTGAATGTGTTTCATTCTTTTGACAGGGTTTTAAGCATGTTTGTTGCTAACAGCGTTTTTTGGGTCACGCCACATAAATATGTTTGATATCACATGAAACAGGAGACTCTAGATTCCTTTGCTTCCAAACATATAAATGTTTCATCAACAGGCTACGCACCAACTCTCAAAGTGTATTACCAAACTTCACTTTCTATAATCAAAAACATGTTGTAACAAATGTGTTTTCCTTTATGTTAAGTTGCTTGTTCCTGTGTAGAAGCATTGTATTTACAATACTTTTCTATCTAACGACATTGTAATAACCTAACTTTTGACATACTCTGCGGTATATTTAATAATATTGAAAGTACATAGTAATTACACTTTAAGGTGCTGTAACAACATTTTTCCTAGATTGAGATTAATTCCCATTGATCACAACTACAAGTACTGTATTGGGTGTCTTCCATTGTTGTAATATAGTAACTACATAGTACTGTAATTACATGAGTAATTCATGGTCTGCTTAACTTTACGTTAAGTTGCTTGTTCCTGTGTAGAAACATTGTAGTTAGGATACTTTTCTTTATAACAACATTGTAATAACTGACATTTTGACAAATCCTGTGAAATATGTAATTGCATTGAAAGTACATTGTAATTACATTTACAGGTGCAGTAACAAGTTATTTTACATTTAAGTGTATTTTCACCAAGATTGTAATAAAAAGGTTTACTGTTTACTTCACTTGAAGCTGCTTGCTCATGAGTATCTACATTAACATTATACATTATATTATTTTGAACAACATTTCACTTACATTACACCTTTGAAGCCAGAGAAATAAATCCCTTCTCAGAGGCAGGTGCATAGTATTTACAAAGGTTATACCATTATGTTTCAGTTTACATTAAGTTGCTTGCTCCTGGGTAGGTACATTATAATTACATGTATATCCATTGTAAATGCATTGCTCGTACATTTAATTCAGTACATTCTTTAAGACAAACCATATGGAATTAAAATAACTGAAGCTGTAGTTAATGATAGGGTGTGCATTGTTACAGCCTAGTTTATTTAGGTGGTAGTGACTTATGTAATCACATGTTACAAGGTTACATAATAGGATGCATTGTTACAGCAGCTGATGTTCTAGCCTAGTTTATTTAGGTGGTAGTGACTTATGTAATCACATGTTACAAGGTTACATAATAGGATGCATTGTTACAGCAGCTGACAGAGTCCAAGCCTAGTTTATTTAGGTGGTAGTGACTTATGTAATCACATGTTACAAGGTTACATAATAGGATGCATTGTTAGCATGGTGCTACACAGGAGACTGCAGAAGTGTAATTACAGAACATATTAGTAACATTTTGAACAAGACATCTTGCAATGACATATACATAAATCATGAGTAATTACACATGTGGAATAACCTCTGACAAGCTGATTTGTAATTACATATCCTTGTTCCACTTATGTACTAACCTATGTCGCTAAACCCTAATTACAGTGTACTTACATAGTATTTGCATAGTAATCACATGCAAGTACTATGTTATATATACTGTACATGTCTTACTATTTAGTTACATTTTAATTACCCTACATACTAACTCACTAACTCATTAAAACCCACCAACTTATTCCACTTCCAATTCTATCTGATCCTACATCAGGCCAACAACCTGAGAGGATGGGACACCACCACTCAACAAACCCTGTAACTCTTCTGAAGTCAAGTCTCGTACCCCCAAACACCTCTCTGCCGCTGCCACCACAAGGTGGTGTGCCAGAACAGATGGACATGCCAATGAGTGAAACAAACCAGCCCTGCATTGTCCAATCACTAAAAGACTTAAGTCACACTCAAATTACACATTGAAAATCATAGCAGCTTCAAAGCCTTTCTTCCTCTATTTTCTGTGAGTTACGATCCATCTCTGCGGTACAGTTGTTAACCATTGCTATGACCACTAAGAAGTCAACCTTACTGAAACATACAGTACCTGTATATCACTCATTGGCATGTCCATCTGTTCTGGCACAGATCTACTCTTCACAGGGATGAATCCCTCAGACTTGATCCACCCTCCTCTAATTTTTGCACGGCCTCAGCAGTGAATAACTACTCTGTACAACTATGACCCTGGCCACCTCAACCTGCCATTTTATCCACTTTAGAACAAGGCTGCAACGCAAACAAAATGTGGAAAAAGAGAAATAAAGCAGGTTGAGGTGGTTATGGTTATGAATGTATGGCACTCCTTTACATACAATCGCTACTAGCTATCATTTTCTATGAGAATGCTTTTTTTAAGTAACACTACATACTCCATAACCCCTGAGGGGGCATTGATTGACTGGTCCGTTGGGACAAAGCTCATAAAATAAAATAATTTAAAAAAGGAGAATGGACTCTACCTACGTGTGTATTTATCCTAATGTTTTTACCAAACAAATGTCAATTCCCAGCAACATGAGTTACAGTTGACACACACAATTTTTTCCACCGAAACTACACATTCCTTTGTCCCATGTCCTCCTGAACACTTCCCACATCTTGGATTCTCCCTCCTACACACTGCTGCAACATGCCCCTAAACGTGACACCTATAACTTCATTGGGATAGGGGGCAGCATTGGGAAGTTTGGATGAAAACCATGCCCAGAGTAAACTGCCTGTTACTCAGGCCCAGAAGCTAGGATATGCATATAATGGTCGATTTGGATAGGAAACACTCTACAGTTTCCAAAACTGTTAAAATAATGTCTGTGAGTATAACAGAACTCATATGGCAGGCGAAAACCTGAGAAAAATCATCCAACCAGGAAGTGGGAATTCTAAAATTTGTAGTTTTTTAAGTGAATGCCTTTCCAGTATCCAGTGTCTGTGGGGTCAGGTTGCACTTCCTAAGGCTTCCAGTAGATGTCAACAGTCTTTAGAAGTTGTTTCAGGCTTATATTGTGAAAAGGGAGAGAATAAGACCACTCGGAGCAAGTGGCTCAGCTGAAAGCCATGAGTTGTTTACTGCGCGTGGCCTTGAGCGCACTCTCTCCTTTCTAATGAAAACGATATTGTTGAAATATTATTGAATATGTATGATAAAAAGATCCAAAGGATTGATTATAAATATCTTTTCACATGTTTCTACAAACTTTAATGGAACTTTTTTGACTTTTCGTCTGGATGTTGTGAGCGCGCTTTGTGCCTTTGGATTACTGAACTAAACAAAACTGAGGTATTTGTACATAAAGAGGGACTTTATTGAACACCATGAACATTCATTGTGTAACATGGAGTCCTGGGAGTGCCACCAGATGAAGATCATCAAAGGTTAGTGATTCATTTAATCGCTATTTCTGACTTTTGTGAGTCCTCTCCTTGGCTGGAAAATGTCTGTATGGTTTTTGTGGCTAGGCACTGTCCTAACATAATCGCATGGTGTGCTTTCGCCGTAAAGCCTTTTTGAAATCGGACACTGGATTAACAAGAAGTTTATCTTTAAAACGGTGTATAATACTTCTATGTTTGAGGAATTGTAATTATGAGATTGCTGTTGTTTGAATTTGGCGCCCTGCAATTTCACTGGCTGTTGTCGAGGTAGCGTCCAACCAATCCCAGAGAAGATAACACAGCAGTGGATTGGGAACAAAAGCACTCACAGCATAACTCATATATCCTAACATTACTTTGTCAGGTAAAGATTCTGAATCAAAGCTCAAAAGAACAGACTGTGTCACCACGCTCCCCACCAGATCTGTGTCTCACCAAACAACAGACGTCTCAAACACCAGGAATCTTCAACTTAAATCACTCCACCTCCACACTTAACACTACTCCAGAAATTACTCCCTTCAATGGTGCCCTGGACCTAAGAAACACTACTCCAGAAATCACTCCCTTCAATGGTGGCTTGTACCTAAGAAACACTACTCCAGAAATCACTCCCTTCAATGGTGCCCTGTACCTAAGTGCAAAACAGGTCTTTCCCAAAGTTGCATCTCACCGAGCTCATGCTCCCTCTGACCTGAAGAAACACAAACATCACAAGTTCACTTCGGGTAACATCTTTTCCACCCAAGCTGAAACCACCCATAGATCAGCCAAAATTCCTGGTTCCACCCTATTCAAAAATCTAATTCCAAGTGAACCAAACGCATTGTTATCATAACCATGTCCATCAATGCATGGCTTGGGCTCCAAGCTTCTCACAGCGCCTTCCATTTCACCCCCAGAACTCGAACTGGCATCAGGCTGAATCGGTTTGAACTTGATACCAATCTTCCTTGACATACCCTCTCCCTTGTCATTACTAGCTTCAACAGATTCAAACCCATCCTTTGCCTTCCTCAGTCTTCTTAACCTCCTATCTCTTTCCTCCAATCCTCCTCCCATAACCAACTACCCAACTTTCCAAGACAAAATCTATTTTTAGCTTCCTAGAGAGAGAGAGAGAGAGACATGCTAAGCCCTGTACTCCCTCCACTTCAAACTCGAGCCATCAGACACCAGTATTGGTCCCCATAATCTGTATAGAACACAATATGCTCTATACATGTAGGTTTATCACCTATGGGTGGCACAAATTGGGATATGGGGAGGGGAATGGGTAGGGTATATGCAAATGAAATACTGTAGTATTTACTTTAGTTAATAAAATGCTTTTTTACAGACTGTAGTGTTTTTGCGGACATTTACTACAGTGTTGTTTGCGGAAAATACTGTAGTATTTACTATAATATTCTACAGTATACTACAACACTCTATAGTAAGTACTACACATGCTTGAGTGATGTGTAGTATAGTATTCTACGGTATACCACAGATTACGAGAGAATTCTATAGTAAATACTGGTGTATTCTATAGTAAACTAGTATTTTCTTCATGTGGGTAGACAGACTCTCTGCCTCCATCCTGGGCCTCAGCACCCTTTTATCTGTTAGGTTAAGATAGCCTTCCTGGGAGATAGCACCCCCCTTCTACCCCCGTAGTAATATAAAAGTGATATCAGCCCCATGGGATCCTAAATGGTACAGCAGACCAGGCCACTTCACTACAGTCTCCCAGCCTCCCTGTCTTTGAGGACACAGGCACTTGACTTTAGGGCCACCATAACCGGCTGTAGACCTGACAGAGGCCAGTATGGAGTACCCACCTCAGATACTTACTGATAACGGTGTAGAATTCATATTTAGCCTCGTAACACCTGACAAAGCATTTTATGCCTCTGCTACTCTCTGTTTATTATCTATGGATAGTCACTTTAACTCTACCTACATGTACATATTATCTCAATTACCTTGACTAACCGGTGCCCCTGCACATTGACTCTGTACCGGTACCCCCTGTATATAGCCTCGCTATTGTTATTTTACTGCTGCTCTTAATTATAATTTTTGATTTGTTTTTTTTTATTAGCAATTTTTTACTTAACACATCTTTTTCTTAAAACTGCATTGTTGGTTAAGGGCTTGTAAGGGCTACACTTGTATTCAGTGCATGTGACAAATAACATTTGATTTGATTTAGTGAAATTTTCATATTTAAGTGAGTAATATTCAATCAAAATGTTGTTGAATGTCAGGTGTCATGGATGTAAACACAAGACTACAATGGGATAAGCAATGAGGTAATCTCACACTGATTTACGCAATGCGTTTCGGGTAAACAAACACAATCACTTTCACACTGTCGGCACCATAGGGGAAACACAGTGAAAACAGGGCAGTGCTGAAAGTGCAACGCTTCCCTGTTGGTAAGACAATACAGATGAACACAATAGAGTCAGGCTTTTGTGGTTTCAGCTCACGAGTGTTTCCCTCCACATGACTGTGAGGAGTTTTCCCCTTCTCGTTCCCCCAGTCAACAACCCCACTACACTGCATGGCCCTGGGAGAGGGAGAGAGAAAGAGTTTAGAGTATTCAAGTTATTGTATTTTTTCCTGTACAGCAGAACTATAACATGAGAGAGAAAGAATGAGAAGGGAGAGGGGGGTATAATGGAGGGGTGAGAGAGAAGGAAAAATAATAGCTTTATACAGAGAGGTGTGAGAATGTATGTGAAAATAAAGTATGTGCATGTGTGTGCATATGTGTGTGCCAAATGCCCACACCCCTCCTCCTCTTCCGTAGCCCAGGGGAGGGCTGGATGGGCCGGGTCCTGTGGGGGCTGGAGCTGCCTCTGCCTGGGGAGAGAGGTTACCCGAGTCCAGATGCCTGGAGAAAGGCCAGTTTCCACCGTTTATTGCACTGGATCATTACCAGTCGCTTTCCTGACCCAGAACATTGTGTACCATTCAACAATTACAGGCAACAGCGGTTGTTCCAATACACTTTCTCTCCCACTCCCTCACCCCAACCTCCCCCACCCATAAATATGGCTGCATACAAACACAGAGAGCTACACATTCCTCTCTCAATCATCTCTGTCTCACTCGCACGCACTGTGGTGATTGAATTCATGAGGTGGAGTACTTAGACATACCTGCACACACACACACACACACACGCACACACACACACACACACACACACACACACACACACACACACACACACACACACACACACACACACACACACACACACACACACACACACACACACACACACACACACACACACACACACACACACTGTATGACTCCAATGCATTCAAATACTAGAGAAATGCTAGGGATATTCTCAAACTCAAGGACACAAACTGTTACCCACCCCACCCACAAACAGAAATAGACTACCTTTAATGAGACCATATTACCAACCCCCACATATTCCTCAAAAACACACATCCCTCTATCTTTGACACCCACATCCATAAGTCTGCTCTGAGCTGATGAGTTTAAACTTAGCTGCGGTCAGCTTGAGCAGCCCCCCATCCTCCCCCTAATGGGGGCTACCAGCCAGCGCAGACACTGGCGTCCCCTGTCTCAACCAGGCCTAGCCGCCCAGGCATTTACAGCTTCACCAACGCGGCTCTCAACTAAGTATAGCCATGCTGGCTAACCACACAGAGAGCCAGGGGTTTGGACCAGAAACAGTGCTGCTACGCTAGCTTTTTTTTAAAGTGCGTCTGTCTCACATAAACACACACTCACTCTAGGACCAGAGGCTGCTATTTTCAGCCCTGTGCTAAAAAAAGAGCACTACACATGGCGCGGCAGAAATACACACACACATAGATGCACAAATGTAAACACACAAATGTAAACATAGGTAAATACACACATGAACAGAGAACACAAGTGTAACTCGCGCATGTTCGCCCATGCACAAGCACCGGCTCATGCACACACTTAATGAACACCTTGTGGCTGATGATGATGGCATTCTATTTTAGCTCAAATTGACTTTTAAAAGTTTTACTACCTGCCGTAAGCAAACAGTCACGACTTAGGGGATGAGGCAGCTTCCAACATCAGATAGAGTCTTTGTGTGTGCCATATTTGGAATAGATTTGTAAACTTTAAATATCCAGTGAAAACGATATGTTCCAGGGGAACGTTGTGGAAATGTCAAATACAACCAAAAGGAAACTGTACATGAGCGATGCAAACATTTCTATAACCCTTTGTGCTTGTTGGGCAGTGGTGGGAGGTCGCTATACCCGAAAATGGCTCCACTATGCTGACAGTGTGCACTGTAATTCAAGTAAATGACTAACTACCAACTTATTAAAATCATGGCTTTCCCTCCCCAAAATATATTAAAATGGCAGCCATTACAACCCACTGCAAATGTGACCACCTCAACAACAAGGAACTCAATTATCCCAAAATGCAACTCCACCCCTACCCCACCTCACCAGTAATAAGCTCCCGGAACTGGAGACCCCTAAAATGTAGCACTTAAGCCACGGGTGGCCAATCGCCCAGCCCACAGGGCAGCATTTCTCATAAACTGGGGATAAGTGACTGATTAATACATAGAGCTCCATGTCAAGGGCCCTCCTGGACAGTTAATTAGCTTTAGTTAATAAGTAAGGGCCACAATGGGATGTATGAAACCAGTAGCCATAGGGCAGTGTTTCTTAATTCACATAATTGTGTTTTATTTTATTTAACCTTTATTTAACTAGGCAAGTCAGTTATGAAAAAAGTCTTATTTACAATGATGGCCTACCCCGGCCAAACCCTCCCTAATCCGGACGACGCTGGGACAACTGTGTGCTGCCCTATGGGAACATAGTCCTGGGGTCTGTGCACATTTCTGTCACCTGGTTCAAAAGATCAACTAAATCGCCAAGCCCTTAGTTAGTTAAACCATCCGTGTTAGTGCTGGGCTACAACAAACATGTGAGGAGTACCAAGGAATGCACTACCCGAGGAACCCAGAGTTAGACACCCCTCTTCTTGGATGTCCCCTTGCCCCAACCCTCAGTTGGCCCTGTCCAGAAACAACCCTTTGCCCTTACCCTAGACTGCAGGAGAAAGGGAGAAGAGAGCATGAGCAGAGTACAAATACTTTGGAAGCAAAGTGGTCCAATGAGCTGCCCTTTTAAACCAATGAACACAAACCTCATTGGCTCTTCTACCTCAGTAGCCAAAGAGCAGGCATTTCAACCCCTGACCTCACACCATGGACGTTTTACCCTCCAAGGATTGGGTTATGTTAAGCTGGAATGGAATGTTTGTATACTGTATATTTGACTGTGATATGTGGTTGACTCACCTATCTATCTTATGATGGATGCACTAACTCTAAGTCTAAGTCGCTAGATAAGAGCATCTGCTAAATGACTAAAATGTCAAATGTAAATGTTTAATATACAGATCTCATATGACAGAATTGGTTATTAAAACAAATTGATGTCACAAATGTTACATTTGAACAGTTCTTTATTCAAGATTTTGTTATTTGCTACAGTTGACTGTGTAAAACCTAGCAGTACTACATATTTCTGGTGGTTATATTGTGTGTTTGCAAAAAACATGATTATTTGTCTCACTTAGATGAGACCATCAAGTGATAGATCTCAAACAAATATGTCTGTCATTGAATAACCCCATGCCATGACTAGATAGTGAAAAAACACCAATTTAAAGTTATTTTAACAATAAAAGCTAATTTACCAAAATTTCTGAAAATGGATACATAGCATTTTAGAAAGAAACACTTCAGAGGCTCCTTTTTGTTTTCCATTGCAAAACTTCTTTTTTTTTGCAATGCATATTCTAATGGGACGAAGGTAAATGATTCTGAGCTGCAGCCATCGAAGTGGTGGCCCACGTCCCTTAACCACACTCCCAAAGTCCCCCAGGTCTCTAACACCTCTCCTCCAGTGCTGTTGACTCTACAAATCACAAAGACAAACAGGCAAAGCTGGATAAGCCCAATATGTACTCCACCCTTCTAGGGTCAGAGGGAAGGATTAGTAGGTTATAGGCTCCAAGACAGCTTCTATCGCCAGGCCATCAAACTGTTGAACAGCTAAACCCTTCACAGCAAATTGGCCAGTATTAGTGTTGATTTTTCAGTGTAACATTTCTAGTGTTGATTCAGCAGTTACAACACTCAGTGGTGTAATAGAACCACAGTGTTGGTGTTAATCATCAGTGTTTAATAAGAAGCATGAGCTGGCGCAAACCCAGATAAATTATTTTGTGTTGTGGTGCTGACTAACAGTGAATAAACTGTAAGATATAAAAAATAAATAAAGAGAGTTGCACACTAAATATAAACTCACAGTAATTTATTGGGTAAACCACCAATGTTTCGGCATCATTATGCCTTCCATCACTTCCCCTTCTTCCTAAGAAGAAGTTTCTTTAAAAAATTACTGGGAGTTTATATATAGAGTGTGCAACTCTCTTAATTTATTTTAATAATGTAACGGATCTCGTCGTCGTCTGACGACGAGTATGAACTATCGGACCAATACGCAGCGTGGTAAGTGTCCATGTTAATTTATTAACTGAACACACAAAACAAAATACCGAAATGAATGGAAGAAACTAAACAGTTCTGCAAGGTGACATAAACAGAAAACAACCACGCACAAACAAGAGTGGGAAAACAGGCTACCTAAGGCTACCAAACACATAGAAATACCAAACATAGAACAAAAACATTGAATGCCCACCCCAAACTCACGCCCTGACCAACCTGAAATAGAAACATACAAAAGGAACTAAGGTCAGGACGTGATAAATAACCCGAGTTGAACAAATACCAGCCCCATCATTATCATATTTCCCAGGATGCATGATTGCATGTAGATGTTTTAAATGTATCTTTCAATATCTATGTTTTTGCATGTACATTGTTTCAGGTTTCAAGTTGCACGTTTTAATGTCACGTTTTAATGTACAGTGAAATGCCTTTCTTGCAAGTTCCAAACCCAACAATGCAGTAATTAATATAAAAATATAAAAATAACAGGTAGAACAAAAACAGACAAGAAAAAAAAGGAAATAGGAAGAATAAGAAGAACACAAGTAAGTAAAAAGCTATGTACAGTGCTTTCGGAAAGTATTCAGACACCTTGACTTTTTCCACATTTTACAACCTTATTCTAAAATTGAAAATATTGTTTTTTTCCCCTCAACAATCTGCAAACAATATCCCATAATGGCAAAGCAAAAGCAGGTTTTTAGATTTTTTTACAAAGGTATAAAGCATAAAAAACTGAAATATGACATTTAGATAAGTATTCAGACCCTTCACTCAGTACTGTGTTGAAGCACCTTTGGCAGTCATTATAGCCGTCTTCTTGGGCATGAGTCTTCTTGGGCATGAGTCTTCTTGGGCATGATGCTATAACATTGGCACACCTGTATTTGGGGAGTTTCTCCCATTATTTCCTGCACATAATTAAGCTCTGTCAGGTTGGATGGGGAGCATTGCTGCATAGCCATTTTCAGGTCTCTCCAGTGATGTTTGATTGGGTTCAAGTCCGGACTTTGGCTGGGCCACTCAAGGACATTCAGAGACTTGTCCCGAAGCCACTCCTCCATTGTCTTGGCTGTGTGCTTAGGGTTGTTGTCATGTTGGAAGGTGAACCTTCGCCCAAGTCTGAGGTCCTGAGTGCTCTGGAGCAGGTTTTCATCAAGGATCTCTCTGTCCTTTTCTCCGTTCATCTTTCATTTGATCCTGACTAGTCTATCAGTCCCTGCTGTTTAAGAACATCCCCACAGCATGATGCTGCCTTCACCATGCTTCACTGTAAGGATGGTAGCAGGTTTCCTCCAGACGTGACGCTTGGCATTCTGGCCAAATAGTTCAATCTTGGTTTCATCAGACCCCAGAATATTGATTCTCATGGTCTTAGAGTATTTAGGTGCCTTTTGGCAAACTCCAAGTGGACTGTCATGTGCCTATTACTGAGGAGTGGCTTCCATCTGGCCACTCTACCATTAAGGCTTGATTGGTGGAGTGCTGCAGAGATGAATGTCCTTCCGGAAAGTTCTCCCATCTCCACAGAGGAACTCTGGAGCTCTGTCAGAGTGACCATCGTGTTCTTGGTCACCTCCCTGACCTAGGTCCTTCTCCCCCGATTGCTCTGTTTGGCCAGGTGGCCAGCTATAGGAAGAGTCTTGGTGGTTCCAAACATCTTCCATTTAAGAATGATGGAGGTCACTGTGTTCTTGGGGACCAGAATTGTTTTGGTACCCTTCCCCAGATCTAAAACTTGACACAATCCTGTCTCAGAGCTCTACGGATAATTCCTTCGACCTCATTTCTTTGTTTTTGCTCTGACAAGCACTGTTAACTGTGGGACCTTATATAGACAGGTTTGAATTTACCACAGGAGGACTCCAATTAAGTTATAGAAACATCAAGGATGATCAATGGAAACAGGATGCACCTGAGATCAATTTCAAGTCTCAGAGCAAAGGGACTGAATACTTAAATAAGTTATTTCTGTTTTTTTATTTTTAATGCATTTTCAAAAACCTGTTTACGCTGTGTCATTATGGGATATTTTCCGTGGGTTGATGAGGGGTCTGAATACTTTTCGAATGTACTGTATATACAGTACCAGTCAAAAGTTTGGACACACCTATTTTTCATATATTCTACATTGTAAATGAATACTATTCACTGCTGCTCTTCACAATTATTCTACAATGTAGAAATAAATAAAACCCTTGAATGAGTAGGTGTGTCCAAACTTTTGACTGGTACTGCACAGGGTCAGTTCCCATAGCATATAGGGGTAAGGTGAACCTGGATATATGATAAACAGAGTAGCAACCGTGTAAATTATGATTTTGTGTGTGTGTGTGTGTGTGTGTGTGCGTGCGTGTGTACGTGCATGCGTGCGTGCGTGTCTGTGCGTGCGTGCGTGCATGCATGCGTAGAGTCAGTATAAATGCGTGTGTGGGCTTGTTATGTGTGTGTTGAAGTATCATTGTGGTTGAGAGTGTGCATAGAGACAGTGCAAAATAAAATTAAAGGGTCAACTCCTATACTCTGTGTAGCCATTCTGTTAGCTATTTATCAGTCTTATGGCTTTGGGATATAAGCTGTACAGGAGCCTGTTGGTGTCAGACTTGATGCACTGGTACCCTTGCCATGTGGAAGCAAAGAGTACAGTCTATGGCTTGGGTGGCTGGAGTCTTTAACTATTTTCCAGGCCTTCCTTTCACACTGCTTGATTTTAATTGATTGGTTAATTAATCTCATGATACTCAAATATAAATTACATACATTTTCTAAACTTATCAAATCTGTTATTTGGACTTATTGCACCCGTTACTGGTTTAGATCAGGGTATTATACAGCAATATTGCCCCTGTCCATATGGTGCATGCATTTGTCTATAATTTGTCTATCATTCACTTCGTGTAGCAAGGGCTCCTTTAGGTGTGTTACTGACAGAATTTAAAAACAACTTGACAGAGCTTGAATCATTTTTAAAATAATAATGGGCAAATATTGTACAGTCCAAGTGTGCAAAGCTCTTAGAGTCTTACCCAGAAAGACTCAATCCCCGCCAAAGGTGCTTCTGCAAAGTATTGACTCGGGTGTGAATAATTATGTAAATTAGATACATCTGTGTGTAGATGGGTGAGAGAGAAAAAGTCAATTTCATCCATTTTGAATTCAGGCTGTAACACAACACAATGTGGAATAAGTTAAGGGGTATGAATTATTTCTGTATACTGTATTTAGGAAAGACACCAAAGAAGATACACATGACTTATATATACACATTCATATTCTTATAATCACGACAGTTCAATTGGACTTTTAGAAAGAGGAGAGGCACTGTGATAAAATATGTTTTTTTAATCTGTTTTTAAAGCTAAACTTCTGGTGGCAGAGCATTCCACAATGACATGGCTCTATAAATAACTGAGTGCCGCATTAAATCTGTTTTTGGTTTGGCTACCGTGAAGAAACCCACTGTCATGTTTCTGATGGGGTATGTATGTCTGTTTGAAGTGTTTGCAAATATATTATACAAGTGGATAGGCATTTTCAACACACATATGTTTCTTGATTTCTGCTTACAAGCAAAAACTCAAACAGTCAGTACCATGAACGTGCTCAATACAGAAGTGGTCCGATGAAGTGGATTCTAAACTACAGGACTGTTTTGCTTCCACAGACTGGAATAGGTTCTGGGATTCATCCGATGACATTGAGGTGTATACCACATCAGTCACAGGCTCATTAGTAAATGCATTGACGACATCATCCCACAGTGGCCATATGTACATATCCCAACCAGAAGCCATGGATTACAGGCAACATCCGCAATGAGCCAAAGGCTAGAGCTGGAGCTTTCAAGGAGCGGGAAACTAATCCTTATAAAAAATCTGTCTACGCCCTCTAACGAATCATCAAACAGGCAAAGCGTTAACACAGGACTGAGATCGAATCCTACTACACCGGCTCTGGCGCTCGTTGGATGTGTCTTTGACGGATTATGAAGGGGGGCGTGCTACCCAGTGACGCGAGCCTACCATGCGAGCTAAATTCCTTCCATGCTCTTTTTGAGGAAAGCAACACTGAACCATGCATGAGAGCCCCAGCAGTTCCGGACGACTGTGTGATCACGCTCTCCATACCCGATCTCATTAAGACTTTTAAACAGGTTTTTTAAACATTCACAATGCCACAGGACCAGACAGATTATCAGGACATGTACTCAGAGCATGCACTGACCATTTTCAACCTCTCACTGACCTGGTCTAAACCTATGTATATGTTTCAAGCAGACAACCATAGTGCTTGTGCTCAAGAACACCAAGGTAACCTGCCCAAATGACTACCGCCCCGTAGCCCTCACATTTTAGCCATGAAATGCTTTGAAAGACTGGTCAGGGCTCACATCAACACCATCATCCCAGAAACGCTGTACCCACTGCAATTTGCATATCACCCCAACAGATCCACAGATGACGCAATCTCTATTGGACTGCCCTTTCTCAGATGGACAAAAGGAACACCTATCTGAGAATGCTGTTCATTGACCTCAGATCAGCGTTAAACACCATAGTGCCCTCCAAGCTTATCACTAAACTAAGGACCCTGGAACTGAACACCTCCCTCTGCAACTAGATTCTGGACTTCCTGATGGACCGCCCCTAGGTGGTGAGGGTAGGCAACAACACATCCGTCCCGCTGAAAATGCTGCCTCCTATCCCAAAATAATTTAACCAACAACACAGCCTACGCAATCACTTCAAACTGAATCTGGAAAGACTGCACACTATCTGCACTTAATTTCGTTTTATTTCTTTGTATAAATCCATACAAAATTATGGCAGCTGATTCAAGATTTCGACTGGCTGAGAAACGCTGACTGCCTATTTGTCTCATCCCGTCACATTTGAATTTGAAACAATGTTGCAAATGTCGAAGAGACAGAGAGCAAGGTTTATAAATCTCAGCTGTTAAAAAATAAATGTTAGTCAAAAAGAAACGTGAGATAATGTCTAGATGCTTTTCATAGTGGAGATTAAGTTTATAAATTGCCTGGCTGGGTTAATGAGAAAGTGGATTGCACAGTCAGATGGAACAGCCGGTGGCCTGTTGTAACTTGTGGAATAGACACCAGCTGGAATGCGGTTTTAACCAATCAGCATTCAGGATTAGACCCACCTGTTGTTATAAAAATGAAGAGCTACACATCGCCTTTTTTGTTGATTTCCTTTCGGAACTGTTCGCTCGTGCCTATTTTAAAGCCAGAGAATCTTTTGCTCAGGCTTTTTGTTGCCTGTTGGAAGGTGAATCGCTCTGGAGCAGGTTTTCATCAAGGATCTCTCTGTACTTTGCGGTGTTCATCTTTCCCTCAATCCTGACCAGTCTCCCAGTCCCTGCCGCTGAAAAACATCCCCACAACAGCATGCTAACACCACCATGCTTCACTGCAGGGATATTACAATATCCCTGCAATGTCCCTAAAATGTCTAAGCAAACAGCTGGAAGCAGGGCTTTCTCCTATAGAGCTCCACTTTTATGGAATGGTCTGCCAATCCATGTGACAGACGCCGACTCGGTCTAAACCTTTAGGTCTTTATTGAAGACTCATCTCTTCAGTAGGTCCCTTGAGTGTAGTCTGGCCCAGGAGTGTGAAGGTGAACGGAAGGGCACTCTCTCCACTGGGATTCTCTGCTTCTAACCCTTTTACAGGGTCCGAGACACTGGCTTACTGGTCGTCCCTAGGAGGGGTGCATCACTTGAGTGGGTTGAGTCACTGACGTGATCTTCTTGTCCGAGTTGACGACCCCCCCTTGGATTGTACCATGGCGGAGATCTTTGTGAGCTATACTCGGCCTTGTCTCAGGATGGTAAGTTGGTGGTTGAAGTTACCCTCTAGTGGTGTGGGGGCTGTGCTTTGGCAAAGTGGGTGGTGTTATATCCTGCCTGTTTGGCCATGTCCGGGGGTCTCGTCGGACGGGGCAGCAGTGTCTCCCGACCCCTCCTGTCTCAGCCTCCAGAATTTATGCTGCAGTAGTTTGTGTCGGGGGGCTAGGGTCAGTCTGTTATATCTGGAGTATTTCTCCTGTGTTATCCAGTGTCCTGTGTTAATTTAAGTATGCTCTCTCTAATTCTCTCTCTCTTTTTCTCTCTTTCTTTCTCTCTTTCTCTCTTTCTTTCTCTCCCTCGAGAGAAAGAAAGAAAGAAGAGAGAAAAAGAAGCCCTAGCACCATGCCTCAGGACTACCTGGCTTGATGACTCCTTGCTGTCCCCAGACCATCTGGACATGCTGCTGCTCCAGTTTCAACTGTTCTGCCAGCGGCTATGAAACCCTGACTTGTTCACCGGACGTGCTACCTGTCCCAGACCTGCTGTTTTCAACTCTCTAGAGACAACAGGAGCGGTAGAGATACTCTGAATGATCGGCTATGAAAAGCCAACTGATATTTACTCCTGAGGTGCTGACCTGTTGCACCCTTGACAACCACAGTGATTATTATTGTTTGACCCTGCTGGTCATCTATGAACGTTTCAACATCTTGTCCATGTTCTGTTATAATCTCCACCCTGCACAGCCAGAAGAGGACTGACCACCCCTCATAGCCTGGTTCCTCTCTAGGTTTCTTCCTAGGTTCTGGCCTTTCTAGGGTGTTTCTCCAAGCCACCATGCTTCTACACCTCCATTGCTTGCAGTTTGGGGTTTTAGGCTGGGCACTTTGACATCAACAGATGTAAGAAGGGCTTTATAAATACATTTGAAATTTGATTGAACATAGAGGCAGGGCCTGATTACCGAACGTGCACGCAGGCTCCCAGACAGCATATGATAGCAAAATGCATAGAATTGTAGGAAATTTGCTTTAAAAATACAACATTTTCTCTCAGTTTCAGGGCAAAATGTGATCAAAATGCAGGAGGTGAGCTATAAATCTCGGAATTTCAGGTCTCTGCACCCATGAAAACCTCTACTACTAGGTGCTAAACTGGCCTCCATCACTCCACTATGCACATCAGTGACAGCCTTGCTTGCCGAACTTGTAACACCAGGCTGAGGAGGAATTTTCATTATTATCAAAGGGGTTGGTCCTTCTTGGGTCATCCATGTGTGCGTGGTGCATGTGTGTGTGTGTGTGTGTGTGTGTGTGTGTGTGTGTGTTGTGTGTGTGTGTGTGTGTGTGTGTGTGTGTGTGTGTGTGTGTGTGTTTGTGTGTCACAGATTGCATAACGGACCTATTATTATAAAAAAAAAAAATTCCCCATATCCCCAGATTCCTACTGCAAACTCTGAACATTTTCATCTGGATCTTTGCAACTAACTATCCGCAATCCCCGGTGACTACTCCTGGCTAGCGTTTCCATCCCGGAGCAAGCACCAATTAGCCTGAAGCTCGCACAGCCAGGGCTCCTGTGCTAACACCGAAGCCCACTCCTGGGCTACTATATCCGGACCCCTTCTACTGCCGGTATCTGGCACGGAACCTTGATGATCCTCTACGACTGGAAAACCTTCATAATGTGCCCGAGGATTCCAACAGGCCCCTCGGGCGCGACGTCCGCCGAAGGCCCATTCTGCTAACAGCGGCCTACTAGCTACCTAGAGCTACTTGGAACGCTACTAATTCCATGACTGGCCTATCGACGTCACCGCACGAAGAGGCAAAAACAGACTTACTCCCATTTCGTAAACTGCTAGCTTGCCTGCCCCGGTCTGCTAACTGCTAGCTTGCCTGCTCCGGTCTGCTAACTGCTAGCCCCGGTCTGTTAACTGCTTGCTTGCTAACCCGGTCTGTTAACTGCTAGCTTGCCAGCCCGGTCTGTTAACTGCTAGCTTGTTTATCCCCGGCCTACTAACTGTTAGCTTGTTAGCGTCGGCCTGATAACTGTCTGAATTGCCGTGTCCCTTGTCAGCCCAACCACTCATTGGACCCATATGTTCACTTGGCTACGCATGCCTCTCTCTAATAAAAATATGCCTCGTACATTACTGTCCTGGTTAGTGTTTACTGTCTTATTTCACTGAAGAGCCTCTAGCCCTGCTCAATATGCCTTAACCAACCATGTTCTTCCACCTCCTACATCTGCAATGACATCACCTGGTTTAAACATCTCTAGAGACTATATCTATCTCATCATTACTCAATGCCAAGGTTTACCTCCAATGTACTCACATCCTACCTTACATTTGTCTGTACACTATGCCTTGAATCTATGCTATCGTGCCCAGAAACCTGCTCCTTTTAATCTCTGTTCCGAACGTGCTAGACGGCCAGTTCGTATAGCCTTCAACCGTACCCTTATCCTACTTCTCCTCTGTTCCTCTGGAGATGTAGAGGTTAAACCAGGTCCTGCAGTGCCTAGGTCCACTCCCAATCCCCAGGTGCTCTCATTTGTTGACTTCTGTAACCGTAAGAGCCTTGGTTTCATGCATGTTAACATTAGAAGCCTACTCCCTAAGTTTGTTTTACTCACCGCTTTACCACACTCTGCCAACCCGGATGTCTTAGCCATGTCTGAATCCTGGCTTAGGAAAACCACCAAAAATCCTGAGATCTCCATCGCTAACTATAAAATTGTCCGCCAAGATAGAACAGCCAAAGCGGGCGGTGTTGCAATCTAATGCAACGATAGCCTGCAGAGTTTTGTATTACTATCCAAGTCCGTACCCAAACAATTCGAGCTCCTACTTCTAAAAATTCACCTTTCCAGAAAAGTCTCTCACTGTTGCCGCTTGCTATAGTCCTCCCTCTGCCCCCAGCAGTGCCCTCGATACCATATGTGAATTGATTGCCCCCCATCTATCTTCTGAGCTCGTGCTACTAGGTGAGTTAAACTGGGACATGCTTAACACCCCGGCCACCCTACAATCTAAGCTTGATTCCCTCAATCTCACACAAATTATCAATGAACCTACCAGGTACCACCCCAAATCCGTAAACACGGGCACCCTCATAGATGTCATCCTAAATAACTCACCCTCCAAATACACATCTGCTGTTTTCAACCAAGATCTTAGCGATCACTGCCTCATTGCCTGCATCCGTAATTGGTCTGCAACCAAAGAACCACCCCTCATCACTTTCAAACGCTCCCTAAAACACTTCTGCGAGCAGGCCTTTCTAATCGACCTGGCCTGGGTATCCTGGAATGACATTGACCTCATCCCGTCAGTAGATGATGCTTGGCTATTCTTTAAAAGTGCCTTCCTCACCATCTTAAATAAGCATGTCCCACTCAAAAAAAATGTAGAACTAGGAATAGATATAATCCTTGTTTCACTCCAGACCTGTCTGCCCTTGACCAACACAAAAACATTCTGTGGCGTTCTGCATTAAGATCGAATAGCCCCCGTGATGCAACTTTTCAGGGAGGTTAGGAACAAATATACACAGGCAGTTAGGAAAGCAAAATCTGGACCCATACAAATCATCCGAGCAAGACAATCTGGACCCTCTCTTTCTAAAATTATCTGCCGAAATTGTTGCAACCCCTATAACTAGCCTGTTCATCCTCTCTTTCGTATCGTCTGAGACTCACAAAGACTGGAAAGCTGCCGCGGTCATCCCCCTCTTCAAAGGGGGTGACACTCTAGACCCATACTGCTACAGACCTATATATATCCTACCCTGTGTATCTAAGGTCTTCGAAAACCAAGTTAACAAACAGATTACCGACCATTTCAAATCCCACCATACCTTCTCCGCTATGCAATCATCCAGCGATCATACACTGTTTACCAGGGGGCAGGGCTACCGACATTAAGGCTAATCTGAAGATGGTGCTGGCTAAAGCTAAAACTGGCGAGTGTAGAGAGTATAGAGATATTGTTATCCACGTCGGCACCAACGATGTTAGAATGAAACAGTCAGAGATCAACAAGCGCAACATAGCTTCTGCGTGTAAATGAGCTAGAAAGATGTGTCGGCATCGAGTAATTGTCTCTGGCCCCCTCCCAGTTAGGGGGAGTGATGAGCTCTACAGCAGAGTCTCACAACTCAATCGCTGGTTGAAAACTGTTTACTGCCCCTCCCAAAAGTTAGAATTTGTAGATAATTGGCACCCTTTCTGGGACTCACCCACAAACAGGACCAAGCCTGACCTGTTGAGGAGTGACGGACTCCATCCAAGCTGGAGGGGTGCTCTCATCTTATCTACCAACATAGACAGGACTCTAACTCCTCTAGCTCCACAATGAAATAGGGTGCAGGCCAGGCAGCAGGCTGTTAGCCAGCCTGCCAGCATAGTGGAGTCTGCCACTAGCACAGTCAGTGTAGTCAGCTCAGCTATCACCATTGAGACCGTGTCTGTGCCTCGACCTAGGTTGGGCAAAACTAAACATGGCGGTGTTCGCCTTAGCAATCTCACTAGGATAAAGACCACCTCCATTCCTATCATTATTGAAAGAGATCATGATACCTCACATCTCAAAATAGGGCTACTTAATGTTAGATCCCTTACTTCTAAGGCAATTATAGTCAATGAACTAATCACTGATCATAATCTTGATGTGATTGGCCTGACTGAAACATGGCTTAAGCCTGATGAATTTACTGTGTTAAATAAGGCCTCACCTCCTGGCTACACTAGTGACCATATCCCCGTGCATCCCGCAAAGGCGGAGGTGTTGCTAACATTTACGATAGCAAATTTCAATTTACAAAAAAAAATGACGTTTTCGTCTTTTGAGCTTCTAGTCATGAAATCTATGCAGCCTACTCAATCACTTTTTATAGCTACTGTTTACAGGCCTCCTGGGCCATATACAGCGTTCCTCACTGAGTTCCCTGAATTCCTATCGGACCTTGTAGTCATAGCAGATAATATTCTAATCTTTGGTGACTTTAATATTCACATGGAAAAGTCCACAGACCCACTCCAAAAGGCTTTCGGAGCCATTGGGTTTTGTCCAACATGTCTCTGGACCCACTCACTGTCACAGTCATACGCTGGACCTTGTTTTGTCCCATGGAATAAATGTTGTGGATCTTTTCCTCATAGTCCTGGACTATCGGACCACCATTTTATTACGTTTGCAATTGCAACAAATAATCTGCTCAGACCCCAACCAAGGAACATCAAAAGTCGTGCTATAAATTCACAGACAACACAAAGATTCCTTGATGTCCTTCCAGATTCCCCCTGTCCACCCAATGACGCCAGAGGACAAAAATCAGTTAACCACCTAACTGAGGAACTCAATTTAACCTTGCGCAATACCCTAGATGCAGTTGCACCCCTAAAGACTAAAAACATTTCTCATAAGAAACTAGCTCCCTGGTACACAGAAAATACCCGAGCTCTGAAGCAAGCTTCCAGAAAATTGGAACGGAAATGGCGCCACACCAAACTGGAAGTCTTCCGTCTAGCTTGGAAAGACAGTACCGTGGAGTACCGATGAGCCCTTACTGCTGCTCGATCATCCTATTTTTCTAACTTAATTGAGGAAAATAAGAACAATCCGAAATTCCTTTTTGATACTGTTGCAAAGCGAACTAAAAAGCAGCATTCCTCAAGAGAGGATGACTTTCACTTTAGCAGTGATAAATTCATGAACTTCTTTGAGGAAAAAATTATGATTATTAGAAAGCAAATTACAGACTCCTCTTTAAATCTGCGTATTCCTTCAAAGCTCAGTTGTCCTGAGTCTGCACAACTCTGCCAGGACCTAGGATCAAGAGAGACGCTCAAGTGTTTTAGTACTACATCTCTTGACACAATGATGAAAATAATCATGGCCTCTAAACCTTCAAGCTGCATACTGGACCCTATTCCAACTAAACTACTGAAAGAGCTGCTTCCTGTGCTTGGCCCTCCTATGTTGAACATAATAAATGGCTCTCTATCCACTTTATTACTGCCACTAAAAGTGGCAGTAATAAAGCCTCTCTTGAAAAAGTCAAACCTTGACCCCAAAAATATAAAAAACTATCGGCCTATATCGAATCTTCCATTCCTCTCAAAAATTTTAGAAAAGGCTGTTGCGCAGCAACTCACTGCCTTCCTGAAGACAAACAATGTATACGAAATGCTTCAGTCTGGTTTTAGACCCCATCATAGCACTCAGACGGCACTTGACATTTTAATGGCATCGGACCGAGGCTCTGCATCTGTCCTCGTGCTCCTAGACCTTAGTGCTGCTTTTGATACCATCGATCACCACATTCTTTTGGAGAGATTGGAAACCCAAATTGGTCTACACGGACAAGTTCTGGCCTGGTTTAGATCTTATCTGTCGGAAAGATATCAGTTTGTCTCTGTGAATGGTTTGTCCTCCGACAAATCAACTGAAAATTTCGGTGTTCTTCAAGGATCCGTTTTAGGACCACTATTGTTTTCACTATATATTTTACCTCTTGGGGATGTTATTCAAAAACATAATGTTAACTTTCACTGCTATGCGGATGACACACAGCTGGAAGTGGATGGCTGCAAACTTTCTACTTTTAAACTCGGACAAAACAGAGATGCTTGTTCTAGGTCCCAAGAAACAAAGAGATCTTCTGTTGAATCTGACAATTAATCTTAATGTTGTACAGTCGTCTCAAATAAAACTGTGAAGGACCTCGGCGTTACTCTGGACCCTGATCTCTCTTTTGAAGAACATATCAAGACCATTTCAAGGACAGCTTTTTTCCATCTACGTAACATTGCAAAAATCAGAAACTTTCTGTCCAAAAATGATGCAGAAAAATGAATCCATGCTTTTGTCACTTCTAGGTTAGACTACTGCAATGCTCTACTTTCCGGCTACCCGGATAAAGCACTAAATAAACTTCAGTTAGTGCTAAATACGGCTGCTAGAATCCTGATCATATTACTCCAGTGCTAGCCTCCCTACACTGGCTTCCTGTCAAAGCAAGGGCTGATTTCAAGGTTTTACTGCTAACCTACAAAGCATTACATGGGCTTGCTCCTACCTATCTCTCTGATTTGGTCCTGCCGTACATACCTACACGTACGCTACGGTCACAAGACGCAGGCCTCCTAATTGTCCCTAGAATTTCTAAGCAAACAGCTGGAGGCAGGGCTTTCTCCTATAGAGCTCCATTTTTATGGAACGGTCTGCCTACCCATGTCAGAGACGCAAACTCGGTCTCAACCTTTAAGTCTTTACTGAAGACTCATCTCTTCAGTGGGTCATATGATTGAGTGTAGTCTGGCCCAGGAGTGGGAAGGTGAACGGAAAGGCTCTGGAGCAACAAACCACCCTTGCTGTTTCTGCCTGGCCGGTTCCCCTCTTTCCACTGGGATTATCTGCCTCTAACCCTATTACAGGGGTTGAGTCACTGGCTTACTGGGGCTCTCTCATGCCGTCCCTGGAAGGGGTGCGTAACCTGAGTGGGTTGATTCACTGTTGTGGTCATCCTGTCTGGGTTGGCGCCCCCCTTGGGTTGTGCCATGGCGGAGATCTTTGCGGGCTATACTCAGCTTTGTCTCAGGATGGTAAGTTGGTGGTTGTAGATATCCCTCTAGTGGTGTTGGGGCTGTGCTTTGGCAAAGTGGGTGGGGTTATATCCTTCCTGTTTGGTCCTGTCCGGGGGTGTCCTGGGATGGGGCCACAGTGTCTCCTGACCCCTCCTGTCTCAGCCTCCAGTATTTATGCTACAGTAGTTTATGTGTCGGGGGGCTGGGGTCAGTCTGTTATATCTGGAGTACTTCTCCTGTCCAATTCGGTGTCCTGTGTGAATCTAAGTGTGCATTCTCTAATTCTCTCCTTCTCTCTCTCTCTTTCTCTCTCGGAGGACCTGAGCCCTAGGACCATGCCCCAGGACTACCTGACATGATGACTCCTTGATGTCCCCAGTCCACCTGGCCGTGCTGCTGCTCCAGTTTCAACTGTTCTGCCTTATTATTATTCGACCATGCTGGTCATTTATGAACATTTGAACATCTTGGCCATGTTCTGTTATAATCTCCACCCGGCCCAGCCGGAAGAGGACTGGCCACCCCACATATGCTCTCTCTAATTCTCTTTCTTTCTCTCTCTCGGAGGACCTGAGCCCTAGGACCATGCCCCAGGACTACCTGACATGATGACTCCTTGCTGTCCCCAGTCCACCTAGCCGTGCTGCTACTCCAGTTTCAACTGTTCTGCCTTATTATTATTCGACCATGCTGGTCATTTATGAACATTTGAACATCTTGGCCATGTTCTGTCATAATCTCTACCCGGCACAGCCAGAAGAGGACTGGCCACCCCACATAGCCTGGTTCCTCTCTAGGTTTCTTCCTAGGTTTTGGCCTTTCTTGGGAGTTTTTCCTAACCACCGTGCTTCTACACCTGCATTGCTTGCTCTTTGGGGTTTTAGCCTGGGTTTCTGTACAGCACTTTGAGATATCAGCTGATGTACGAAGGGCTATATAAATAAATTTGATTTGATTTGATTTGGTTTCAGAGCTGGTCATGCATGCACCTCAGCCACGCTCAAGGTCCTAAACGACATCATAACCGTCATCAATAAGAGACATTACTGTGCAGCCGTATTCATCTACCTGGTCAAGGCTTTTGAATCTGTCAATCACCACATTCTTATTGTCAGACTGGACAGCCTTGGTTTCTCAAATTATTTCCTCGCCTGGTTTACCAATTACTTCTCTGATAGAGTTCAGTGTGTCAAATCGGAGGGCCTGTTGTCCGGACCTCTGGCAGTCTCTATGGGTGTGCCACAGGGTTCAATTCTTGGGCCGACTCTCTTCCTGTATGCATCTGGTGATTCTCTGATCCATCTCTACGCAGACGACACCATTCTGTATACTTCTGGCCCCTCTTAGGATACTGTGTTAACTAACCTCCAGACGAGCTTCAATACCATACACCTCTCCTTCCGTGGTCTCCAACTGCTCTTAAACGCAAGTCAAATTAAATGCATGCTATTCAAACGATCACTGCCCGCACCTGCTAGCCCGTCCAGCATCTGACTTGGAGTATGTGGATAACTACAAATACCTGGGTGTCTGGTTGGACTGTAAACTCTCCCTCCAGACTCACATTAAGCATCTCCAATCCAAAGTTAAGTCTAGAATCAGCTTCCTATATCGCAACAAAGCATCCTTTACTCATGCTGCCAAACATACCCTCGTAAAACTGACCATCCTACCGATCCTCGACTTCGGTGATGTCATCTATAAAATAGCCTCCACTGCTCTACTCAGCAAACTGGATGCAGTCTATCACAGTGCCATCCGTTTTGTCACCAAAACCCCATACACTACCCACCATTGCTCTCGTTGGTTGGCCCTCGCTTCATACTCGTCGCCAAACCCACTGGCTACAGGTTATCTACAAGTCTCTGCTAGGTAAAGCCCCGCCTTATCTCAGCTCACTGGTCCCAAAGCAGCACCCACTCTTAGCACGCGCTCCAGCAGGTATATCTCAAAGCCAATTCCTCCTTTGGTCATCTTTCCTTCCAGTTCTCTGCTGCCAATGACTGGAACAAACTGCAAAAATCTCTGAAGCTGGAGACTCACATCTCCCTCACTAGCTTTAATCACCAGCTGTCAGAGCAGCTCACAGATCACTGCACCTGCACATAGCTTATCTATCTACCTACCTACCTCATCCTCATACTGTATTTATTTATTTATTTATCTTGCTCCTTTGCACCCCAGTATCTCTACTTGTACATTCATCTTCTGCACATCTACCATTCCAGTATTTAATTGCTATATTGTCATTACTTCGCCACCATGGCCTATTTATTGACTTAACTTACCTAATTTATACTCACTGTATTTATTTTGTTCTACTGTTTTATTGACTGTATGTTTTGTTTATTCCATGTGTACGTCTGTGGTGTTGTATGTGTCGAATTGCCTTGCTTTATCTTGGCCAGGTCGCAGTTGCAAATGAGAACTTGTTCTCAACTAGCCTACCTGGTTAAATAAAGGTGAAATAAACATTTGAAAAATGAATTGCAAATGGGAATCAATTTTGTAATTAGGGAGTGCTTCAGTGTGTATTGGGGGTGATTATCTTATATGAGCATCGAAGATTAGCCCCAGCAGACCTGGAGACACCAGAGTTAAACGAGCAGGGAGAGATGGAGACAGAGGAGTGTCGACGGAAGAGAAAAAGGAAAGGAAGAATGGGGAACAGGACAAGAAGAGTTGGAGGGGGGTATTAATAAACCCTCTGTCACGTTCTGACCTTAGTTCTTTTGTTATGTCTTTGTTTTAGTATGGTCAGGGCATGAGTTGTCTATGTTCTATAATTTGGGATTTCTGTGTTTGGCCTGGTATGGTTCTCAATTAGAGGCAGCTGTCAATCATTGTCCCTGATTGAGAACCATACTTACTGTGTACTTTTGAGTTTTGGGTGCTTATTTCCTGTTTAGTGTTCTTGTCTTTCACCTTACGGGATTGTTTGTTTGTTATTTATTGTTTTGTTCAGTGTTCTAGTACCACGCTGCACATTGGTCCTCCTCTCTTTCTCCCAACGACGAACGTTACGCCCACTTCGTCTAAGCCAGGGGTTTTCCACTCTTACCTTAGGATGTCCGGAGCCTGCTGGTTTTCTGTTCTACCTGATAATTAATTGTACACACCTGGTGTCACAGGTCTAAATCAGTCCCTGATTAGAGGGGAACAATGAAAACATTTAGTGGAACTGGCTAAAAGGTCCAGAGTTACATTTGAATGGTCTAAGCCCTTGGGTCACGATATCTAATAAGTTAACATTTGGAATCGTTTTAAGATGGTCACAACATGCATAATTTAGCTATTAGATCATTTTTGTTGTAGGTGTAAAACATACATATTGTCACAACTTCCGGCTCCTCTCCCTGTTCTGGTGGCGGTCGTCGTTGGTCTACGAGCTGCCACTGATTCCTTTTGCTTTGGTTATGTCTGTCTTGTGTTTCACCTGTGTTCTATTTAGGGTAATTAAATTTCTCGATACCCTCTGGGTTTTGTGCGGTATTGTTACGTTAGCTGTCATTTTGTTTGGGTTGCGTTTTCTTGTGTTCTGTTAAACAAGTGTTTTTTCTGGACCGTGTCCAGTTGTTTTGAGGCTAATGTTGTAGTCCCGTTCCTGTTCTTTGGACTTGTGTAATAAAACCCCTTTTTCAAATTTGCTCTCTCCTGCGCCTGAATCCACACCCACTTCTCCTTGGGGAGATTATTGACACATTGAATTTTGTTTTGATAAAATATTGAACATTACCTTTAATGCTATATATAACACATAGAGTAAAAAAAAATCATAAGTAATACGGTTTTGAAGTGAATGTCCTATATCTAGGAGATGCAAAAAAGGGATGTTTTTTAAACCATATTAAGTCACTTTGGATATGGCACTTTTTACACCCTATTCACATTTGTACCATTTTTACTGCTCCCCTGAAGTGTATGTACAATATAGAGCAAAACAAGTGAGTGCTAAAGGTTAGTGATAGTCTTACCTGTCGATGTTGGTGACTTATTTGTTTGTAGCTCAAACGGGTCACAAAACCAAAAGACTGAGAAAAAGTGAAAGAAACCACGGATGGAGACTACAAAGTCAAGTGAAAGACTGGCAAGTGTTATGTTACAACAATTAGAGACTTTTGAGGCCTGCCAAGGCAGGCAAGCCAACAAGGACAAAAAAAATGACCGGAATGACAGGTTCAAATGTGTGACTGAATGAGCCAAGGTATTAATTTACACTTGTGTGAGAAGACAGTGCTTTATCACATGCAGAGTCTGAGCTTGTGTACAGTGAGAGTGAGAGAGAAAGTGTGTGTGCGTCTGTGGGTGCCATGTGTTACCTCGTTCGCGTGAGTGGGGGGAGAACAATGCGAGGGGTATCGCGTGCCTCTCTGGTTGGCGTTTGTAAGCTGGGACGTTCACTGGGATAATGGCAGGGGCATGGATGGAATGATGTGAAATGCCTTGCAAATGCCTGTCTGGCTTCCTGCGATGGAAAATAGGCACGGAAACGCAGAGGGGAGAAATTGAAGCCTTATTTTTCAGAGGCCAGCACAGCATAATGGAAAGTCGAGCTGGGGCCGATGGAGGCAGGCCAGCGATGTAGTGTGGAAGCATGGCTCAAGTGGTTGGGGGCTAAGAAACTATCCTCTTTAGAACATCCCAAAGGGAGCCTCACATTACTTTGGCTTGGAAGCCCAATCAGTCAATTGGTCAATTAAATGATATATGTGCTGCCATTTCTTCCAGTCATTAGTCACTGAGGGCTGAACAAAGAAATCTGAAATTAAAGCCCAAAAAGCAGAGGCCTGGGTGATGGTGAAAAAGAAGAACTCCGTCGATGAGATTTATAAGAACCAGACACTTCAAGGTAACCCATCCTTCTCCTGCTGGCCACGACTATCAGTAAGTTTTTCATTTGATTTATAATGTTTGTCTGTATTGGTGTTTTCGTCCACCATTATCATTTTCTCTGTAGATTTAGGGAGAAGTAGTGTTAAACCAGAAAAGTAGTGGTCCCAACACAGAGCCTTGTGGATCACCAAATGAAAGGTATCAGAGGATACTTTGTCCAACTTCACAATTTTAAGGGACATGTCAAAGTGCCTGTCTCGCAGCACTAGAAGAATAAGGTTCACCAATAAAGAACATACTGTACTTTCAAAAGCAGTAGTAAAACCTAATGAGAATAAAAACAGAGACACCGTCAGACGCTACAGATAACACAACCACATTAAAAATGTGTCCTCAGTAGAGTGACGTTAGCAGATTTACAGAAACAGTAAATTGCTGGTTTGGTGGAGTGACGCAGATTATGTTGCATCAGTGGTTTTTAGCTAGAAGTGACTTTGGGCCTCTCATTAACCCAAGGGGTTGGGTGTGGTTAGCTGCAAAGGCGGGGCCAGGCATTGCGTGATGGGGGGGACACCGCATGCTGACACACACATGCCCACATGCATGCACACACACAACTAATAAACTAACACTTTCCCTAACAGTGTGTGTGTGTGTGTGTGTGTGTGTGTGTGTGTGTGTGTGTGTGTGTGTGTGTGTGTGTGTGTGTGTGTGTGTGTGTGTGTGTGTGTGTGTGTGTGTGTGTGTGTGTGTGTGTGTGTGTGTGTACATGGGCGTGCGTGTGCGCAGGCATGTGTTTGTGCACACGTACATGTATGCATGCATTCGTTTGTGTACACTGTATTTCAACATTTTCTGAAGCTGAGCCAAAGTCTATCTGAAAAGAAAGCAGTGAGGCAGCATAATAGAGGTAATGGGTGGAATGTGTCTCCCATTAGCCCAGTTGTTTGGCCTTTCCCTCTAGAGTTTGCCCCAATTTCTCCACTCAATACAATACCTCCATGGGTCTGCTCTAGCTGAGTGTGCACATGTGCCTGTACAGTACGTATGTGTACAATCTACACGCTTGAGCGGCTGTGTGTGTGTTTTTGTGTGTGTGTGCGTGTGTGTGTGCGCCTGCATGTATGTGTGCAATATTCGTGATTCCAGGAGACCATTAATCACTTCTTTGTTGGCTGTGTAACTTTAGAGGTGTCATTTAGCTGTTCACACTAATAACAAATGGTCTATATAGTGTCAAATAAGGGTTATTTGGCTTGTGACCATAGCAGATCCATTTTTGTTTTTTTATGGAACCTTTTCTGAAGGTTCTATAAAGAACCATGCTCATAAGGTTCTAAATGGAAGCCGTATGGTGCTATAAAGAACCCTTTCCTAAGGTTCTATAAAGAACCAAAAAAGGTTCTATAGAGCACTAAAAAAAGAGTTCCGCTATGTTTATAACCCTTTTGGGGGCTATAGAACCCTTTTGTAATGTTCTTTATAATACTGTTATGGAGAATAGTTCTATAAAGAAAATTTCTCAATTTCAAAATGTTCTTTGTAGATCTGGATTTTTTACATACAGGATTTTTTAATTTTGTAAAAATTTTATTGGCATTATTATTGTGTTGATTTGCAAGCTTAATCAGCTGTGCTAGCTCTGGAACAGCTATGATTCACTGAGGAGAGACTTAAGAACCACTGCCTTAGTCAACCATTCTCAATTGAATGGATAGCGTTTATTACTATGCTGATTATTATGTTCTGAATGTTCTGAGGCATGCTGAGAGAGAAGTGCGTGCAGTCAAAAGACATGCGGTCATCTTTACAGGTTATTTACGCAATTTACGATATGTTTGAGCTAAATCTTACGATTATTGGTGGATAGTACAAAACATGATCCATGCATGGTCATTGATGGTTACTTGCTTGCAAAACATGTTTCCGATACCTTGAGTTAGCTAGCATGAGCATGCTGCAAGCAAGCATGGAAACTATAAACGATGGATGCATATATTACTGTGAGGTAAGACCACTTTCCCAAATCTCTTTATTTAGCTAGCTAGCTAAGCTTAGGTGAGCTTAGTTTTGTATTGAATTAATTGTATTTGTAGAAGTTACATTGATTTAAATAGCTATATCTTACACTAAGTAGCATATGACAAGTGTTTTATCAGCTGTAAAATGTTATGGGATAAAGGTGAACTCCATTAATTAATCTTCTGGTCATCATGAGTGATCAGATTGTACCTGGGTCTACCATTAGAGAGGCTGGGTTCAGACTACAGGCCTATTCAGGCCTATACCAGGGAAATGCATAAGGTGAAGGACTTGTAATAGTAGATCATAGGAAACCCTGTTGCAGTGAGGTTACTGTAGCAATAACAGTACCAATTGAATACCGATGTATGTGTATAAGTGACTTGATTTCTCACTGAATTACTACATTCATGAAAGGTAGTTGATCCATTTTTTTCTTGTTCCATACCAGGCTGCCATAGTATGGGTGTAACGTACTGGATGTAGTGGGTGAGAAGTCAGGCGCAGGAAGCAGAGAGTTCAGGGTAGTGCTATATTTAATGCACAAAACGGCGAACATACGCCAACCCCATGAAACACAGGGCGCACAACAAAACAAATGCCCCAAACACGGGACTAAAACAGTCCAGCAAAACCCACGAAATGAGAAACACTTAACCCACAGACGTGCACACAAGTTACACAAAACAATCCCGCACAAAGAGCAGGTGGGCCTACTGGTAAATAAAGCCTGACTAATCAGCCTAAAACACAAACAGGTGAAACCAATAAACAGAAAGGGGAAAATGGATCAGTGGCAGCTAGTAGGCCGGTGACGACGACCGCCGGGCGGCAAACGAACAGGAAGGGGAGACAACTTTGGTAGGAGTCGTGGCAGTACCTCCGACGCGCGGCTCCCGCAGCGCCCTGAGGGCGAGGCGCAGGGCGATCCGGATGGAGGCGATAGAAATCCCTCAACAGTGACGGGTCCAAGATGTCCCCCACCGGTACCCAGCACCTCTCCTCCGGGCCGTACCCTCCCAGTCCACGAGGTACTGCATGCCCCTCACCCGGCATCTCGAGTCCAGAATGGCACGTATTGTGTACGCCAGGGACCCCTCGATGTCCAGAGGGGGCGGAGGGACCTCTGGCACCTCTCCTTCCTGCAGGGGACCAGCTACCACTGGCCTGAGGAGTGACACATGAAACGAGGGGTTAGTACGATAATAGGAAGGGAGTTGTAATCTATAGCACACCTCGTTTATCCTCCTCAGGACATTGAAGGGTACCACACACTGCGGCCCCAGCTTCCGGCATGGCAAGCAGAGGGATAGGTTATGGGTCGAGAGCCAGACCCTGTCCCCCAGTACAAACACGGGAGCCTCACTGCGGTGGCGGTCAGCACTCCTCTTCTGCCGTCCACTGGCTTGTTTGAGGGATTTCTGGTCGGCTCGCCAGGTCACCTTGGAGCGCTGCACCCACTCCTCCACTGCAGGAGCCTAGGTCTGACTCGGATGCCAAGGTGCCAGGACTGGCTGGTAGCCCAACACACAGAAATGATGATAGGTTCGTAGAGGAGTGACGGAGTGACGGAATGAGTTCTGGACCAACTCCGCCCATGTGACGTACCTAGACCACTCCCCTGGCCGGTCCTGGCAATACGACCGCAGAAACCTACCCCCCTCCTGGTTCACTCTCTCCACCTGCCCATTACTCTCGGGGTGATAACCGGAGGTCAGGCTGACCGAGACCCCTGACGCTCCATAAACTCCCTCCATACCCGGGACGTGAACTGGGGACCCCGATCAGAGACGATGTCCTCCGGCACCCCGTAGTGCCGTAAGACGTGGGTAAATAGCGCCTCCGCAGTCTGTAGGGCTGTAGGGAGACCGGGCAATGGGAGGAGACAGCAGGACTTCGAAAACCGATCCACAACAACCAAGACCGTAGTGTTCCGCCGAGACGGTGGGAGATCGGTCAGGAAATCCACTGACAAGTGAGACCATGGCCATTGTGGAACGGGGAGGGGCTGTAGCTGTGCCTAGGAGCCTTACTCTGGGCGCACACCGATCAGGAAGAGACATAAAACCTAACGTCCCTAGCCAAGGTGGACCACCAATACCTCCCCCTGAGACCCCGCACTGTCCTTGCCACACCAGGATGACCCGAAGAGGGTAGTGTGTGAGCCCACAGAATCAGTTGGTCACGAACACCAAGCGGCACGTACTTACAACCAGCTGGACACTGAGGAGGCACAGGTTTCGCCCGTAACGCCCGCTCGATGTCCGAGTCCACCTCCCATACCACTGGTGCCAACAGCCTCGAAGCTGGAAGGATGGGAGTAGGATCGGTGGGCCGATCCTCCGTGTCATAGAGACGGGATAGCGCGTCGGCCTTCATGTTCAGGGAGCCTGGTCTATAAGACAGAGTGAACCTGAATCGGGTGAAGAACATGGCCCACCTTGCCTGATCCGTCTCCTAGCTGCCCGGATATACTCCAAATTCTGGTGGTCGGTCAAGATGAGAAAAGGGTGCCGAGCCCCCTCAAGCCAGTGTCTCCACACACTCAGGGCCTTTACCACTGCTAACAACTCCCAGTACCCCACATCATAGTTATGCTCCGCCGGGCTGAGCTTCCTCGAAAAGAATGCGCAGGGGCGGAGTTTTTGTGGCGTACCCAAGCGCAGTGATAGCACGGCACCCACCCCAGCCTCGGACGCGTCCACCTTCACCATGAATGCTAAAGAGGGGTCCGGGTGCGCCAACACCTATTGAAGGCTCTGTCAGCCTCTGGCTCCCCCTTCAGCAGTGAGGTAATGGGGGCCGCTACCTGGCCAAAACCCCAGAAAAACCTCTGGTAGTAATTGGCAAACCCTAAGAACCACTGCACCTCCTTCACCGTGGTTGAGTCGGTCAATTATGCACGGCCTTAATATGGTCACACTCCATCACCACCCCCAAGGTGGAAATGCGATAACCCAGGAAGGAGACATTTGGAGAACACACACTTCTCAGCCTTGACGTATAGGTCATGCTCCAGCAGTCTACCAAGCACCTTGCGCACCAGAGACACATGCACGCGGCTGGTGGCGGAATAGATCAGAATATCATCGATATAGACGACCACGCCCTGCCCGTACAGGTCCCTGAGAATCTCATCTACAAAGGATTGAAAGACAGCTGGAGCGTTCTTTAACCCATACGGCATGACGAGGTTACTCATAGTGACCCGATGTGGTACTAAACATGGCTTTCCACTCGTCTCCCTCCCGAATACGCGCTCCTGAGTTCCAGTTTTATGAAAAACCGTGCTCCGTGAAATGATTCCACCGCCATAGCGATGAGAGGTAGTGGGTAACTAAACCCCACCGTGATGGCATTTAGACGTCTATCATCAATGCACAGACGCAGACCTCCCTCCTTTTTCTTCACAAAAAAGAAACTCGAGGAGACGGGTGAAATGGAGGGCCCCTGTCCCAGAGATTCCGTGACGTATGTCTCCATAGCCAACGTCTCCTCCTGCGACAACGTGACTCTTGGGAAGCGCAGCGTTTACCTGGAGATTTATTGCACAATCCCCCTGTTGATGAGTTGGTAATTCAAACATCGTTTGACATGTTTCTATGAACTTTACGGATACAATTTGGAATTTTTTTTTTGTCTGCCTGTTGTGACTGCATTTGAGCTTGTGGATTCCTGAAGAAAATGCGCAAACAAAACGGATAGGTTTTCGGTTATATAAAGAGAGACTTTATCGAACAAAAGGAACATTTATTGAATAAATGAATGTCTTCTGAGTCCAAACATATGAAGATCATCAAAGGTTAGTGATTAATTTTATCTCAAATTCTGACTTGTGTAACTCTTCTACTTGGCTGGTTATTGTTTGTAATGATTTGTCTGCTGGGCTATGTTCTCAAATAATTGTAAGGTATGCTTTCGCCGTAAAGCATTTTTGAAATCTGACACCGTGGTTGGATTCACAAGAAGTTAATCTTTAAACCTATGTAAAATAATTGTATCTTTTCTGAATATTTATAATGAGTATTTCTGTATTTGAATTTGGCGCTCTGCAATGTCACTGGATGTTGGCCAGGTTGGACGCTAGCATCTCACATAACCTAGAGAGGTTATCTGCACTAATGAAAAATATCTGGATGATGTAAAACCTATCATCTCTTCCTTCTGTTTGAATCTTACTACCTCCTGTCTCCTGATTCAGCTTCCTCCATCTCCTCATCCGGTTACTGGTACTCTCATCTTTCTGCAGATGAAATCCTGTGTCTCATGTCTTCCGATTGCCCAACAACCTGCACTTTCAACTCGACCCCAACCACTGCTGCATTTCTATGTCTGACCACTAGCTGCTTTCTCCCCAACTTTGACTGCCAGTCGTACCCCTCTTCAAGAAACAAACACTTCTCAGACAGGTATCCTTTCTTTCTTTTCTCTCTAAAACATGATACAAAACTGCCATTTGGAACAGCACTGAACAAATCAGATTCTACTACTCATTCCAGGGTTTAATTTAGTTTTACTATTTTTTACATTGTAGTGAAGACATCAACACTATGAAATATAACGTATGGAGTGTAGTAACCAAAAAAGTGTTCATCAAAGTACCCACCCTTTGCCTTGATGACAGCTTTGTACACTATTGGCATTCCCTCATCCAGCTTCACCTGAAATGCCTTACCAATAGTCTTGAAAGAGTTCCCACAAATGCTGAGCACTTGTTGGCTGCTTTTCCTTTACTCTGCGGACCAACTAATCCCAAACCATCTCAAATGGTGATTGTGGAGGCCAAGTCATCTGATGCAGCACTCCATCACCCTCATTCCTGTTCAAATAGCCCTTACACAGCCTGGAGGTGTGTTGGGCCATTGTCCTGTTGAAAAACAAATGATAGTCCCACTAAGCGCAAACCAGATGGGATGGCGTATCGCTGCAGAATGCTGTTGTAGCCATGTTGGTTAAGTGTGCCTTGAATTCTAAATGAATCACAGACAGTGTCACCAGCAAAGCACCCTCACACCACCTCCTCCATGTGTTACGGTGGGAAATTTACATACTGAGATCATCCATTCACCCACACTGCATCTCACAAACACGGCGGTTTGAACCAAAAATCTCAAATTTGGACCAAAGGACAGATTTCCACAGATATAACATCCATTGCTTGTGTTTCTTGGCCCAAGCAAGTCTCTTCTTCTTATGGGTGTCCTTTAGGAGTGTTTTTTTGCAGCAATATGACCATGAAGCCCTGATTCAAGCAGTCTCCTCTGAACAGTTGATGGTGTGTCTGTTACTTGAACTCTGTGAAGCATTTATTTGAGCTGCAGTTTCTGAGGCTGGTAACTCTAATGAACTTATCCTCTGCAGCAGAGGTAGCTCTAGGTCTTCATTTCCTGTGATGGTCCTCATGAGAGCCAGTTTCATCATAGTACTGGCTGGTTTTTGTAACTGCACTTGAAGAAATCTTCAAAGTTCTTCAAATGTTCCGCATTGACTGTCATGTCTTGTTATGTCTGTTCCTGTCCTTTCTCTTCACTCTGTCTCTCTCTGCTGGTCTTTTTAGGTTACCTTCTCTGTCTCTCATTCTTCAGCTGTTCTACATCTCCCCTAACTAGCTCATTCACTCTTTCCCACCTGTTCTCTCTTCCCCCTCTGATTAGGTCTCTATTTCTCTCTCTGTTCCTGCTACTTTCAGTGTCTGATTCTTGTTTGTGTTTTTCATGCCAGAAGCAAGCTGTCGTCTCGTTTGCTTCCACCTTGTCCTATCCTGTCGGAGTCTGCCTGGCAGGTGCATCCTGCATTATACTAACGTTCTTTTTGTTCCATTGACAACGTTGGAAGAGGATTTATGCCATTCCTGTTTTTTCATTAAAGAACTCTGTTTTCTGTTAAAACCGCTTTTGGGTCTTCACTCAAGTACATAACAGAAGAATCAGACCAAGAATGGACCCAGCGGCTCCGGACCCTTTTCACTCCGCCGTCGAGATCCAGGGAGCGATGCTAGGCAGACACGAGGAGGAATTGTCTGCTGCTCGACATGCCGTTGAGACCCTGGCCGTCCAAGTCTCCGACCTCACAAGACGGGTTCACCAACTCCACCTCGATCCACCGCCCACTTCCAGGGTTTCCGAGTCTCCGGAGCCCAGGATCAACAACCCGCCGTGTTACTCTGGGGAGCCCACTGAGTGCCGCTCATTCCTCACTCAGTGTGACGTGGTGTTCTCTCTCCAGCCCAACACTTACCCAGGAGCGCAGCCCGCATCGCCTACGCATTTCTCTCCTTACCGGACGGGCGCGTGAGTGGGGCACGGCAATCTGGGAGGCGAGGGCTGAGTGTATTAACCAGTATCAGGACTTTAAGGAGGAGATGATACGGGTTTTTGACCGTTCTGTTTTTGGGGAGGAGGCTTCCAGGGCCCTGTCTTCCCTATGTCAGGGGAATCGATCCATAACGGATTATTCTATTGAGTTTCGCACTCTCGCTGCCTCTAGTGACTGGAACGAGCCGGCTTTGCTCGCTCGTTTTCTGGAGGGTCTCCTCGTCGAGGTTAAGGATGAGATCCTCTCCCGGGAGGTTCCTTCCAGTCTGGACTCCTTAATAGCTCTCGCTATTCGCATAGAGCGACGGTTTGATCTTCGTCGCCGAGCACGTGGAAAGGAGTTCGCGTTCTCCGTTGCTCCCCTCTCCACATCACTGCCACCTGCCGCATCACTGCCACCCTCCTCCGCCGGCTCGGATGCTGAGCCTATGCAGCTGGGGGTATCCGCATCTCGGCCAAGGAGAAGGAACGGAGAATCACCAATCGCCTCTGTCTCTACTGCGGCTCCGCTGGTCATTTTGTCACCTCATGTCCAGTAAAAGCCAGAGCTCATCAGTAAGAGGAGGGCTACTGGTGAGCGCAACTACTCAGGCCTCTCCTTCTGGATCACGCACTACCTTCCGGTCCATCTCCGCTGGCCCGGTTCATCTGCTTCCTGCAGTGCCTTGATAGACTCTGGGGCGGAGGGCTGTTTTATGGACGAGACCTGGGCTCGGGAACATGACATTCCTCTCAGACAGTTAGGGGGAGCCCACGGCCTTGTTCGCTTTAGATGGTAGTTCTCCCCCAAGATTCAGCGTGAGACGCTGCCTTTAACCCTCACTGTCTCTGGTAATCATAGCGAAACCATTTCTTTTTTAATTTTTCGTTCACCTTTTACACCTGTTGTTTTGGGTCATCCCTGGCTAGTGCGCCATAACCCTTCTATTAATTGGTCTAGTAATACTATCCTATCCTGGAATGTTTCTTGTCATGTGACCTGTTTAATGTCTGCTATCCCTCCTGTTTCCTCTGTCCCTTCTTCACAGGAGGAGCCTGCATAGGGGTGCCGGAGGAGTATCACGATCTGCGCACGGTGTTCAGTCAGACACTCCGGTCGTATGACTGTAGTATTGATCTCCTTCCGGTTCCCCCGGGGTAGATTATACTCTCTGTCGGCTCCCAATAAGTCAGGATTATTTGTCTGTTTCGCCGACGCTGGTACCATAGTCTCCTCCTCCTCTCCCGCCCAAGCGGGTTTCAGAAGAAGGACGGGTCCCTGCGCCCATGCGTGATTATCGAGGGCTGAATGACATAACAGTTAAGAATCGTTATCCGCTTCCTCTTATGTCTTCAGCCTTCGAGATCCTGCAGGGAGCCAGGTTTTTCACCAAATTGGACCTTCGTAGCCTACCATCTCGTGCGCATCAGGGAGGGGGACGAGTGGAAGACGGCGTTTCACTTTGGCACTTTGAATACCGGGTTCTTCCTTTCGGCCTAGTAACGTCCAGCTGTCTTTCAGGCACTAGTTAACGACGTCCTGAGAGACATGCTGAACATTTTTGTTTTCGTTTACATGGACGATATCCTGATTTTTTCACCGTCTCTCCCGATTCATGTTCAGCACGTGCGACGCGTCCTCCAGCGCCTTTTGGAGAACTGTCTTTATGTGAAGGCTGAGAAGTGCACTTTTCATGCCGCCTCTGTCCCTTTTCTCGGTTCCGTTATTTCCGCTGAGGGCATTAAGATGGATCCCGATCCAGGCTGTCATTGATTGGCCCGTTCCTAAGTCACGCGTTGCAGCGCTTCTGGGCTTCGCTAATTTCTATCGTCGTTTCATCCGTAATTTCGGTCAGGTGGCAGCTCCCCTCACAGCCCTTACTTCTGTTAAGACGTGCTTTAAGTGGTCCGTTTCCGCCCAGGGAGCTTTTGATCTTCTTAAGAATCGATCCGCACCTATTCTTGTTACACCTGACATCTCTAGACAGTTTGTTGTTGAGGTTGGCCCAGAGGTGGGCGTGGGAGCCATTCTTTCTCAGCACGGCAAGGTCCATCCTTGCGCGTTTTTCTCTCATCGCTTATCGCCGTCCAGAACGTAACTATTGTTGGTAATCTCCATCCGCTTAGCCCTAAATGGCGCACAGTGGTGGAGGGGCGACCGTTCCTTTGTCGTTTGGACTGACCATAGGAACCTTGAGTACATCCGAGCCAAACGACTTAATGCGCGTCAGGCCGTTGGGCTCTGTTTTTCGCTCGTTTCGAGTTTGTTATTTCTTATCGTCCGGGCTCAAAAACACCAAGCCTGATGCTTTATCTCGTCTCTTCAGTTCTTCTGAGGTCTCCACCGACCCCGAGGGGATTCTCCCTGGGGGCGTGTTGTCGGGTTGACTGTCTGGGGAATTGAGAGGCAGGTAAAGCAAGCACTCGCTACACTCCGTCGCCGCGAGCTTGTCCTAGGAACCTTCTGTTCTGGGGTTCTTCAGTGGGCCCACTCTGCCAAGTAGCCGGCCACCCCGGCGTTCGGGTATTTCCATTCGCCAGCGTTTCTGGTGGCCCACTTGACCATTTGTCGCCGCTTGTTCGGTCTGCGCGCATAAATCTGGGAACTCTCCTCCTGCCGGCCGTCTCATTCCCATTCCCTCTCGACCGTGGTCTCACATCGCTTTAGATTTTATCACCGGACTGCCTTCATCAGTTATTCTTATTGTCGATAGATTCTCTAAGGCGGCTCATTTCATTCCTCTCGCTAAGCTCCCTTCTGCTAAGGAGACGGCTCAGATCATTATCGAGAATGTTTTCCGAATTCATGGCCTTCCGTCTGACGTCGTTTCCGACAGAGGCCCGCAGTTCACGTCTCAATTTTGGAGGGAGTTTTGCCGTTTTCCGTCAGTCTCTCGTCCGCTATCCCCAGTCTAACGGTAAAATGAACGGGCCAATCAGACTGTTGGTCGCAGCAGTCTTTCTTTTCGAACCCTGCCTTTGGTCAGAACAGCTCCCTGGGCAGAGTACGCCCACAACTCGGCGTCTGCTACCGGTCTATCTCCTTTTCAGAGTAGCCTGGGTACCAGCCTCCGCTGTTCTCATCTCAACTCGCCGAGTCCTGCGTCCCCTCCGCTCAGGCTTTTGTCCAGCGTTGCGAGCGCACCTGGAAGGGGGTCAGGTCGGCACTTTGCCGTAATAGGGCGCAGACTGTGAGGGCCGCTAATAAGCGTAGGACCAAGAGTCCTAGATATTGTTGCGGTCAGAGAGTATGGCTCTCCACTCAGAACCTTCCCTTAAGACAGCTTCTCGCAAGTTGGCCCCGCGGTTCATTGGTCCGTTCCGTATTTCTCAGGTCATTAATCCTGTCGCAGTGCGACTTCTTCTCCAGCGCTATCTTCGTCGCGTTCACCCGGTCTTCCATGTCTCCTGTGTTAAGCCCGTCGCCCCCGCCGTCCCTCCCCCCCCCATCCTTGTCGAGGGCGCACCCATCTACAGGGTTCATTTTTGGACATGCGCCCTCGGGGCCGTGGTCATCAGTACCTAGTGGATTGGGAGGGGCACGGTCCTGAGGAGAGGAGTTGGGTTCCCTCTCGGGACGTGCTGGACCGTTCGCTGATCATTTCCTCCGTTGCCGCCAGGTTTCCTCCTCGAGTGCGCCAGGAGGCGCTCGGTGAGTGGGGGGGTACTGTCATGTCTTGTTATGTCTGTTCCTGTCCTTTCTCTTCACTCTGTCTCTCTCTGCTGGTCTTTTTAGGTTACCTTCTCTGTCTCTCATTCTTCAGCTGTTCTACATCTCCCCTAACTAGCTCATTCACTCTTTCCCACCTGTTCTCTCTTCCCCCTCTGATTAGTCTCTATTTCTCTCTCTGTTCCTGCTACTTTCAGTGTCTGATTCTTGTTTGTGTTTTTCATGCCAGAAGCAAGCTGTCGTCTCGTTTGCTTCCACCTTGTCCTATCCTGTCGGAGTCTGCCTGGCAGGTGCATCCTGCATTATACTAACGTTCTTTTTGTTCCATTGACAACGTTGGAAGAGGATTTATGCCATTCCTGTTTTTTCATTAAAGAACTCTGTTTTCTGTTAAAACCGCTTTTGGGTCTTCACTCAAGTACATAACAGAAGAATCAGACCAAGAATGGACCCAGCGGCTCCGGACCCTTTTCACTCCGCCGTCGAGATCCAGGGAGCGATGCTAGGCAGACACGAGGAGGAATTGTCTGCTGCTCGACATGCCGTTGAGACCCTGGCCGTCCAAGTCTCCGACCTCACAAGACGGGTTCACCAACTTCGATCCACCGCCCACTTCCAGGGTTTCCGAGTCTCCGGAGCCCAGGATCAACAACCCGCCGTGTTACTTGGGGAGCCCACTGAGTGCCGCTCATTCCTCACTCCATGGTGTTCTCTCTCCAGCCCAACACTTACTCCAGGAGCGCAGCCCGCATTTTACCGGACGGGCGCGTGAGTGGGGCACGGCAATCTGGGAGGCGAGGGCTGAGTGTATTAACCAGTATCAGGACTTTAAGGAGGAGATGATACGGGTTTTTGACCGTTCTGTTTTTGGGGAGGAGGCTTCCAGGGCCCTGTCTTCCTATGTCAGGGGAATCGATCCATAACGGATTATTCTATTGAGTTTCGCACTCGCTGCCTCTAGTGACTGGAACGAGCCGGCTTTGCTCGCTGAGGGTCTCCTCGTCGAGGTTAAGGATGAGATCCTCTCCCGGGAGGTTCCTTCCAGTCTGGACTCCTTAATAGCTCTCGCTATTCGCATAGAGCGACGGTTTGATCTTCGTCGCCGAGCACGTGGAAAGGAGTTCGCGTTCTCCGTTGCTCCCCTCTCCACATCACTGCCACCTGCCGCATCACTGCCACCCTCCTCCGCCGGCTCGGATGCTGAGCCTATGCAGCTAGGGGGTATCCGCATCTCGGCCAAGGAGAAGGAACGGAGAATCACCAATCGCCTCTGTCTCTACTGCGGCTCCGCTGGTCATTTTGTCACCTCATGTCCAGTAAAAGCCAGAGCTCATCAGTAAGAGGAGGGCTACTGGTGAGCGCAACTACTCAGGCCTCTCCTTCTGGATCACGCACTACCTTTCCGGTCCATCTCCGCTGGCCCGGTTCATCTGCTTCCTGCAGTGCCTTGATAGACTCTGGGGCGGAGGGCTGTTTTATGGACGAGACCTGGGCTCGGGAACATGACATTCCTCTCAGACAGTTAGGGAGCCCACGGCCTTGTTCGCTTTAGATGGTAGTTCTCTCCCCAAGATTCAGCGTGAGACGCTGCCTTTAACCCTCACTGTCTCTGGTAATCATAGCGAAACCATTTCTTTTTTAATTTTTCACCTTTTACACCTGTTGTTTTGGGTCATCCCTGGCTAGTGCGCCATAACCCTTCTATTAATTGGTCTAGTAATACTATCCTATCCTGGAATGTTTCTTGTCATGTGACCTGTTTAATGTCTGCTATCCCTCCTGTTTCCTCTGTCCCTTCTTCACAGGAGGAGCCTGGCGATTTGACAGGGGTGCCGGAGGAGTATCACGATCTGCGCACGGTGTTCAGTCGTTCCAAGGCCACTTCTTCCTCCACCCGGGTATGACTGTAGTATTGATCTCCTTCCGGGAACTACTCCCCCCGGGTAGATTATACTCTCTGTCGGCTCCCGAACGTAAGGCTCTCGAGGATTATTTGTCTGTTTCGCTCGACGCTGGTACCATAGTCTCCTCCTCCTCTCCCGCCGGAGCGGGGTTTTTTTTTGTTCAGAAGAAGGACGGGTCCCTGCGCCCATGCGTGGATTATCGAGGGCTGAATGACATAACAGTTAAGAATCGTTATCCGCTTCCTCTTATGTCTTCAGCCTTCGAGATCCTGCAGGAGCCAGGTTTTTCACCAAATTGGACCTTCGTAACGCCTACCATCTGTGCGCATCAGGGAGGGGGACGAGTGGAAGACCTTTAACACTCCGTTAGGGCACTTTGAATACCGGGTTCTTCCTTTCGGCCTCGTCAGCTGTCTTTCAGGCACTAGTTAACGACGTCCTGAGAGACATGCTGAACATTTTTGTTTTCGTTTACATGGACGATATCCTGATTTTTTCACCGTCTCTCCCGATTCATGTTCAGCACGTGCGACGCGTCCTCCAGCGCCTTTTGGAGAACTGTCTTTATGTGAAGGCTGAGAAGTGCACTTTTCATGCCGCCTCTGTCCCTTTTCTCGGTTCCGTTATTTCCGCTGAGGGCATTAAGATGGATCCCGCTAAGGTCCAGGCTGTCATCCAAGTCACGCGTGAGCGCTTTCTGGGCTTCGCTAATTTCTATCGTCGTTTCATCCGTAATTTCTCAGGTGGCAGCTCCCCTCACAGCCCTTACTTCTGTTAAGACGTGCTTTAAGTGGTCCGTTTCCGCCCAGGGAGCTTTTGATCTTCTTAAGAATCGTTTACATCCGCACCTATTCTTGTTACACCTGACATCTCTAGACAGTTTGTTGTTGAGGTTGACGCGTCAGAGGTGGGCGTGGATCCGCTTCCCCATCCTTGCGCGTTTTTCTCGCTTATCGCCGATAACTATGATGTTGGTAATCGCCGCCATCCGCTTAGCCCTAGGCGAATGGCGACAGTGGTTGGAGGGGCGACCGTTCCTTTTGTCGTTTGGACTGACCATAGGAACCTTGAGTACATCCGTTCAGCCAAACGACTTAATGCGCGTCAGGCTCGTTGGGCTCTGTTTTTCGCTCGTTTCGAGTTTGTTATTTCTTATCGTCCGGGCTCAAAAACACCAAGCCTGATGCTTTATCTCGTCTCTTCAGTTCTTCTGAGGTCTCCACCTGACCCCGAGGGGATTCTCCCTGGGGGCGTGTTGTCGGGTTGACTGTCTGGGGAATTGAGAGGCAGGTGTCCTCCGTCGCCGCGAGCTTGTCCTAGGAACCTTCTGTTCGTTCCCGTTCCTACTCGTCCGGCCGTTCTTCAGTGGGCCCACTCTGCCAAGTTAGCCGGCCACCCCGGCGTTCGGGTATCGCTTCTATTCGCCAGCGTTTCTGGTGGCCCACTCGGGAACGTGACGCGCGTCGATTTGTCGCCTTGTTCGGTCTGCGCGCAGACTAAATCTGGGAACTCTCCTCCTGCCGGCCGTCTCAGACCGCTTCCCATTCCCTCTCGACCTGGTCTCACATCCTTTAGATTTTATCACCGGACTGCCTTCATCAGCGGGGAAGACAGTTATTCTTACGGTTGTCGATAGATTCTGGCGGCTCATTTCATTCCTCTCGCTAAGCTCCCTTCTGCTAAGGAGACCTCAGATCATTATCGAGAATGTTTTCCGAATTCATGGCCTTCCGTCTGACGTCGTTTCCGACAGAGGCCCGCAGTGGAGGGAGTTTTGCCGTTTGATTGGGGCTTCCGTCAGTGTCCGGCTTTCATCCCCAGTCTAACTCTCAGACTGTTGGTCGCATTTTACGCAGTCTTTCTTTTCGTAACCCTGCGTCTTGGTCAGAACAGCTCCCCTGGGCAGAGTACGCCCACAACTCGCTGGTCTATCTCCTTTTCAGAGTAGCCTCGGGTACCAGCCTCCGCTGTTCTCATCTCAACTCGCCGAGTCCTCGTCCCCTCCGCTCAGGCTTTTGTCCAGCGTTGCGAGCGCACCTGGAAGGGGGTCAGGTCGGCACTTTGCCGTAATAGGGCGCAGACTGTGAGGGCCGCTAATAAGCGTAGGACCAAGAGTCCTAGATATTGTTGCGGTCAGAGAGTATGGCTCTCCACTCAGAACCTTCCCCTTAAGACAGCTTCTCGCAAGTTGGCCCCGATTGGTCCGTTCCGTATTTCTCAGGTCATTAATCCTGTCGCAGTGCGACTCCCTTCTTCCATGTCTCCTGTGTTAAGCCCGTTCTTCGCGCCCGCTATGTCCCTCCCCCCATCCTTGTCGAGGGCGCACCCATCTACAGGGTTCGTAGGATTTTGGACATGCGCCCTCGGGGCCGTGGTCATCAGTACCTAGTGGATTGGGAGGGGTACGGTCCTGAGGAGAGGAGTTGGGTTCCCTCTCGGGACGTGCTGGACCGTTCGCTGATCGATGATTTCCTCCGTTGCCGCCAGGTTTCCTCTCGAGTGCGCCAGGAGGCGCTCGGTGAGTGGGGGGGTACTGTCATGTCTTGTTATGTCTGTTCCTGTCCTTTCTCTTCACTCTGTCTCTCTCTGCTGGTCTTTTTAGGTTACCTTCTCTGTCTCTCATTCTTCAGCTGTTCTACATCTCCCCTAACTAGCTCATTCACTCTTTCCCACCTGTTCTCTCTTCCCCTCTGATTAGGTCTCTATTTCTCTCTCTGTTCCTGCTACTTTCAGTGTCTGATTCTTGTTTGTGTTTTTCATGCCAGAAGCAAGCTGTCGTCTCGTTTGCTTCCACCTTGTCCTATCCTGTCGGAGTCTGCCTGGCAGGTGCATCCTGCATTATACTAACGTTCTTTTTGTTCCATTGACAACGTTGGAAGAGGATTTATGCCATTCCTGTTTTTTCATTAAAGAACTCTGTTTTCTGTTAAAACCGCTTTTGGGTCTTCACTCAAGTACATAACATTGACAGACCTTCATGTCTTAAAGTAATGATGGACTTTCTTTTGTCTTTGCTTATTTGAGCTGTTCTTGCCATAATATGGACTTGGTCTTTTGCCAAATAGGGCTATCTTCTGTATACCACCTCTACCTTGTCAAAACATAACTAATTGGCTCAAATACATTACGAAGGAAATAAATTCAAAAAATGAACTTTTAACAAGACACACCTGTTAATTGAAATGCATTCCAGGTGGCTACTTCATTAAGCTGGTTGAGAGAATGCCAAGATTATGCAAAGCTATCATCAAGGCAAAGGCTGGCTACTTTGAAGAATAACTTTTTTGGTTACTACATGATTCCATATGTATTATTGATAGTTTGATGTCTTCACTATTATTCTACAATGTTATTCTACTGGTACTGTACCTTTCGACGTGGTAAAAGCATAACAAAACAGGCACAGACAGAGGTTGGTAAATAAGTCAAACAGTGGGTTTCTACGAAAGGTTGCCCCTCTCGAGCTGTTCTCTCACATCATTCATTTAGTAAAGGGTTTCATTTGATTAATACTGCAGTAGGTTTCTAACATGTGTGACCTGTCTGTGGTATTACTTTATTAGTGGATGACGGGTCGTGGTCATTTTGATTTTAAGTGTTCTCTTACACTGTGAATTATATTTGTGTATGCATACCATTGAGTATTATAGCACGTTAGTGTGCCTTTTCAGTGTACTTGGCCTATTAGTTGGTCAAGCCAAAGATGGGGCTGGCGCATGTTACGTTGGAAATTGTATTAGGTCCCACCCTTTCTGGGGTCCTTATAGGAATTAGCCATATTCCATCCATTCAATCATTCATAATGCCTTAGTCATTAATGTGTTACTACTGCCAGCAGAGGTGCTTTCGTTTAAGCCCTTTTATATGTAGTAAAATGGTTAGTGATGCCTTTATAGTTCATATTATAAGTGGTGTTATATTATGTCATTGCATTTCTATGTAAGGCCATATTGATGGCACTTTGTATTCTGTTCTCTCCTAGAGAAACCACACATTCACTCTTCCACACCCATAGTTATGGATCGGTGGCCTTCCTAGTGATCAACCCATAGCCCTGCCTGTTATATACTGTTATTCCTCCAAGAAAACTACAAGTCAACCATTCACTGTGCCTTGCAATCATTGCGTTCTGACTGACGCCCAGAGGGGAACACGCCCAAACCAAACCAGCAACCTAAGAATAATACAGTCATTTAGCCCTTACAGGCGAGGAACCTCAGATATTCTCCTCCAATCCATTTTAAAAAGGAGGTGAAGAGACGTGAGGATTTGAAGAAAGACAAAATGAGAAAAAGCTTATCCCTGAATCTCAAATCAACCCCTAGCCCTTTGTCTATACACTTGTGTAGACCTGAGCAGATTGGATAGGTGAAAGCTATATGGGGACAATTCAACCTAGCCTGGATCTACCTGTAACCTGTGTGTTTTCTTTCTGCATCCTTCTATGCCTTTTCCCTTTTCCCTTTTACTCTCCTCTTGTTCTTCAGGATCTAGTGGTTCTGTCATATTCTGAGAAGCCTAACGTATACCTTCCCCAGACCTGGATCCACCTGATGTCCTCTAGTGGTTCTGTCATATTCTGAGAAGCCTACCGTATCCCTTCCCCAGACCTGGATCCACCTGATGTCCTCTAGTGGTTCTGTCATATTCTGAGAAGCCTACCGTATCCCTTCCCCAGACCTGGATCCACCTGATGTCCTCTAGTGGTTCTGTCATATTCTGAGAAGCCTACCGTATCCCTTTCCCAGACCTGGATCCACATGATGTCCTCTAGCGGTTCTGTAATATTCTGAGAAGCCTACCGTATCCCTTCCCCAGACCTGGATCCACATGATGTCCTCTAGTGGTTCTGTCATATTCTGAGAAGCCTACCGTATCCCTTCCCCAGACCTGGATCCACCTGATGTCCTCTAGTGGTTCTGTCATATTCTGAGAAGCCTACCGTATCCCTTCCCCAGACCTGGATCCACCTGATGTCCTCTAGTGGTTCTGTCATGAGTTGAGAAGCCTACAGTATCCCTTCCCCAGACATCTTCTAGTGGTTCTGTTCTATGTTGCTCTGTCTGTATGCTACGTCTTGCTTGTCCTATGTTGCTCTGTCTGTATGATATGTCTTGCTTGTCCTATGTTGCTATGTCTTGCTTGTTCTATGTTGCTATTGTCTATATTGTAATTGTTTTTAATAACCTGCCCAGGGACTGCGGTTGAAAATTAGCCGGCTGGCTAAAACCGGCACTGTTACTGAAACGTTGATCAATGTGCACTGTCCCTGTAAAAATAAAAAATAAACTCAACTCAAACTCTGTCATGCGATGAGAAGCCTACCGTATCCCTTCCCCAGACCTGGATCCACCTGATGTTCTCTAGCGGTTCTGTCATGCATTGAGAAGCCTATCGTATCCCTTCCCCAGATGTCCTCGAGTGGTTCTGTTATGCGTTGAGAAGCCTACCGTATCCCTTCCCCAGATGTCCTCGAGTGGTTCTGTCATGCGTTGAGAAGCCTACTGTATCCATTCCCCAGATGTCCTCGACTGGTTCTGTCATGCGTTGAGAAGCCTACCGTATCCCTTCCCCAGATGTCCTCGAGTGGTTCTGTCATGCGTTGAGAAGCCTACCGTATCCCTTCCCCAGATGTCCTCGAGTGGTTCTGTCATGCGTTGAGAAGCCTACCGTATCCCTTCCCCAGATGTCCTTGAGTGGTTCTGTCATGCGTTGAGAAGCCTACCGTATCCCTTCCCCAGATGTCCTTGAGTGGTTCTGTCATGCGTTGAGAAGGCTACTGTATCCCTTCCCCAGATGTCCTCGACTGGTTCTGTCATGCGTTGAGAAGCCTACCGTATCCCTTCCCCAGATGTCCTCGAGTGGTTCTGTCATGCGTTGAGAAGCCTACCGTATCCCTTCCCCAGATGTCCTCGAGTGGTTCTGTCATGCGTTGAGAAGCCTACCGTATCCCTTCCCCAGATGTCCTCGAGTGGTACTGCCATGCGTTGAGAAGCCTACCGTATCCCTTCCCCAGATGTCCTCGAGTGGTTCTGTCATGCGTTGAGAAGCCTTCCCTTCCCCAGATGTCCTCGGGTGGTACTGTCATGCGTTGAGAAGCCTACCGTATCCCTTCCCCAGATGTCCTCGAGTGGTTCTGTCATGCGTTGAGAAGCCTACCCCTTCCCAGTGTCCTCGATGGTACTGCCATTCCCTACCAGATGTCCTCGAGTGGTTCTGTCATGCGTTGAGAAGCCTACCGTATCCCTTCCCCAGATGTCCTCGGGTGGTACTGTCATGCGTTGAGAAGCCTACCGTATCCCTTCCGCAGACCTGGATCCACCTGATATCCTCCATGATCAACCACCCTCCAAGATCCCACTTTTCATTACATTATCTACAGCTACTGTTAATTCCATGTGGTTTAATCTAATCTGCTGTGCTTATCATCCTGGGAACAGTGAGATACACAGATGCACTACATACACTAGCACTGCAGACATTCCAAGTTCAAAGAGAACAGCTGTGCCTGGACTTTACATTGTCCCCTTCTAAGACTGGCTGCCTGTCTCTGAAAAGTGACTGGCAGAACCACTTCTAGCACCCACTGAGATTTACAACAACAAAAAACAATACCAAGTGTGCTAAGCTGTCAAGGCAAAGGGTGGCTACTTTGAAGAATCTAAAATATGACATATATTTTGAATTGTTTAACCCTTTTTGGTTACGACATTTGTTATTTCATAGTTTTGACGTCTTCACTATTATTGTACAATGTAGAAAATGGTAAAAAAATAAAGAAAAACCCTTGAATGAGTAGTTTACATAAGCATTCAGACCTTTTGCTATGAGACTCGAAATTGAGCTCCGGTACATCCTGTTTCAATTGATCATCCTTGAGATGTTTTTACAACCTGATTGGGGTCCACCTGTGGAAAGTTCTATTGACTGGACATGATTTGGAAAGGCACACACCTGCCTACATAAGGTCCTACAATTGACAGTGCATGTCAGGGCAACAACCAAGCCATGAGGTTGAAGGAATTGTCCGTAGATATCGGAGACAGGACTGTGTCGAGGCACAGATTTGGGGAAGGGTACCACAACAGATCCCCAAGAACACGTTCTTAAATGGAAGAAGTTTGGAACCACCGAGACTCTTCCTAGAGCTGGCCGCTCAGCCAAACTGAGCAATCTCGGGAGAGAGCCTTGGTCAGGGAGGTGACCAAGAACCCGATGGTCACTCTGACAGAGAGCTCCAAAGTTGCTCTGTGGACATGGGAGAACCGTCCAGAAAGACAACCATCTCTGCAGCACTCCACCAGTCAGGCCTTTATGGTAGAGTGGTCAGACGGAAGACACAAAAGTTGTGTCATACTGTGGCCCACCCTGGGTGATGCTGTAGCATTCTGTGGCACGTCATTTAATTCTCAGCCGTTTCTTCTGTTACTACAAGTTATTGCTAGTTTGACCACCATCTTTGAGAAGCATTTGATAGTCTTCCGTATTGGCGTTACCAGATAATTTCAAACCTTTTTTGTAATAACATAGTATATGGGATTGATTTTCAGAAATTTGGCTTAATTAATTAAATTCATATTATGGTGTTTCCATTCAGAGAAAAATGTTCAGTTTGTACATTCAGACCGTTTCACTCTCGGAGCTCTCACACAAGCTAACATTGACTAGCTACTTCCAGACACAAATGAGACCACTCTAACCATTTTACTTGCCCAAGCAGAGCTGGCAAGGCAGTTTTCGTGTTAACCCGAGTGTTGGTGACTGTAAATGTGCTACTGGAAACAATTTATTTATGCTTTTTTCCAACGTTTACTGACACCGGCCATATTCAACGGGTGTTGAGCGCTCGTAAAGTAATTATTCTGCGTTCTGGTACAGTGTAGATAGTAGGCTGGACACATGACATTTTTAACAACTTTCTTTTCTGATAACCATATTTCTCAGCTGCTTGCCGCCGTTTTGAAGTAATCGCGAAAAAACAGGCCTTATTTTTGTGTATTTTTCACCCTGCCAGCTCATATTAGTTCTATTGAGCACCATGGCACCAACTCGCCTTCCGAACATTCTATTCCCGACTTATTGTCCAACGTCACAATGCCTGCTTCGCTATTGTTGGCAATGAGACCTGCTCATGTTGTTTTATAGTTAAAATGTAAAAAACAAAATGTAAACAAAAAAAATAATATTGGAACTTTGCGGTCTCCCTATTGTTTCCTATGGAGGAAATATAGGCATGTCTGTCTATTTCGCCAAATATCTCACAATGTGTATATTTAGATTTTTGTCAAGTCTGGTGTAATCGGTGTGAAATGGCTGGCTAGTTAGTGGGGTGCACGCTAACAGCATTTCAATCACTCAAACATTTCAATCACTCGCTCTGCACCATTTTAATCAGGAGAATCTCCTCTTTGTAATTATGTAAGTCTGGGCAGCGAGCTCATTTGTCATCAATTGCTAGACAAGAGAGAAGTTTACATTTTTTCCCAACTTTTTCATTACGCATGTCACACCCTGACCATAGAGAGCTTTTTATGTCTCTATTTTGGTTTGGTCAGGGTGTGATATGGGTGGGCATTCTATGTCCTTTTTCTATGTTTTGTATTTCTTTGTTTTGGCCGGGTATGGTTCTCAATCAAGGACAGCGGTCTATCATTGTCTCTGATTGGGAACCGTATCTTTTTGCCACATGGGTTTTGTGGGTAGTTATTTTCTGTTTAGTGTCACTGGACTATCTGTTGCTGCCAAGTCATGATTTCCCTGGGGGTTAGCCTTGCAATAACCAAGTGGTGAGACACATAGCCGTCTATAGGTACACTCCGATAGGTGTCAGGTACACTCCGATAGGTGTCTGCATCACATACAGTATCTTCTATTGACATTATCTCCTATTGTTTGTCCTCATGTGTCTGTTTTTCAGCATAAAGTACTCTGTAGCCACTTAGTGTGGACACCAGGTGAGACCACACACACACACACACACACACACACACACACACACACACACACACACACACACACACACACACACACACACACACACACACACACACACACACACACACACACACACACACACACACACACACACACAATAACAGTCTCTTTTCTTCACTTCATCCCTTTGCCCCTTCTCCCTAAATCCTCTAGGTTATATCTTCTGTTTTGGTGAACCCCTCCCGCATCTCAACTGGCTGGCACAGAGGGCACAGCATGATCATAGGTGAGAGGTCACTTGGTCGGATCAACAAGAAGAATTATTAAAGAGATACTTTACATTGAAATACAGACAGAGATGTAGTAGTCCCAGAGTTAATGATCCAAGGTCAGTTTTGCATTTCACCTCCTGATTTAAGATGACTGGCCGTGTTAGAATTTAAAAAACAAGGCTTAATCATGCTCTCTCTCTATCCATTTGTCACTCGTCTGCAGGTATGTTTTGATGTGAGAGAGGAAGCCAGTCCTGTCATCGCAATCTCATCCGCTCTTAAGATAACCTTCAGGCCAACTGGGGGCCCAAGGCTGGTTAGGAGACACCTCAATTATGATGAACTGAGAGAATATTAGGGTAGCACTGTAATTCATTAATCATATGCTGTCTGCCGCTGTTCTTACCTCTTCCCTTCCTGTCATCTACACCTCTCTCTCCACCTCGTGTAATGGCTCTCGTCGGCATGCATAGACCAAAACGCAGCGTGATAAATGTTCATGATGTTTTATTAATGAAAAAACACTCGAACAAAATAACAAAGAGAAAAAACAGTTCTGTCAGGTACAGACACAAAACAGAAAATAACTACCCACGAAACCGAAACGAAAAAGGACAACTTATACATGATCCCTAATCAGAGACAACAATAGACAGCTGCCTCTGATTGGGAACCACACCAACATAGAAATAAAAAAAACTAGAATGCCCATCCTAGTCACACCCTGGCCTAACCAAAATAGAGAATAAAACCTCTCTATGGCCAGGGCGTGACACCTTGTCTTTCTTCCTCGTTTTGTAATGCACACCATATGTGCATTGAAGTACAGATTGAACTTGTATGTATAATATTACAATTATAATATTTATAATGCATGTATTATGTATTTATAACACCTGGATAATGAACTTCCTTCAATAAAGCGTTTCACATTCTCCACAGGTTGAAATGAAGTATCTCATTGAAATACTATCCTGTGTCCTCAGATTAATTCAGATGAAGGGAGATAGATATGCATAGTTTTTTTCTGTATATATTAATTACAAATCAAACAAGTTTCTAGTGTATTGCATAGTTACAATGTGTAATCATTGATGTCTCAGGAGCAGGAGTGCTAAACACTGTTGAAGTGTATAATTGTAATACATGCACGCAGACAGAGCATCATTCAAATAAGGGAGTTTGATACACCTGGTATTGAATATGACTGAAAAAGAATGTCTCACAGAATGTCTCATACCTGAACCGCACCTTTATTTGCCAAGGAAGAGTACATGATCAGTGAATATATTCAATGTACAGGCTACAATGTGGGGATCTCATGCGTGGTAATAACTACAGTACATGTGTATATAGGAGTTGCACCCTTGACACAATAAAGTTATTATATTCTACTCTATCCATAGGCTTCATTAATGCCATTCAGAGGGAACACCCCCCTATCCACATCGATGGAACAGTAGTGGAGAGGGTAGTAAGTTTTAAGTTCCTCGGCGTACACATCACAGACAAACTGAATTGGACCACCCACACAGACAGCATCGTGAAGAAGGCGCAGCAGCGCCTCTTCAACCTCAGGAGGCTGAAGAAATTTGGCTTGTCACCAAAAGCACTCACAAACTTCTACAGATGCACAATCGAGAGCATCCTGGTGGGCTGTATCTCAGCCTGGTACGGCAACTGCTCCGCCCACAACCGTAAGGCTCTCCAGAGGGTAGTGAGATCTGCACAACGCATCATCGGGGGCAAACTACCTGCCCTCCAGGACACCTACAACACCCGATGTCACAGGAAGGCCATAAAGATCATCAAGGACAACAACCACCCGAGCCACTGCCTGTTCACCCCGCTATCATCCAGAAGGCGAAGTCAGTACAGGTGCATCAAACCTGGGACCGAGAGACTGAAAAACAGCTTCTATCTCAAGGCCATCAGACTGTTAAACAGCCACCACTAACATTGAGTGGCTGCTGCCAACACACTGACTCAACTCCAGCCACTTTAATAATGGGAATTGATGGGAAATGATGTAAAATATATCACTAGCCACTTTAACCTCCAGGTTTCCTAATTTGTGTAAGAGTATGCTAAGCTAGCTTAGCATTTTGAGTAGCATTTAGCACGCAACATTTTCACAAAAACCAGATAACCAAATAAATAAAATCATTTACCTTTGAAGAGCTTCGGATGTTTTCAATGAGGAGACTCTCAGTTACATAGCAAATGTTCAGTTTTTCCTGAAAGAATCTTTGTGTAGGAGAAATCACTCCGTTTTGTACATCACATTTGGCTACCGAAACGAACCAAAAATTCAGTAACCAAAACGTCAAACTTTTTCCGAATTAACTCCATAATATCGACCGAAACATGGCAAACGTTGTTTGGAATCAATCCTCAAAGTGTTTTTTCACATATCTCTTCATTGATATGCAGTTCGTGGAAACCTGCTTTCCCCTCAGAATCGCATGGAAAAATACCAGCAGCTGAAAAAGACGCACCAATTTCGACGGAGGACACCGGGCGGACACCTGGAAAATGTAGTCTCTTATGGTCAATCTTCCAATGATATGCCTACAAATACGTCACAATGCTGCAGACACCTTGGGGACAAAACAGAAAGGGCAGGCTCATTCCTCTCCCATTCACAGCCATATAAGGAGACAATGGAAAACGGAGACTCAAAAATCCTGTTGGTTTCCTGGTTGCCGTTTCATCTTGGTTTTGCCTGTAGCTCCCGTTCTAGGGCACCCACAGAGAATATCTTTGCAGTTCTGGAAAATTCAGAGTGTTTTCTTTCCAAAGCTATCAATTATATGCATAGTCAAGCATCTTTTTGTGACAAAATGTCTTGTTTAAAACGGGAACGTTTTTCATCCAAAAATGAAATTGCGCCCCTAGAGTTTCAACATCTGCTAACCATGTGTATGTGACAAATAAAATTTGATTTGACTTGAAGTTGATTCAACAACTATGATAGCTGAGGTTCATAGATTGGTATGAATATTAGTTCAAAAGGGGTCCATACACAGATCGGCTACATACTGTACCTTTTACCTTTATTTAACTAGGCAAGTTAGTTAAGAAGAAATACTTATTTTCAATGATGGCCTAGGAACAGTGGGTTAACTGCCTGTTCAGGGGTAGAATGACAGATTTGTACCTTGTCAGCTCTTGGATATGAACTTGCAACCTTTCGGTTACTAGTCCAACACTCTAACCACTAGGCTACCCTTCCGTCCCTACCTAACTACACATAGGCAAACAGTTATTTTCATCCTCCACTACACAATAAGCAAGTAAAGCTATGTTACTTCAGCTGCATTGCAAGGCAAGCTAACACAATTGTACATTCAATTTGCAGTAAATGCTTTAGCTAGCTAGATTCTTTACATTCACTGTTTCACAAGACGACAGCCTGGTTTGCTGTTTTTCTCAGGAGTCCCTAAAACATCAAATAACACAAATTACAAATTAATTATCCTAACACTAGCTAGCTGGCTAATGTTAGCTGGTCGGATAACTTGCTAAATAGTGATTTTCGTAAATTAACTTTATGACAAAAGAATATGCACAAACGTTTGTCTCTACATTAACTAACATTTCTCTCAATTGTACATGTTTTGCTTGACTTGTTATGACGTTATAACAACTTACATCTGGTTCCACTGTCATGTTTTGTCAGCCATCTTTGCTGAAGAATGCCACCAGGGATGGGTGGCTCTCGTCAAAATGTGTCATTGGAACCACCTGATATGATTGGTCAATAAAAAACCTTTTGACCCAAATGCATAATGAACTCCCCCTTGCGGTGGTCTGGAGAAATTAAGCCGTGACGTTGGGTACCTGTAAGTCCCGAGGTGCAAGCTCGCAACTTTTAAAGGAGGAACCACTGTATATGGCAGACCAATCTGAATTCATCTCTCGGCATGTCCAGACCACTCATTATCTCAGTCAATCATGGCTAGTGGGAAGGATGCTCCATTTTTTTGTGGCTTAACCAACAAGGCTCGTAATTTAACAATGTTATTCATATTTACAGATGGCATACAAGTTTGTCATTAAGGCACATGAAAGTTCACATGTTCAAGAAGGAATTTCTGCCAAAAAATGAATTTTGATAAAAACATATATTTTTTAAGTTGAGTCTGCTCTCGTGTGAAGTAGTGACTTGCGACATCCGCCTAGTTTCCTGAATCGGGTCACAAATGGTCTGAAAACCTGTTTTTGCTTTGTCATTATGGGGTATTTTGTGTAAATTGATGAGCGGGGAAAAACGATTTTAATCTATTTTAGAATAAGGCTGTAATGTAGCAAAATGTGAAAAGAAAGTCAAGGGGTCTGAATACTTTCCAGTTGCTAATAGTTTATTGAATGCCACTGTGTCGCAGGGGGACACTTATTGACAGGGGGACACTATTTGGCTTTTTAAAATCTATTTTTTATATTTAACCTTTATTCAAACTTTTACGGATAGGGGTTCCGCTAGCGGAACGTTTTGACAAAATCTGGTGAAATTGCAGAGCGCGACATTCAAAATAAATTTTTTGAAATATTTAACTTTCATACAATCACAAGTGCAATGCACCAAAATAAAGCTTACCTTCTTGTTAATCCAGCCACAGTGTCAGATTTCAAAAAGGCTTTATGGAGAAAGCAAACCATGTGATTATCTGAGGACAGCACCCCATCATACAAACACATGACAATCATATTTCAACCAGCCAGGTGTGACACAAAACTCAGAAATAACAATATAATTCATGCATTACCTTTGTAGATCTTCTTCTGTTGGCACTCCAATATGTTCCATAAACATCACAAATGGTCCTTTTGTTCGATTAATTCCATCAGAAAAACACCGGTTCCAACTCGCCCAACATGACTGCACATTATCTAATAAATTACCTGTAATCTTGGTCCAAACATTTCAAACAACTTTCCTAATCCAATTTGAAGTATTTTATACCGTAAATAATCGTAAAATTTAAGATGGAATAAACTGTGTGCAATAGTAGATTAAATGAAAGTGGAGCGAGCGCCAGGTCGTGCTTCAAACACAATGGTACACTAGAAAAACAAAAGAAAAACATAAAGTGGAAGCCCTAGGAACTGTAACCAGACACCTCAGAAATCTAGATTCCCTTAGAAAAACAATTGAAAACATGGTCACCTCCAAAGAAAAAATTCCAGGATGTTTTGACCTCGGGATTTCGCCTACAAATTAAGTTCTGTTATACTCACAGACAAAATTATAACCGTTTTAGAAACTGTAGAGTGTTTTCTATCCAAATCTACCAACTATAAGCATATCCTAGCTTCTGGGCCTGAGTAGCAGGCTGTTTCCTTTGGGCATGCTTTTCATCCGGACGTGAAAATACCGCCCCCTATCCCAAACATTATCCAGGTAGGCCAGTTGAGAACAAGTTCTCATTTATGACTGCGACCTGGCCAAGATAAGGCAAAGCAGTGCGACACAAACAACACAGAGTTACACATAGAATAAACAAACGTACAGTCAATAACACAATAGGGAATAGGTACGTTAGGGAGGTAAGGCAATAAATAGGCCGTAGTGGCGAAGTAATTACAATTTAGCAATTAAACACTGGAGTTATAGATGTGCAGAAGATGAATGTGTAAGTAGAGATACTGGGGTGAAAAGGAGCGAAAAAATAATTGGTTGAAGAGCATGCATTTAGTTTTACTTGCATTTAAGAGCAGTTGGAGGCCACGGAAGGAGAGATGTATGGCATTAAAGTTTTTGCAGGTTAGTTAACTCTTGCAGCTCCCCCCCTACTTTGTGCAATTTCCGGCTGAAGACATACCCAAATCTAACAGCCTGTAGCTCAGGCACAGAACCAAGGATATGCATATTCTTGGTACCATTTGAAAGAAAACACTCTGAAGTATGTGTAAATGTGAATTGAATGTAGGAGAATAGCACACAATAGATCTGGTTTAGATAAAACAATGAAAAAAACATATTTTTCTTTTTCTTTTTATCATCATCTTTAAAATGAACAAGATAAAACAAACATTCAGATAGGATGATGGGGAACATTTCAGTGAAAAATATAAGAGGGCAACAGTACTTGTGCAAAGATTCAGAATGATAACTTCCAAAATGAGTGTGCTACATGACATTTATCATGAAGTCACCCAGGTGTCCCATACAAGTAGCCCAAATGTACCCAAGTGGCCAAATTGGTGAAGGTATACATATTGAAACAAATAACTATATACAAAATGCCAAAATGGTATTCTAACACACCCCCCCCCAAAAAAAAATGGAGAAAAAAATGGAAGAAAAAAAATGGAATATATACATTTACAAAATAACATGGGTAACTATTTACACACTTTCAATATTTGGATGACCCTCAGTCCTCTATCAAATCAAATCATTTATATAGCCCCAGCCTAAAACCCCAAACAGCAAGCAATGCAGGTGTAGAAGCACGGTGGCTAGGAAAAACTCCCTAGAAAGGCTAAACCTAGGAAGAAACCTAGAGAGGAATCAGGCTATGAGGGGTGGCCAGTCCTCTTCTGGCTGTGCCGGGTGGAGATTATAACAGAACATGGCCAAGATGTTCAAATGTTCATAAATGACCAGCATGGTCAAATAATAATAATCACAGTAGTTATCGAGGGTGCAGTAAGTCAGCACCTCAGGAGTAAATGTCAGTTGGCTTTTCATAGCAGATCATTAAGAGTATCTCTACCACTCCTGCTGTCTCTAGAGAGTTGAAAACAGCAGGTCTGGGACAGGTAGCACGTCCGGAGAACAGGTCAGGGTTCCATAGCCACAGGCAGAACAGTTGAAACTGGAACAGCGGCAAGGCCAGGTGGACTGGGGACAGCAAGGAGTCATCATGCCAGGTAGACCTGACGCATGGTCCTAGGGCTCAGGTCCTCTCCGAGAGAAAGAGAATTGGAGAGAGCATACTTAAATTCACACAGGACACCGGATAAAACTCCCATTCGGAGTCAGTGTCACTGTGAAATAAAATGTTCAGTTAGAATAGTTTCACATATGAGCCCTGTATCAACAGGTATAATAAACAGATATATATAGAGAGTTGAAGGTTGAATATATTATTATATTATTATTATCTGCTAGATCTACTGTCCCATTATTATATTATTATTACCTGCTAGATCTACTGTCTCTTTTTTATTATGACATTTCAGCTAGATCTACTGTCTTTATTATATTGCTGTCTTTATTATATTACAACAGACCAGCTGTATCGACTGTCTCCATTTCACTTTGGCCATTGATGTGGTCCTGCACTCTCCTAAACAGCCTCAAATAGGCTATTTCATGTGGGTTGGGGTGGGGCGGCAGACACACATCTCACATTTCATGGCATTAAATGTTTATATATTGCTTCTAAAATAAATAAAAAATCACAAATAATATTTTAGATTATTCATTTCAAACAAGGGCATTAGCATGATAAGAACTTACCAGTCCAAAACGATGTCCTCTCCCGTTCAAAAAATATTCCCCCACAATCGCTAAATGAAGCGTCATACAACAATCTCTGTCTCACCTTCACAATCAATTTATTCTAAAGTTGTGTGTACATCTGTATATCTAGACTTTGATTTAGCTTTCCCTGACTTAGTCGCCATAATGATTGATATATAAACAGCTGAATCTGCGCATTCACCAAACAATACAGTGCGTAATATGCGTAGCTTCTTCCGGTATGAAAATTCAATAGCGCATGACTCTCTTTATGCTGGAGCTTACTACATGGGTTGGTCTTGCAACACATAAACATGGCGTTTTGCCGTTTAGCTCAGCTCATTGGCTATCTACCCAGCTAGATTTCAAGACGATCAGTGATCATTGGGTTAAAAGACAGTCAATCAACGAAACAGCGGGCAAATCATTGGTGCACAATGATGTCATTACTTGATGTCTTCAAATCGGTTTCTTTCAGTCAATATGTCCCGCGAAATGGCCCATCAGGTTTAAACCAGTGATTGCAGTGAAACCAAACATGACTGGAAAAGTCACGTTCTGTGTGGGTGATTTACCTGGAATGTGTCGTCGAAAATGGAATGAGACGGAATTCACTACACAAGCGGTTCACAAAATGTTTCGTGTTCGGCTATAAAAACGGATTTTATCAAACAAAAGATCATTCATTGTGTAACAATGAGCATTGGAATTGCAAACATATGAAGATCGTCAAAGGTAAACAATTTATTTTAATGGAGTTTGTGATTATGTTACCCCTGTGCTGGTTAAAATATTTTTTTATGGGGTTCTATGCTCAGATAATCGCATTGCATTCTTTCGCAGTAAATCCTTTTTTAAATCTGACAACGCAGTTTGACAAGCAAGATTCTAGGCTTTCGATACATGAGACACTTGTATTTTCATTCATGTTTATTATGACTATTTATGTAGCGAGCACCGTATGTTGTGGAATTTCAGCCCACGAGCTGGTTCCGTGCGCAGAGAGGTTACTGTGACTCCCCATCCCGGATCTGGGAGCGTAATCATCGCCTGACACTAATTAGCATAAAGCAACGGACATAAATATCCCTAGAAAATATTCCTATTTATGAAAATCACAAATGAAATATATTGAGACACAGCTTAGCCTTTTGTTAATCACCCTGTCATCTGATTTTCAAAATTAGCTTTACAGCAAAAGCAAGACAAGCATTTGTGTAAGTTTATCGATAGCCTAGCATAGCATTATGCCTTGCTAGCAGCAGGCAACCTTGTCACAAATCAGAAAAGCAATCAAATTAAATCGTTTACCTTTGATGAACTTCGGATGTTTTCACTCACGAGACTCCCAGGTAGATAGCCAAAGTTCATTTTTTTCCCTAAAGATTACTTTTGTAGGCGAAATAGCTCCGTTTATTCTTAACGTTTGGCTTAGAAATCGACCGGAAATTGCAGTCACGAAAACGGCGAAAACTATTCCAAATTAGCCCCATAATATCGACTTAAACATGGCAAACGTTGTTTAGAATCAATCCTCAATGTGGTTTGCTAATATCTATTCGATAATATATCCGTCCGGACAATTCGATTTTCAGTAGGACCGATTGGAGTGATGGCTACCTCTGTATTTTACGCGAGAATCTCTCTTGGAGCCACCATGTGACCACTTACGCAATGTGGCCGCCTACGGCTATTCTTCAACAGGAATGCGTGAAACTACATCACAATGCTGTAGAATTCCCCACCTTGGGGAATACGTAGAAAGCGTAAGCTTGTTGATGGCACATTCACAGCTGAATAGGGACTCATTGGAACGCAGCGCTTTCAAAACCTGGGGCACTTCCGGATTGGATTTTTCTCGGGCTTTCGCCTGCAATATTAGTTCTGTTATACTCACAGACAATATCTTTACAGTTTTGGAAACGTTAGTGTTTTCTATCCAAAGCTGTCAATATATGCATATTCTAGCATCTGACAAAATATCCTGTTTAAAACAGGAATGTTTTTTTTCCCAAAAATGAAAATACTGCCCCAAGAGTCGCAACAGGTTATCACAGTGTCCAAAGAAGGGCCAGAAGGATACAGAATGGTGTTGTCTGCGCAGAGGTGGATCAAAGAATCACCAGCAGCAAGAGTGACATCACTGAAGTATACAGAGAAAAGAGTCGGCCCAAGAATTGAACCCTGTGGCACCCCCATAGAGACTGTCAGAGGTCCGGACAACAGGCCCTCCGATTTGACACACTGAACTCTGTCTGAGAAGTAGTTGGTGAACCAGGCGAGGCAGTCAATTGAGAAACCAAGGCTGTTGATTCTGCCAATAAGAATGTGGTGATTGACAGAGTCAAAAGCCTTGGCCAGGTCAATGAATGCGGCTGCACAGTATTGTCTTTTCTCGATGGCGGTTATGATGTCGTTTAGGACCTTGAGCGTGGCTGAGGTGCACCCATGACCAGCTCGTAAACCAGATAACATAGCGGAGAAGGTACAGTGGGATTTGAAATGGTCGGTGATCTGTTTGTTAACTTGGCTTTCGAAGACCTTAGAAAGGCAGGGTAGGATAGATATAGGTCTCTAACAATTTCGGTCTAGAGTGTCTCCCCCTTTGAAGAGGGGGATGACCGCTGCAACTTTCCAATCATTGGGAATCTCAGACGATACAAAAGAGAGGTTGAACAGGCTAGTAATAGGGGTTGCAAAGTTTGGGGCAGATCATTTTAGAAAGAGAGGGTTCAGATTGTCTAACCCATCTGATTTGTATTGGTTCAGATTTCACAACTCTTTTAGAACTTCAGCTACCTGGATTTGGGTGAAGGAGAAATGGGGGATGTTTGGGCAAGTTTCTGTGGAAAGCATGGCCAGCCATAGAAAAATGCTTATTGACATTCTCAATTATCGTGGATTTATAGTTGGTGACAATGTTTCCTAGACTCAGTGCAGTGGGCAGCTGGGAGGAGGTGCTCTTATTCTCCATGGACTTTACAGTGTCCCAGAACTTTTTGGAGTTTGCGCTACAGGAGGCAAATTTCTGTTTGAAAAAGCTAGCCTTTGCTTTCATAACTGCCTGTTTATATTGGTTCCTAACTTCCCTGAAAAGTTGCATATCGCGGGGGCTATTCGATGCTAATGCAGTACGCCACAGGATGTTTTTGTGCTGGTCAAGGGCAGTCAGGTCTGGAGTGAACCAAGGGCTATATCAGTTCCTGGTTGTACATTTTTTTTATGGGAAATGCTTATTTAAGATGGTGAGGAAAGCACTTTTAAAAAATAACCAGGCATCCTCTACTGACGGAATGAGGTCAATATCTGGGCCAGGTCAATTAGAAAGGCCTGCTTGCTGAAATGATTTAGGGAGCTTTTTACAGTGATGAGGGGTGGTCTTTTGACCGCAGACCCATTATGGACAGAGGCAATGAGGCAGTGATTGCTGTGATCCTAGTTGAAGACAGCAGAGGTGTATTTAGAGGGTAGGTTGGTCAGGATTATATCTATGAGGGGTTGTACCTGGTAGGTTCATTGATCATTTGTGTGATCTTGAGGGCATCTAGCTTAGTTAGTAGGACATCCGGGGTGTTAGCATGTCCCAGTTTAGGTCACCTAATAGTACAAGCTCTGAAGATAGATGGGGGGCAATCAATTCACATATGGTGTCCAAGGCACAGCTGGGGGCAGAAGGTGATCTATATCTAGCAGCAACGGAGAGAGACTTGTTTCTGGAATGGTGGATTTTTAGAAGAAGAAGCTTGAATTGTTGGAGCACAGACCTGGATAGTATGACACATCTCTGCAGTAGATTGCAATTCCATCCCATTTGGCAGTTCTATCTTGGTGGAAAATGTTATAGTTAGGTATGGAAATTGTAGGACTTTTAGTGGGTTAAGCCGGAATTCAGATATGGCTAGGACATCCGTTTTGGCAGAGTGTGCTAAAGCAGTGAATAAAACAAACTTAGGGAGGAGGCTTCTAATGTTAAAACATGCATGATACCAAGGCTTTTACGTTTACAGAAGTCAACAAATGAGAGCGTCTGGGGATTGGGAGTGGAGCTAGGTGCTGCAGGGCCTGGATTCACCTCTACATCACCAGAGGAACATAGGAGGAGTAGAATAAAGGTACGGCTAAAGGCTATAAGAGCTGGTCGTCTATTATGTTCAAAACAGAGAGTAAAATGAGCAGGTTGCTGGGAGAGGAAGAATATTGTAGCCCAAAAAATTGGCTGATGGTCCTCTTCAGCTAACATTCCGATATGCTATAGACAGCTGTAAGGCTAGCCCCTCGGGCAGATTACGTCAGTAGACCAGTCATGATGGATCGGTGGGGCTCTGTGTCGGCAGTAAAAGGGGTCCAGGCCAATTGGCAAAATATGTATTGTAGACCAAGTAGTGGCTGATGGACCTCTTCAGCTAGCCGGGAGATAGGCTAGTTCCAGGCTCACTGGTGCTTGCTTCGGGACAGAGATGTTAGCCAGGGGGTAGCCACTCGGATAGCAGCTAGCTAGCTTCGATGATCCAGGTGAAAAGGTTCAGAGCTTGCGGTAGGAAACCAGAGATGTGGAGAAAAAGCAGGCATGACAAGCCCTAGTGAGCAGCGCTTCCTGTGCCGGACCACTGAGGGTCTGGGGGGCCCGCTCTAGACCCAGCTGGAGAGCAGGGTCAATCATTGGCCACAACACAGTAGAACTTTAGTAGAGTCACTTTACTATACAGAAAAAGAGGCACTTACTATTGACCAATAGAGAGAAATGGACATGATGACAAAGAAATGGACACAAAATAAAATATAGGACAAAAAAGAAACATTGTGTGGATTTTAATGTATGATTGTAAAGGTGTTTCCATGAGCCATGAATATGTCATTAATTTGCAATGCCCTTCAAAACAGTTCTTCACAATGCTAAAATATGGCTGCTTGAGCATGGCCTCTTACATGTATGATCCCAACCACCTGGTAAAATTAATATTGACTTAAACAGTCATACATTTGTGTATTCTCTGAAAACCATCATGCATTTACATGCTTCCTCTGAAACATTTATACATGTACATATTCATTATTAATATCCACAATAATTCAGAAGGGGCATTGTGTGAATTACATTCACAACCATGAATCACAAAGTGTTACATAGGAAGTACAACTTTGAAACCTGATAGCTTTTTGTGGAACGACACATTAATAAATCAAACTTTCACAAGCCTTCACAGTAATGCCAGCACAGTTAATTAAAGGGATACTTTGGGATTTTGGCAATGAAGCCATGTACTGTATCTATTTCCAGAGTCAGATGAACGCTTGGATACCATTTGTGTTTCTGCATCCAATATGAATGAAGTTAGAGTTAGTTTTGTGAGCTAATGGTAACTAATGTAACTAATGGAAACTAAGTTAGCATGCTAGCAGTTACCATGGACTTCCAGTCATTGTGCTAATGCTAGTTAGAAATTGTGGTAACCCTAGTTAGCAACTTCCTTCAAACTGCACGCAGAGACGTACAAATGGTATCCACGAGTTAATCTGACGGAGGAAGTAGATAATGGGCCTCATTGCCAACATTATGAAGTATCCCTTTAATTCTTCATGGAAAGACCTGCACAGTCCCACCTGTATAGTCAATTATCATACACAGAAATATCTGCAACAGTCAGCGTGTAGAGTCTCTCACTGCATGGCACACCTGCTAAAGTATACCCCCAGGACTGACACACCCACACAGTCGTGCTATTCATCCAAGTTGGCACAACCTTCACAATTTCTGTCAGGGTTTGTAAACAGTGCTGTAAAGTGGCATATCTCTCAGTCAAGGACCCTACTCCCCCCTCTCTATCTCTCTCTCTCTCACTATCACTCTTGCTTTCAACACTTTTTCATCAGGAGGAGAGAGAGAGAGGGGCAGCCTTGCAGAAAGTGCACCTCTACTGCTCTCATTTTCACAAACCGCTGTAAAGTAATATGTTGCCGAACAAATGTCTATTGTTCGTCCACCCGCCCCCTGCACTCACATCCTCCACTAACAACCCCCACCTTCCTATCTACTCTACACCCTTCTCTCTCTCTCTCTACCTCACCCCCCCACACCCCTCCGGCGTTTTGGCAAAAACAACTCTGGGAGGCTGAATGAAAGCAAGTTGGGTCAGGTCTCTGCTCTCTGTTTTTGGCTCTCTCCTCACTGCCCCAGATCTCTCATTCTCGTGGAGAGAGGAAAAGAGAGAGAATGGTTGAGCAGCTTTTGCATTACCAAGTTTGCACAAGGCTGGTGAGACTGCCATGCATTGAAGTGCTAGTTGAAGTACCTGCAGAGGTGCATACTGACTATATAATATAGGGCATCAAAAAAGCTCAATTGCTTTTTCATCAGTCCTTGTCCTCCTCTCACTCTCTCTTTGTCTTTTCTCTCTATACATGTGAGCTGTATTAGAAACATGTGTGCTGCTGCTTCAGCCTTGAGATGTTGCCAGCTTCTGATTTTTCAATTATTCATGTACCTGCCATGGAAAAAGAGGAGCGTGCCAGAAATGCCTGTAGCGTTTTATGTAATGTAGCTTTTTCACTTTTCTGATTTTCAAGGTGGATTTCTCAGTCCTTAGGTCTATTGAATCAGTTGTAGAGTGTGAGTGTGTTTGTGAGTTTGTGTGTGTGTGTGCATTCGCTTACGGGCATGTAAATGTGTGTGTGTGTGTGTGTGTGTGTGTCATATGTTGCCGGTGGTATTGTTCACACACATGTATTTATGTGTGCCTGCGTGCAATGCAAACAGACACAACATAATGTAAATGGGTGTCGAGGGGCAGTTTCACCACTTCTGTCATTGCATCCTAGAGGTTGTTTTAATCAGGCCTCATGATCCCATTTTCACCTCCCTTCTTTCCGGGCCTTCATTCTGCCACCCTGCCCATCTGTTCTCTGGTCTGGTTAACGAGTTGAGGTCACGTGGCACTCAGTCCCTATGAACATTCCAATCTGACCTGCTCTTTTGGTTTGACACCCACCTTTTTTAGTAAGGCCACCCCTTATGCATTTGCATATTTACATATTACAACCTTGCAATTTAACAGTATCGAAATACAGTATTACAGTTTAGGTGATATGGTTCATGATTTATTCCGATTAAGGAAAACAAAACAACAAAAACATTTTGCTCAGTGTTAAATTCTCTGGACAGGAAAACTTTTGAGGTGCGTTTCTGAGGCTCAGTATACTGCTAATCTCTACATTGAGGAGCCTCTGGTGGACGATGGCTGTGTGTATGAGTGTTTGTGTGTGCAAGTGTGATGGAAAAATGCATTGCCAAACTAAGATTTCAGACTCACAGGGGGAAATAACTCTAATGCTTTGTGAGCCCATGCGGGGCGTTTGAAAAGGAGCTCCACCCAGATATCTGGCTTTGTGCTGGACCATATATTTACATGCAGATTTCAGATGGTTGATTCCAGACTCCTGTGGCTCTTACTACTGGGCTCTGATTGTGTTGCGACGGTCAATGGTCTGATAATAGCGAACCTTTACTGCACCTGAGAGCCTGGTGTTTTAGGGCCATAGTTTAACCCTTTATTGTCTTGTAACACAGTGTGAACAGATGTGTTTACATGTCCTTTATTACATGTCATTAATGACCTGTGAATGTTAAATGAGCATTGTCAGCATGGGGCCCCGAGGCGGGCTGAGTTACCTGCTCCCTAACGGGTTCTTAGCTGGCCCACCACCATTACCAACCCAGTACAGCAATTCTGGGGTTTTCAGAGGGTTCCGTGAACGTTTCCAAAAAGTTTGTGAAATGTTCTCAAAACAACAGCTTGGTCTATTTTCACGATAAAACTGTATTTGAGAACACATAATGTTACTAAATGCAGTGCAATTCTAATTTAGATATGTTATGTATGCTTGCTCTTTGTCAGCAAGTCAGTTAAGTACACACAACGTCAGTTTCAAGACAAAGACATGCAAGGAACTGAATGAAGAACATTCAAGTAGACACACATTAAGAACAGAGCGAGAGAGACACACACTTACACAAACACAGTCAAATCAAATCTAATACAATTCTATTTGTCACATGCGCCGAATACAACAGGTGTAGACCTTACAAGAAATCCTTACTTACGAGCCCTTAACCAACAATGCAGTTCAAAAAATAGTTAAAATATTTAGTAAATAACCTGAAGTAAAAAATTAAGTAAAAAGTAACACAGTAAAATAACAATAATGAGGCTATAGACAGGGTTACAGGTACCGAGTCAATGTTCGGGGGTGCAGGTTAGTTGAGGTAATTTGTACATGTAGGTAGGGGTGAAGGGGGGGGAGGGGTCAATGTAAATAGTCCAGTGGAACATATTCCAGTCTGTGATAGCAAAACAGTCCTGTAGTATAGCATCCACGTCATCTGACCACTTCCTTATTGAGCAAGTCACTGCTTCTTTCTGCTTTTGTTTTTGCTTGTAAGCAGGAATCAAGAGTATAGAATTATGATCAGATTTGCCAAATGAATAGCCTCATGTTATAATAGGTGTCGCTGTGTCTACACCAGTCTGGGAACAATGGCCCGTACCCTGATTGAATATCCCTGTGTTTTCCTGTGACCTGCTGGTGTGTGTCAGGTGTGTGTGTATGTGTGTACTGTATGTATGTTTGACTATGGACTGGAGCCAGAGGAACCGTGGAGAGAGGAGGGAGAGAGTGGTGGGGGAGGTTGGATATCACTGTTTGCTCTGGCTCAGAGACAACAGACTCTTCTGTTTTTCTTTGCTGGTGATGATAAATGGTGGCTGGAAAGACAGAGGGTGGGAGGGAGAGAGGGGGGAGAAGCGGGAGAGAGACAGAAAATGGGAGACAGAGAGAGAGAAAAGGAGTAGAGAGAGTGGGGGTAAAGAGGGAGAGAGGAGAGAGAGAGTGGGGAAGGGGTAGAGAGAAAGGGAGAGAAACAGAGAGAGAGAGATACAATTACTACTGCTTGCCATAGCTGGCTGACCCACTCCTACTCTCCTCTCCTTTATTCTCCTTCTTTACTCTTTTTTTTGTCCTCTCCTCTCACCCCTTTTCCTTATTCATCCTCTTCTTTTCTCCTGCTTATTATGCTCTCCTACCCTAGTCACTCTTTTTTTCACCTCCTCTCCTCTCCTACCCTAGTCACTCTTTTTCTCCTCTCCTCTCCTCTCCTCTCCTCCCCTCTCCTCTCCTCTCCTCTCCTCTCCTCCTCGGCCGAGGAGGAGAGTTACTGCAGACAACAAGCGGCGACAAATCATATGGCGAATGTTACATCCTCTCCTCTCATATTGTCGTCCATTCCCCCACTCCCCTTTATGGATTTAGCTATTCTCCCCAGCTTTCTTCTCCTATTTCCTCCCTTTCTGGCCTCCCTGTTCCCTCTGTTCTCCCCCTCACCTGAATCACAAGTGATCCGAGACCTGTAGCACATGTATGTCACACATTACAACAAATACAAATTCCAGCTTTTGATGCTTTTTAAGCAGAGTTCCATTACAGTGTCAGAAACAAATCTCAGAGAAAGCCATTTTATATCTTCATCAGCCCGTTTAGTAAACACTGTCAGAGTGACTGGTGATGTGTCATTTGCCCAAAGCATGTCTATTGGCTTTCCATATCATCTCTTGGTTTAGTGGATAGACTGTTTGTGAATTTTCACTTATCTGGAGTTGACTGTTACTGTATATAATATAGTATTTTGTAATGTTGTCTGTGTTCTGTGTTCTGTACATATTCTGTAATGGATGTGGGCTGCCTTAATGAAAAAGGCAGATTAAAATCTAAAATGACTATGATCTGAAGATGTGTTTTCCTCTTCTTGTCACACACCTTCAAACATTTCAAATATTTGTTACAACTAACAAAAGAAAGGACAATCTGACTAGATAGGTCCAGGACCTTAAGGACAGTTTGAAGTTCTCCCAGGGAGAGGTGTGTAACGTTTTTCGTAGGTGGAAGAAGAGGAGGACCAATGAGCAGCGTGGTAAGTGTCAATATTCTTTAATAAAGTAATTGAAAACAGAAACAAAACAATTAAACGACAAACGAACAGTCCTGTATGGTGCTGAAAACACACTGAACAGAAAATATACACCCACACCACACAGGTGAGAAAAGGCTACCTAAGTATGATTCTCAATCAGAGACAACTAACGACACCTGCATCTGATTGAGAACCATACCAGGCCAAACACAAAAACCCCACATAGAAAAAGGAACATAGACAACCCACCCAACTCACGCCCAGCTGCTCTGGCAGCTCCTGACTGACGGGCGGCTCTGGCAGCTCCTGACGGATGGCGATTCTGGCAGCTCAGGACAGACGGGCGACTCTGGCAGCTCAGGACAGACGGGAGACTCTGGCAGCTCAGGACAGACGGGAGATAACAACCCAATGTTTATATCCCAGGAATAGTAACAGCAAGCTAGCTAGCTAAATGGCAAGTTCATTTTGATCTTTTCAGGGGGGAAAGGTGTTTATCGAGGGGGAAATGGTGTTGTCGTGCCCTCTTCACGACTGTTTGGACCATGATCATTTGTTGGGGGTGTGGTCACCAAGGAACTTGAAACACTCAACCCGCTCCACTACAATGTTTATATCCCAGGACAAATTAGCTAGAAACAGCAAGCTAGCCAGCTAAATGGCGAGTTCGTTTCGATATTTTAACCTACGTGTCCTGATCGAGTCTGGTGTGGATGGACAAAATCAACATGCGCGATGGTGCACGCAGATGCACACACGTTTCCAGTCTAGTCAGCATGTTAGAATAGTATAATACACAAGGTGCAATTTCGAAATTGAGTTATACATCAGCAGTTTTTCACTTATTATGTCAGTCACTGACAGTCACACAATTAGAACTCTCAGAAAGAGCATTTTATAACGTCTTGGCTAGGTTTGTTTACATTATGTCTTGCCTGGGTTTGTTTTGTCACCCAGACAATTCGATATTTCTGTCAGCGATTGGGTGCAGAGTTATAGCGGAGTCAGGCACAGGACACAGGTATTTAGTAACATAACGGAGTTTACTCAAAATATCAAGCAAAATTCCAAATAGGAACATACAAAAACACTGGCACATAACACAACCACTAACGACATAAACAATCACGGACAGAACAGGAAAGTATACCAGAGGGTTAACCTTTTGCGACGAGCAAACCCGTATCCGGGTTCATAGCCTCAAACGCATTAGCATAACGCAATGGACATAAATATCCCTATAAACTGTTTCTATTCATGAAAATCGCAAATCTCAGATTTTCAAAATATGCGTTACAGCCAACGCTAGACAAGCATTTGTGTAAGTTTATCATGGCATAAGTTTGTTAATGAATATTTATATTTTGTGTTTTTAAGTTGTCATTTTAGTTTTACTTGGTGTTATCACTGTTACACACAATAGACTCCTACAATAGACTCCTATGCTAGGCTCTGCTGGCAGCAGGCAAAATTTTCACGTAAATAAGAAAAGCAACCAAATTAAATAATTTACCTTTGAAGAACTTCAGATGCTTTCACTCAGGAGACTCCCAGTTAGATAGCAAATGTTCCTTTTTTCCCAAAATATTATTTTTGTAGGGGAAATAGCTCCCGTTTGTTCATCATGCTTGGCTGGGAAATCAACCCTAAAATGCTACAACTATAACGCCAAAAAAAATTCAAAATTTGCTCCATAATATCGACAGAAACATGGCAAACGTTGTTTAGGATCCATCCTCAAGGTGTTTTTAACAAATATATTCGATAATATATCCGTCGAGGCAGTTGGTTTCTCATAAGAAGCGATTGGAAAATGGCTACCTCAGTATTTTACTCAAGGTTTTCTGCGGGAGACACCATGTGACCACATGCCATATATGGTCCCTTACAGCCATTCTTCAAGGGAAATGCCTAAAAATAAGTCACAATGCTGCAGACACATTGGGGAAAACGTGGAAAACGTAAGCTCATTTGTAGCTCATTCACAGCCATATAAGGAGTCATTGGCATGAGGTGGTTTCAAAAAATGCGGCACGTCCTGGTTGGATTTTTATCTGTGTTTTGCCTGTAACATCAGTTCTGTGGCACTCACAGACAATATCTTTGCAGTTTTGGAAACGTCAGAGTGTCTTCTGTCCAACACTGTCAATTATATGCATAGTCGAGCATCTTTTTGTGACAAAATATCTTGTTTAAAACGGGAACGTTTTTTCATCCCAAAATTAAAATAGCGCCCCTAAATCCAACTGGTTAAATGAGGAACATGATATGTAATTGAAACCAGGTGTGTGTGTAATACAGACAAAACAAAACAAAACTGAAACATAGATCGATGGTGACTAGAAAGCCGGTGACGTCGACGATTGAAAAGCGGTACCCTAGGAAGAAGACGGACTGTTGGAAGAACAGACATTTCTCAGCCTTGACTTACAGGTCATGTTCCAACAGTCTCCCAAGCACTCTGCGTACCAGGGACACATGCTCGGCGCATGTAGCGGAGTATATTAGAACGTCATCTATATACACCACTACACCCTGCCCGTGCAGGTCCCTGAAAATCTCATCTACAAAGGATTGGAAGACGGATTGAGCATTCATTAACCCGTACGGCATGAAGAGGTACTCATAATGCCCAAAAGTGGTGCTAAATGCTGTCTTCCACTCATCTTCCACCCGGATACGCACCAGGTTGTAAGCGCTCCTGAGGTCCAATTTTGGGAAGAAGCGCGCCCCTTGTAATGACTCGGCCATACTGGCTATGAGCGGTAGAGGATAACTGAATTTTACCGTGATCTTATTTAAACCTCGATAATCAATACACGGGTGCAAACCTCCATCCTTCTTCTTCACAAAAAAGAAACTCGAGGAGACAGGTGAGATGGAAGGTTGAATGTATCCCTGTCCCAGAGATTCGGTGACATATGTCTCCATAGCCACCGTCTCCTCCTGTGACAGAGGATACACTATCTAAGGCATGTACAGGGAAGGGAACATCAACAGGAACAATAGGAATCCTTAATCTATGTGCTAAGGAGCGGTCAATAAAGTTCCCAGCTGCGCCTGAATCTACTAGTGCTTTATGCTGGGAATGTGGGAAAACTCAGGAAATTCTATAGGTAACCACATGTGTGCAACAGGGGGCTCTGGGTGAGTTGTGTGCCTACTCACCTGGGATGACCCACCAGTGCTCCGCCTACTACCTCGACCTCCTCAAGAACCACCCCAGCACCGACCAGCAGTGTGCCCTCTGCGGCCACAGTTGGTGCAGGGAATGGTCCTCCCTCCGGTCCCCCTCATAGCAGCCCCTCCTAACTCCATCGGTGTGGGATCCAAGGTGCTGGGAAATGGAACGGGCGGACCCCGATCCAGACGTCCAAGAGGCCAATAGATTATCCAGCCGGATAGACAAGTCCACCAGCTGGTCCAACTCTGGTGCGCTCCTCATCCCCTGTCTCAGATGAAACAATCTCTCTCCCGCCGCTCTCCCTTCAGGTGGATGATCAAAAACTGGGAGAAGTCCTCGTAGTCATCCAGAGTCGGGCCTTCCCTTCCCCAGATGGCGTTGGCCCACTCCAGTGCTTTTCCAGTCAGGCAGGAGATGAGGGCGCTCACTCTCTCGCGTCCGGAAGGGGCCGGCCAAACAACTGCCAGGTAGAGGTCCAGCTGGAGTAGGAACCCCTGGCACCTGGCAACTGATCCGTCATACGCTTCCGGGAGCGAGATCCGAATCCCACTGGGTCCTGAAGACAGAGGGGTGGACATCGGTGTAGGTTGAGGTGCGGGCGGAGGTGATGAAGTAGGCTTGACAGGAAAGCCTCCTCTCTCCCATTTGTCCATTTTTTGCAACACGATATCCATGGCTGTCCCTCGCCTGTTTAACATGGTCGTGTGCTGCTGAACGTGCTCTTCTACTGGAAGAGAAGGGCTGGCTGTACCTGCTGACTCCATTTGAAAGGTCCATGATTCTGTCAGCGATTGGGTGCAGAGTTATAGTGGAATCAGGCGCAGGACACAGGTATTGAGTAACAAAAACACTAGCACATAACACAACCACTAACGACATAAACAATCATGGACAGAACAGAAATGTATGCCAGAGGGTTAAATAAGGAACGTGATATGTAATTGAAACCAGGTGTGTGTGTAATACAGACAAAACAAAACGAAACTGAAACATGGATCGATGGTGACTAGAAAGCCGGTGACATTGACCGCCGAACACTAACCGAACAAGGAAAAGGGCCGACATCGGCGGAAGTCGTGACAATTTCATCATCACAATGAGGTAAATGACACTAATATGAGCTCGAAGAGGACAGAGAATTTGACACTGAGGCTGCCTGCTGTTCTGTACCTTTTGGACTTTTGATCTGGATTACTGACCTCTGCCTACCCTTGACCTGTTGTTTTGCCTGCCCCCTGTTCTAGTAATAAACTTTTGTTACTTTGATATTGTCTGCAGCTGGGTCTTCCCTAAAACATGATAGTACCATGACTGACCCAGCAGATTTGGACCAGCTCTGCAATGCCATCTCCTCCCAAGGAGCCACCATTCGAAGGATCGAGGATTTGTTCATGGTCTTAAGGAAGGGTTCCAGACCTTGGCCGAACGCCATGACCAAGCATTGAACACATTGCTGGAGCTATTCTGCGGGTTGTCTGTTAGGCAGCCGATCAGTAACCCGGCTGTTAGCAACCGGTTTCCAGGGAACCCCACTTACCTCCCCCGGGAACGCTTCGATGGAGAGTCGGGCACCTGTCAGACGCTTCTCACTCAGTGTTCCCTCGTCATCGAGCTGTAGCCCTCCTTCTTCCCCTCTGACCACTCTAAGATAGTGGACCTCTTCACGCTGATGTCCGGCAGGGCTCTCGTCTCAGCTATGGCAGTATACTTCAGTCTGGAGGAGTTTGTGGCAGATGTAAAGAAACTTCGATCTGACCCTCCGGGTGGAGTCCCGCAAATCTTCCCCCAGTTAAGTTAAGCCTATGGGTTCCCCTACAGGAACTACACCCCCCCGTTCAGCTGAAACGGTGGCGCAGGGAATGCAAAAATATCATTAGAAATATTTAACCTCCACACATTAACAAGTCCAATACCTCAAATGAAAGATAAACACCTTGTTCATCTACCCAGCGTGTCAGATTTTTAAAATGTTTTACGGCGAAAACACAGCATATATTTATGTTAGACCATCACCAAAACAAAGAGAAAACGTAACCATTTTGTACCACAAAATATAAAATGACAAAAGCAGGATTTTAAAAAAATCATTCACTAACCTCTTGAAAATCTTCATCAGATGACAGTCATATGACATGTTACACAGTACATTTATGTTTTGTTCGATAATATGCATTTTATATCCATAAACCTTGGTTTACATTGACGCCATGTTCAGAAAATCCTCAAAAATGTCCGGAGGAATTATAGAAAGCTACGCCAGATAACAGAAATACTCATCATAAACTTTGACTAAAGATACATGTTCTACATATAATTAAAAAGATACACTGGTTCTTAATGCAACCGCTGTGTCACATTGTTTTATAACGTTACGGAAAAAGCCTAACATTGCAATAATCTGAGACAGCGCTCAGACGTAACAATATTTCTCCGCTATGTTGGAGTCAACAGAAATAGAAAATTACAACATAAAAATTCTCTTACCTTTGATGATCTTCGATCAGAATGTAGTGCAAGGAGTCCTAGTTCAACAATAAATTGTTTTATTTCATAATGTTCAATTCTAGTGTCCATGTAGCAGCATCTGCTACCACTTTCAGCTCAAATGCCCCAAAAAATACTTCTGGTCCAGGATAATTTTGCATCAAAACTTCCAAATAACATTACAGGTCGACGAAACTGGTCAAACTAAGTGCAGAATCAATCTTCAGGATGTTATAATCATACACATCGAATGGCATTCCAACCGGGAAATCCTAGTTCATCTGGGGCTGATTGGAACAGACGAAGCACTCCAATGCATACGCGCCTTCAAGCACATGAATCTTTTGCAACACTCTAGCACTTTCCTTCCCATTAGGTCAAAGTTCACAGCAAATGCTCCATTACACTTTCTTCTGAATGAGGACATCTAGTGGAAGACATAGGAAGTGTTTCCAGATCCATAACTTGTTGGGAAGGGAGGGGCCGATGACGTCAAAGTTGCCCCAACTTTCAGGATTTCAAAACTAGTTTGCAAGATTGCCTGCCCTGGGAGTAGTTATACTCACAGACATAATTCAAACGTTTTTTAGAAACTTCAGATTGTTTTCTATCCAATATTAATTATAATATGCATATATTAGCAATTTAGGACAGATTTTGATGCAGTTCACTATGGGCACGCAATTCATCCAAAGGGGAAATACTGCCCCTATCCTTAACAAGTTTTTTAATCGGCTCTTCCCCCATCTCCAAGGTCAGTAGCCCCTTTGCTGTTAACCTGTTGAAACTCTAGGGGCGCAATTTCATTTTTGGATGAAAAGCGTTCCCGTTTTAAACAAGATATTTTGTCACAAAAAGATGCTCGACTATGCATATAATTGATAGCTTTCGAAAGAAAACACTCTGACGTGTCCAGAACTACCAAGATATTTTCTGTGCGTGCCCTAGAACGTGAGCTTCAGGCAAAACCAAGATGAGACGGCATCCAGGAAATGAGCAGGATTTTTGAGGCTCTGTTTTCCATTGTCTCCTTATATGGCTGTGAATGCGAGAGGAGTAAGTCTGCCCTTTCTGTCGTTTCCCCAAGGTGTCTGCAGCATTGTGACGTATTTGTAGGCATATCATTGGAAGATTGACCATAAGAGACCACATTTACCAGGTGTCCGCCCGGTGTCCTGCGCCGAAATTGGTGCGCAAAAGTCAGCTGCAAGTATTTTTCCACAGAATTCAGAGGAGAATGCAGGCTTCCACGAACGATATATCAATGAAGAGATATGTGAAAAAACACCTTGAGGATTGATTCCAAACAACGTTTGCCATGTTTCGGTCGATATTATGGAGTTAATTCGGAAAAAGTTTGACGTTGTAGGTGACTGAATTTTCGGTTCGTTTCGGTAGCCAAATGTGATGTACAAAACGGAACGATTTCTCCTACACACAGACGCTTTCAGGAAAAACTGAGCATTTGGTATGTAACTGAGAGTCTCCTCATTGAAAACATCCGAAGCTCTTCAAAGGTAAATGATTTTATTTATTTGGTTATCTGGTTGTTGTGAAAATGTTGCGTGCTAAATGCTACTCAAAATGCTAAGCTAGCTTAGCATACTCTTACACAAATTAGTCAATTGCTATGGTTCAAAAGCATATTTTGAAAATCTGAGATGACAGTGTTGTTAAGAAAAGGCTAAGCTTGAGAGCAGGCGCATTATTTTCATTTTATTTGCGATTTTCAGAAATCGTTAACGTTGCGTTATGCTAATGAGCCTGAGGCTTTAGTCACGATCCCAGATCCGGGATGGGGAGTTTCAACAGGTTAATCTTCTGTTGCCCTATACCCTCTGTATACATCTCAACTTTCATGTGTCAAGAATCAAACCATGTCTCACAGTCCTTTGTCTCCTGTTTCCAGGCACACGCCTCTCCTCTGTCTCATTGACGGCCAACCGCCATACACGGTGAGGCATCTGCTGAAGGTTTTATTTCACCTTTATTTAACCAGGTAGGCAAGTTGAGTACAAGTTCTCATTTACAATTGCGACCTGGCTAGGATAAAGCAAAGCAGTTCGACACATACAACAACACAGGTTTACACATGGAGTAAAACAAACATACAGTCAATAATACAATAGAAAAATAAGTCTATATACAATGTGAGCAAATTAGGTGGGATAAGGGAGGTAAAGGCAAAAGAAAGGCCATGGTGGCGAAGTAAATACAATATAGAAAGTAAAACACTGGAATGGTAGATTTGCAGTGGAAGAATGTGCAAAGTAGAAATATAGATAATGGGGTGCAAATGAGCAAAATAAATAAATAAATACAGCAGGGGAAGGGGTAGTTGTTTGGGCTAAATTATAGATTGGCTATGTACAGGTGTGGTAATCTGTGAGCTGCTCTGACAGCTGGTGCTTAAAGCTAGTGAGGGAGATAAGTGTTTCCAGTTTCAGAGATTTATGTAGTTCGTTCCAGTCATTGGCAGCAGAGAACTGGAAGGAGAGGCGGCCAAAGAGGAATTGGTTTTGGGGGTGACCAGAGAGATATACCTGCTGGAGCGCATGCTACAGGTGGGTGCTGCTATGTTGACCAGCGAGCTGAGATAAGGGGGGACTTTACCGAGCAGGGTCTTGTAGATGACCTGGAGCCAGTGGGTTTGGCGACGAGTATGAAGCGAGGGCCAGCCAACGAGAGCGTACAGGTTGCAGTGGTGGGTAGTATATGGGGCTTTGGTGACAAAAGCACTGTGATATATGGGGCTTTGGTGATGGCACTGTGATAGACTGCATCCAATTTATTGAGTAGGGTATTGGAGGCTATTTTATATATGACATTGCCGAAGTCGAGGATCAGTAGGATGGTCAGTTTTACGAGGGTATGTTTGGTAGCATGAGTGAAGGATGCTTTGTTGCGAAGTAGGAAGCCAATTCTAGATTTAAATTTGGATTGGAGATGTTTGATGTGAGTCTGGAAGGAGAGTTTACAGTCTATCCAGAAACCTAGGTATTTGTAGTTGTCCACATATTCTAATTCAGAACCGTCCAGAGTAGTGATGCTGGACGGGCGGGCAGGTGCAGGCAGTGATCCGTTGAAAAGCATGCATTTAGTTTTACTTGTATTTAAGAGCAGTTGGAGGCCACGGAAGGACAGCTGTATGGTATTGAAGCTCATTTGGATGGTTGTTAACACTTGATACTCCCCATCCCGGATCCTGGAGCATAATCATCGACTGACACTAATTAGCATAACGCAACGGACATAAATATTACTAGAAAATATTCCTATTCATGAAAATCACAAGTGAAATATATTGAGACACAGCTTAGCCTTTTGTTAATCACCCTGTCATCTCAGATTTTCAAAATATGCTTTACATACAAAGCAAGACAAGCATTTGTGTAAGTTTATCGATAGCCTAGCATAGCATTATGTTCAGCTAGCAGCAGGTAACTTGGTCACGAAAATCAGAAAAGCAATCAAATTAAATTGTTTACCTTTGATGAGCTTCGAGATGTTTTCACTCACGAGACTCCCAGTTAGATAGCCAATGTTCCTTTTTTCCAAAAATATTATTTTTGTAGGCGAAATAGCTCCATTTGTTCTTCACGTTTGGCTGAGAAATCGACCGGAAATTTCGGTCACGACAACGCCGAAAAATATTCCAAATTAGCTCCATAATATCGACAGAAACATGGCAAACGTTGTTTATAATCAATCTTCAAGGTGTTTTTCCAAAATCTATTTGATAATATATCCACCGGGACAATTGGTTTTTCAGTAGGACCAATTGGAAAAATGGCTACCTCTGTATTTTACGTGAGAATCACTCTGAGAGCCATCAGGTGACCACTTACACAATGTAGCCGCTTACTGGTATTTTTCAACATAAATGCGTAAAACTACGTCACAATGCTGTAGACACCTTGGGGAATACGTAGAAAAAGTAATCTGGTTGATAGCCCATTCACTGCTCAATAGGGAACGCAATAGTTGGAACGCAGAGCTTTCAAAACATGAGACACTTCCAGATTGGATTTGTCTCAGGCTTTCGCCTGCAATATCAGTTCTGTTATACTCACAGACAATATTTTCACAGTTTTGGAAACATTAGAGTGTTTTCTATCCTAAGCCGTTAATTCTATGCATATTCTAGCATCTTGTCCTGACAAAATATCCCGTTTACTTTGGGTACGTTATTTTTCCAAAAATTGAAATACTGCCCCCTAGTCACAACAGGTTTTAACACAGTGTCCAAAGAAGGGCCAGAAGTATACAGAATGGTGTCGTCTGCATAGAGGTGGATCAGAGACTCACCAGCAGCAAGAGCAACATCTTGATGTTTACAGAGAAGAGAGTCGGCCAAAGAATTGAACCCTGTGGCACCCCCATAAAGACGGCAATAGGCCCGGACAACAGGCCTCCGATTTGACACACTGAACTCTATCAGAGAAGTAGTTGGTGAACCAGGCGAGGCAATCATTTGAGAAACCAAGGCTATCGAGTCTGCCGATGAGGATGTGGTGATTGACAGAGTCGAAACCCTTGGCCAGGTTGATGAATATGGCTGCACAGTAATGTCTCTTATCAATGGCAGGAGAAATGGGGAAGGCTTGGGCGAGTTGCTGTGGGGGGTGCAGTACTGTTGACCGGGGTAGGCCTAGCCAGGTGGAAAGCATCGCCAGCCGTAGAAAATGCTTATTGAAATTCTCAATTATAGTGGATTTATCGGTGGTGACAGAGTTTCCTATCCTAAGTGCAGTGGGCAGCTGGGAGGAGGTGTTCTTATTCTCCATGGACTTTGTTGAGTTTGTGCTTGAAAAAGCTAGCCTTGGCTTTTCAAACTGCCTGCGTATATTGGTTTCTAACTTTCCTGAAAAGTTGCATATCACGTAGGCTGTTCGATGCTAATGCAGTACGCCATAGGATGTTTTGTTTTGGTTAAGGGCAGTCAGGTCTGGAGAGAACCAAGGGCTATATCTGTTCCTGGTTCTAAATTTCAAGAATGGGGCATGCTTATTTAAGATGGTGAGGAAGGCATTTAAAAATAAAAAAACAGGAATACTCAGATGACGGGATAAGGTCAATATCTTTCCAGGATACCCGGGCCAGGTCGATTAGAAAGGCCTGTTCGCTGAAGTGTTTCAGGGAGCGTTTGACAGTGATGAGTGGAGGTCGTTTGACCACTGACTCATTACGGATGCAGGCAATGAGGCAGTGAGGCAGTGATTGCTGAGATCTTAGTTGGAAACAGCAGAGGTGTATTTAGTTAGGATGATATCTATGAGGGTGCCCATGTATATGGTTTTGGGGTGGTACCTGGTAGGTTAATTGATCATTTGTGTGAGATCGAGGACATCAAACTTAGATTGTAGGATGGCTGGGGTGTTAAGCATGTCCCAGGTTAGGTCATCTAGCAACACAAGCTTTTAAGATAGATGGGGGGCAATCAGTTCACATATGGTGTCCAGAGCACAGCTGGGGTCAGAGGGTGGTCTATAGCAGGCAGCAATGGTGAGAGACTTGTGTTTAGAGAGATGGATTTTTAAAAGTAGAAGTTCAAATTGTTTGGGTACAGACCTGGATAGTAGGACAGAACTCTGCAGGCTATCTCTGCAGTAGATTGCAACACATCCCCCTTTGGTCTTTCTATCTTGTCTGAAAATGTTGTAGTTAAGGATGGATTTTTCAGAGTTTTTGGTGGTCTTCCTAAGCCAGGATTCAGACACGGCTAGGACATCCGGGTTGGCAGAGTGTGCTAAAGCCGTTAACAGGCATGAAACCAAGGATATTACGGTTACAGAAGTCATCAAAAGAGAGCGCCTGGGGAATAGGAGTGGAGCTAGGCACTGCAGGGCCTGGATTCACCCCTACATCACCAGAGGAACAGAGGAGGAGTAGGATAAGGGTATGGCTAAAAGCTATGAGAATTGGTTGTCTAGAACGACCGGAGCAGAGATTAAAATGAGCAGGTTTCTGGGGGCGATAAAATAGCTTCAAGGTATAATGTACATACAGAGGTATGGTAGGATGTGAATACAGTGAAGGTAAACCTAGGCATTGAGTGATTATGAGAGAGATATTGTCTCTAGAAACATAATTGAAACCAGGTGATGTCATCGCTTGTGTGGGTGGTGGAACTGAAAGGTTGGATAAGTGGAAGTCTTCCGACTAGCTTGGAAAGATAGTACCGTGCAAAATCGAAGAGTCCTCACTGTTGCTCGATCATCCTATTTTTCCAACTTAATTGAAGAAAATAAGAGAAATCCTAAATTTATTTTTGATACTGTTGCAAATCAAACTAAAAAGCAGCATTCCCCAAGTGATGATGGCTTTCACTTCCGCAGTAATAAATTGATTAACTTCTTTGAGGAAAAGATCATGATCATTACAAAGCAAATTACGGACTCCTCTTTAAATCTGCGTATTCCTCCAAAGCTCAGTTGTCCTGAGTCTGCACAACTCTGCAGGAGCTAGGATCAAGACAGACACTCAAGTGTTTTAGTACTATATCTCTTGTACTATATCTCTTGACACAATGATGAAAATAACCATGGCCTCTAAACCTTCAAGCGACATACTGGACCCTATTCCAACTAAACTACAGAAAGAGCTGCTTCCTGTGCTTGGCCCTCCCATGTTGAACATAATAAACGGCTCTCTATCCACCGGATGTGTACCAAACTCACTAAAAGTGGCAGTAATAAAGCCTCTCTTGAAAAAGCCAAACCTTGACCCAGAAACTATGAAAAACTATCGGCCTATATCGAATCTTCCATTCCTCTCCAAAATTTTGAGAAAAAGCTGTTGCGCAGCAACTCACTGCATTCCTGAAGACAAACAATGTATACGAAATGCTTCAGTATGGATTTCGACCCCATCATAGCACTGAGGCTCTGCATCTGTCGTCGTGCTCCTCGACCTTAGAGCTGCTTTTGATACCATCAAAAACCACATTCTTTTGGAGAGATTGGAAACCCAAATTGGTCTACACGGACAAGTTCTGGCCTGGTTTAGATCTTATCTGTCGGAAAGATATCAGTTTGTCTCTGTGAATGGTTTGTCCTCTGACAAATCAACTGAACATTTCGGTGTTCCTCAAGGTTCCGTTTTAGGACCACTATTGTTTTCACTATACAGTGGAGCAAAAAATTAGAGAAAAAAAAATCCAGAAAATCACATTGTAGGATTTTTAATGAATTTATTTGCAAATTATGGTGGAAAATAAGTATTTGGTCAATAACAAAAGTTTATCTCAATACTGTCCCCAGTCCACCTGGCCGTGCTGCTGCTCCAGTTTCAACTGTTCTGCCCGTGGCTATGGAACCCTGACCTGTTCACCGGACGTGCTACCTGTCCCAGACCTGCTGTTTTCAACTCTCTAGAGACAGCAGGAGCAGTAGAGATACTCTTAATGATCGGCTATGAAAAGCCAACTGACATTTACTCCTGAGGTGCTGACTTGCTGCACCCTCGATAACTACTGTGATTATTATTATTTGACCATGCTGGTCATTTATGAACATTTGAACATCTTGGCCATGTTCTGTTATAATCTCCACCCGGCACAGCCAGAAGAGGACTGACCACCCCTCATAGCCTGGTTCCTCTCTAGGTTTCTTCCTCGGTTTGGCTTTTCTAGGGAGTTTTTCCTAGCCACCGTGCTTCTACACCTGCATTGCTTGCTGTTTGGGGTTTTAGGCTGGGTTTCTGTCCAGCACTTTGAGATATGAGCTGATGTAAGTAACACTATATAAATACATTTGATTTGATAAGGTATATTGAGCAGGGCTAGAGGCTCTACAGTGAAATAAGCCAATAAACACTAACCAGAACAGCTATGGACAAGGCATATTGTCATTTTAAGGAGAGGCATGCTTAGCCGAGTGATCATAAGGGTCCAGTGAGTAGTGAGGTTGGTTGGGGTCACTAGCCGCGCCATGGGTAGCAAGCTGGCAGAGGATGGAGGTCTGTTTTTAGCCACCTCGTGCGTTTCCGTCGGTAGATTAGTGGGGTTCCGTGTGGTAGAGGGGATCAATCCAATTTGCAAAATAGATATAGTTATAGTGACCCAATAAAATTGTCCAATAGACCTATTCAGATAGCATCCGATAAGACAGCTAACGATTAGCGGGCTGCATATGGGCGTTCAGGTAACGTTGCGGCGGAGGGGCAGGTTGGATAACTCCCTCGGGCAGATAACGTCGGTAGTCCAGTCGTGAAGGCCCGGTGGGGCTCCGCATCAGCAGTAAAACGGGTCTAGATCAGTGATTGTAGCCCAGGAGTGGCTGATGGAACTCTTCAGCTGGCTAGCTCCAAAATAATTTATGTTTGCTCCGGGATTGATGTAAGCCAATAGTCACTCAGATAGGTGGACCTCGGGGCAGGGGATTCCATTACCTGGTTGACTGGGAGGGTTATGGCCCGGAGGAGATGTGCTGGGTCCGCGCTAGGGACATCTTGGATCCAGGCCTCATCGCTGATTTCCAACGCCGGCACCCTGGTCAACCTGGTATGTGCCCAGGCAGGACACGATGTGGCACCCCTAGTGGGGGATACTGTCACACCCTGATCTGTTTCACCTGTCTTTGTGCTTTTCTCCACCCCCTTCCAGGTGTCCGCCATCTTCTCCATTATCCCTAGTGTATTTATTAGTTATTAGTTATTAGTTATTATTAGTTCTCTGTTTGTCTGTTTCCAATTAATTTTTGTTCGTCAAGCCTACCAGCGTTTTCCCCCTTGCTCCTGTTTTTGTTCTAGTTCCTGTTTTCTAGTTTTTCCGATTTTGACATTTCTGGCTCTCCTGACCCTGAGCCTGCCTGCCATTCTGTACCTTGTCACACCTCACTGGATTATTGACCTCTGCCTGCCCTGAACCTGAGACTGCCTGCCGTTCTGTACCTTTTGACTCTGATCTGGATGACTGACCTCTGCCTGCCCTTGACCTGTTGTTTTGCCTGCCCCCTGTTCTAGTAAGACACTTTTGTTACTTACACTGTCTGCATCTGGGTCTTCCCTAAAACGTGATACACACAGGGGAATTAGGTGTTGCATAATTTTGTTGAATAAATAAAATAAGTACATTTTCTTTTTGTTATTTGTAAACTCAGGTTCAATTTATCTAATATTAGGTTTTGGTTGAAAATCTGATAACATTCAGTCTCAAAAATATGCAAAAATGGAGACAATCTGAAAGGGGGCAAATACTTTTTCAAAGCACTGTGTATATTTCCTCCTAATAATGTACACTCTGTGTGTCTCTTCAATGGCCTGGGCTATTGTTTCGAATTCAAGCTCAGGTTGTTTTAATTGATCTCAGTTTGTCAGTCAGAGTATCCACTCATTTCGTTCATTTTTGTAGTAATAAAAAATATTCTGTTTATGTCTTCTGTCATGTACAGTGGGGAGAAGTATTTTATACACTGCCGATTTTGCAGGTTTCCCTACTTACAAAGCATGTAGAGGTCTGTAATTTTTTATCATAGGTACACTTCAGCTGTGAGAGACGGAATCTAAAACAAAAATCCAGAAAATCACATTGTATGATTTTTAAGTAATTAATTAGCATTTTATTGCATGACATAAGTATTTGATCACCTACCAACCAGTAAGAATTCCGTCTCTCACAGACCTGTTAGTTTTTCTTTAACCTTTTGCTTTAAACGTGCACAAAAAGATGCTTTATATAATTGCTTCGAGAAAACACTCTGACCCAGAAATACAAAGATCTTCTCTGTGCGTGCCCTTTAACGTGAGCTTCAGGCAAAACCAAGATGAGATGGCATCTTTAAGGTGCGCAAAAGTCACCTGCCAGTATTTTTCCAAACAATACAGAGAGTAAAGCATACGAACTGCATGTCAATGAAGAGATATGTGAAAAAGCACCTTGAGGACTGATTCCAAACAACGTTTGCCAAGCCCTCCTGTTCTCCACTCATTACCTGTATTAACTGCACCTATTTGAACTCATTACCTGTATAAAAGACACCTGTCCACACACTCAATCAAACAGACTCCAACCTCTCCACAATGGCCAAGACCAGAGAGCTGTGTAAGGACATCAGAAGTAAAATTGTAGACCTGCACAACGCTGGAATGGGCTACAGGGCAATAGGCAAGCAGCTTGGTGAGAAGGCAACAACTGTTGGCACAATTATTAGAAAATGAAAGAAGTTCAAGATGATGGTCAATCACCCTCGGTCTGGGGCTCCATGCATGATCTCACCTCGCGGCGCATCAATGATCATGAGGAGGTGAGGGATCAGCCCAGAACTACACAACAGGACCTGGTCAATGACCTGAAGAGAGCTGGGACCACAGTCTCAAAGAAAACCATTAGTAACACACTACGCCGTCATGGATTAAAATCCTGCAGCGCATGCAAGGTCCCCCTGCTCAAGCCAGCACATGTCCAGGCCTGTCTGAAGTTTGCCAATGACCATTTGGATGATCCAGAGGAGGAATGGGAGAATGTCATGTGGTCTGATGAGACAAAAACAGAGCTTTTTGGTCTAAACTCCACTCGTCGTGTTTGGAGGAGGAAGAAGGATGAGTACAACCCCAAGAACACCCCAAGAACACCATCCCAAACATGAAGCATGGAGGTGGAAACATTATTCTTTGGGGATGGTTTTCTGCAATAGGGACAGGACGACCGTTTTGAGGGGTGGATGGATGGGGCCATGTATCGCGAGATCTAAACCCAATAGATAATCTTTGGAGGGAGCTGAAAGTCCGTATTGCCCAGCGACAGCCCTGAAACCTGAAGGATCTGGAGAAGGTCTGTATGGAGGAGTGGGACAAAATCCCTGCTGCAGTGTTTGCAAACCTGGTCAAGAACTACAGAAAATGTATGATCTCTGTAATTGCAAACAAAAGTTTCTGTACCAAATATTAAGTTCTGCTTTTCTGATGTATCAAATACTTATGTCATGCAATAGAATGCAAATGAATTACCTAAAAATCATACAGTGTGATTTTCTGGATTTTTGTTTTAGATTCCATCTCTAAGGGCGGCAGGGTAGCCTAGTGGTTAGAGCATTGGACTAGTAACCGAAAGGTTGCAAGTTCAAATCCCTGGGCTGACAAGGTGCAAATTCTGTCGTTCTGCCCCTGAACAGGCAGTTAACCCACTGTTCCTAGGCCGTCATTGAAAATAAGAATTTGTTCTTATCTGACTTGCCTAGTAAAATATAGGTAAAATAAAAAGTGTATCTATGATAAAAAATTACAGACCTCTACATGCTTTAAGTAGGAAAACCTGCAAAATACTTGTTCTCCCCACTGTAAATGATGAAGAAATGCCATTGTTGTTATGGCTTTATTATAAAGGGTCTTTTTCTTCAACAATACGCTTACCACGCACTGCTACTGAAGTTAACGAATGGGGCTATAAGAATAAAACAAAGCTCCAGGGCCTATGATTCTTATTCCAGTCCTAAACCTACAATAGAGTGTTTAAAAACAGGAACTTCCAAGTGTATTGTTCATATCTTTACTAATACTGTAGAGGCTGTATCAACACCCATTGGAAGTAGTGACCATACTACAGTGGTTATGTCAGGAAAAGCCAATGTTTCAAAGGCTGTGCCTAAAATAGTACATGACATCATTCAAAAGGTTTTTTAAGGATTCCTATGTTGAAGATGTAGAAAATATGTGTTGACCTGATGTGTGTAATGAGGAGCATCCAGACGCTGCACTTGATGGATTTATGAAATTGTTTCTTGCAGTTATCAATAAGCATGCACCTATTAAGAAACTGACTGTTAAGGCCCCATGGATTGATGAGGAATAGAAAAAAGCTGTATGTTTAAGAGAAATGAAGCAAAAGTAGTGGCAAATAAGTCTGGCTTCACCTCTGATTGGCAGACATATTGTAAATTGAGAAAATTATGTGACTAAACGGACCAAAAATAATACAAATTTGTATTATGAAACTAAGATAAATTAAATAAAATATGTTGGAAAAAATGCTTTGGAGTACCTTTTGATATTGCCAATTATGTTAATGACTATTTAATTGGCAAAGTTGGCAAACTTAGGCATTAAATTCCAACAACAAACTGAGCTGTCATATTCATGCATAAAATGCCTAATAATGAAAGAAAAGCATTGTCATTTGGAAGTTTGTAAAGTTAGTGTGGGAGAGGTGGAAAAATGATTGCTGTCCATCAATAATGAAAAACCACCTGGTTTTAACAACCTAGATGGGAAGCTACTGAGGATGGTAGTGGACTATATTGCCACTCCTATTTGCCACATCTTTAATCTGAGCCTGGAGAAAAGTTTCCACAGACCTGGAGGGAAGCCATTCCGCTACCCAAAAACGGTAAAGCTCCCTTTGCTGGCTCTAAGAGCTGACCAATCAGCTTGCTGCTAGTTCTTAGCAAACTTATGGAAAAGATTGTGTTTGACCAGATACAATCCTATTTCTCTGTGAACAATTTAACATCTGACTTTCAGAACTTTTACAGGGAAGGACACTCAACATGTACTGCACCGACACAAATGACTGATGACTAGTTGAAAGAAATTGATAAAAAGATTATGGGAGCTGTATTGTTAGATTTCAGTGCAGCCTTTGATTTTATTGACCATCATTTGTTATTGAAAAAATGTATGTGTTATCCAGATGGATAGAGAGCTATCTATCTAATAGAACACAGAGGGTTTTCTTTAATGTAAACTTCTCTAATGTAAAACATGTCCAGTGTGGTCTTCTTCAAGGGAGCTGTCTTGGTCCTTTAGTGTTCTCTATTTTTACTAATGATCTACCATTAGCATTTTAAAAAATGATTCAACACTATATATGCCAGCACCCACAGCTAGTGAAATCACTGCAACCCTAAATAAAGAGGTAGTTCTGAGCATATCTAAAACCAAAGCATTGTATTTGGTACAAATCACACTCTAGGTCCTGGACCTCAGTTCAATAATGTGGCTAATGAGCACGTAAAAGAGACTCAACTTCTTGTTTTATGTTACATTGTAAACTGTCATGGTCAAAGCATTATTGATTCTATTGTTGTAAAAATGGGGAGAGGTGTCAGGACTTCCACCGAAGTCTGTCCATCCCCTTGTTCGGGCGGCGTTCGGCGGTCTACGTCACCGGTTTTCTAGCCATCGCCGATCGACCTTTCATTTTTCCATTTGTCTTGTCTTGTTTTCCTACACACCTGGTTTCAATTCCCTCAGTATTAGACGTGTATATAACCCTCTGCCCCCCCCCCCCCCATGTCTGTGTGTGGAATTGTTTGTTGTTTCGTGTATGTGCACGCTAGACTGGTTTGCGCTGGGTTATGTCAACCCATATTGTGTTTAGTGTTCTTAGTGCCGGGCATTTTGTTTGCCAAAATAAAAGGCTCCTTTGTCTACCCAACTTCTGCTCTCCTGAGCCTGACTCCCTTACAGCCAGTTACACATACCTAACAAGAGGTTTGTCCGTGGTGAAGAGATGCTATGATTTTTTTAACACTACATGTAACCAAACAAGTCCTTCAAGCTTTGGTTGGTTGCATCTTGACTATTGCCCAGCTGTATGGTCAGGTGTTACAAAAAAATATCCCAGAAAGGTTGCAGCTGGTCCAGAACAGAGAAGCATGTCTGGGGCCAATGTCAATAAAATGCATGTCAGTCTCTCCTGGTTCAGAGTGGAGGAGAGATTTACTGCATCACTGCTGGTCTTTGTAAGATGGATTGACGAGCTAAAAGCACCGAATTGTCTGTTCAGCCAGTTAACACACAGCTCAAAAACCCGTACAGTACAAAAAACAGATTAAACAACACCTCAAGGAACAATGCGGACTGTGAAGTGGCACACACACACAAACACACTCTACACACACCCACAAATTATTATTTATGTTATTCATGTATTTATTTTTATTGGCTTTCTCTTTTACTCTTTTTTTTATAGTCGTATTGTTCTTTAGTCGTAGTGTATTTTGTCATGTTCTATGTTTTGTGTGGATCCCAGCAAGAATAGTTGCTGCTTCTTCAACAGCTAATGGGGATCTGATTAAAAATCCTAAATCTCAGTTTTGATTGTATATCCATACAGTCGAAACCCGGCCAAGTAGCTCTTTCCACAGCGCCTCATCTAAGCTCACCTTGGTCAGTGTGTTCACCCTAGCACAGCCCAAACACTCACACCCCATTGTCAACATGTTGTGTATGCAGTCCGTGTGCAGTCCGGCCTCCCCCCCATCCACCACACCCTCTGGCTGCTCTCTGGCCTAAAAAGGCCAATTGTGTGTAGACACAGGTGCCAGACAGAGGCCGCCCACATCTGGGCTAAAGCTGGCCAGACAGACAGGGCTTTGTGGGTTGGTGCAACACAGTGCAGAGAAACTCTGGAGATCTGGAGGGCAGATCTAGGCATCTCCTTTACCTTCCTCCCTCCGCAGTGACGCACAGCCCTAACAGTCCCCCAGCAAACTAAGGGTGAATTTGGTTTGTGCGTCAGAGGGTAACATGTTAGCGCCATGCACATGTACTCATAAAGTTGTACAGCTGCAGCAGTGTCACACACATCCCTTTTGTCCTCAGAACAGCCTCAATTCGTCGGGGCATGGACTCTACAAGGTGTCAAAAGGGTTCCACAGGGAGGCTGGCCTATCTTGACTCCAATACTTCCCACAGTTGTGTCAAGTTGGCTGGATGTCCTTTGGGTGGTGGACCATTCTTGATACACACGAGAAACTGTTGAGTTTACCATACCCCGTTCAAAAGCAGCGAAATTTTGTGTCTTGCCCATTCACCCTCTGAATAGCACACAAACACAATCTATGTCTCAATGGTCTCAATACATAAAAATGATCCTTTAACATGTCTCCTCCACGTTATATACACTGACTGATGTGGATTTAATGAGTGAGATCAATAAGGGATCATAGCTTTCACCTGGATTCACCTCCTTGGTCTATGTCATGGGAAGAGCAGAGGTTCTCAATGTTTGAATACTCAGTATTTCTCACATACAGTAGTAGTCTTGAGCACACTTGTCTTTGAATGCAGTGACCACAACCCAATCCAGCGGTGTTTATAGTTAGTACTTGTCGCCTTGGTGTGACAAAAAAAACAAAAAAACTAAACAATGACGACTTCATAAAGCGCAGCCAAGCGGCAATTAGTTGTTTTCACACCCCCACCATTTGCACCAGCTTTGAGAGGTTCCTTTCAAGTTCAGGCTCAAAAGGCAAGGGGGGGTAATATCAGGCCTGGCTAATTGGGAACCACATCTAACAACCAACTGGTTCTGATGTCAGATGGAGACCCAGATGTGACATGGGCAGATGAAAGCGACTGCATTAATTGCCCTTTTTTTAAGGGGGGGGCGAGAATTGGCTGGCTGATTTGGAGAGGGGGTGGAGGGGTTGTGTGGAGATAAGGAAACCGAAAAGAGTAGATTAGGGACAAGTTTTTTTTGTACAAAAGTCCAGATAGCACTGCATTCTCATCTCCACACAGCACAATCACCCCCACCCACTCCCCCAACCCCCTTCCAACAACTAGCCCAGAATAGAAGTCATACAAGTAATGAGATTAAAGAGATGGGTTTCTGGGTTCAACTGGCTTTTGTGTGTTTGTTTTTGTTTCGTTTTGAAGTTTGTTTAGTCTCCAATAAAAGCTCCCTCTGATCATAAGCACTTTGTTACCTGTTCAAAAGGCTGCCCATTACAAAGGATCTTGTTAAATTAGATATAGAGGGGGACAAATAGCACATCTGGTAACACATTTTGTTTTCATAACAAATAAAAACATAGGATATCTCTGTCCGATGTGTGTGTGTGTGTGTGTGACTTTTAGATACTTTTGATTTGTTTGCTTACTGTCCTGGCCTCTTTCTTTATAACGTGTGTATGTCTTGTGTCTCTGTCATTTTGAGCTGAGGTTGCAACTATACCTCTAGACTACGGGTGAGCACTCTGACCTGAGGTCTGGAGTGGGCACAGGCCTTAGCATCAGCCAAGCAGTTACACACCTGATTGAACTGATCAACTAATCAAAGAATCAGGAATATTATTGCTTGGCTGGAACAAAATCATTTTCCCACACCGGCCCTCCCAGGGTAAGATTTCCAGCCCCTGGCCTAGAGATATGGGATCATTGCCTAGCAATACTAATGGGAGCCACTACTCATACAGGTTTGCAGACAAGGGCACCGTAAAACTCCATATTCATGTCCATATTCAGTTCTCAAGTGTAGCACACGGGGGCGCACTTTACCCGGCAGACTGCTTGGCCACACTCACTCTCTCTCTCTCCCACCTATACCCCCCCCCCCACCACCCACACACACCCTCCTCCCTACACACACATGCACACACACCCTCCCTTTCTCGCTGCAACATCACTGCACACAGAGGGCCCGCTGCCTTATTGCGCTCTGCTTGGCTGGAGCCATTTGCTGCACACATTTTATTCCTTGCTGTCTAGGAGTGCTGGGTAGTGCTGAGGCTAGTGCACCGGGGCATGCCCAGACAAGCCCCACTCCACTCCTGGAGAGTGCTGCTAAGCAGAGCTGGGCCCAGCAATAAATCATTGGAGCATTAGTTCACCTTTATTGTCATTAAACGCACCAATAAGACGATATGACAGCAACTCCCTTCTTTTTATTATTAATTAATGAATTATCAGGTACAACAGAAAAACAGCAGTACTCCATACCTGCAAGGTAAGATTTGAATACCCCTGCACTTACCAGTAAGATTGGAAATGAAAACAACAAAGGTGAGAACGGTGGCGGGACCATGCATCTTATGGAGTTGAATAACCAAACAAAGACATAAACATGGATATATGTCGAAAAACTACAACTTAACTTAAATACCTCTAGAGTCTTGGAATCTTCTATTATTAGTGTATAAAATGCAATGAGACGGACGGGGCTATAGTGTCCCCCGACCCGCCACCCACACCGTGTCAGTATCCAGTATCTATGCAACAATAGTCTAGGGGCTGGGGGGGCTAGGGTCAGTCTGTCCTATCTGCTGTAATTCTCCTGTCTTATCTGGTGTCCTTAAGTATGCTCCCCTAATTCTCCCATCTATCGCTCTCTCTCCGGCCTTCTATGAATGTTTGAACATCTTGAAGATGATCTGGACATAATGCCTATGTACTCTTATAATCTCCACCCGGCACAGCCAGAAAGGACTGGCCACCACTCAGAGCCTGGTTCCTCACTAGGTTTCTTCCTTGGTTCATGTCTTTCAATGGAGTTTTTCCTAGCCACAGTGCTTCTACATCTGCATTGCTTGCTCTTTGGGGTTTTAGGTTGTGTTTCTATATACGCACTTTGTATCATCTGCTGATGTAAAAACGTCTTTATAAATACATTTGATTTTTGAATTCAATTGATGTGACCTGAATGCACTCAAACCAAAGCCTAACATATTTTAAATACATACAGTGCATTCGGAAAGTATTCCGACCACTTTACTTTTTCCACATTTTGTTTTGTTTTTAGACATTTTTGCAAATTCATTACAAATAAAAAAACAGAAATATGACATGAAATATTTACATAAGCATTCAGTCCCTTTATTCAGTACTTTGTTGAAGAACCTTTGGCAGCAATTACAGCCTCAAGTCTATCTTGGTATTTTAAAAAATTAAACAATAATTTAACCTTTATTTAACTAGGCAAGTCAGTTCAGAACAAATTCTTATTTACAATGACGGCCTACCAAAAGGTAAAAGGCCTCCTGCGGGGACGGGGGCCTGGAATTTAAAAAATAAATACAATATAAATATTGGTATGACGTTACAAGCTTGGCACACCTGTAATTGGGGAGTTTCTCTCATTCTTCTCTGCAGATCCTCTCAAGCTCTGTCAGGTTGGATATGGAGCATCGCAGCACAGCTATTTTCAAGTCTCTCCAGAGACCTGAATCGGGTTCAAGTCCGGGCTCTGGATGGGCCACTCAAGGACATTCAGAGACTTGTCTTGGTACTCTACGGAAAATTCCTTCGACCTCATGGCTTGGTTTTTGCTCTGACATGCACTGTCAACTGTGGGACCTTATATAGACAGGTGTGTGCCTTTCCAAATCATGTTCAATCAATATAATTTACCACAGGTGGACTACAATCAAGTTGTAGAAATATCTCAAGGATGATCAATGTTAACAGGATGCACCAGAGCTCAATTTTGAATCTCATAGCAAAGGGTCTGAATACTTATGTAAATGAGGTATTTCAGGTTTTTTTTATATACATTTGCAAACATTTAAAAAAAACTGTTTTCGCTTTGTCATTATGGGGTATTGTGTGTAGTAGGTTGATGAGAATTCTGTATTTAATCCATTTTAGAATAAGGCTAATGTAACAAAATGTGGAAAAAGGGAAAGGCTTTCCAAATGCACTGTACATAACACGTAATTTTACCATTGATAAAGTGGTCTTATATATTTATACAGACTAGCGCGGAACTAAGTGAAACGTGACAAGCTAGCCAATGGATTATGATAATTTGCTGGAGATGTTCAAACACAAGTTTGCACCCCCTATTATAATTTGCTCCATGTCTCAGGCTACGGCGAAACGCTGTAGCCAGAGACGGAAGATGAAGCGAAACACCCCACTCTCTGTTTTTTTCTGGTTCAATAAAAGTCAATCAACTAAGTAGACCAGATCCAGATCCATTGGTGTCTATGGGAGATCCTCCCCATTAAGTTGTCCGGAACTTACCAATTTTTTCCAATAGTAAATGTCCTGAGTGAACTATTTTCATTTATCCACCGTCTTTGCTGTAGCCAAAGATTTTTTTTTATATTGCTCAGCTTAGTCAGGTGTTTCTGATTAATACACAATGCCATGCTGGTGGGTGGTAACATCTAAATAAAACCCAGCCCTGAAACGAAACGTAGGCAAAAAAGATTTTACACGTAATTTCATAGGAAAAAACATGTCATTGGCACGATTTTGCACAAAATATTTAATGTATGATTTCTATCAGATTTCTGTCTTATAATATTAAGTATGGTATGAAAATGACACACTGTGAACCCTGTTTGTAAAGGTTAAACCTCTTCATTAAACGTTACTGTGATAAGGGAACAGTTTTACACACTGTAATATAGCCATGGCCATGGCATAAGCTCACATCACGTGAGTGGTTATGTTGGTGGAAATCTTTATTACTTTACACCGCATCATAAACTGCGCTGGCTCCCGAATTGCAATCTGTTTACGCAAATGAGAATTGGCTAAACTCACTGTCTCTTCCAAAATAGTATACTTAGCTTATAGCAAAATAAAAAAGCGCATTTATTCAGGTGTTATTTATATTATATTATTTTTGAAGTGACAGCGAGTTTTAGAAAATGTTTATCTCTTTTCAATGAATGGCGCTAATGCTAACAATTCAGCATGATTCTGTCACGTTCTGACCTTTATTTCCTTTGTTTTGTCTTTATTTAGTGTGGTCAGGGCGTGAGTTGGGGTGGGCAGTCTATGTGTGTTTTTCTATGTTGGGGTTTTGAGTTCAGCCGAGTATGGTTCTCAATCAGAGGCAGGTGTCCTTAGTTGTCTCTGATGGAGAATCATACTTAGGTAGCCTGGGTTTCACTTTTGAGTTGTGAGTGTGAGTGTTTGTTGCCACACTGTACTGTTTCGGTTTTCGTTCATGTTCACGTTTATTGTTTTATATTTCATAGTGTTCAGTTTATATCTTTAAATAAACGTTATGGACACTTACCACGCTGCGCATTGGTCCTCCGATCCTTCTCACTACTCCTCCCCAGAAGATGAGGAGGAATGCCGTTACAGATACATGTGGCGCAAAAAATATATTTAATTAACACATATTTGTTTCATATTTACATACATGTTATATGATGTGCTCAAGTTATATATTCATAAATATTTTCTGGACATATAAATATACTGTATTTTGAATTCCACCCATACACAGTGGGGCCCGAAATGATTGACTCCCTTGATAAAGAGCAGTAATGACTGTAGAAAATAAATAATTCAAATACTGAGCTGTATTGTATGCTCAGAGAAAGAGATATTGTTTAACAAGTAGTACTTGTATTTCTCAAAAAAGATAGGGGTCAAATTTATTGCAATTCGTTTTGGTTGTGTTTCAGAAATGTTTTCACCTAATAGAAATGAATGGTAAGTAATGTATTGTGTCGTTTTGGAGTCACTTTCAGTATAAATAAGAATAGGATATGTTTACTAAACACTGCTACTGTACAGTAATGTGGATGCTACCATGAATTAATTGTGAATAATGATGACACATTTACAGAGGGTCAAAGATCATACCCCCAAGACATGCTAACCTCCCCTGTTATTGGTAATGGTGAGAGGTTAGCATGTCTTAGGGGTAAGATCTTTGACCCTCTGTAACTCTCTCACTCACCATTATTTACTCTTCACACACACACACACACACACACACACACACACACACACACACACACACACACACACACACACACACACACACACACACACACACACACACACACACACACACACACACACACACACACACACACACACACACACACACACACACACACACACACACACACACACACACACACACACACACACACACACACACACACACACACACACACACACACAGAGGACCACATCTGATCCTGTTTATATAACCTTGTTTGACCACACACACACACATACTCACACATGTGCCACACACACGTATGCCACACTCTCCTCTGTGGGTGGTTATGTTGCGCCAGCCAGCCAGATTCCAGCAAACACCATGAAACGCAGTAAAAGTGTGGACCGCAGCACACAGCAGCAACAAGGGGGAAAAAACCTGCTTAATCTCTTCATATGGAAATGAGTGGATTTAGCAGAGATTACAAAGTTTGCTGACACACTCACCTTTCATTTTGTAATGTATATACATGTCTCCCTAGAAGTCTCCTAAATGACTACAATGTAAATGTAAGTATGCATGTCTATGCTATATGCATTCCCAGCTAACAAAACCCACCGGGGAAAATCCTATAAAAATCCAATTTTAGTTGATGTTTAATTGAGTTGTCAACATATTGAAATAAACCAACTCTTGAAGTCATGTTGTAGATTTGTTTTGAAAATCTAGTTAAAATCATACATTAACAACTTTTTTCAAATTCCACCCCAAAATATATTGATGTTCAATGTCAGTACATTGAACAAATATGAAATGTGTTATTTGTAGAATGTTTATTAAACATGTTTTGCCTAGTGTGAATGTTGTTACCTGAAGGCCCTAGAAATGGTTGTTAATTAAATGTTAGGGTAATATTTTCTGTGGAGAGTTTTCATAATGTTCAGAATGTCAGAGTATACACTTAATCGTGAAAATGATGAAAAATGAACGACAAAAATAAACATTTCTGAAATCTCAACGGTAACATGTATTCTCAAGATTCATGTATTTGGGGAATACAACCAAACAATGGAATGCCGTTTGGGTCACTGCGTGTCAAAAAAGATACGTGTCAAATAAGCTTGTTGACCAATCAGGACCTGAATATGACTGCACGTCACATAATAATTTAACGCGCTCATAATTTCTTTAAATAGTTATTACAAATTGATTACAATATCACTCGTATTTCATGTCACAACGATTCATCGATACGCATACTATGATTCTGGTAAAGTTGTCTCTCACTCCTACAGTGCTGGGCATAAAAAAGCTAGCTAGCGCATAGATAAAAACAATGTTCTTCCCCAAAAACGCAGTAAAACGACGTAATCTGTTTCAGTAGCTATCGTTAGCTAGCTAACTATATAGCTAGGTGGCATGATGTAAAATAACCCTAATTTTTAAAACAGTTCTTATTTGATTAATGGTGGTTGGACCCATCTATGTGAAGCTAGCCACAATAGTGAACTTTGCGGTTAGCCTTCAATATAAAAGTATGTCATTGACAGTGATGCAAATTAATACAAATAGAATTATGCTATAATTGAATAGATCATGCTAAACGAGGTTGAAATGTTGTTATATAAAATCAACAAAATACAATAATTTGTTCATTTGACAAGAAGCTGTTGAAATCACATTGGATGTATTAGACTTTAGAATTGCATTGGGGGCATACATATTTCACTGTACAGCCTTACATATCGATTGTGGATCAATGACATAGGGTATCAATCTACTCAGTGACACCCAGAGAAACAATAGCATCATAGCTGTTATAGCGGGACTCTGAAACAACTGTGAATTGAGCCACATTCATTGTCAAACCATGTGTATTGAACACCATTCCTGAGGAAAAACAATACTGCGTGGATGTTTTGTAGTCTGATATCTTTGAGGAGAACGTTGAGTAAAAATATCTTGGGTATTGAGCAGACTGATACCCCATTCCATTGATCCCCAATCCTTTGGTAAATCGGTACAATGCAATGTGAATGTTAGTAAACACAATAGGCTGACTTGGGAGGTGATTTCACACAGTCTCAGTCCCACGATAAGAGCTACATTGCTAATATTTGCGTAAATTCTTCACAGTTGTGTTCTGAGCGTGTCACCGAGTAGACTGGTAACCCATTTCATTGCTTCACATTCCAGCCTTGTTTAACATTATCTAGTCTAAACATGGCATAATTCCACCAATTGTAACCTTCTACATCACTTTCAAAGACGTACTTTTATTTTGAAAGCAAACCGCAAAATCCACTATCGTGCCTAATCCTTATTGTGGCTAGCTTCACACAACATAACCCGGTCTGGTCGAGTCTCACTAGCCAGATGAAGCTAGCTGGCTGCTTATAACATTAGCTTTGGGCAACAGGGTTAAATTGCTGGCTAGCTATTTATTTTCATGAACTGAAGTTCAATTTCAATTGGCAAACAACAAGTGGCTACCAAGCTAATACTTACTCACAAGGATTCCTAAACCTACTGGTCATTGTTTTCAGGCTGTTTGTATTGGTGCTAACTAGGTACAACGCTAAAGCTAGCTAGCTACCCCAGAAGATGCGGTCGAACAAATAATGCCTTATTACCAATGCGGTATTGTAAACACTTTGTTTGTGGCCGGTGTGTGCTTGTTTGCAGACTTTTTTGTATAGCTTTGATAGTGCTACTGATAGTGGTGGCGCTTGGCTTACACATGCAAATTTATCACACACAACATTCTAATAGAATTGTGTTATTTCAAGTATCAAATGAAAATCTTATTTAGTATGTCAAATAGTGTTATTTGACGTGTATCCTTTTTGACACGTAAAGACCCAAACGGCGTTCCATACCAAACTGGATCCCAAACAATGCAAAGACTCCCAGAGCCTTCAGTGCTAACTGGGCACGAACGCGTCGCAACTCCAATAACCCTTCCTTGAGCCTACGCCTCTGACAGCACAATGACTGATGACTCCCCTTCAGGCTACAGGAATGGAACCAGGGAACAGTGAGGGAAGGGTTGAGGTTCCGGGATAAATTTATTGGACGGACAGGAAGGGTGCCCACGGTGTCCCAGAGCAGATGGCGACCCTCTCCTTTGCTGACGTCCGTAGGGAATTCAAGACCCTTTTTAGCATTCCTTTAGAGTGATCCGACAGATATGTGAGTTATGCAGCATACGACCATCTGGGCATGGACACCGCCTGGCTGCAGTTGAAAATGCAGTTTGTATGTGTGTGTGTTGTGTGTATATGTCTGGTGGTGTGAAAAGGGGGATGGGGGTTGTATGGGAGCGTTTCCATGGCTACAGATTCTTGTTCCTGGAGAGAGGTCTGTTCCCTCCCAGGTCTGCCAACCCCCCATCCCCCAAATATACCCTCCCATGTTCCGTCTCCGTCATTGTTAACCCCACCCCCCTCTCAAAATGCACCAGTCTCTCAGATGCTGACTTTGAGAGCATTTTTTTCTGTTCTATTTGTATGTTGTATTTTTTTGTTGTCCTTTTGTTTTTGTCCCTGGTCCCCACGATCATTGTCAACACATTTCGCCCCATTCTTGTGCAGCTGACAGTGTCTTCATGGAACACAGCATCTGTTGTGAGATGGGAGGCGTTGTGGATGGGGAGGGGTTGTTGGTGGGGGAATCATGGTCTGCCAATTTCACTATCCAACTACTCTCAACTTCTCATTTGGGTGTGTGCTATTAGTATGTTCTCACTATTGCCTAAAAAAAGCCTACTATCTATTTGCTTTTGTTTAGTTTTGCTTTGTTTTGGGCATTTTCATGTCTAGAGGCTGGCTGTTGCTGCTCAAGTAGCGATGTTCATTGTGAGATGCATTTTTGGTCAAGTACATTCAGACATTGGTTCCCACGTTTCTTCCTTTCACAGGATTTCAGTCACTGAATGCACACACGTTGTACACATACTGTACACCTCAAATTTGAAATCGGAAATGTAACACTCTTAGAGTTAAATATAACACTTTACCAGTGTTTATATGGGAACCACCACCAAAATGTTAAATTAACACTTTTCAAATGGTTACTTTATTAACCCTATCACAGTGTTACCTGACCAACACTTGAAGTGTAAAATATTAATACCAGAACAGATTGAAGTCACACTAAACCGGTGTTGAATATTTATTTATGAGAAACACAGTATATCAAAACTACTGGTGTTATATTAACATTACTATAGGGATTAACCTCCACACTCATGGGAGTTTAAAAATCAACACTACCCCGGTGTTGAATTCACACTTTTGTAGGGATGATTGTCAAGACTAGGAGTTAAAAATAAACACTAAACTGGTGTAGAATGAACACTATGCTGGTGTGGAATTAACACTACATTTGTGATAATTTAATTGTGCTCTATGCTCATTAGGTAGCCTATGGAACTCTTGAGTGTCACTGTGCAACCACACACGTGAGTAATTTAGGATATTTTATTGAACTCCCAAGTAATACCAGGGCATTACAATATCATCCTAAAAATAAGGCAAATGATCATTGGTTTGACTAGTGCCGTGTACTTACAAAATAGAGTTGTCTGTAACAACATAGAAAAATCCACATGAAACTAATGAATATATTGTGGCAAAGAAGGGGGTCGAGTGGTAAATGGCAGATATGTGAGAGCAGAACTAATAAACGGGCTCTGCCCGATCACTAAAATGGCCACCCCTGTCAGAACTACAGATCACAAAATGGCCAACCACCAAAACTACAAGTCCCAGAAGCAAGGGTAACCCTCAGAAGGTGGAGCCAACCCACAGATAAAGGGTCAAGAAAAACTAGGAAGAGAAGAAGAGAGTGCTGGAAGGATCTATGAACAATAGAGAAAGAGACAATAGAGATTGGCTGGATTTACCGTGTATGAGCTGGACTGTTTGGACTTACCTGTTGGGCGTTTGGACCTGGACCTACCGAGAACCCGATTCGTGTCCCGAACCCTGCTATCCTTGTCCTTGCCTACGGCCTGGGTGGACCAGGACGGAGAAACAAACACACAGGTACTGTCCTGTTCGAAAGAACTCTCATTATTGGGTGATTTGGTGACAGTTTACCACTTAGTTTGTGACAAACGCTCCTAACCTTGAAGAGGTTTGCCACAATATTCTTCAACGAGTTTATGCATTATGGCTATATGGACAAAAAGAACCGCCCGACAAAGATAAACCTACGACACTACAATAATAGCATCATTTATTAGGAACCTTTCTGTTATATTTGGTGATGTTGTCCCAGAAGGAGACAAACACTGGCATTTGATGTTGCTGCTGTTGGACATCGTCAGCATTGTATTTTCTCCCAGCATCACTGAGGGGAGTGACTGTATTTTTTAAGGATCTTATCGCAGAGCAACATATATTGTTTTCAGAGTTATATTCTCTGAATAATCTGATTCCGAAGGATCACTTCCACTATTCAGAATCTATATGCAAAATTGGTCCTTTGATACATGTTTGGGCAATGAAGCCATTTCAAGTCGAGCATAAAACATTTCAAGAATGTAACCAAATCCCTCTCTAAGAAACACCAAATGGCTACTGCATATCATTGGGAATTACTCAAAAGCATTGCCTGACAAAACTCAAATGCTGAATGACATTGAAAATAGTGAATTGATCTCACAGCATTTTCAGCTTGATATGTCCAGTGAAATACATGTCACACCCTGGGTCATGTGTGGTGGCATTGAGTATCACACTGGCCTTGTTGTCTGTTCAGATGTAGTGGATGAGATGCCAGTGTTCAGTAAGATTGTTTGCATATATCTGAGAGATTAGATTTATTTGTGGGGTCAGACATTGAGACTGCATCTTTCAATAATCAAACCAATTGAGATGGGGCAGCAGCGTAGCCTAGTGGTTAGAGTGTTGGACTAGTAACCGAAAGGTTGCAAGATCAAATCCCTAAGCTAACAAGCCCCTGAACAAGCCCCAGTCAACTCGGGGATTCAATCATGTTAGGAAAAAATATTTAATCTACAATTTGACACACATGCATACATAACATTATATAAATAATTGCCTTGTTCAACTTCTTTGTTGGAATTTGATTCACATACTGAGCTCAAAGAAGGAGACATCATATACCTTGTGAAATACAATGAGATGGTCATTGGCCTGAGCTGTGCTGATCTTCTGTGTTTTCTTCCTATCAGTGGGCTTTGGTGATAGGATGTGCAAAGGAGTAGGAGGGAAGAAATGTCACTGTACCACTGTAAACAAGAATAGCTGATATTAGTTTTGCCCAGCATCAAATAAACTCATCATCAACAGTTCAAGTGCTGTAAGTTCCCTACAAGGACCCCAAGTGAAGACGTTGAAGAAAAAGACCAAGCGTCACATCTGTAAGAAACCTGGCACCTTCCCTATGGTGAAGAATGGTGGTGGCAGCATAATGCTGTGGGGATGTTTTTCAGCAGCAGGGACTGGGAGAATAGCCAGGATTGATGGAAAGAAGAACAGAGCAAAGTACAGAGAGATCATATATGAAAACCTGCTCCAGAGCTCTCAGGATCTCAGACTGGGGCAAAGGTTCACCTTCCAACAGGACAACAACCCTAAGCACACAGCCAAGGCAACGCAGGAGTGGCTTCGGGACATGTGTCTGAATGTCCTTGAGTGGCCCAGCCAGAGCCTGGACTTGAATCCTTTCGAACATCTCTTGAGAGACCTGAAAATAGCTGTGCAGCGACGTTCCCCATCTAACCTGACAGAGCTTGAGAGGTTCTGCAGAGACTAATGGAAGAAACTCCCCAAATACAGGTGTACCAAGCATGTAGTGTCATACCCAAGAAGGCTGTAATCACTGTCAAACTTAAAATCAGAAAATATTTTTTTCAGTGCAATTTCATCATGAACTAATGAATAGCCTCTATTTCATTGTGAGAATACTCACCGTTCCCTCACCGCTGCCACTTTGTCATTCTGGGGGTGGAAAAATGGCACATTAAAGAATTTCAACAAGTTCTTATCAAAATATCCTGGATGTTCCAATTAACACTGCTGGGAGCTGAACAATTTGAACTCTGTGATTGAACATCAGACTCTATTGTTCATTTACACTCATGGTGTTTCTCCTGTAAAATTTAGCAACGGAAAAAAATGAACACCAGAATTTTAACACTGCCCGTTAGACTGTGTAGCACTACCTTGCTATTGGTCAAAGGGTCAAAGAAATTCCCAAACACACCCTCAAATACACGCACACACACACATACACATCAACCAACAACGCAACAATCAGCTGAAATCCAGCCAAGCCACCTCATCACCTGCTTCTCCTTCTCCATTTTCATCTTCTCCCATTCCAACCTTCTCTCCATCCATCCATCTACGTGAGTCTCTACATTTGTTATGTGGTGTAATTGGGGGGTGGGTCCACGGGGCACAGCCATGAAGTCGCCCCGCGCGGGTAGGAAAAGATGTTGCTAATCCCGCTGAAGAATGGAGCAGGTCAAGCAGCCGGCACTGCTGAATTCAACCTCAGAGCCACGGCCACAAATTAGGAGGAGCTGACAGGTCCAACAGCACTGGGAGCATTGTGTCCCCTGTAAGGGGCCCCTGAGCCCGTGGCCCTGCGTGAAGGGCCAGCCAGGCAGAGGTGAAGATGTATAGTCTGTGGGCTGACCTGGGACTAGTGGCCATAAATCTACTGCTGCCAGCCTCACTCTTTCTCCCAGGGGACCCACACACACACATACATTAAGTTAGGAGTAAGCCCTAGAGGCACAGTGGGAGCTGGCCTAGTAGTAGAGGGTAATGTCCTCAACTGGAAGTGACTTGTCCATGGCCTGGTGTAACTGAGGTAAACTTGGTAACATGACATTATCATTCACAGCCGGGCAACATCCCACTTACAAACATGAAGAACAAGAAAAACCTGCACCCTCTCTTGAGGCATGTCCACATTGAGAAGAGCCAATAGTGATATTGGCAGACGGGAATTATATTATAGTTGCTATCTGTGCACAGGAAGTCCCTCTGCTGTGTATGATGATGTCAGCTGAGTCTACCTTTAAGGGAAGTAAAAAAAAATGTCCTAAATCTTTCCGTGGTGAAGAGTGGGGGCTGGAGCCAGCCTAGCAGCCCAACCCAACTCTGCACAGGATTCATGCTAGAGTCTTTACCCAACTCCCTGCCTGCCACTCCCTGGTCCCTGTTCCCTGGTCCACTGATGAATTATGGCCCTTTGTTGTGTCTCTCATAAAGGACGCCATCGCCCCCTCTTTCATAGGGCCTGCCGAGCAAATCTGAGGCGCGAATAGCATTAGTCCGAGTCAGTGCACCTATAGCGGTGTAGCCAGCCCTGAAAAAGCAGCCTGCTAGCGCTCCTCCTTGAGTTTTATGGGCCAAAATGATTGAGGGAGAAGAAACTACAGGCCAACAGAAAGAGAGAGAGAGAAGTGGAGAGCTTGGAGAGATGGATGGATGGAGAGATAAAGAGACAGCAGCCGTTGAACAGAATGCTCGCATCACAGCAAGACAAGATGTGAAGGGAAACAGGTTTCACTCAGGGGAGGAGAAAAGGGGAGAGACAAAGGAAAAGTTGGGCTGAAAAGAGGTGGAGGACTCAGACTGACAGGACTGGCACTGAGTTAGAGTTAGATCTAATTTCTCAATTGTCATCCCTCCTCCTCTCTAACCAATTACAACTCAAAGAAAGTGTACTTCTTCTCAAGATGTCACACATTGCGATCTAGGGCATTAACTATCTATCGTTGCTTCTTCGACTTCAACCACACATACACGGTGCCAGTCAAAAGTTTGGACACACCTACTCATTCAAGGATTTTTCTTTATTTTTACTGTTTTCAACATTGTAGAATAATAGTGAAGACATCAAAACTAGGGAATAACACATATGGAATCATGAAGTAACCAAAAAAGTGTTAAACAAATCAAAATATATTTGATACATTTGAGATTCTTCAAAGTAGCCATCCATCCAGCCTTAATGACAGCTTGGCACAATCTTGGCATTCTCTCAACCAGCTTCATGAGGTAGTCACCTGGATTGCATTTTAATTAACAGGTGTGCCTTGTTAATAGTTAATTTGTGGAATTTCTTTCCTTCTTAATGCGTTTGAGCCAATCAATTGTAGGGGTGACATGGTAGGGGTGGTATACAGAAAACCCTATTTGGTAAAATACCATGTCCATATTTTGGCAAAAACAGCTCAAATAAGCAAAGAGAAATGACAGTTCATCACTTTAAGACATGAAGGTAAGTCAATCTGGAAAACTTCAAGAACTTTTAAAGTTTCATCAAGTGTAATCGCAAAAACCATCAAGCGTTATGATGAAACTGGTCTGCTCCGCTCCGGATCCCCGGGATTGTCCCTTTGGTTGGCGGATCCCCAGCCCTGTTTGGTAAAATAACAAGTCTATATGATGGCAAGAACAGCTCAAATAAACAAAGAGATATGACAGTCCATCATTACTTTAAGACATGAAGGTCAGTCAATCTGGAAAATTTTAAGAACTTTACTTCTTTAAGTGCAGTCTTGAAGAAAAAGTGTGTGGTCGATAGGCTCCCATGCCTCTGCTGATGAATGTGTTCCCGTGCCTCAACCGAAGCAACTGGGGAGGTCTCATCCGGCTCATCATGCTCTCACGCCTCAGCCGGTTCGTAAGGTTTCTGTACCTCAGTGGAGGAAGGAGAGTTATGGAGTGATACATCAGATAACTTGGCCTCCACAATCACCCAACCTCAACCCAATTGAGATGGTTTGGACCGCAGAGTGAAGGATATGCAGGCAACAAGTGCTCAGCATATATGGAAACTCCTTCAAGACTGTTGGAAAAGCATTCTAGGTGAAGCTGGTTGAGAGAATGCCAAGAGTGTGCAAAGCTGTCTTCAAAGCAAAGGGTAGCTACTTTGAAGAATATAAAATAAAAAATATATTTTGATTTGTTTAACTTTTTTGGTTAATACATAATATGTGCTATTTCATAGTTTTGATGTCTTCAATATTATTCTAAAATGTAGAAAATAGTAAAAATGGAGAAAAACCTTTGAATAAGTAGATGTGTCCAAACTTTTGACTGGTACTGTAGGTGCAATCAATGAAATCCATGACTTTGAAGTGACATTTCCAAATCTAATCATACCTCAACATTTCAACTCCATCTGAACATTTGAAATAAAGTATAATTCATTTCCACAATTACTGATAAAACATATGGGTACATATTGTTAAAGCCCCAAAATCAACCAGACCAACTTACAACCCCCTCCTATGATACTCTCTCATCAGCTCCACAAATCGCATGTCATCTCTAAGCTCCAATATGTCCACCACAAACAAAGACATACTCATACACGCAAACACCATATGTCTTCAATTCACTGCACTATTGTGAACAGTTATTTTTTTGTGTGAAAAGCTGTTAGATAGAGTTTCATTTGAGTCTCTCTTACATGAGGAGGAGGGTCATGAATGTAGTGGATATGTCACCACTGTGGCCCAAGGGACCCTCAGTCGTCATTGCGTCCTCGAGGGATCTTAACAGACTGCCCATCTGGTGTGCTGGGGTGGTTATATGCACAATCGATACAAATCGCTACATTCAACTCCTTAGTATCATTCAGATTTTTGCCTATCTATTGGATACAATGGTGGTGGCAGTAATGGTGGAACAATCACCTTCATTGACATACTCAAACAAGGAATTGTTTCCGCTCCAACCAGACAAAGTGGAAAGGTTACAGTCCACCGGAGATGAAACAAAGAGTGCGGGACACACAGAGACAACGCAAGCCTTACCTTCCATCTATCATCATGGAGAACATGAGCTCACTGCCCAACAAGGTAGATAAGTTGTCCTTGAACACTACATTTCAACAGGACTTGAGCTTGTTTTGTTGAACTGAAAACTTGATTTAGGAAAGATACATCTGTGGAATCAGTAACTTTGGACAGATTTGCACTTGTGCACTTGGACACAGTATGTGTCTGACACAGTATGTGTCAGTATGTGTATGCGTAAAAAAAGTGTGAGTCTGTTTGTATGTCCACAGATGGTGTCATGCTGAACATATCACAATCAAACAGACATTATCGTACGGGATCTGCAGAGGGAATCTCCAGATGGTGTCATTATCACAACCAAACAGACATTATCATAGGGGATCGGCAGAGGGCATCTCCAGATGGTGTCCTTATCCCAATCAAACAGACATTATCATAGGGGATCTGCAGAGGGCATCTCCAGATGGTGTCATTATCACAATCAAAAGAATTTTTCATAGGGGATCTTCAGAGGGCGTCTCCAGATGGTGTCATTATCACAATCAAACAGACATTATCATATGGGATCTGCAGAGGGCATCTCCAGATGGTGTCATTATCCCAATCAAACAGACATCGGCAGAGGGCACCTCCAGGTGGTGTCATTATCACAATCAAACAGACATTATCATAGGGGTTCTGCAGAGGGCATCTCCAGATGGTGTCATTATCCCAATCAAACAGACATTATCATAGGGGATCTGCAGAAGGCATCTCCAGACAGTGTCATAATCCTAATCAGACAGACATTGTCATAGGGGTTCTGCAGAGGGCATCTCCAGATGGTGTCATTATCACAATCGAACAGACATTATGATAAGGGTTCAGCAGAGGGCATCTCCCGATGGTGTCATTATCACAATCAAACAGACATTATCATAGGGGATCTGCAGAGGGCATCTCCAGGTGGTGTCATAATCACAATCAAACTGACATTATCATAGGGGATCTGCAGAGGGCATCTCCAGATGGTGTAACTATCCCAATCAAACAGACATTATCAAAGGGGATCGGCAGAGGGCACCTCCAGGTGGTGTCATTATCACAATCAAACAGACATTATCATAGGGGTTCTGCAGAGGGCATCTCCAGATGGTGTCATTATCACAATCAAACAGACATTATCATAGGGGATCTGCAGAGGGCATCTCCAGATGGTGTCATTATGACAATCAAACATACATTATCGTAGGGGATCTGCTGAGGGCATCTCCAGGTGGTGTCATAATCACAATCAAACTGACATTATCATAGGGGATCTGCAGAGGGCATCTCCAGATGGTGTCATTATCCCAATCAAACAGACATTATCATAGGGGATCTGCAGAGGGCATCTCCAGATGGTGTCATTATGACAATCAAACATACATTATCGTAGGGGATCTGCTGAGGGCATCTCCAGGTGGTGTCATAATCACAATCAAACTGACATTATCATAGGGGATCTGCAGAGGGCATCTCCAGATGGTGTCATTATCCCAATCAAACAGACATTATCAAAGGGGGTCTGCAGAGGGCACCTCCAGGTGGTGTCATTATCACAATCAAACAAAATTTGTCATAGGGGATCTTCAGAGTGCGTCTCCAGATGGTGTCATTATCACAATAAAACATACATTATCATAGGGGATCTGCAGAGGGCATCTCCAGGCGGTGTCATTATCACAATCAAACAGACATTATCATAGGGGATCTGCAGAGGGCTTCTCCAGATGGTGTAACTATCCCAATCAAACAGACATTATCAAAGGGGATCGGCAGAGGGCACCTCCAGGTGGTGTCATTATCACAATCAAACAGACATTATCATAGGGGTTCTGCAGAGGGCATCTCCAGATGGTGTCACTATGACAATCAAACATACATTATCATAGGGGATCTGCAGAGGGCATCTCCAGATGGTGTCATTATCCCAATCAAACAGACATCGGCAGAGGGCACATCCAGGTGGTGTCATTATCACAATCAAACAGACATTATCATAGGGGTTCTGCAGAGGGCATCTCCCGATGGTGTTATTATCACAATCAAACTGACATTATCATAGGGGATCTGCAGAGGGCATCTCCAGGTGGTGTCATTATCCCAATCAAACAGACATTATCATAGGGGATCTGCAGAAGGCATCTCCAGACAGTGTCATTATCACAATCAAACTGACAATTATCATAGGGGTTCTGCAGAGGGCATCTCCAGATGGTGTCATTATCACAATCAAACAGACATTATCATAGGGGATCTGCAGAGGGCATCTCCAGATGGTGTCATTATCACAATGAAACAGACATTATCATAGGGGATCTGCAGAGGGCATCTCCAGATGGTGTCATTATCACAATGAAACAGACATTATCATAGGGGATCTGCAGAGGGCATCTCCAGATGGTGTCATTATCACAATCAAACAGACATTATCATAGGGGATCTGCAGAGGGCATCTCCAGATGGTGTCATTATCACAACCGAACAGACAGAGGGAATCTCCAGATGGTGTCGTTTTCACAATCAAACAGACATTATCATAGGGGATCTGCAGAGGGCATCTCCAGATGGTGTCATTATCACAATCAAACAGACATTATCATAGTGGTTCTGCAGAGGGCATCTCCAGATGGTGTCATTATCACAATCAAACAGGTTTTATCATAGGGGATCGGCAGAGGGCATCTCCAAATGGTTTCATTATCACAATCAAACAGACATGATCATAGGGGATCTGCAGAGGTAATCTCCTGATGGTGTCATTATCACAATCAAACAGACATTATCATAGGGGATCTGCTGAGGGCATCTCCAGATGATGTCATTATCACAATGAAAACAAACATTATCATAGGGGATCTTCAGAGGGCGTCTCTAGATGGTGTCATTATCACAATCAAACAGACATTATCATAGGGGATCTGCTGAGGGCATCTCCAGATGGTGTCATTATCACAATCGAACAGACATTATCATAGGGGATCGCAGAGGGCATCTCCAGATGGTGTCGTTATCACAATCAAACATACATTATCGTAAGGGATCTGCTGAGGGCATCTCCAGATGTCATAATACCAATCAAACAGACATTATCATAGGGGATCTGCAGAGGGCATCTCCAGATGGTGTCATTATAACAATCGAACAGACATTATCATAGGGGATCTTCAGAGGCCATCTCAAGACGGTGTCATTATCACAATCAAACAGACATTATCATATGGGATCTGCAGAGGGCATCTCCAAATGGTGTCATTATCACAACCGAACAGACAGAGGGAATCTCCAGATGGTGTCATTATCACAATCAAACAGACATTATCATATGGGATCTGCAGAGGGCATCTCCAGATGGTGTCATTATCACAACCGAACAGACAGAGGGAATCTCCAGATGGTGTCGTTTTCACAATCAAACAGACATTATCATAGGGGATCTGCTGAGGGCATCTCCAGATGGTGTCATTATCACAATCGAACAGACATTATCATAGGGGATCGCAGAGGGCATCTCCAGATGGTGTCGTTATCACAATCAAACATACATTATCGTAAGGGATCTGCTGAGGGCATCTCCAGATGTTGTCATAATACCAATCAAACAGACATTATCATAGGGGATCTGCAGAGGGCATCTCCAGATGGTGTCATTATAACAATCGAACAGACATTATCATAGGGGATCTTCAGAGGCCATCTCAAGACGGTGTCATTATCAAAATCAAACAGACATTATCATAGGGGATCTTCAGAGGGCGTCTCCAGATGGTGATTTATCACAATCAACAGACATTATCATAGGGGATCTGCAGAGGGCATCTCCAGATGGTGTCATTATCACAATCAAACAGACATTATCATAGGGGATCGCCCGAAGGCATCTCCAGATATTGTCATTATCACAATGAAAAGACATTATCATATGGGATCCGCAGGGGGCATCTCCCGATGGTGTCATTATCGCAATCTAACTGACATTATCATAGAGGATGGCAGAGGGCATCTCCAGATGGTGTCATTATCACAATCAAACAAACATTATCATAGGGGTTCTGCAGAGTGCATCTCCAGATGGTGTCATCATCACAATCGAACAGACATTATCATAGGGGATCGGCAGAGGGCATGTCCAGATGGTGTCATTATCACAATCGAACAGACATTATCATAGGGGATCTTCATAGGGAGTCTCCAGATGGTGTCATTATCACAATCAAACAAACATTATCATAGGGGATCTGCAGAGGGCGTCTCCGGATGGTGTCATCATCACAATCGAACAGACATTATCATAGGGATTCTGCAGAAGGCATCTCCAGATGGTGTCATTATCACAATCAAACAGAAATTATCATAGGGGTTCTGCAAAGTGCATCTCCAGATGGTGTCATCATCACAATCGAATAGACATTATCGTAGGGTATATGCAGAGGACAACTCCAGGTGGTGTCATTATCACAATCAGACAGCCATTATTATAGGGGATCTGCAGAGGGCATCTCCAGATGGTGTCATTATCACAACCGAACAGACAATATTATAGGTGATCTGCAGAGGGCATCTCCCGATGGTGTCATAATCCCAATCAAACAGACATTATCCTAGGGGTTCTGCAGAGGGCATCTCCAGATGGTGTCATTATCACAATCAAACAGACATTGTCATAGGGGATCTTCAGAGGGCATCTCCAGATGGTGTCATTATCACAACCGAACAGACAGAGGGAATCTCCAGATGGTGTCGTTTTCACAATCAAACAGACATTATCATAGGGGATCTGCAGAGGGCATCTCCAGATGGTGTCATTATCACAATCAAACAGACATTATCATAGTGGTTCTGCAGAGGGCATCTCCAGATGGTGTCATTATCACAATCAAACAGGTTTTATCATAGGGGATCGGCAGAGGGCATCTCCAAATGGTTTCATTATCACAATCAAACAGACATCATCATAGGGGATCTGCAGAGGTAATCTCCTGATGTTGTCATTATCACAATCAAACAGACATGATCATAGGGGATCTGCAGAGGTAATCTCCTGATGGTGTCATTATCACAATCAAACAGACATTATCATAGGGGATTGTTAGAGGGCATGTCCAGATGGTGTCATTATCACAACCGAACAGACATTATTATAGGGGATCCGCAGAGGGCATCTCCCGATGGTGTCATTATCACAATCAAAAAGACATTTTCATAGGGGATCTGCAGAGGGCATCTCCAGATGGTGTCATTATCACAATCAAACAGGTTTTATCATAGGGGATCGGCAGAGGGCATCTCCAAATGGTTTCATTATCACAATCAAACAGACATCATCATAGGGGATCTGCAGAGGTAATCTCCTGATGGTGTCATTATCACAATCAAACAGACATTATCATAGGGGATCGGTAGAGGGCATGTCCAGATGGTGTCATTATCACAACCGAACAGACATTATTATAGGGGATCCGCGGAGGGCATCTCCCGATGGTGTCATTATCACAAATCCAACAGACATTATCATAGGGGATCTGCAGAGGGCATCTCCAGATGGTGTCATTATCACAATCAAACAGACATTATCATAGTGGTTCTGCAGAGGGCATCTCCAAATGGTGTCATTATCACAATCAAACAAACATTATCATAGGGGTTCTGCAGAGGGCATCTCCAGATGCTGTCATTATCGCAACCAAACAGACATTATTGTAGGGGATCTGCAGAGGGCATCTCCAGATGGTGTCATTATCGCAACCAAACAGACATTATTGTAGGGGATCGGCAGAGGGCATCTCCAAATGGTGTCATTATCACAATCAAACAAACATTATCATAGGGGTTCTGCAGAGGGCATCTCCAGATGGTGTAATTATCACAATCAAACAGAATTTATCATAGGGGATCGGCAGAGGGCATCTCCAGATGGTGTCATTTTCACAATCAAACAGAATTTATCATAGGGGATCTTCAGAGGGCATCTCCAGATGGTGTCATTATCACAATCAAATAGACATTATCATAGGGGATCTTCAGAGGGCTTCTCCAGATGGTGATTTATCACAATCAACAGACATTATCATAGAGGATCGCAGAGGGCATCTCCAGATGGTGTCATTATCACAATCAAACAGACATTATCATAGGGGATCGGCCGAAGGCATCTCCAGATATTGTCATTATCACAACGAAAAGACATTATCATATGGGATCCGCAGGGGGCATCTCCCGATAGTGTCATTATCGCAATCTAACTGACATTATCATAGAGGATGGCAGAGGGCATCTCCAGATGTTGTCATTATCACACAGTATCATAGGGGATCTTCAGAGGGCGTCTCCAAATGGTGTCATTATCACAATCAAACAATCATTATCATAGGGGTTCTGCAGGGGCCATCTCCAGATGGTGTCATTATCACAATCAAACAGAATTTATCATAGGGTTCTGCAGAGTGCATCTCCAGATGGTGTCATCATCACAATCGAACAGACATTATCATAGGGGTTCTGCAGAGGGCATCTCCAGATGGTGTCATTATCACAATCAGACAGACATTATCATAGGGGATCTGCAGAGGGCATCTCCCGATGGTGTCATTATCACAACCAAACAGACAATATATTATAGGTGATCTGCAGAGGGCATCTCCCGAAGGTGTCATAATCCCAATCAAACAGACATTGTCATAGGGGTTCTGCAGAGGGCATCTCCAGATGGAGTCATTATCACGAGCAAACATACATTATCATAGGTGACCTGCAGAGGGCATCTCCAGAATGTGTCATTATCACAATCAAACATACATTATCATAGGGGATCTGCAGAGGGCATCTCCATATGGTGTCATTATCACAATCGGACAGGCATAATCATTCGGGATCTGCAGAGGGAATCTCCAGATGGTGTCATTATCACAATCGGACAGACATAATCATACGGGATCTGCAGAGGGTATCTCCAGATGGTGTCATTATCACAACCGCACAGACAATATTATAGGGGATCTGCAGACGGCATCTCCGGATGGTGTCATTATCACATTTGAATAGACATTATCGCATGGTATCTGCAGAGGACAACTCCAGGTGGTGTCATTATCACAAGAAAACTGATATTATCATAGAGGATCGGCAGAAGGCATCTCCAGATGGTGTCATTATCACAATCGAACAGACGTTATCATAGGGGAACTGCAGACGGCATCTCCGGGAGGTGTCATTATCACAATCGAATAGACATTATCGTAGGGTATCTGCAGAGGACAACTCCAGGTGGTGTCATTATCACAATCAAACCGACATTATCATAGGGGCTCGGCAGAGGGCATTTCCCGATGGTGTCATTATCACAATCAAACAGACAGTATCATAGGGGATCGGCAGAGGGCATCTCCAGAGGGTGTCATTATCCCAAACAAACATACATTATCATAGGGGATCTGCAGAGGGCATCTCCAGATGTTGTCATTATCAAAATCAAACAGACATTATCATAGGGGATCTGCAGAGGGCATCTCCAGATGCTGTCAATATCACAACCAAACAGACATTATTATAGGGGATCATTAGAGGGTATCTCCAGATGGTGTCATTATCACAATCAACCAAACATTATCACATTATCATAGGGGTTCTGCAGAGGGCATCTCCAGATGGTGTCATTATCACAAGCAAACAGACATTATCATAGGGGATCTGCAGAGGGCATCTCCAGATGCTGTCAATGTCACAACCGATCAGACATTATTATAGGGGATCCGCAGAGGGCAAACAAACATTATCATAGGGGTTCTGCAGAGGGCATGTCCCGATGGTGTCATTATCACAATCAAACTGACATTATCATAGGGATCGGGCAACTCCAGATGGTGTCATTATCACAATCAAACAGACATTATCATAGGGGATCTGCAGAGGGCATCTCCAAATGGTGTCATTATCACAATCAAACAAACATTATCATATGTGATCTGCAGACGGCATCTCTGGATGGTGTCATTATCACAATCGAATAGACATTATCGGAGGTTATCTGCAGAGGACAACTCCAGGTGGTGTCCTTATCACAATCAAACCGACATTATCATAGGGGATCGGCAGAGGGCATGTCCCGATGGTGTCATTATCACAATCAAACTGACATTATCATAGGGGATCTGCAGAGGGCATCTCCAGATGGTTTCATTATCACAATCAAACAGACATTATCATAGGGGATCTGCAGAGGGCATTTCCAGGTGGTGTCAATATCACAACTGAACAGACATTATCATAGGGGATCGGCAGAGGGCATCTCCAGATGGTGTCATTATCACAATCAAACATCATTTTTCATAGGGGATCTGCAGAGGGCATCTCCAAATGGTGTCATTATCACAATCAAACAAACATTATTTGTGATCTGCAGACGGCATCTCTGGATGGGGTCATTATCACAATCGAATAGACATTATCGGAGGGTATCTGCAGAGGACAACTCCAGGTGGTGTCCTTATCACAATCGGACAGACATAATCATGCGGGATCTGCAGAGGGAATCTCCAGATGGTGTCATTATCACAACCGAACAGACAATATTATAGTGGATCTGCAGAGGGCATTTCCAGATATTGTCTATATCACAATCAAATTGACATTGTCATAGGGGATCTGCAGACGGCATCTCCGGATGGTGTCATTATCACAATAAAACAGACATTATCATAGGGGATTGGCAGAGGGCATCTCCAGTTGCATTTATTTTCATCTCTGTGGAGTTTAACCACTGCTCCCTATCATTTGCCTGCCCAATTTCAGCCAGTTTGTTAAATACCCCTGACAATGATGAGACTATTGACTTGCTTTATGCTAATGTAGAGGGTGCACACATATGCAATGTCCTCCACCCTTTGGGGTAGGCTGACCCAAATATTTTTCAGCTCTTACCCAAGTACAGACCACGTGTCCAGCGCCAGAAGCCCAAAACCATCATGGTATGAAAATGGTCACAGGACAGCTGTAAAACTCTGAGTTGAAGCTTTGAGTGTATTGAGTGGGATACATTCATTGATGCCTCTGGTGGTGACCTAGACCTTCTATCCAACAGTGTTGCTGACTATATCAACTTCTCTATGGACAATGTTGTTCCACAGAGAGCAGTGAATTGCTACCCCAATAACAAACCATGGATTACAAGAGACATTTGTAACACACTCAATATGAAAAAACAAGCATTCCTGGGGGGTGACATGGAGAGTGTGAAAGGGTCCATAGAAGGAATTTTAAAAAATTACATGTGCAGAAAAGAGGGACTAAATGAGCAAGATTAAGCAACAGTTTGCTCGCAAACAACATCAGGGAAGTGTGGAAGGGGATGCAGCCTGAATGTGGTGGGCGGCCAGCTGATGGAACGGTGGAGGCACCAGCTAATGGGCTCAAGCAGTTCTTTGCACGCTTCTACAACTGTGATTTCTCAGAAGAAAGAGAGGTCTGTGAAGAGATTACAGCAGCAGAATCTAGGACCAGTCCGGCCGGCTATTACTCTGACTGTTGACCAGGGGAGGAAACAGTTCAAACTGACCAATGGCAGGAAGGCTGTGGGACTGGCTGTAGACAGACCCCGGGTGTTTAAGGACTGTGCTACCTCCACTGTACCTACACCATGGAAATCCTCCTGCCTGTAGCCAAAAACATCAATGGGCAGTGCCTGAGCAAGTTCAGGGCTGTTGCACTCACCTCCCAGATGGTGAAGGTGTTTGAGAAAGTGGTTCTGGCACAGCTAAAGCAGTAGACGCATGTGATTCTTGACCCTCTGCAGTTTACCTACCAGGTCAAGATAGGTGTGTTTTTACAAGGTGTATGAGCACTTGGAGAGAGCAGGCTGTGCAGTCCGCATTATGTTCTTCGACATCTCAAGTGCCTTCAACACCATCCAGCCCCATCCTTTAGTCCACAATCTCCAAGTCATGGAGTTACATCCTTCCACCATCACTTGGATAATGAACTAGCTCACTGACAACTCAGTGCCACATTTTCATTTGTGCCAAAATAATCAAAATGAATGAAAATGGCAAATTCAGAAGGCTATTGTTTAAATATAACTTTAGTAGTGCCATCTTTATTTCATTACTTTAGTGTGCTTTGATGTGGTTATCAATGCACAAGCACCTTTTTTTCCTTATCCTATAGATAAAATAATGGTATGAAGTCATACAAACGTTTTATTGTGAGTGAAGTTTCAAATGCATTTGTCTTTACTAAATGTGTAATGTGATAGGTATTTTGACATGACGTTTTTTTAACACACAAAAACACATTTGATTTATTAAATATTTAATCAGTCGTCTTCCTCAAATGAAGTGGATGATGACACAATCTTTGTGAGATGGAGGGAATCTGATTTCATTAGTCCTCAACTCTCAGCTCAGACACTTCATTCAGGAAAAATGTAGTTCGCTTTGAGTTACCGCCCAAACTCCAAGCCTTATTTATCCAAATGGATGAGGCAGGGGTAACATCAGACATAATTCCGATCGATGAAACCCTGTTATCAAAGAAAACCCGCCGAACTCATAGCCTTAATTAATCATATGAATGAGTCCGGGACGACCGATGAAAACCTGTTATCCCAGATCCCTGAAGCCCTCAATATCTTTAATTAACCAGATGAATGAGAGCATAAGAACTTCTACACTGGACCCCACACAGACCCCGCCATTAACTCCCATGTCCGAAGAGTCTGAAACGCAATACAATGTTTTTGAGGAATTGGAAAATTGTCTAATAAATCAGGATGGAGATGGTCTTGATAGAAGTGTCCGGGTTGTGTACCGAAAATAAATTCAGCAATACAGAGATTTGACCTTTTTTAAATTTCACATGGCTGAATCAGAACCTTGACTATACAGTTTTTTCTGTGATGATATTGGACACTCTGAACGAACTGTTAGACAGGGCAACAGATTTTCCCGAACCTCGTGATGTCTTACAGCTTGAAATTTGTGGAGATAACATGCAAAACACTGCATCTCTTGTTTTACCCAATGGCACAGCAGATCTTGAACAATTTATAGCCCTTCTGGAATGACTTGTTCAATCTAAATAATCCATCATAGCTGATAGGACCCTCGAGCTCATAGTACAAATAGTACTTCCACCCTTAGGTGGAGGGGGTCAGAGGAGGAAACTTAATAGTCTCATGCAATCTGAAATCATAAGCAATAAAAGTGCATATCTCATAAACATTCACAATCCTGGCAATCAGTTATGCTTTGCAATAGGCCTGGCACATTTACTCAACCCTGTACTGATCTAGCGGCGTTACACAAGGCTAGAGAGCTCCAAATTGCGTGGGTCTAGGTATACAGGATGCGGTGGCTTTCTCTGATATAGTCAAATTTGAAAACTTACTGAACATCAAGATTGTGGTTTTGTACAACAGTAGAGCTAATGCAGCTCTCTTAACATTCCAAAACAACCCACAACCTCACCCTAAGATGCTGTACTTTTATGTGCGAAATGACCATTATTATGCTATTACCAACATCACAGCTTTTTTAGGAGCGCCTTATGTGTGTCCAGCCTGTCATACAGGCTACACCTGAACGGGGAGGCACTCTTGTCATTATAATTGTTCAGTATGTCGGGATGAAACATGTCCGATAAAACCCTTAAACCTGACATCCTGTGCGGATTGTCAATGCACATGTCGTTCGGCCTACTGCTACGAAAAACACAAAATTCAAACATGGCACCCCAAGGCATGTAAATCTGTAAGCAGTTGTGACATTAACAAGAAATGTCCAAAATGTCATTGCAATTACAACCTTAAAATAGTGTGGAATAATACATTTCCCAATCTGTAAAGGGCCTTTGAAAAGCAGAGACGCTGAAGTGGTTCAAGAAGTGGTATATTCAGCCCTTGGCTGATGATCATTCAGGGAAATACATGTTTTATAATTTTGAGACTAATCAGCGATCAGGTGTTCATTTATATTTTTTTGTATCTACTATGACTTTCAAGGGTGAAAAGTGGTCGGCAGAGGGGCCAAATTGTGCACTCCTCTTTCTGTAGCTCCCTCCAGTAACCACGAGCACAACCATTCCTTGATTTTAACTGACGGCTTTATCACCTTCCGTGAGAACTATAAAGTCAATTAAAAATACAGTTAAGCACACTCTTACAACCTCCTTATCTTACGAGTGACTTATTAGCTTGGTATAACTCTGAAGTGCTTACATACATAACAGTTTAACCGGCGCTATAACAGTATCAGATTAAACACATGAATAAAGGAAAAATACCTCATTGGCTGCTTATTACAGAAGGGAGGAAATCAAACTTCACACTTATTATTCCTGGCATGAATTCACATGCCTTAATTATTATAACGTTACCATCCTAACATACACGCTTCAACCTTTATGAACTACACCCGATGACATGAAAACTTAGCTAACATAGCGCGGGATTCCCTTCCCTCCAAAAGTGTGTTGCTACAATAAGGATCCCCGTTACAACAGTATTAGCTACGTAGTTTCGCTTGTCTTATCATTTCCCCCGCACAGCGGACACGTAAACAATTCAAACAAAAGACAACGACATAGACTTACAGGTTAACTGTCAGTTACACTCCCACCAATCACCGGTGATTTCTGTGAAAGGGGTCTGCAGGTTTCTTGATCGGCTTCCAGGAGGGTGACTGTCTTATGGATGGTCGTTTACCTCTCTCATCCAGGGTTGAGTCGCTGATCAGTAACTTGAATCTTCCCACACGGCCATCCTGTCCCGGGTACACTTCTGTAACCTTTGCCAATTTCCACTGGTTGCGTGGTGCAGTATGACAATGTCATTAATCCTTGTGTTTCTTCTGTCTTTATTTCATTTTTGTCTGTGTTGGAGGTTTAGGAGGTACTCTTTCTTCCACCTTGCCCAGAATTCATTGGCTAAGAATTGTACTCTGCGCCATCTCTTGCGGAGATAAAGATCTTCCTTGATGAACTGTCCAGGTGGCGGTAAGATAACTGTGGACTTCATTGTCAAGATGTGATTTAGCGTGAGAGGTTCTGGACCTAATGGATCATTCAGATATTCCGTAGTTAGGGGCCTACTATTTAAAATCGCCATGACAACATAGAGAAAGATACGCAGAGAAGCGTTGTCGAGTCTTCCGTCTGACTGATCAAGAATGGATGTTAAGACACTTCGTATCGTGCGGATTTGCCTTTCCCAAACACCACCCATGTGACTTGAAGATGGGTTGTTCATGATAAACTCGCATCCAAGTTCCTTCAGTCATGTTTGATCCATTTCTTTCAGGGCGTCCACAAACTCGTGTCTTGCGCCAATGAAGTTGCTGCCTTGATCACATCTGATTTGACAAACATTACCACGTATGGCAATGAATGAACGCAGGGAATTGATAAAAGCGTCGGTGGTTAAGTCATCAAGCATTTCAATGTGAACTGCTCGAGAGCCCATGCAAGTGAGTAGGAGCCCATAACGCTTTAACTCTCTTCTTCCGTCCTTGGCATAGAAAGGTCCAAAGCAGTCCATCCCGCAGTATGTGAAGGGAGGTGTGGTCTCCATGCGTTCCTTCGGAAGATCTGCCATCCTTTGTCATTCTGTACATCTTCTGAATTTCCTGCATTTCACACGTTTAGATGTGAGAGGAAACTGCATTGCTGCATCCTAGGATCCATATACCGTTGGATAGCAGCTCATTAATCGTACTCTTTGGTGTCATACTCTTTCATGATAGTGTTTGAAGAGCAGCACTGAAAAGTGGATATCTCTTGGCAGGATTGCAGGATGCTTCACATGGGAATGAAGAGTTGCATGAGCCAAGCAACCTCCCACCCTAAGGATACCTTGCTCATCCAGAAATGGACTCAATTTATTCAACTTGCTTGCTTTATCTTTGGTCTTGATGTCTTCCTGGTGCCTAAGGCTGTGGATCTCATGGGAGAAGGCTGCTTCTTGAACCATCTTTATAATGGTGAGCTCTGCCTTTCTCCTTTCTTCTATGCTTGTAGCTTCACTGGACCTCAATTTTAAGCCTATGGCTTCCTTGACATGTCGTTTGAGCCTGGCAATAGCTTTTACCACTCTTGCCCAGTCTGGACCTGTGAACCAGTTGGATGCCATGAGCTGTCTGATGTGAGACCTCTGGAAGCATGATCCGCAGGATTCTCTTCAGAGGTCACATATCTCCATTGTTCGGGATCTATGCTTTGCCTAATGCGTTGAATACAGTTAGCTACAAAGACGTGGAATCTTCTGGCTTCATTGTTGATGTAGCCAAGAACTACCTTCGAGTCTGTCCAGGAGTATGCCTGTAGAGCTTGTATCTCTAGCTCCCTTTTGAGCATGTCACCTGTTCGAACAGCTACCACCACTGCTGAAGTTCCAGTCGTGGTATGGTCGTAACCTTGGAAGGGCGACTCTCGACTTCCCCATAACGAGGAGCAATGAACTTCTCCTGCTGTGCTGATTGTTCTGAGGTATGAGCACTCTCCATAACCTGAGGTACTAGTGTGGGAGAAGTGATGGAGCTCATAACTCTGCACCTCCTTGAAACTTGATGGCAAGTAGCCTCGTCGGATTCTTACTTCAGACAAGTTTTGTAGACCTTTGAGCCAGAATTCCCACTGGGAACGTAGGTCATCTGGAAGGTGGTCATCCCAGTCGATCTTGTCATGACACATCTGCTGCAAGATCTGCTTCCCTGCCTGGACAAAGGGTGCCACAAACCCAAGCAGATCATATACAGAGGCTACTGTAGACAATACTCCTCTTCTTGTGAGTGAGCGTTTCTTGACAACTACTCTAAACTGGAACTCGTCTGATGCGACACACCACAGCACAATAAGCGCTATCTCCGTGTGTGGTTCACGCAGAGCCATATCCAGGTCTTTGGCATCCTTGGCACGTTCTTACTTGGGAATTATGGTTACAACTTCCTTGCTGTTAGAGATAAACTTGTAGCATCGGCAAACTTTGGTTGCACAAAGCTCTCTTGCTTCTTTCACCAGCTGGGCCGCTTCAGCTTCAGACGATACGCTCGTCAACACATCATCAACATAAAAGTTCCTTTCTATGAACTGGATAGACTTCTCGCTGAAGCTTCCTCGTCCTTCGGAAGCAAGATGTTTGAGACCATTGTTGGCGAAACCAGGAGATGAAGCTGCGCCGAACAAGTGGACCTTCATACGATACACTGAGGGTTGAGACTCTCCCACCAAAGGAAACGTAGATACAGTGCCTTGCGAAAGTATTCGGCCCCCTTGAACTTTGTGAGCTTTTGCCACATTTCAGGCTTCAAACATAAAGATATAAAACTGTATTTTTTTGTGAAGAATCAACAACAAGTGGGACACAATCATGAAGTGGAACGACATTTATTGGATATTTCAAACTTTTTTAACAAATCAAAAACTGAAAAGTTGGGCGTGCAAAATTATTCAGCCCCTTTACTTTCAGTGCACCAACTCTCTCCAGAAGTTCAGTGAGGATCTCTGAATGATCCAATGATGACCTAAATGACTAATGATGATAAATACAATCCACCTGTGTGTATTCAAGTCTCCGTATAAATGCACCTGCACTGTGATAGTCTCAGAGGTCCATTAAAAGCGCAGAGAGCATCATGAAGAACAAGGAACACACCAGGCAGGTCCGAGATACTGTTTTGAAGAAGTTTAAAGCCGGATTTGGATACAAAAAGATTTCCCAAGTTTTAAACATCCCAAGGAGCACTGTGCAAGCGATAATATTGAAATGGAAGGAGTATCAGACCACTGCAAATCTACCAAGACCTGGCCATCCCTCTAAACTTTCAGCTAATACAAGGAGAAGACTGATCAGAGATGCAGCCAAGAGGCCCATGATCACTCTGGATGAACTGCAGATATCTACAGCTGAGGTGGGAGACTCTGTCCATAGGACAACAATCAGTCGTATATTGCACAATTCTGGCCTTTATGGAAGAGTGGCAAGAAGAAAGCCTATTTCTTAAAAATATCCATAAAAAGTGTTGTTTAAAGTTTGCCACAAGCCACCTGGGAGACACACCAAACATGTGGAAGAAGGTGCTCTGGTCAGATGAAACCAAAATTGAACTTTTTGGCAACAATGCAAAACGTTATGTTTGGCGTAAAAGCAACACAGCTCATCACCCTGAACACACCATACCCACTGTCAAACATGGTGGTGGCAGCATCATGGTTTGGGCCTGCTTTTCTTCAGCAGGGACAGGGAAGATGGTTAAAATTGATGGGAAGATGGATGGAGCCAAATACGGGACCATTCTGGAAGAAAACCTGATGGTGTCTGCAAAAGACCTGAGACTGGGACGGAGATTTGTCTTCCAACAAGACAATGATCCAAAACATAAAGCAAAATCTACAATGGAATGGTTCAAAAATAAACATATCCAGGTGTTAGAATGGCCAAGTCAAAGTCCAGACCTGAATCCAATTGAGAATCTGTGGAAAGAACTGAAAACTGCTGTTCACAAATGCTCTCCATCCAACCTCACTGAGCTCGAGCTGTTTTGCAAGGAGGAATGGGAAAAAATTTCAGTCTCTCGATGTGCAAAACTGATAGAGACATACCCCAAGCGACTTACAGCTGTAATCGCAGCAAAAGGTGGCACTACAAAGTGTAACGGCGTTCTTCGTTTGTCGAAAGAGAGCCGGACCGAAATGCAGCGTGGTGGTTACTCATGTCTTTTAATGAAATTAATCGCGGTACATGAAATAACTGAGACAAATACAAAACAACAAAACGGAACGTGAAACCTAATTGCAGCCTATCTGGTGAAACTACACAGAGACAGGAACAATCACCCACGAAATACAAAGTGAAACCCAGGCTACCTAAATACGGTTCCCAATCAGAGACAACGAGAATCACCTGACTCTGATTGAGAACCGCCTCAGGCAGCCAAACCTATGCAACACCCTACTCAGCCGCAATCCCAATAACTAAAAACCCCCACTACGAAATACAACAACATAAACCCATGTCACACCCTGGCCTGACCAACTAATTAACGAAAACACAAAATACTAAGACCAAGGCGTGACAGAATCCCCCCTAAGGTGCGGACTCCCGGACGCACCTCAAAACCATAGGGAGGGTCCGGGTGGGCATCTGTCCATGGTGGCGGTTCCGGCTCGGGACGTGGACCCCACTCCATAAATGTCATAGTTCCTCCCCTTCACGTCCTGGGATGATCCACCCTTGCCGCCGACCATGACCTAATAGTCCTCACCCAGAACCCCACTGAACTGAGGAGCAGCTCGTGACTGAGGGGCAGCTCGGGACTGAGGCAGCTCGGGACTGAGGAGCAGCTCGGGACTGAGGGACAGCTCGGGACTGAGGGACAGCTCGTGACTGACGGGCAGCTCGGGACTGAGGCAGCTCGGGACTGAGGAGCAGCTCGGGACTGAGGGACAGCTCGGGACTGAGGGGCAGCTCGGGACTGAGGGGCAGCCCAGCACTGAGAGGCAGCCCAGCACTGAGAGGCAGCCCAGTACTGAGAAGAAGCCCAGTACTGAGATGAAGCCCAGCCAGGCAGTTGAATCTGGCAGATTCTGGCTGACTGGCGGATCTGGAAGAGTCTGGCTGACTAGCAGATCTGGAAGAGTCTGGTTGACTAGCAGATCTGGAAGAGTCTGGCTGACTGGCAGATCTGGAAGAGTCTGGCTGACTGGCAAATCTGGAAGAGTCTGGCTGACTGGCAGATCTGGAAGAGTCTGGCAGACTGGCAGATCTGGAAGAGTCTGGCAGACTGGCAGATCTGGAACAGTCTGGCTGACTGGCAGATCTGGAAGAGTCTGGCTGACTGGCAGATCTGGAAGAGTCTGGCTGACTGGCGGATCCTGGCAGACTGACGGCTCTGGCTGCTTCATGCTGACTGACGGCTCTGGCTGCTCCATGCTGACTGGCGGCTCTGGCTGCTCCATGAAGATTGACAGCTCTGGCAGCTCCTTGCTGACTGGCAGCTCCTTGCAGACTGGCAGCTCCTTGCAGACTGGTAACTCCATGCAGACTGGCAACTCCATGCAGACTGGCAACTCTTTGCAGACTGGCAGCTCCTTGCAGACTGGTAGCTCCTTGCAGACTGGCAGCTCCATGCAGACTGGCAGCTCCATGCAGACTGGCAGCTCTGGCTGCTCCAAGCAGACTGACAGCTCTGGCTGCTCCATGCAGACTGGCAGCTCTAGCTGCTCCATGCAGACTAGCATCTCTAGCTGCTCCATGCAGACTGGCAGCTCTAGCTGCTCCATGCAGACTGGCAGCTCTAGCTGCTCCATGCAGACTGGCAGCTCAGGCTGCTCCGAACAGGCAGGAGGCTCCGGCAGCGCTGGAGAGGAGAAAGGCTCTGATAGCGCTGAACAGACAGGAGACTCCAGCAGTGCTGTAGAGGAGGAAGACTCTAGAAGCGCTGAACAGGCGGGAGACTCCAACAGCGCAGGAGAGAAGAAAGGCTCCGACAGCGCAGGAGAGGCGAGGCGCACTGTAGGCCTGATGCGTGGTGCTGGCACTGGTGGTATTGGGCCGAAGACACGCACAGGAAGCCTGGTGCGGGGAGCAGCTACCGGAGGGCTGGGGTGTGGAGGTGGTACTGGATAGACCGGACCGTGCAGGCGCACTGGAGCTCTTGAACACCGAGCCTGCCCAACCTTACCCGGTTGAGTACTCTCGGTCGCCCTGCCAGTGCGGCGAGGTGGAATAGCCCGCACTGGGCTATGTAGGCGAACCGGAGACACCGAGCACAAGGCTGGTGCCATGTAAGCCGGCCCAAGGAGACGCACTGGGGACCAGATGCGTAGAGCCGGCTTCATGGCATTTGGCTCGACGCTCAATCTAGCCCGGTCGATACGCGGAGCTGAAATATACCGCACCGGGCTATGCACCCGCACTGGTGACACCGTGCGCACCACTGCATAACACGGTGCCTGCCCGGTCTCTCTAGCCCCCCGGTAAGCACAGGGAGTTTGCGCAGGTCTCCTACCTGGCGTTGCCATACTCCCTGAAAGCCCCCACCAAGAAATTTTTGGGGCTGATTCCCGGGCTTCCATCCACGTCGCCGTGCTGCCTCCTCATACCAGCGCCTCTCCGCTTTAGCCGCCTCTAGTTCCTCTTTAGGGCGGCGATATTCACCAGGCTGAGCCCAGGGTCCTTTTCCGTCCAGTTCTTCCTCCCATGTCCAATTCTCCAAGTGGTGCAGCCTCTCCCACTGAAGCTGCTTCTCTTGCCTCTCCTGTGGCTCCTGCCTGTTAACACGCTGCTCGGTCCGTGTGTGGTGGGTGATTCTGTAACGGCGTTCTTCGTTTGTCGAAATAGAGTCGGACCGAAATGCAGCGTGGTGGTTACTCATGTCTTTTAATGAAATGAATCGCGATACATGAAATAACTGAGACAAATACAAAACAACAAAACGGAACGTGAAACCTAATTACAGCCTGTCTGGTGAAACTACACAGAGACAGGAACAATCACCAACGAAATACAAAGTGAAACCCAGGCTACCTAAATATGGTTCCCAATCAGAGACAACGAGAATCACCTGACTCTGATTGAGAACCTCCTCAGACAGCCAAACCTATGCAACACCCCTACTCAGCCGCAATCCCAATAACTAAAAAACCCCACTACGAAATACAACAACATAAACCCATGTCACACCCTGGCCTGACCAACTAATTAACGAAAACACAAAATACTAAGACCAAGGCGTGACACAAAGTAGTAACTTAAGGGGGCTGAATAATTTTGCACGCCCAATTTTTCAGTTTTTGATTTGTTAAAAAAGTTTGAAATATCCAATAAATGTCGTTCCACTTCATGATTGTGTCCCACTTGTTGTTGATTCTTCACAAAAAAATACAGTTTTATATCTTTATGTTTGAAGCCTGAAATGTGTCAAAAGGTCGCAAAGTTCAAGGGGGCCGAATACTTTCGCAAGGCACTGTATATAGTAGGTTGTCCTGCCCTTGTTTTGTGCGGGAGTGTTTTTTGTTACCTCTGTCTAATGGTGGTTTTCGTATGTGTATTCTCCGGACTATTTGGTCCTGTGTTTGGGCTGGTCAATTGTATGCGCCCTGTATGTTGGCGTGACCGTTTTGTGCGCCGGAGAATAAATTGACGATCTACTTAACCCTGCTCTCTGTGCCTGATTCCACCCACCACTCCTAGTATCCCTTGACAGAATCCCGCACCGACAATGGAATCAGCAGGAGCAGCCGCGTCTCCTCTCCCATTGATGGAGGAGAGGGTCCTCCATCACACCAGCGTGCTTCACAGGATTGGTTCGGCCATGGACCAAATGATGGAGAGGATGGATCGATGAGAGAGGATTTGCCTTCCCACCTCATCTCCAGCACCCCCTCCTTCAGCACCTCCTGTTCCTGCAACCACATCTGGCTCCGGGGCTTTTCAGCTGACGCTCCCACGGGAGTATGATGGAACGGCGGCTGGGTGCCAGGGTTTCCTTCTCCAACTGGAACTGTACCTGGCTACCGTGTGTCCTGCTCCCTCCGGAGAGGAGAGCGTGAGCGCCCTCATCTCCTGTTTGACTGGGCAAGCCCTCGAGTGGGCCAACGCAGTGTGGAATGGTCCGGACTCGGCGAGAGATAATCACCCGGAGTTCACCCGCCGAATCCAAGCTGTGTTTGACCATCCACCAGAGGGTCGGGCGGTGGGTGAACGGCTGTTCCACCTGCGTCAGGAGACGAGGAGCGTACAGGACTTTGCCCTGGAGTTCAGGACCTTGGCCTCAGGAGCAGGGTGGAACGACAGGGCCTTGATAGATCATTTCCGATGCAGTCTCAGGGAGGACGTCCGCAGGGAGCTAGCATGTCGGGACACCACCCTCACACTGGATGAACTCATTGACTTGGCTATCCGTCTCAACAATCTGCTGGCTGCCCGCGGGCGTTCGGATCAGGTCCTGTCGTTTCCACTTCCCAGCCCTCCTGCCCCTATCCCTATGGAGTTAGGAGGGGCGGCTTCGAGGGGGACCGGAGAAGGAGTGTCCTCCTGCACCAGTTGTGGTCGGCGAGGGCACACGGCCGACCGGTGCTGGAGGAACTCGTATGGGAGTCGGGAGGGCAGGCGGAGCACGACTCGATCACCCCAGGTGAGTAAGCACCAGACTTACCCAGAGCTTCCTGTCAGTCATATGTATGTGTTGACTTCTTTCCCTGGGTTTTTTCCCTCTCTACAGCATAAGGCACTAGTCGATTCAGGCGCAGCTGGGAATTTCATGGATTGTGGGCCCGCGTTAAGGCTAGGGATTCCCCTGGTGTCGTTAGACCTACCTTTCCCCGTGCACTCCTTAGATAGCCGACCATTAGGGTCAGGAATAGTTAGCGAGGCTACGGTGCCGCTGGACATGGTAACGCAGTGGGATCATAAGGAGCAGATTAGTCTCTTCCTTATAGATTCACCTGCATTTCCAATGGTGTTGGGAATTCCCTGGCTAGCTCAACACAACCCGATGATATCCTGGCGACAGGGAGCCCTTAAGGGGTGGTCAGAGGAGTGTTCAGGCAGGTGTATAGGAGTTGCCGTTGGTGCGACTACGGTGGAGAGTCCAAACCAGGTTTCCACCGTGCGCATTCACTCTGAATATGCTGATTTGGCTATCGCCTTCAGTAAAAAGAGGGCGACCCAATTACCACCCCATCGTCGAGAGGACTGCGTGATAAACCTTCTGGAGAACGCTGCACTTCCTAGGAGTCACATATATCCATTGTCCCAGGAGGAGACAGTAGCGATGGAAACATATGTTGCTGAATCGTTGGGACAGGGGTACATTCGGCCCTCCGCATCACCCGTCTCCTCGAGCTTCTTTTTTGTGAAGAAGAAGGATGGTGGTCTGCGTCCGTGCATTGATTATAGAGGTCTAAATTTCACGACAGTGGGGTTTAGTTACCCACTACCTCTCATCGCTACGGTGGTGGAATCATTTCACGGCGCGCGTATAATCTGGTACACGTCCGGGGAGGAGATGAGTGGAGAACCGCATTTAGTACTACATCTGGTCATTATGAGTACCGCGTCATGCCATATGGGTTGAAGAATGCTCCAGCCGTCCTCCAATCCTTCGTAGATGAGATTCTCCGAGACCTGCTCGGGCAGGGAATGGTAGTTTACATCGATGACATCTTGATCTATTCTGCCACACGCGCAGCGCATGTGTCTCTGGTGCGTAAGGTACTTGGGCGACTGATGGAGCATGACCTGTATTGCAAACAGTCCGTTTCCTTCTTGGGGTATCGTATTTCCACCTCCGGGGTGGTGATGGAGGATGACCGCGTTACAGCCTTGCGTAATTGACCGACTCCGACCACGGTGAAAGACGTGCAGCGGTTTTTAGGGTTTGCCAATTACTACCGGAGGTATATCCGGGGTTTTGGTCAGGTGGCTGCTCCCATCACCTCACTGCTGAAGGGAGGACCGGTGCGCTTGCGTTGGTCAGCAGAGGCGGGCAGAGCTTTCAGTCGTTTGAAAGAGCTGTTCACCAATGTGCCCGTGTTGGCGCATCCGGACCCCTCTTTAGCGTTCATAGTGGAGGTGGATGTGGACTGACTATCGTATTCTCTAATATATCCGGGCAGCGAGGAGACTAAATCCACGTCAGGCTAGATGGGCCATGTTTTTCACCAGGTTTCGGTTTACCATCTCATACCGTCCAGGCTCCCAAAACACCAAAGCCGACGCGCTGTCCCGCCTCTATGATACCGATGAGACATTTTGTACCCTTCTCTCCGTTGTTACCATCATCACTGCTTTGCCACTGATCACAAAATCCATGTTTAATTTCTTTAGTGGTTTATCATGGCCGCATGTGTTGTTCTGGGTCTTATTTATAAATGTATCTGCCTCCCACAATACCCCCGGACATTGCTGCTTCATAGACAACAGCCCTAAGGGTAATAAAATAGAGGGTGTGGGGCCATCCTCTTTGAAATGTTCAAACACATACCCCCAGTTCAACGAGGTCCCTTCACATCAATCATCATGACAACTTCAAAGGAATAGATGCAATACAAGCATAAATTAACACACAATCTAACATGTGACAACAGGAACAGGATGCCCTGATTTGGGCATAACCACGTGATCACTTCCCAGCAGGATGTCCTGACCAGATGCCCAAATATGGGCATGCACACGTCACCCGGACATAGGGTCATAAATCAAATATTTGACGAATGCCGTCTACTGTATTCCCTCTACCATGATGTCCAAGGAACTGTCTGTAGAGCTCTGAAATTGAAAGAATATGAAACTACCCAGACCTTGCCGAGAGCTGACCAGCCGACCAAACTGAGCAACCAGGCAAGAGGGTCAGGGAGGTGACCAAGAACCCGATAACCACTCTGACAGAACTACAGAGTTGCTTGGCTGAGATGGGAGAACCTCCCAGAAGGACAACAGTATCTACAGCACTTCCCCAATCTGGGCTTTCTGTGAGAGTGGCCAGATGTAATCCACTCCTGAGAAAAAGGCACATGAAGGCTTGGAGTTTGCAAAAAGGTAGGTGAAAGACTCGGAGAGCATAAGGCAAAATATGATGTGGTCTGATGAGACAAAAATGTGACTCTTTGGCCTGAATGCAAAGCGTTATGTCTGAACAAAAAAGCACTATGTTTGAAAACCAGGCACAACTCATCACCTGTCTAACACCATCCCTACAGTGAAGCATGGTGGTGGCATCATCATGCTATGAACATGCTTTTCAGAGGCAGGGACTGGGAGACTGGTAAGGATGGAGTGAACAATGAATGGTGCAAACAACCTTACACTTAAAAATCTGTGGAAGGACATGAAGATTGAACTTAACACAGATTGAATTTAACAGAGCTTGAGAAAATCTGCAGGGAAGAATGGGAGAAAATCCCCAAATCCAGATGTTCAAAGCTAATACAGAAATACAAAAGAAGACTCAAAGTTGTAGTCACATCTACAAAGTATAGACTCAGGGGTGTGAATACTTATGTAAATGAGATATTTCTGAATTTCATTTTCAATAAATTTGCAAATTATTATAAAAACATGTTTTCGCTTAGTCTTGATCCGGTATGTAACAACATTATTCAGGCTGTAACAACAAAATGTGGAAAAAGTCAAGGGGTATAAATAATTTTTGAAAGCGCTGCAGCTCTTTGAGCATAATGATTGAAGGCACAGAGATTCATGAAAACAAAATCAACACAGTGACAAATTAGGCAGCCTACCATCAAAAACTGGTTAAATATAATTTAATATAATATAATAAATTAAAACCTGTGAAGTGAAATGTTGTATTATTATATGAATGTCTAAAGGTACAACTAACCCCTACATAGGTCCCTAAACTAATCTGAATCTTGTGAGAAAATACAATAATAATGTCATCAACTATACAAACAAAAACAGATCCCATCTTACTGATACAAATATATATATGTTTAGATACATAGAGAATGTTCCATAGGTCAATCATTTAAAAAAATAGATACTTTAGAGCCTCAAACCCAAACAAAAGCAGTTAAACAAAACTTGTTATGCATTTAGAGACACTACCCAAGCATTAGCACAACTTTCTAAGTGGTTTCTAATTTGAGTTATTAAGCTATTTTAACTGACCCCCTATTCCTTTGTTCCCTGGCCCCCCTTCAGTATATCATAACATACAAATAGAAGCACAATTCCTTTTTTGAATATGTGGGTTTACATGACCCTTACTGATATTAAAATCTATTGCAATTCCTCAATGGGCCTTATGGCCCATTCCTCAATGGCCCATTGAGGAATGCGGATGATCAAATCCATAGGTCCCATTTTCACCCATTGAAGGCGGTAAATGGAGTACATTGTAATGCGCCGGCAACTTTGACTGATGTGAAGGCCAATACCTGTGTGCATACACAGTACTTCTCCACAAATTCATATAGGCCTACCTCCACTGTATTGTTGTCCTCCTTACAAAGGGCACGCGTTTTACAGAGATGATTTATACCCATTCAAGACATTCACAATTATAGTCACAATCAACGTGTAAGATGTAAGCTATGATGTTGTTTGCAAACGTGTTAGCTTGAAGTTCAAGGACAAATACAGGAGATTTGGGATTCCTCCACCAAGTTGTGAAACATTGTAAAAGAACTGCTTTGCTTTTCAGTTTGAAATTCTGATCCCCTTGATGCGTGGCGAGAGCAAAGTGAACTGGCGATTGAGGTGGGAGGGTGATTAGGGCCCCAACCGAAGCCAGATTCGGTATGCAAAGAAAGGAGAAGACAGAAAGAAGATATCTGAAAGGCTGCCACGAGTTCCCTGTCAGACAGCGTTCCACGTGGCTGTGTGAATTGAGCTGTGGCCATTGTTACACATACGCATGAATATTGAGTGGAGGTAGGCCAAAAAAAGAGAGAAGCTGGCATCTATGGGTGAAACACTCTACACCCATCTCTCTCTCTCTCCCTCCCCTCTCTCCCCTCCCCTCTCTTTTCATTCACACACACAAACACAAAGTCAACCTTGCAAGCCAACAGCACACTCGCAAAAACAGTGATTATGGACACATAAACGGTCTCTGTCAACTCAAGTTGAAGATGATCCGCATGTATCCTAATGCGCATCACTGAGTCCTAAGTGAGCCTGCTCACCACCAAGTCTTGGCAGAGGGGCAGAGGGGCTTAAACATCAATTGCAACATTTTGAGATATGTCTGTTCATGTAGAAATCTAACTGGGACCAAAGTTGATAACCGAAAACCTATCCAATACAGATAACCAAAAACCTATCCAAACTCGCCATTGATATAGGCTACTACTACTATGCTACCATCTTTCAAAGTAGGCTTACTAGAATAATAGAATGGGGATAGTAGGCTAGACTATATTAAATTATTTTGGCCTTTTGGTGCATGGCTATAGCCAAGCGCAATATTCAGCCAAGCTGCACTGTTTTGGTTGCTGTCAGAATAGGCTTACTGCAAAAATACACACAAAAACGTATAGACGTTAATTAATGTGTCCATTCGTCATGCAAGCAAAAAAAAAATCTAGCTTTGGGGAGGGGGGGTACAGGGGTCAGGGAGCTTTAATTTGGTGACAAAGCCTCATTTGCAGGTCAATGCGATGGCACACTCGCCTCCTCTCTCAATCCAACTCGCCTTTGTTCCCCATCGCCTGCGCTGATGCCAGATGGCCATGGAAAATGCTAATTCGCGTTGGCTGCATTTTCCTCCTTTCTAGATTTAATTGCCATCTTTGCAGACAGGCACTGTTAATTGTGTGCTTTTTTCAAACAGGATTTAGGTTTTGAAAGTTTGAATGTTTAGTGAAGGAGAAGTTTGCTGTTCAAATAGAGCCACACAATTCACACAGGAGTCAGGAGTTTCAGAGGAACCAATAATTTATTTTGCCGAATTTAGTTCAGCCATTGTTCCTAAAGGGGGTGAAAAATGGCTGACAATTAAATGTTCGCGGCAGTATTCAAACAATGAATGTATGCACATTATGTTAATAAACAAACATGCATAAATAATATTGCAAAGGGGTTAACCAAATTTCTATACAAACAAACTAATTGTCTAAATGCAAGTTAAACATCAAAGAAAAAGTGTATCACAACAACAGAATTCTCTTGATAAATCAAATACATGAAAGGAGAATTGCTCATAAATCAAAAGCATGAACTTCTTAGGCTTTACCAAATGAAAATACATATTAAAACCTCTAAGGCTGCAAGGTACAACAGGGCTAACATTAAATGGCGACATCAAACAACTAACTTTATCGGATCATAAACAACAACCTGGAAAACTGAAACAATGCAATAAAAAGCAGCATCAAAACTACACAATGCAGCACTGTCTTTTATCGATGGTGGTTATGATATCATTTAGGACCTTGAGCGTGGCTGAGGTGCACCCTGACCAGCCCGGAAACCAGATTGCATAGCGGAGAAGGATACAGTGGGATTTGAAATGGTCTGTGATCTGTTTGTTAACATGGCTTTCGAAGACCTTAGAAAGGCAGGGTAGGACAGATATAGGTCTGCAACAGTTTGGTGAGTGTTTCCTCCTTTCCGATCTTTAGGAATCTCAGATGATACGAAAGAGAGGTTGAACAGACTAGTAATAGGGGTTGCAACAATGGCGGCGGATAATTTTAGGAAGAGAGGGTCCTCCACAGCAACTTGAGCCAGTTGCTGTGGAGGGTGCAGAGCTGTTGGCCGGGGTTGGGGTAGCCACGAGAAATTTCCGTTTGAGGGAAATTCGCCATGTTATAGGTTTTTACAGTTTTACTGTCAATGGAAATGCATGATCGGTCATTCTTTGACCTGTCTTCAACTCAAATCGAAGTGGGATTTGACAGCTATCAAGCAGGCAGCATTGTGAGATTGCCGCGGCACCAATATTAATGGTGGATGCATCAATCAAAGAGAAGTAAGGAATCAACAAACAAGCTATGTAAATTATTTTAGCATGCTTTACCTGAATAGAGTGTACTGAATGTGTACCATTCCATTTGATTGACTTAGCTATCTAGGCAATGATGTGGCTAGCTATAATGAATAACAACAGCGCCCTTCGATGCATGTTCGACTAGCATAGCTGACTTTGTCAAGTTGAAAGACAATGGTTAGGCTAGCTAGCTTATCTCGCCATTATTCGAGTTAGACATCATGCAAACTTTTGATTGTAGCTAAAGTTTTCTGTGGGCTGTGTTCTCCTGGGTGTTCCCCAATGTTTCGGTGCTTGTGATACGTCTACGACTCAAAGTGCAAGGAACTTCAGGTATTACATTTACATTTAAGTCATTTAGCAGACGCTCTTATCCAGAGCGACTTACAAATTATGTCTACAACTCGTAGTGCAAGGAGCTTCAGGTACGTCTACAACTCGAAGTTCAAGGAGCTTCAGATACGTCTACGACTCGCAGTGCAAGGAGCTTCAGGTAGTAGCCTCTCGGTAAGCTTTCAGTTTGGGTCACAACGTGAGAGAGACTAGGCATGGTGGTTTGAGTAGCCACTGCCAGCGTATTTGAATAAGTCAAAAATCAAAAGTACACATCACCAAGACAGCAGCCCTGACCTCTACACATTCTTACCAAAGATTTTAGAAGTAACATCTATCTGTGTTCTTAGCTACATATTTACCGTCAGCTGGATAGCTTCCAAGCAAGGTAACCTAGCTATATAGCTCTCAACCTAGCCAGTTAGCTTAGAATCTGTGCTACTGGCGTGAAAGTGTGCCATCATCCTTGATACAAAAATAACGTTGTTACTGTGTGGGCCTATTATGTTAGCTAGTGGGCTTTTTTCGTTTTCCAAAATATGCAATCTACAAAAAGCAAGACAGTTGGGGCAGATCGTGGGGACATGTGCTTGCATTCATGGCGAGATAAAATTGTTAGCGTATGTCATTTACAAAAAAGGTTTTGGGATTTACAAACTACAGGCCACTAAGTACCCTGGTCTAAATGAAGATATGGATTTACAAACTACAGGCCACTAAGTACCCTGGTCTAAATGAAGATATGGATTTACAAACTACAGGCCACTAAGTACCCTGGTCTAAATGAAGATATGGATTTACAAACTACAGGCCACTAAGTACCCTGGTCCATATGAAAATATGGATTTTTCACCCTTCCTGTAGGGTCGTGATAGGTCCATTTGCTGTCATCTAGTGGACATTTTTGCTCTATTGCTCAGCTATGTTTAGACTGTTGTTGTCCATGTTTGCTTTGATTTAGGGTACTACAAAGTAGAAGCCTCTCCAGTTCTAGGCACTTTGCCCAGTCATATTCATATGATGCTTTTAGCTTGGAGTTGCATTTTTGATAACATATCTACATTATTGAACTTTTTAATGTGTATAGTATTTCTTACTTGGTGTTGTCCAATGAATGCTGTAACCACTCCCTCTTCAAATCAGGGCGGATTGGGAAAACGCTGTTCAAAAGAGGACATTGTATTATCATTTCTTTGTACTCCCTGACGAAGGACACGCAGCCAAAACGCGTCAGAGTTTTTAAACTTTGTTTCTATTGAACATGCCACACAAATATATGAAGAGTGCCTTGGTCCTCCTTTCTTTTTGATTACCAATTTACCCCTTTTACCAAAGAGCACCTTCTATCTACCAAAATGTACTATTATGTACCTTAGCAGCGCTTCCCTTCATCCTTTTTCAACAAGTATGGCATTTGCAGTTGAAAAATATAGCTAGCTAGCCAATACATTTTGTATTGAATATCATAGTGTAATGTACATAAGGTTTGTCATAATTAACAGCTAGAATGTGCTAGTCATTACGAGCTGTCATTGCGAGGTTGCCAGAAAGTTTTCTTCTATGGTATTATGGCGGCCCGCAAACAACCGTTAGAGGTGCATGCCACCACCTACTGTACGGGTGGTAAAACTATTGAAAAAAATATTGATTGTAGGACATAAAGTGTTTGTTTAGCTACATGACCTTTGGCTGTAGTAAATCTACTCAATACAAATGCTGCCGTTGACAGCTAGTAGTGGTGACATTACGAACTGCATGGTACTGCATACACTGTAAAGGGGTTGCCGTGAATTTGACAGGAACAAAGCTCCCTTGTTATATCTGTGAAAGTAACTTGCAGGCAGCTCAGTGGCAAGTAACCTTATAACCTTTTTCGGCAAGACAGATCTTCCAAAGGTGGGAGAGTGGCAATCTTTATCATGGATCACCTTCAGTGCTCGGTTGTCTCCACCAAGTCTGTCCCCAAACAATTTGATTTGCTGGTTTTAAGCATTAAACTTTCAAATAGCTCTGTGTTGACTGTTGCTGCGTGTTATCGTCCTCCATCAGCACAAGCCTGTACCTTACCTGCCCTAAGCTCTCTCCTGGCCCCTTGCACTAAGTCTGAATGTGTCCTGCTAGGTGACCTAAACTAGGACATACTTAACCCACCTAAACAAGTCCTAAAGCAATGGGACTCCCTAAATCATTCCCAGATTATAACCAATACCATAAGGTATGACTCCAAACACCCAGAAAAAGCTACTCTCCTCAAAGTTATCTTCACAAATGATCCTGATAGGTATCAGTCTGGTGTCTTCTGTAATGACCTTAGTGATCACTGTTTTACAGCCTGTGTTCATAATGGTTGCTCAGTGAAACGACCTGTCCTGATTTGTCGTAGACACTTGCTAAAAAACTTTAATGAGCAAGCCTTCCTTCATGAACTGGCCTCTGTAAAATGGTATAGAATCAGCTCCTCTGTCGAAGACGCTTGGACCTTCTTTTTTGATATTTTCAGTGGTATTGTTAACAAACACGCCACCATAAAAACAGGTTCAGCCCCTGGTTTGACCGGGATCTTGCAAAGTTACTCCACCTCAAGAATTGCATATGGGGAAAGACTTGGCAAATGCATGCTAAGGCTGATTGGCTATTGTTCTGCAAATGAGAAATAAGTGCACTCAGACTATCCTGGAAGGCCAAAGTTAGTTACTTTAAGGAGCAGTTCTCACTGTGGGTCTAACCCCAAGAAGTTCTGGAAAACAGTTAAAGACCTGGAGAATAAACCCTCCTCCTCACAGCTGCCCATGTCCCTTAATGTTGATGATGTGGTTGTTTCTGACAGGAAGAACATGGCTGAGCTCTTTAATCACCACTTCATTAGGTTAGGATTCATATCTGACTCAGCCATGCCTCCTTGCCCGTCCATCATTTCCTCATCTCCCACCCCTTTTAATTTAACTATCCCCGATGTTCTCCCTCTTTTTCCCCTGCCCCGCTACAAAGTTTCTCCCTGCAGGCAGTTATTGAGTCAAGGGTGCTAAAGGAGCTCCTTAAACTTGACACCAAAAAAGCATCTGGGTCAGATGGTTTAGACCCTTTCTTCTTTAAAGTTGCTGCCCCTATCATCGCCAAGGCTATCTCCAGGCTTTTTAATCTGTCTCTCCTTTCTGGGGAGGTTCCCATTGCTTGGAAGGCAGCCACAGTTCATCCTTTATTTAAAGGGGGAGATCAAGCAGATCCTAACTGTTATAGGCCTCTGTCTATTTTGTCCTGTTTACCAAAAGTGTTGGAAAATCTTGTCAATAATCAACTGACTGGCTTTCTTGATGTCTATAGTATTCTCTTGGGTATGCAATCTGGTTTCCGCTTAGGTTATGGATGTGTCACTGCAACCTTAAAGGTCCTCATTGATGTCACCATTGCCCTTGATTCTAAGCAATATTGTGCTGCCATTGTTGTTGACTTGGCCGAAGCTTTTGATACGGTAGACCATTCCATTCTTGTGGGCTGGCTAAGGAGTATTGGTTTCTCTGTCTTTGGCCTGGTTTGTTAACTACCTCTCTCAAAGAGTGCAGTGTATAAAGTCAGAAAATCTGCTGTCTCAGCCACTTCCTGTCGCCAAGGGAGTACCCCTAGGCTCGATCCTAGGCCCCACGCCCTTCTCAATTTACATCAACAACATAGCTCAGGCAGTAGGAAGCTCTCTCATCCATTTATATGCAGATGATACAGTCTTATACTCAGTCAGCCCCTCCCCGGATTTTGTGTTAAATGCTCTACAACAAAAAGTTCTTAGTGTCCAACAAGCGTTCTCTACCCCTAGCCTTGTTCTGAACACCTCCAAAACAAAGGTAATGCGATTTGGTAAGAAGAATGCCCCTCTTCCCACGGGTGTTATTACTACCTCTGAGGGTTTCGAGCTTGAGGTAGTCACCTCATACAAGTACTTGGGAGTATGGCTAGACAGTGCACTGTCCTTCTCTCAGCACATATTAAAGCTGCAGGCTAAAGTTAAATCTAGACTTGGTTTCATCTATCGTAATCGCTCCACTTTCACCCCAGCTGCCAAACTAATCCTGATTCAGATGACCATTTTACCCATGCTAGATAAGCGTGTTCTCGAGCAGCTCAATGTTCTTCACCATTCGGCCATCAGATTTGCCACCAATGCTCCTTATAGGACAATTCACTGCACTCTATACTCCTCTTTAGCCTGGTCATCTCTGTGTGCCTGTCGTAAGACCCACTTTTTGATGCTTGTTTATAAAACCCTTTTAGGCCTCACTCCCCCTATCTGAGATATCTACTGCAGCCCTCATCCTCCACATACAACATCCGTTCTGCCAGTCACATTCTGTTAAAGATCCCCAAAGCACACACATCCCTGGGTCGCTCCTCTTTTCAGTTCGTTGTAGCTAGCTATGTATTGTTGTCTCTACCTTCTTGCCCTTTGTGCTTTTGTCTGGCCCAATAATGTTTGTACCATGTTGTGTTGCTACCATGTTGTTGTTATGTTGTATTGCTTCCATGCTGTGTTGTCATGTGTTGCTGCCTTGCTATGTTGTCGTCTAGGTCTCTCTTTATGTAGTGTTGTCTCTCTTGTTGTGATGTGTGTTTTGTCCTATATTTATATTGTATTTTTTTTTTCCCAGACCCACGTCCCCGCAGGAGGCCTTTTGCCTTTTGGTAGGCTGTCATTGTAAATAAGAATTTGTTCTTAACTGACTTGCCTAGTTAAATAAAGGTTAAATAAATAAAACATTTTTAAAAGTAAAATTCTGTATTTCATATTACAGTACACCTACTGTCATATAAATACTTTATCAAAGCAAGTACTGTGTAATGTCATACTGCATCGCCTGCATAGCCCAGTGCGGGCTATTCCACCTCGCCGCACTGGCAGAGCGACCGGGAGAATTCAACCAGGTAAGGTTGGGCAGGCTCGGTGCTCAAGAGCTCCAGTGCGCCTGCACAGTCCGGTCTACCCAGTACCACCTCTACGCACCAGCCCTCCAGTGGCAGCTCCCCACATCAGGCTTCCTGTGCGTGTCCTCGGCCCAGTACCACCAGTGCCAGCACCACGCATCAGGCCTACAGTGCGCCTCGCCTCTCCAGCGCTGCCGGAGTCTCCCACCTGTTTAGCGCTGCCGAGCCTTCCTCCTCTACAGCGCTGCTGGAGTCTCCTGCCTGTTCAGCGCAGCCAGAGCTGCCAGTCTGCATGGAGCAGCCAGAGCTGCCATTCTGCATGGAGCAGCCAGAGCTGCCATTCTGCATGGAGCAGCCAGAGCTGCCAGTCTGCAAGGAGCTGCCAGTCTGCAAGGAGCTGCCAGTCTGCATGGAGCAGCCAGAGCTGCCAGTCTGCAAGAAGCCGCCAGAGCTGCCAGTCTGCAAGAAGCCTCCAGAGCTGCCAGTTTGCATGGATCAGCCAGAGCCGTCAGTCAGCATGGAGCAGCCAGAGCCGTCAGTCAGCCAGGATCTGCCAGTCAGCCAGACTTTTCCAGATCCGCCAGTCAGCCAGACTCTTACAGATCCGCCAGTCAGCCAGGATCTTCCAGATCCGCCAGTCAGCCAGAATCTTCCAGATCCGCCAGTCAGCCAGACTCTTCCAGATCCGCCAGTCAGCCAGGATCTGCCAGAACCTTCAGCCAGACTCTTCCAGATCCGCTGTGCCAGGATCTGCCAGAACCGCCAGTCAGCCAGACTCTTCCAGATCCGCCAGTAAGCCAGGATCTGCCAGAACCGCCAGCCAGCCAGGATCTGCCAGAGCCTTCCTCCTCTCCTGTGCTGCTGGAGTCTCCCGCATGTCCGGCGCTGCTGCTGGAGTCTCCCACCTGTCCGGTGCTGCTGGAGTCTGAAGAGTCCCTCTGTCCCGAGCTGCCCCTCTGTCCCGAGCTGCCCCTCAGTCCAGTGGGGTTATGTAGTAGGGTCGCCGTAGTTAGGAGGCCAAGGAAGCGGACAAGGTGGCGGACTAAGACTATGGTGAAGTGGGGGCCACGTCCAGCACCAGAGCCGCCTCCGCAGACAGACAGATGCCCACCCAGACCCTCCCCAATAGGTTCAGGTTCTGCGGCCGGAGTCCGCACCTTGGGGGGGGGGGGTACTGTCACACCCTGACCATAGTTTGCTTTGTATATTTGTATATGTTTATATGTTTTGTTTGGTCAGGGTGTGATCTGAGTGGGCATTCTATGTTGTGTGTCTAGTTTGCCTGTTTCTGTGTTTGGCCTGATATGGTTCTCAATCAGAGGCAGGTGTTAGTCATTGTCTCTGATTAGGAACCATATTTAGGTAGCCTGTTTGGTGTTGGGTTTTGTGGTGATTGTCCTTTTGTCCTTAGGTCTGTCGAGTGTTAGTTTGCACCAGTATTAGGCTGTTTCGGTTTTCGTTACGTTTATTGTTTTTTGTATTGATTCATGTTTCTTCAGTTTTATTAAACATGGATGCAATAGACACACTGCATTTTGGTCCGACTCTCTTTCACCTACAGAAAACCGTGACAACATTTAATGTACATTTAACTGTTTAATTGTCAAAGTGAGAGCGGAGACATATTGTTATTGTACATATAGATATTTTAACGTGGAAACATGCCCTTACTGTTCAATTAAACTGTACTTAAATGTACTTAAGAAAGTCGTTGAGAGAAACTTTTATTTTTGCCAAAACAGCATGGTTTAATCATAATGAAAGACAAACACAAACACTGTGCTGCCAGTTACTTTGTAGGGCGCAACTGAAATTGTGCGGGTGAGGTGAGGGTGAGAGAGGATGGAGGAAGCTTGCCTTGAAGTACTGAGCATCTTGTTGTGGCATGCATTATCTGAATTAGGTCTACAGAATTATACCTACAGAGGAGCGGCTTCTATGAAGGAACTTTGAATGTCTTTGAACTTCTGAGTTGGTTTAACGTTGGACCAGAGCAAACGTTAAAGGCACTTTATTAGGATTTTTATGGGACTGGTAAAAAATGCCTGACTGTAAAATAAAGTTATTAACGGTTCCCATGCATTAAAAATAACGGCTCTGAGGCACAGGTATGCAGCAACATGTGAAGACGTGTTTTCTCGTTGCTCCTTACCTGGGCAAACAATTTACTATTAATACTTCAACACCTCCCCTGCCACGTAAATGTTATAACATTTAATTCAGAATCAAACGCAATTCACTAATTTGGCAGTTTTTCCTGAAATTTTTGGCATTTTCATTATAAAATGTCTAAACAACAACTGCCCCGAGTCACAAAAGCGAAGGCCTCTACTAAAGCCTCTGGCTCACCGGACACTGACATGGACTCTGAGCCCCAGACCAAGGGATAATGGCGAGACTATCATTAAGTCTGGACAGACTGTGCTGGCTAAGGTGGAGACACTATCCACTGAGTATAAATAGCCATTCTCGCCACAGGGGTCAACACAACATTTTCATTGGGAGAGAGGGACTTGAGACCGTAGGCAGATTGCGGGCTACCCAGTTCATAGATAAACTCCTACAGGAAATCCTAGGCCTCGATTAAGACCCAACCTTTGAGTGTGCACAGAAGATTACAGTCTGAACCGAAGAATGGGGAGCCGCTCAGACCCGTCGTAGTCAAATTCCTCTACTTTCAGGAGAAGGAGGATGTCCTCTGTCAGGCACCACGAGCGGCTCCCATCAACCACAAGAAGATTCACATTTACCTGGATTACATGGCGGCAGTCATGAAGAATAGGTCAGCCTTTAACGAGGGGAGGGGGCTCCTACATCGCTGCCGGGACACCAAATTCTGAAATCTCTATGCAGCAGTGCTGAAGATCACTAGTTCCTCCGCCGAGCAGAAGACATTCGTGGACCCAACCAGAGCCAAAGAATAAAATGTTGTGCACCTACATCCACAGGAGGACAGGTGGCATACGGCATATGATAATTCCGATCTCACTCTGGACAAGTGACGTGTTTGGCCATATTTGTCCTGTAGGGATTGAAGTACAGTGGTGTAGGGCCTGGCATAATTTCTACCGGCATTGGCAAGTTTGTGGGCACCTGGGAACAGGAGATGATCCAAGAGGAGCTGGTATTTATATTATTCAGTGAGGTGAGGATGATTATTCAGGAGACTGTCCAAAGACATCTTCAGAATTACAAAATCACTCGCACTTCCACTTCTGAAGGTTGGCAATGATGGCATTGGTATCCCATTGGCTGATGCTATAACAAGGGCTAACACATTGGCAGCTTGTATATTAACAGGGGGTACAAGGTATGCTCCAGTTATAGCATTTGCAAACATATACCAAGGATAGGCACCACGGTTATGGAGATAGCATAGCTATCAGCACAGCTAGCACAGTTGACCTGGAACTAGCGGTTGAGATGCTTGCATGGATTGAACAGGGGCTAGCAGAGGTTGAAGAGGGGCTAGCATAGCATGACCAGATGCTAGCAGAGGTTGGAAAGGGACTAGCATAACATAGACAGGGGCTAGCAGAAGTTGAGGGGAAGCTAGCTCATTGTCAACTGTAGGTTGAGGAGCTAGCATAAGGGCCACTAGAGGTTGGAGAGGGGCTAACATAACATATCAGGGGCAAGCAGAGGTTGCAGCTGGGCTAGCATAGCATGACCAGATGCTAGCAGAGGTTGGAAAGGGACTAGCATAACATAGACAGGGGCTAACAGAAGTTGAGGGGAAGCTAGCTCATTGTCAACTGTAGGTTGAGGAGCTAGCATAGGGGCCAGCAGAGGTTGGAGAGGGGCTAAAATAACATATCAGGGGCAAGCAGAAGTTGCAGCTGGGCGGGCATAGCATGGCCAGGGGCTAGCAGAGGTTGGAGGAAGCTAGCTCATTGTCAACTGGAGCTATTATAGGTTGGGGAGCTAGCGTAGAATGGCCAAGGGCTAGCAGTTGTTGGAGAGGGGCTAGCATAGCATGGCTACTGGCTAGCAGAGGTTGAGGATGAGTTAGCCTAGCATCTTGAGCAGGATCTAGTGAGAGGGGTTAGTGAGGGCCTAGCTGGAGAGCTAGATTTATATGTGGACAGTCTAGGAGTGGCTGCTTCATCCTCCAAGAGGTTCTGATGAATGGAGCTGCAAACAAGCTCAGCTGACAAGAGGTCAAGTTCTGCTTGGCAGAGATTTAGTCAAGGTTTATTCTCCTAGCAATCCCTTCTCTCCCCTTGTTGCTCTTTTCTTTACCCTTTAAGCTGCTTTGGCTTGAGCATCCACCTGAAGGCATTATGCACCCTCCTCCTCCATTTGTATTTTCAGATCCTCAACTTTATCTGTCCTTTGTTTCTACTCGACCGTACTGGTTTGTAGGTCATTCAGTGAGAATGTCTACTGTTCTTGTGACTGAGGTCTGCTCTTGCACTTGAAGTCCTAGGTCTTTTTACAATTAGATTAACTCCTGCGTCCTCTCTCATCCGTCCTCGCTCTAATAGAGGAGAGGGTGCCGTCCTCGCTCTAATAGAGGAGAGGGTGCGAGGAGAGTGAACATGGACGAAAATGCGCTTGTGTTAAATAAGAAGCTATCGTTCCACTCATGCATCATCAGGGAAATTATGTTTAGAGGGGTGGATCCCAAAATAAATGTGAAAAGTGACCAAAACAAATGAAGTTAGTTGTGCGAGACATTTTATAGACAAAAGGATAAGTAGCATGTAGTTTTTAAATGTGTGTATGCTTTTCTCCTCCAACAATATAACATCTCATTCAAAGGCGATGTGGCAGATATCAAAACTTTTCTGCTGTAGGATAGATTTGCGCTTCCTTCCCAAAAGGACTCTATCAAGGAGGGGAAGAAAGTCCGTTCAGACTCCCCAACCATTCAACCACTTATCGGTTTCCGGGTCATGGAAGAGAGAGGACGGAGGAGAGAGGATGGAGGACTGACTTTTGCCCAAACGATAGAATACTTTTTACTTGTTGCACTGTAGGTTTGTTCAGTATGGGATTCTGAAGCAGTGGGGGGGGGGGCTCTATCCCTTTTAGGATGAACCACCTGCTGTTGGAGTCCCCCATGTGCTAGGTGAGACAAGCTGGCAGTGGGGAGGGGGTGAACTTTGCATAATGGTATACTAACAAAGGAAAGGCCATGTCCATTCAGCCATGTCCATGGTACTTTGAAGCACATTATTGGGTTCTGAACTCCTGATCTCCATAGGTCACTGTATGATTGCTCACTCTATGCTGCCTGCAGGACCATTTGAAGTGGATGTTTGCAGTTCAAATAGAGTTACACAATTCACACAGGAGTCAGGAGTTTCAGAGGAACCAATCATTTATTTTCCCGAATTTAGTTCAGCCATGCTTCCTAAAGGGAGTGAAAAAGGACAGTAAATGATATGTTCTCGGCAATATTCAAACATTGAATTTAACATTGAATAAACAAATACACATTAACAATATAACAAATTTTCTAACACCATAGTCCCCACGAAGCTCGTCACAAAGCTAAGGACCCTGGCACTAAACACTTCACTCTCCAACTGGATCCTGGACTTCCTGAAGAGCCGCCCCCAGGTGGTAAGGGTAGGCAACAACACATCTGCCACGCTGATCCTCAAGACTGGGGACCCTCATGGGTGTGTACTTATTCCCTTCCTGTACTCCCCACGACTGCATGGAAAAACACGACTCCAACACCATCATTAAGTTTGCTGACGACACAACAGTGGTAGGCCTGACCACCGACAACGATGAGACAGTCTATAGGGAGGAGGTCATAGACCTGGCTGTGTGGTGCCAGGACAACAACCTCTCCCTCAATGTGAGCAAGACAAAGGAGCTGATCGTGGACTACAGGAAAAGCCGAGCAGCTCCGTATTCTGAACGGACAGCTCCTTAGCTGTATCTCCACTCATGAGACAGATATAGCCGAGCAGCTCCGTATTCTGAACGGACAGCTCCTTAGCTGTATCTCCACTCATGAGACAGATATAGCCGAGCAGCTCCGTATTCTGAACGGACAGCTCCTTAGCTGTATCTCCACTCATGAGACAGATATAGCCGAGCAGCTCCGTATTCTGAACGGACAGCTCCTTAGCTGTATCTCCACTCATGAGACAGATATAGCCGAGCAGCTCCGTATTCTGAACGGACAGCTCCTTAGCTGTATCTCCACTCATGAGACAGATATAGCCGAGCAGCTCCGTATTCTGAACGGACAGCTCCTTAGCTGTATCTCCACTCATGAGACAGATATAGCCGAGCAGCTCCGTATTCTGAACGGACAGCTCCTTAGCTGTATCTCCACTCATGAGACAGATATAGCCGAGCAGCTCCGTATTCTGAACGGACAGCTCCTTAGCTGTATCTCCACTCATGAGACAGATATAGCCGAGCAGCTCCGTATTCTGAACGGACAGCTCCTTAGCTGAATCTCCACTCATGAGACAGATATAGCCGAGCAGCTCCGTATTCTGAACGGACAGCTCCTTAGCTGTATCTCCACTCATGAGACAGATGTAGCCGAGCAGCTCCGTATTCTGAACGGACAGCTCCTTAGCTGAATCTCCACTCATGAGACAGATGTAGCCGAGCAGCTCCGTATTCTGAACGGACAGCTCCTTAGCTGTATCTCCACTCATGAGACAGATATAGCCGAGCAGCTCCGTATTCTGAACGGACAGCTCCTTAGCTGAATCTCCACTCATGAGACAGATATAGCCGAGCAGCTCCGTATTCTGAACGGACAGCTCCTTAGCTGAATCTCCACTCATGAGACAGATATAGCCGAGCAGCTTCGTAATCTGAACGGACAGCTACTTAGCTGTATCTCCACTCATGAGACAGATATAGCCGAGCAGCTCCGTATTCTGAACGAACAGCTCCTTAGCTGAATCTCCACTCATGAGACAGATATAGCCGAGCAGCTCCGTATTCTGAACGGACAGCTCCTTAGCTGTATCTCCACTCATGAGACAGATATAGCCGAGCAGCTCCGTATTCTGAACGGACAGCTCATTAGCTGTATCTCCACTCATGAGACAGATATAGACGAGCTGCTCCGTATTCTGAACGGACAGCTCCTTAGCTGAATCTCCACTCATGAGACAGATGTAGCCGAGCAGCTCCGTATTCTGAACGGACAGCTCCTTAGCTGTATCTCCACTCATGAGACAGATGTAGCCGAGCAGCTCCGTATTCTGAACGGACAGCTCCTTAGCTGTATCTCCACTCATGAGACAGATATAGCCGAGCAGCTCCGTATTCTGAACGGACAGCTCCTTAGCTGAATCTCCACTCATGAGACAGATATAGCCGAGCAGCTCCGTGTTCTGAACGGACAGCTCCTTAGCTGTATCTCCACTCATGAGACAGATATAGCCGAGCAGCTCCGTATTCTGAACGGACAGCTCCTTAGCTGTATCTCCACTCATGAGACAGATATAGCCGAGCAGCTCCGTATTCTGAACGGACAGCTCCTTAGCTGAATCTACACTCATGAGACAGATATAGCCGAGCAGCTCCGTATTCTGAAAGGACAGCTCCTTAGCTGTATCTCCACTCATGAGACAGATATAGCCGAGCAGCTCCGTATTCTGAACGGACAGCTCATTAGCTGTATCTCCACTCATGAGACAGATATAGCCGAACAGCTCCGTATTCTGAACGGACAGCTCCTTAGCTGTATCTCCACTCATGAGACAGATATAGACGAGCTGCTCCGTATTCTGAACGGACAGCTCCTTAGCTGTATCTCCACTCATGAGACAGATATAGCCGAGCAGCTCCGTATTCTGAACGGACAGCTCCTTAGCTGTATCTCCACTCATGAGACAGATATAGCCGAGCAGCTCCGTATTCTGAATGGACAGCTCCTTAGCTGTATCTCCACTCATGAGACAGATATAGCCGAGCAGCGCCGTATTCTGAACGGACAGCTACTTAGCTGTATCTCCACTCATGAGACAGATATAGACGAGCAGCTCCGTATTCTGAACGGACAGCTCCTTAGCTGTGTCTCCACTCATGAGACAGATATAGCCGAACAGCTCCGTATTCTGAACGGACAGCTCCTTAGCTGTGTCTCCACTCATGAGACAGATATAGACGAGCTGCTCAGTATTCTGAACGGACAGCTCCTTAACTGAATCTCCACTCATGAGACAGATATAGCCGAGCAGCTCCGTATTCTGAACGGACAGCTCCTTAGCTGTATCTCCACTCATGAGACAGATATAGCCGAGCAGCTCCGTATTCGGAACGGACAGCTCCTTAGCTGTATCTCCACTAATGAGACAGATATAGCCGAGCAGCTCCGTATTCTGAACGGACAGCTCCTTAGCTGAATCTCCACTCATGAGACAGATATAGCCGAGCAGCTCCGTATTCTGAACGGACAGCTCCTTAGCTGAATCTCCACTCATGAGACAGATATAGCCGAGCAGCTTCGTATTCTGAACGGACAGCTACTTAGCTGTATCTCCACTCATGAGACAGATATAGCCGAGCAGCTCCGTATACTGAACGGACAGCTCCTTAGCTGTATCCCCAATAATGAGACAGATATAGCCGAGCAGCTCCTTATTCTGAACGGACAGCTCCTTAGCTGTATCTCCACTCATGAGACAGATATAGCCGAGCAGATCTGTATTCTGAACGGACAGCTCCTTAGCTGTATCTCCACTCATGAGACAGATATAGCCGAGCAGCTCCGTATTCTGAACGGACAGCTCCTTAGCTGTATCTCCACTCATGAGACAGATATAGCCGAGCAGCTCCGTATTCTGAACGGACAGCTCCTTAGCTGTATCTCCACTAATGAGACAGATATAGCCGAGCAGCTCCGTATTCTGAACGGACAGCTCCTTAGCTGTATCTCCACTCATGAGACAGATATAGCCGAGCAGATCCGTATTCTGAACGGACAGCTCCTTAGCTGTATCTCCACTCATGAGACAGATATAGCCGAGCAGCTCCGTATTCTGAACGGACAGCTCCTTAGCTGAATCTCCACTCATGAGACAGATATTGCCGAGCAGCTCCGTATTCTGAACGGACAGCTCCTTAGCTGTATCTCCACTCATGAGACAGATATAGCCGAGCAGCTCCGTATTCTGAACGGACAGCTCCTTAGCTGTATCTCCACTCATGAGACAGATATAGCCGAGCAGCTCCGTATTCTGAACAGACAGCTCCTTAGCTGTATCTCCACTCATGAGACAGATATAGCCGAGCAGCTCCGGATTCTGAACGGACAGCTCCTTAGCTGTATCTCCACTCATGAGACAGATATAGCCGAGCAGCTCCGTATTCTGAACGGACAGCTCCTTAGCTGTATCTCCACTCATGAGACAGATATAGCCGAACAGCTCCGTATTCTGAACGGACAGCTCCTTAGCTGTATCTCCACTCATGAGACAGATATAGCCGAGCAGCTCCGTATTCTGAACGGACAGCTCCTTAGCTGTATCTCCACTCATGAGACAGATATAGCCGAGCAGCTCCGTATTCTGAACGGACAGCTCATTAGCTGTATCTCCACTCATGAGACAGATATAGCCGAGCAGCTCCGTATTCTGAACGGACAGCTCCTTAGCTGAATCTCCACTCATGAGACAGATATAGCCGAGCAGCTCCGTATTCTGAACGGACAGCTACTTAGCTGTATCTCCACTCATGAGACAGATATAGCCGAGCAGCTCCGTATTCTGAACGGACAGCTCCTTAGCTGTATCTCCACTCATGAGACAGATATAGCCGAGCAGCTCCGTATTCTGAACGGACAGCTCCTTAGCTGTATCTCCACTCATGAGACAGATATAGCCGAGCAGCTCCGTATTCTGAACGGACAGCTCCTTAGCTGTATCTCCACTCATGAGACAGATATAGCCGAGCAGCTCCGTATTCTGAACGGACAGCTCCTTAGCTGTATCTCCACTCATGAGACAGATATAGCCGAGCAGCTCCGTATTCTGAACGGACAGCTCCTTAGCTGTATCTCCACTCATGAGACAGATATAGCCGAGCAGCTCCGTATTCTGAACGGACAGCTCCTTAGCTGTATCTCCACTCATGAGACAGATATAGCCGAGCAGCTCCGTATTATGAACGGACAGCTCCTTAGCTGTATCTCCACTCATGAGACAGATATAGCCGAGCAGCTCCGTATTCTGAACAGACAGCTCCTTAGCTGAATCTCCACTCATGAGACAGATATAGCCGAGCAGCTCCGTATTCTGAACGGACAGCTCCTTAGCTGTATCTCCACTCATGAGACAGATGTAGCCGAGCAGCTCCGTATTCTGAGCGGACAGCTCCTTAGCTGAATCTCCACTCATGAGACAGATGTAGCCGAGCAGCTCCGTATTCTGAACGGACAGCTCCTTAGCTGTATCTCCACTCATGAGACAGATATAGCCGAGCAGCTCCGTATTCTGAACGGACAGCTCCTTAGCTGAATCTCCACTCATGAGACAGATATAGCCGAGCAGCTCCGTATTCTGAACGGACAGCTCCTTAGCTGTATCTCCACTCATGAGACAGATATAGCCGAGCAGCTCCGTATTCTGAACGGACAGCTCCTTAGCTGAATCTCCACTCATGAGACAGATATAGCCGAGCAGCTCCGTATTCTGAACGGACAGCTCCTTAGCTGTATCTCCACTCATGAGACAGATATAGCCGAGCAGCTCCGTATTCTGAACGGACAGCTCCTTAGCTGTATCTCCACTCATGAGACAGATATAGACGAGCAGCTCCGTATTCTGAACGGACAGCTCCTTAGCTGAATCTCCACTCATGAGACAGATATAGCCGAGCAGCTCCGTATTCTGAACGGACAGCTCCTTAGCTGTATCTCCACTCATGAGACAGATATAGCCGAGCAGCTCCGTATTCTGAACGGACAGCTCCTTAGCTGTATCTCCACTCATGAGACAGATATAGCCGAGCAGCTCCGTATTCTGAACGGACAGCTCCTTAGCTGAATCTCCACTCATGAGACAGATATAGCCGAGCAGCTCCGTATTCTGAAAGGACAGCTCCTTAGCTGTATCTCCACTCATGAGACAGATATAGCCGAGCAGCTCCGTATTCTGAACGGACAGCTCATTAGCTGTATCTCCACTCATGAGACAGATATAGCCGAGCAGCTCCGTATTCTGAACGGACAGCTCCTTAGCTGTATCTCCACTCATGAGACAGATATAGCCGAGCAGCTCCGTATTCTGAACGGACAGCTCCTTAGCTGTATCTCCACTCATGAGACAGATATAGCCGAGCAGCTCCGTATTCTGAACGGACAGCTCCTTAGCTGTATCTCCACTCATGAGACAGATATAGCCGAGCAGCTCCGTATTCTGAATGGACAGTTCCTTAGCTGTATCTCCACTCATGAGACAGATATAGCCGAGCAGCTCCGTATTCTGAACGGACAGCTCCTTAGCTGTATCTCCACTCATGAGACAGATATAGCCGAGCAGCTCCGTATTCTGAACGGACAGCTCCTTAGCTGAATCTCCACTCATGAGACAGATATAGCCGAGCAGCTCCGTATTCTGAACGGACAGCTCCTTAGCTGAATCTCCACTCATGAGACAGATATAGCCGAGCAGCTCCGTATTCTGAACGGACAGCTCCTTAGCTGAATCTCCACTCATGAGACAGATATAGCCGAGCAGCTCCGTATTCTGAACGGACAGCTCCTTAGCTGTATCTCCACTCATGAGACAGATATAGCCGAGCAGCTCCGTATTCTGAACGGACAGCTCCTTAGCTGAATCTCCACTCATGAGACAGATATAGCCGAGCAGCTCCGTATTCTGAACGGACAGCTCCTTAGCTGTATCTCCACTCATGAGACAGATATAGCCGAGCAGCTCCGTATTCTGAACGGACAGCTCCTTAGCTGAATCTCCACTCATGAGACAGATATAGCCGAGCAGCTCCGTATTCTGAACGGACAGCTCATTAGCTGTATCTCCACTCATGAGACAGATATAGCCGAACAGCTCCGTATTCTGAACGGACAGCTCCTTAGCTGTGTCTCCACTCATGAGACAGATATAGACGAGCTGCTCAGTATTCTGAACGGACAGCTCCTTAACTGAATCTCCACTCATGAGACAGATATAGCCGAGCAGCTCCGTATTCTGAACGGACAGCTCCTTAGCTGTATCTCCACTCATGAGACAGATATAGCCGAGCAGCTCCGTATTCGGAACGGACAGCTCCTTAGCTGTATCTCCACTAATGAGACAGATATAGCCGAGCAGCTCCGTATTCTGAACGGACAGCTCCTTAGCTGAATCTCCACTCATGAGACAGATATAGCCGAGCAGCTCCGTATTCTGAACGGACAGCTCCTTAGCTGAATCTCCACTCATGAGACAGATATAGCCGAGCAGCTCCGTATTCTGAACGGACAGCTCCTTAGCTGTATCTCCACTCATGAGACAGATATAGCCGAGCAGCTCCGTATTCTGAACGGACAGCTCCTTAGCTGTATCCCACTAATGAGACAGATATAGCCGAGCAGCTCCTTATTCTGAACGGACAGCTCCTTAGCTGTATCTCCACTCATGAGACAGATATAGCCGAGCAGATCCGTATTCTGAACGGACAGCTCCTTAGCTGTATCTCCACTCATGAGACAGATATAGCCGAGCAGCTCCGTATTCTGAACGGACAGCTCCTTAGCTGTATCTCCACTCATGAGACAGATATAGCCGAGCAGCTCCGTATTCTGAACGGACAGCTCCTTAGCTGTATCTCCACTAATGAGACAGATATAGCCGAGCAGCTCCGTATTCTGAACGGACAGCTCCTTAGCTGTATCTCCACTCATGAGACAGATATAGCCGAGCAGATCCGTATTCTGAACGGACAGCTCCTTAGCTGTATCTCCACTCATGAGACAGATATAGCCGAGCAGCTCCGTATTCTGAACGGACAGCTCCTTAGCTGAATCTCCACTCATCAGACAGATATTGCCGAGCAGCTCCGTATTCTGAACGGACAGCTCCTTAGCTGTATCTCCACTCATGAGACAGATATAGCCGAGCAGCTCCGTATTCTGAACGGACAGCTCCTTAGCTGTATCTCCACTCATGAGACAGATATAGCCGAGCAGCTCCGTATTCTGAACGGACAGCTCCTTAGCTGTATCTCCACTCATGAGACAGATATAGCCGAGCAGCTCCGGATTCTGAACGGACAGCTCCTTAGCTGTATCTCCACTCATGAGACAGATATAGCCGAGCAGCTCCGTATTCTGAACGGACAGCTCCTTAGCTGTATCTCCACTCATGAGACAGATATAGCCGAACAGCTCCGTATTCTGAACGGACAGCTCCTTAGCTGTATCTCCACTCATGAGACAGATATAGCCGAGCAGCTCCGTATTCTGAACGGACAGCTCCTTAGCTGTATCTCCACTAATGAGACAGATATAGCCGAGCAGCTCCGTATTCTGAACGGACAGCTCATTAGCTGTATCTCCACTCATGAGACAGATATAGCCGAACAGCTCCGTATTCTGAACGGACAGCTCCTTAGCTGAATCTCCACTCATGAGACAGATATAGCCGAGCAGCTCCGTATTCTGAACGGACAGCTACTTAGCTGTATCTCCACTCATGAGACAGATATAGACGAGCAGCTCCGTATTCTGAACGGACAGCTCCTTAGCTGAATCTCCACTCATGAGACAGATATAGCCGAGCTGCTCCGTATTCTGAACGGACAGCTCTTTAACTGAATCTCCACTCATGAGACAGATATAGCCGAGCAGCTCCGTATTCTGAACGGACAGCTCCTTAGCTGTATCTCCACTCATGAGACAGATATAGCCGAGCAGCTCCGTATTCTGAACGGACAGCTCCTTAGCTGTATCTCCACTCATGAGACAGATATAGCCGAGCAGCTCCGTATTCTGAACGGACAGCTCCTTAGCTGTATCTCCACTCATGAGACAGATATAGCCGAGCAGCTCCGTATTCTGAACGGACAGCTCCTTAGCTGAATCTTCACTCATGAGACAGATATTGCCGAGCAGCTCCGTATTCTGAACGGACAGCTCCTTAGCTGTATCTCCACTCATGAGACAGATATAGCCGAGCAGCTCCGTATTCTGAACGGACAGCTCCTTAGCTGTATCTCCACTCATGAGACAGATATAGCCGAGCAGCTCCGTATTCTGAATGGACAGCTCCTTAGTTGTATCTCCACTCATGAGACAGATATAGCCGAGCAGCTCCGTATTCTGAATGGACAGCTCCTTAGCTGTATCTCCACTTATGAGACAGATTTAGCTGAGCTCCGTGGTGCTGAAATGGACAGCGCCAATGCTCAGTTGGCAATAGATATTTCCTGCAGAAAACGTAGAGAAAGCAAGTCACCCCTCTCCCTTATTTTTTCTGATCGGGCTGGGGCCACTCTGGTCTACCTTTTGCCCTACCTCCACAGAGGGGGTGCCCCAGGGGAGACATCACACTGGCAAAAAAAGTATGTTCAGCCACACCAGCCCACATCGCACATCACCATCACCACGTTACTTACACACACAAGCAGTAATGCTACTGACACCTAACATATTCAGTACACTACAGCACAACATTTATAAACTTGTACTGTACCAGTGACCGGTGAAACATAGTCTTCCTTTTTAAACCAGCTCTTTTTAACCAGCTCATGTTTAGGATGAATACAACATGTAAAAACACCACTGGATATACAAATCACCACTATAACTGTGCCTCTGTCTGTCTGTCTGTCTGTCTGTCTGTCTGTCTGTCTCTGCATCTTGTCTGTCTGTCTGTCTGCTTGTCTGTCTGTCTGTCTGTCTGTCTGTCTGTCTGTCTGTCTGCCTGTCTGTCTCTGCATCTTGTCTGTCTGTCTGTCTGCCTGTCTGTCTGTCTGTCTGTCTGTCTGTCTGTCTGTCTGTCTGCCTGTCTGTCTCTGCATCTTGTCTGTCTGTCTGTCTGTCTGTCTGTCACTAAGTGTTAATTGCTATAGAGCTACCATATTAAGGAACTGGCAGTACATCTGCGTCTCTCTGTTTTCTTTCTAATTCCACTGCACCCACCTCTGAGCTTCCTGCTAAGCCTATCATCCTTTCACACAGCACTGGTACCATAATACCAGGTGACCACACTGCCTGTGCTGGACTGCCTTTGCTGGGACCAGCAACATCCTAGTTGTGAATGAATAAGCACATTTCTTAGATAAAAAATTATAATGACTGAATAAATTCCTAATAGATGAGCATTGGCTCATAATACATTATGAAAGCCTAACTACTTATATTGCTAGCTGGATACGGGAGATTTCCAGCGTTGTGCTTCGCTTGACAGTGCCACCTATGCGTATATTTCTGCCTAGAAGTGACTGGCCTTTCAGCGAAGGAAATAGGCGGGACTTTCCAGGTGGCTATGTAATGTAATTTGACACCAGAGTCACTGGTTACTACAGCTCATAAACTAAGACCCACTCGCTGGCTGAAGAGATTGAGATTCAGAAGAGAATAAATGTGGATAAAACAATGAAAATACATAGTCAGTCCCCAAATTTACCTTTAACAGGGGATTATTTAGCCATTATATGCATTAATTTAGTGTTTCCTTGTAATTTAATAAAAATCAGTAGCTCTGTATTTAAAGTGTTATAAAAGTCAATCTAACAACATTTGATTGCCAGTGTTCCCCCGAATCCGACCTAGCTTAATGAAGCCTAAGTGTTAACTAGCCTACTATTTCATACGATATACAGACAAAATATTAACTGGCAGCAGTAGGCTAAATCTGTGTCAGTGTGTGTGTCTTTTTCTGTTTTCTCGCTACCTCGACTGTACTGTCTTCTGCAGCAGCAGCTGATCTGTCGGTGCTAAGCCTAGCATTATTTCTCAGCACAGACACAGAACTCGGACCAGCAGAACCATAACTTTTAGAAGTTGGTTAATTTCACACAACATTTGCAGCGTTGGCCTCAAGGGCATTTGTTTTTGGTCTCTCAAAAATTTTCTGCACCATCTTTCTGTTTTCTATGATCCATCATAGCAAGTCTCTTTGGTAATACGCACTTGACTTTGAATGTGAACTCAGCTCAGCCAATCAGAAAACTGGGCCGGCCCATCTGATCAGGCAAATGTGCAAAGACTATTCCGTTTCGGTTTCAAGAGTTTTACATGTACAATTTATATTATTTCCATAATTTTTACTATTTTACAAGGAAACAACACATATTTTAGGTTCAACAACTCTTTCCAAATAGACACAATCGAAAAATGCTCATAGAATGAGAAAACCACACACTCCCTTATCCAATCTTGACTTAATCAAGAGCAAAATATTATCTGACTTTAAACATGCATATGCAGGGGCATCATGCACCCCAAAGTATGTGAAGATGTGAAGCCATAGTTTTTAAACAGGACAAATCTGAGGGGGCACATGCCCCTATGGACATGACGCCTCTGACTCATATGTTTAATTCAGATGGGCATATCACATTTCACTCTTTGGAGATAGTTAAAATGAATGGAAATATTCGCCTGTGGAGTGCTTATGATATCTGCTGCATTCGTCATATCATAGATAAATACATTAATTTGTTTTGCATCTATAATATTGCAAGTGAGATGTTTAAAGTATAATTGTTTTATGTGTCTGCAGCTAAGCTACTCTTCGACAAGACTGGACTACTATTATTTTTCCATAAAATGTTGTCTAGTGGGCCTAATAAAATGTTATGTACAGCGTATAATAAATTATATTTGACCACATTTTGTTGACAATTTACTGAACATCTTAGGGCTGTTTCGTTTTCTGGTGATTTGTTGAGACTATTTTGGTAATATCTTTCAACATTTGGCAAATGGGGAATGCCAATGTTCATTTTGAAACTTGTTGACCTATCTGTAATTTTATTTTTCAAAATCGAAAAAAAATGATATCTCCTCATTAGTTTTATTTCGTGAAGTATATGATTTTATTTCACTTTGGAAAGCAATGTGGCCTATAAACATCATCAGTAGGCCATGAATAATTCATATTGTATTTTCATGAACTAAAGAGAAATGGTTGTAATCGCCAATTTCTATTAGTGTTATGGTGTTTTAATTGTATTTAGGCATAAGTAAGTAGATGTAATATACGTGGGAAATATAGTAACAGAAAATATGCGCTGAATCATGTGGTGAATCATATTTCAAATCTGTTAAAATAAAAAATAATAACACTTTCGAGGAAGAAAAAAAAAATACCAAATTCAAATGGTTCAAATTCAAATGCTGAGACGAAAGAAAGATGACCCCTAAAAGTCTCGAGGAATTGGGCCTAAAAGTCTTTAACATGGAAGGGACTTCATTAACCTGTTAGGCTACACGTTAGTTAGGCTACACGTGGACATATGTCATCTTAAAAATGTAAAGTATGGAGAATTTAACAGTTTGTTGAACTACCCTGATACTCCCTGTGGACATATGGGCTAGAATTAGCTGGATATCGCCATAGTTTAATTATATATTTTTTTCAGCCGTTCATATCAATAGAGGAGGCAAACAACGTTTCTTTTGTTCTCCAATGCAGGACATTATGTGGCTGAATTAATGGGTCTTGGCTATGTCTACATGGATTTGCCATATGGCAACAAAAAGGAAAGAATGGAGATGGGAAGCTCTTTGTGTTGGAAATGAGAACAAGGCCGTCCAAGGTACGCGTGTATGCGTGGAGCTGGCAAAGTCATTCTCGCCATCAAAAGTCTTCCAATTCCTCAAAATGTAGACATTATAACGCATAAACATGTTATATTAATTGGTTAAGCCATGGATAGGGGCATTTGTCAGCGTTATGAAGGGGGCATAGGCCTATACATTTAGCAAAGTCCTATAGAGCATGAGCATGCTGAGTGCGTGGTTTGCTTTCTTTCAATTAAGGGTAAACTTGCAAGTATGACCAACTGAATGGTTCCTTTCAATGGACAAGGACAATTACAAAGACTAGTAGTTTTTTTTATTTGGGCAGGTGGCCTCCACGGCCGAAGTGGTGTGGCGCGGTGTTTCCACGGAGTAAACAGTGTGGGTGAGAGGTTCTTTAGACGAGTTGTTGAGTGCGGGTGAATGTGGGGGTGTCCGTGTGGACAATGCGGGGTTCCAAAGGCAGCTGCTGCCTTTCTTTAGAAGGGCGAAAGGGCCTTTAAATCCCAGACTATATCCCGCAGCTGCCAATGGCTGCACGTTTAAATGCGCCATCATGCAATTCAACTAAGCTTATACTTTTCTTTTTTTCCCCAAAGCCTACAGGCAATATTGGCACACAGAGATAAACTTAGTCTACCGGTATCAAAGAAATATAACTTGAAAATGTATGGTGATTGTAGCCTATAATCTCTTGAAAATATAGGCTTACATTGTCTTTCATATTTATTTAGGCCTATCATCATTTCATTAAAAAAACAAGGATAACCTTTTTTTTTGCATCCAGCAAAAACCTTAAACTGACCTTGAAATATGTTTTTGCTCGAGGTTATATAGGTTATGTGGGGCTGACATTGGTGAAGAGATAAGACATTATAAAATGTATTTTATTTTTTACTTTAGGTAAAATTGTATTGTTGTGTCTAGGCCTATGCTTGCTTCAGCTTATGGCTATAACTCCTTGCCATGAGTTTGTAATTAGAAATTGCTAATTATTTTCATCACAGGGAAAGGGGTAGGCTATTTGATGGCAAAACAGAGCGGGCGTGCAAATTTTTCTTGTGTCTGGTGCCATGACTGGGGGGGGGCAACAGATGTTGGCTTAGCTATGAGGTGAAGTAGGCTTTGGTGTCTATACTGCTGTAAGCTTTAGTTACTACTTTACGTTAGACAATTCACCCTATAAAACTGACCCTTCCTTTAAACAAACATTCGGAGAAGATACAAACATAAACAAATGTTTACATTTCAATGACAATATTTTATTTGCATATTTTGCAAAACAGAAAATAAGGACAAGGATATAGAAAACGGCTCAGAAACACGATGAAATCTAAGTTTCAAGTGCACTATAAAAAGCTACATGATTGCAAAACATCACAATAAAACTTTGTAAATAAAATAAAAAATGTGCCCTTTGACTAAATCAAAACGGCATTTGCAAATGTAGGCCTAAAGAAACAAATAAATTATAAGTTAGAATAGTCTTAAAAAATTGCCTATTTACACAACCCAGAAATATTTAACAGAAATAAACATTTATAATGTCTTTATAAAGCTGTACACTTTTGGCCAGTGTAGACAATTTAAAGTAATTTAGGATTGCACAGTTGTTAAACATTTATTAACACTGTCAAGTGGCTGTATGCAAAGCAACCATGAATGCTACATTTTGTCTGAGTCCTTAGGCGAATCCTCTGTCCCGACCGTTCAATCCTGAGAGTCCACGGACTGTAGGCTACGTTCCATATAGGTCCACTCGGAGACGCACCAAGCCGATGGACAGTCGAGCAGGCGGGTTCTCCATCCCTAGTTTTCTGTCTCCTTCAAATCAGACGGTAGGAGAAACGATAATCACAAGAATAGGGCTAACGCCTGGAAAGGAAATAAAAATACATGAGTGTTCGTTGTCTAATTAAAAAAAAAATTGTTACAGACATGACAAAAATCACGAGTGTGGTCTCGAAATAAAATCAGAGTTGTAGTCTAACCCCAGCAGGCGTCTCCATTTGCATGAGCCTTTCCCGCCACGGTGACAGACTCCCCTCCCCCAACCACACATTACTCTACTGCGAGCGCTCACTCATTTTCAGCCTCCAGTGCAAGTGTGTAACAGTATTTTGACTTTTATCGTCAACTAAATAACCCCATATCAGCAAAAGTCAACTAAATAACCCCATATGAGCAATTACACACACGTAACTATTTTGTCCTGTATTAGTAAACGCACGGCCTATGTCTAAATGCCACACATTTCTCTTGAACTAGAAACCATACAGACCTTCAACGAATTCTCTTGCGTGGAGTTTGTTCTGCAGGAATGGAAGACGAAGGATGCTGGCAAATGCTTTCATTCAGCTTCGTCTCGGTCGTCGTCCTTTTACGTTTCACGTAGAAGTCTGGAAAGAAAAGTAACATTTAAAAACCAGGAATTCACGCCATGGCCCTGGGTAGCCAAATATTAGCTACTTGACCGGACAGCATGAAAATTACTAGATCAAATATATCTCGACAATCACCATCAACGCGTAAGACACAATAGGCGTACAGGTGAGCGATATTTACCTGTAATATGTGCCGTGGTGGTTGTATCAGTAGTAGCCGTCCTTTTGCTTCGAACGCATGGGGCTGGTTTTCGGGTAGGTTTCCCCGAGTTCTGCTTCATTGCCCAGTTCTCCTGGTTGACTTCGGTGGGACAGGGAGTGCTACTTTCAGAGTTGGTCAAACGGTCCTCGCAAAGAGGCGATACATCCAGTGGGATAAAGTCCACGCATTGCTTCAGATTGACTGGTGTTACAATCCTGTTCCTCCCGACCTGTACAGAGTCCTGGTAGAAGACTGGAGTCGTATCTACCGGGGTTTCCTCCCACTCGTAGTCCCCAGACAGTGGCACGTCGGCGTCGAAATTAAAGTTCCATCTCCGCTGGTCCCTCTCAGAAATCTCCCACATCTTGGATTTCATCTCCCGGTTCAGTTCGTCGTGATCCACCGGTCCAAAAAGGTTACGGCAGACGCCTGTGCGTGCGTGGAGAGGAAAGGTCCTCCGTGCGGCCAACCTCTCCAGGGCGCTGCTTGTTAGCTGGACGTTGGACATTGTCTTACCAAAGTCCAACCCAAAAATCCACACAAAAAAAATAAACAAAATGCTTGATAGTTAAATGCCTGGATTTAAAGTGTAGCAAAAATATTTTCGTTTCTGTCGAGTTGTGCCACACGGTTCTGTTTAAATGTACCCGAGTAGAGCGCCACACCGTATTTAAAGTCCCAAACAGTTGTAGGTTCATGTAGCCGGATCGCTCGACCATCCCATTGGTTCGTTTACGTCCAACCCTTTAAAAAAAATGCCTCCATACCCCATTTCCATTGGCTGGTACGAAGATTTGGACGGGGGCCATCTAGAGCTTAGCTTTTGATTTGTGCCTGTGGTGTCAGTATTGGCAGTGAGTGAAATGCCTTTCGAAAGTCGATGGGAAACTGTTGTTGCTGCCTAAAGATTGCTTACTATGTATTTTTCCTTTCCTCCAATCCCCAGCCTTTACCGCTTCTCCCTCACCAGCTGCACAGCCACGTCCCGCAGGAGAGATCGAATAACTGCTTCACAAACCAAAGAGTAGAGGTTGGCAGTGCAGAAGTCTACCACATATTATTGCTGTTTAAGAAAACATGTCTCCGCTTCTAATAGTCCAATAGCCTATTGTAAGACCACCATTTAAATGATTGTAAGATTTTGGATGTTTCATTGCTGCTCCGATGTAAAGAACCCAACCCATGTAAACAGCAAACACCCACCATTTAAAAATCGAATTGCCTTCCTGTCTCGTTTACAAGTGAAACCTCAAATTTGGTGAAATATTAGTTCTACAAGTGAAACATCAAATCTCATCCGAATACTCAACTAAGTATGTGATGTGAAGTTAATGAAGTGAACAGTAGGCTAGACAGGGCCAGATTACTGCATTTGGAACCCCTAGCACAGACCTTTTGGGGGGGGGGGGTTATATTTTTTTGGGGTGGAAGCCAGCTAATTTACTGCATTACAATACATTTTGCCATGGTGCAGAGAGAAAAATGTGTAGCTTTATAATGCTATTCTACACATGTTGTTTTGAGGCTAAGATATATATTTTTAGTTTTAAAGCTAATTTCCTGTAATTCTACACTTTTTGCTATGAGGCAGAGAATAAAATGTGCTGTTTTTGTTCAAAAACCAAACGTTGAATTTATAAAGCAAATTTTCTGCAATTCTACACATTTTGCTAACATATGCTATCTGTATAAAAAATATATATATTTGTTGTTGTTGGGTTGGGGGCCCCCTGTAGGTCGGGGGTCCTGGAGCACGTGCTCTGCCTCCCAGTTCGGTAATCCGGACCTGAGGCGAGATGCAAAGCCACCATGCAACCATGTTAAAAAATATTATATAATTCTTGCATTTGCTTGACAAGACTTACTCTTTAATTTTTATATTTTAAATGTTTTTGTCGACATGTATTATTATTATCATGATTAGCCTATTGTTGTTCTTAATGCTATCATTTGTAAACTGCTTTTGAAACCATATTTTTTGTCAGGTAATATCTAAGTTTTTGCATTGGTCTGTTGATGCTCATTGAATTCACAATACCGACACTCCCAAGTTAGGTTACTGATATAATTGTGCAGCAGAACCCATACTCTTCTAGCAATAACATGAATAATCTACTAAGAAACCAGAGACCAAATGGAAACGCCTAACGTTGCAGTGTGAAGTGCGACAGCGACCTCCTTTGGTTTACACGCTACTGGTTAATGTTGGATTGGGTTTGTTACAGCCTATGGTGTCACTTTTATTTGCTATGCGGTAGCGCCCTCTCGTGGGTCGCAATTTGTCATTTCTATCAAAATAGGCTTCACAACCGCACCGATTCTAAATGTGCAGATTATTTTATTCAGTGCAAACTTAATTCTGTGGCAGTACTGGTTCATTGCAAGTAGACTAAACTGTTAAAGTTGCAGACATTTCTGAAATACTTAGGCTACTGTTTGAGTGGCAGTGAGTGAAAGTAATTAATATGATGTCATGATTATAATGATGATGACTTGATTACATTAATAAATTCACTCAGGAAAGTGTTTGATGTTTTCTGACAAATTAATCAAGTAATTGATCAACCAAGAATATAGAAAATAGGTTGATTAATGGTTTGTATTTGGTTTTATTCTTTATGACCTATTCTTTCAGGTAAGGATTATAGTGTTGTTGTCAGACCATTTTCCCTAAAGTGGAAACCATTCCCAAATCCGACAGGCAGGCAGGCAGACAGACACACACACACACACACACACACACACACACTCTTGACCCTCCCTGTGTGTCTGGAACTGCAGCAGTTGGTGACTTAACTGGCTTCTTTTGTGGTCCTAGGGCCTGCTCTTCAGGATCCTTGGGGCAGGGAGGCGTGGCCCATGTTTTATCTTGTTTTGTCATGGGATTTACCTGGAAGTTAATGCTGAGTTGTGGATTTTCAAGTTCATGTCCACGGACTGTTTGTCTGGTTATACATGTGAAGCCTGTGTGAAGATGGGAATAGGGAGCACCAGTCACTTGTGAGATTCATTAAACATGCTATTTAGCAAATGTGCATGACACCACATATACAGTGCCTTGCGAAAGTATTTGGCCCCCTTGAACTTTGCGACCTTTTGCCACATTTCAGGCTTCAAACATAAAGATATAAAACTGTATTTTTTTGGACTTGGCCATTCTAACACCTGGATATTTTTATTTTTGAACCATTCCATTGTAGATTTTGCTTTATGTTTTGGATCATTGTCTTGTTGGAAGACAAATCTCCGTCCCAGTCTCAGGTCTTTTGCAGACTCCATCAGGTATTCTTCCAGAATGGTCCTGTATTTGGCTCCATCCATCTCCCCATCAATTTTAACCATCTTCCCTGTCCCTGCTGAAGAAAAGCAGGCCCAAACCATGATGCTGCCACCACCATGTTTGACTGTGGGTATGGTGTGTTCAGGGTGATGAGCTGTGTTGCTTTTACACCAAACATAACGTTTTGCATTGTTGCAAAAAAGTTCAATTTTGGTTTCATCTGACCAGAGCACCTTCTTCCACATGTTTGGTGTGTCTCCCAGGTGGCTTGTGGCAAACTTTAAACAACACTTTTTATGGATATCTTTAAGAAATGTCTTTCTTCTTGCCACTCTTCCATAAAGGCCAGAATTGTGCAATATACGACTGATTGTTGTCCTATGGACAGAGTCTCCCACCTCAGCTGTATATCTCTGCAGTTCATCCAGAGTGATCATGGGCCTCTTGGCTGCATCTCTGATCAGTCTTCTCCTTGTATGAGCTGAAAGTTTAGAGGGACGGCCAGGTCTTGGTAGATTTGCAGTGGTCTGATACTCCTTCCATTTCAATATTATCGCTTGCACAGTGCTCCTTGGGATGATTAAAGCTTGGGAAATCTTTTTGTATCCAAATCCGGCTTTAAACTTCTTCACAACGGTATCTCGGACCTGCCTGGTGTGTTTCTTGTTCTTCATGATGCTCTCTGCGCTTTTAACGGACCTCTGAGACTATCACAGTGCAGGTGCATTTATACGGAGACTTGATTACACACAGGTGGATTGTATTTATCATCATTAGTCATTTAGGTCAACATTGGATCATTCAGAGATCCTCACTGAACTTCTGGAGAGAGTTTGCTGCACTGAAAGTAAAGGGGCTGAATAATTTTGCACGCCCAATGTTTCAGTTTTTGATTTGTTAAAAAAGTTTGAAATATCCAATAAATGTCGTTCCACTTCATGATTGTGTCCCACTTGTTGTTGATTCTTCACAAAAAAATACAGTTTTATATCTTTATGTTCGAAGCCTGAAATGTGGCAAAAGGTCGCAAAGTTCAAGGGGGCCGAATACTTTCGCAAGGCACTGTATGTAAGCCTACTAGTATATGGTACAGGGGAAATACGTGGGCGAAACATACAATTACTTATTTATGTTCAAGATCAGAAACACAGTTCAGAGCTTGAAGGACATTTTCCATTAAATACAGTGATGACTCCCCCAAAAATAAAAATCAGAAGGATTGTGACAAAACATGGAGTAAGTATACACATTGCCTTATTTTGCAAATGTGACTGTCTGCACATCAGACGTCACTTGCGAGTGGCTCTGCATTTTCAAGTGGCATTTCCACTTCTAAACAGCGTTTGCGACCGGAGCTACAAGACCCATTTCCAGGGTGTGATGCACTAAGATCTTACCTATACGATTGGGCCTTTTGAAGTGTGATTAGATTATGTTCCTTACTAGGGGAAGTCGCCAACCATTTATACCACTGATGTCCCTATTGCCACCTGTAAAACCATTTTGTCTGTGTCCTCCACTCTTCCTCAGCTTACCTGGAGAAAAGGTGAGCTGACACACCCAACCAGCCACCACCAATTTGCTGTTGTTTATTACACCATTGGATTTCTGTAGAGATTTATATGCTGACAACATTTACATGTACATTACGTCTACATCTGCATTACCTGCAGGCAGGTGCATATTTGTTGCTGTGTTTACAAGAAAATAAATGTGAATGCTTACATATTTTTTTTTTTCACCTTTATTTAACCAGGTAGACTAGTTGAGAGCAAGTTCTCATTTACAACTGTAACCTGGCTAAAAATATACTACATAACTTCATAGTGTGGCAAATCACATTTTTGTCTGCACTGGCCCTTTAAGACAAACAAATGAAACCAAAAATGCCAACTTGGTCATATTTTACATTACATTCTGTAGGCCATGTAAGAGTGAGTGATTTACCAGTGGAATTCTGCAATAGACTAGTAAGAAGTTGGAATAATGCTGTGAAATTGTGAAAATTATGGTAATACCCTTTCAGTGTAAGAGCTGTTTGAAAAGACCACCTGACATTTCAGCCTGTTTTGGTGGGATGGAATTTTGGCCTTGTCACGCCCTGGTCTTAGTATTTTGTGTTTTCTTTATCTATTTGGTCAGGCCAGGGTGTGACATGGGTTTTTGTATGTGGTGTGTTTTGTCTTGGGTTTTTTTCACAGGTATTGGGATTGTAGCTTAGTGGGGTTTTCTAGGTTAGTCTATGGCTGTCTGAAGTGGTTCTCAATCAGAGGCAGGTGTTTATCGTTGTCTCTGATTGGGAACCATATTTAGGCAGCCATATTCTTTGAGTGTTTCGTGGGTGATTGTCCTTGTTCCTGTTCTGTGTTAGTTTACACCAGTATAGGCTGTTTTCGGTTTTCACGTTATGTTTCTTGTTTTGTAGTGTTTGTGTTCATTTGTTTGATTAAACATGAATCACAATAGCCACGCCGCATTTTGGTCCGACTCTTCTTCGCATATAGAAACCCGTGACAGAATCACCCACCACAACAGTACCAAGCGGCGTGGTAACGGGCAGCAGCAGGAGCAGCAAAATAAGGATTTCTGGACTTGGGAAGAAATCCTAGACGGAGAAGGACCCTGGGCACAGCCTGGAGAATATCGCCGCCCCAAAGCGGAGAGGCATTTGTATGAGGAGGCAGCACGGCGACGCGGATGGAAGCCCGAGAGTCAGCCCCAAAAATTTCTTGGGGGGTGGCTCACAGGGAGTATGGCGACTCTAGGGAGGAGACTTACGCCAGCTTCCTGTGCTTACCGGGGGGCTAGAGAGACCGGGCAGGCACCATGTTATGCTGTGGTGCGCACGGTGTCCCCAGTGCGGGTGCATAGCCCGGTGCGGTACATTCCAGCTCCGCGTATCGACCGGGCAAGAGTGAGCGTCGAGCCAAATGCCATGAAGCCGGCTCTACGCATCTGGTCCCCAGTGCGTCTCCTTGGGCCGGCTTACATGGCACCATCCTTGCGCACGGTGTCCCCGGTTCACCTGCATAGCCCAGTGCGGGCTATTCCACCTCGCCGCACTGGCAGAGCGACGACCGGGAGTATTCAACCAGGTAAGGTTGGACAGGCTCGGTGCTCAAGAGCTCCAGTGCGCCTGCACGGTCCGGTCTACCCAGTACCACCTCCACGCACCAGCCCTCCGGTGGCAGCTCCCTGCACCAGGCTTCCTGTGCGTGTCCTCGGCCCAGTACCACCAGTGCCAGCACCACGCATCAGGACTACAGTGCGCCTTGCCTCTCCAGCGCTGCCAGAGCCTTCCTCCTCTCCTGCGCTGCCGGAGTCTCCCGCCTGTTTAGCGCTGCCAGAGCCTTCCTCCTCTACAGCGCTGCCGGAGTCTCCCGCCTGGCCAGAGCTGCCAGTCTGCATGGAGCAGCCAGAGCTGCCAGTCTGCATGGAGCAGCCAGAGCTGCCAGTCTGCATGGAGCAGCCAGAGCTGCCAGTCTGCAAGGAGCTGCCAGTCTGCAAGGAGCTGCCAGAGCTGCCAGTCAGCATGGAGCAGCCAGAGCCGCCAGTCAGCATGGAGCAGCCAGAGCTGCCAATCAGCATGGAGCAGCCAGTGCCGCCAGTCAGCATGGAGCAGCCAGAGCCGCCAGTCAGCATGGAGCAGCCAGAGCCGCCAATCAGCATGGAGCAGCCAGAGCCGCCAGTTTGCATGGAGAAGCCAGAGCTGCCAGTCTGCAAGGAGCTGCCAGTCTGCAAGGAGCTGCCAGTCTGCAAGGAGCCGCCAGAACTGCCAGTCTGCAAGAAGCCGCCAGAGTCGCCAGTCTGCAAGAAGCCGCCAGAGTTGCCAGTCTGCAAGAAGCCGCCAGAGTTGCCAGTCTGCAAGAAGCCGCCAGAGTTGCCAGTCTGCAAGAAGCCGCCAGAGTTGCCAGTCTGCAAGAAGCCGCCAGAGTTGCCAGTCTGCAAGAAGCCGCCAGAGTTGCCAGTCTGCAAGAAGCCGCCAGAGTTGCCAGTCTGCAAGAAGCCGCCAGAGTTGCCAGTCTGCAAGAAGCCGCCAGAGTTGCCAGTCTGCAAGAAGCCGCCAGAGTTGCCAGTCTGCATGGAGCCGCCAGAGTTGCCAGTCTGCATGGAGCAGCCAGAGCCGCCAGTCTGCATGGAGCAGCCAGAGCCGCCAGTCAGCATGGAGCAGCCAGAGCCGCCAGTCAGCATGGAGCAGCCAGAGCCGTCAGTCTGCCAGGTTCCGCCAGTCAGCCAGACTCTTCCAGATCCGCCAGACTCTTCCAGATCCGCCAATCAGCCAGGATCTTCCAGATGCGCCAGTCAGCCAGGATCCGCCAGTCAGCCAGACTCTTCCAGATCCGCCAGTCAGCCAGGATCTTCCAGATCCGCCAGGATCCGCCAGTCAGCCAGACTCTTCCAGATCCGCCAGTCAGCCAAGATCCGCCAGTCAGCCAGACTCTTCCAGATCCGCCAGTCAGCCAGACTCTGCCAGTCAGCCAGACTCTTCCAGATCCGCCAGTCAGCCAGGATCCGCCAGTCGGCCAGACTCTTCCAGATCCGCCAGTCAGCCAGACTCTTCCACATCCGCCAGTCAGCCAGACTCCGCCAGTCAGACAGACTCTTCCAGATCCGCCAGTCAGCCAGGTTCTGCCAGAACCGCCAGCCAGCCAGGATCTGCCAGAGCCAACTACCTGCCTGAGCTTCCTCTCAGTGCTGAGCTTCCCCTCAGTGCCGAGCTTCCCCTCAGTGCCGAGCTTCCCCTCAGTGCCGAGCTACCCCTCAGTGCCGAGCTACCCCTCAGTCCCGAGCTACCCCTCAGTCCCGAGCTGCCCCTCAGTCCAGTGGGGTCCTGGGTGAAGACTATTAGGCCAAGGTCGGTGGCGAGGGTCGCCTATCTAAGGATGCGAGGAAGATGGACTAAGACTTTGTTAGAGTGGGGTCCACGTCCCGCGCCGGAGCAACCACCGTGGACAGACGCTCACCCGGACCCTCCCCTATGGGTTTTGGTGTGCGGCCAGGAGTCCGCACCTCGGGGGGGGGTTCTGTCACGCCCTAGTCTTAGTATTTTGTGTTTTCTTTATATATTTGGTCAGGCCAGGGTGTGACATGGGTTTTTGTATGTGGTGTGTTTTGTCTTGGGGTTTTTCACAGGTATTGGGATTGTAGCTTAGTGGGGTTTTCTAGCTTAGTCTATGGCTGTCTGAAGTGGTTCTCAATCAGAGGCAGGTGTTTATCGTTGTCTCTGATTGGGAACCATATTTAGGCAGCCATATTCTTTGAGTGTTTTGTGGGTGATTGTCCTTGTTCCTGTTCTGTGTTAGTTTAGTTTTTGTAGTGTTTGTGTTCATTTGTTTGATTAAACATGAATCACAATAGCCACGCCGCATTTTGGTCAGACTCTCCTTCGCATATAGAAAACCGTTACAGGCCTGCCTGGTGACATCATCGGGCGGTAAATTAGTTAATAGACCAATAAGAAAGAGAATTCCAAACCCCTCTGACAATAGCAGCTAGTTTTCAGTGTTCTCCTCCCCACTCAACCAACTCCCAGGCAATCCTAGAAACATTACTGCTTGTGAAATTGCTCTTCTCTCAGAAGCTATTTTTGTTTCTTTCTTACCATTTTATTGAAAACAACCACAGTAATGTACTTAATTGTTAACCAGAAATGATTCGATATTGAGATACAAACAGCAGCATTGGACCTTTAATAACAGTATCTTATTTATGTCTTTTGTAAATGACTCTTGTTCAACACAATGTTTATATCAGTCTGGAAAACACGATCTCTCTGCATTAGATTTCAGCACTGTGTTTTTAATCAGACACTCTCTCTTAGATGTGATTGATTGGCACACAGAATGCAGGGATTTGATCAGCACAACAATAACAGGATTGGGGAAACTACTTTAGTTGTACATCAATTTCAGTGATGTAAGTCACAGCAAATGAATAATATCAGAAAAACTGAGTTTAGAAAAGTTCCTAATCAGGAAAAACACAACTATATATCTCAACATGCTAAATAGAAAGTGACATTTCTGTTTAGGTAACAGAGCACTGACTGTATGTTGACAAAGCTGCATGGTGCCAGTCCTGCATGGTGCCATTTATTAATTATGGCTACTACTGTTAAAATAATATTTCTAAAAGAATATCTAATTTAGAAAAAAACTATTAAATAAATGGACAAAATAATACCTACATACAGTGCCTTGCGAAAGTATTCGGCCCCCTTGAACTTTGCGACCTTGTGCCACATTTCAGGCTTCAAACATAAAGATATAAAACTGTATTTTTTTCTGAAGAATCAACAACAAGTGGGACACAATCATGAAGTGGAACGACATTTATTGGATATTTCAAACTTTTTTAACAAATCAAAAACTGAAAAATTGGGCGTGCAAAATTATTCAGCCCCTTTACTTTCAGTGCAGCAAACTCTCTCCAGAAGTTCAGTGAGGATCTCTGAATGATCCAATGTTGACCTAAATGACTAATGATGATAAATACAATCCACCTGTGTGTAATCAAGTCTCCGTATAAATGCACCTGCACTGTGATAGTCTCAGAGGTCCGTTAAAAGCGCAGAGAGCATCATGAAGAACAAGGAACACACCAGGCAGGTCCGAGATACCGTTGTGAAGAAGTTTAAAGCCGGATTTGGATACAAAAAGATTTCCCAAGCTTTAATCATCCCAAGGAGCACTGTGCAAGCGATAATATTGAAATGGAAGGAGTATCAGACCACTGCAAATCTACCAAGACCTGGCCGTCCCTCTAAACTTTCAGCTCATACAAGGAGAAGACTGATCAGAGATGCAGCCAAGAGGCCCATTATTGCCGATAAGGAGCCCCGCTGTCCATCACGACTGGACTACCAACGTTTTTCAACAGGCTCCTTCGTCGCGAATGCCCATCTGCTAGCCTGCTATCCACGGCCCGCTAGCTGTCTAGAGAATACCGGATTGTTAGCTGAAGTGGTCCATCAGAAAATTTCTTGGGTTACTATACTTATTTTGCCAATTGGCCTTGACCCTTTTACTACACGGACCCCTGCTGATCTTTCACAACTTATCTGCCGACGTAACCGCACGAAGGGGCTACAACAACAGACTTCTTCCGTTGCGACGTCCCTCTATGGCCCTTTTGCTATCCTGCTAGTCCCGGCCAACTTGCTGTCTGAATCGCCATGTCTCCAGCCCGTCCAGCTACACATTCGACCCTATGATCACTTGGCAACGCATGCCTCTCCCTAATATCAATGTGTCTTGTCCATTGCTGTTTTGGTTAGTGATTATTGTCTTATTTCACTGAAGAGCCTCCAGCCCTGCTCAATATGCCTCAGCTAACCATCTTGTCCCACCTCCCACACATGCGGTGACCTCACCTGGTTTAATTGGTGTCTCTAGAGACAATACCTCTCTCATCGTCACTCAATACCTAGGTTTACGTCAACTTTATTCACATCCTACCATAACATTGTCTGTACATTGTGCATTGAATCTATTCTACCACGCCCAGAAACCTGCTCCTTTTACTCTCTCTTCCGAAAGTACTAGACGACCAGTTTTTATAGCACTTAGCCGTACCCTTATCCTACTCCTCCTCTTCTCCTCTGGTGATGAAGAGGTTAATCCAGGCCCTGCAGTGCCTTGCTCCACTTCCATTCCACAGGCCCTCTCATTTGTTGACTTCTGTAACCATAAAAGCCTTGGTTTCATGCATGTTAACATTAAAAGCCTCCTCCCTAAGTTTTTTTTAATTCACTGCTTTAGCACACTCTGCCAACCCGGACGTCCTAGCTGTGTCTGAAACCTGGATTAGGGAGGCCACCAAAAACCCAGAAATGTCCATCCCTAACTATTACATTTTCCGACAAGATAGAACTGCCAAAGGGGGCGGAGTTGCAATCTACTGCAGAGGTAGCCTGCAGAGTTATGTCTTACTATCCATTTCTGTACTCAAACAATTTGAGCTTCTACTTTTAAAAATCCACCTTTCCAGAAACAAGTCTCTCACCGTTGCCGCTTGCTATAGACCACCTTCTGCCACCAGCTGTGCCCTGGACACCATATGTGAATTGATTGCCCCCCATCTATCTTAACTTCTTGAAACTCCCCATCCCGGATCCGGGTTTGTGACTAAAGCCTCAGGCTCATTAGCATAACGCAATGTTAACGATTTCTGAAAATCGCAAATAAAATGAAAATAATGCGTCTGCTCTCAAGCTTAGCCTTTTCTTAACAACACTGTCATCTCAGATTTTCAAAATATGCTTTTGAACCATAGAAATTGACTAATTTGTGTAAGAGTATGCAAAGCTAGCATAGCATTTTGAGTAGCATTTAGCACGCAACATTTTCACAAAAACCAGATAACCAAATAAATAAAATCATTTACCTTTGAAGAGCTTCTGATGTTTTCAATGAGGAGACTCTCAGTTACATACCAAATGCGCAGTTTTTCCTGAAAGCGTCTGTGTGTAGGAGAAATCGTTCCGTTTTCTACATTGCGTCTGGCTACCGAAACAAACCGAAAATTCAGTCACCTACAACGTAAAACTTTTTCCGGATTAACTACATAATATCGACCGAAACATGGCAAACGTTGTTTGGAATCAATCCTCAAGGTGTTTTTTCACATATCTCTTCATTGATATGCAGTTCGTGGAAGCTTGCTTTCCTCTCTGTATCCCATGGAAAAATACTGGCAGGTGACTTTTGCGCACCAATTTCGGCGCAGGACACCGGGCGGACACCTGGTAAATGTGGTCTCTTATGGTCAATCTTCCAATGATCTGCCTACAAATACGTCACAATGCTGCAGACACCTTGGGGAAACGACAGAAAGGGCAGGCTCATTCCTCTCGCATTCACAGCCATATAAGGAGACAATGGAAAACAGAGCCTCAAAAATCCTGCTCATTTCCTGGATGCCATCTCATCTTGGTTTTGCCTGAAGCTCACGTTCTAGGGCACGCACAGAAAATATATTGGTAGTTCTGGACACGTCAGAGTGTTTTCTTTCGAATGCTATCAATTATATGCATAGTCGAGCATCTTTTTGTGACAAAATATCTTGTTTAAAACGGGAACGTTTTTCATCCAAAAATGAAATAGCGCCCCCAGAGCATCAACAGGTTAAGAGCTCATGCTGTTAGGTGACCTAAACTGGGACATGCTTAATATCACACAAATTATCGATGAACCTACCAGGTACAACCTCAACTCCGTAAACACAGACACCCTCATAGATATCATCCTAACCAACCTGCCCTCCAAATACACCTCTGCTGTCTTCAACCAGGATCTCAGCAAACACTGCCCCATTGCTTGCGTCCTTAATGGGTCTGCGGTCAAATGACCACCCTTCATCACTGTCCCTAAAACACTTCAGTGAGCAGGCCTTTCTAATCGACCTGGCCCGGTTATCCTGGATATTGACCTCATTCTATCAATAGAAGATGCCAGGTTATTCTTGAAAAGTGCCTTCCTCACAATCTTAAATAAGTGTAACGCTCCGGGTGTCGTGGGTGTGGAGTCAGACGCAGGAAACAGAGAGTGTGAGGCTGTGCTATTTAATGTCCAAAAAAAACGCAACACAGGGTGCTCACAACCAAAATATACGACCAGGAATAAACACGCTCCTCTACATACAAAACAGAAGGTCACAATAATTAATCCCGCACAAAGAACCAGGCGGGCCGGCTGACTAATAAAGCCTCACTAATTATACCCAACTCCAAACAGGTGTACTCAATAAACACATAAGGAGGGGGAGGAAAGAATCAGTGGCAGCTAGTAGGCCGCCGACGACGAGCACCGAGCGCCACCCGAACGGGAAAGGGAGCCACCGTCGGTCGGAGTCGTGACAATAAGCATGCCACATTCAATGTTTTTTTGACCAGGAAAAGATATAGCCCGTGGTTCACTCCAGACCTGACTGCCCTTGACCAGCACAAAAACATCCTGTGGCGTACTGCATAAGCATCAAATAGCCCCCGTGATATGCAACTTTTCAGGGAAGTTAGGAATCAATATACACAGGCAGTTAGGAAAGCAAAGGCTAGCTTTTTCAAAAAGAAAGTTGCATCCTGCAGCACAAACTCCCAAAAGTTCTGGGACACTGTAAAGTCCTCGGAGAATAAGAGCACCTCCTCCCAGCTGCCCACTGCACTGAGGCTAGGAAACACTGTCACCACCAATAAATCTACGATAATCGAGAATTTCAAAAAGCATTTTTCAACGACTGGCCATGCTTTCGACCTGGCCACCCCTACCCTGGTCAACAGCCCTGCACCCCCCACAGCAACTTTCCCAAGCCTCCCTATTTCTCCTTTACCGAAATCCAGATAGCTGATGTTCTGAAGGAGCTGCTAAATCTGGACCCCTACAAATCAGCAGGGCTAGACAATCTGGACCCTTTCTTTCTAAAATTCTCAGCTAAAGTTGTTACAACCCCTATTACTAGCCTGTTCAACCTCTCTTTCGTATCGTCTGAGATCCCCAAAGATTGGAAAGCTGCCGCGGTCATCCTCCTCTTCAATGGGGGAGACACTCTAGACCCAAACTGCTACAGACCTATATCTATCCTACCGTGCCTTTCTAAGGTCTTCGAAAGCCAAGTTAACAAACAGATCACAGACCATTTCGAATCCCACTGTACCTTCTCCACTATGTAATCTGGTTTCCGAGCTGGCCATGGGTGCACCTCAGCCACACTCAAGGTCCTAAATGATATCATAACCGCCATCGATAAGAGACAATACTGTGCCGCTATATTCATGCAAGTAAAACAAATGCATGCTCTTCAACCGATCGCTGTCCGCACCTGCCCGCCCGCCCAGCATCACTACTCTGGACGGTTCTGACTTAGAATATGTGCACAACTACAAATACCTAGGTGTCTGGTTAGACTGTAAACTCTCCTTCCAGACTCACATTAATCATCTCCAATCCAAAATTAAATATAGAATCTGCTACCTATTTCGCAAAAAAGCATCCTTCACTCATGCTGCCAAACATACCCTCGTAAAACTGAATATCCTACCGATCCTTGACTTCGGCGATGTCATTTACAAAATAGCCTCCAACACTAAACTTAGAAAATTGGATGCAGTTTATCACAGTGGCATCTGTTTTATCACCAAAGCCCACATTACTACCCACCACTGCGACCTGTATGCTCTTGTTGGCTGGCCCTCGCTGCAGAAGGTATATTTCACTGGTCACCCCCAAAGCCAATTCCCCTTTGGCTGCCTTTCCTTCCAGTTCTCTGCTGCCAATGACTGGAACGAATTGCAAAAATCAAGCTGGAGACCCATATCTTCCTCACTAATTTCAAGCACCAGCTGTCAGAGCAGCTCATAGTTCACTGCACCTATACATAGCCCATCTGTAAATACCCCATCCAACTACCTCATCCCCATACTGTTATTTATTTTTTGGCTCCTTTCCACACCAGTATTTCTACTTGCAAAAAACGTACAGTTGAGATGAGCACAGGTTCAAGCTGCAGAGCAGCACCCCTGGATGGAGAGCATGTTGTGGAGTTCAGGGCCATGGTCAAGGTCCCAAAGATAGGTGAATGTTTTGAGGATGAAATCAGAGGCACTCCAGTTGTCAGATCAATTATGGCAGTTTTTTCCAGCGCCCGACCCGGGATTCAGGCCACTTTTCGGCCACATGTCCAACTCCTCAGCTGCTGGGCTAACTATGGCTAGTACACATTATGTATGCACACAGTATGAGACTGGTCCTAGAGAACACTGAAGTTAATCTTCAGAAATTAGCATGAGTTAATCTGCCAAAATTAAGACATAATTCTATGCAGACATGTAATTAGTATGATGTAGAAGAACTTACAGTACATATAGTTGTTATGAGCAGCAGCCGACAGAGAGATCCTCTGCCTCTGATAGTGCTGTGTTACTGCCAGACTGAGCAAAACATACAGTGCCTTGCGAAAGTATTCGGCCCCCTTGAACTTTGCGACCTTTTGCCACATTTCAGGCTTCAAACATAAAGATATAAAACTGTATTTTTTTGTGAAGAATCTACAACAAGTGGGACACAATCATGAAGTGGAATGACATTTATTGGATATTTCAGACTTTTTTAACAAATCAAAAACTGAATAATTGGGCGTGCAAAATTATTCAGCCCCCTTAAGTTAATACTTTGTAGCGCCACCTTTTGCTGCGATTACAGCTGTAAGTCGCTTGGGGTATGTCTCTATCAGTTTTTTAAACCATTGTTGGTTAAGGGCTTGTAAAGTAAGCATTTCACTGTAAGCATCTACACCTGTTGTATTTGGCGCATGTGACAAATAACATTTGATTTGAATAAAGCAAGTGAAAAATTATAATTTCAGGTATTAAGTGTTCCAGGTAAGATGATTTGAACCTTTTGCCTTTCCATAGTAAACAAACACTAGACAGGTGGAAAAAAAACATATGTACAAAAAAAAATGACATTTAACACTTGAAAAATGAAAATTAGAAGTATTATATCCCCAAGCTCTGGCACCTCATTTATAAATGTTGCGTAGGCACAAAAGGCAGCGTACGCCACTTTCTAAACTAATTTTGGGATTTATAAAAAAACAAACTTGACAGGAGAATGTGTGGTCCTCCACAGACACTGTCACCCACATACGTATGCACGTAAACTGGACAAATGAGAAACTGCAACTCTGATGGCAGAAGGATGAAACTCTAGAAACTATTTGAAATTGATACCATTGTGTAAAATACATAGAAATATTACCTCTCACATTATATATGAAGAGTTCCCTGGAGTGCACACAAAAAACATTTAGGATAATAAATACAAATGGAAAAATCTGTTCTTGCAAAAGAACCCCTCAAATATGTTGTACAGTTTAATCGGGAATCATATTTGGTTCTGTAATTAAACAATACTTGCATGTTATGAAATTTAATAAGGTGAACAGTAGGACAAATTACATTTCATATGTTGTTATCACATGTTCTTTGCACAGAATGTCAGTGTGATAATGACCCTGTCATGGTCAGTTACAATCAGGTTAATTACCACACCTGAAGGTGTTAGGCAACTGGGTAGCTTTGACGCACAATGGCTGCTTTGGCGAATGGAAGAATTCGGAGAGAGCGAATTTTCAGAGACAAGCAAGATTTACTGGCAGATGATGTGCTGCTTATGAGCCGGCTCCAATTACCAAGAGCTGTTCTCTTGGATCTCTGTGCTGTAGTGGGACCAGCTTTACAGAGAAACAACCTCAGAAATCAAGCTGTGCCTGTCCCACTTCAAATCCTGACAACCCTTGGATATCTGTCAACAGGCACTGTTACATACACCTCTTGGGAGGGAATGCAACACCCTGTTACACTCAACTCCCTGTGGAGTGAAAGAGGTATGCGACTGTACAGTAGGTGTGGGTAAAGATGACAGAGGCAGAGAATATTACAATTTACAGGGAATTTATTTCATTCACATGGTCATTTGGGGAAAAGGGGCTGGACGGAACCAAAGTAAAAGTGTTCCCTCTCCTACCTTACCTGCCTACCCACTACTTGCCTACATTAACACCACCTGGCACGCTAATAAAAATACAGGGGGGGGGGGGGGTCCGCCCAGGTCTTACCTAGTGTGCATACTACGGGTATATGTGTGCCCACAGGCCTCTTGCCTAAGCACTCCCAAGGTGCCTTCCCCTTCCTCCCTGGTTACAAATTAAACAGAATAATACAAACTTAAAGTGAAAAAGTTCTATAGTCACAAACACAGTCCTTCTGGCATACACATACCTCAGCATGACCGGCTACAAAATACTTTACAAACTGTCTCTGAGCAACAACCAACACAGGACATCAAAGAAGCTCTCTCTCCTAACAAAGGAACACTGGCTTTTATCCAGCTGCAGAAGGAGTTTGTAATTGCCGACAGCTGTATCCCCTAACGAGAGGGCGGGATCAGAGCTCCAAACTGCAATAGGGCAGACCAATCAGCTGCTTGGGGGATTCAGGAAGCCATTTCCTGAAATACACACATACATTTACACAAACCCACAACACAGAAACTGGGGAACGTAACAGGCACTTTTCAAAGGGAATTGGCTGACAGGTCAGGAATCTCTCAGACAACCTTTATGCCAGACGTGTTAGGAGGTATAATTTAATTGATGCACCTCTACATAAAGTTTCCTTACACGGTGGGTGAACAGGCAAATAAAAAAGTGCAATTTGCAGCAATGTCTGCTTTCCCAAATGTAATTGGTGCTATTGACTACACTCATGTTGCTATACAGGCACCGAGTGAGAATTAATTTGCTTTCAATAATCGAAAACATTACCATTCCACTAATGTCCAAATCATATGTGATCTGGACATGGTACTGACTAATATAGTGGCTCGGTGGCCTGGTTCAACCCATGACTCATTTATATGGAGCAACAGCAGTGTTGGGCGCAGACTTGAGGCCGGAGCTGTGCGTGTTGGCTGGCTTCTAGGTACAGATGATTAATGTAGAAATTTTAAATCAATTGCAATTTTTCTCTACTGCAGTGCCTAACCCATTCACTAACCTTGCAGGCGACAGTGGATATCCCCTCAAGTGGTAGCTGCTCACCCTTTTCGCCAACCCACAGAGGAGAGGATCTACAACGTGCGCCATTGCCACGTACGCGCTGTTGTGGAGCGGGCTCCTGAAGGGCAGATGGTGCTGCCTCTTCCTCAGGTGGAAACCTTTTTATACAATTCTGAAAAGGTCTGGGACATTGTGAGGGAGTGTGCTGTGCTACATAAGGAGGCACAGCTAAATAATGTGGCTTTACCTCCTGACGCTGTTGGTTGTGTAGAATTGCATTGGGGGCATAGTGTCACGAATCCCGCTTCCTGAGTCTGTGTTTGCCTGTGTTTCTGTCCTGGAGTGTGTTTCCGGTGTCCTGGAACGCACCCTGTCTGGTTGCCGGGCGAATTAGCTTGTTGGGAGATCATGTTCACCCGCATCCCATCAGTAATCTGCACACCTGTCCTGATCATCACCTCTCCCCTTCAAAAGCCCCTGACCTGACATCCATTCCCTGCCGGATCGTTAGCCATGAACAGTATGTCGTGCCATAGTATCAGCCTCAAGTTAGATAGAATTTGTTTTGTTGTGTTTTACGTATTGCTTGCCTTAAACTTACCTCCGTTTGTTCTGTCTTCAGTTACTCACCCGGATCATTTACCCCATTCCCGCCTGGTCGTCGGAGAATTCCGCTACCCCATTGGATCCACCTATTTACTCCCATCAACTCACCACCGCTGCCCGCTACGCCACCTGGATATATCTACCCATTCATATTCACTTGTAAATAAATACTCACCTTCTTCCTACTCTCCTTGTCCTGGTCTGCTTCTGGGTTCGATTTTGAAAGAACGTGACACATAGTTATCTCACTGTACAGCCTTACCTATGAATTGTGGATCAATAACATGGGGTCATTTGGATCCAAGATGGTGTAGCAGTAGGACTTGTGTATTTATCTTATCCTGTGTCTTATCCCGTGTAAATAGACGGTCTATTTCGTATATATCATAATCTCACTTTCTATGTACGAACTAAATATACTTTCCTGCAACCCAGCTCACCCAATGTGGTACGGATCTGCTACTTTTTTTCCATTATTTCATTACAACTGGAACTTCCATCTAGTCAGCTAACTAGCTACTAGTCTTTGTTAGCCATGGCTAACGGTTTTCTCGATCACCAGCCAGCCTTAGATCGGACAACACCTGACAGTCTGCACAGCGCGATATCAACCCAGAGCATATCGGACTGCTTCTCTCTACCATATCACCGGATTCCTGCCACTCTGGATCATTACACTGGATCATCGCAGCTAGCTAACTACAAACAAGTGGCTACTGTTAGCTAACACCTCTGTCCCGAAGCAAGCACCAGCTAGCCTTGAGCTAGCGTCGAGCTAGGCCCATATACCAGCTAATTCTAGGGCTACAATACCACCTTTGCCAATTGGCCTGGACCCTTTGTCGACACGGAGCCCCGCCGATCCATCATGACTGGACTGCCGACCATGATCGCCCGATGTGGTCTCAACAGGTTATTCTGTTACGATGTCGCCGAAGAACCATCTACTAGCCCCGGCCCGCTAGCTATTCTGAATGCTGTGTCCCCTGCTCGCCTAGCGTAGTAGTGACTACTGAACGGCACCCTGACTCACCTATTGCTGCTCTTTTGACCCTATCATCACTCGGCTACACAGCTGATGCCCCCTGGACTGTTTCAATAACAGGGTCCCTCATTTTGTTTACCTGTCAGCCCCAGCCTAGAACTCAGGTCCTGTGTGTACCTAACTGACCCGCTCTGCCCATTCATTGCCATTCACCCATTGTTGTCTTAGCTCTCCTGATCAACACCTGCTTTATGCTTCTCTCTAATGTCAATATGCCTTGTCTACTGCTGTCTTAGCTAATTCTTATTGTTTTATTTTACTGTAGAGCCCTCAGTCCCGCTCAAAATGCCGTAGATAGCTCTTTTGTCCAACCACACACACATGCGGTGACCTCACCTGGCTTAACTGGTGCCTCCAGAGACGAAACCTCTCTCATCATAACTCAACACTTAGGTTTACCTCCACTGTACTCACATCCTACCATACCATTGTCTTTACATTATGCCCTGAATCTATTCTACTGTGCCCAAAAATCTGCTCCTTTAATTCTCAGTCCACAACGCACTAGACTACCAGTTCTTATAGCCCTGAGCTGTACCCTTATCCTACTCCTCCTCTGTTCCTCTGGTGATGTTGAGGTTAACCCAGGCTCTGTTGCCCCCAGTTCCACTCCTATTCCCAAGGTGCTATCATTTGTTGACTTCTGTAACCGTAAAAGCCTTGGTTTCATGCATGTTAACATCAGAAGCCTCCTCCCTAAGTTTGTTTTATTCACTGCTTTGGCACACTCCACCAACCCTTATGTCCTAGCATGTCTGAATCCTGGCTTAGGAAGGCCACCAAATAATCTGCAATTTCCATCCCAAACTACAACATTTTCCGCCAAGGTAGAACTGCCAAAGGGGGTGGAGTTGCAATCTACTGCAGAGATAGCCTGCAGAGTTCTGTCATGCTATCCAGGTCTGTGCCCAAACAATTCGAGCTTCATCTTCTAAAAATACAGTCTCTTACCATTGCCGCTTGTTATAGACCACCCTCATCCCCCAGCTGTGCCCTGGACACCATATGTGAATTAATTACCCCCCATTTATCTTCACAATTTGTACTGTCAGGTGACCTAAACTGGGATTTGCTTAACACCCCGGCTGTCCTGCAATCTAAGCTAGATGCCCTCAATCTCACACAAATTATCAAGGAACCTACCAGGCACAGCCCTAAATTTGTAAACACGGGCACCCTAATAGATATCATCCTGACCAACCTGCCCTCTAAATACCAGGATCTCAGCGATCACTGCCTCATTGCCTGCGTCCGTAATGGGTCTGCGGTCAAATGACCACCCCTCATCACAGTCAAACGCTCCCCTAAAACACTTCAGTGAGCAGGCCTTTCTAATTGACCTGGCCCGGGTATCCTGGAAGGATATTGACCTCATTCTCTCAGTAGAGGATGCCTGGTTATTCTTTAAAAGTGCTTTGATCACCATCTTAAATAAGCATGCCCCATTCAAAAATGTAGAACTGAGAACAGATATAGCCCTTGGTTCACTCCAGACTTGACTGCCCTTGACCAGCACAAAAACATCCTGTGGCGTACTGCATTAGCATCGAATAGCCACCGTGATATGCAACTTTTCAAGGAAGTCAGGAACCAATATACACAGGCAGTTAAGAAAGCAATGGCTAGCTTTTTCAAATAGAAATTTGCATCCTGTGGCACAAACTCCAAAACGTTATGGGACACTGTAAAGTCCATGGAGAATAAGAGCACCTCTCCCAGCTGCCCACTGCACTGTGGCTAGGACCACTGTCACCACCGATAAATCTATGATAATCGCACATTTTTATACAGCTGGCCATGCTTTCCACTTGGCTACCCCTACCCCGGTCAACAGCTCTGCACCCCCCATAGCAACTTGCCCAAGCCTCCCCCATTTCTCTTTCACCCAAATCCAGATAGCTGATGTTGTGAAAGACCTGCGAAATCTGGACCCCTACAAATCAGCAGGGCTAGACAATCTGGACCCTCTCTTTCTAAAATGATCCGCCGCAATTGTTGCAACCCCTATTACTAGCCTGTTCAATCTCTCTTTAGTATTGCCTGAGATTTCTAAGGTCTTCGAAAGCCAAGTTAACAAACAGATCACCGACCATTTTGAATCCCACCGCACCTTTTCCGCTATGTAATCTGTTTTCTAAGCTTGTCATGGGTGCACCTCAGCCACGCTCAAGGTCCTAAACGATATCATAACCGCCATCGATAAGACACAATACTGTGCAGCTGTCTTCATCGACCTGGCCAAGGCTTTCGACTCTGTCAATCACCGCATTCTTATTGGCAGATTCATCATCCTTGGATTCTCAAATGACTGCCTCGCCTGGTTCACCAACTACTACTCAGATAGAGTTCAGTGTGTCAAATCGGAGGGCCTGTTTTCCAGACCTCTGGCAGACTCTATGGGGGTACCGCAGGGTTCAATTCTCGGGCTGACTTTTCTCTGTATACATCAATGATGTCGCTCTTGCTGCTGTTGATTCTCTGATCCACCTCTATGCAGACGACACCATTCTGTATACTTCTGGCCCTTCTTTGGACATTGTGTTAACAAACCTCCGGATGAACTTCAATGCCATACAACACTCCTTCCGTGGCCTCCAACTGCTCTTAAATGCAAGTAAAACTAAATGCATGCTCTTCAACCGATCGCTGCCCGCACACGCCCACCCGTCCAGCATCACTACTCTGGTCTGTTCTGACTTGTGGACAACTACAAATACCTAGGTGTCTGGTTAGAATGTAAACTCTCCTTCCATACTCACATTAAGCATCTCCAATCTAAAATTAAATCTAGAATTGGCTTCCTATTTCACAACAAAGCATCCTTCACTCATGCTGCCAGACATACCCTCGTAAAGCTGACTATCTTACCGATCCTTGACTTTGGCGATGTCATTTACAAAATAGCCTCCAACACTCTGCTCAGCAAATTGGATGTAGTCTATCACAGTGCCATCCATTTTATCACCAAAGCCCCAAATACTACCCACCACTACGACCTGTATGCTCTCGTTGGCTGGCCCTCACTTCCTATTTTTCGCCAAACCCACTGGCTCCAGGTCATCTATAAGTCTTTGCTAGGTAAAGCCCCGCCTTATCTCAGCTCACTTTTCACCATAGCAGCACCCACCCGTAGCACGCGCTCCAGCAGGTATATTTCACTGGTCATCCCCAAAGCCAACACTTCGTTTGGCCGCCTTTCCTTCCAGTTCTCTGCTGCCAATGACTGGAACAAATTGCAAAAATCACTGAAGCTGGAGTCTTATATCTCCCTCACTAACTTTAAGCATCAGAGCAGCTTATCAATCATTGCACTTGTACACAGCCCATCTGTAAATCGCTCACCCAACTACCTCATCCCATATTGTTATGAATTTTTTGCTCCTTTGCACCCCAGTATCTCTACTTGCACATTCATCTTCTGCACATCTATCACTCCAGTGTTTAATTGGTAAATTGTATTTATTTCACCACTATGGCCTATTTATTGCCTTAACTCCCTAATCTTACTAGATTTGCACACGCTGTACATAGATTTTTCTATTGTGTTATTGACTGTAAATTTGGTTATCCCATGTGTAACTCTGTGTTGTTTGTCGCTCTGCTTTGCTTTATCTTGGCCAGGTCGCAGTTGTAAATGAGAACTTGTTCTCAACTGGCCTACCAGGTTAAATAAAGGTGATTTTTGTTTTTTTATAATAATAAATTCAGTCTACCCAGAGAACATTAGCATCATAGCTTTTATTGCGGGACTCTGAAACTAGGGATGCACAAATTATCAGTGAAGATATTGGAATCGGACGATATTAGCTAAAAATGCCAACATCGACATCGGTCTGATGTCTAGTTTAACGCTGATGTGCAAAACTGATGTCAAAGCTTATGTACATATCTATATAACGTAGGTACATGACGTAATGACGCCATGTAAAATGTTGCGCTACGCGTGCAACATTCCTAACCTAGCCCACAATGTCTGCTGTGTGGATCGAGCAGTCAACAAGTCAAGCAGTCATTTGAAAGAGTAAGACCATTTCAGCGAGACAACTCAAAGGCGGAATCCATTAACGCCAAGATAATGGAATTCATTGCCCTTGACAATCAACCATTCTCTGTGGTGGGTGACGTTGGCTTTCGCCGACTGGTCGAGCACTTGTACACACTACCAAGTGTGCTATTTTTCAGATGTTGCCCTACCGGAGTTACATAGTAACTGCTGTTAGCTTCACGACTGACATTTGTACCAGCGATATCAGCCCCATGAGCATGATGAGTCTGACAGCACAGTGGGTCGTCGAGGATTTCGCACTGAGGAAAGTCGTATTTCCTGCTCATGAATGTGCTGGTTGTCATATTGCTGCTGCCATTTCAATGGCATCTGAGAACATGTTTGAAACATGAACACACTTTCTAGCTCCATTCGAACAACTGACTCGAGAAATAAGCTCATCAACTATGCCTGCAGCAGACGTGATACCCTCTGTCATGGCATTGAAACGCCTGCTCAACAGGCATTCTCTCTTTACTGTGTCGCACCGCTACTTCAATGCAGACAAGAAATAGGTTTTACGTGAAACATTACATACACAGCTGGACAAGATGGAAATGGACACAGTGACAGTGTGCACCGAGGAAGAGAGGCAACAAACGTAAATGCCAACAAAATAATTTTTTGGTCAGTGTGGTGTGTGTGTGTAACCTTTATTTATCTGGGCAAGTCAGTTAAGAACAAATTGTTATTTACAATGACGGCCTACACCGGCCAAACCCTGAGGACGCTGGGACAATTGTGTGCCGCCCTATGGGACTCCCAATCACGGACGGATGTGATACAGCCTGGATTCGAACCAGGGACTGTAGTGATGCCTCGTGCTAGGAGATGCAGTGCCTTAGACCGCTGCGTCCGTGTGTGTGTTAACTATTTAACTGTACTGGAATGCTTAAAAGGCGGAAAAAATGTTCAATATCGGTCATCGGTATCTATTTTATTTGCAAGGAAAATATTGGATATTGGTATCGGTGCATCACTATCTGAAAACACTGTGAATTGAGACACGTTTATTGTACCAGTCAACCTACTATGTGTATTGAACACTATTGCAGCAGAAAAACAATACAACCTGGATGTTTTGGAGCCTGCTAACTCTGAGGAGGACTTTGCTAAAAAAGCACTTGGATACTGAGTAGAATGATACCCCATTTCATTGATCCCCAATTGTTAGGTAAGGCTGTACAGTGAAATATAAATGTCAATATGCACAATAGGCTGACTGGGGAGGCGATTTCCCACAGTCAAAGTACCTCAATAAGAGCTACTGTGACACTAATATTTGCATAAACTCTTCCCAGTTGTGTTCTGTGGGACTAGACACATACTCCGTTTCATTGCTCCACATTCCAACACTCCAACCTTGTTTGAGATTGTCTAGTCTAAATATGTATGTATGTAACCTTCTGCATTACTTTCAAAGAGGGACTTTTATTTTGACAACACATAACCCGTCCGGTCAAGCAATACTGGTATGGAAGTTTATAGCAATAGTTTTGGGCAACAGGGTTAAGTAGCTGGCTAGCTAGTTATTTCAATATTTCAAAACAATCTTGTTTTGCACACTTTGTACAAAATAATACAATGCAGTACTACAGGATATTTCTTAACGTAGCTCTTTATTAGCTAGCTATAACTGGCATGTTCATGTATCGCCAACAAGGATCAAACTACCCATGACCTAACCATTTGGGTGGTCTTAACCAATCATAGCACAGTATGATATGGCGGTAAAATGCATCCAATTACAATTCAGTATGTTTACACATATGAATATTACAGAGAACAACAAGTTGCTACCTAGCTAATACTTACTCACAAGGATTCCTAAACCATTGCTAAGAATATTGAAAATGACTGCAGTTTCTACTGGTCATTGTTTTCAGGCTGGTTGCATTGGTGCTAGCTAGGTACCACGCTAAAGCTAGCTAGCTACCACAGAAGTTGGTAATAACATCTGTATCAAAGATATTTGCAAACATTTTTGATCTTGGTCTAATTTCAAATGCTCGCACAGACGTTTTCCCATTCGGTCATACATTAATGCTTTATTACCAATGCAGTTCTGTACAGCTTTGACAATAACATGAAAGGGGGATACCTAGTCAGATGTACAACTGAGTGCCTTCAACTGAAATATGTATTTAGCATTTAACCCAACCTTTGAATCAGAGCGGTGCGGGGTTGCCTTAAACAACATCCACATCTTCAGCACCCAGGGTACAGTGGGTTAAGTGCCTTGCTCAAGGGCAGAACAATACATTTTTACATTGTCAGCTTGGGGATTTGATATAGCAACCTTTCGGTTACTTGCCCAATGCTCTAACCACTAGGCTACCTGGTGGCGCTTGGCTTGTGTTTGCAAATTCAGAGATCCATACGCAAAGACCCAAACAGAGTTCCATACGCAAAGACCCAAACGGTGTTCCATACGCAATGACCCAAACGGAGTTCCATACACAAAGACCCAAACGGAGTTCCATACGCAAAGACCCAAACGGCGTTCCATACGCAAAAGACCCAAACGGAGTTCCATACGCAAAGACCCAAACGGAGTTCCATACGCAAAGACCCAAACGGAGTTCCATACGCAAAGACCCAAACGGAGTCCATACGCAAAGACCCAAACGGAGTTCCATACGCAAAGACCCAAACGGAGTTCCATACGCAAAGACCCAAACGGAGTTCCATACGCAAAGACCCAAACGGAGTTCCATACGCAAAGACCCAAACGGAGTTCCATACGCAAAGACCCAAACGGAGTTCCATACGCAAAGACCCAAACGGAGTTCCATACGCAAAGACCCAAACGGAGTTCCATACGCAAAGACCCAAACGGAGTTCCATACGCAAAGACCCAAACGGAGTTCCATATGCAAAGACCCACGCAAAGACCCAAACGGAGTTCCATACGCAAAGACCCAAACGGTGTTCCATATGCAAAGACCCAAACGGAGTTCCATACGCAAAGACCCAAACAGAGTTCCATACGCAAAGACCCAAACGGAGTTCCATACGCAAAGACCCAAACGGAGTTCCATACGCAAAGACCCAAACGGAGTTCCATATGCAAAGACCCACGCAAAGACCCAAACGGAGTTCCATACGCAAAGACCCAAACGGTGTTCCATATGCAAAGACCCAAACGGAGTTCCATACGCAAAGACCCAAACGGAGTTCCATACGCAACGACCCAAACGGAGTTCCATACGCAAAGACCCAAACGGTGTTCCATACGCAAAGACCCAAACGGAGTTCCATACGCAAAGACCCAAACGGAGTTCCATACGCAAAGACCCAAACGGATTTCCATACGCAAAGACCCAAACGGAGTTCCATACGCAAAGACCCAAACGGAGTTCCATACGCAAAGACCCAAACGGAGTTCCATACGCAAAGACCCAAACGGATTTCCATACGCAAAGACCCAAACGGAGTTCCATACGCAAAGACCCAAACGGAGTTCCATACGCAAAGACCCAAACGGAGTTCCATATGCAAAGACCCAAACGGAGTTCCATACGCAAAGACCCAAACGGAGTTCCATACGCAAAGACCCAAACGGAGTTCCATACGCAAAGACCCAAACGGAGTTCCATATGCAAAGACCCACGCAAAGACCCAAACGGAGTTCCATACGCAAAGACCCAAACGGAGTTCCATACGCAAAGACCCAAACGGAGATCCATACGCAAAGACCCAAACGGAGTTCCATACGCAAAGACCCAAACGGAGTTCCATACGCAAAGACCCAAACGGAGTTCCATACGCAAAACCCAAACGGAGTTCCATACGCAAAGACCCAAACGGATTTCCATACGCAAAGACCCAAACGGAGTTCCATATGCAAAGACCCAAACGGAGTTCCATACGCAAAGACCCAAACGGAGTTCCATACGCAAAGACCCAAACGGAGTTCCATATGCAAAGACCCAAACGGAGTTCCATACGCAAAGACCCAAACGGAGTTCCATACGCAAAGACCCAAACGGAGTTCCATACGCAAAGACCCAAACGGAGTTCCATACGCAAAGACCCAAACGGAGTTCCATACGCAAAGACCCAAACGGAGTTCCATACGCAAAGACCCAAACGGAGTTCCATACGCAAAGACCCAAACGGAGTTCCATACGCAAAGACCCAAACGGAGTTCCATACGCAAAGACCCAAACGGATTTCCATACGCAAGACCCAAATGGAGTTCCATATGCAAAGACCCAAACGGAGTTCCATACGCAAAGACCCAAACGGAGTTCCATACGCAAAGACCCAAACGGAGTTCCATATGCAAAGACCCAAACGGAGTTCCATATGCAAAGACCCAAACGGAGTTCCATACGCAAAGACCCAAACGGAGTTCCATACGCAAAGACCCAAACGGAGTTCCATACGCAAAGACCCAAACGGGGTTCCATACGCAAAGACCCAAACGGTGTTCCATACGCAAAGACCCAAACGGTGTTCCATACGCAAAGACCCAAACAGTGTTCCATATGCAAAGACCCACGCAAAGACCCAAACGGAGTTCCATACGCAAAGACCCAAACGGTGTTCCATATGCAAAGACCCAAACGGAGTTCCATATGCAAAGACCCAAACGGAGTTCCATACGCAAAGACCCAAATGGAGTTCCATACGCAAAGACCCAAACGGAGTTCCATATGCAAAGACCCAAACGGATTTCCATACGCAAAGACCCAAACGGAGTTCCATATGCAAAGACCCAAACGGAGTTCCATACGCAAAGACCCAAACGGTGTTCCATATGCAAAGACCCAAACGGAGTTCCATATGCAAAGACCCAAACGGATTTCCATACGCAAAGACCCAAACGGAGTTCCATATGCAAAGACCCAAATGGAGTTCCATACGCAAAGACCCAAACGGTGTTCCATATGCAAAGACCCAAACGGAGTTCCATATGCAAAGACCCAAACGGAGTTCCATATGCAAAGACCCAAACAGAGTTCCATACACAAAGATCCAAACGGAGTTCCATACGCAAAGACCCAAACGGAGTTCCATACGCAAAGACCCAAACGGAGTTCCATACGCAAAGACCCAAACGGAGTTCCATACGCAAAGACCCAAACGGAGTTCCATACGCAAAGACCCAAAAGGAGTTCCATACGCAAAGACCCAAACGGTGTTCCATACGCAAAGACCCAAACGGTGTTCCATACGCAAAGACCCAAACGGTGTTCCATACGCAAAGACCCAAACGGAGTTCCATACGCAAAGACCCAAACGGAGTTCCATACGCAAAGACCCAAACGGAGTTCCATACGCAAAGACCCAAACGGTGTTCCATACGCAAAGACCCAAACGGTGTTCCATACGCAAAGACCCAAACGGTGTTCCATACGCAAAGACCCAAACGGTTTTCCATACGCAAAGACCCAAACAGAGTTCCATACGCAAAGATCCAAACGGAGTTCCGTACGCAAAGACCCAAACGGTGTTCGATTAAATTCCCAACCAACATGGCTCCCGGTACATGCCCTCTATTCATTTGAATGTTGTCATTTGGCCAACAGTCCAATATTCTAGAACACCGCTGTGTGTACATATTACACGTTTTGGACTACAATAGACGCTTAACTCTGCACGTTCTCTGGTTTGTAAAGATGTACACATATACTAAAACCCAACCTGAATTGCCACACTGTCTGCTGAAAGTAGCTCCCAAAAGTAATAATTGGGCGAGTGTGGATATTGAAGTGAAAGAAAGTGAATCATCAATGTTATAAATTACGGTTAAACTGTCAATGTCTAGTGAATCTCTGTTTTCATTTCAACAATTGACTATCCGTGATGTGCTAGATGCCTTGCTTAAGATTGATGTGAAGAAAAAAAATCCACTGGGGCTCATATGGTTTATCCATTTCTGCTGCAGCTCTCTGATGGTGTCCGTATTGATCATGTCCCTGCTTACAAATATCTGGGCATCTGGATAGATGAAAAGCTGTCTTTTAAAACCATATTGAGGAATTAATTAAGAAGCTGAGAATACAAATGGGCTTCTTTTATAGAAATAGTTCCTGCCTCTTGTCAAATAGTAGAAAGCAGATTTATTTAGTTGACGTTCCTATCAGTCCTAGACTTTGGTGACATGAACACAGCTGCAACTTCATTAAAGCTGTTAGATGCAGTTCATCATAGTGTACTGCGCTTTATTACTGGCGCCAATTGTAGTACTCATCACTGCATTCTCTACCAGAAAGTTGGTTGGCCCTCATTGATGTCACAATGAAAACATTGCTATGTTTTCATTTATAAAGCCATTTCACAAAAAGTCCCACTGTACCTAATATCTTTACTTAACTTTAGACATGAGTTACCACACCCGTTCCCAGGGATGGTGAACTCTGGAAATTCCTTTGTTCTCTACTGAGTGAGGTAAATCAGCTTTTAGTTTTCTTGCACCTTATTTGTGGAACAATCTTGAACGTGTTCTTAACTGTCATGTTCCGGTGCCTCTAGGGCAATTCTGATTGAGGACCTGACTGATGAATATGTTTGTTTTTTTATGACTGTTTTTCTCTCTGCTTTTATTTTGTATTTATATGGATGTGTGTATTTTCTGTAATTTATGTAAATCAGTAAAAGAGACATTGGTCTCAGTATGTCAAAAAAACAACAACAAAAATGTTGAAATCAACTAGGCTAGATAACTTCAAGTCTGGTTGTGCATGTGGCAAAGGCATGAGTACTGCCTGTTTGTTTACTCCAGTTGCTAGGCAACCCAACTCACCTGGTGAGTGGGAGTACAGCTACAATCAGAAGGGACTTTTTCGTACCAGGTTAGGATCATTTATACAGCAGGTTAGGTTAATTAAAGTGGCAGGTTATGAGACTTAGGTTAAGGTTAGGAAAAGGGTTAAGCGTAAATCATAGTCCGTAGACACGGAGACAGAATAGTCCGCCATCCCATTGCCACCATGATAGGCCTAAGAAGACACAGTGGCAGAATAAATTCAACCACACCTTTGTCTCATCACAAAACCGGAGAGCAACATCTGTCCGGTGAAGTCCACAAAGCATTTTGCCTGTAAGAAACAGTTACATGACATACAGCATGGTTAAGCAAGTGAATGTTTCCAACATTTTCGGACTACTAAACATCTATTGATTTAGAACACCGGAGAGTTACCACAAGTTGCAAAGAAAACAGGAGCTGCCTCCACTATTCCAGCACCATTTCAACTTAAACATTTCAAAATAATCAAATCACATATTGCTTAGTGTAATACAGTGACAACTAAAAGATAAGGAGAAAAAATGTTGTCCAATCAACGTAAGCTAAATATGATGTGGCTTGTCCATGGTTGTGATTTGTGTGTGCGTGCAAGTAGAAAGAAAACACATTTTGACTCCCCCTACTTGTAGAGAAACGCCAATGACTTTCATGTTGCCAAAACGATCTATGACTCTGTCATATAGTACATGCTTTTAGTTTTTGTTGTCCTAGGCTACCTGGCTAAAATACCTGCTCGCTATCTTAACTTATTTTCATAGGCAACAATGTGCCAGTCCAGCTAGTTAACATTAGCCTACTACATCTACAGTAGCTGCATATTGAACTTCCATCCTCTCAGGCCAGGGGCACAATGTATGAATTTATGGTTGGATCAGAATAGTCGTTATAATCGTTGGCCAGTATGGAGGATTAAGTAAAACCACAAGTCCAAATCCCTATCTCCATCCATGGCTAATTTAGGAATGTGATGATTTTAGCTAGCTAGCTAGCCACCGAAGCACAACAAGATGCAAAAATGTGAAACAATTCTGTAAATGGCGATCTGTTTTTGATGTGGTGTGAAGTTAAATCCAAACTGGCTTCCTATGACTTCTGTTCCACAAGGCAACCAAAAAGAAGGCACTGGCTGTCGTTGGCGAACCCTCCCACCCTCTATACCCTCAGTTCGAGAGGCTTTCTTCGGGCCGGTGCTTCAGAACGCCCATGGCCAAGAAGAATGTGTTCAAACATTAATTTGTTCCTTATGCTGTTGGACTACTAAAAAAGTGAAGTAAATTATATTGGTATCTGGACGTATCTATCTAGTGCAGTTGGGACAGTGGTTGTTGTGAGTGAATGTATTAATGTCCTCTGTTGTTGTGTATGCAACATGATGCACTGACTGGTTTAAATGTGTATGATGTGAGAATGTATGTGTATGTGATTGTTTTGATGAAGGTGATGCCAAAGAAATATGGCCATCCTGGATGGACAATAAAGTTTTATTCAATGACACCTTTTTTTGGTGTGCCAGGACTATTTACAGTTGAGATCACTCAGTTTAGCTCATCGGTGATTGGCTGTTATTTTATTAAATATTTTTGGTCAATTCTTGGTGGAAGCCTTGCTTCCCTTGGCATCAATGAGAACACACCACTGATTGTGACATAGCTACGCAGCTCTGAGACCAACATCCAAGGGGAATGGCCCAAGAACGCACCTCCCCACAATTCCTAACCAACAAGTCTCCAGTAGGCAGTCTCTATACATTTGAATTTGTTGACAGTTAGAGAATTTGCTGGAGCTGCACTGAGAATTCGAAAAGTATGAATGTCAACAGTACAATATTCTAGAACACTGCTGTGTGTACCCATACAATACTCTGATAGACCCTTTAGGAGTTGATGTAAGCCTTAAAGTAAATAAGATGTTTTCATTGTCACATAATGTAGGCAACACCAGATAGGTGCAATGAAATGTGTTGTTTTACAGTGCCCCTGGAGCAAATTAGGGTAAGTGCCTTGCTCAAGGGCACATTGACTGAGGTTTCACCTTGTTGGCTCAGATATTTAAACCAGCAACATTTCAATTGCTGGCCCAACGCCCTAACTGCTAGGCTACCTGCCGCCCTAAAGTGCCCTAGCCCTTGTACTACATACACTGCCCTGTGCTGTTCTGTGCCAATTATTATGAATCTTCAGCATTATTAAAACACCTAAACTGTAATAGAGTACCACAGTATGAGTCATAATACTCATGGTTATCAAAACGTCACACCAGGGTAAGCCTATGTGAAACACAGACCTTATTTTAAGTGCTTCTAAAGTTCTTGTGCAATTTTTATATAAAGGCTGCATTGAGGTTTTTCTTTCATTATTTTAGGCTTTCTGACATTAGTGCGTAAACCTAATATTTAGGGCCTAACTGTAGGCATGCCAAATAGCCTACATGCCAATCGCCAAATGCTTTTGGTTAAACAGGTTGATCCACAGAGACAATAACAGAAAAAGCTGCAAAAATGGAGAGTTGAAAATAAAGAGAAGGGAGGGTCAGAAAAGTAACTTAATGTTTGAGAAAGTTTTGGTGAAGTGATTAATGAGGATGACTGCAGTGCCAATGTTATGTGTGACGATTGTGAGGTGCTGTAGACTACAAATTCTACAGTCACAAGATGGGACTTCATATAAGGCCTATGGCACTTCAAGGGAACTGTAGCCAACTGTTAGGATGGGTTAAATGGGAACTGAAATCTGGACATTGAATGAAGGTCTATAACTTTTCACATAGCCTTACCATTAACTCCTGCATAATTAAGCATGTCTTACAGTAATATGATACGCCACATTTAGGCTACAGAGAAGAAATCAGATTTCCTTCAACATCTTCAGAGAATGCAAATGCTCAGTTAGACAGGCCTACCATCTGTATAGGTGATATCTGTATTAGCATTATAAAAGCTGATAGTATTTCAACCACAAAATATGCACCCATGCCAAACTGAAATATTTTAAGAAACGTGTCATTTTCAAAGCTTTCTATTTCCGTACAACCGGTCAAGCTGATGTCATTTGACATTTTACACAGAACACTTTCCTGAGTTATTGCATTTTGTCCCCATCCCTAAACGTCTTTTATTCTGGTGAGAAAGGGTTCATTTAGTCTTCTAGGGCAACAGAAAATGACAGAAGAGAAGCTGCATGTATATAATTATACGACCTGGTCTCAAAGCATCTTGTATTATTTGTACACATATTATTTTAACACACTACGCCGCCAGGGACTCAAATCCTGCAGTGCCAGACGTGTCCCCCTGCTTAAGCCAGTACATGTCCAGGCCCGTCTGAAGTTTGCTAGAGAGCATTTGGATGATCCAGAAGAAAATTGTGAGAATGTCTTATGGTCAGATGAAACCAAAATATAACTTTTTGGTAAAAACTCAACTCGTCGTGTTTGGAGGACAAAGAATGCTGAGTTGCATCCAAAGAACACCATACCTACTGTGAAGCATGGGGGTGGAAACATCATGCTTTGGGGCTGTTTTTCTGCAAAGGGACCAGGACGACTGATCCGTGTAAAGGAAAGAATGAATGGGGCCATGTATCGTGAGATTTTGAGTGAAAACCTCCTTCCATCAGCAAGGGCATTGAAGATGAAACGTGGCTGGGTCTTTCAGCATGACAATGATCCCAAACACACCGCCCGGGCAATGAAGGAGTGGCTTCGTAAGAAGCATTTCAAGGTCCTGGAGTGGCCTAGCCAGTCTCCAGATCTCAACCCCATAGAAAATCTTTGGAGGGAGTTGAAAGTCCGTGTTGCCCAGCAACAGATCCAAAACATCACTGCTATTGTGGAGATCTGCATGATGATGATGATGATGGTGGTCTGCTTGAAACATGTTGGTATTACAGACTCAGACATGGAGAGGTTGAAAAAGTCAGTGAAGACACTTGCCAGTTAGTCAGCTCATGCTCGGTGTACATATCCTGGTTATCCGTCTGGCCCTACAGCCTTATGAATGTTGACCTGTTTAAAGGTCTTACTCACATCGGCTGCAGAGAGCGTGATTATACAGTCATCCGGAACAGCTCATGCTCTCATGCATGTTTCAGTGTTACTTGCCTCGAAGCGAGCGTAGAAGTAATTTAGCTCATCTGGGCGGCTCGTGTCACTGGGCAGCTCTCGGCTGTGCTTCCCTTTGTAGTCTGTAATAGTTTGCAAGCCCTGGATTAAGGTTAAGGTTAGGATTTAGGTTAAAAGATTAAGGTTAAGGGAAGGGTTAATTTATATGCTAAGTAGTTGAAAAGTAGCTAAAAAAAGTAGTAATTAGTTGCAAAGTTTTTTTATTGGTCATAAACTCAATTTTGAAAGTTGTCCAAGATTTGAGCATGCAACATTTGAGTTGCTAGACGTTTGCGTTATACGAGACCAGGCTGAACTATAGACAAGTTGATGAACAAATAAGATACCAAAATGTTGGAATTTATAGGCAGAAACATATCTAAATCAGATTTTTTTTTATCCTGCACCTCCAGTCAAAAAAAAACGTTCCGCCGTTTCTGACTGTAGCCTATAGCATTTTTTCTATATTAGCGGGTCGTGTGTGAGCCTCAGATTTTCACTTGATCACATATGGTTGTGGTTGTGGATGGGTTATTAGCAATTGTGGGCAGCTGCAGGTGAACAAACAGCTGACTATGTGTAACAGTATAACTTTAGACCATCCCCTCGCCCATACCCGGGCACAAGCCAGGGACCCTCTGCACACATCAACAACAGTCACCCACGAAGCATCGTTACCCATCACTCCACAAAAGTCGCGACCCTTTCAGAGCAAGGGGAACCACTACTTCAAGGTCTCAGAGCAAGTGAAGTCACTGATTGAAACGCTATTTAGCGCGCACCACCGCTGACTAGCTAGCCGTTTCACATCCGTTACACTCACCCCCCTTTTGACCTCCTCCTTTTCCACAGCAACCAGTGATCCGGGTCAACAGCATCAATGTAACAGTATAACTTTAGACCGTCCCATCGCCCATACCCGGGCACAAACCAGGGACCCTCTGCACACATCAACAACAGTCACCCATGAAGCATCTTACCAATCGCTCCACAAAATCCACGGCCCTTGCAGAGCAAGGGGAACCACTACTTCAAGGTCTCAGAGCAAGTGAAGTCACCGATTGAAACGCTATTTAGCGCGCACCACCGCTGACTAGCTAGCCGTTTCACATCCATTACACATGCACCACTAGGAGGTATGGCTACACGAGAAGAGCTGGAGATTAACTCCAGTTATACATTAACTCCAAGAAACAGTGTGGACTTTATTGTGTTGGGAAAGTTTGCTTTCTGTGTTGCACTGAAGAAATCCCCTCACAATGGCCCTCTGCCAAAGGTCATATTTGCTCAGTTCTTCTATTTCTATTTGGTTTGTTTTACATAGACTTTGGAGACGTCATATTAGTACCTCATTAATTTAGTCTGGGGCCGCAAGGCAAGGCAAAAAAACAAACAAATTCATGTGATATTGCAAAACGGTATGGATCTAAAGATAGGCTACATTATAGATTGACCATCTATCAGGCTATTATCAAATAAAACCAAGAGAAGAGCCAATAGTGTTAGTGGTTGGGTCAGCCAGTTGGACTGTGCAGTGGGTAAATGACCTTTGTGTTAAATCTCCAGCTCATCAGTGCTTGTTTGAACCCACACAAAAGGAAGATATAGATGGTGTGACACTTTTTGAAGGATTTTTCGCCAGGATTTCTGTAGGATATTCCATATTCGGTCTAGTGAACAGATGTTCGCTATGATAACCTTGTGCTATCTACACATTCAGTCAAAGATCAACCGTGACAAGATCTATCACAAAAAAAGTTTTTAACACTTTAGCCCAAGACATGCTCTGACAGTAGTGGAGTGACTAAGTATAAAAGAAGACAGACTGATTTTGAGCAGCTTAATCTGTTTTAGCCTATAGGCTAAAGGGGAATCAAGAACATTTGAGTTAAATTCAAATAATTCTTGGCTATTCAGCTGTATTGTTGCCTGCCCTTAATTGTATTCACAAGAAATAAAGACAGACCTATTATGCATTAATTGTAACCTGTCTTTTCTCCAGAGTACATCTGAACACTCTTCAAATGTTCAAAAGAGAAACCATGGGGGAGATGTTTGAACCTGAAAGGGTCGTTACATTATGAATCACATAAGAAGAGTATTGGTGAAACTGTGAGTTATATAATATATATTTGATAGTCTTTACTTATACAAATTAGAACATTAATATCTATATAGATCTATGTCAGTAATATAGATATTCTTATTCACCATAAATATTCGAAAGAAAATCTTTGACACAGTGCAGTGAGTGGCACAGTTATCTTTGAGTAAAATAAATGACGAAAACGACACATTTGGTGACGCAATGGGATTATGTGTATGCTGATCCAGAAGGAAGTGACGACAAAAGCGGCCACCACAAAATGTTCGTTCGCATCCCCTGAAATTATTTTCGAGGCAACGTTATACAGGTAAGTTAGGTGGCAACAGTAGCTTTTCCACAAACTGGACGTTGCGCGGAGAGACAAGTATTTATGTAGCACAACCTAAGAGGAGAGTCGCCTTATGTGATCAACTCGTCGTTTACAAGCCTATTATATGCGACTTTGACGACGCTCACATTAGATTTTTTTTGTTGTTGTTCGCGATTCATCACTAGACGGAATGCCCATGTGTCCAGGTTGAAGTAGCTAACGTTAGCTACAGTAGCTAGCCTGGAGAGCTGTGGACACCGGGTCTGGCTTTTATAGGCTATCATCAGTGGTTTGCAAATTGCGTAATGACTATCATTTATGTAACTATCCAGTTGAGCACAGTCTGACGTTGAACTGGTGTATTTAGCTATCTTATTCGCAGTGACATAACATTTGCAGGGTATGAACAGTTGGAATAAGTGATACATTTCTTAGATTTGCGGTGGGTGGAAAATGGCTGGCTTGCTAGCTAGCTAGCGAGATGTTTTTTTAAAATGTTTTTCTTTCAGCAATGTATCACTACAACAACGTTATTATAGCATAAACGTTGAGACACGGGAACAGTTGTAGCAAGTCATCGCGTTGATATAAATGTATACATTTGTGTCAAGTTTGCTAGTCGTGTTGGCATGAACTGCCTGGCCCGGGCATTTACAAGGTCAATTAGAGAAAAAAGCTCGGATGGGAAAGCCCAAGGTTAATTTCGTAACGGGTTCAATTTATATCTGTATTTGTGACAATGATTTCCCTTTGTAGCCAATTCAATTGCAGTAATTACATTTGGTAACAGAATCTTACGTTTTTATCACCTAATAAACCACATAGCTATCAGTAAAAAACGCGAAATAGTTGGAAGGTTTTAGTTCACACAAGTAAAGGTAGATTATCATCCCTGCATGAGGGAGAGAAATGAGAAAATATCTAAAGCTATGTGGGTTTTTGGTAACAGAATTAAAGGGATACTTCGGGATTTTGGCAATGAGGCCAGTCATCTACTCCTCACGAGTCCGATGAACTCGTGGATACCATTTTTCTGTCTCTGTGTCCAGTATGAAGGTAGTTTCATGATCCAATGCTAACTACCGTTAGCGCAATGAATGGAAGTCTATGGGTATATAGACTTTCAGTCATTGCGCTATCGCTAGTCAGCAATTGTGCTAGTTAGGATCTTCCTTCAAACTGCACGCAGATCAATAACATGGTATCCATGAGTTCTGACTCTGGGGAAGTAGATAAAGAGCCTCATTGTCAAAACCCCAAAGTATTCCTTTAAGGTCCAGGGCAATATTTCTTCAATGTACACAAGGCAATTTCTCAATAACTAAATATAGAATTGTTATTAGTTGGCAGGGGTCTAAAGCATTATGTTTTGATGTATTCCCAGTACCTATTTAAAGGGATATTTAGGCAATGAGGCCTCTTTATCTAACTCGTGGATACCATTTTTAATGTCTACGTACAGCATGAAGGACCTTGGTGGTAGTTTTGCGAGCCAATCCTAACTAGCGTTTGCGCAATGACTCGAAGTCTATGGTATCTGCTATCATACTAGCAAATACAATAGACTTGAATGGAAATCAATGGTAGGGTTTCCCAAACTCGGTCCAAAAATCTAAATCTTTGCTTATTCCTAAGTTTTAGGATGGAAAATCTTTGAAGTAGTTATATATGCTGTAATTTCTCAAATATAGACTCCTAACTTTCATTTGACACCAGCTTTAACATGCTCCCATGAACTTCACATGTGCTTTTCAATTAACGGTGTGTTTTGCGATCTCAACCCGCTTCAGATGCTGACAGACTTGGGTGGGGCTGTTTTGGATGACACGCAGTGAAATAACAGAGCTATATCCTGAGAAGATCTTATCTACTCAACCTAGGGATTCAGAACACAATGACCAAGCCCGACTCAAAGAGGAGCAGCGTGGCTCTTGTCACTGGCAAACCTGCCAATTCTGCAGAGGAGCAGGTCAATAATGGCTCATCTGACCCTTCAGTGTCCGGTTCTCCCCACCACGCATTGACCCCGGCGACTCCAACCAAACACAAATCTGCTAAACAAGTCTCCCGAGACAACCTTTCTAGACGAAACACGGAGTCTGAAGTATTCGACGATGGAACCAACACCTTTTTCTGGTGAGTGCTGCTGATCAATGGCAGGTCATTTTATTCTCCCAAACTCAAGGCTGTCATTGTTGGCTATTGACGTGACAGTGCCTGGGGCTCTTTAGAAGGTGACAGCTCTGCCTTTTATGTGGGCTATGAATTCAAGGTTAATTGTAGATTTGTCACATGCCACTGGAATACAAGCTCAGACAGGTTTTTCATGCCCCCATATTTTTGTGATGGACATTGAGTATTTTTGGTGAGACAGATCTTTTGTCTCTCTTAAACTGAAAGAGACATGCCTAAAAAGTTACCTACCATTATCTCCGATTGTGAAATGTGAGTTCAATAAAAAAAACTAGAGCTTTTTTTAAACACTCAAAAGTGAGTATGGACCAGAATGAGGCTCTCCTCTCTAACTCCTCTCTAACAATTAGTAGCAGTATGCAAATCAGAGAGACAGATTAACAGCTCTTTCACAGATGTGATTTGGATCAAATCTAAAATAAAATGATATTTGTCACATGCGCCAAATAAAACGTGTGTAGACTTAACTGTGAAATGCTTACTTATGAGCCCTCTCCAACAACGGAGAGTAAAATAAATTATAATAAAATAAAATGGTAACACAAGGAATAAAATGCACACGCTGGAGCTATATACAGGGAGTACCAGTACCAGATCAATGTGCAGGGGTATGAGGTATTTGAGGTAGATTTGTACATGAAGGCAGTGTAAAGTGACGAGGCATCAGGATAGATAAGAGTCAAATGAAGAACGGCGTTGCAGCAGCATATGATAAGTGTGTATTCAAAGTATTTGTGCCACTTGACTTATTCCACATTTTGTTGTTACAGCCTGACTTCAAAATTGATGACATATTTTTTTTCTCACCCCCATCTGCACACAATACCCCATAATGACAAAGTGAAAATAATTTTCAATGAATTTGCTAAAATGTTTAACAACATAAATACAGAAATATCTAAACTATGTAAGTATTCAAACCCGTGAGTCAATACTTTTTGTAGAAGCACCATTGGCAGTGATCACAGCTGTGAGTCTTTCTGGACAAGTCTCTAAGAGCTGTCTACACCTGGATTGTGCAACATTTGCCCATTTTATTCATTTCAAATTTCCTTCAGCTCTGTGTGAAATTAGTTTTGATTTAGATTGGACTATTATCGTGCACATGTCTTGAAATGGGGGCAGGGGAAACAATACATGTCATCTGTGCACTTAAATAGCAAATAGAGGATGCTTTTCTTGTGGTTTATTTTCACGACAACTAGGTAGGCTATACTCATGTTGTAAAGATAAGCAATGTGATTTAATATTTGCTCAATATTAGGAAAGTTGAGAAATCAACATAGTAGGCCTCGTCTATAGAATTCTGATGGGACCCTCTTTTTAAGAGGCCATCACTGTTTTCTCATGCAATTGCATAGCCTTTTTGATTACGTTTACATTGATGTCAGTGATTAGAAGGACAATAGAGTGCTGAGTACCAGGCAGGTAACAAGTTTGGTAGGCTACTAATGCCCATCGGCAGCATCCAAGCTTTGAGAAGTCTGATTACCGTGACAAAACAGTCACATGGAATTTGACTGCCTTCATGACTTGTGACCGGCGGTGTGTCAGTAATACAGTCACCGCCCTACGCCTGGCACCTACCACTATACCCCGTTCACAGGCACTTCAATATTTTGTCTTGCCCATTCACCCTCAATGGTACACTTACACAATCCATGTCTCAATTTCTCGAGGCTTAAAAAGCCTTCTTTAATCTGTCTCCCCCCCTTTCTTATACACTGATTTTGAAGTTTATTGAATAATTGACTTCAATAAGGGATGATAGCTTTCACCTAGTCAGTCTGTCATGGAAAAAGCAGGTGTATTTTGTATATCTCTGATATGCATGGGAATAATATATTTTATAACTGTTTACATACACCTTAGACAAATGTTTAAACTCAGTTTGTCACACTTCCTGACATTTAATCCTAGTAAAAATTCCCTATTTTAGGTCAGTTAGGATAACCACTTATTTTAATGTGAAATGTCAATAATAGTAGTGATTTATTTCAGCTTTTATTTATTTCATCACATTCCCAGTGGGAACACACTTCATTAGTATTTGGTAGCATTGCCTTTTAAATTGTTTAACTTGGGTCAAACATTTCAGGTAGCCTTCCACAATCTTCCCACAATAAGTTGGGTGAATTTTGACCCATTCCTCCTGACACAGCTGGGGTAACTGAGTCAGGTTTGTAAGCCTCCTTGCTAACACACGCTTTTTCAGTTCTGCCCACAAATGTTCTATGGGATTGTGGTCAGGGCTTTGTGATGGCCACTCCAATATTGAATTGGAAGCACAGAATCGCCTAGAATGTTATTGTATGCGTTAACATTTCCCTTCACTCTTAACTACGAGGCCTAGCCCGACCCATGAAACAGCCCCAGACCATTATTCCTCTACCACCGAACTTTACAGTTGGCACTATGCATTGTGGCAGGTAGCGTTCTCCTGGCATCCGCCAAACCCAGAGAAGTCCGTCAGACTGCCAGGAATGGCTAAACTTTCAACAGAGAAGAAGAATATCTCTTCAAGGCTACACATTCAGTCTGCAGTTGTATATGTACAATACTCTAGGAAACTCGACCGAAGAAGAGCGAGAAGAACAATTTCCTCTAACGAACCGAGCCTGTGAACCACCGTTGGTATATCTGGAAGACCTAACCAGACACTTTCTGTCAAATTACTCCACAGATGGACCGGCAATTTCAACACACAAAAAAGGTGTACAATTGTAAATACAGTGGCTTGCAAAAATATTCACCCCCTTGGCATTTTTCCTATTTTGTTGCCTTACAACCTGGAATTAAAATGTATTTTTTTTGTGGGTTTGTATCAATTCATTTACACAACATGCCTACCACTTTGAAGATGCAAAATATTTTTTCTTATTGTGAAATAAACAAGAAATCTCCGCTGTGGTGCTTTGCAGCTCCTTCAGGATTATCTTTGGGCTCTTTTGTTGCCTCTGAATAATCTCTTTGCCTGGTCTGAGTTTTGGTGGGCAGCCCTCACTTGGCAGGTTTGTTGTGGTGCCATATTCTTTCATTTTTTTTTTTTAAATGATGGTTTTAATGGTGCTCTGTGGGATGTTCAAAGTTTGATGTTTTTAAATAACCCAACCTTGATCTGTACTTCTCCACAACTTTGTCCCTGACCTGTTTGGAGAGCTCCTTGGTCTTCATGGTGCCCCTTGCTTAATTTCATGGTGCCCCCCTTATTTCACTGTAGAGCCTCTAGCCCTGCTCAATATGCCTTAACCAACCATGTTGTTCCACCTCCTACATATGCGATGACATCACCTGGTTTAAATGTCTGTAGAGACTAGAGGTCGACCGATACCGATTTATTGGAGGACCAAAAAAAGCTTATTTTTGGATTTATTTATTCGTAATAATGACGATTACAACAATATTGAATGAACTATATTTTAACTATAAATATTGAACTGAACTATAAATATTTTAACTTAATATAATACATCAATAAAACTCAATTTAGCCTCAAATAAATAATGAAACATGTTCAATTTGGTTTAAATAATGCAAAAACAGTCTTGGAGAAGTAAAAGTGCAATATATGCCATGTAAAAAAGCTAACGTTTGAGTTCCTTGCTCAGAACATGAGAACATATGAAAGTTGGTGGTTCCTTTTAACATGAGACTTCAATATTCCAAGGTAAGAGGTTTTAGGTTGTAGTTAATATAGTATTTATAGGACTATTTCTCTCTACCATTTATATTTCATATACCTTTGACTATTGGATGTTCTTATAGGCACTATAGTATTGCCAGTGTAACAGTATAGCTTCCGTCCCTCTCCTCGCCCCTACCTGGGCTCGAACCAGGAACACATCGACGACAGCCACACTCGAAGCAGCGTTACCCATCGCTCCACAAAAGCCGCGGCCCTTGCAGAGCAAGTGGAATAACTACTCCAAGTCTCAGTGAGTTATGTTTGAAACTCTAGTAGCGCACACCCAGCCAACTAGCTAGCCATTTCACATCGGTTACACCAACCATTAGGCTAATAGGCTTGAAGTCATAAACAGCTCTGTGCTTGCGAAGAACTGCTGGCAAAGCGCACGAAAGTGCTGTTTGAATGAATGCTTACGAGCCTGCTGCTGCCTACCATCGCTCAGTCAGACTGCTCTATCAAATCAGACTTAATTATAACATAACACACAGAAATACGAGCCTTTGGTCATTAATATGGTTGAATCCAGAAACTATCATTTCGAAAACAAAACGTTTATTCTTTCAGTGAAATACGGTTCGGTATTTTATCTAATGGGTGGCATCCCTAAGTCTAAATATTCTTGTTACATTGCACAACCTTAAATGTGATGTCATAATTATGTAAAATTCTGGCAAATTAGTTTGCAATGAGCCAGGCTGCCCAAACTGTTGCATATACCCTGACTGAGAAATGACACAATTTCACCTGGTTAATATTGCCTGCTAACCTGGACTTCTTTTAGCTAAATATGCAGGTTTAAAAATATATACTTCTGTGTATTGATTTTATGAAAGGCGGCCTCCCGGGTGTCACAGTGGTTAAGGGCGCTGTGCTGCAGCGCCAGCTGTGCCATCAGAGACCCAGGCTCTGTTGTAACCGGCCGCAACCTGGAGGTCCGTGGGGCGGCGCACAATTGGCCTAGCGTCGTCCGGGTTAGGGAGGGTTTGGCAGGTAGGGATGTCCTTGTCTCATCGCGCACCAGCAACTCCTGTGGTGGGCCAGGCGCAGTGCGCACTAACCAAGGTTGCCAGATGCACGGTGTTTCCTCCAACACATTGGTGCGGCTTGCTTGCGCGCTGTGTTTAAAAAGCAGTGCGGCTTGGTTATGTTGTGTATCGGGAGACGCATGACTTCCAACCTTCGTCTCTCCCGAGCCCGTACGGGCGTTGTAGCGATGAGACAAGATGGTAGCAACTAAAACAATTGGATACCACGAAATTGGGGAGAGAAAGGGGTAAAAAAAAGTGTGCTTTGGCACACTCTGCCAACCCGGATGTCTTAGCCATGTCTGAATCCTGGCTTGGGAAAACCACCAAAAACCCCAAAATCTCCATCGCTAACTATAACATTTTCCCGCCAATATAGAACTGCCAAAGGGGGCGGTGTTAGCCTGCAGAGTTCTGTATTACTATCCAAGTCTGTACCCAAACAATTTGAGCTTCTACTTCTAAAAATTCACCTTTCCAGAAACAAGTCTCTCACTGTTGCCGCTTGCTTCAGACCTGCCTCAATCTGTGCCCTCGATACCATATGTGAATTGATTGCCTGGCTATTCTTTAAAAGTGCCTTCCTCACCATCTTAAATAAGCATGCCCCATTCAAAAAAATGTAGAGCTAGGAATAGATATAGTCCTTGGTTCACTCCAGACCTGTCTGCCCTTGACCAGCAGAAGAACATCCTGTGGCGTTCTGCATTAGCATCGAATAGCTCCCGTGATATGCAACTTTTCAGGGAAGTTAGCAGAGAGCGGGGATGGTGCTCGATGTACTCAGAGGGCAACATCATGACAACTAGCTTGTCCTGCGTTGCATATGATCGATGCGGTGCCCATTAATTTATCATTGAATCACTGCCTACTTCACCAAACGGGTGATTTAACAAGCGCATTCGTGAAAAATGCACTGTCGTTGCACCAATGTGTACCTAACCATAAACATCAACGCCTTTAAAATCAATACACAAGTATATATTTTTAAACCTGCATATTTAGTTAATGTTGCCTGTTAACATGAATTTATTTTAACTAGGGAAACTGTCACTTCTCTTGCGTTCTGTGCAACAGAGTCAGGGTATATGCAGCAATTTGTGCCGCCTGGCTCGTTGTGAACGCCATTTCTTCCTAACAAAGACAGCCAACTTCGCCAAACGGAGGATGATTTAATAAAAGCACATTCATGAAAAAAGCACAATCGTTGCATGAATGTACCTAACCATAAACATCAATGCCTTTGTTAAAATCAATACACAGAAGTATATATTTTTGTTTTAACCTGCATATTTTTTTAAAAGAAATTCATGATAGCAGGCATTATTAACTAGGCAAATTGTCACTTTTCTTGCGTTCATTGCACGCAGAGTCCGAGTATATGCAACAGTTTGGGCCACATGGCTCATAGCGAACTAATTTGCCAGAATTTTACATAATTATGACATAACATTGAAAGTTGTGCAATGTAACAGCAATATTTAGACTTAGGGATGCCACCCGTTAGATAAAATACGGAACGGTTCTGTATTTCCCTGAAAGAATAAATGTTTAGTTTTCGAAATGATAGTTTCCGGATTTGACCATATTAATGACCTAAGGCTCGTATTTCTGTGTGTTATAATTAAATCTATGATTTGATAGAGCAGTCTGTCTGAGCGGTGGTAGGCAGCAGCAGGCTCGTAAGCATTCATTCATACAGCACTTTCCTGCGTTTTTGCCAGCAGCTCTTCGCAATGCTTGAAGTACAGTGCTGTTTGACTTCAAGCCTATCAACTCCTCAGATTAGGCTGGCAAATACTAAAGTACCTTTTAGAACGTCCAATAGTCAAAGGTGTATATGAAATACAAATGATAAAGAGAGACCTAGTCCTATAATAACTACATCCTAAAACTTATTCTCTGGGAATATTGAAGACTCATGTTAAAAGGAACCACCAGCTTTCATGTTCTGAGCAAGGAACTTAAACGTTAGCTTTTTTACATATTGCACTTTTACTTTCTTCTCTAACACTTTGTTTTTGCATTATTTAAACAAAATTTAACATGTTTCATTATTTGAGACTAAAATAGATGTTATTGATGTATTAAGTTAAAATACATGTTCATGTATTCATGTAATTGTCATTATTTATATATATATATATATATATATATATATATATTATATGTCTCTATATATGAGATTAATCGGTATCTGTTTTTTGTTTTTCTTGGTCCTTCAATAATCGGTATCGGCGTTGAAGAATCATAATCGGTCGACCTCTAGTCATTCTGGCCAAACAGTTCTATTTGCCGCTCAGCAAGGAAGAAGCCACTGCTCCATAACCGGAATTAAAAAGCCAGACTACGGTTTGCAACTGCACATGGGGACAAAGATCTTACTTTTTGAAGAAATATCCTCTGGTCGGATGAAACAAAAATGGAACTGTTTGGCCATAAATTTTTTGGGGAGGAAAAAGAGAGGCTTGCAAGCCGAAGAACACCATCCCAACCGTGAAGCAAGGGGGTGGCAGCATCATGTTGTGGGGGTGCTTTGCTGCAGGAAGGAGTGGTGCACTTCACAAAATAGATGGCATCAGGAGGAAGTAAAATTATGAGGAGATATTGAAGCAACATCGCAAATGGGTCTTCCAAATGGACAATGACCCCAAGTATTCTTCCAAAGTTGTGGAAAAATGGCTTAAGGACAACAAAGTTAAGGTATTGGAGTGGCCATCACAAAGCCCTGACCTCAATCCAATAGGACATTTGTGAGCAGAACTGAAAAAGCGTGTAAGCAAGGAGGCCTACAAACCTGACTCAGTTGCACCAGCTCTGTCCGGAGGAATGGGCCAAAATTCACCCAATTTCTTGTGGAAAGCTACCCGAAATGACGTTTTACCCAAGTTAAACAATTTAAAGGCAATGCTACCAAATACTAATTGAGTGTACTGTATGTGAACTTCTGACCCACTGGGAATGTGGTGAAATAAATAATTATCTCGACTATTGTTCTGACATTTCACTTAAAATAAAGTGGTGATCCTAACTGACCTAAGACAGTAAAAATGTCCTATGATTAAATGTCAGGAATGGTCAAAACTGAGTTTAAATGTATTTGGCTAGGGTGTATGTAAACTTCCGACTTCAACTGTACCCGTCTGCGGTCTATATGAGATCAATGTGACACTTCGATTGCTTGCAGTTGGCCTTTATTGAACTAATTCTGTGACTTCTGAAGGTAATCGGTTGCACCATATCTTATTGAGGGACTTCATTGCGAAAGGGGTGAATACATATGTACGCACCGCTTTTCAGTTAGTTACTTTCTAAAAAATATCTAGAAAATAACTGATCATGTGCAAAGCATTTCCATGACCATAGTTATCAGCTGTATGTGTGATGGTGAAGTCCTTTTTTTTCTTTTCTCATGCTCTTTCTTACATGGCCCTCTCTCTCTTCATTTGGTCTTACAAGCTGTCATATCGGTTTAGTTCACTAGGGACCTTTCATTGCATTGGATTAGTAACCAATAACTCTACTCTGTATGTAATTCTATGTGGTTAGTTAGTTAGCTAGTAAATAATTAAACCAATTTGTGTATCGCTGATTCATTTATGCTAGGGTTCTTGCAGATATCCAAAGATTTTACATAATTCAAAATGAGACTTATAGAAGATAACAATTCCTTGATGGCTGAAATGTAGGCTATATCTTTTAGAGTTAATTCGAAAAAAGGTAACTCATGATACAAACCGAAGTGGAGCCCCAAGATTTCTGATGTGGTAATTGTTACAGGAGTAATTAAACATTGTTTTATCAAATCGATTATCATCATCACATTAATGATAGCCAAAGACATCACACTACCAAGTGAATAGTGCTCTGTGAGATAGTCTAGGCCTTAAAGCTAGTCAATTGGAGTGTGCTGATCTGGTGCCTGCATGGAAGGATGTCCCAGCAAGCTTTTCTCCCCAGTGGTTTGTTGTTAGGCAGGAGTCATACAAAAAGCTCTCTCCTGCCAAATGGATTACAGAGGGGAACAACAAAACCACATGCCTGCTCCATGACTCAACATCACCATCTTGTCATATCAGGCCAATGCGATCTGCATACAACACCTCCTTTATGGCATGCGGCAGCGCTCTTTATTCCCCTCTGTGCTCCATGTGTTTTTATCATTATCCCTTTCCCTCCCCCTCCCTCCATCACTTTACATTTTCAAATCAAGGATACTCTATTGATAGGACATTTTATAAATATTGCCATGGCCAACTCACTTGTTTGACCAGCTTTTCAAAACACTTCATGGCTTCTGACGTGACTGCTTCAGGTGGTAATCATTTAGGCAGGTTACCTTCTCTTCCTTGGGCACATGGACTTTGGTGGTCTGCTTGAAACACCATGTAGGTATTAGACTTGGTCAGGGAGGGGTTGAAAATGTCAGTGAAGACACTTGCCAGTTGGTTCGTACATGCTTTGATTACACGTCCTGGTAATCTGTTTGGCCCCACAGCTTTGAATTTTGACCTGTTTTAAAGGGCTTGCCCACATCGGCTACGGAGAGCGTGATCACGCAGTCGGCCGGAACTGCTGGTGCATTCATGCATGCTTCAGTGTTGATTGCCGCATTTAGCTCGTCTGGTAGATTCGTGTCACTGGGCAGCTCCCGTCTAGGTTTCCCTTTGTAGTCTGTATTAGTTTTCAAACCTTGCCACATTCACTAATATTGACTCACTTCTTGCAGCAGGCATTATAGTTCTCAAAAACAGTGTCAATTTTCTATCTCTCAATCATAAGCCCACGTGCTAATCAGTAGCTAGTTGATCTTTATATTTCAAGTTTAGCCAACTTAGATCTATTTGCTAGCTAACAAGGCAGAACAGTTGAATAGTCATACACACCCTACTGTTTGAATAGCATTCTAGCCTGTCCACTTTGTTCAGATTTGAAATCAAGTGGCTTACCTTATTTCTCACAATGATTGCACATTTATAAGACAGACTTGAGAGGTAGTATAACAGTCTTTGGCTAAAATGCTTCTAGCAGTATGTGGTACGGCAATGCCATGTGTGACAAACTAAGCATTTTTTTTAATCTGTTATTTTACCAGGTAAGTTGACTGAGAACACATCCTCATTTGCACCAACGACGTGGGGAATAGTTCCAGGGGAGAGGAGGGGGGATGAATGAGCCAATTGTAAACTGGGGATTATTAGGTGACCACGATGGTTTGAGGGCCAGATTGGGAATTTAGGTATATGCATTAACATTCCAGAGTAACTACAATGTTGTTAATCCATCCTACTTTATCTCTTAACACAGCCATTGGGTCCTGTGTGGCTCAGTCGGTAGAGCATGGCGCTTGCAACGCCAAGCGTTGGGTATCCGCTGGGGCCACCCATATGTAAAAGTAGTGGCCCCAGCCGACTTGCCATTACATTTGAACTGTTTTAATCATCATTGGCCTCATGGGGAAATCCCTGAGCTGTTTCCTCCTTCTCCGGCAACTGAGTTAGGAAGGGTGCCTGTCTTTGTAGTGACTGGGTGTATTGATACACCATACAAAGTGTAATTAACTGCACCATGCTCAAAGGGATATTCAATGCCTGCTTTTTAAAAAAAAACATTTTTTTACCCATCTACCTATAGATGCCCTTTGTGGAAAACCTCCCTGGTCTTTCAAGCTTAAGCTGTGCTTGAAATCCACTGCTTGACTGAGGAACCTTTACAATTATCAGTATGTGTGAGGTGTAGAGCTGAGGTAGTCATTCAAAAATCATGTTTCACACTATTAATGCACACCGAGTGAGTCCATGCAACTTATTTAGACATTGTTTTACCTCCATGAACTTATTTAGGCTTGTCATAACAAAAGGATTGAATACTTATTGACTCAAGATATTTCAGCTTCTCATTTGTAATTAATTTGTAAACGATAAAAAAAAAAAAATCCACTTTGACAATCTGGGGTATTGTGTATAAGATCAGTGACACAAAATCTCAATTCAATCGATTTTTAAGTTCAGATTGTAACACAAGTTGTAGAAAAAGTCTAGGAGTGTGAATACTTTCTGAAGGCACTGTGTATACAGATCTCTGGTGTAAATAAGAAGGTGCACCCAGCACAGAAGGAGATTAGACCAAAAGGACCACATGAGAACAAGCAGGCATAAACGCCCATTTTTTTTTTATTGCGTTTGGAATATCGCGCTAAAACAAGTCCAAATGAATTCGATATATCGCCTAGCCCTATGCTCACAACGTCTCTCTCAAGAAGGCTGGCAGACAGGCATCGTACCGCTCAATGTCCTCTTCCACCCTTCTCCCTCCTATCGCTCTTTCACACCATTTACCCTATTGAACAACCTCTGACCTACCACTAACATTCCCTCTGAGTTTTTTTCTTTTCCCTGCCCCTACCAGTCTTTTTGGTTAATGTGTGGGTGTGGTAGGTACAGACTTGAAACATGCAATGTGGCCTGTTCATATGTAGCACACTTAACTGTGGAGAAAAGGGAACTCTCTTAAGTGTACTCACACCATTCCTCCATACAGCATCCTAGTTTAACAGCCCAGTATCAGCACGGTGGAAATGAACAATCTGTTGTCATTGAACTGAATTCGCCCAAGAAGCTCAACTCTTTCTTACACACACACACACACACACTGCTCATTGCATGTCCAGCCAATGAATGTTGCTGATTCTTCTTGCCACCCTGTCATTGATTGCCGCTCTCTCTCCTCACCCTCCCTCTCTCTCATTGCAGGAGAGCACATACAGTCACTGTGCTTTTCATTCTCACGTGTGTGTTGGTCTATGTCACTCTGTTGGAGGAGACACCCCAGGATACGACGTACAACACGAAAAGGTCAGCAATTCGGTTACGCACACACAATGTCTCTTCTATAATCTTCTATAATCATGCAGCACGGCGACACACACTTAGTCACGACTGCTTGTGTGAAAGGAATCACTTCCACCTCGAACAGCCAGTCACCTTCAGCCCAGCTGGCTTATAGCACAGTCAGCACAGTCTTTTAGGTTCCTCCTTTATTTTTAGCTTTGGCTGTTCAGTTCTTGAGCACTTTTTTGAAATGTCAAAATAGATATTGCATGGTAATACATGCACAACTCTTACTAAGTTCTGTAGCGTAAAGATGCTGTGAAACCTAGTAAACATCACACTATTATGAAAGAAATGGCCAGCACTCAAGCAAATTAAATATTAATGGCTGTTGGAGAATACATCGAAGATTGCAAGGCATAGATATAATGTAGGAAAAAGCAAGGTATTGACTACTGGATGCTTTGGGGAGCAGAGGACTGTTTATATTCCCACCCCCCTGCTTTGGTACTAGTCATTAACATACAAAACAAAAAAAAGTATATGTTTTGTGACTAAGTAAGAAGAACTTTAAGAGCCTCTGCATGGTCTTAAGCCATTTCAGTGAGTTTTGCGAGCAGAGGAATTTGGCAGCATTGGGGAGTCTTCAGATGGAGGAAGTGTGTTTGCACGCTTGTTTCTGTGTGTAGTGTTGGTGTTACTTAGGAAGGCGTTAACCCCAACCAGCTATTTCTGTTATCTGTACTGACAATCCGATGGTCATTAACGGGATTTGCCGTTGTCAGCGGAGCCCAGCTCGCCTGGGAGATTAGAGCCCACTACAACTTCTTCTTTTCGCCTCTTCAGTCATGTGCACTGACATTTACATTTAAGTCATTTGGCAGACGCTCTTATCCAGAGCGACTTACAAATTGGTGAATTCACCTTATGACATGATGGGTACAGCTAGCATGCCACACGTACTCAGCTTGCCTGGGCCCTGCCCTTAACTTGCCTAGTCTTCCACCTCTAAAACTAGCTCTTTCACCCAACTTGACCTACAGAACAACCTCTAAGGAGGGCTGAAAGTAAAATGATGATTTAATGCTCTTTAGCCAAAACATGGGTCAAATAATGACATTTTAATGCAAACCATGAATTCCAGTCCATGTATATAGATGTCATAATATTCTAAATGTATCTTTTTAGTCATCCTGTGAAGAGGATTGAGCTGTGAGTTTATCATTAGTTGTTCTATTTACTGAAGTCTGCTTGTGTTTTCTACTAGAGGGATTGTGGCCAGCATCCTAGTCTTCCTCTGCTTTGGAGTGACACAAGCCAAAGATGGCCCATTCACCAGACCACATCCAGGTAACACAACCTCCAGCCGCAGTGCAAATACTCTTCACATTTCTGCTTCGTCGTGCTGTTGTACTTCAGTGAATACGAGCCTGCCAAGCCTTTTGATACGTAGGCTAAGTGCATTGACATGGGACACGCTCTCAGCAAAACTACATCCTGTCCAAAGAGACACCGTTAGTGAGTCAACATGGTCACTTTCACACTTTGAAAGAAAAGAGGGATTTAATGCTTTTGAGAAACCGAAAACCTATAATATTCTTCCCAGATATGGCTTGCGGTGAATCGCTGCTTTCAAAGGTGGTGGTGCTGCAGCACTGTGGACATGTCAAACATAAAAAGTTGTCAACTGCTGTGGCAAGCACAGGTGTAAATCAAACTCTGTAATGGAGTATCGCTCTGCGGTCTTATTTTTATATTTCACCTTTATTTAACCAGGTTAGGCCAGTTGAGAACAAGTTGTCATTTACAACTGTGACGTTTGCCAAGATGAAACATAGCAATTCAACACAAACAACAGTTAGACATGGAATTAACAAACCCATTCAATAATACAGTAGAAAAATCTATATACAGTGTGTGCAAATGTAGTAAGATTTAGGGAGGTAAGGCAATAAATAGGCCGTAGTGGTCGACGTAATTACAATTTAGCAATTAAACAGCAGAGTGATGGATGTGCAAGTAGAGATACTGGTGTGAAGAGCAGGTCTGTTCTTCCTCTGAAAATGTCTTCAGTGGGGAGAGAAAGAATGCATGTCTGCTTCTAGATCAATATAGATGTTTGGAGGCACAGCAATGGAGTGGGCCATGAAGACTATCTTGACTGTGTGACGTACATACAGATTACATACACTGCATCAGATTACATTACAATGGAGTGGGCCATGACGACTATCCCGACTGTGTGACATACAGATTACATACACTGCATCAGATTACATTACAATGGAGTGGGCCATTACATACACTGATCGATTACATTATCCCGACTGTGTGACATACAGATTTACATACACTGCATCAGATTACATTACAATGGAGTGGGCCATGACGACTATCCCGACTGTGTGACATACAGATTACATACACTGCATCAGATTACATTACAATGGAGTGGGCCATGACGACTATCCCGACTGTGTGACATACAGATTTACATACACTGCATCAGATTACATTACAATGGAGTGGGCCATGACGACTATCCCGACTGTGTGACATACATACAGATTACATAGGGATTACAATACATCCGCCAAATCCAGATTCGTACGTCGGACTGCCAGATGGTGAAGCGTGATTTGTCACTCCAGATAACACATTTCCAGTGCTCCAGATGGCGGTGAGCTTTACTCCACTCCAACCAATGCTTGCCGTTGCACATGGTGATTTTAGGCTTGTTTGCGGCTTCTCGGTCATGGGAAACCATTTCATGATGCTCCCAACGAACAATTCTTGTGCTGACATTGCTTCCAGAGGCGGTTGGGAACTCGGCAGTGAGTGCTGCAACCGTGGACAGACGATTTTTACACGCTTTCAGCACTCTGCAGTCCCGTTCTGTGAGCTTGTTACCTAACACTTTGCAGTTGAGCTGTTGTTGCTCCTAGACGTTTCCATTTCACAATAACAGCACTTAGAGTTGACCGGGGCAGCTCTAGCAGGGCATACATTTTACGGGTGTGGCTGAAATGGCCAAATCCACAAATTAAGGGGTGTTCACATGCTTTTGTGTGTGTGTATATAGTCTGATCAAAAAGTGTTTCTCTCAAATTTTGTGCACAAATTTGTTTCTATTCCTGTTAGTGAGCATTTCTCCTTTGCCAAGATAATCTATCCACCTGACAGGGGTGGCATATCAAGAAGCTGATTAAACAGCATGATCATTACACAGGTGCACCGAGTGCTGGGGACAATAAAATGCTACTCTAAAATGTGCAGGTGCACACAAGACAATGCCACAGATGTCTGTTTTGAGGGAATTGGCATGCTGACTGCAGGAATGTCCATCAGAGCTGTTGCCAGAGAATTTAATTTTAATTTCTCTACCATTAGTGGCAATATGTTCAACCGCAGATCAAGTGTAACCAAGCCAGCCGAGGACATCCCCTTCTGGCTTCTTCACCTGCGGCATGGTCTGAGACTAGCCAGACAGCTGATGAAACTGTGGGTTTGCACACCAAAGAATTTCTGAACAAACTGTCAGGAACCGTCTCTGGGAAGTTAATCTGCATGCTCGTCATCCCCACCAGGTTCTTGACCTGACTGCTGTTTGGCGTCGTAACCAACTTCAGTGGGCAAATGCTCACTTTCAATGGCCACTGGTACGCCGGAGAAGTGTGCTCTTTACGGATCGATCCTGATTTCAACTGTACCGGGCAGACTGCGTGTGTCGTGCTGGCAAGCAGTTTGCTGATATCAACGTAGGGACCAGAGTGCCCCATGGTGACAGTGGGGTTATGATATGGGTAGGCATAAATTGGACAACGAATTCAATTGCATTTTATCGATTGCAATTTGAATGCACAGAGATACCGTGACGACATGCTGAGGCCCATTGTTGTGCCATTCCTCCATCACATCATGTTTCAGCATAATGCACAGTCCCCATGTTGCAAGGATCTGTACCCGATTGCTGGGAGATTAAAATGTCCTTTCTTCCATGGCCTGCTCACCAGACATGTCACCCATTGAGTACGTTTTGGATGCTCTGGATTGACGTGTACAGCAGCATTTTCCAGTTCCCGCCAATATCCAGCAACTTCACACAGCCATTGAAGAAGAGTGGGACAACATTCCACAGGCCACAATCAACAGCCTGATCAACTCTATGCAAAGGAGATGTGTCGTGCTGCATGAGGCAAATGGTGGTCACACCAGATACTGACTGATCCACGCCCCTACATTATTTATTTATCTGTGACCAACGATGCATATCTGGAACTTTGACTAACAATTTCAATAATAATAATGATTTGAGCCTACTTGTACATAATTACACAATCATAAGCTTCCTATTCCACCTTCCTGAATAAATAATTAATTTAGGTTGTTTAAAAATTAATGCTAAAATAAGAACTCCATAATGTTAATCATAAATTAATAAGTGCTATGCTTATAGCACACTATATTTCTATGATCATATAAAACATGCGTTTTGTTAATATGTAGGTGTATGTAGCCTATAACAATGTTGGAAAAGATTTGTTTCATTTGGACTTGTATTCTGTTAGCACAGTATGTATTAATTCATATGATCTCATATTAGAAGATCTCTACCCTGACAGTTGTTTTAACTTGGTAATTTCGTTAGACATGTTTTTCACTCAAGTGTTGGAAATTTGCAATTCATGATCATAATTGCAATATCTGGCCCCCCCAAAAAAATGTCCATTTTTGTCCAAATCGTGCAGCCTTACTGCAGAGACAGATTTAGCCTTTTCCTAGTGTGTCGTTTCAAGCACCACCAGTTGAACAACTTTTTGTTTATTTAATCGCAGCATGTGCATTGGTCAGGAACAGTGGAAACTGGGAATTTGTCTTTTACAGCTTGTCCCATTCAGCTGTGAAACTCTGAATTGCACAATTTTAATCTGAACATTTACCATATCAGCAATATGTTTCATGTCCTACCTGAAATTAAACTTGTCTGATCCTCTGTTGTGGTAACGTCATAGGTGCATATTTTTCAATTTTTCTTAGGAGATCAGATCATAACATAGTATGTAGAGTCGGATGAGCTAAACTGTGAGTACATCCGTTTCTGTGAGGATCTCATTATTCCCAAAAATAAAGTCTCAACGTCTTCCCCAATAATAAACCGTGGTTAACTCTGGAATTAAAAATGTTTTTGAATCGGGTAGCACTAAAGAGAAAATGAAAAACATTCCAAGGCAACTCAAAAGCAAAATCAAGGAGTGCAAGGCAGCATACAAAGACCAAAAATGAAAACCTTTTCAAGGACAGTGGGAAAGCCTGGCAGGGGCTACAAATCATTACAGGCTACAAACCAAAGAGCCATTGTAAACTCAGCAAAAAAGGAAACGTCCCTTTTTCAGGACCCTGTCCTTCAAAGATAATTATTAAAAATCCAAATAACTTCACAGATCTTCATTGTAAAGGATTTAAACACGTTTTCCCATGCTTGTTCAATGAACCATAAACAATTAATGAACATGCACCTGTGGAACGGTTATTAAGACACTAACCACTTACAGTGAGTAGGCAATTATGAAAATTTAGGTCACGAAAGAGGCCTTTCTACTGACTCTGAAAAACACCAAAATAAAGATGCCCAGGGTCCCTGCTTAGCTGTGTGAATGTGCTTAGGCATGTTGCAAGGAGGCATGAGGACTGCAGATGTGGTCAAGGCAATAAATTGCTATGTCTGTACTGAGACGTCTAAGACAGCGCTACAGAGAGAGAGGACGGACATCTGATCATTCTCACAGTGGCAGGCCACGTGTAACAACACCTGCACAGGATTGGTACACCCGAACATCACACCTACAGGGCAGGTACAGGATTGCAACAACTGCCCAAGTTACACCAGGAATGCACAATCCCTCATCAGTGCTCAGACTGTCCGCAGTAGGCTGAGAGAGGCTGGACTGAGGGCTTGTAGGCCTGTTGTAAGGCATGTCCTCACCAGACATCACCGGCAACAACGTTGCCTATGGGCACAAACCCACCTTCGCTGGACCAGACAGGACTGGCAAAAAGTGCTCTCCAATGACTAGTCAGGGTTTTGTCTCACCAGGGGTGATGGCCAGATTTGCATTTATAGTTGAAGGAATGAGTGTTACACTGAGGCCTGTACTCTGGAGTGGGATCGATTTGGAGGTGGAGGGTCCGTCATGGTCTGGGGTGGTGTGTCACAGCATCATCGGACTGAGCTTGTTGTCATTGCAGGCAATCTCAACACTTAAGGCCACTAACCATTTTGTTAGCTATTTAAGTAGTCCTACTCATACCTACTCATTTGTTTACTACAGGTGATGGATAGTCAAATGCAAACACGGCAACACTTGTCATGCTACAACACTACTTGTGGTTTGCAGGCATTGTCATCTTGTTGCCAGGTGTTTCTATTTTGCAAAACAAATGGCCCATTGTAGGAGACTAAAATCTTGTATAGGACTGGATGGTGTGAAGGTTACTCCAGGGTTTTAGACTGGAGAAACTGGAGCTACGGTATGTATCCCAGCACTACTACACTGTCAATAAACAAAACAAACTAAATGGATGCTGTGCAGTAATGTTTCCTTGCGGTCCTTATTAGTGACTCCGTTTTGGTTATTTACTGTTTAACCCCGCAGAGTCGATAGTTACATTTTTTTTTTAAATCCCATCAAAAAGTGTCAGTTTAAACTGAAGATATCTGTCACGGGACTCATCTGAAGGTAACCGGTACCAGTAAAAAAAGGAATGGAAGTATGAAGGTAGTTTTGTGAGTTATTTGCTAGATTTAGGACAGATGCGTCAACCTGGTTTCTTATGATACATTTTGGACTGTCCTTTTTGACATTTATGAATGTGTTATTCAATGTGTTTATGTGAGATTTAGTAGTAAACGCCAAAATCAATATATTGTTTGGATACCTGAGGGGTCCTAAAATTCTAAATCAAATCGCTGAATGATCGATAGACCATCTTAAAACAATTCCATATTTCAGCTTAGCACTCCCTCCTCCTCCAATGTCTTAGACTCTAAAGCATTAACAAGGAAAGCACCTTGTGGATGGATGTCCCAGGAGTATAGATTATGCTAAAATGTATAATATTTTGTTATGTCTCTTTCTCTCCAGCATACTGGCGCTTCTGGCTGTGTGTCTCCGTTGTCTACGAGCTATTCCTTATCTTTGTGCTATTCCAGGTGGGTCGATTGCACCAACACACACACACCCGAGCACTGAATTGTTTGTGCTATTATAGTTGCAATAGAATTGTTTGAATGAATAATCACTCCAATCAGCTTTAAAATACAGATGCAAGTTCTCTCTGAGCACTGCCAACTAGGTATTTTTTTTTAGTAAAGAGGGACAATCAAAAGGGAAAAGGATCAATGACATGATTAGATGCGGAATGGATCTGAAGGGACTTAAAAGGAAGAGAACACATCTTCCAGAAACGAGTTAACTTCTCAATGTACGTAGAGAAGTTGTGTTCAAAGTATACTGAACAAAAATCTAAACGCAACTGCAGCAATTTCAGCAATTTTACTGAGTTAAAGTTCATATAAGGAAATCAGTCAATTGAAATAAATAAATTAAGCCATAATCTATGGATTTCACATGACTGAGCAGGTGAGCAGCCATGGGTGGGCCTGGGAGTCGGGCCCAGCCAATCGGAATGAGTTTTTCCCCACAAAAGGGCTTGATTACAGGTAGAAATGCTCCTCGGTTTCATCAGCCGTCTGGGAGGCTAGTCTGATGATCCCGCAGGTAAAGAAACCAGATGTGGAGGGCCTGGGCTGGCGTGATTACACGTGGTCTGCGGTTGTGAGGCCAGTTGGACGTACTGCCAAAATTTTCTAAAACGACATTGGAGACGGTTTATGGTAGAAATTAACATTCCATTCTCTGGCAACACCTCTGGTGGACATTCCTGCAGTCAGCATGCCAATTGCACACTCCCTCAACTTGAGGCATCTGTGGCATTGTGCTGTGTGACATAACTGCACATTTTAAAGTGGCCTTTTATTGTCCCAAGCACAAAGTGCACCTGTGTAATGATCATGCTGTTTAATCAGCTTCTTGATATGCCACACCTGTCAGGTGGATGGATTATCTTGGCAAAGGAGAAATGTTCACACACAGGGATGTAAAAATGTTTGCACAACATTTGAGAGGGAAGCCTTTTGTGTCTGAAACATTTCTGGGGTCTTTTATTTCAGCTCATGAAACATGGGACCAACACTTTACATGTTGCGTTTGTTTTTGTTCAGTATACATAGACAAGTACTAAATATCTATTTGTGTATACTTAATTTACCCTCATTCATTAGACGGTCCGTGATGGGAGACAGTTCATGAAGTACATTGACCCCAAACTGGGGGTAGCCCTGCCGGAGAGGGACTATGGCGGCAACTGCCTCATATACGACCCGGGGAACACCACCGACCCCTGGCATAACATCTGGGTAAGACACGTGCGCGCACACATTAACCTGTATCACAACAGCAATGGTGGCACCTGCAAGGACTGTGACACTAAAGACATTTCTCTTTCTCGGTGTGTGTGTGTGTGTTTCTCCCTCCCTCTCTTTCTCTCTCGGTGTGTCTCGCTGTCTTGCTCGACGGTGTAATACTTCACTCAGGGCTCCTACTGGGTTCCCTTAAGCCAACAGACTGCCCTAGTGGACTGTACACTCAAATGTTGGCTTTCTGTGGGCTTTTTCATTTTGTAACCATAAATTCCACTCATTAATCGCTAATTTCCACAGATATTTCAATCCGCTGTTGTCCGCGTCCAAACAAGGTTCTCAGTTCTTTGTTAACATGGTTGTAAAAGGGCCGTCCCAAAGATCACTGACAAAGGTTAAAAAATATTACACACATGCTATTTTTGCAGGACAAGATGGATGGCTTTGTCCCCGCTCACTTTCTTGGCTGGTATATTAAGGTGGGTCTGAGTAGTGTACTGTATTTTAAGCCTATATTTCATGCTTGATTAGCATTAATACTGGATTAAAGGTAGAGTTGGCAATATGACGACATCATACACAGTGGTGGGTAACTGCTTATAGGAAGCCACAACATTCACATCTCCCTCCCTTCTTCTGTCAGACACTTGTGATCAGAGACTGGTGGATGTGTATGATCATCAGCGTGATGTTTGAGTTCCTGGAGTACAGTCTGGAGCACCAGCTTCCCAACTTCTCTGAGTGCTGGTGGGACCATGTATGTACCTCTTCTTCATAACACACGAGGATATGTTTGTCCACTGTTGAGTTTGGATAATGGATGTTTGATACTAGGAGGCAATTCAAAAGCAAATTACTTTATTGAATTTCAAGTCTGTCCGTTGAATGTGTAAAAAAAATAAAAAAATAAATGTTTGACCTTTTTTATTTAACCAGGCAAGTTGAGAACAGATTCTTATTTACAATGACTGCCTAGGAACAGTGGGTTAATTGCCTTGTTCAGGGGCAGAACGACAGATTTTTACCTTGTCAGCTCGGTGCTTCGATCTAGCAACCATTCGGTTACTGGCCCAGCACTAACCACTAGGCTACCTGCCGCCCCGTCAGTAGATCGGTCTCCCTGTAAGTAGATACTGAATGATGTGTGCAGAAAGCTTGAGTTAGGATTTTGTCTTTAGAGAATGCCGAATGCCATGTCTTGTTCTGTGAATCCTAAATGTCATGTCTGTCTTTCAGTGGATAATGGATGTGCTGGTGTGTAATGGCCTGGGGATCTACGCTGGGATGAAGACCTTAGGCTGGCTGTCTATGAAGCCCTACCAGTGGCAGGGACTGTGGAACATCCCCACATACAAGTACGCTGCCCACCTCCTATCACCTTGGTTACGCTTCCTTAAGCTTGTGCACAAAGTCCCAATGTCATAAGAGTTATAGATATGGCCGTTGTTTACTTAACTAATATTCTCCCATCAAAGAGTTTGTAGTAGTAGTTTTTTTATATAATGTTCTCAATTCTTATTAGAGATGGATAGTGTATGATATGTGTGTGTCTGTTAATCAGGGGGAAGATCAAGCGCATGGCCTTCCAGTTCACACCCTACAGCTGGGTCAAGTTTGAGTGGAAGCCTGCCTCCAACCTACGCAGGTGGCTGGCTGTCCTGGGAATCATCTTCATGGTGAGACACTCTCTCTCTCTCACTGTTGCGCTCTCTCTCACTGTTGCGCTCTCTCTCACTGTTGCTCTCTCTCTCACTGTTGCTCTCTCTCTCACTGTTGCTCTCTCTCTCATTCCTCTCACTTAACTCTTTGTCGACTGTCACTCTCTGTCTAGTTTGCGCTCTCACGCTCACCTACACTAAATCTGTCGCTTATCTCTCTACTCAAGTCTTCCTCTCTGACCTGTAATCTCTGCAATCTCCCTGCCTGTCTCTCCATCTCTCTCTCCCTTCTCTCTTGTTCTCTCTGTTAGTTCCTGCTGGCGGAGCTGAACACCTTCTACCTGAAGTTTGTGCTGTGGATGCCTCCGGAGCACTACCTGGTGTTGCTTCGCCTCGTCTTCTTTGTCAACGTGGGTGGAGTGGCCATGAGGGAGATCTACGACTTCATGGACGACCCGTGAGTATTAGTAACACTGTATGTATTGTGTGCAGTGTGTCTTTACTACTGGCGAGCAATTAAATCCTCCGTCTCTGTCTCCTCCGTCCTCCCTCAGGAAGTTCTATAGGAAGCTGGGGCAGCAGGCGTGGCTGGTGGCGGCCATCACCGTGACAGAGTTCCTCATCGTAGTCAAATACGACCCCAGGACCATCATGCTGCCCATCCCCTTCTTCGTCACCCAATGCTGGTTCCTGGGCATCGTCCTCATCCTCAGCTGGACATTGTGGCGCTTCTTCATCCGGTAAGCTGCCAACCAGTCTGCCTGTCTCCTCTGTTGTAGAGCATAGCAATAATGACAAGAATGTGTATATATACCGTATAAGAGGTCTTCAGCAGTGTTCGGGTCATGGCCTGGAGTCGTTCTGGTCTCTTCTGTTACCTGTGCCATGCAGACGTGCTTTGGTAACACTTAATATTCCGATTCATTTAATGAATTCATAAGAAATGCCTTGCATGAAATTCGTGTTTATGAATACATTTATGTTGATTCTTCATGGAAGCTTATGTTCATTAGCTGCCCATTTTATTATTTTAGTAATGTCATATGTTTGTCTATTTTTTCGGTATATTATTTTTCCTCACCTCCCCATATGGTATAATGGTTGTGTATGTTTTTTACGTGGTTGAGTGTGCAATTTTTCTTTTGGGGCGGCAGGGTAGCCTAGTGGTTAGAGCGTTGGACTAGTAACCAGAAGGTCGTTCTGCCCCTGAACAGGCAGTTAACCCACTGTTCCTAGGCCGTCATTGAAAATAAGAATTTGTTCTTAATTAACTGACTTGCCTAGTTAAATAAAGTTTTTTTTTTTTTAAATGGCAAAAAGGATGTTGCCCCCCTCCCCTCATGCTGGACGTGACTGGGTATATTAGCCCTGCATGTTAAAGCTTCTCGTCTGTTTTCTCCACCCCTCCTGCTGTCCCTTCTCGTTCTTAGCGGCAATGTTCATGTCCAGTGAGGTAGGTGTAGGAGCGAGGCCGTGGTCTGCCGTTGGTGCCATCATCACCCACCACCTTCTCTGGATCCAAAATGGATCCATGTTTTCCTCCACAGAATCAATCCATCTCATGATGCGTGTTGTTTTCGGTTCTGCCGTGTCGTACTACTATCCTCTTCCTGTTTTTTTGTTTTGTTTTCTGACCTCACGCTCTGGCCTTTTTGTCTTTTCTCTCTCAGATTGTTCCTCAATTAGAAAAGGGTTTGATCAGTGAAAACACTAAATGAAGTGGAAGTTGTCAACTGCACACTTCAAAGTGCCATTCTGGAACATTTGGAAAGCTATGACTACAGTGCATTCGGAAAGTATTCAGACCCCTTTTTCCACAATTTGTTACATTTACAGCCTTATTCTGAAATTGATAAAAGAGAAAATCCTCGCCAATTTACACACAATGGCCCATAATGACAAAGCGAAAACAGGTTTAGTAATTTTGGAAAATTTTAAACAAAAAATATATAATAACATACATAAATAAGGTAACTATTCACTCTAAATTGAGCTCTGGTGCATCCTTTTTCCATTGATCATCCTTGAGATTTTTCTACAACATCATTGGAGTCCATCTGTGGTAAATTCAATTGATTGGACATGATTTGGAAAGGCACACACCTGTCTGTATAAGGTCCCAGAGTTGACAGTGCATGTCAGAGCAAAAACCAAGCCATGAGGTCAAAGGAATTGTCTGTAGAGTGCAGAGACAGGATTGTGTCCAGGCACAGATCTGGGGAAGGGTACCAAAACATTTCTGCTACATTTAAGGTCCCCAAGACAACTGGCCTCCATCAGTCTTAAATGGAAGAAGATTGGAACCACCAAGTCTCTTCCTAGAGCTGGCCGCCACGCCAAACCGCGCAATCGGGGAGAAGGGCCTTGGTCAGGGAGGCGACCAGGAACCTGATGGTCACTCTGACAGAGCTCCAGAGTTCCTCTGTGGATATGGGAGAACCTTCCAGAAGGACAACCATCTCTGCAGCACTCCACCAATCAGGCCTTTATTTTTAGTGGCCAGACGGAAGCCATTCCTCAGTAAAAGGCACGACAGCACACTTGGAGTTTGCCAAAAGGCACCAAAGGACTCTCAGACCATGAGAAACAAGATTCTCTGGTCTGCTTAAACTCTTTGGCTTGAATACCAAGTGTCACGTCTGGAAGAAACCTGGCACCATCCCTACAGTGAAGCATGGTGGTGGCAGCATCATGCTGTGGGGATTTTCTTCAGCAGCAGTGACTGGGAGACTAGTCAGGATCAAGGGAAAGATGAATGGAGCAAAGTACAGAGAGATCCTTGATGAAAACCTGCTAAAGAGCACTCAGGACCTCAGGCGGGGGTTTACCTTCCAAAAGGACAATGACCCTAAGCACACAGCCAAGACAATGCAGGGGTGATTTCGTGACAAGTCTCTGAATGTCCTTGAGTGGCCCAGTCAGAGTCTGAAAGTAACTGCAGCAACCTGGCAGAGCTTGAGAAGGTCTACAGAGAAGAATGGGAGTAACTCATTAAATACAGGTGTGCCAAGCTTGTAGTGTCATACCCAAGAAGACTCTAGGCTGTAATCGCTACCAAAGGTGCTTCAACAAAGTACTGAGTAAATGGTCTGAATACTTATGTAAATTAGTCATTTCAGTTTTTATTTTTAATAAATTTGCAACAATTTCTAAACCTGTTTTTGCTTTGTCGTTATGGGTTATTGTGTGTGGATTGATGAGGGGGGGAAACAATTTAACAATTTTTGAATAAGGCTGTAACTTAATGAAATGTGGAAAAAGTGAAGGAGTCTGAATACTTTTCGAATGCACTGTATGACTCATTCCTCAGCCACCAATACAGTTTATAAAGTATGACATGGCATGAGCTGGTGGTGTGATGCTGTGTCAATGATTATTTCCTTTAACATGCCATGTCACCCTGCAAGAAGTAGAAAAATGACTTGAAACTCAAGGCTGGTTTTCTAAAGCTGACGTGTCATGTTATCTCTGAGGGCTTTTCTAACGATTCTCCCTGGCAAACCCAGTGTGGCCAACCCCCCTTCTGGAGTGCTACCCCACTTCTGGAGAGAGAGATGGCTACCCTCCTTGGGTGCATGCAGTTTCTCAACTCTAGTCCTTTAGTACCCTCAGCGGTCAACATTTTTGCTTAAACACACATAATTCTACAAATCAACAGCTCAGGAGCCGGGTAAGCTTAATTAACTGAATCCGGTGTGTTAAAGCAGGGCCGGAGCACACCCAGTAGCTCTCTACAAGAGGGTTGGCCGTCCTGGCTGTATTACAGGAGATTCAACCTGTCAGTCAGCATGCTGACCCCACCCGCCATCCTCTGATAGCCAATCAGATCAGCAGCTCCTCACCCTGCACCTTCCGCCAACTGTCTTCAGTCATGGTTCTGAAGCGTACAGAGGAATATTTAAAAAAAGCCACCTAATATTAAAAAAAAAGCCACCATATATATCTATATCATACAAAACAGTTAGTATTTTCTTATATATATTTTTATTTCTATCACGGGGAAGTTTTTTTTTTATATATATATGAGCCATAGCCGCATGTAGTCTGGACATGCCGTGTTTAAACAGAGACTTGACAAGTGGTCTCCTCCTCCCCAGCTGTATGTCTTACTATTCTACACTGTCCCTTAGGGAGGATGGGGTGAGCGTGTTCATAACCATTGGGGGTGCTTTAGAATCAGGGTATTTGTAAGTGTGTGTGTGAAGAAATGTGCTAATGTTTAGGCCTATGTAGGCTGGTGAACATCCTTATTCGTGTGTGTGCCACTGTGTCCCCCTTGACTCTCCCCCTCTGCTCTACCCGCAGTGACATCACTCTCCGCTACAAAGACGCTCGCCGACGGAAGCAGGAGGTCACAGGGGACTGCGGCCGTCCCCATGGCAACGGTGGCACGGCAACCCCGTCGGGACGCAGCAAACTCAACGGCATCTCCGAGTCTCTCCGACACAGGAAGTCCTGAGAGGCGGAGCCTGCCGCTGGTAGGGGGTGGGGAAAGGGACAAAAAAAAGAGAGCCGCAAAGCGCTGCAGCGCCATACACACGTAGGGTGCCTGGATCACAAGTGTAGAGGTGTGTCTGGGGGAAGGGGGATGTTCTTGTGCCTACCTGAACAGTGTCATAGTCATTCCTGTGCTGGCTTTTCACTGTTAACACTAATCACAGAACAAAACACCGAACAGGGATTTGGGGTTGTGGTGTCAGCTAGCTATCCCATACTACAGGGATTTACCTCATGTACGTTCATTGTGTAATCGTGCTGGGAACTTTACGGGGCGATTTTATTATTCTGTTATATGTTGAAATTTAATTGGGTCCAAAATTTCTTTTTTTGCAAAACTGGGATCACAAAGGGTTGGGACAGATGATGGATTTTGTTTTCACCGTGGCAGAATTATGTTAACTTAAAATGTAATCAGGATGAAGTAAGGGTTGGGAGGGAGAGGAACCGAACCCCCCAAGGGGCCAGCAAGCATACTTACAAGCTAAATAACAGCCAAAGCTTTGAACAAATCCCTGTTCAAGCCATTTTCTGCTAAAGCAGGGATTCCCAAACTCGGTCCCGGGACTCCCCTGGGTGCATGTTTTTTCTACACAGCTGACTCAAATGATCACCGTTTGATGAGGAGTTGGTTATTTGAATAAGCTGTGTAGTGCTATGGCAAAAAACAGAACGTGCACCCGGGCGGGGGGGGGGCAGGGTCGCGTTTGGGGAAACCCTGCGTCTAAACCATTTGGGCTGTGCCACTCAACCTGCGCTAGGGCAATTAAGTCCCAATGCCGTGGATTGCAATCGTTATATCCTAGTAACATGTGGTAATGATGGCTGTAACATGACAGACAATGGTATTCAAACCAAATTGGATGCAAAGGAGGGATGCAAAGCTGGCCAAAACAAGCTTTAAATACAGAATGAACATCTGTACAATTCTAAATATTCTTAAAGAATGCAGGGCACACAGCCATTGGAGAAATGTGAACAATGTCTGACACACCTGTATTTAATTAGGCTCTTTAATGTCTTAATTAATCACACTGGCGTCATTCATGGGAAATGCGTCTCAGAATAGCCAAAAGCCAGGTGACGGGTAACAATTAGTGTGGGCTTTGAAGTTGAAGTGGTAGCTACAGTATTATATAACCCTTTGGCCCTCGCCGCACTGTTCATCATGGGCGACTATCAAGCCTAGATGACATGAAGGGACTGAGAGGTGTCCACATTGTGGATGTTGGCTACAGACTTAATCCACTTGTGTTGGTGATCACCCTCCCAATAAATAAGGGAGGAAAAAGCACATCACAAAGATAAGACTAAAATGGGCAGCCTTTGCACTGCTCAGGGCTCAATGGTGACTCTTGCTGGGACATGAACTTCGGCACCTTGATTCCATGTGTAATTACAAGCACCATCCAATGTAAAATAACTAGTTGTGAGTCGCAATAGGTATTTGTGTGTGTGTCACTGGATGGAGAGTAGAAGACTTGTGCTAAATAGTTCCAAACTGCCTCATGTGACCTAGAACATGCTTAATGCCATTTATAATATATTGTGAATGTAAACCAGCAGCTCTAAACCTTAAAATAAGGTGGCTTCTCATTAAACACCAATTATTTAACATGTTATGTGGTGGTTATAAACTGGGCTGTAGTGCAACGTAGAATCAGAGGAGTTTGCCATTGAAGTCTAAATGTATATGTATATACATATGTGTGTATATATACATATACATGTATATGTGTATTTATGTATTTCTCAAAGGTTTCCTTTTTTTAAATTGTAATGCTTTTCCTCTCTCCTTCCAGAAATGTTTCTGAAAATTATGGCGTATTTGTGTGTGTATATATGTCTGTATATATATTTGTATGTGTACATGAATCTATATACACAAACACATACACGCATATAGATATAGATATCTGTCTCTCTGTGTCTGTCTGTGCACAGTACCAGTCAAAAGTTCAGACACACCTACTCAAGAGTTTTTATTTTTACCATTTTCTACATTGTAGAATAATAGTGAAGACATCAAGTTATGATATAACACATATGGAATCATGTAGTAACCCATTTTTGTTTTTTAACAAATCAAAATATATTTTTGATTTGATTCTTCAAAGTAGCCAACCTTTTCCTTGACGGCTTTGCACACTCTTGGCATTCTCTCAACCAGCTTCACCTGGAATACTTTTCCAACAGTTTTGAAGGAGTTCCCACATGTGCTGAGCACTTGTTAGCTGCTTTTCCTTCACTCAGCGGTCCAACTCATCCCAAACCATCTCAATTTGCTTGAGGTCGGGTGATTGTGGAGGCCAAGTCATCTGATGCAGCACTCCATCGCTCTTCTTCTTGGTCAAATAATCCTTACACAGCCTGGAGGTGTGTTGGGTCATATGTCCTGTTGAAAAACAAATGATATTCAGATGGGATGGTGTATCTCTGCAGAATGCTGTGGTAGCCATGCTGGTTAAGTGTCCCTTGAATGTTAAATAAATCGGACAGTGTCACCAGCAAAGCACCTTATTTACGGTGGGAAATACAGATGCAGAGATCATCCATTCACCCACACCGCCTCTCACAAAGACACGCCGGTTGGAACCAAAATCTCCAATTTGGACTCATCAGACCAAAGGACACATTTCTACCGGTCTAATGTCCATTGTTTGTGTATCTTGGTCCAAGCAAGTCTCTAATTCATATTGGTGTCCTTTTAGTAGTGGTTTCTTTTCAGCAATTTGACCTTGTGTGAATCAGGCCTTCAGTCTCCTCTGAACAGTTGATGTAGAGATGTGTCTGTTACTTGAAGCACTCTGAAGCATTTATTTGGACTGCAATTTCTGAGGCTGGTAACTATAATGAACTTATCCTCTGCAGCAGAGGTAACACTGGGTCTTCTTTTCCTGTGGTGGTCCTCATGAGAGCCAGTTTCATCATAGACCGAGTTGGTTTTTGAAACTGCACTTGAAGAAACTTTCAAAGTTCTTGAAATGTTCGCATTGACTGACCATGTCTTAAAGTAATGATGGACTGCTGTTCTTGCCATAATATGCACTTGGTCTTTTTCCAAATAGCCCTATCTTCTGTATACCACCCCTACCTTGTCACAACACAACTGATTGGCTCAAAGGCAATAAAAAGGAAAGAAATTCCACAAATGAACTTTTAACAAGGCACCCCTGTTAATTGAAATGCGTTCCTGGTGACTACCTCATGAAGCTGGTTGAGAAAATGCCAAGAGTGTGCAAAGCTGTCAAGGCAAAGGGTGGCTATTTTGAAGAATCTCAAATATATATATATATATATTTAAATTTAATTGCTTGACAGTTTTGGTTACTACATGATTCCATATAGTTTTGATGTCTTCATTATTATTCTACAATGTAGAAAATAGTGAAACATTAAAAAACCTTGAATGAGTGTTTTTAACTTTTTACCAGTAGTGTGTGTACAGTGCCTTTGGAAAGTATTCAGACCCCTTGACCTTTTCCACATTTTATGTTACGGCCCTATTCTAAAATGTAATTTTTTTTAATTTAAAAAAAAAATCCATCTACACACAATACCTCATGTCAAGGTGAGAAGTTTATTTTATATTTTGCAATTGTATAAATATAGAAACGGGTGCCTTGTTTACCTAAGTATTCAGACCCTTTTCTATGAGACTCGAAATTGAGCTCAGGTGCATTCTGTTTCCATTGATCATCCTTGATATTTCTACAACTTCATTGGAGTCCACCTGTGGTAAATGTTCAAATTGATTGGACATGATTTGGAAATATAAGGTCCCATAGTTGACCGTGCATGTCAGATCAAAAACCCTACCATTAGGTCGAAGGAATTGTCCGTAGAGCTCCGAGACAGGATTGTGTCGAGGCACAGATCTGGTGGAAGAGTATCAACAAATGTTTGGAGCGTTGTAGATCCAAGAACACAGTGGCCTCCATCATTCTTAAATGGAGGAAGTTTGGAACCACAAAGACTCTTCCTAGAGCTCTAGAGTTCCTCTGTGGAGATGGGAGAACCTTCCAGAAGGACAACCATTTCTGCAGCACTCCACCAATCAGACTTTTATGGTAGGGTGTCCAGACTGAAGCCACTCCTTTAGTAAAAGGCACATGACAGCCCGCTGTCAGACCATGAGAAACAATATCTGGTCTGCTTGAACCAAGATTGACCCTTTACTCAGTACTTTGTTGAAGCGCCTTTGGCAGCAATTACAGCCTCATATCTTTTTGGTATGATGCAACAAGCTTGACACACCAGGATTTTGGGAGTTTCTTCCTCTTTGCAGATCATTTCAAGCTCTGTCAGGTTGGATGGGAAGTGTCGCTGCACAGCTGTTTTTAAGTCTCTTCAGAGATGTTTGATCAGGTTCAAGTCCAGGCTCTGGCTGAGCTACTCAAGGACATTTAGATACTTTTCCCGAAGCCACCCCTGCGTTGTCTTGGCTGTGTGCTTAGGGTCGTTGTCCTCTTAGATGGTGAACCTTCACCCCCAATCTGAGGCCCTAAGCGCTCTGGAGCAGGGTACTTTGCTCTGTTCATCTTTGCCTTGATCCTAATTATACTCCCAGCCCTTGCCGCAGAAAAACATCCCACAGGATGATGCTGTCACCACCATGCTTCACCGTAATGATGGTGCCAGGTTTCTTCCAGACCTTATGCTCGGCATTCAGCCCAAATAGTGCCATTTTGGTTATCAGACCTGAGAATCTTTAGGTGCCTTTTGGCAAACTCCAAGTGGGCTGTCGTGCCTTTTACTGAGAGAGTGGCCAGACGGAAGCCCATCATAAATGCCTGATTGGTGGAGTGCTTCAGAGGTGGTTGTCCTTCTGGAAAGTTCTCCCATCTCCAGAGGTACTTTGGAGCTCTGTCAGAGTGACTGTCGGGTTCTTGGTCACCTCCCTGACCAAGGCCCTTCTCCCCCAATTGCTCAGTTTGGTTGGGTGGCCAGCTCTTGTAAGAGTCTTGGTGGTTCCAAACTTCTTCCATTTAAGAATGATGGATGCCACTGTGTTCTTGGACCTTCAATACCGCAGAAATGTTTTAGTACCTTCCCCAGATCTATGCCTTGACACAATCCTGTCTCGGAGCTCTATGGACAATTCCTTCGACCTCATGGCTTGGTTTTTGCTCTGACATGCGCTGTCAACTGTGGGACCTTATATAAACAGGTGTGTGCCTTTCCAAATCATGTCCAATCAATTGAATTTGATCAATGGAAACAGGATTCAGCTGAGCTCAATTTTGTGTCTCGTAGCAAAGGGTCTGAATATTTATGTAAATAAGGTATTTTGTTTTTTTTATTTGTAATACATTTGCAAAAATGTCTAAACCTGTTTTTCACTTTGTCATTATGGGGTATTGTGTGTAGATTGTTACATTACAGCCTTCATCAATGTGGAAAAGGTCCAGGGCTCGGAATAGTTTCCAAATGGGGGGGGGGGGGAGTGTTTCTAAATTGGTTTCAGAACATTTTGCCCCCTTTGAATGTGCAGGCTGCCTGTACAAAGTACAAAAAAAAATGTTTAGCTGAAGTATCCCTAAGTCTGTACCTGTTTTCTTGTACTATGTTATGTTGGAGTGTCTTGAAGATGACACTAAGATTTTTTTTAAATTATTATCATTTTAGACGTGAGCCCGGGAATTCAGTCTACCGTGCCCGTTGCGAAGGATCAGGATTTCGGGCCAATTCTATTTCAATTCAGGAAACTGATGATGATGATGATGAAATTCAAAGTATTGGCTTGATAATTGTTCATTGTTTTCTATGTTTACTTTTCAAGCTGACTGCACTGAAATGAGATTGATCCCCAAACCTGCTTATTCTCCAAAACCCGACCCCCAAGCAACAGACCAGAGTCTGGTTTCAATGATGGGCTCTTTTGGCATAGAGGAACTATGTCACTGCCTACATTGATACGGGGGAGATCTGGTGACTCTCCCAACAAATCACGAGGCAGACATGCCAAAACCTTGTGAAGCAAAGGTTGCAGCCAAAATCTATTTTGTATTTTATTCAAGTGGGTAAAGTAGTGGCATAAGCAGTGATGTGGTTCCCCTATGCCAAAAGAGTCTGCCATTGTAACCAGAACTTAGTCATTGACCACGTTTACATGCACACCAATATCCTGTTGTTTTTCGTGCAGTGCGCAGGCTCAATCTTACAAATCATGGGTGTTGTGATATTTTCATTTGATTTGTCAAACAAATCTCTTCCAAAAGGTAGGCTAACTGCACAGTTCGTACGACCAAAATAATTCAATCATTCATTTAGCTGATTCTCCGTACTGGACTCGAGATTAATAAAGAAAGTATATTAATATTCTTCATCCTTGTTCCCAAGACATTTGTTGTATAATTTTACTGCTAGTGATAGTATTATATGACACTGCATGTGAGAGGTTATAGGCCCTACTGTCAGTCTGTGTTTCTGTTACAATTCCATTTAACCTATAACTTAAATGAGGAATAGTCCATTTATTCATTCCAGAATAAGACCTTAAGTGGGATATGAGCTACTATCCGGAAATACTGTGCCCATGTAAATTTGGTCACTGTGCTTCCTAGGGTTGGGTTTTTGAGACTAAAATCTGTTTGACTTGCCTAGTTAAATAAAGGTAAAACATTTTAAAAGGCCTATAGTGTGGTGTTGGGTAAGTGAATTCCCACTCTTAGCCACAAGAGGGCAGCAGATCCCTTCTGTCTCAGTCTCTCCCTGTGCGGTTGGTCTGAGGGCTGTTGAAGCCATTTTCTACAGTTTGAATAAATGTGAACATGTAAAGGATAGTAAACAAAAAATGAAATGCTGCTGTAGCATGTTATTTTATAAAGTTTTCAATAAAATCTAATGAAAAAATTTGAACATTTGTTGTCTTGTCTTTATTTGTGACTCATCAATTATGCATGGTGCAGCTCATATGGCGAATTTACACCGATGTTTCACCAAAAAGGTGCAGACGTTTGTTTCCACCTACACGGCCCGGCTCTGACAGCGGGGTCGCTGGTACTTTTCAGCTGGCATTTTATATAACAATGGAATAACTGAACGTGGGTTCACACCTTCCACGGTTTACACCATCTCACAAAGCAACTCCACCAACACTGCTCTCCCAGTTCTCTCCCCTGCATCCAGCAACTTGAGGGAGTTCTGTCAAATGTTCAGACTGCTTTGCTGTTACGTGGTTGGCCAGGGACTTTATCGAAGTCTTATCTCACTCAACAAATAGCTGCAGATGACCCTATGCCTGCTCGCTCTTATGGGAATGATCTTAATACCCTCTGACTTTACACTTCATAGAGGGCTCATGCTTATGAAACTAAATGTGACAAGTATGATAGAAAAAATGGACACAATTGACAGGTTTAGGGCTCATGCCTGACATTCTGGTTCTCTAGGAAACATGGTTGAATGGTTCCTATTCTGATAAAGACATTGAAGTGATTAATGTATTTAGATGTGACAGATTAAAGGAAGGAGGGGCCATATGTAAAATCAAATTTCATGGTGTCCAAATCTTTCTGTTCCCAAGTAATTTGAGATCCTGGCTGTAGATTTTCATAAACCAAAATGAACATCTTCACTGAACATAAATATAAACAATTTCAAAGATTTTACTGAGTTACAGTTCACTCAATTTAAAAAAAGTAAATAATAATAATTAGACCCTAATCTATGGATTTCACAACTGGGAATACAGATATGCATCTGTTGGTCACAGATACCTTAACGGTAGGGACGTGGATCAGAAAACCAGTCTGTATCTGGTGTGACCACTATTTGCCTCATGCAGCATGACCCATCTCCTTCACATAGAGTTGATCAGGCTGTTGATTGTGGCCTGTGGAATGATGTCCCACTCTTCAAGGGCTGTGCAAATATTAGATATTGGCAGGAACTGGAACACGCTGTCGTACACGTAGATCCAGAGTATCCCGAACTTGCTCAATGGGTGACATTTCTGGTGAGTATGCAGGCCATGGAAGAACAGGGCCATTTTCAGCTTACAGGAATTGTGTACAGATTCTGTGACATGTGGCCGTGTAGTTTCATCAGTTGTCCGGGTGGCTGGTGTCAGATGATCCCGCAAGTGAAGGAGCCGGATGTGGAGGTCCTGGGCTGGCATGGTTACAAGTGGTCTGCAATTGTGAGGCCGGTTGGCTGTTGCAGTGACCATATTACGGGCAGTCATGACTGCAGTAAAATTCCACATGATCAAAATTACAGGTGACCGTTGAGTAACGGTAATCTCCTTTTATGCACTCTGGACATACTTTGGTAGTACCCAAATTGCTACTGTAACTACCATCAGATCCTAATGGCCTGGTACTCTGCGCTCTATTGTCCCTTTAACCACTTTGACATTAATGCAAATGCATTTGAAAATCACAGCAGACACATTTCATAAAAACAGTATGGTGCTTTTAAAACTCACCTTGCTGTGATGGTCAGTTTGAAGAAAGAAGTTCAGCAGCAGTTTGAAACAGTGTAAAACATTGTTGTGGATGTTTCAAAGCCTAACACAATGAAATGCACAGCCTTTCAAAGGTGATGATTAATTCAAAACACTAATGCATATTAGAACATATGATTCAAAGTGTTCAGACCCTTTGACTTTTTACACATTTATGTTTTACAGCCTTATTCTAAAATGGATTCAATTGTTGTTTTTCCTCACCCATCTACCACGCAATACCCCATAATGACAAAGCAAAAACATTTTTTTTCAAAATTGTGCAAATTTATAAAAAAACAAACACATTTACAGAACTATTCAGACCCTTTACTCAGTACTTTGTTACAGCCTTGAGTCTTCTTGGGTATGATGCTACAAGCTTGGCACACCTGTATTTGGGGAGTTTCTCCCATTCTCTTCAGATCCTCTCAAGCTCTGTCAGGTTGGTCACAAGAGTCACCACCTTTGTGAATGAGAGAACATAGGCCGCCTTCCAAACCTTGGGGATAGTGCCAGATATATAATCGTCAGGTAAAACCTATGGGTTAATAATTTGGCAATATGGCAGAGAGATGCAGCAAAAATGGATTAAGCATATCAGCTCCAGTAGATCTTTATTTGCATTAATGCAGGGCAGGGATTTAGCACATCACAGATAGTAAATGATTGAAATGAAAACAAAGATTCACCAGCAATTGAAGCGGTTAAACCGACAAGTCAGCTAGAGGCCGGCAGAGGGAAGAGCAGTCGATTAACTGACCAAGGTCAACTACACCACTGTTTCTCTCAAATAAAAAGCCTGCCGAGATAAAATGACGATCACTTATCCCATTCTTCTCAGTTATAATGCCAGAGTCAGACATACAGTGCATTCGGAAAGTATTCAGGCCCCTTGCCTTTTCCACATTTTGTTGCATTACAGACTATTCTAAAATGGATGACATATTTGTTTAACTCAATCTACACACAATACCCATAATGACAAAGCAAAAATGGGTTTAGAAATTCTGCAATTTTATTAAAAATAAAAAACAAAGTATTCAGACCCTTCGCTATGAGATTCGAAATTGATCTCAGGTGCATCCTGTTTCCATTGATCATCCTTGATGGTTCTACAACTTGATTGGAGTCCACCTGTGGTAAATTCAATTGATTGGGCATGATTTGGAAAGGCACACACCTGTCTATATAAGGTCCCACAGTTGACAGTGCAAAACCAAGCCATGAGATCGAAGGAATTGTCCTTAGAGCTCTGAGACAGGATTGTGTCGAGGCACAGATCTGGGAAAGGTACCAAAAAATGACTGCAGCATTGAAGGTCCCCAAGATCACAGTGGCCTCCATCATTCTCAAACGGAATAAGTTTGGAACCACCAAGACTCTTCCTAGAGCTGACCGCCCGGCCAAGCTGAGCAATCGGGGGAGAATGGTCTTTGTCAGGGAGGTGACCAATAATCCGATGGTCACTCTGATAGAGCTCCAGAGTTCCTCTGTGGAGATGAGAGAACCTGGGTCTGAATACTTAGTGAATGCAGTGCTTTTTCAAAATGTTGTTATGTTACAGCCTTATTCTAAAATCTATGAAATGTGATATCACATTTACATAAACCCTTTACTCAGTACTTTATTGAAGCACCTTTGGCAGCAATTACAGACTTGTCTTCTTGGGTATGACGCTACAAGCTTAGCACACCTGTAGTTGTGGAGTTTCTCCTATTTTTCTCAGCAGATCATCTCAAGCTGTCAGGTTGGATGGCGAGCGTTGCTGCACAGGTATTTTCAGGCATCTCCAGAGATGTTCGATCAGTTTCAAGTCTGGGCTCTGGCTGATTCTCCCATCACCACAGAGGAACTCTGGAGCTCTTTCAGAGTGACCATTGGGTTCTTAGTCACCTCCCTGACTAAGGCAATTCTCAGTTTGGCCGGGTGGCCAGCTCTAGGAAGAGTCTTGGTGGTTCCAACTTGCTTCCATTTAAGACTGATGGAGGCCACTATGTTCTTGGGGACCTTCAATACCGAAGACATTTTTTGGTACTCTTCCCCAAATCGGTGCCTCGACACAATCCTGTCACGGAGCTCTATGGACAATTCCAACTCAGGTGACTTCTGTGGCTCTGTCCTCTGCTTCGACATGGCAGAGGCTGGATCATTCCTGCGATTGTGATAGGGAGTTCGATGGCGAGGCATATATCTATACCTAGGGCAAAGACCTGGTTGCTTCCCAAGGCTGTGAGTCTGTCACTGGGGGCTGATACTGTCGTGGTTAGTGTGGGGTCAAATTACATTATGAAGGTCAGCTCAGAACAGCTGAAGATGGATTTTAAAGTCCCTACTTAACACCAACAAACGCCCCATAATATCTGGCCCTCTGCCCTCCCTAAATCGTGGCATTGAAAGTTTCACCTCCATAACTGGCCACGAGACTATTGCAGCTCTGTGGGTGAAACATTTATTAACAATTCTGACACCTTCAGGAAACAAAGCTTGTTTATAAGGAGGATGGGATCCACCCAAATCACTTGGGTTCCTGGATCCTTTCACAGCAGTATAAGGCTGCGTTGAAACAATGACTTATCAATGGCCCAATTCCAGCTCATTTAATCCCTACCATTATGTCGCTGAGTTGTCAAAATGCTTCAGCAAATGTACATTCTCCCAGGGGCGTTGGAAGACACAATGTAAATAATCTAATTGATGTCCCTCTTACTGCCCGTAATGCCTCTGCTGATCCTACAGCTATTGTATGCAGTAATCATATGCCTATGAACCATAGTAAATCTGTTAGCATTGAGGTGGTGTGCCCTAGTAGGAAGACCACTGTGTGCAGCTCACCCTGCACTAATAAAAAATAACCAGAGTATGTCTACCTTTTGGAGTTGCCATCACAAAGTCCTGACCTCAAGCCTATAGAACATTTGTGGACAGAACTGAAGAAGTGTGTGTGAGCAAGGAGGCCTACAAATCTGACTCAGCTACACCAGCTCTGTCAGGAGGAATGGGCCAAGATTCACCCAACTTATTGTGGGAAGCTTGTGGAAGGCTACCTGAAATGTTTCACCCAAGTTAAACAATCTAAAGGCAATGCTACCAAATTAAAATTAGTGTATTTAAACTTCTGATCCACTGGGAATGTGATGAAACAAAATCAAAGCTGAAATAAATCATTCTCTCTATTATTCTGACATTTCACATTCTTAAAATAAAGTGGTGATCCTAACTGACCTAAAATGAGGAATATTTACTAGGATTAAATGTCAGGAATTGTGAAACTGAGTTTAAATGTATTTGGCTAAGGTGTACTTGAACCTCCAACTTCAACTGTAACATCACCAAATGGACAGGCTGAAATCCACACCAATGATTGGACAGTGTCCATTACACATATGCTATGTTGTAGTTGTGAACAGCTCTTCTGCAAGTTGACAGTTTCCATTGCCAGTGTATCTCCATAAGGACTTCCCATTACGAAATGAACATGCTGAATCAACATCAATGAGAAATTATTACTTCCTTTGACTTCCTATAGACCTTCAAGGTTGATTCAGAGCTTAACATAGTGATAAATTATATATCACTTGGATGTTTCTTATGCAATTTGGACATGGTTTACTGACTTGGGTTCAGAAGTCGACTTCCTATGATCATATATGGCAAATTAACAAAACATGAGCCTTATGGACAAAATCAATTAAATAAGACAAATATACGTCCATACGGTTACTGCATATGTATAATTGACCAAATAAAATTGGGACCTATAGTGCTCCATTTTTATGGAATGTTCTGTCTATCCATGTGAGAGATGCAGACTCTGTCTCAACCTTTAAGTCTTTATTGAAGACTCATCTCTTCAGTAGGTCCCTTGAGTGTAGTCTGGCCCAGGAGTGTGAAGGTGAACGGAAAGGCACTGGAGCAACGAACCGCCGGTGCTGTCTGCCTGGCCAGTTCCCCTCTCTCCACTGGGATTCTCTGCCTCTAACCCTATTACGGGGGCTGAGTCACTGGCTTACTGGTGCTCTTCCATGCCATCCTTAGGAGGGGTGCGTCACTTTAGTGGGTGAGTCACTAGCGTGAACTTCCTGTCCGGGTTGGCGCCGCCCCTTGGGTTGTGCTGTGGGGGAGATCTTTACGGGCTATACTCAGCCTTGTCTCAAGATGGTAAGTTGGTGGTTGGAGATATCCCTCTAGTGGTGTGGGGGCTGTGCTTTGGCAAAGTGGGTGGGGTTATATTCTGCCTGTTTGGCCCTGTCCAGGGGTATAGTCAGACGGGGCCACAGTATCTCCCGACCCCTCCTGTCTCATCCTCCAGTATTTATGCTGCAATAGTTTGTGTCGGGGAGCTAGGGTCAGTCTGTTATATCTGGAGTATTTCTCCTGTCTTATCCAGTGTCCTGTGTGAATTTAAGTATGCTCTCTCTAATTATTTGTCTCTTTTTCTCTCTTTCTTTCTTTCTTTCTCTCTCTCGGAGGACCTGAGCCATAGGACTACCTGGCCTGTTGACTCCTTGCTGTCTCCAGTCCACCTGGCCGTGCTGCTGCTCCAGTTTCAACTGTTCTGCCTGCGGCTATGGAACCCTGACCTGTTCACCGGACGTGTTACCTGTCCCAGACCTGCTGTTTTCAACTCTCTAGAGACAGCAGGAGTGGTAGAGATACTCTTTTTAATGATCGGCTATGAAAAGCCATCTACTCCTGAGGTGCTGACCTGTTGCACCCTCTACAACCAGTGTGATTATTATTATTTGACCCTGCTGCTGGTCATCTATGAACATTTGAACATCTTGGCCATGTTCTGTAATAATCTCCACCCGGCACAGCCAGAAGAGGACTGGCCACCCCTCATAGCCTGGTTCATCTCTAGGTTTCTTCCTAGGTTCTGGCCTTTCTTGGGAGTTTTTCCTAGTCACCGTGCTTCTACACCTGCATTGCTTGCTGTTTGGGGATTTAGACTGGGTTTCTGTCCAGCACTTTGTGACATCAGCTGATGTAAGAAGGGCTTTATGAATACATTTGATTGATTTCCTATATGAAAATCTACTCTCTCCCCCTATGGGATTTTGTTTTTTTACACTTGGCATTTGTAATGTTCCGGTTGCAATATGGTTTTGATGAACTGCCGTCCATTTGAGTGGTATTTGCGATTGTGTATATGGTTCGCCCATTGCCATTAATTTTTGTCCATTTCATGGTGTTCTTCCCTTAGCCTTAAATAAAGAACAGGTGCAAGCAACTACCAGGTCCCAATCAGTGACGCGTCAATTAATAACTCCTGTGATCAACAGGGGGAAGAGTTAACAGGGGTAACACCTTATATTTGTCTGGGTGAAACCTGTAGCAGGTGAATTAGGTTATGGGCATGTAATACAATGTATGGGGGCAGCTTCTAATTACATTGTCCCCTCCGTGACATACTTTTGTATGTGCATGTTTAGTGTATGTGGTCACCCCTTCAAATTAGGGGATTCAGCTATTTCAGCCACACCTGTTGCTGACAGGTTTATAAAATCAAGCACACAGCCATGCAATCTCCATAGACAAACATTGGCAGTAGAAAGTCCTTACTGAAGAGCTCAGTGACTTTCAACGTGGCACGGTCATAGTATGCCACCTTTCCAACATGTCAGTTTATCAAATGTCTGCCCTGCTAGAGCTGCCCAGGTCAACTGTAAGTGCTGTTATTGTGAAGTGGAAACGTCTAGGAGCATCAATGGCTCAGCTGCTAAGTCGTAGGCCACACAAGCTCACAGAATGGGACCACAAGTACTGAAGCGCGTAGTGTGTAAAACATTGCCTGTCTTCGGTTGTAACACTCACTACTGAGTTCCAAACTGCCTCTGGAAGCAACGACTGGGTCGCATCTCTGGCAACCGAACCAATAGAACAAACGACCAGCTGGCTTGGTTAGCAACCCTAGATTTGTTTCGGTACTATATCTTGTGGAAGGATGAAACGGTATGAATAAATTAATCCAAATAAGGTTTTTAATGAAAATATGTCAATCATTATTTGATTATGTTGGTATCCCTTCGACTAGGGCCTAACAACACCTGTGCCAATATCCTTCAAGCACCGGTTTCTCTGGCATTATCACTTAAATAGAGTCTTCTGTCTAACCTGAAACGAATGGTTGTTATGTTGTGGAACAGAGCAATAGGTACTTGCCATTTGGTTGTGACGAACATTAGTTTAGAAAGTAATTGTTTACTTTGTGTTTGTTGTGTAATTGGTTGGCTAGTTTGCTAGTTAGCAAGCTGAGATGTATTTGCTCAAATTGGCTAGCTAGTCGCTAATGAATAAGATCTGCTGTGCTTCTGCTTCTCTCTGGCTGTTGCCGTGCCCAGATGAAGTGGGAGCAAACTGCTACTGAGATAAAAATGTTAAGATCTCTATCTTGAGTAGCTAGATTTCAAGTTTGAACAAATGCAATATATATATATTTTATTGGCTTGCTAAATGAGCTGGTTTTCCTGTAAGTGTCTATCCGATAAAGTTGTTGTTCTTATGCTTATGTTCTAAATTCCCAATCTTGCCCTCAATCCATTCACAGTCACCTAATAATCCCCAGTTTAAAATTGGCTCATTCATCCCCCTCCTCTCCCCTGTAACTATTCCCCAGGTTGTTGCTGTAAATGAGAACGTGTTCTCAGTCAATTTACCTGGTAAAATAATGGATAAATAAAATGATGCAATGTCGAGGAAGTGTTACAGCCACAACATCATAATCAAGTACTCAAACATCAGCAGACCAGCGAGGATGAGGAAAGCTTATAGAACAATGACTTCTAGCTAGTTACACTATCAGTTCAAAAGTTTGGGGTCACTTAGAAATGTCCTTGTTTTTGAAAGAAGAGCACATTTTTTTGTCCCATTGAAATAACATAAAATTGATCACAAATACAACTGTAGACATTGTTAATGTTTTAAATTACTATTTGAAATGGCTGAACTTTAATGGAATATCTACATAGGCATACAGAGGCCCATTATCAGCAACCATCACTCCTGTGTTCCAATGGCACGTTATATGTTAGCTAATCCAAGTGTATCATTTTAAAAGGCTAATTGATCATTAGAAAACCCTATTGCAATTATGTTAGCACAGCTGAAAACTGTTCTGCTGATTAAAGAAGCAATAAAACTGTCCTTTAGACTAGTTGAGTATCTGGAGTGTCAGCATTTGTGGGTTTGATTACAGGCTAAAAAAGGCCAGAAACAAAGACCTTTCTTCTGAAACTCATCAGTCTATTCTTGCTCTGAGAAATGAAGGCTATTCTATGTGAGAAATTGCCAAGAAACTGAAGATCTCATACAACGCTGTGTACTACTCTCTTCACAGAACAGAGCAAACTGGCTCTAACCAGAATAGAAAGAGGAGTGGGAGGCCCCGGTGCACAACTGATCAGGAGGACATTAGAGTGTCTAGTTTGAGAAACAGACGCATCACAAGTCATCAACTGGCATCTTCATTAAGGTATTTTAGTTAATTCTGTTTCTAAAGTGCTTTATGTTGGATGTGAGTAATTGAGCAGGTCTATAGTTGTTTATTACATATCTATTCAGTCACAACTCACTCATTATTTTATGTTGCCTTTTTATATATGCAAAAATGATATTTGTTTTTTACTGTTACCTTTTACATGCTGAAACGGTCTCATTAGTTTTGGGCTAGACTATGATCTGTAAATAGATACTGTAAATGTCTACCCTTTAAAAAAAGTTGTTGATGAATGAAATTAGCACCATTTTGAATAGTTTGTTGTTACTGTCTGGTGAGGAAGTGGGAAATGTGGAATACATCAGAGGAGGAAGGGAGAATGATGAGAAATCAGAACTTGGACAATGTCAGGGAATAAGCAGGTAAATGTACAGCCTATCAGTGACAAAAGAAACGGTGCAGAGATGTAGCCTTAAGATAATATTAGATATTTGCATTTTATGTACTGGACACAGGGCTAGCCAGCAATTCTCAAAACATTGGATTACCATCTTGAGCAATGAAGTCTCAATTTGCAGCACATTTTCACATGGACGTATATACACTGAACAAAATTATAAATGCGACATGTAAAGTGAAATAAAAAATCCCGGACATTTTCCATATGCACAAACAGCTTATGTCTCTCAAATATTTATAATTTCCTTTTTAGAAAATATTTTCATCCAGCCTTTCTTGTTTGGAAAGTATGGTGACTAATATTGCTTTAATTTATCCATCAAACACATGGAGTTTTTGAAAAAGTAGGTACTTTTCTCAAAACAACCCCATCTGGTGAATAGAAAGTGTGATTAAAATGTGTTTTCACATGCAGCTTAATACTTCAGACAAGGAAAAATTATGGACAGCTAATTCAAGTGAAAAGCGATAAACTATATCCTTGGAATGGAGCACTAGAATTGTATTGTTGTCATCAACGGGAGTCTATAAGTCAGTCAGTCATTCAATTAGTCAGCTAACCACTAGGACACTTTTATGATATCAATAGCAATAGACTTTGATTGTATTGTTTCATAGAGTCATCATAGATTTTGGGTAAAATCAGTCACAGCAGCCTATTTTCAAGTTGGTCACCATTCATTTCAATGTGGAGGAACTGAATAGATTTTTCAATGGCATAAATTAATAAATATTGGTGAAATAAGACCAACAAAGGCTGAAAATGTGTGTTACTGTAAGAAAAATGCTAAAATATTTTGTCACGGCTTCCGCCGAAATTGGTCACTCTTCTTGTTCAGGCGGCGTTCAGCGGTCGACGTCACCGGTTTTCTATCCGCCACCGATCCACTTTTCATTTTCCATTTGTTTTGTCTTCATTGTACACACCTGGTTTCCATTCCATAATTATGTTCCCTATGGAACATGGTTCCCTGATGGTTTTGCGCGTGTTTGTTCATTGTAAGTTGGTCAGTATTTGAGCTTGATTACTTTCCTTCTTGGAATATTTGTGTCTCTGTGTCCTGCGACTGACAGACTTACCTGCTACACCTAGATGCCTTACAAAGATGCACCAGAGATATGAGTTATATGTATTTAGCAACATTTTACCAGAGCGTCTAAATTACTAAAATGTAAATGTACTGTTATAATGGTAGAAATATGACATATGATAAAACGCTGAAAATAAGGTCTGAGGTTAATATGAGCTTAGGAGATATTTTATGTTTTCTTCTATGAGATAATATCAGTCATTTAACATGATCTTCATCAATTGTGAAGCCTATATGTGCTTTATGTGCTTTTTTTCAAAACATAAATGTTTAAAAAAATACCAAACTATGACATTAGCTGATGAAGATTATCTCATAGAACAAAATTTATAACATTTCCTAAGCCTGTATTTACCAAATTAGTCGTTTTACAAAAACGCCATTCATTACCCCATTACCCCGGGCTGTCGAATGAACCATGGCTGAGTTAGTCCCTACAAAAATACGCCATTACTATTTCTCTATAGCAGGGACAGGGAGCTGGCTGGATGTAGTGGTACCCACTGATGGCCTTTACTATGGGCGGGGCTGACCCTCCCTCCCTGGGTTTCCTCTGCCCATGCAGGGAGCTGGCTGAATGTAGTGGCACCCCCTGCTGGCCGTAGGCGGGGGTTAGGACCCTTCCAGAGATTGGCCCACACTCACTGGGCTAATCTCCCCCATCTCGTTGCGGCAGGGAGCTGGCTGGATAAAGTAGCGCCTCCTGGTGGCCGCGGGCGGATGTCGGCCTTCCCTGTCCGGGGGTCAGCTCCCGTTCTCTGGGTCGGCCCCAGCCCTCTCTGGGTGTATTTAGTGGTGTCCCCTGGTGGCCATTTGTAGGGGTTGGGCTCTCTCTCTGGTGGTCGGCCAGCCCTTCCTGACAGTCTCCCCCTCTTCCATGGTGCAGAGAGCAGGGTGGATGTTGTGGCGCCACCTGGTGGTCGGGGGCATGGGGCCAGCGCCCCCTCTCCGGGTGTTGGCCTCTCTCTCCCTGGGTAGGCCCCATTCCTCTCTGGAACTCTCCCCCAATCTCCCTAGTGCAGGGAGCTGTCTGGATGGAGAGGCGCCCCCTTGCTCCCTTGGCAGAGTGCGGAGATTGGGCACCCTATCCGGGGGTCGGCCCCCCTTCCCTGAGTTGGGCCCAGCCCTCTCTGGCTGTCTTCACCCCCCTTTCTCTGGTGCAGGGAGTTGGGTGGATGCAGTGACTACCCCTAGTGGCCGTGGGCGGGGGTCGGCCCATTTCCTGGGTCGGCCTCAGCTCTCTCTGGCCCTCAACCCCCATATCCCTGGGGCAGGGAGCTGGCTGGATGTAGAGACGCACCCTGGTGGCCTCTGACTGAGGTCAGATAATGTCCCCGTGGAAGGGAGCTGGGTGGATGTATTGACGCCCCCTGGTTGCCGTTGGTGGGGGATTCCCCCCCCCCACTCTGGTGCAGGGAGCTGGCTGGATGTAATGGTGCCCCCTGGTAGCCTTGGGCATGGGCAGCGTTGGGTCTCCCTCCCTGATTCAGCCTCAGCACTCTCTGGCCCTCTCCCCCATATTTCTGGGGAAGGGAGCTGGCTGGATGTAATGGAGCCCTCTGGTGGCCTTGGCCAGCCCTCGTCCCCAGTGGTCGGCCCACCCAGTCTCTGAGTGGAGTCTCTGGATTACAGCGTTCTAATCACCTGTAAATACACACTGGACAGGTGTAATGAATACAGTGGTGCAAAAAAGTATTTAGTCAGCCACCAATTGTGAAAGTTCTCCCACTTAAAAAGATGAGAGGCCTGTAATTTTCATCATAGGTACACTTCAACTATGACAGACAAAATGAGGAGAAAATTATGATGGAAAATAAGTATTTGGTCACCTACAAACAAGCAAGATTTCTGGCTCTCACAGACCTTCTTTAAGAGGCTCCTCTGTTCTCCACTCGTTACCTGTTTTAATGGCACCTGTTTGAACTTATCAGTATAAAAGACACCTGTACCAACCTCAAACAGTCACACTCCAAACTACACTATGGCCAAGACCAAAGAGCTGTCAAAGGACACAAGAAACAAAATTGTAGACCTGCACCAGGCTGGGAAGACTGAATCTGCAATAGGTAAGCAGCTTGGTTTGAAGAAATCAACTGTTGGAGCAATTATTAGGAAATGGAAGACATACAAGACCACAGATAATCTCCCTCGATCTGGGGCTCCACGCAAGATCTCACCCCGTGGGGTCAAAATGATCACAAGAACGGTGAGCAACAATCCCAGAACCACACGGGGGGACCTAGTGAATGACCTGTAGAGAGCTGGAACCAAAGTAACAAAGCCTACTATCAGTAACACACTACGCCGCCAGGGACTCAAATCCTGCAGTGCCAGACGTGTCCCCCTGCTTAAGCCAGTACATGTCCAGGCCCGTCTGAAGTTTGCTAGAGAGCATTTGGATGATCCAGAAGAAGATTGGGAGAATTTCAGATGAAACCAAAATAGAACTTTTTGGTAAAAACTCAACTCGTCGTGTTTGGAGGCCAGAGAATGCTGAGTTGCATCCAAAGAACACCATACCAACTGTGAAGCATGGGGGTGGAAACATCATGCTTTGGGGCTGTTTTTCTGCAAAGGGACCAGGACAACTGATCTGTGTAAAGGAAAGAATGAATGGGGCCATGTATCGTGAGATTTTGAGTGAAAACCTCCTTCCATTAGCAATGGCATTGAAGATGAAATGTGGCTGGGTCTTTCAGCATGACAATGATCCCAAACACACCGCTCGGGCAACGAAGGAGTGGCTTCGTAAGAAGCATTTCAAGGTCCTGGAGTGGCCGAGCCAGTCTCCAGATCTCAACCCCATAGAAAATCTTTGGAGGGAGTTGAAAGTCTACTTTTTTGCCCCACTGTATGTCAAGGGTAAATCTGATGCAAAGCATCACTTCTCACACTGAGACTTGTTTTTTAGATTGTCCCTGCCAAATACACTGAATATCGCCTATTCAGTTAAGCTAAACAATCTTGAACCACAGATTTTACATGAAGTAAAAGTAATGATAGAAGGAGTCTAAATCACACATCAATGTTTAGCCTGGTCTGACGGTGTGGTCATGTGGTGTATAACCAGGACTCCCGAAACAGTGCTTGCAGTTGAGAATAATCAGGTTTTATTACCTTTTCTTTACAATTCTAAACTTTGGTGGAAGGTGAAGTGGAACAATAATCAAACTCAAAACACAATTTGCCTTTAGGCTTGAATATCACCTTTATGTAACATGCCTCCCCTACCAAATCCTACTTCTGCCTCTGAATCCTCACCATGTTCTCATCTACGGAGTTCTTTACTATATATAAAGGAAATGATGACACAGTCCCGTTTCTTGATGGAAGTGTTTACAGCGGTCCTCTGTTGCTAAGTTCCAGGCTGGGTCCTTGAGGAAGATGAGAGGCAGCTGTGAGGTTGACTTTAGGTCTACCCCTCCGGTTCTGAATGAACGCTGCTTGTTCAATGGGCTGATTGGTGCGTTGCTCTGGAACTCCTTTCCTTTTTGTAGTACTGTCCAGATGTACAAACTTGAAAGCTTCTTTCCGAGAGACCGACCAGACACAGAGAGGGAGAGATTTACAGACACAGAGGAAGAAAGAGAGAGGGGGAGAGAGAGAAAAAAAGACGAGAGATTTCCATATACAATATTGGAAATGTGTTTTATGCAGTGTTGTAAAAATAGTTGGGGGTATATGTACTTTACTATTTAGATTTTTGAAAACTTACTTTTACTCCACTACATTCCTAAAGAAAATAATGTACTTTTTACTTCATACATTTTCCCTGACACCCAAAAGGTCTCGTTACGTAATGAATCCTAAACAGGACCGGAAAATGGTCCAATTCATGCACTTATCAAGAGAACATCTGTTGTCATCCCTACTGCCTCTGATCTGCTTTATTTGTAAATTATGTCTGAGTGTGCCCATGACTATCCGTAAATTTAAAAAAAACAAGAAAATTGTGCCATCTGGTTTACCAAATACAAGAAATTTGAAATTATTTATACTTTTACTTTTTAGACTAAAGTATATTTTTGCAATTATATTGAACAAAAATATAAGTGCAACATGTAACATTATCCACATGCACAAAAAGCTTGTTTCTCTCAAATTTTGCACACAAATATATTTACATCCCTGTTAGTGAGGATTTCTCCTTTGCCAAGATAATCCCTCCACCTGACAGGTGTGGCAGATCAAGAAGCTGTTTCAACAGCATGATCACTACAAGTAGCGGTGTGTGGGGTAAATTCACTGGGGAAGCCAAGCCCCCCTGTATGTGTTGTGATGAATGTGTTTGATGTTAATTAATGTGCCTTGCGACCGTGATATATAGACCTAAAGGCCGAGACAATAAGAAGACAGTGGCAGGATTCATTCAAGCACACAATCGCATAGAGTAGGCCAGAAGGCAAAACTGAAGAACCTATCCTCTACCAATTAAAACAATGGCGGAGGCGCAAAAGTACTTCAGTGCAAAGGTGTTTATTTACTGTACATAGTGATTCCGGAAGAAAAACAGTACTGCCACCAAAAGTATACATTATGGGGACAGCTAAACAGTGCTGCCCCATCAACCCCCCCCCCCTCCCCCCCTCCCATTTGAACTGAAGAGAGGCTCCTTTTGTAGGTGAAGTCCCTCCCATCAGAACATACCAAACTCATTAGTTAATTAATTTGATTACAAACATCAAAGCCTACCTTTTCCACTCAGCTAAACATTTAATGAATTATCTTCATTAAACTTTTGCAATTGGTTTATCATAATACAATATAGCACATTTATGAAATCCCATCACTACTGACATTCACATGAACGTGCCAGGAAACTACAGAGACGGAGGGAGGAGCAGAAACAAACAAACAGCGCACTCTTCCACATGCTGTATATAGACTTTTCTACTGTATTATTGATTGTATGTTTGTTTAATCCATGTGTAACTCTGTGTTGTCGTATATGTCAAACTGCTTTGCTTTATCTTGGCCAGGTCGCAGTTGCAAATGAGAACTTGTTCTCAACTAGCCTACTTGGTTAAATAAAGGTGAAATAAAATAAAATAAAAAAACTCATCAATAACATTGATAAGTACAATAAATGTGACTTAAATTAAACATGAAAGCTTGTCTGCATATTCCTTATGCCATACCAAACTGTTACTGAAGGGAGGTAAGAATAATGTGTTGAATGTATGAACTGAGACAGCGAAGTCAACTTGTTTGTCAACCCACATTGATGCTGTATCTGAAAACGGAGGAGGGAGAGGGAGATGAGTGTGTTAGTTTACCAAATGCAAATCCGTCACTAGCCATGGGATAGGTCGTTTTATTTTCCTGCCTTGTGATGGACACAGAACCGGAAGGGCTGGAGCTCCAGATAACACCTGGTCAAGCGAGAATTCCGGTCCTTCATGGTCTGGAACCAGGTCAGGGCTCTGTGCTCCATATGCAGGTCAAATTCTCTCCCAAGAGAGAATCACCACATCATCCTGGAGGACCTTGTCCATCAGCCTCTGGAAAGTTGCAGGGGCCCCATGAAGGCCAAACGGCATGACCTTGAACTGGTAAAGGCTCGTCGGCGTCTGGAAGGCAGTGTAGGCCTTGGATTCTTCATGCCAGTACCCTTTGCGGAGATCCAATATGCTGATATATTCACTCCAGTAAGTCATCAATGCGTGGCATAGGGGAGGCATCAAACTAGGGTGGTTGTTGTTAAGCTGCGCTAATGTGACTAGAATGACGTTGCAAGTAACATCCAACTTTCCAGGACAAAGACATGTCTTATATGTGCAGAAAGGTTAAATTATTGTTAATCTATCTGCACTGTCCAGTTTACAGTAGCTATTACAGTGAAACAATACCATTCTATTGTTTGAGGAGAGTGCACAACAATAGGGAAGCTATTTTCCATCATGTATGACCTTCCTCGGAGTATGTAAACTTACATGTTTTATTACCATATAATTTTTGTATGTTCTCTATAGTTATGTACTTGAAAATGTATAAATTGATCAATTCAGCACATTTAAGCAGACTTGATGAAAACAATTGTGCAGTATTGCAATGCTTCACTGGATCAGTCTGAAACTTTGCACATACACTGCTGCCATCTCGTGGCCAAAATCTAAATTGTGCCTAAACTGCAATATTACATTATGGCCTTTCTCTTGCATTTTAAAAAAAAATAGAAAAATCCAGATTTTTTTATTTGCATTATCTTTTACCAGATGTAATCTATTATATTCTCCTACATTAATTTCACATTTCCACAAACTTTACAGTGCTTCCTTTCAAATGGTATCAAGAATATGCATATCCTGAGCTATCAACAGTTAGATTTGCGTATGTCATTTTAGGCGAAAATTGAAAAAAAGGGTACAATCCCTAAGAGGTTTTAAAGAGTAACCATCTCCCAAATTAAACTCTATAAGTTATATATCTATTTCATCGATAAACAATCATCTTAATAATCATTACCTATCAAAATGCTGAACATCGTAACCTCATGCATCTGCAAAAACACCAACCTTACTCATGATTCAGGACTACACCAATTGGTTTAATTATTAATTTTCTAGCTAATTAAAATGAGAACAAGATAACACTTAATACATGAGAAGAAAGGTCCCTAGTGGACTGACAAAATATGGTGGCTTATACACAACTATTTGAAGAGGGGTGGGGAGGAGAGAGAGCGAGAGAAAAATAATACTTATCATGAATACATTCTAGGACTGGTCTCACATTAATCATATACTTTGTACATGAACGCTTGTAAGGTTCTGGTGTCCAAAAGGGGGGGTCCCCCCTTTCCATCTTCTCACATCTGTTCACTCTATACGATGCTCCTAGTGTGATATTTAGCCAGCCGTGTCTATGGTTCCCCTCGGTAATGAGATTAGGAGCATACGGTGATTTGAGATCCATAGTTGGATGGGATGGTTTGCAGCGTAGTATAATGGTCACACTTCGATTCGCTTTTCTCAATGTCTAACTTAGGGCAGCTAATCAGCTGTACCTGTGATTGTCTGGGGAGTGAGCTTCTAGCCTACACCTCATGTTGATTATTCAGACCACTTTACACACACACAGCAGCAACCTGGCAATGTTCTGTTCTGATACGTTAATTCTTATCCAGTCCTTTTAATATGCACTCTGGTCGAAAAGAATGGTTCCATCACACTGACATGCTCTTCTGACTTCACCCAGGGGGTGGCTACTTAATGTGCACAGGATATGATTATGATATGATCTTATGACTCCCAAAATCACATTCACATCTTAACAAAAATACTTTAATAATTTTTCATATCGTCTGCACAATGTATTGAATGGAAACTTGACAGATAAAGGGGGTATCCTTTCCAAGTTACAGCATTTTGCCCATACAGCTTTTAATGATATCACAAAATGAATAACAATATGACATTATGACATTATTTTCCTACATCTCCCCACTGACCATTCACCCCAATCTTTATATTCAAATTATTGTTTCATTATCCACTTTTTGGACGTTAGAGATTTGGGCGATTTGGGAGATGTAGTCAATACTCACTTGTAATTTAAGACAGGGTATGAATGGTCAACCATCCAGCAACTCCCCCTCTCTCCTCTATGGGAGAGAAAGAGGCCTCGTTACTGCCCCCCCCCCATTCTGATCTGACCCATTCTGATCCTCACAGGACAGATATGGCAGTCCCCCTCTGGTGGGTTCAATCTTGGAAAGATTCTGCAAGTTGCAACCCACCACAACAATGACCACAGGATGTCCTGCTTTGTGTATCATTGTAGAGGTCCCCCTCCGGTGGTTTACCCTGACCACAAGAATGATCCGGGGATGTCCTGGTTGTGGATAGTCAATCCAGATCTGTTGTCCGGTTATCCAGGCTGGTGGATCTAGGCAGTAACTTAGGCAGACGCTAAATACTCACAAAATACATCATTACATTTCTTCCCCAAACGAGCGGTATTGTGGCACTAACTGGTGGTTGATTTGTGGCTCTATCACTTCCTAAATTTCAAAGAAAATGAAAGTATAATTAAGAATAAAACACAAACAAAAAGGTATACAAAATATAGCTACCACACCTTAATCATCTAATTGAACTCTATTCTATATATGTCCATGGTCTTGGCTAAATAACTTTATCATGGTATTTTGTTCAATGTCATATCTAGGGCTGCCCTAGTTGAAGATGTGGTTTCAGGCACTCTCTAGAATGCCAAACTGTGTGGCGAGGCTGACAATAATGACTCTACACGGCTGACCTAGCGAACTTTGGGGTGGAGTTTGTGGATGCCGTAGATGGATCACCTGAGGGGGTTTCATCATCAATTGCAAATTTTCAGAACATCGGAATTGATTCCGTCCCAAAAGTGATCCTAACTTAAGGTCTTCCATTGCACGTGTGCATCTGTGTACATAGTAGATGCACACACCAATGGAAATAAGACCAAGGATCATGGTAGTAGTCAGGATACTGTCTGGCACTGTCCAAGAGCATGTGACTGACCAGTCTTTTGGCTTCTAGTCAGTCGAGTCAACTAAAAATGCCTCGTCCAGTACGCTAAGGTCAACAGTCATTGGGCTCTCGTACTGAACTTAGTTTTGAATGGTTGGTGATAACTCAAGGGAATGTTAAAAAAAGCGTCAGGCATTTCAATATCTGTGTCTATTCTGTCATCGGAAAGTTGGTATCTGGCCAGGTTGTCTTTGTGGACAATCTTCCACTCTGGTACCTTAACCTTTTCACACGTACCAACACACGGGTGTGATCATTCTACAGAGAGCCTTTTAATGTCTCTATTTGGTTTGGTCAGGGTGTGATTTGGGGTGGGCATTCTATGTTTTGTTATCTACGATTTTGTATTTCTATGTTTTGGCAGGGTATGGTTCCCAATCAGGGACAGCTGTCTATTTTTGTCTCTGATTGGGAACCATACTTAGGTAGTCCTTTTTCCCTCTGTTCTTTGTGGGAAGTTGACTTTTGTTTATGACACACAACCTGTAGCGTCACGGTTTGTTTTGTAGTGTTTATTGTTTTGTTCGGCGTCTTTTCTAAATAAAGGAATATGTACGCTCACCACGCTGCACCTTGGTCTTCTTCCAGCAACGGCCATGACAATTTTTTTTGCCAGTAGAAGGTCGATAATTAACTGTACCGCCACGTACGCCGCAAGCAGCATTTTGTACTGTCACGCAAATTTAGGAGCTGCTCCGGGTAGTGTGGGAATACGCACCACATGAATACGCACCACATGACCACCGCAGTCCACCGAGTCTGTCGATCAGATATCTTTGTGTTTGTTAAACAAGTCCTGCAACTGTTGTCGTTCTGTGTCATTGACAAGTGTGTCTGCTTCTGACATTAGCTGTAGTACTTGTAACGGAAGCCAGGATATGGTTCAGCAAAATCGTACAACTCTTCATCAGCTGGAGATAGCTTGTCAGTGGTGGGTGAACCACCAGCTGTTGCCTCTTCAGTGTGAACTTCAGAAGCAAATGGAGATGCAGTATCTTCCTCCGTGACAATGGAGTATATCAACATGTCTTGGCCTCTGTCGATATCCAGTCTGTATGTTGATGTGTTGATGTGTTGCCTGTGATGGACAAGTGGAAAGCTCCTCTCCCTCCCCACATGGGTCTAAGGAGGAAGGAAGTGGCCCAATCACAGGAACAAACAACTTGAAATCATGGAAGGAGTAATCGATCAGTGTTCCTAGCTGAGTGTACCGAGAAATGGAAACATCCGCTTGGGTCAGATTGCACCAAGAGGTAAGTGGATCTAGCGTTTAGCTCCGGACTGGGCACCGGCGCAGAGGAAGGCTCCGGCCATGGAGCTGGACTGGATGCCGTTCCTGGACTGAGCACCGGCGCAGAGGAAGGCTCCAGCCATGGAACGGGACTGGACGCCTTGCCTAGACTGAGCACCGGCGCAGAGGAAGGCTCTGGCCATGGAGCTGGCGCAGGAAGCTCCGGGCCGTGGACCGTCCCTGGATGTTCCGGGCCATGGACCGTCACTGGATGCTCTAGACTGTGAACCGTCGCTGGAGGTTCTGGGCTGTAGACCGTTGCAGGAGACTCCGGACTGTACACACGCACTGGTGGACGAGTGCGGGAGCCAGCACAGGATGTACCGGGTTGGGGAGGCGCACTGGAGGCCTGGTGCATGGAGCCGGCACAGGTTGCACCGGACTGATGACACACTCTTCAGGGCGAGTGCGGGGAGCCGGCACGGGACGTACCGGGCAGGGGAGACGCACTGGAGGCCTGGTGCGTGGAGCCGGCACAGGTTGCACTGGACTGATGACATGCTCCTCAAAAGCCTGCACTGCAGCATACTTCTAGCCAACATCTCTCTCCGATATCCCTCCTCAAACTGCTCCATCGACTCCCTAACGTTCTCGGGCTCTCTTCTCAGCTCGGCTGACCGCCCCTTGTTCCCCCTCCAAAAGAACTTGGGGTTGCCCTTGGGTTGTTTGTGGCCAAAGACCCCGGCGTCGTCGCTGTCCTCCTTTACTCCTCGGCGACACCCGCCAAGGAAGGGTCTCGCATCCACCTAGTATCTCTTCCCATGACCAACTCTCCTTCACCTCCTGGGCACACTGCTTGGTGCTGTTTAGGTGGGATATTCTGTCATGTTCATTCGACGGTCGTGACAGCAGGGTATCAAGTTGTGCGTCCCTGTCTTTTACTAGGTTGTCAGATTGATCTAGTTTTGCGTGTACTTCCTCATATTTATTTTTGGCTGAATCGAGTTCTTCCTGTAGAACAGGTATTCTAAAACTGGGTACCCCCAGAGGTAAGCACAATGTCGTCGGGGCTATGCCAAATAAAAATGTGATTCACATTTAAAAAATAAAAAAATAAAAATCTTCACATTTTCAAACCGTTCTTTTATCATTTCCAATGGGACTATACATTTGGGTGAGTTTTTTTCTCTCACATGACTAGCCTTATTTCACTACCAAAAGTAAAATTAAACTAGTGCTCAGCGAAATAACAACACAATGTCAAACTGTCAGCGTCGTGTGTATAGGTGGCAGGGAAGTCAGGCGCAGGAGAGTCAAAATGAAGTGTAAATGGAGTATTTTAATAAATGTCAACAGAACATGCTCCATAATACTAAAACGTACAGACATGAAAAAAACATGGGTACGAGGACCCGTCGCGCATCAACACAACAAAATAACAACACTGACAATTAAACAATCTCTGACAAAGACATGAGGGAAACATAGGGTTAAATACACAACAGGTAATGAATGGGATTGAAAACAGGTGTGTGGGAAGACAAGATAAAACCAATGGAAAATGAAAAATGTATCAATGATGGCTAGAAGACCGGTGACGTCGAACGCCGAGCACCGCCCGAACAAGGAGAGGCAACTACTTCGGCAGAAGTCGTGACACAAACACAGGAAGCTTAGTCAAATAATTAACATCCAATCACATTAACTCTTACTCTCTTGCAGGAATTCCACTAACGGTCCGTATGTAGCCAAACGTTGCTGCTGGTTATTCCGTTTGCTCGAAAATTGATAAATGGTTAAAAAAAGTAAGGCCCGCAACCACAGAGACACATACGAGCTTTACTGTTTACTATTACCAGCAGTACTACACCTACACCTGTCGACAACACAAGTTGTTCTGCATCCACGAGCACATCCAATGCTAGCGTCAGTAATTCTACATTTGTTGTTCGATGGACATTGGACCATTGAAGAGGCACTAATATGAACTACATTGATTTGGGGTTCACTTATATTGGGAGTAGTGCCTTTCCTCATTCACAGTGTGTTATAGTACTTTAGCACATATCTCACAACTCGATGAAACCTTCACTCTTGCACAGACGTTTAGAAACAAAACATGCCAATTTTAAAAAAAAGCCACAGGAGTACAATAAACATGACTTAAATTAAACATGAAAGCTTGTCTGCCAATTCCTCATGCCATACCAAACTGTTACTGAAGGTAGGTAAGAATAATGTGTGTAATGTATGAACTGACATCGCTAAGTTAACTTGTGTGTCGACCCACATTGCTAACTTAGCTGACAACGAAGCAGGGAGGGGAGATGAGAGTGCGTGTTGATCTGTTAGCTTACCAAATGCTGCCCGCGGCCCGTAACGTACTTCTCCATCACACACACGTTGTTTTATCACAAAACCAGATAGCAACCTCGGTGAAGTCCACAACGCATATTGCATGTAACAGACAGTTACATGACCTACAGCATGGTTAAGCAAGTTTAATGTTTCTGACATTTTCGGTCCACTAAACAACTATTGATTTAGAACCACAGAGAGTTACAGCAAGTTGCAAAGAAAACAGGAGCTGCCTCCACTTTCCCAGCACTATTTACACAACATTTCAACATCATCAAACCACCTATGCTTAGTCTAATACAGTGACAAGTAAAAGATACCAAAAACCAATCAGCATAAGCTGATTGGTCCAATCAGCACAAGCTAAATATGTGGCTGTCCGTGGTTCTGATTGCTGTTTGTGTGCGCATTTGTACAAGTAGAAAACCATGTTTCGCTCACTCGGATGATTTCTCCTGTGAGATACATTCAGCCTCTTGTGAATTGAAGGAAAATTATGAAACACAGACGAAAGATACATTATAACCTTTTTGGTATTTTTGGGGAAGCCTGGCTTCCCTTGGCGTCCATGAGTACACGCCACTGATCATTACACAGGTGCACCTTGTGCTAGGGGACAATGAAAGGCCATTCTAAAATGTTCAGTTTTGTCACACAACACAATGCCACCGATATGTCAAATTTTGAGGGAGCATGCAATTGACATGCTGACTGCAGGAATGTCCACCAGAGCTGTTGCCAGAGAATTTAATGTTAATTTCCCTAAGCCACCTCCAACGTAATTTTAAAGAATTTGCCAGTATGTCCAACTGGCCTCACAACCACAGAAACATGTAACCACACCAGCCCAGGACCTCCACATCTGGCTTGTTCACCTGTGGGATTGTCACCTGTGGGATCGTCCGAGACCAGCCACCTGGACAGCTGATGAAAGTATTTCTGTTCTTTAATAAAGCCCTTTTGTGGAGAGAAACTCATTCTGATTGGCTGGGCCTGGCTCCCCAGTGGGTGGGCCTATGCTCTCCCAGGCCCACCCAAGGCTGCACCCCTGCCCAGTCATGTGAAATCCATAGATTAGGGCCTAATGAATTCACTTAAATTGACTGATTTCCTTTTATAAACTGTAACTCAGTAAAATCGATGAAATTGTGCCATTCATATTTTTGGTCAGTATATATTTACTTTTGATATTTAAGTATATGTAAAAACAAATACTTTTAGACTTTTAGTCGACTAGTATTTTGGTCAGTGACTTTCCCTTTTACTTGAGTAAGTTTCTATTAAGGTAGCTTTACTTTTACTAGAGTATAAACATTGGGTACTTTTTCCACTACTGGTTTCATGTGTATGTTGCCTGAGTGGGACCTCCAGGAGAGTGAGGAAGTGTGTGAACTGAGAGACACTCATACTTGATGATGCCGTCTTCACAATGTAGTCTGAGGCCCATGTGGCTCAGTTGGTATAGCATTGTGTTTGATTGTGGGTTTGATTCCTACAGGGGAACAGTATGAAAATATATGCACACGCTTTGGATCGCTCTGGATAAGAGTGTCAGCTAAATTACTTACATTTAAAATGAGCAGGCTAGATCTTAGAATCAACATTGCTGAGTTGCGACGAAACAAATCAAATGTTATTGGTCGCATACACGTTTAGCAGATGTTATTGCCGGTGTAGAGGAATGCCTGTATTCCTAGCCCTAACAGTTCAGTAATATCTAACAAGACACACAAATCTAAAAGTATATATATATATATATATATATATATATATATATATATATAATATATACAGTACCAGTCAAAAGGTTGGACACCTACTCATTCCAGAGTTTTTCTTTCTTTATTTTTTACTATTTTCTACATTATAGAATAATAGTGAAGATTTCAAAACTATGAAATAACGCATGGGATCATGTAGTAACCAAAAAAGTGTTAACCTTTCTAGGGCAGGCGTTGTGCTAGCGGAAACTCTAGACAACAATCCGAAATATGTAACTTTCACACATTAACAAGTCCAATACAGCAAATAAAAGATAAACTTCTTGTTAATCTACCCATCATGTCTGATTTGAAAAATGCTTTACAGCGAAAGCACAGCATATGATTATGTTAGATCACCGGCAAGTCAAAAAAACACACAGCCATTTTTCCAGCCAAAGATAGGAGTCACAAAAAGCAGAAATATAGATAAAATGAATCACTAACCATTGATGATCTTCATCAGATTTTATTTTACCTTTATTTAACGAGGCAAGTCAGTTAAGAACAAATTTCAATGACGGCCTAGGAACAGTGGGCTAACTGCCTGTTCAGTGGTAGAATGACAGATTTGTACCTTGTCAGCTCAGGGATTTGAACTTGCAACCTTTTGGTTACTAGTCCAACGCTCTAACCACTAGGCTACCCTGTCGCCCCTATGAGATGACACTCATAGGACATCATGTTACACAATACATGCATGTTTTGTTCAATAATGTGCATATTTACATCCAAAAATGTCAGTTAACATTGGCGCGTTACGTGCAGTAATGTGGTGAAAACATCTGGTGATTTTGCAGAAATACTCATAATAAACATCGATAAAAGATACAAGTGTTATTCACAGAATTAAAGATAGACTTCTCCTTAATGCAACCGCTGTGTCAGATTCAAAAAAAGTTTACGGAGAAAGCATAATCTGAGAACGGTACTCGGAGCCAAATCCAGCCAGAGAAATATCCACCATTTTGGAGTCAACAGAAGTTAGAAATAACACAATAAATATTCACTTACCTTTGATGATCTTCATCCGAAGGCACTCCCAGGAATCCCAGTTCAACAATAAATGACTGATTTGTTCCATAAAGTTCCATAAATTATTTATGTCCAAATAGCCACTTGTTGTTAGCGTGTACAGCCCAGTAATCCATCTTCATGAGGCGTGAGCACTTTGTCCAGACAAAACTCGAACATCAATAATGTTCCAACCGGAGAATTCCTATGTCTGAAGAAAAGCACTGGAACAAGAGCTAACTCTGTCGCGAGCGCGTGTCACGAGCCTGAAACACTCTGCCAGACCATTGACTCAAACAGGTCTCATGAGCCCCTCCTTTATAGTAGAATCCTCATTCAAGTTTCTAAAGACCGTTGACAGATAGTGGAAGCCGTAGGAATTACAACATATCCAATATCCCACTGTATCTTCAATAGGGACTAAGTTGAAAAACTACAAACCTCAGATATCCCACTTCCTGGTTGGATTTTTCTCAGGTTTTTCGCCTGCCAAATGGGTTCTGTTATAATCATAGACATCATTCAAACAGTTTTAGAAACTTCAGAGTGTTTTCTATCCAATACTACTAATAATATGCATATATTAACATCTGGGACAGAGTAGGAGGCAGTTCACTCTGGGCACGCTATTCATCCAAAGTGAAAATGCTGCCCCCTATCCCAAAAAGGATTTATACAAATCAAAATATATTTTATATACAGTACCAGTCAAAGGTTTGGACACACTTACTCATTCAAGGGTTTTTCTTTTCTACTATTTTCTACATTGTGGAATAATAGTGAAGACATCAAAACCATGAAATAACACGTATGGAATCATGTAGTAACCATTTTTTTTTAATCAAAATATATTTTAGATTTTAGATTCTTCAATGTAGCCACACTTTGCCTTGATGACAGCTTTGCACACTCTTGGCATTCTATCAACAAGCTTCACTTGGATTGCTTTTCCAACAGTCTTGAAGGAGTTCCCACATATGCTGGGCACTTGTTGGCTGCTTTTCCTTCAATCTGTGGTCCAACTCATCACAACCCATCTCATTTGGGTAGAGGTCGGGTGATTGTGGAGGCCAGGTCATCTCATGCAGCACTCCATCACTCTGATCTGTTCCACCTGTCCTTGTGATTGTCTCCACCTACCTCCAGGTGTCACCCATCTTCCCTATTACCTATATTATTATTATTATTATTATTATTAGTGTATTTATACCTGTTTTCTCTGTTTTTCTGTTGCCAGTTAGTCTTGTCTTGCCAAGTCAACCAGCGTTTTTCCAAGCTCCTGTTTTTCCTAGCCTCTCTTTGCTGCCCCTGACCTCTAGCCTGTCTGCCGCCCTGTACTGTTTGGACTCTGACCTGGTTATGAAGTCTTGCCTGTCCAGGGGTTCAAGGCGTTAATGGAGCAGTTCCGTGAATTGCCTCACAGGCAGCATGCCACATCTGGGAGCTCCCAGTCGCTCAATAACCCCCTTACCAGTGTTGGGTTTGTTCAGCCTACCTTGGCTACCCAAGAACCCTGCTAACTTCGTCCGGAGCAATATGCTGGGGATCCTGGAACCTGCCCGTCGTTTCTTTCCCAGGGATCCCTTATTTTTGAAATACAGCCATCTTTGTTCCCTTCAGATCAGTCAAATATAGCGTATCTTATTACGCTACTGTCTGGAAGGGCGCTCTCCTGGGCTACGGCTGTTTGAGAGCAACAATCCGGTGTTTGCTATAGTCTGGAAGACTTTATGGTGGAGGTGATCTGGACAGTAATCTGGACAGTAATCTGCCCAAATTCTCAGGGCAGGTAATGGGGTTTGAAAAAGAGAGGCCTGTTCAGTTGAAAACAGCTCTGATCCAATACTTTGAATTCTGAGTCAACAACACAGATGTTCTCAAGTGATAAATTGAATTTATGTGTATGAGCTATTTTAGGATGTTTTTAGGCCAAGTATTGTTATTGCATTCCATGCATTGTTTACAATACAGGGCTTTCCGTTACAGGGCTTGTATTAAAATTTCACGGAAAACACAAGAAAACTATTCTTTTGACTTTGTTGTTCTCTGTCAGCAGATAATCTCATCATGTTGATATTGTTTGTGTGTTTGTGCATCGACAGAGAATGAAAGGCCTCTTTATGCTACGAAGCACCGCATCATCATTACTCTGAGAGCCATAAGCGAGGGACACTGAGCAAAGTGGCGAAACGGAGGAATCAAAATGATGCTTGTGACAGCATGATTTGATAGGAAGTTACCGTGGCAAGGCCAAGGCAAGGCTATCATTTACTTGCTTTGTCAGATAATATCAGTGTTAACGAGAAAGTGATGTCAATGGAAAGAGATTTGAGCATGTGTGACAGAGAGCTTTAGGAGGAAGTGGTAATAGCCTTGTCTTTTCTGTGTTTCAATTAGCGCTGAAAAGTTTTTGTGTTACTTTGTTGACTTTTGAACCTTATATAATTTTTGTGCATCTCTGACGATGTTCTATCAATTCCCAGGGTCATTTAATGTTTTCTTGTGTATCTATTGCGGTTCAAGCAGGCAGAAATACAGCCAGTATGACAAGTATGACAATCTTATATAGCGTTGGGAAAGTGTGACATAGTCACTTTTTTTTATTGACTTCAAGTGCAAATGGCACGAAAACAAAATTGAAAACCTTCAGAAGTCATTTAATCCACAAATAAGAATATGACATGACCAGGTTAAGAGGACACATTTTCATGATTTTGATGAAACAATCTTAAAGTTCAGTGAAGCACAGAAAAGGTGGATACATAAGTGGAGACTGAAAAATGTCACTTTCCCAGCATATACTGGCATATGGAAATGTTGTAGAAGTTTGCTACCTTGACTCTAAAACACATGTGGGATAATCTCATGAAGTGTGCATTTAAACCTAGCAACTTGTTATGAATGAAATTTAAATCAATCAAAGGTTAAAACATACACATTTTGTCCGATCTAGTTTCAGATTTCAGACATTGAACACATTGAACAACCCACGAACTGTTGAGGTAGCCTACACGTGGCAACAGTGGCAGTTATTATCTGTCAATCTATCTATTAATAGTATGTATGCTCTTTCTGACGTAAGAGTTTATTTTTTTTAAACAGTGGTTAGTCAGTATGTGTACAGTAAGAAGAAGTCACCCAGGTTTACAGGGAGGCTGAATGTCACTCACACTGGCTTTCCTTCTGTTTGCTGTCAGGCACTCCCACATAAAAATATACTACAGTTAACTATAGAATAATATAGTACTTACTATAGAATTCTATAGAGAACTGTAATATACTGTAGAATACTATACTACATTCTGTAGTATCCCTTAATCGTGTATCGCTTACTATACAATGTTGTAGTATACTGTAGAATATTATACTATATACTAGTATCCCTCGGCAGTGTAGTGCTTACTATAGAATTTTGTAGTATACTGTAGAATACTATATTAAATACTACAATTTTATCTGCAAAAAACACTGTAGTCAATACTACAGCAATGTTGTCACGCCCTGACCTTAGAGATCCTTATTATTCTCTATGTTTGGTTAGGTCAGGGTGTGACTCGGGTGGGAACTCGAGTTTTCTATTTCTTTGTGTTTTTGGCTGAGTATGGTTCCCAATCAGAGGCAGCTATCTATCGTTGTCTCTGATTGGGGATCATATATAAGTTGTCATTTTCCTTTTGGGGTTTGTGGGATCTTGTTTTCTGTATAGTTTGTTTTGCCTTACAGAACTGTGCGCTTTCATTTTTGTCATTGTTATTTTGCTTTTGGTGTCATCAATAAAAAGAACGATGTACGCCTACCACGCTGCACGCCTACCATGCTGCACCTTGGTCCGGTCATTCCACAAACGAGAGCCGTAAACAAATGTCTGCAAAAACATTTTTAAAACTATATTAATACTACATTATTTCATTTGTATATGCTCCACCCATTCCCATCCCCTATATCCCAATTTGTGCCCCCAATTAGTTAGCAACCTGCATGCCAAGTACAGACCAACTGTATATTGTGTTCTCTACAGGTTATAGAAAAGAGCAGAAGTGTCTGCTGTCATACAGGTTAAGGAAAATTTGCTGTTACTATTTGACAAGTACATTTCCTCAAGGAGAAAGCCCCCAATTTTGTCAAAGATAATAAATTTAAAAAACACTATAGTAAATACTACAGCAATATCCACAAAAACACTACAGTAATTACTATAGTGTATACTATAGTTTTTACTATAGTAATACTACAATATTTATACTATAATACACTTTACTACAGTATACTACAGTCATGTCCACAAAACACTACGGTGAATAAAATATAATAAATTCAACTTCAATTATATTTGCCACTTATGCTCCGAATACAACAGCTGTAGACTTTATCCTGAGATGCTTACTTACGAGCCATTTCCCAACAATGCGGAGTTAGAAAGTACGAAGGAAATAGTGACACAAAAAATAACAATAACGTGACTATATACAAGGAGTACCGGTACCGAGTCAATGTGCAGGGGTACGAGGTAGTTGAGGTAATTGAGAAAATATCTAAATGTAAAAGTGACTAGGCAATCAGGATAGATAATAAACAGAGTAGCAACAGCATATCTAACAACTGGATATGTTTATTTTTGAACCATTCCATTGTAGATTTTGCTTTATGTTTTGGATTATTGTCTTGTTGGAAGACAAATCTCCGTCCCAGTATCAGGTCTTTTGCAGACTCCATCAGGTTTTCTTCCAGAATGGTCCTGTATTTGGCTCCATCCATCTTCCCATCAATTTTAACCATCTTCCCTGTCCCTTCTGAAGAAAAGCAGGCCCAAACCATGATGCTGCCACCACCATGTTTGACAGTGGGTATGTTTTGTTCAGGGTGATGAGCTGTGTTGCTTTTACGCCAAACATAAAGTTTTGCATTGTTGCCAAAAAGTTCAATTTTGGTTTCATCTGACCAGAGCACCTTCTTCCACATGTTTGGTGTGTCTCCCAGGTGGCTTGTGGCAAACTGTAAACGACACTTTTTATGGATATCTTTAAGAAATGGCTTTCTTCTTGCCACTCTTCCATAAATGCCAGATTTATGCAATATACGACTGATTGTTGTCCTATGGACAGAGTCTCCCACCTCAGCTGTAGATCTCTGCAGTCCATCCAGAGTGATCATGGGCCTCTTGGCTGCATCTCTGATCAGTCTTCTCCTTGTATGAGCTGAAAGTTTAGAGGGACGGCCAGGTCTTGGTAGATTTGCAGTGGTCTGATACTCCTTCCATTTCAATATTATCACTTGCACAGTGCTCCTTGGGATGTTTAAAGCTTGGGAAATCTTTTTGTATCCAAATCCGGCTTTAAACGTCTTCACAACAGTATCTTGGACCTGCCTGGTGTGTTCCTTGTTCTTCATGATGCTCTCTGCGCTTTTAACGGACCTCTGAGACTATCACAGTGCAGGTGCATTTATACGGAGACTTGATTACACACAGGTGGATTGTATTTATCATCATTAGTCATTTAGGTCAACATTGGATCATTCAGAGATCCTCACTGAACTTCTGGAGAGAGTTTGCTGCACTGAAAGTAAAGGGGCTGAATAATTTTGCACGCCCAATTTTTCAGTTTTTGATTTGTTAAAAAAGTTTGAAATATCCAATAAATGTCGTTCCACTTCATGATTGTGTCCCACTTGTTGTTGATTCTTCACAAAAAAATACAGTTTTATATCTTTATGTTTGAAGCCTGAAATGTGGCAAAAGGTCGCAAAGTTCAAGGGGGCCGAATACTTTCGCAAGGCACTGTAAGTATTCAGAACCTTTCGCTACCAAGCATTTTGGCAGCGATTACAGCCTTGAGTCTTCTTGGGTCCGACGCTACAAGCTTGGCACACCTGTATTTGGGGAGTTACTCCCATTCTTCCCTGCAGATCCTCTCAAGCTCTGTCAGGTTGGATTTTGCTTTGCTTTGCTGCACAGCTATTTTCAGGTCTCTCCAGAGATGTTCGATTGGGTTCAAGCTCTGGCTGGGATACTCAATTACATTCAGAGACTTGTCTCGAAGCCACTCCTGCGTTGTGCTTAGGGTCATTGCTATGTGCTTAGGGTCATTGTCCTGTTGGAAGGTGAAATTTCACTCCAGCCTGAGGTCCTGAGGGTTCCGGAGCAGGTTTTTATCAAGGATCTATCTATACTTTCCTCTGTTTACCTTTTTCTCAATCCTGACTGGTCTCCCAGTCCCTGCAGCTGAAAAACATCAGTCTGATGCTGCACCACCATGCTTCCTCATAGGGATGGTGCCAGGTTTCCTCCAGACGTGATGCTTGGCATTCAGGCTAAAGAGTTCAATCTTGGTTTCATCATCTGAGAGTCTTGAGGTACCTTTTGGCAAATTCCAACCAGAATGTCATGAGCCTTTTACTGGGGTGTGGCATCAGTCTGGCCATTCTACCATAAAGGCCTGATTGGGGGAGTGCTGCAGAGATGGTTGTCCTTCTGGAAGGTTCTCCCATCTCAACAGAGGAACTTTGGAGCTCTGTCAGAGTAACCATTGGGTTCTTGATCAACTCCTTGACCAAGGCCCTTCTCCCCCAATTGCTCAGTTTGGCCAGGCAGCCAGCTCTAGAAAGAGTCTTGGTGGATCCAAACTTCTTCCATTTAAGAATCATGGAGGCCACTGTGTTCCTGTGGCCCTTCAATGCTGCAGAAATGTTTTGGTACCCTTCCCCAGATCTGTACCTCTAAACAATACTGTCTCGGAGCTCCATGTGTAATTCCATCAACCTCATGGCTTGGTTTTTGCTCTGACATACACAGTCAATGGTGGGACCTTTATATAGACAGGTGTGTCTCTATGTGTTTCAATTAATTGGACTCCAGTCATGTTGTAGAAACATCTTAAGGATGATCAATCGAAACAGGTTACACCTGAGCTCAATGTAGAGTCTCATTGCAAAGGGTCTGAATACTTATGTAAATAAGGTATTTCTGTTATGTGTTTTTAATACATTAGCAAAAATGTATACAAACCTGTTTTTGCTTTGTCATTATGGAGTATTGTGTATAGATTGATGTTGTTTATATTTAATTTGATCAATTTTAGAATAAGTCTGTAACGTAACAAAATGTGGAAAAAGTCAAGGGGTCTGAATACTTTTCGAAGGCACTATGTGTAGTCTATGTGTGTGTATGGGGTGTCAGTGAGGTATGTGTGAGTGTGTGTGTAGAGTCTTATAGAGCTGGTGCAAGAGAGTCAGTGCAAATAAAACGGGGGTGAATGCAAATAGTCAGGGTAACCATTTGATTAACTGTTCAGCAGTCTTATGGCTTGGGTGATAGAAGCTATTCAAGAGCCTTTTGGTCCCAGACTTGGCTCTCCTGTACCACTTGCCAAGCGGTAGCAGAGAGAACAGTCTATGGGCCTTCCTCCCTCACTGCCTGGTATAGAGGTCCTGGATGTCAGGGAGCTCGGCCCCATTGATGTACTGAGCTGTACTCACTACCCTCTGTAGCGCCTTATGGTTGGATGCCAAGCAGTTGCCATACCGACTGGTAATGCAGCCAGACAAAATGCTGCCAATGGTACAGCTGTAGAACTGTTTAGGATCTGAATGAATACTACAGTAAAGTCAACAAAAACGCTACAGTGAATACTATAGTATACTTCAGCAAAACACTACAGTGAGTACTATAGTATATAAATATACTAAGACTACAGTATTTAGAGCATAGTATATTATAGTATTTTTTTATATGGACTGGCAGGGCACTCTCTCAAGACAGGAAGTGACAGGACCAGGGGCCCTCGGGGCACTATTGTGTTGTCCAGGCTTGTGCATGTCAAGGCGTGACATTTACCAGCAGGGCCTGCACTCAGAGAGAGTCAAATGTGATTTTGTAGCATTTAGGAAGAGCCTGGGTCTAGTATCGAACATTTAATGGCTGTTTTGGAAATAACGTGCCATGGGTAAAATGTGCCAGTATGTGTTACATGAACACTGGGGTAGCGACTGAAGCAGAGGTACTGTAGAAGGGAAGGAATGAGAGTGTGTGACTATGAGAAAGTGTATGTTGGTACCAGACCATGATTTGGCATGTCTCCCCTGATTGAGACTCAGTATTATAACATCAATCAGTTAAATACAGTACATCAAACCTATGTGTATATCTATGTTTAAGGTAAAACCGACAGTGTTTTAGCATACAGAATTGGGGAAGGGTCCATGGACAAACGTCACATTATTCGACACGTTTGCGACCCACACGATGAGCTTGATCAGCGTGACACATGAGAGACAATAGGAGACACCTGCAATGCACAAAACAGCACTTTACAGCTATCCAAGCTCCACAGCCTACGGCTCCCTCCCGCCTCTCTGTCCCCGCCTCCCCTGCATCCTCCCTGGGCTGGCAGAGCTGAACAGCTGGTTGTGCAAATATTAGCTGAGTGCAGGACCATGGGCTCACTGAAAGGACAAGAGGGGGCTGTGTTACAGGGTCCACCTGTGTGTGTGTGTGTGTGTGTGTGTGTGTGTGTGTGTGTGTGTGTGTGTGTGTGTGTGTGTGTGTGTGTGTGTGTGTGTGTGTGTGTGTGTGTGTGTGTGTGTGTGTGTGTGTGTGTGTGTGTGTGTGTGTGTGTGTGTGATTCAAAGATGGGAATGTGTTTTTAAAATGTTAGACGTCATTCAACCAATTGGTCTCAATGTGGTCAAGTTTAGATTTATCTGTCAGATATAGCAGATACTTAGCAAGCTCAGTGGGGGATTGTTTGCTTCGCACATGTGGCGATTGGAGATAAATGTCTGCGGCCGGATGATGTTCCGGGCAGTCCAACACCCTATTGTATTTATCTGTATCTCTGGTTTAGTTTAGTTTATTAGGATCCCCATTAGCTACTGCACATGCAGCAGACATTAAACCCTTACCCAAAAAAATGATATATATATACAGTGGGGCAAAAAAGTATTTAGTCAGCCACCAATTGTGCAAGTTCTCCCACTTCAAAAGATGAGAGAGACCTGTAATTTTCATCATAGGTACACTTCAACTATGACAGACAAAATGAGAAAAAAAATCTAGAAAATCACATTGTAGGATTTTTAATGAATGTATTTGCAAATTATGGTGGAAAATAAGTATTTGAGCACCTACAAACAAGCAAGATTTCTGGCTCTCACAGACCTGTAACTTCTTCTTCAAGAGGCTCCTCTGTCCTCCACTCGTTACCTGTATTAATGGCACCTGTTTGAACTTGTTATCAGTATAAAAGACACCTGTCCACAACCTCAAACAGTCACACACCAAACTCCACTATGGCCAAGACGAAAGAGCTGTCAAAGGACACCAGAAACAAAATTGTAGACCTGCACCAGGCTGGGAAGACTGAATCTGCAATAGGTAAACTGCTTGGTTTGAAGAAATCAACTGTGGGAGCAATTATTAGGAAATGGAAGACATACAAGACCACTGATAATCTCCCTCGATCTGGGGCTCCACACAAGATCTCACCCCGTGGGGTCAAAATGATCACAAGAACGGTGAGCAAAAATCCCAGAACCACACAGGGGGACCTAGTGAATGACCTGCAGAGAACTGGGACCAAAGTAACAAAGCCTACCATCAGTAACACACTACGTCGCCAGGGACTCAAATCCTGCAGTGCTAGACGTGTCCCCCTGCTTAAGCCAGTACATGTCCAGGCCCGTCGGAAGTTTGCTAGAGAGCATTTGGATGATCCAGAAGAAGATTGGGAGAATGTCATATGTCAGATTAAACCAAAATATAACTTTTGGTAAAAACTCAACTCGTCGTGTTTGTAGGCCAAAGAATGCTGAGTTGCATCCAAAGAACACCATACCTACTGTGAAGCATGGGGGTGGAAGCATCATGCTTTGGGGCTGTTTTTCTGCAAAGGGACCAGGACGACTGATCCGTGTAAAGGAAATAATGAATGGGGCCATGTATCGTGAGATTTTGAGTGAAAACCTCCTTCCATCAGCAAGGGCATTGAAGATGAAACGTGGCTGGGTCTTTCAGCATGACAATGATCCCAAACACACCGCCCGGGCAACGAAGGAGTGGCTTCGTAAGAAGCATTTCAAGGTCCTGGAGTGGGCTAGCCAGTCTCCAGATCTCAACCCCATAGAAAATCTTTGGAGGGAGTTGAAAGTCCGTGTTGCCCAGCAACAGCCCCAAAACATCACTGCTCTAGAGGAGATCTGCATGGAGGAATGGGCCAAAATACCAGCAACAGTGTGTGAAAACCTTGCGAAGACTTACAGAAAACGTTTGACCTCTGTCATTGCCAACAAAGGGCATATAACAAAGAATTGAGATAAACTTTTGTTATTGACCAAATACTTATTTTCCACCATAATTTGCAAATAAATTAATAAAAAATCCTACAATGTGATTTTCTGGATTTTTTTCTCTCCATTTTGTCTGCCATAGTTGAAGTGTACCTATGATGAAAATTACAGGCCTCTCTCATATTTGGCAGGGGAAAACCTGAGAAAAATCCATCCAGGAAGTGGGATTTTTTCATGTTTGTAGTTTTCTATTGTATGCCATTACAGTATCTATTGACTTAGGACTCAAATTGCACTTCCTATGGTTTCCACTAGATTTCAACTGTCTTTAGAAATTGTTTCAGGCTTGTATTCTGAAAAAGGAGAGAGTAAGACCACTCTGAATGAGTGGACCTTACAGTGTCCCAGAGAGTCGCCTTACTTGTTTACCATTTATATTGACGACGTTATTGTCCGATTAAAATATTATCGATTATTTAGGCTAAAAACAACTTGAGGATTGATTATATTATATCGTTTGACATGTTTCTATGAACTTTACGGATACTATTTGGATTTTTCATCTGCCTGTTGTGACTGCGTTTGAGCCTGTGGATTACTGAACAAAACACATTAACAAAATAGGTTTTTGGATATAAAGAGGGGACTTTATCAAACAAAACAAACAATTATTGAGTAAATGGGAGTCTTGTAAGTGCAACCATATGAAGGTCATCAAAGGTAAGTGATTAATTTTATTGCTATTTCTACTTGTGTAACTCCTCTACTTGGCTGGTAATTGTTTGTAATGATTTGTCTGTTGGATGCTGTTCTCAGATAATCGCATGGTATGCTTCATCTTTAAGAAGTTAATCTTTAAACCGATGTATAACACTTGTATGTTTTATAAAAAAAATTTTTTATTGAGTATTTCTGTTTTTGAATTTGGCGCTCTGCAATTTCACTGGATGTTGGCCAGGTGGGACGTTACTGTCCCACATACACTAGTTAGGTTAATTAAGAGTGTTGGGCCAGTAACAAGGACGGTTGCTGGTTCGAATCGTTGAGCCGATTAGGGGAAAGATCTGTTGATGTGCCCTTGAGCAAGGCACTTTACCCTAATTGCTCCTGTAAGTCGCTCTGGATAAGAGTGTGTGCAAAATGACTAAAATATAAATATGGAGTTGGTCCCCCCTTTGCTGCTACACTACATAGTCAAACGTATGTGGAGGCTGCTGAGGGGAGAACGGTTCATAATAATGGCTGGAGTGGAGTAGATGGAATGGTATCAAACCAGCCATTATGATGAACTGTCCTCCCCTTAGCAGCCTCCACTGGTGGACACATGTTTGTCGAACATCTCATTCCAAAATCATGGGCATTAAGATGGAGTTGGTCCGCCCATTGATGCTATAACAACTCTTGTGGGAAGGCTTTCCACTAGATGTTGGAACATTGCTGCAGGATCTTGCTTCCATTCAGCCACAAGAGCATTAGTGAGGTCGGGCACTGATGTTAGGTGATTAGGCCTGGCTCGCAGTCAGCGATCCAATTCATCCCAAAGATGTTTGATGGGGTTGAGATCAGGGCTCTGTGCGGGTCAGTCAAGTTTTTCCACACCGATTTCGACAAACTATTTCTATATAGACCTCGCTTTGTGCACAGGGGCATTATCATGCTGAAACAGGAAAGGGCCTTCCACAAACTGTTGCCACAAAGTAGAAAAGCACAGATTCCTCTAGAGTGTCATTGTATGCTGTAGAGTTAAGGTTTCCCTTCACTGGAACTAAGGGGCCTAGCCCAAACTATGAAAACAGCCCCAGACCATTGTTCCTCCTCCAACAGACTTTACAGTTGGCACTATGCATTGGGCCAGGTAGCATTCTACTGTCATTCGCAAAACCCAGATTCGTCTGTCGTACTGCAAGAGGGTGAAACATGATTCATCACTCCAGAGAACGCACTTCCACTGCTCCAGAGTCCAATGCCAGCGAGCTTTGCACCACTTCAGCCGGTGATTGGCATTGAGCATGTTGATTTTAGGCTTGTGTGCGGCTGCTCGGCCATGGAAACCCATTTCATAAAGCCGCCGACGAACATTTATTGTGGTGACGTTGCTTCTAGAGGAAGTTTGGAACTCGGTAGTGAGTGTTGCAACCGAGGACAGACGATTTTTATCAATTCACAATAGCATCACTTACAGTTGACCGGGGCATCTAGCATGGCAGAAATTTGATGAACTGACTATTTGGAAAGGTGGCATCCTATGAAGGTGCCACTTTGAATGTCACTGAGCTCTTCAGTAAGGCCATTGTACTGCCAAAGTTTGTCTATGGAGAATGCATGGCTGTGTGCTCGATTTTATACACCTGTTAGCAACGGGTGTGGCTGAAATAGCAGAATCCACTAATGTAATGGGCTGTATACATACTTTTGTATATATAGTGTACATTAGCTAATTGTAACCCTTTCCTGTGTAGCTTATCTACAACTGAATTCATAATGATAATCAGTTGTATTTCTAATAATTTTATTTCTGATAACAAATAATCAATTTATTGATATTTGAGCAGATTATGTTCAGCCAAAGCCTTATCTGGTCCTCAGCTGCAGCAGGGTGCTCTATTCTTCGTTCCACTTCTGCATAGCTGTCTTGCTGGACTGTTGGTCTTAATGGTGCGGAGGGGTAGTGGTGTTGGGGTGGTGCTGTCCTGTCAGCAGGGGAGGTAATGTGGTGGGGGGTGCTGTGTTGTCAGTATGGGAGTTAATGGGGGGGGCTATCCTGTCAGCATTAGGAGTAGTGGAGTGGGATGTTGAGTATGGGCTCTCTGGGCGGAGTGCTGGTCTCTCTGATCGGAGTGCTGATCTCTCTGGGTGGAGTGCTGGACTCTGGATGGAGTGCTGGTCTCTCTGGGTGGAGTGCTGGTCTCTCTGGATGGAGTGCTGGTCTCTCTGGAAGGAGTGCTGGTCTCTCTGGGCGGAGTGCTGGTCTCTCTGGGTGGAGTGCTGGTCTGCCTGGGCGGAGTGCTGGTCTCTCTGGGCGGAGTGCCGTTCTCTCTGGGTGGAGTGCTGGTCTGTCTGGGCGGAGTGCTGGTCTCTCTGGACAGAGTGCTGGTCTCTCTGGGCGGAGTGCTGGCCTCTCTGGGCAGAGTGTTAAACTATGGATGGAGTGCTGGGCCCCCTGTGCAGAGTGCTGGACTCTGGGTGGAGTGCTGTTCTCTCTGGGCAGAGTGCTGGACTCTGGGCGGAGTGCTGTTCTCTCTGGATGGAGAGCTGGTCTCTCTGGTGGAGTGCTGGTCTCTCTGGGCAGAGTGCTGGTCTCTCTGGGCAGAGTGCTGGACTCTGGGCGGAGTGCTGGACTCTGGGCGGAGTGCTGGACTCTGCATGTAGTGCTGGTCTCTCTGGATGGAGTGCTGGTCTCTCTGGGTGGAGTGCTGGTCTCTCTGGGCAGAGTGCTGGTCTCTGGATGGAGTGCTGGTCTCTCTGGGCGGAGTGCTGGTCTCTGGATCGCATGCTGGTCTCTTTGGGGAGTGCTGGTCACTCTGAGTGGAGTGCTGGTCTCTGGATGTTGTGCCGTTCTCTCTGGGTGGAGTGCTGGTCTCTCTGGGCAGAGTGCTGGTCTCTCTGGGCCGAGTGCTGGACTCTGGATGGAGTGCTGGTCTCTCTGAGCAGAGCGCTGGTCTCTCTGGGCGGAGTGCTGGTCTCTCTGGATGGAGAGCCGTTCTCTCTGGTCAGGGTGCTAGTCTCTCTGGGCGGAGTGCTGGTCTCTCTGGGCGGAGTGCTGGTCTCTCTGGGCGGAGTGCTGTTCTCTCTGGGAGCAGTGTTGAACTATGGATGGAGTGATGGGCCCCCTGGGCAGAGTGCTGGACTCTGGATGGAGTGCTGGACTCTCTGGATGGAGTGCTGGTCTCTAGATGGAGTGCTGGTCTCTGGATGGAGTGCTGGTCTCTCTGGGCAGAGTGCTGGTCTCTCTGGGCCGAGTGCTGGACTCTGGATGGAGTGCCTGACTCTGGATGGAGTGCTGGTCTCTCTGAGAGGAGCGCTGGTCTCTCTTGGCGGAGTGCTGGTCTCTCTGGATGGAGTGCCGTTCTCTCTGGTCAGGGTGCTGGTCTCTGGGCAGAGTGCTGTTCTCTCTGGGCGGAGTGCTGGACTCTGCATGGAGTGCTGGTCTCTCTGGATGGAGTGCTGGTCTCTCTGGGCGGAGTGCTGGTCTCTCTGGGCAGAGTGTTGAACTATGGATGGAGAGCTGGGCCCCCTGTGCAGAGTGCTGGACTCTGGGCAGAGTGCTGTTCTCTCTGGGCGGAGTGCTGGACTCTGCATGGAGTGCTGGTCTCTCTGGATGGAGTGCTGGTCTTTCTGGGCGGAGTGCTGGTCTCTCTGGGTGGAGTGCTGGTCTCTCTGAGCGGAGTGCTGGTCTCTGTGCGGAGTGCTGGTCTCTCTGGGCAGATTGCTGGTCTCTGGATGGAGTGCTCGTCTCTCTGGGCGGAGTGCTGGTCTCTCTGGGCGGAGTGCTGGTCTCTGGATGGTGTGCTGGTCTCTCTTGGTGGAGTGCTGTTCTCTCTGGGCAGAGTGCTGGACTCTGGGCGGAGTGCTGGTCTCTGGATGGAGTGCTGGTCACTAGATGGAGTGCTGGTCTCTGGATGGAGTGCTGGTCGCTCTGGGCAGAGTGCTGGTCTCTCTGAGGTTGAACTATGGATGGAGTGTTGAACTATGGATGGAGTGCTGGGCCCCCTGTGCAGAGTGCTGGACTCTGGGTGGAGTGCTGTTCTCTCTGGGCGGAGTGCTGGACTCTGCATGGAGTGCTGGTCTCTCTGGATGGAGTGCTGGTCTCTCTGGAGGGAGTGCTGGTCTCTCTGGGTGGAGTGCTGGTCTCTCTGGGCGGAGTGCTGGTCTCTCTGGGTGGAGTGCTGGTCTCTGGATTGCATGCCGGTCTCTTTGGGCGGAATGCTGGTTTCTCTGTGCGGAGTGCTGGTCTCTGGATGGAGTGCTGGACTCGGGATGGAGTGCTGGTCTCTCTGGGCGGACTGCTGGTCTCTCTGGGTGGAGTGCCTGACTCTGGATGGAGTGCTGGTCTCTCTGAGAGGAGCGCTGGTCTCTCTTGGCGGAGTGCTGGTCTCTCTGGATGGAGTGCCGTTCTCTCTGGTCAGGGTGCTGGTCTCTTTGGATGGAGTGGTGATCTCTCTGGGCGGAGTGCTGGTCTCTCTGGGCAGAGTGTTGAACTATGGATGGAGAGCTGGGCCCCCTGTGCAGAGTGCTGGACTCTGGATGGAGTGCTGTTCTCTCTGGGCAGAGTGCTGGACTCTGGGCGGAGTGCTGTTCTCTCTGGGCGGAGTGCTGGACTCTGCATGAAGTGCTGGTCTCTCTGGATGGAGTGCTGGTCTCTCTGGGCTGAGTGCTGGTATCTCTGGGTGGAGTGCTGGTCTCTCTGAGCGGAGTGCTGGTCTCTGTGCGGAGTGCTGGTCTCTCTGGGCAGATTGCTGGTCTCTGGATGGAGTGCTCGTCTCTCTGGGCGGAGTGCTGGTCTCTCTGGGCGGAGTGCTGGTCTCTGGATGGTGTGCTGGTCTCTCTTGGTGGAGTGCTGTTCTCTCTGGGCAGAGTGCTGGACTCTGGGCGGAGTGCTGGTCTCTGGATGGAGTGCTGGTCACTAGATGGAGTGCTGGTCTCTGGATGGAGTGCTGGTCGCTCTGGGCAGAGTGCTGGTCTCTCTGGGCGGAGTGTTGAACTATGGATGGAGTGCTGGGCCCCCTGTGCAGAGTGTTGGACTCTGGGTGGAGTGCTGTTCTCTCTGGGCATAGTGCTGGACTCTGGGCGGAGTGCTGTTCTCTCTGGGCGGAGTGCTGGACTCTGCATGGAGTGCTGGTCTCTCTGGATGGAGTGCTGGTCTCTCTGGGCGGAGTGCTGGTCTCTCTGGGTGGAGTGCTGGTCTCTCTGAGCGGAGTGCTGGTCTCTGTGCGGAGTGCTGGTCTCTCTGGGCAGATTGCTGGTCTCTGGATGGAGTGCTCGTCTCTCTGGGCGGAGTGCTGGTCTCTCTGGGCGGAGTGCTGGTCTCTGGATGGTGTGCTGGTCTCTCTTGGTGGAGTGCTGTTCTCTCTGGGCAGAGTGCTGGATTCTGGGTGGAGTGCTGGTCTCTGGATGGAGTGCTGGTCACTAGATGGAGTGCTGGTCTCTGGATGGAGTGCTGGTCGCTCTGGGCAGAGTGCTGGTCTCTCTGGGCGGAGTGTTGAACTATGGATGGAGTGCTGGGCCCCCTGTGCAGAGTGCTGGACTCTGGGTGGAGTGCTGTTCTCTCTGGGCAGAGTGCTGGACTCTGGGCGGAGTGCTGTTCTCTCTGGGCGGAGTGCTGGACTCTGCATGGAGTGCTGGTCTCTCTGGATGGAGTGCTGGTCTCTCTGGAGGGAGTGCTGGTCTCTCTGGGTGGAGTGCTGGTCTCTCTGGGCGGAGTGCTGGTCTCTCTGGGCGGAGTGCTGGTCTCTGGATTGCATGCCGGTCTCTTTGGGCGGAATGCTGGTTTCTCTGTGCGGAGTGCTGGTCTCTGGATGGAGTGCTGGACTCGGGATGGAGTGCTGGTCTCTCTGGGCGGACTGCTGGTCTCTCTGGGTGGAGTGCCTGACTCTGGATGGAGTGCTGGTCTCTCTGAGAGGAGCGCTGGTCTCTCTTGGCGGAGTGCTGGTCTCTCTGGATGGAGTGCCGTTCTCTCTGGTCAGGGTGCTGGTCTCTTTGGACGGAGTGGTGATCTCTCTGGGCGGAGTGCTGGTCTCTCTGGGCAGAGTGTTGAACTATGGATGGAGAGCTGGGCCCCCTGTGCAGAGTGCTGGACTCTGGATGGAGTGCTGTTCTCTCTGGGCAGAGTGCTGGACTCTGGGCGGAGTGCTGTTCTCTCTGGGCGGAGTGCTGGACTCTGCATGAAGTGCTGGTCTCTCTGGATGGAGTGCTGGTCTCTCTGGGCTGAGTGCTGGTATCTCTGGGTGGAGTGCTGGTCTCTCTGAGCGGAGTGCTGGTCTCTGTGCGGAGTGCTGGTCTCTCTGGGCAGATTGCTGGTCTTTGGATGGAGTGCTCGTCTCTCTGGGCGGAGTGCTGGTCTCTCTGGGCGGAGTGCTGGTCTCTGGATGGTGTGCTGGTCTCTCTTGGTGGAGTGCTGTTCTCTCTGGGCAGAGTGCTGGACTCTGGGCGGAGTGCTGGTCTCTGGATGGAGTGCTGGTCACTAGATGGAGTGCTGGTCTCTGGATGGAGTGCTGGTCTCTCTGGGCAGAGTGCTGGTCTCTCTGGGTGGAGTGTTGAACTATGGATGGAGTGCTGGGCCCCCTGTGCAGAGTGTTGGACTCTGGGTGGAGTGCTGTTCTCTCTGGGCATAGTGCTGGACTCTGGGCGGAGTGCTGTTCTCTCTGGGCGGAGTGCTGGACTCTGCATGGAGTGCTGGTCTCTCTGGATGGAGTGCTGGTCTCTCTGGAGGGAGTGCTGGTCTCTCTGGGTGGATTGCTGGTCTCTCTGGGCGGAGTGCTGGTCTCTCTGGGCGGAGTGCTGGTCTCTGGATTGCATGCCGGTCTCTTTGGGCGGAATGCTGGTTTCTCTGTGCGGAGTGCTGGTCTCTGGATGGAGTGCTGGACTCGGGATGGAGTGCTGGTCTCTCTGGGCGGACTGCTGGTCTCTCTGGGTGGAGTGCCTGACTCTGGATGGAGGGCTGGTCTCTCTGAGCGGAGCGCTGGTCTCTCTGGGCGGAGTGCTGGTCTCTCTGGATGGAGTGCTGCTCTTTGGGCGGAGTGTTGAACTATGGATGGAGTGCTGGTCTCTGGATGGAGTGCTGGTCTCTCTGAGAGGAGCGCTGGTCTCTCTTGGCGGAGTGCTGGTCTCTCTGGATGGAGTGCCGTTCTCTCTGGTCAGGGTGCTGGTCTCTTTGGACGGAGTGGTGATCTCTCTCGGCGGAGTGCTGGTCTCTCTGGGCAGAGTGTTGAACTATGGATGGAGAGCTGGGCCCCCTGTGCAGAGTGCTGGACTCTGGATGGAGTGCTGTTCTCTCTGGGCAGAGTGCTGGACTCTGGGCGGAGTGCTGTTCTCTCTGGGCGGAGTGCTGGACTCTGCATGAAGTGCTGGTCTCTCTGGATGGAGTGCTGGTCTCTCTGGGCTGAGTGCTGGTATCTCTGGGTGGAGTGCTGGTCTCTCTGAGCGGAGTGCTGGTCTCTGTGCGGAGTGCTGGTCTCTCTGGGCAGATTGCTGGTCTCTGGATGGAGTGCTCGTCTCTCTGGGCGGAGTGCTGGTCTCTCTGGGCGGAGTGCTGGTCTCTGGATGGTGTGCTGGTCTCTCTTGGTGGAGTGCTGTTCTCTCTGGGCAGAGTGCTGGACTCTGGGCGGAGTGCTGGTCTCTGGATGGAGTGCTGGTCACTAGATGGAGTGCTGGTCTCTGGATGGAGTGCTGGTCGCTCTGGGCAGAGTGCTGGTCTCTCTGGGCGGAGTGTTGAACTATGGATGGAGTGCTGGGCCCCCTGTGCAGAGTGTTGGACTCTGGGTGGAGTGCTGTTCTCTCTGGGCAGAGTGCTGGACTCTGGGCGGAGTGCTGTTCTCTCTGGGCGGAGTGCTGGACTCTGCATGGAGTGCTGGTCTCTCTGGATGGAGTGCTGGTCTCTCTGGAGGGAGTGCTGGTCTCTGGATTGCTCTCTGGGCGGAGTGCTGGTCTCTCTGGGCTCTTTGGATTGCATGGGTCTCTTTGGGCGGAATGCTGGTTTCTCTGTGCGGAGTGCTGGTCTCTGGATGGAGTGCTGGACTCGGGATGGAGTGCTGGTCTCTCTGGGCGGCCTGCTGGTCTATCTGGGTGGAGTGCCTGACTCTGGATGGAGGGCTGGTCTCTCTGAGCGGAGCGCTGGTCTCTCTGGGCGGAGTGCTGGTCTCTCTGGATGGAGTGCTGCTCTTTGGGCGGAGTGTTGAACTATGGATGGAGTGCTGGTCTCTGGATGGAGTGCTGGTCTCTGGGCAGAGTGCTGGTCTCTCTGGGCAGAGTGCTGGTCTCTCTGGGCCGAGTGCTGGACTCTGGATGGAGTGCCTGACTCTGGATGGAGTGCTGGTCTCTCTGAGAGGAGCGCTGGTCTCTCTTGGCGGAGTGCTGGTTTCTCTGGATGGAGTGCCGTTCTCTCTGGTCAGGGTGCTGGTCTCTTTGGACGGAGTGCTGATCTCTCTGGCGGAGTGCTGGTCTCTCTGGGCAGAGTGCTGAACTCTGGATGGGAGCTGGGCCCCCTGTGCAGAGTGCTGGACTCTGGATGGAGTGCTGTTCTCTCTGGGCAGAGTGCTGGACTCTGGGCGGAGTGCTGTTCTCTCTGGGCGGAGTGCTGGACTCTGCATGAAGTGCTGGTCTCTCTGGATGGAGTGCTGGTCTCTCTGGGATGAGTGCTGGTATCTCTGGGTGGAGTGCTGTTCTCTCTGGGCAGAGTGCTGGACTCTGGGCGGAGTGCTGTTCTCTCTTGGCGGAGTGCTGGACTCTGCATGGAGTGCTGGTCTCTCTGGATGGAGTGCTGGTCTCTCTGGAGGGAGTGCTGGTCTCTCTGGGCGGAGTGCTGGTCTCTCTGGGCGGAGTGCTGGTCTCTGGGCGGATGCCAGTCTCTTTGGGCGGAATGCTGGTTTCTCTGGGCGGAGTGCTGGTCTCTGGATGGAGTGCTGGACTCTGGATGGGATGGAGTGCTGGTCTCTCTGGGCGGAGTGCTGGTCTCTCTGGGTGGAGTGCCTGACTCTGGATGGAGGGTGGTGGGCGGAGTGCTGGTCTCTCTGGGCGGAGTCTCTCTGAGCGGAGCGCTGGTCTCTCTGGGCGGAGTGCTGGTCTCTCTGGATGGAGTGCTGCTCTTTGGGCGGAGTGTTGAACTATGGATGGAGTGCTGGTCTCTGGATGGAGTGCTGGTCTCTGGGCAGAGTGCTGGTCTCTGGATGGAGTGCCTGACTCTGGATGGAGTGCTGGTCTCTCTGAGAGGAGCGCTGATCTCTCTTGGCGGAGTGCTGGTTTCTCTGGATGGAGTGCCGTTCTCTCTTGTCAGGGTGCTGGTCTCTTTGGACGGAGTGGTGATCTCTCTCGGCGGAGTGCTGGTCTCTCTGGGCAGAGTGTTGAACTATGGATGGAGAGCTGGGCCCCCTGTGCAGAGTGCTGGACTCTGGATGGAGTGCTGTTCTCTCTGGGCAGAGTGCTGGACTCTGGGCGGAGTGCTGTTCTCTCTTGGCGGAGTGCTGGACTCTGCATGGAGTGCTGGTCTCTCTGGATGGAGTGCTGGTCTCTCTGGAGGGAGTGCTGGTCTCTCTGGGCGGAGTGCTGGTCTCTCTGGGCGGAGTGCTGGTCTCTGGATTGCATGCCGGTCTCTTTGGGCGGAATGCTGGTTTCTCTGTGCGGAGTGCTGGTCTCTGGATGGAGTGCTGGACTCGGGATGGAGTGCTGGTCTCTCTGGGCGGACTGCTGGTCTCTCTGGGTGGAGTGCCTGACTCTGGATGGAGGGCTGGTCTCTCTGAGCGGAGCGCTGGTCTCTCTGGGCGGAGTGCTGGTCTCTCTGGATGGAGTGCTGCTCTTTGGGCGGAGTGTTGAACTATGGATGGAGCGCTGGTCTCTGGATGGAGTGCTGGTCTCTGGGCAGAGTGCTGGTCTCTCTGGGCAGAGTGCTGGTCTCTCTGGGCCGAGTGCTGGACTCTGGATGGAGTGCCTGACTCTGGATGGAGTGCTGGTCTCTCTGAGCGGAGCGCTGGTCTCTCTGGGCGGAGTGCTGGTCTCTCTGGATGGAGTGCCGTTCTCTCTGGTCAGGGTGCTGGTCTCTCTCCTGACGGAGTGCTTGTCTCTCTGAGCGGAGCGCTGGTCTCTCTGGGCGGAGTGCTGGTCTCTGGATGTTGTGCCGTTCTCTCTGGGCGGAGTGCTGGTCTCTCTAGGCAGAGTGCTGGTCTCTCTAGGCGGAGTGCTGGTTGCTCTGGGTGGAGTGAAGGTCTCTCTGGGCTGAGTGCTGGTCTCTGGATGGAGTGCTGGTCTCTGGATGTTGTGCCGTTCTCTCTGGGCGGAGTGCCGGTCTCTCTAGGCGGTGTGCTGGTCTCTCTTGGCGGAGTGCTGGTCTCTCTGGGTGGAGTGCTGCTCTCTCTGGGTGGAGTGCGGGTCTCTCTGGGCGGAGTGCTGGACTCTCTGGGCGGAGTGCTGGACTCTCTGGGCGGAGTGCCTGACTCTGGATGGAGTGCTGGTCTCTCTGAGCGGAGTGCCGTTCTCTCTGGTCAGGGTGCTGGTCTCTCTGGACAGAGTGGTGGTCTCTCTAAGCGGAGTGCTGGTCTCTCTGGGCGGAGTGTGGAACTATGGATGGAGTGCTGGGCCCCCTGTGCAGAGTGCTGGACTCTGGATGGAGTGCTGTTCTCTATTGGCAGAGTGCTGGACTCTGGATGGAGTGCTGGTCTCTCTGGATGGAGTGCTGGTCTCTCTGGGCGGAGATCTGGTCTCTCTGGGTGGAGTGCTGGTCTCTCTGTGCGGCGTGTTGAACTATGGATGGAGTGCTGGGCCCCCTGTGCAGAGTGCTGGACTCTGGATGGAGTGCTGTTCTCTATTGGCAGAGTGCTGGACTCTGGATGGAGTGCTGGACTCTGGATGGAGGGCTGGTCTCTCTGAGCGGAGCGCTGGTCTCTCTGGGCGGAGTGCTGGTCTCTCTGGATGGAGTGCTGGTCTCTGGGCAGAGTGCTGGTCTCTCTGGGCAGAGTGCTGGTCTCTCTGGGCCGAGTGCTGGACTCTGGATGGAGTGCCTGACTCTGGATGGAGTGCTGGTCTCTCTGAGCGGAGCGCTGGTCTCTCTGGGCGGAGTGCTGGTCTCTCTGGATGGAGTGCCGTTCTCTCTGGTCAGGGTGCTGGTCTCTCTCCTGACGGAGTGCTGGTCTCTCTGAGCGGAGCGCTGGTCTCTCTGGGCGGAGTGCTGGTCTCTGGATGTTGTGCCGTTCTCTCTGGGCGGAGTGCCGGTCTCTCTAGGCGGTGTGCTGGTCTCTCTCGGTGGAGTGCGGGTCTCTCTGGGTGGAGTGCGGGTCTCTCTGGGCGGAGTGCTGGACTCTGGATGGAGTGCTGGACTCTCTGGGCGGAGTGCTGGACTCTGGGTAGAGTGCTGGTCTCTCTGTATGGAGTGCTGGTATCTTTGAGCGGAGCGCTGGTCTCTCTGGACGGAGTGCTGGTCTCTGGATGTTTTGCCGTTCTCTCTGGGCAGAGTGCTGTTCTCTCTAGGCAGAGTGCTGGTCTCTGGATGGAGTGCTGGACTCTGGATGGAGTGCGGGTCTCTCTGGGCAGAGTGCTGGTCTCTCTGGGCGGAGTGCTGGTCTCTCTGGGCGGAGTGCTGGACTCTGGATGGAGTGCTGGTCTCTCTGGGTGGAGTGCTGGACTCTGGATGGAGTGCCGTTCTCTCTGGGCGGAGTCCCGGTCTCTCTAGGCGGTGTGCTGGTCTCTCTTGGCGGAGTGCTGGTCTCTCTGGGCGGAGTGCGGGTCTCTCTGCGCGGAGTGCAGGTCTCTCTGGGTGGAGTGCTGTACTCTCTGGGCGGAGTGCTGGACTCTGGATGGAGTGCTGGTCTCTCCATGGAGTGCTGGGGATTCTGGTGAGGTGATGGTTTCTCTGGTGTGTGTGTGTGCGTGTGTGTGTGTGCGTGTGTGCGTGTGTGTGTGATTCACAGAGGCATCACTAAAGAAGGGGATGTGTTTTTAATATGTTGGACTCCGTTCATTGGCCTCAATGTGGTCAAGTTTACATTTATCTGTCAGAGAAAGCAGATACTTTACTTTGAGAGGGGAGGAGAGCAAAGGAAATTAAATGAGGAGAAAAAAGAAGAGGAATCGTGGGCTGCGTCACAGAGTTCATAACCCTGTATGGTTCTTCTGCCTTTGCTGATATGATCCAGGGCCCATAGAGCCTGCAGGCATCTCCATTTTCTGCTTGACTTCAACCTGCAAAGGTTGAAAGACATTATCTTTCTCTGTCTGTTTCTCTCACACACACATCTACACACACACGCACAAACACAAACACTATAAAAACGGGTGCTTTCATATTTCCTGTCTCTCTTCCTCTCTCAAACACACACACACACACCTACAAATGAATTCACTATTGGAGATGGTCAACACGTCTCTAGCCCCTTATCACCTTCCTTCCCTCGGCCACCTCAATCCCACTGGAGTATTGGCTTTGTGAATGAAGTGGCCAGACTCCCAGATGGCAGTATTGATATGACGAGGGGGACAGGTGCTGGGATCCCTGGGCTGCCTGCCTGCACATCCACAGCCTTCCATTAGGCTCCCTACTCCTAACGCGCTGGTAATGCTCTGTCTGTGCACTCTAATCAGAGACACACACTCTCCACGCAGGGTAATACAAAATACAAACACACTGAAAGGCCATCAGACACACGCAGGTGCACACACACAATCTCTACAGAGGCACAGCCACGTCGGCCACAGCTTCAGCCATTAGTCAGCTATCCACCACTAAGCAAGACATCATTCTGCACAAGATAAAAGAAGCACCCATTCACCTGCAGAGTTCAAACTAAAGGTTAGATCGCCCCAAAAGTCAGCTGGGGAAAATTTAGTCACTTTATCAGCTCCAATCCAATCTGCCCTCACAGCCCTTTGCAAATTAGATTGTGGTTAGGAAAAAAGACACACACCAAACAAAAACTCTACAGGTTGATTTCTGTTCTGTCCCCCAACCAAAGCAGAAACATCAAGTGGTTTTTGTACCCCCAGCCGCTAACAGTTTAATGGCTAATGTGATTAGGACGTGATGTATACTGCCCAGAGGCAGTGAGGGAAGTAAAGGGATTATCCATGTTGCTCGACTCCCATGCTGGCTGCCACAGACAGAGTCCTGGTGCGGCTCGGGGCAAAGGGGTTAAGTCCTCCCCCCTGAACACACAGAATGGAAATGTTAAAGAGCAGCGCTGTGTAGCTAGAGGCGGAAGGAACGAAAGGCCTTTCCTTTATTTGGAGGGACAGATGAACGGAAGGAAAGAGATAAAACACAAATTGACATTAAGACATAAACCACAGAGATTTGGGCTAATTTTCCACATGAAATTGGTATCTTCAGAGATGTGGCATCTTGTTATTTCTTCTTCTTCTTGTTCCTTCCAAACCAGTATGGCATAAAAGGACGGGCAATAAAGAGGTTGACATTTACAGTGTTATACATGGGATCCATTTGTGGCTCCGGAGGCTGATAGAATTCATTGATTAGTTCATTTGGAGAAGAACTGGAAGTCTACAAGGAGGTCTACAACAGAGTCTCGGCATATTTGATTAGCTATAAGTGCATGAACTCTGTATTCACTCTTCGATGTAGCTGTTAAATACAAGTTGTACAAGAAAACAAGAGAACACTGCAGTAGCCTAGTAGCCATTTACTGATCCTGACTGGAAATGGCCTCTGTGATTCAATCCCAGAAAATGAAAACAGCCTGTGTTTGATAGGGTTCAAAATAATCTTCTCTCTATCGAAAACGCTGAATGAGAAATAAACTGATATTGGTCCATCCTCCCCCCATTTCTCTCCAACCAAAATCCATTACTAGAACTAGACAAAGATGACATTTTGAAACTGCTCAGAGAGAGCTTTAAATGTCCAGCCTACCTTTCCCATATACTGAGTAGGACCTCAGTAATAGGAACAATTCAGGAATGGAGGTCGTTATAATGTACATTACCAGTCACAAACCTACTCATTCAAGGGTTTCTCTTTGTTTGTATTAGAATAAGAGTGAAGAATTCAAAACTATGAAATTACACAAATGGAATCATGTCGTAATCAAAAAAAAAAGTTAAACAAATCAAAATATATTTTATACTGATGACAGCTTTGCCTTGATGACAGTTTTGCACACTCTTGGCATTCTCTCAACCAGCTTCACATAGAATGCTTGTCCAACAGTCTTAAAGAAGTTCCCACATATGCTGAGCACTTGTTGGCTGCTTTTCCTTCACTCTGCGGTCCAACTCATCCCAAAACCATCTCAATTGGGTAGAGGTCTGGTGATTGTGGAGGCCATCACTCTCCTTCTTAGTAAAATAGACCTTTCACAGCCTGAAGGTGGGTTGGGTCATTGTCCTGTTGAAATACAAATGATAGTCCCACTAAGCGCAAACCAGATGTGATGGGGTGTCGCTGCAGAATGCTGTGGTAGCCATGCTGGTTAAATGTGCCTTGAATTCTAAATAAATCACAGACAGTATCACCAGCAAAGCACCCTCACAATATCAAACCTCCTCCTCCATGCTTCACGGAGGGAACCACACATGCGGAAATCATCCATTCACCTATTCTGTGTCTCACAAAGACATGGCGGTTGGAACCAAAAATGTCAAATTTGGACTCATCAGACCAAAGGACGTATTTCCACCGGTCTAATGTCCATTTGTCGTGTTTACTGGCCCAAGCAAGTCTCTTCTTCTTATTGGTGTTTCTTTGCAGTTTCTTTGCAGCAATTTGACCATGAAGGCTTGATTCATGCAGTTTCTTTTGAACAGTTTATGTTGAAATGTATCTGTTACTTGAACTCTGTGAAACATTTATTTGGGCTGCAATTTCTGAGGCTGGTAACTCTAATGAACTTATCCTCTGCATCAGAGGTAACTCTGGGTCTTCCTTTCCTGTGGCAGTCCTCATGAGAGCCAGTTTCATCACAGCTCTTAATGGCCTTTACGACTGCAGTTCTTGAAATGTTCCTGATTGACTGACCTTCATGTCTTAAAATAATGATTGACTGTCGTTTCTATTTGTTTATTGTAGAGTTTTTCTTGCCATGAGGCAAAGGGTGGCTACTTTGAAGAATCTCAAATATTAAATATATTTTGATTTGATTAACACTTTTTTGGTTACTACATGATTCCATATGTGTTATTTCGTAGTTTGATGTCTTCACTGTTATTCTACAATAAAATAAAGGAAAACCCAGGAATGAGTAGGTGCGTCCAAACTTTAGACTGTTACTGTATGTGATCCAACTTAAATTGTGTCACGTTCTGACCTTTATTTCCTTTGTTTTTTCTTTATTTAGTATGGTCAGGGCGTGAGTTGGGTGGGCAGTCTATGTTTGTTTGTTCTATATTTTGGGTATTTCTATGTTTCGGCCTAGTATGGTTCTCAATCAGAGGCAGGTGTCATTAGTTGTCTCTGATTGAGAATCATACTTAGGTAGCTTGGGTTTCACTGTGTGTTTGTGGGTGATTGTTCCTGTCTCTGTGTTTGCACCAGATAGTACTGTACTTCCGGCGCCGACAGAGATGGCCGCCTCGCTTCGCGTTCCTAGGAAACTATGCATTTTTTTGTTTTTTTTACGTGTTATTTCTTACATTAGTACCCCAGGTCATCTTAGGTTTCATTACATACAGCCGAGAAGAACTACTGTATATAAGATCAGCGTCAACTCACCATCAGTATGACCAAGAATGTGTTTTTCGCGACGCGGATCCTGTGTTCTGCCTTACAAACAGGACAACGGAATGGATCGCATGCAGCGACCCCAAAAATGACTCCGAAAAAGAGGGAAACATAGCGGTCTTCTGGTCAGACTACGGAGACGGGCACATCGTGCCCCACTTCCTAGCATTCTTCTTGCCAATGTCCAGTCTCTTGACAACAAGGTTGATGAAATCCGAGCAAGGGTAGCATTCCAGAGGGACATCAGAGACTGTAACGTTCTGTGCTTCACGGAAACATGGCTCACTGGAGAGACGCTATCCGAAGCGGTGCAGCCAACGGGTGTCTCCACCTATCGCGCCGACAGAAACAAACACCTTTCTGGTAAGAAGAGGGGTGGGGGTGTATGCCTTATGGCTAACGAGGCATGGTGCGATGAAAGAAACATACAGGAACTCAAATCCTGATTTAGAATTCCTCACAATCAAATGTAGACCGCATTACCTACCAAGAGAATTCTCTTCGATTATAATCACAGCCGTATATATCCCCCCCCAAGCAGACACATCGATGGCTCTGAACGAACTTTATTTAACTCTTTGCAAACTGGAAACCATTTATCCGGAGGCTGCATTCATCCTTGTTGGGGATTTTAACAAGGCTAATCTGAAAACAAGACTCCCTAAATTTTATCAGCATATCGATTGCGCAACCAGGGGCGGAAAACCTTGGATCACTGTTACTCTAACTTCCGCTACGCATATAAGGCCCTGCCCGGCCCCCCTTTCGGAAAAGCTGACCACGACTCCATTTTGCTGATACCTGCCTACAGACAAAAGCTAAAAAAAGAAGCTCCCACACTGAGGTCTGTCCAACGCTGGTCCAACCAAGCTGACTCCACACTCCAAGACTGCTTCCATCACATGGACTGGGACATGTTTCGTATTGCGTCAAATAACAACATTGACGAATACGCTGATTCGGTGTGCGAGTTCATTAGAACGTGCGTTGAAGATGTCGTTCCCATAGCAACGATTAAAACATTCCCTAACCAGAAACCTTGGATTGATGGCAGCATTCGTGTGAAACTGAAAGTGCGAACCACTGCTTTCAATCAGGGCAAGGTGTCTGGTAACATGACTGAATACAAACAATGCAGCTATTCCCTCCGTAAGGCTATCAAACAAGCTAAGCGTCAGTACAGAGACAAAGTAGAATCCCAATTCAACGGCTCAGACACAAGAGGCATGTGGCAGGGTCTACAGTCAATCACGGACTACAGGAAGAAATCCAGCACAGTCACGGACCAGGATGTCTTGCTCCCAGGCAGACTAAATAACTTTTTTGCCCGCTTTGAGGACAATACAGTGCCACTGACACTGCCTGCAACGGAAAAATGCGGTCTCTCCTTCACTGCAGCCGAGGTGAGTAAAACATTTAAACGTGTTAACCCTCGCAAGGCTGCAGGCCCAGACGGCATCCCCAGCCGTGCCCTCAGAGCATGCGCAGACCAGCTGGCTGGTGTGTTTACGGACATATTCAATCAATCCCTATACCAGTCTGCTGTTCTCACATGCTTCAAGAGGGCCACCATCGTTCCTGTTCCCAAGAAAGCTAAGGTAACTGAGCTAAACGACTACCGCCCCATAGCACTCACTTTCGTCATCATGAAGTGCTTTGAGAGACTAGTCAAGGACCATATCACCTCCACCCTACCTGACACCCTAGACCCACTCCAATTTGCTTACCGCTCAAATAGGTCCACAGACGATGCAATCTCAACCACACTGCACACTGCCCTAAACCATCTGGACAAGAGGAATACCTATGTGAGAATGCTGTTCATTGACTACAGCTCGGCATTCAACACCATAGTACCCTCCAAGCTCGTCATCAAGCTCGAGACCCTGGGTCTCGACCCCGCCCTGTGCAACTGGGTACTGGACTTCCTGACGGGCCGCCCCCAGGTGGTGAGGGTAGGTAACATCTCCTCCCCGCTGATCCTCAACACTGGGGCCCCACAAGGGTGCGTTCTGAGCCCTCTCCTGTACTCCCTGTTCACCCACGACTGCGTGGCCACGCACGCCTCCAACTCAATCATCAAGTTTGCGGACGACACAACAGTGGTAGGCTTGATTACCAACAACGACGAGACGGCCTACAGGGAGGAGGTGAGGGCCCTCGGAGTGTGATGTCAGGAAAATAACCTCACACTCAACGTCAACAAAACTAAGGAGATGATTGTGGACTTCAGGAAACAGCAGAGGGAACACCCCCCTATCCACATCGATGGAACAGTAGTGGAGAGAGTAGCAAGTTTTAAGTTCCTCGGCATACACATCACAGACAAACTGAATTGGTCCACTCACACAGACAGCATCGTGAAGAAGGCGCAGCAGCGCCTCTTCAACCTCAGGAGGCTGAAGAAATTCGGCTTGTCACCAAAAGCACTCACAAACTTCTACAGATGCACAATCGAGAGCATCCTGGCGGGCTGTATCACCGCCTGGTACAGCAACTGCTCCGCCCTCAATCGTAAGGCTCTCCAGAGGGTAGTGAGGTCTGCACAACGCATCATCGGGGGCAAACTACCTGCCCTCCAGGACACCTACACCACCCGATGTTACAGGAAGGCCATAAAGATCATCAAGGACATCTACCACCCGAGCCACTGCCTGTTCACCCCGCTATCATCCAGAAGGCGAGGTCAGTACAGGTGCATCCAAGCTGGGACCGAGAGACTGAAAAACAGCTTCTATCTCAAGGCCATCAGACTGTTAAACAGCCACCACTAACATTGAGTGGCTGCTGCCAACACACTGACACTGACTCAACTCCAGCCACTTTAATAATGGGAATTGATGGGAAATGATGTAAATATATCACTAGCCACTTTAAACAATGCTACCTTATATAATGTTACTTACCCTACATTATTCATCTCATATGCATACGTATATACTGTACTCTATATCATCGACTGCATCCTTATGTAATACATGTATCACTAGCCACTTTAACTATGCCACTTTGTTTACATACTCATCTCATATGTATATACTGTACTCGATACCATCAACTGTATCTTGCCTATGCTGCTCTGTACCATCACTCGTTCATATATCCTTATGTACATATTCTTTATCCCCTTACACTGTGTATAAGACAGTAGATTAGGAATTGTTAGTTAGATTACTTGTTGGTTATTACTGCATTGTCGGAACTAGAAGCACAAGCATTTCGCTACACTCGCATTAACATCTGCTAACCATGTGTATGTGACAAATAAAATTTGATTTGATTTGATTTGAGGGTTTTCACATTTCTTGTTTTATGTAGTCAGTTGTTCATGTGTACATTATGTATTAAAAAGAACCATGGACACTTACCACGCCTCATATTGGTCCTCTGATCCTTTTCGCCTCTCCTTGTCGGAAGAAGAGGAGGAAATCCCTTACAAATGGACTGTTTCTTCAATATGTACACACATAATGCTTGAGGGACATAAATGGCACTATTTGTGGAATGACCCAAGTCACAGGGATTCTACTGTACCATGGAGCTAGATGTTTGGTTCACTGGATATTTCTCATACTTTTACTAACAGTGCTGATTCTTGTTTGTGTAACAAGCTATTCAACTGGACAGTTCCTGCATTATACTAACGATTGACCACGTTGGAAGAGGATTTATGCCATTCCTGTTTTTTCATTAAAGAACTCTGTTTTCTGTTAAAACCGCTGGACTGAAACATTAAGAATTCTGAATACGGGTCTGTTTGAATGGACTGAAATGAACAGCTTTGTGTGAGTAAAGAAAACAACATACTACCTGGTGGCACAGTGGACTAGTGGACCACTTCCATGGATAAAGAGTAGAAGATCACATGTTTGAATCTCACTGATGTCATTCTACAATACAACAATGAATGTGTTTGCATGATTAATGCCTAAGCGAATTCATTTCAATGTGTCCTCTGAAGAAAAACAACAACCTGGAAATGGTTCCAATAATTTTTTCACCATTCATTTTAGAGCTACATCATATGAGGTCTGTGTTTTGTGTAGGCTTACCCTGGCATGATGTTTTGATAACTGTGTAAATCTTTCTCGGACAAGGTACACTGGCTACTTTGAAGAATCTCAAATATTAAATATAAAGTATGTGGACATCTGCTCGTTGAACATCTCATTCCAAAATCATGGGCATTAATATAGAGTTTGTCCCCCCCTTTGATGCTACAACAGCCTTCACTGTCCTGTGAAGGCTTTTCACGTTCTTCCATTCAGCCACAAGAGCATTAGAGAGGTCGGGCACTGATGTTGGGTGATTAGGTCTGGCTCGCAGTCATTGTTCCACTTCATCCCAAAGGTGTTCGATGGGGTTGATTTCAAGGCTCTGTGTAGGCCAGTAAAGTTCTTCCACACTGATCTCGACAAAACATTTCTCTATGGACCTCGCTTTGTGCACAGGGTCATTGCCATGCTGAAACAGGAAAGGGCCTTTCCCAAACTGTTGTCACAAAGTTAGAAGCACAGAATTGTCAAAAATGTCATTGTATGCTGTAGCGTTAAGATTTCCCTTTACTGGAACTAGGGGGCCTAACCCGAACCATGAATAACAGCCCCAGACCATTATTCCTCCTGCACCAAACTTTACAGTTGGCACTATGCATTGGGCAGGTCGCGCTCTCTTGGCATCCACCTAATCCAGATTCGTCCGTTGCCCTGCCAGATGGTGAAGAGGGATTCATCACTCCATTAACGCGTTTCCACTGCTCCAGAGTCCAATGGCGGCAAGGTTTACACCACATAGATAACTACCTTAGCATATTTGTATAATTACTTTTTTAATTCCCCCTTACCTTTGTAGCAAACGAGCTAACCTCAGGTCTCTCTGTCAATCAGAATCAAGGATGGTTCTGTGCAATGTACTGGATTGAAAACCCCTATGCCAATAAGCACATTTTATCATTTTCCAACCTCTGTGAGAGGCTTCTCTGTGGTCATGTGATAAGGTAAGCTCTGTTTGCTTGCTGCTAACAATCAATTTTGGTTAGTTCAAAGATATGTGGTTAACAAGGTGTTTATGAAAATTAGCTATATTACCACCGAATGTAATTACTTGTACAATACATGTTACCTTCCTTACAAGTAAAAAGAAAACCGCATAGACTAGCACAATGACTATTGTGATATTTTAATTGACATGTGTTTAGTGAGCTAGACGGCTATTTTTTCATTTGGTGACATGCCAGCTAGCGTTAGCACACCAGGGAAGGGATATTTAGCTAGCTAGTTGACATTAACTCACTGTTCGTGTAACCAGACTTGCTAGCTAACATTAGGCAGGCACCATGGCAAGGATAGTTGGTTAGCTAGCATGTCACCACTTAGAAAAGTCTGACTACACGAACGGTGGTCTACCAAGTTAGGCACCTTGGTTGGCTGGTTAAATTAGCTAATATTGGCTAGCTAGCTCACAAAGGACTTGTGGGCTCAATGTTTTCCCCATACAAAACACAGAAATTGTTTTGCTCCATGAGTGCTTTGTCATTTGACTAATCAAATGACCTGTGAAGTCAGTTAGAAATGTCAGCAGGGAAGGAAATTAAGCTAACCCGATGCATTTACTTTTCAGACGGGGCTAGTAGACAGTGTGCCCAACTACCCTGACACAGCAGTGAAATTTTGCCTTTCCTAACATCGCCTGCCACAGATATAGGACCTGAATGTAGAAATCATGGTCTGCTGGTCAGTGCCCAAAATCCTTATGTTTACATCCCTGCATGTCAATCCCTTTCAGACGTTCCCCCTATCAATGTTGGTCCTCCTCAGTGACCTGACGGCTGAGGATTTTAACTTTCCTCTTGAGAATTAGAATCACAAGTACAGTGGTATAGCTCATCGCAGTACTTCACCTCTTCGGGAAAATAGTACCCTAGACTGTCCAGATCATTCCTCCATCCCAGCAGAAATGTCCTATCCACATAGTAGGGTTTTACACATGCAGATAGACCAATGCCCAGTCTATTATACCATTACTATAGTCAAGTCTGTGGGTTATGGTATTTTCATATAGATGTTACCATTTCAGTAATCAACTTAGCTAGCTAGTAACAGTAACTCTTACTAGCTACAGACCCCGAGTGACAACACTTGGGTCTGTAGCTACCATTTTCCGGTGGGAAAGAGATATGGCCCTGTATTCACCAGAAAAGGTAGCTCATCCACCATGGCAGAATAGGAAGATCCAGACTGTTGATTGGGAAACGAGAACAAACAATGAGACATGAGAATTGGGTGTTGAGTATGATAAACAATGTGTTTTCTGTCCAGATAAAGATGGTGATACAGGATGGAAAAAAGGATCTACCACTGACCAAATGTCTCTTTGTTTTCCAGTACAATGGGTGTGCATCCCTTAGGCCATCCAGTGCATGGACATTCTGTGCCAATGTGTCAGACCAGCCTTTGTGATTGAAATTACGTTAACTACGTTAGTTGGCTGCTTGGAGCAAAACTTGAATGTAATATGTCCTATTCTGGGAGCCTATTATTTGTGTATGATCTTTATTCATTGTTCACTTGTTTTTCAACAATGTCAGGGATGACTGGGGCCTTCAGCAAGTAAGACACGGGGTATGAAGCATAACATAACACATCTAAATAACATTTATATCTGTTATTTGAACATAACAGATCTACATTTCCACTGTGCCTATAATATAATGCGATGTGGATTGTGTTGTACTACTCAATGAAACTGAGGAGATATACTCAGACCAGCCTTTGTGATTGAACTTACATTAACTACATTACTTTAGTCGGCTGCTTTGAGCCAAACTTGTATGCAATGTAACCTATTCTGGGAGTCTAGTGTGTGTGTGTATGAATATTTTTGGACCATTTGCTTCCCTGAAAAGAGGTACTGACAGGAGGAGCACTTTGAGTCTGTCAGAGGTCGTCACGCTGGATGGGGATGGTGAAAGAGGCTTTGGTGGTCCACACAACGAAGAAGCACATCTCCCTTCCAGTGATGTGGAACTAACCTTGGACCTGGTGCCAGTAAGGATGGTCTTCACGGAGGCTGTAAGACCCTCCCTCCTTGATATAGAAATCCTTTGACTTCATTGCCTCCTCAATGGTAAGGTCCCTTACACCATGGGGACACTTGACCTCCACCAATGCTGTGTTTTGAAACAAAGCCCTGACTCCTGCACATCCATACCTGTAGCCCTTTTCCTTGATGCCTCACTGGATGGTCTGTTGCTCTCCTCTTCATTATATGTGCACCACTTTACAGACAATATATGTGCAATATATGTGCACCACTTTACAGACAACTGCTCAAAGGATCTGAGGACCCTTTGAGCAGTGACAGAGTAACATGCTTGGCCCTAACCACTGCTACATAATTGCTGGCCGTTGTCGGGACGTTGCCATTTTAACGGATGTGAAACGGCTAGCTTAGTTAGCGGTGTGCGCTAAACAGCGTTTCAATCGGTGATGTCACTTGCTCTGAGACCTTGAAGTAGTAGTTCCCCTTGCTCTGCAAGGGCCGTGGCTTTTGTGGAGCGATGGGTAACGACGCTTCGAGGGTGACTGTTGTTGATGTGTGCAGTAGGTCCCTGGTTCGCGCCCGGGTATGGGCGAGGGGACGGTTCAAAATTATACTGTTCCACCATCATTAATGTGTTTGACTGTTTTTTTATCAAATCAAATAACAATGTTTCATTATTACGATGATTATATTAATCATGTAACAATTAACTCATTAGTAATCTTTGGGCACCACCGGAAAAGTTATTTAACAAGTTACTATCTCCCAAACTTAACTCTAAAGATGTCACACCCTGATCTGTTTCACCTGTCTCCACCCCCTTTCAGGTGTCCCCCATCTCCCAGGTTCTCTGTCTGTTTGTTGCCCGTTTGTTCAAGCTTACCAGCATTTTTCCTGTCAGATCCTATCTTTTAGCCTCTCTTTTCTCATCCTCCTTCTTTTTGAATTTGCCTGTCCTGACCATGTACCCACCTGCCTGACCTCTCTGCCTGTCCCTGACCCTGAGCCTGGCTGCCGTCATGTACCTTTGCTCCACCTCTGGATTACTGAACTCTGCCTGTCCCTGACCCTGAGTCTGCCTGCCATCCTGCATCTTTGCCTTACCCTGGATTATTGACCCCCTGCCTGCCTTGACCTGGCTTTGCCTTCCCCTGTTGCTACAATAAACGCTGTTACTTTGAAAGTCTGCATCTGGGTCTTACCTTGATTCCTAATAAAATATATAAATATCTCTTACATCAGTCACAGTCAATCCATGAATTCTTATCTACCTCATCAATCTCATTCTGAACGTTGTAATATCCTATAAATCTGCACAAACCCTAGTCTCCATGATGAATCAGCGATACTCAAATTGGCTTAATTATTTATTTACTAACTAATGAAATAATCACACAGAAATACATAAACACACACACAAGATAGATTATACACTGAGTATTAACATGATGCAATGAAAAGTCCCTAGTGGACTAACCCAATATGACGGCTGGTTACACAATGAAAGGGGGTGGGGAATGAAAGAGCGGGAGGAGGAGAGACAAAGGAATTCAACTATCGTACATACAGTTGAATGATACGCTCATTGTAAATGTGGATATTTAGCACACTAACAACCGCCTAATTTGGATTTAGAAGTGCAAAGTATATATTTATGCTTGTATTTCTTTGTCTTCTCGCTCTGTTGAAATCACCCGATCAGTCTGTGGTGAATAGTTTGACAGAAAGTCTCTGGTTGTGTAAGTCTCCGGTTGTCCACCGGAGGTCACCATGTCCTTTGTAGTCATAGCTTCTTGGTCTTGGAGTGTCTGTTATTACGTATCTTCCAGAGGTGTACCACACGGTGTTCAGCAGGCCTTGTCCTTCTCTCTGTTTGTTTAGAATAGATATCCTAGAGATACCTATAGTGGTGAGAGGAAATTGTTCTTTGTCTCTCGTCTTCGGTCGAGTTTCCTAGGCTAACAGTGCATAAACAGCTGCAGACTGAGTGTTCCTGTGTAGTCTTCTTCTTCTTTCAGAGGGTCTTACCAGTTTCTGGTATTGTAGTTTCAAACCATTTTGCCATATCCAGCTTGTGCTGTTTTTCTGCTGGTCTTTAGTTTTAAACCATTTCTCAGCCATGTAGCCACCGCTTCACACTGTCTGGTCCAATATGTTAATTCTTCAGCGAGTCCTTTTAAGCACTCGCCTTGGAGGGCAGTTCCATCCTGTTGCCATAACGTCTGTGCTCACGTGGGCGTGGTTACTGACTTGGTAAAAGTTCATATAAAAAAGCATTATCTCATTTAGAAGGCCAAAATCCCAATTCATCTTCTTACAAATAGTTTCTTATTTAATCATATAAGTTCCACAACATTTAGGTGTAAATCTGATAACTGGGACGTATACATTTGTAGAGTTACCATTATTTGGTTATACTGTCCTTAATGATATCACAAAACAACAACTTATTTGACATGATTATTGTTTAGAGCCCCACAAACCATTTACCACATTATTTACATTAGAAATATTATTTCAATGTCCAACCTTTTTGATGTTACTGTGCTGCAAAATCTATCTCTGTTGTAAACAAATGGATTTTTAACTTCCATTTCTGCAGAGTGGGATAGAGAGTTCCTGCAAGGTATTTCCGGCCGTCATAAAACTGTCCAACCTCCTCCTTCCTCTCTGATCCTCACCCAGGAGGAAAGTCATGAAACCGTCTACCTCCCTTTCCTGATGGTGTACCAGTTGGTGTTGGTGTGCTGTCCAACTGTTGCCTGCATATAGGTTAAGTGACACATGACTTTCAATGCATGACTTTGAACACCTTGAAATGCATTCATTGTAAGACATTTGCTATATAAATAAAGTTTGATTGATGACAATACAGCTGTAGAATACTTAATAAACTGTCATATTCACATGAGGACAAGTTCAGTTTTTCCATACGTTTTTAATTCTATTATCAATCATATAGTGGGAAGGATCCAATGAGACTGTGTGAATGCATGTACAACTCCGAATAAATAAATACTATGCCTTTGAAGATTTGTCTTGTCATGAAACTGCATTACAGGCTGGATGCCTAAACAAAGGCAATTCTGGATGTCAATAGATTTTTTGATTCATTCTCATCAATGACAACATTCTAGAACTGAGTTGTCACTCATCGAAGTCTGGTATCTGGGGTAATCTGGTTAATTGTTATATAATTGATTAAGTGGCTCTTTCCTTGTAGAATGTTGACAGCTGTATAGAACACATTGTATCCTCAAACTTAACTTAATAGCTACACTCAATGACACAGGATAAACTTTATCCCTCATTTTGACCCAGACCTAACCAGTAAATTGCCCCTCACTATAGCTGCACTTCGCCACATGGCCAGACTTAGTGGTCTTCTCCCCTTTTAATGCTCTTACAGTGGCAAGAAAAAGTATGGGAACCCTTTGGAATTACCTGGATTTCTGTGTATATTGGTCATAAAATTTGATCTGATCTTCATCTAAGTCACAAAAATAGACAAACACAGTCTGCTTAAACTAATAACATACAAACAATTATACGTTTTCTTGTCTTTATTGAACACACCGTGTAAACATTCACAATGTAGGGTGGAAAAAGCATGTGAACCCTTGGATTTAATAACTGGTTGACCCCTCCTTTGGCAGCAATAAACTCAACAAAATGTTTTCTGTAGTTGCAGATCAGACCTGCACAATGGTCAGGAGGAATTTTGGACCATTCATCTTTACAAAACTGTTTCTGTTCAGCAATATTCTTAGGATGTCTGATATGAACCGCTCTCGAGGTCAGGCCACAGCATTTTAAATCGGGTTGAGGTCAGGACTGACTGGGCCACTCCAGAAAGCGTATATTCTTCTGTTGAAGTCATTCTGTTGTTGATTTACTTCTGTGTTTTGGGTCGTTATCCTGTTGCATCACCCAACTTCTGTTGAGCTTCAATTGGAGGACAGATAGCCTTATATTCTCCTGCAAAATATCTTGAAAGACTTGGGAATACATTTTTCCGGAGATGATAGAAAGCTGTCCAGGCCCTGAGGCAGCAAAGCAGCCCCAAACCATGATGCTCCCTCCACCATAGTTTACAGTTGGGATGAGGTTGGTGTGTCGTGCCTTTTTTCTCCACACATAGTGTTGTGTGTTCCTTCCAAACAACTCAACTTTAGTTTAATCAGTCCACAGCATATGTTTCCAGAAGCGATGTGGAACATCCAGGTGCTCTTTTGTGGACTTATTGGACAGCAGTTGCTTCTTCCGTGGTGTCCTCTCATGAACACCATTTTTGTTTAATGTTTTACGTACTGTAGACTTGTCAACAGAGATGTTAGCATGTTCCAGAGATTTCTGGAAGTCTTTAGCTGACACTCCAGGATTCTTCTTAAACAATTTGAGCATTCTGACTGTGCTCTTGCACTGATCCTTGCAGGATGGACACTCCTAAGGAGAGTAGCAACAGTGCTGAACTTTCTCCATTTATAGACAATTTGTCTTACCGTGGACTGATGAAAATCAAGGCTTTTAGAGATACTTTTGTAAACCTTTCCAGCTTTATGCAAGTCAACAATTCTTAATCTTAGGTCTTCTGAGATGTCTTTTGTTTGAGGCATGGTTCACATCAGGCAATGCTTCTTGTGAATAGTAAAGCCACATTTTGTGAATGTTTTTTATAGGGCAATATAGACAAGAACAATACAATCATTTGTGTTATTAGTTTAAGCACACTGTGTTTGTCTATTGTTGTGACTAAGATGAAGATCAGATAACATTTTCTGATTAATTTATGCAGAAATCCAGGTAATTCCAAAGGGTTCACTTACTTTTTCTTGCCACTGTATGCTCATCCTTGAAAAATGCCTGAAATAGACACCAAAGTCAACATACTGTACAAACAATTATCTAGGCTAAATAAAACAAATACAAAAATGTATCTAGTGCTCTACTATCTAGCTAGCTAAAATCTAGTCAGTGTCTAGCTAAGACAGATAAAGTGTACATAAATTGTTGGATTGGGCACAGAAGGTGTCTGGGCACAAAGTCCTCTGATCGCGCTGGTGAACGGTAGCTGACATTGTCGGACTAGAGATGATGTGTAGGCACTTCCTGCAGGAATTTGTAACCTTGCTGAGGTCTTCTCTGTTGCTTATTAGCATTTTGAATGTTTGAGAGTAAATTGAGGGGATTATATTGAGAAAGGTCACCTTGTACGGGAGAGAACTACATGGTTATCAAATCGTCACACCAGGGTAAGCCTACACGAAACACAGACTTTCTATGAAGTAGTTCTACAATTCCAGATGCAAACTTGACAAAATGATTGGAACCATTATCGGGTTTTACAGCTAGGTTATATGGTTATTATGACGCGTCCACTGTGCCAGACTATACGTTTGGAAAGCAAACGGCTACTGCTGAAAAGAGAAGACTAATTTGTCAGTTGAAGCTACCATTTTTTTCTCAACAAGTTGGACGAACAACACTATTTTTCAAAGTATTTTGAGACTATCAACATTATGGTGAGAAGAAGCCTTGGCTACTCCTATGCATGCTACCTTAATGATTGGGTGAGTCAGTTCCAATGGAAAGTTGATTCAGTAGCCTACTGTAGCCTGGAATATTTACACATATACATATATATATATATATATATATATATATATTACATATAAATATATATATTTATATATATATATCCTGATATATATATATACATATATATATACATATATTGGATACGATTGTCTGCGACTTCTTTCATGCCGCCGAAGTCGTTGCCTCTCCAGCAGGAGAGGACACTATGCCCATGGACCTGGAGGAATGCGTTCAGGAACAAGCGAGGGAGCTTGACTGTATCAGCTCCGTCATGGAGCACATTGTCCAGAAAATGGATCGCTGGGAGAGACAGGGAGTTTCTCCAGCGCCACCAGCACCACAACCGGAATCTCCCGTGAACGTTTTTTCCTCTCCGGAATCGAGGATCCATTTATCCCTACCCACGGGATACAACGGAGATACTGCCGGCTGCCAGGGTTTCCTCCTCAAACTGAACTTATATCTAGCCACGGCCTCCCCAGTTCCATCTGACCGTGAGAAGAGTTACGCCCTCGTCTCATGCCTCACCGGGAAAGCCCTGGAATGGGCCAGCGCTGTGTGTAGAAGGGAGGATGTGCCGTTGGACCATTTTGAGGAGTTCACCCGCCAATTCCGGATAGTATTCGATCACCCACCTGAAGGCAAAGCAGCGGGTGAGCTCCTCTATCATCTGAGGCAGGAGACGAGGAGTGCCCAGGATTTTGCTTTGGAGTTTAGGACCTTGGCTGCCGGCGCTGGATGGAGCGTCAGGGCCCTGATCGACCATTATCGTTGTAGTCTACGCGAGGACGTCCGTCGGGAGCTGGCCTGTAGAGACACCACCCTCACCTTCGACCAGCTGGTGGACATGTCCATCAAGCTGGACAACATGCTGGCTACTCGTGGACGTCTAGATCGGGATCTGGTTGTTCCATCCTCCCGCACCCTCTCTCCCGAACCTATGGAATTGGGAGGGAGACCGGAGGGGGTTCCCGCTCGAGCACCATTCATGGTCGCAGAGGGCACACTGCTGATCGGTGCCGGGTTGGTTCCTCTGGGAATAGAGGGCAGGCAGGGCATTCTGGCGTCATCCCAGGTGAGTAGGCACCATTCTCATCCAGAGCACTCTGCTGCACTAATGTTTGTCTCTGTCTCTTTTCCTGATTTTTCACTGCATTCCCAGTATAAGGCACTAGTAGATTCAGGTGCGGCTGGGAATTTCATTAATAAAAGTCTAGCTCATAGTTTAGGGATCCCTATTGTTCCTGTGGATATGCCTTTCCCTATTCATGCCTTAGATAGTCGACCATTAGGGTCAGGGTTAATCAGGGAGGTAACCGCACCTTTGTGTATGATAACGCACTGTGTTTGTCTATTGTTGTGAGGGTCACAAGGAGAAGATTAGTCTTTTCCTTATTGATTCTCCTGCGTATTCTGTGGTGCTAGGCCTACCCTGGTTAGTTTGTCATAACCCCACTGTTTCTTGGCCACAGAGGGCTCTCACGGGGTGGTCGCGAGAATGCTCAGGTAGGTGTTTAGGGGTTTCCGTTGGTGCTACTACGGTGGAAAGTCCAGACCAGGTCTCCACCGTGCGCATTCCCCCCGAATATGCCGATTTGGCTCTCGCCTTCTGTAAAAAGAAGGCGACTCAATTACCACCCCATCGACGGTGGGATTGTGCGATAGATCTCCTGGTAGACGCTGCATATCCCAAGAGTCACGTGTATCCCCTGTCGCAAGCGGAGACGGAGGCTATGGAGACATATGTCTCTGAATCCATGCATCAGGGGTTCATTCAGCCATCCATTTCACCCACAACCGTCTCTTCGAGTTTCTTTTCTGTGAAAAAAATACAACGGATGGTGGTTTACGCCCGTGCATTGATTATCGAGGTGACGTAGAAGGGAGCTCTTAATAAAATCACAGTGAAATATAGTTACCCGCTACCTCTGATCAATACGGTTATTGAGTTAATACACGGGGCACATTTTTTCTCAAAATTGGATATCAGGAGTGCGTACAATCTGGTGCGTATTAAGAAGGGTGATGAGTGGAAGACGGCATTTAGCACTACCTCAGGTCATTATGAGTACCTGGTCATGCCATATGGGTTGATGAATGCTCCATCAGTTTTCCAATCATTTGTAGATGAGATCTTCAGAGACCTACAGGGTGTAGTGGTGTATATCGATGATATTCTGATATACTCTGCTACACGCGCCGAGCATGTGTCCCTGGTGCGCAGGGTGCTTGGTCGCCTGTTGGAGCATGATCTATATGTCAAGGCTGAGAAATGCTTGTTTTTCCAACAATCCATCTCCTTCCTAGGGCATCGGATTTCCACTTCAGGAGTGGAGATGGAGAGCGACCGCATTACAGCCGTGCGTAATTGGCCGACTCCAACCACGGTAAAGGAGTTGCAGCGTTTTTTGGGGTTTTCCAATTACTACCGGAGGTTTATCCGGGGTTTTGGTCAGGTGGCAGCTCCCATTACCTCACTGCTAAAGGGGGGCCCGGTGCGCTTGCAGTGGTCGGCTGAGGCGAACAGGGCTTTTGAGCACCTGAAGACTCTGTTTACCTCGGTGCCTGTGCTGGCTCATCCGGATCCCTCTTTGCCATTCATAGTGGAGGTGGATGCATCCGAAGCTGGGATAGGAGCAGTGCTCTCTCAGCGTTCGGGTACGCCACTGAAGCTTCGCCCCAGTGCTTTCTTTCCGAAGAAACTCAGCCCGGCGGAGCGAAACTATGATGTGGGGAACCGAGAGCTGTTAGCTGTCGTAGAAGCCTTGAAGGTGTGGAGGCATTGGCTTGAGGGGGCTAAACACCCTTTTCTCATCTGGACTGACCACCGCAATCTGGAGTACATCCGTCAGGCGAAGAGATTGAATCCTCGCCAGGCAAGGTGGGCCATGTTTTTCACTCGTTTTGTGTTTACTCTTTCTTACAGACCAGGCCCCCAGAACGTTAAGGCAGACGCATTGTCTCGGCTGTATGACACAGAGGAGCGGTCCATGGATCCCACTCCCATACTCCCAGCTTCGTGTCTGGTGGTGCCTGTAGTGTGGGAGCTGGACGCGGACATTGAGCGGGTGTCACATGCAGAGCCTTCTCCCCCTGAGTGTCCAGCTGGTCGTCTGTACGTTCCGTCTGCTGTCCGCGACCGATTGATATATTGGGCTCACACGTCACCCTCCTCTGGTCATCCTGGGATAGGTCGGACGATGCGCTGTCTTGAAGGAAGGTACTGGTGGCCCACTTTAGCTAAGGACGTGAGGATTTATGTTTCTTCCTGTTTGGTGTGCACCCAGTGCAAGGCTCCTAGACACCTGCCCAGAGGTAAGCTACAACCTCTACCCGTTCCTCAACGGCCATGGTCGCACCTGTCGGTGGATTTTTTTGACTGATCTTCCACCTTCACAGGGTTACACCACGATCCTGGTCGTTGTGGATCGGTTTTCAAAGTCCTGTCGTCTCCTCCCTTTGACCGGTCTCCCTACGGCCTTACAAACTGCAGAGGCCCTGTTTACACACGTTTTCCGGCACTATGGGGTGCCTGAGGATATAGTGTCTGATCGGGGTCCCCAGTTCACATCAAGGGTCTGGAAGGCGTTCATGGAGCGTCTGGGGATCTCGGTTAGTCTTACCTCAGGTTTTCACCCCGAGAGTAATGGGCAGGTGGAGAGAGTTAACCAGGATGTGGGTAGGTTTCTGCTGTCTTATTGCCAGGATCGGCCGGGGGAGTGGGCGAAGTTCGTGCCCTGGGCAGAGATGGCTCAGAACTCGCTACGTTACTCCTCCACTAACCTTACTCCCTTTCAATGTGTATTAGGGTATCAGCCGGTTCTGGCTCCTTGGCATCAGAGCCAGACCGAGGCCCCTGCTGTGGACAATTGGTTTCGGCACGCTGAGGAAACCTGGGAGGCAGCCCACGTCCACCTTCAGCGTGCCATAAGGCGCCAGAAAATTGGCGCAGACCGTCGCCGCAGTGAAGCCCCAGTGTTTGCACCAGAGGACAGGGTCTGGCTCTCGACCCGAAACCTGCCCCTTCGCCTGCTCTGCCGGAAGCTGGGTCCGCGGTTTGTGGGGCCGTTTTAAGTCCTGAGGAGAGTGAACGAGGTATGTTATAGGTTACAACTACCCACTCATTACCGTATTAACCCCTCGTTCCATGTGTCTCTCCTCAGGCCGATGGCTGGCCCGCTCCAGGAGGCTGAAGTGCGTGATGTTCCTCCGCCTCCTCTAGACATCGAGGGGGTTCTGGCGTACTCTATTCGATCCATTTTGGATTTGAGACGTCGGGCGAGGGGCCTTCAGTACCTCGTGGACTGGGAGGGGTACGGGCCGGAGGAGAGATGCTGGGTTCCGGTGGAGGACGTGTTAGATCCTTCCATGTTATCAGAATTCCACCGTCTCCATCCGGATCGCCCTGCACCTCGCCCTCCGGGTCGTCCCCGAGGCCGGTGTCGCCTGACTTCCCTGCCACCTATTACACCTATGCATGACACATATATACATACATACATACATACATATATATATTTACATATACACATATATATATATATATATATATATATATATATATATATATATATATATATATATATATATATATATATATATAAATATATATATATATATATATATATATATATATATATATAATTGTACAATATGTGTCTCCCTTCTTTTTATTGTCCCTAGGCCAGGTCAAGACCAAGGCAGGAGACATGATCAGAATCTATTTTAATAGTACACAAATTATCAAAATGACACTGTCAAACAGATAAATATAAACAACCTGGGCCCGGTTTGCTAAAAGCATCTTAGGCTAAGTTCATTGCTAGAACCATAGGATCCCAAATGACGTAGAATTGCATGAAATGCATTTATAAAAGGCCAAGATTTCTGCCTAATGTGTGTCAATCCTAAAACCACTTCTGCTGAACTGTATGCCACTAGGCAAATGCGATGATAGAATGCATTATTATAAAGGGATTGTGTGTAGGCTACATCACTCTGTTTAATTATTTTTATGTGTTCATGAGGTTGTCAGTAGAGTTCAAAAAGTACTCACACTCAAAACCATGAAAAGGAATAACCCAAGGAGGCCGAGGTACAAAGTAATACCATTAATTTAATCCATGCTTGAAAGAATACATCAAGTGAACGTGCAAGGTGCTATATAAAAATAACAAAGGAATGGAGCATATGTTTCTGCCTTCATCAGTGCTGTACAAACAAATTAAGACACCTGCTGTGCGTAACAGGTACAAGCAGATAGTTGATCAGAGAATAGGGAGTCAATGCATATTAACAAGGAATATATATATAAGAGTATCAAAAATGGACAATTCATATGTCACATATAATTAGGAAGAGACAACAGTCTGGGCTACATAACAATACCAGAAGCAATAGATATGAAATTCTCAAGTAGGCTATTTTGAGAGCATCAGGTACTGGTGGAATGTCTGCCAATAAAATTACACTGGTCATTCAAAACATTTATAAAGTATTTATAAAGTATAAATAGCTTGAGATGAGGCCACAAAAAAATACTTAACTAATGAGTAGTAAATGGTTTATAAGGACCTATTTTAAATATCTTATGAATGGAGTAATAATTAATAAATTATGAATAAACTATTTACTAGTCCACTATAAATTACTTATTATGTGGAGTTATCATAAATGTCTACCAACAATTACATGATCAATCTTATCCTCTTACGGCAGGCAAAATACAGACATAAAGTTCCACCATCACCAAACGTTCCAATTTAACCCTTTCTTTCTTATTCAATTGCATTGAAGGTCTGGCAGTATAGCGTTGAGGAGGAGACCTCAGCTAATAACTCCCATAAACCTTCTGACTCATCGCCACCGCGCCTCACACCAGGTATCGAGTCCACCTTTTGTTTGAAAAGTCGCAGTCTGGCGAGGTGATATCCCTCTTTCATTCACCCTGTCGTGTTTGTTCAATCACCTCTCCTTTTTCTGGAAGTCCCCGATGGTCCGACAACAGACACAGGGACGATAATTATGACAATTATGTATTGATTCGACAGCAGCATCGTGGTATTGTGCGCGTCAGTGTAATTGTCGGACTTCAGACGAGGTAATTGCAGCAGGCGGCGACCAGCTGGGCGATTATTTGTCCATCCTCCACATTTCTTTTCTCCCTCTCTATTGAATGCTGCCAGTCGTCTTTGTGGCGCTCATTAGAAGCGTTCATTGGATGAGAAGAGAAGGAAACAAATAAATACTCTTTTCATTCCAATCAGGTTGCATAAGTATCACAATAAGCATATCAGTGGGCTATAATACATTACTGTCATTATTGCTCTGTAGTTGTTGATGTATGATTAGTGATATAGTGGGGCAGAGAAAATGAGACAACATAAACACCCATCCCTCCTTTAAGTCCAGTGAAATAGTTTCTCCAAATGGTAATACAAATTAGTTACTTAAAATGTTTGCTGAGGAAGAACTAATCCTGTAAGGGAGAACTAATTGTACTTCACACACACACACACACACACACACACACACACACACACACACACACACACACACACACACACACACACACAGCACTTTTTCATTGGGCGATTCAGTGTATGAAAACAGAGAGAAAGGAGAGAGTGAAGACAGATTGAAAATCATGAAAAGAAACAATCCTGGATTTTGCAATTGTCATTTAATCTCGCCACCATAAAGACCTTTATATATTTTGTCCCATGAAAATGACATGAAAACTGACCTGGTAATATTCTGTCATTATGCAAGCCTACCAGTAAGAAATCTTTTGGACCAAATCAAGGTCAGTCAAGATGGACTAAGTGTGGACCAATATTAGACGATAACTATTGGGCCAGTCAAGCCTGTCCTTGATTTGGCCCCGAAAAAGTTGTCTATGATTGGTCCAGATTTAATCCATCTGGACTGGTCCAAAAATCAAGGCCAGGGCTGACCAACTAATAATCAACGTCCATGGACTTCCTGTGTCAGTTGGTGCTCACTGGGTACTGTTCTAGCCAAATGATCACAACAACAATCACAACATGTCCTTTCTGTGTTTTTTTCTCTCCTGTACTTTTTAGTCGAGGGGCTATAACCACAGATTGTCGTGATTGCTTCTGAATGTGTCAAAATACAGCTGCCAAGAGAAATGGGTAATCACACAAAGAGTGCTCCTCCATTGCCTCGATCTTGTCTCCACATGGGTAATTTGTCAGCCGATTGGCAGTGTTTTTGGTGGAGGGCAGGCAAGCAATGCTCAGTCAGCCACGTTAACTGCCATTGTCATGACCGTAGCATCCCCATGACCTGGCACACAAGTGTACAAGCCAGCTCTACATGGTTGGGGTCAATTCAGTTGTACATTCAGTCTTTTCATGAAGTTAATTTAGATTCAATCCATTCATTGAAAAATCCACATTGAATACAACTGACAATTTTCAAGTCACTTTCCTAAATTGACTAATTTTGAAAACTGAATTGAACCTCCCAACCCTTCCAGTCAGAAAAATATATACAGTATGCCCTCTCTGTCCCCATTGACCATTGTGGTAGGTGGCCATGACTCCATCCAGAGGTTTTGTAGATCTGTAATTTCTGATAAGTTGACTTGACAACTTGGGTTGGTTTTCTATAACATACAATCTTTTTTCTATCATATTTTCTTTATATCTGAAAGGGGTAGGGGGTCAAAAACGTGGTACATTAAAACCTACCTCGAGACCTAGTCATCGTTGCAGTGTTTTCTAAATTTCACCTACAGCTATGAAAATCGAGCCATGTGTCACAATCGCTGTTGTCGTGGAAATGACCGGACCAAGGTGCAGCATGGTGAGCATACATTACTTTTATTTGATAAATGTCGCCAACAAAACAATGAACAAGGAAACGACCGTGGAGCTTACTTAGGTTATAATGCCACTAACAAAGAAAACAAACAAACTACCCACAAACTACTACCCACAAATACAAAAAAAGGAAAAAAGGCTGCCTAAGTATGATTCCCAATCAGAGACAACGATAGACAGCTGTCCCTGATTGAGAACCATACCCGGACAAAACATAGAAACAAAGAACATAGAGTTTCCCACCCGAGTCACACCCTGACCAAACAAACATAGAGATTAAAGGATCTCTACAGTCAGGGCGTGACACCATGCAACATGTACCGGCTTTAGGCGTTCTGAAGCACAACGCTCACTTGGGTTTACCAATCACAAAGATTAACAGAAATGCTTTGGCATTTATTCAAATTAATTTTAAAATATATAGATTACCTCACCTTACCATTATAAAATGTTTTTCCTTGTAAAATTATTTGCAACAGTAGCACCGCCAAGACGGTCAATCTGACCGTTTTTAATTTTGCAATTTCAATAACTTAATTTCAATATAAACTTTGAACCCACCTCTCCCTGACTTTTCCTAAAAATTTGTATTTTACACTCTATTTTACACTAGAGATTAATATCATAACGGACATCAGGGATTGTAACATACTCTGTTTCATGGAAACATGGCTCTCCTGGGATATACTGTCTGAGTCCGTACAGCCAGTTGGGTTCTCAGTTCATCGCGCAGACAGGAATATATATCTCTCCTTGGAAGAAGAAGGGCAGGGGTGTATGTTTTATGATTAACTTCATTGGGGTAGGGGGCAGTATTTTCACGTCCGGATGAAAAGCGTACCCAAAGTAAAATGCCTGTTTCTCAGGCCCAGAAGCTAGGATATGCATATTGGTAGATTTAGATAGAAAAAACTCTAAAAACTGTTAAAATGATGTCTGTGAGAATAACAGAACTTATTTGGCAGGCGAAACTAACCATCTTGGAAAGAAAATTTGAGGTCACTGTGTTTAATACATTTTCTATGGGAAACTATATTTATGACGAACATGGTTGCAGTTCCTATGGCTTCCACTAGATGTCAACAGTCTTTAGAAATTGATTGATGTTTTTTTTTGAGAAATGAAGAAGTAGGGCTGTTCATTGTGAGTGTCAAGCCAAGTGGACTCTTCTGTTTGGTGCGCATAACCAGGAGCTCGCTTCATGTTGTTTTTGTCCGCTATTGAACGCAGTATATTCAGTCTTAAATTTGATTGATTATTTACGTTTTAGGATATCTAAGGTTGGATTAGGAACGTTGTTTGAAATGTTTGGACCAAGGTAACTTATTAGATACTTTGTAGTCATGTTGGGCGAGTTGGAACCGGTGTATTTCTGAATCAAATGTCCCAAATAAGTGGACATTTCGGGATATAAAGGAGGAATTTATCGAACAAAAGGACCATTGGTGATGTTTCTGGGAGCTTTTGGAGTGCCAACAGAAGAAGAGCTTCAAAGGTAAGGCATTTTTTTATATTGCTATTTCTGACTTTCATGTCGCATCGACCAGGTTGAAATATGTTTTTCATGTGTTGGTATGCAGGGAGCTGTCCTCAGATAATTGCATGGTTTGCTTATACCATAAAGCCTTTTTGAAATCTGACAAGGCGGCTAGATTAACAAGTTAAGCTTTATTTTGATGTATTGCACTTGTGATTTTATGAAAGTTAAATATATATAGCAATTTAATTTGAATTTGGCGCTCTGTAATTTCACCCGATGTTGTCGAGGTGGGATGCCACTGATCCGAAAGAAGTTAACTGCTCATGGTGGGATTGTGATACCATACAGGAACTCAAGTCATTTACCCTTGCTAAGGACTATTCCACTCTGGTCTGACCAATCGGAATCCACGCTCCAAGATTATTTTGATCACGAGGACTGGGATATGTTCTGAGTAGCCTCCGAGGATAACATTGACGAGTACACTGATACGGTGACTGAGTTTATCAGGAAGTGTATATGAGATGTTGTACCCAATGTGACTATTCAAACCTACCAAAACCAGAAACTGTGGATAGATGGCAGCTTTCGTGCAAAACTGAAAGCACAAACCATCACATTTAACCATGGCAAGTTGACTGACAATATGGCCAAATACAAACAGTATTGTTATTCCCGACATAGGGCAAGCAGGCAAAACATCAGTATAGAGACAAAATGTAGTCACAATTCAACGGCTCAGACACGAGACGAATGTGGCAGGGTCTACAGACAATTACGGACTACAAAGGGACAACCAGCCACGTCGCGGACACCGATGTCTTGCTTCTGGACAAGCTAAACATCTTCTTTGTCTGCTTTAAGGATAACACAGTGCCACTGACATGGCCCGCTAACGAGAACTGTGGGCTTTCCTTCTCCATGGCCGATGTGAGTAAGACATTTAAGGGTGTTAGCCCTCGCAAGGCTGCTGGTCCAGAAGGCATCCCTTGCCGCGTCGTCAGAGCATGCGCTGACCAGATGGCTGGAGTGTTTACGGACATCTCTCCCTATCCCAGTCTGCTCTCCCCGCAAGCTTCAAGATGTTCACCATTGTTCCTGTACCCAAGTAAGCATTTCACGCTAAAGTCTACACCTGTTGTATTCGGTGCATGTAACAAATACAATTTGATTTGATTTGAAGCAAAGGTAACTGAACTAAATTACTATCGCCCCAATCGCACTCACTTCTGTCATCATGAAGTGCTTTGAGAGACTAGTCAAGGATCATATCACCTCCACCATACCTGACACCCTAGAGACCCACTTCAATTTGCTTACCGCCAAAATAGATCCAAAGACGATGCAATCGCCATCGCACTGCACAGTGCCCTATATTGGCTTCGAGGTGAATATACACAGCTGTGACTATAACCGAAGATAAATCTCTTGGGAGGTAATACGGTTGGCATTTGATGGTGAAGTATTCTAGGTTGGGTGAACAAATGGACTTGAGCTTCTGTACATTATCACAATCACACCATGAGTGGTTAATCATAAAACATACACCACCCTTCTTCCCTTTAGAGTTCTTTATTCCTGTCTGCATGATATACTGAGAACCCAGATGGCTGTATGAACGGGACAGCATATCTGGAGAGAGCCATGATTCCGTATGTTACAGTCCCTGACGTCTCTTTGGAAGGAGATCCTCGCCCTGAGCACATCTACTTTATTGTCCAGAGACTGAGCATTAGCGAGTAATATACTCGGACGTGGTGGATGGTGTGCCCGCCTCCTGAGTCGGACTAGAAGTCCACTCGGAATACCTTTTCTCCGCCGGTGGTGTTTTGGAGCATCCTCTGGGATAAGTTCAATTGTCTTGGGTGGTGCGAGCAAAGGATCGGGAAAGTCGTATTCCTGGTCGTAATGCTGTTGAGTTACCACCGCTCTGATATCCAAAAGTTCTTTCCGGCCATATATAATAACACAAAAACGTTCTGGGCTAATCGGAGCTAGAAGCATAGCTGACATGTCTGTCAGCGCCATCTTGAGTAGTAGTGGTTTCTTTGCAGCAATTCGACCATGAAAGCCTGATTCAAGCAGTCTCCTCTTAAGCTCTAGCATCGAGCAATCCGCATCCGGGAGCGTAATCATAGCCTCAAGCTCATTAGCATAGCGCACCGTTAACTATTCGTGAAAATCACAACTGAAATGAAAGAAATATATTCACTCACAAGCTTAGCCTTTTGTTAACAACACTGTCATCTCAGATTTTCAAAATATGCTTTTCAACCATCGTTACACAAGCATTTGTGTAAGAGGTATTGATAGCTAGCATAGCATTAGCCTAGCATTCAGCAGGCAACATTTTCACAAAACAAGAAAAGCATTCAAATAAAATCATTTACCTTTGAAGACCTTTTGATGTTTTCAATGAGGAGACTCTCAGATAGAAAATGTTCAGTTTTTCCAAAAAGATTATTTGTGTAGGAGAAATCGCTCTGTTTTGTTCATCACGTTTGGCTAAGAAAAAACTCCGAAAATTCAGTCATTACAACGCCAAACTTTTTTACAAATTAACTCCATAATATCGACAGAAACATGGCAAACGTTGTTCAGAATCAATCCTCAAGGTGTTTTTCACATATCTATTCGATGATAAATCATTCGTGGCAGTTGCCTTTCTCCTCTGAACCAAATGGAAAAGTACACGCAGCTGGAGATTGCGCAATAATTTCAACGGAGGACACCAAGCGGACACCTGGTAAATGTAGTCTCTTATGGTCAATCTTCCAATGATATGCTTACAAATACGTCACAATGCTGCAGACACCTTGGGGAAACGACAGAAAGTGTAGGCTCATTCCTGGCACATTCACAGCCATATAAGGAGACATTGGAACACAGCGCCTTCAGAATCTGGGCCATTTCCTGTTTGAAATTTCATCTTGGTTTCGCCTGTAGCATAAGTTCTGTGGCACTCACAGATAATATCTTTGCAGTTTTGGAAACATCAGAGTGTTTTCTCTCCAAAGCTGTCAATTATATGCATAGTCAAGCATCTTTTCGTGACAAAATATCTTGTTTAAAACGGGAATGTTTTTTTATCCAAAAATTAAAAGAGCGCCCCCTATATCGAAGAAGTTAACAATTGATGTTGAGACGTGTCTGTTACTTGAACTCTGTGAAGCATTTATTTGGGCTGCAGTCTGAGGTGTAGTTCACTCTAATGAACTTATCCTCTGTAGCAGAGGTAACTCTGGGACTTCCTCTTCAGTGGCGACCATCATGAGAGCCAGTTTCATCATAGCACTTGTTTTTTTTCGACTGCACTTGAAGAAACTGTCAAAGTTCTTGAAACTGATCTTCATGTTTCCTTTTCATACGTGAGTTCCGAATATCTTTAATACTTATTTTCCACCATAATTTGCAAATAAATTCATTAAAAATCCTTCAATGTGATTTTCTGGATTTTCTTTCCTCATTTTGTCTGTCATAGTTGAATTGCACCTATGATGAAAATTACAGGCCTCTCTCATCTTTTTAAGTGGGAGAACTTGCACAATTAATGGCTGACTAAATACTTTTTTGCCCCACTGTACTTCTATTCGGAGTGCTGTGTTTCCCGTGATTTACTTCTCCCGTGTATGATAGTGAGGAAGGCCAAAACTAACAACGCCTTTTGCCTATTCCCTGCCTGTACTTTAGCCTATCAGATTTCCTGTTATCAACCTATTGCCTGATCTCCCGGACAACGTTACTAGCCTTTTCCCTGCCTGTACTGTTGCCTTTTTGGACCCCCTGTGTATGACCTTCTGCCTGCCGCTGGACCCAGCTACTGTGGTTCTTTACTAATAAACAACTGGTGCGCCCTGCCCTTGAAACCAGCTTTCTGTCTCCCATCGTGTTCATTACAGTTTTATGCACGTGATGTCAGAAGGCAGTCACTTTTCCATAATGTTCAACTTGTCAATTTCAAATAATTTTGTAACAAGTTGTATTTTCTAACAACAGTTTGAATTGAGGTGTGTTCCGCCTGCTCATTAATTCGCATTGAAGTAGTCCATTTCAGCATTGTAGACAATTTATGTTTGAGGCTTTACTGAGCCGGACAAACTTCTCTCTTTGAGGAGAACCCACACACTTCGCCAATGTTTCGGCAGATCAAGTGTACAGTTTTGCACAAATTGGCACATTTTCTGGCTTGCGCTCACATTGCCTTCCTTGTTGTTTTCCTAACAAATAATAACTTTGGACATGTGTGTGTTCCTATCAAAGTAAGTGCCTTATTTTCTGTATATCGTGTTGTTGTTTCTACTGTTGCATACAGTATTATGTATTGTAGCGACCCGCACAGTCAGCTGTGTGTTATGTGCTAGGCTATTAGTGGGTTGCGTTGTACTTACCAGTATTCACGGGGTCCGACATGCCAATCAACCTGCCATCTGCCAATCACGGGAATGCCTGGAATGTTCTGATGCCGAGCTTCCTGGTTGGCGGAGTGGCGTGGAGGGGGGTTGGGCAGGGGGATGGAGCATTTAAAGTTAAGACCAGGTTTGGCAATTGTTCTCTCTCTTACGTCTGGCCTTCACAAGAGAAGCTCATGGTTGGTTTGTGGGGTATCTTTCATTTATTTCGCATGGGCTACGGCCAAACAGTAGCCTGTGTAAAGTTGGGTTAATAAACCGTCAATTCGTAAACTCAAGCCTCAGTCTGGACAATTGTTCCTTTATGATCTAGTCAGGTCATTACAGTATGTATGTGTGTATGTATGTATGGAGCATTATGTATTTACAGTTTTATTCACATGTTTTCAAGTACTGGTAACAAATAATGCATTCCGATTATTGCATAGAATGTAATGAACAACTATGATGTGGGTAAAATACTTTTTTGAAGGTTGTACTGATTATAATGAGATAATGCTAAGCTATTTGCCAGCTATGTGTGGCACAATGTTTATTTACATTATACAATGCATTCTGGGTGTCACATAAACATCTGTCAGACCAAAGATGTTATAATGAGGTGAAGGAATGGTTCACTCATCTTTCAGGTAAACTTCAGGTAAAGTGAAAGAAGGGAAGTGAATGGTCGTAGACGGCACACCCCCTTCAACATGCATACTGCAAACAGACCAAACTCATCTTGTCTCCTCTTATTATCTTTGGTTGACTCGAAAAACAAACATGGCGGTGTGCACAAACTACCCATCGTCGGATTACTTTCAATTTCTAGAAATGGTTTTGCTCAATTATTTAGATCAATGTTGAGCTGACCAATGATGTGATGAATAATAATTAGTAATTGCTATTAGCTAATTCATATTGTGGTTTCTGGCAGTCGAGAGTTATCTAAATATGACCGCTTGTGTAATGCCATTCTTTCCACAGTTAGCGCTAGAACTAATGTAACCTACATTTTCCGGTTTGGATGATTGTGTGCTGTTGCAACTTCTGTGAAAGTCTCAACATTGCATCTACAAATAAATTTGTCACATTCAGGACATAACTTTGTAAGGACTGTGTTTGTGCAAAATGATTCTGACAAAAAACAGTATGGCCAGCACAAATGCTGACTGTTGCATCAATCAACACTATCTAAATAAGCATTCTAATCAAACCGGTTGATCGTACGCTCCAGGGACCACTATAGACTGATCACACCCGTTTGTTGGTACATGTGAAAAGGTTAAAGTAATGATGGACTGTTGTTTCTCTTTGCTTATTTGAGCTTCTTCTTGCCATAATATGGATGTGGACTTTCACCAAATAGGGCTGTCTTCTGTGTACCACCCCTACCCTGTCACAACACAACTGATTGGCTCATACACATTAAGAAGGAAAGAAATTCTACAAATTAACTTTTAACAGGGCACACCTGTTAATTAGTTGAAATGCATTGCGAAGCTGTCAAAGCAAATGGTGGCTACTTCGAAGAATCTCAAATATAAAGTATGTTTAACACTTTTTTGGTTACTGCATGATTTCATACGTGTTATTTTATAGTTTTGATTTCTTCACAATTATTCTACAATGTAGAAAATAGTAAAAATTTAAGAAAAACCCTTGCATGAGTATGTGTGTCCAAACTGACTCATCATGAGACCCAGATGCAGATACGTGAGGCAGATGGTTCAAGACTCAGAGATGTATTGAATATACAGGAAACTAGAAACAGAAGACAAAGGACAGTGAGACACAGGTTTTATCTTGGACACATGAAATGTAGGAAGGATACAGAGGGTGAACAGCAGCGGGGCCAAGGATATTAGAGATGGGGAAAGGGCTGATTAAACGGGGGGAAAGTTTGCAAGATTCCACCCGGAGGGGCAGATCCCGAGTAGACAGCCATACCCTCTGGGGGAGCCGCGGTTCGGTGGTGGTCCACCTGTAGACGATACCTGGAGGTGACAGCGACAGTGGCATATATACATATTGGCCAAGGGTATGTTGCCCTCCTCTTGCTCAGTTGCCCTCCTCTTGCTCACTGGTCTCTTGCTCAGGGAAGAGCGAGGTCTGATAACCCACAGAGCACTCAAAGGGCAAGAGACCAGTGGCTGAGAAGGGAAGGGTTATCCGGGCATACTCCACCCACATGAATTGCTGGCTCCTGGTGGTGGGGTTGGCCTGATTGGCACGCTCCGATTGGACGTTGGATTGAGGACGAAACCTGAAGGACAGGGTGGCCGTCGGCCCAGAATCAGGATGAGAACTGAGGACCATGATCGGAGACTATATCGACTGGAAGTCCATGGATTCAGAAGATGTGCTGTACCATCAGTTGGGTCGTCTCCATGGCTGAGGGTAATTTGGGAGGGGGATGAAATGGGCTACTTTGGAAACCAATCTACCACTGTAAGGATGGTGGTGTTGCCATCAGACAGAGGAAGACCAGTGACAAGGTCCAGGGATAAATGGGACCAGGGGCGATGAGGAGCAGGGAGTGGTTGAAGGAGGCCGGCCGGAGCATGCCACTGAGTCTTTTTTTGAGCACACACCGTGCATGCAGGTTAGATTAGAGCAGAGGTGGTCAACTCCAGTCCTCGGGGGCCTGATTGGTGTCACACTTTTTCTCCATCCCTAACAAACACAGCATAAGATCATGATTAGGTGATTATTGGAGTCAGGTGTGTTAGCTGGGGCTGGGGAAAAACTGTCACACCAGGCCCTCGAGGACTGGAATTGCCCACCCCTGGATAAGAGAAATGAGCCCATTCCAGGACCGGGGAACGGGAACAATCTGTGATGAATAACCGGTTAGCCGGGCAACCTCGGGGTCCTTGCCTTGCGGACCAGGCCCTCGATACCCCAGACGAGTGTCGCAGCTAGGGAGGATGGTCTCTGGGTCAGACTGTGTAGTTGCGGAGCTATGCACGCGAGAGGGCGTCAGGCTTCACATTCTTGGACCCAGGGTGGTAGGAGGTGGTGAAATTGAAATTAGTGAACAGCAGAGCCAAACAAGCCTGCCTTGAATTGAGGCGCTTGGCTGAAATATCGGAGGTGCTTGGCTGAAGTATCAATTTTACACAAGTATTCAGACACTTTACAAAGTACTTTGTTGAAGCACTTTTGGCAGTGATTACTGCCTTGAGTCTTCTTATGAATGACACTAGAAGCTTGGCACCCCTGAGGTTGGGGAGTTTCTCCCATTATTCTCTGCAGATCCTCTCAAGCGCTGTACAGGTCTCTCAAGAAATGGCTGATCGGGATCAAGTTTGGGCTCTGGCTGGGCCACTCAAGGACATTCAGAGACTTGTCCCGAAGCCACTCCTTCTTTGTCTTGGCTGTGTGCTTAGGGCCGTTGTCCTGTTGGAAGGTGAACCTTCACCCCAGTCTGAGGTCCTAAGTGCTCTGTAGCAGGTTTTCATCAATGATCTCCCTGTACTTTTCTCCAATAATTTTCCCCTCAAAACTGACTAGTCTCCCAGTCCCTGCCACTGAAAAACATCCCCGCAACATGATGCTGTCACCACCATGCTTTACCATATGGATGGTGCCAGGTTTCCTCCAGATGTGACGCTTGGCATTCAGGCCAAATAATTCAATCTTGGTTTCATTAGACCAGAGACTCTTGTTTCTCATGATCTGAGAATCATTTAGGTACCTTTTGGCAAACTCCAAGCGGGCTTCATGTGCTTTTTACTGACATTTGACACTCTACCTTAAAGGCCTGGTTGGTGGAGTGCTGCAGAGATGGTTGTCTTTCTGGAAGGTTCTCCCATCTCCACAGAGGACCTCTGGAGCTCTGTCAGAGTGACCATCGGGTTCTTGATCACCTCCCTGACCAATGCCCTTCTCCTCCGATTGCTCAGTTTTGCCGGGGCGGCCAACTTTTGGAAGATTCTGGGTTGTTCCAAACTTCTTCCATTAAAGAATGATGGAGGCCACTAGGTTCTTGGGGACCTTCAATGCTGCAGACATCTTTTGGTACCCTTCCCCAGATCTGTGCCTTGACACGATCCTGTCTTGGAGCTCTACGGACAATTCCTTTGACTTCACTGCTTGGTTTTTGCTCTGACATGCAACTGTCAACTGTGGGACCTTATATAGACACGTGTGTGCGTTTCCAAATCATGTCTAATTCATTGAATTTACCACAAGTTTACTAAAATCAAGTTGTAGAAACATCTCAAGTATGATCAATGGAAACAGGATGCACCTGAACTAAATGTTGAGTCATAGCAAAGGGTCTGAATACTTATTTAAATAGGTATTTCTGTTTCATTTTTGTTTTTAACAATTTTGATTTGTCATTATGGGGTATTGTGTGTAGATTGATGAGGGGAAAACAATATTGAATATATATATTAGAATAAGGCTGTAACGTAACAAAATGTGGAAAAAATGAAGTAGTGTGAATACTTTCTGAATGCACTGTATAGTAGTTGTAGTGTTGTAACGCCCGTTGTTTAATGAAGACCAAGTTGCAGCGTGGTAGGCGAACCTTATTTTGTTTAAAACCTCTTGATATTCCTCATCCCGGATCCGGGAGCCTAATCATCGCCTGACAATAATTAGCATAACGCAATGGACATAAATATCCCTAGAAAATATTCCTATTCATGAAAATCACAAATGAAATATATTGAGACACAGCTTAGCCTTTTGTTAATCACCCTGTCATCTCAGATTTTCAAAATATGCTTTACAGCCAAAGCTAGACAAGCATTTGTGTAAGTTTATCGATAGCCTAGCATAGCATTATGTCTTCCTAGCAGCAGGCAACCTTGTCACAAATCAGAAAAGCAATCAAATTAAATCGTTTACCTTTGATGAGCTTTGGATGTTTTCACTCACGAGACTCCCAGTTAGATAGCAAATGTTCCTTTTTTCCAAAAAGCTTATTTTTGTGGGCGAAATAGCTCCGTTTGTTCTACACGTTTGGCTGAGAAATCGCCCGGAAATTGCAGTCACGAAAACGTCTAAAAAATATTCCAAATTAGCTCCATAATATCGACAGAAACATGGCAAACGTTGTTTATAATCAATCCTCAAGGTGTTTTTCAAATATCTATTCGATATATATCCGTCGGGACAATTAGTTTTTCAGTAGGACCGATTGGAATAATGACTACCTTTGTATTTTACGCAAGAGTCACTGTGGGAGCCATCAGGTGACCACTTGCGCAATTGATAGCCCATTCACTGCTCAATAGGGACGCATTGGAACACAGGGCTTTCAAAACATGAGGCACTTCCGGATTGGATTTTTCTCAGGCTTTCGCCTGCAACATCAGTTCTGTTATACTCACAGACAATATTTTTACAGTTTTGGAAACTTTAGAGTGTTTTCTATCCTAAGCTGTCAATTATATGCATATTCTAGCATCTTGTCCTGACAAAATTTCCCGTTTTTTTTCCAAAAATGAAAATACTGCCCCGTAGTCACAAAAGGATGGCCTAAGTGTATGTAAACTTCTGACTTCCACTGTAGTTTTTCCTCTAGTCCAGATGTGTTAAAGCTGTATGAAAAGCTATGGAGAACCCTATATGGAACCCAAGGGTCCTATATTGAACCAGTTTAGGTTCAATGAAGAAGAACCCCTGGGGTTCTGATCAAAGAACTCTACAAAAACTGTATATAGTACCTTTAGGGCTGCCATATATGAAGCAAGCAATAGATCCCTTCTTGGTTATATCCAGAACCTTTTTTTCTAAGAATGTAGTTGTGGTCAGAGTCTAAACTACAGTTGTTTCATCTGAAAACTGTAGTTTGAAGCGAGTGAACGGAATCAATTTCACTCTATCCAAGCACAGGGCTACAGCCTGCCCTTCTCTTTACAGACAGGGAAACTAGCCAGTTTAGTTATTTAGAGCACAAAACGTCTTTGCTAGATTCATAATAGTGTTTGAAAAAGCAAGGAAAGTAAACTTCAAAGTGTGATGTAGTTCTATTGGAATTTGCAGTTTGTGTTGGTAAGTAATGGATCTGCTTCTGACATGACTTACTGTATCTGATGGGTTACTTAAACAGCTTCATTTATTAATTGGTAGAAACTATTCCTAATCTGTTTTCAGATTTGTAGGCAAAGAAGTAGACGCAAATGTTTTTATTCAGTTACTGAAACAGCTGTATCGTTAGATCCGTAGCAGATATTTTTGTTCCATGGACAGATTTGAATACCAGAGAAGTAGACGAAGATATCATACCCAGTAACTTTTTGCCATAATGGTTTTTGTTCAGATTCAGATTTGAAAAGCAGAGAAATAGAGGCAGATTTTGATATATTTAATACTTTTTAAACTTCTCAACTCTCAAATTTTTGCACATCTTCATTCACTTTCAAGGGACTTTTTGCAACATTCTAAATCTCCCCATCATGACTTCCAACATTCGATTCCCTGTAAATTCAACAATGCAACTTTTGAAACAAATCGACTTTTGATACTACTTTGACGCCCCAGGCTGTGTAAGGGCTACAGTACCAGTCAAACGTTTGGACACACCTACTCATTCAAGCGTTTTTCTTTATTTTGACTATTTTCTACAATCTAGAATAATAGTGAAGACATCATAATTAAGAAAAAAACACTTATGGAATCATGTAGTAACCAAAAGTGTTAAACAAATCAAAATATATTTTATATTTGAGATTCTTCGAGGTAGCCACTCTTTGCCTTGATGACATCTTTGCACACTCGACATACCTGGAATGCATTTCAATTAACAGGTGCGCCTTGTTAAAAGTTAATTTGTGAAATGTCTTTCTTGCATTTGAGCCAATCAGTTGTGTTGTGACAAGGTAGGGGTGCTATACAGAAGATAGCCCTATTTGGTAAAGGACCAAGTCCATATTATGGCAAGGACAGCTCAGATAAGTGAAGAGACAGTCCATCATTACTTTAAGACATGAAGGTCAGTCAATCCGGAACATTTCAAGAACTTTGAAGTGCAGTCTCAAAAAAATCATCAAGCGCTATGATCAAACAGGATCTCATGAGGACCGCCACAGGAAAGGAAGACCCAGAGTTACTTCTGCTGCAGAGGATGAGTTCATTAGAGTTAGCAGCCTCAGAAATTGCAACCCAGATAAATGCTTCACAGAGTTCAAGTAACAGATATATCTCAACATCAACTGTTCAGAGGAGCCTGTGTGATGGTGTTGGGGTGCTTTGCTGGTGACACTATCAGTGATTTATTTAGAATTCAAGGCACACTTAACCAGCATGACTACCGAAGCATATCATTTGTTTTCCAACAGGACACCTCCAGGCTGTGTAAGGGTTATTTGACCAAGAAGGAGATTGATGGAGTGCTGCATCAGATGAGCTGGCCTCTACAATCACCCGTTCTCAACCCAATTAAGATGGTTTGGGATGAGTTGGACCATAGAGTTAAGGAAAGGCAGCCAACAAGTGCTCAGCATATGTGGGAACTCATTCAAGACTTTTGGAAAAGCATTCCAGGTTAAGCTGGTTGAGAAAGTGCCAAGAGTGTGCAAAGTTGTCATCAAGGCAAAGGGTGGCTTCTTTGAAGAATCTAAAATATATTTTTGGTTACTACACAATTTCATATAAGTTATTTCATAGTTTTAATGTCTTTACTATTATTCTTCAATGTAAAATATTAAGAAAAACCCTTGAATGAGTAGGTGTCCAAACTTTTGACTGGTACTGTAATTGTCAGCCAGTTATTGTCATGCAAAAGTCTGCCGTTCTCACGGTAATTGACCGTTAATTAACATAAACATGTTTAGCTGAATAAAATCCCAATTATATTTTTCCCATTAAGAAACGAGTATGCATATGAAGTGGCTATGTTGACATGAAACAGGTCCAATACAATATAACTATTTAGCAACTTTAGTTGTGATTGATAACGTTTCGAATGTCTTAGAAATCAAAACATATATGGGCTGCATGATGCGACTACAGGCAATTGATGATTTAAGAAAGTTGCAAAAAAAGCTTGCCCTCTTGTCCTTGCTCAAGCTGCACATGCTATTCTCTCATTGAGAGAGAGTATTCTGCCTATATCTAGCATTTGTGTGAGTAGAACGATTAGGGGCACAGAAGTCACTGGAATTGTGTAATCCAACCAAATTCAAAGTTCAGGCATAGAAGTAATAGAGTGTTCACCCATCAGACTATTCTCTATTTAATCTTGTCTTTACTAATATGTCAAATTAGACTTAATTTAGATTGGCCCATTAACAAATAGGCAGGAACAAGGGCAGGAGCAAAAATACATATCATCTGTGTTCACTGGAATAGTGAATGTTTCCTTTTTTTCAATTATGCCAGGTGGGCTACGAATATCTCACTCCAAGCATCAACCACTGTTTGAGGAGCATGCAGCCTCTCCCTGCACAACAAGGTGATATCCACCCAAACTCTGTATGACATGGGCTCTCCAAACCTGTTCCTGCAGCTACCCAGTGCTTCATTTGGAAAATCAAGTGAAGTATGGTTCGGGAACATTGATCATAATAGGTTTTAAGTAACTAAAAATATTTCATTAAACTGTTGACAGCCCCTCTCTCTGCATGCTCCAAAAGGAATGAAGGAGAGAGAGGAGTATATGGAAATGCATGTTGGTGAGATATTCTGTAGCTGAAGGTAATGTGTCAGCCTATTCATTATACAAATATAAAAATCCAAATTTGTAAGTTATTCTAAATCAAATACACTATAATTGTAGGCTAATTCTGTAAGCCGTCCTGCACAACCAATGAACAAACAGCATCGCTTAAGCGTATACGCTCTCTCCCAGACTCAAGGATAGAAATTTTGGAGTGTAGCATTAGGTAACCAGTCCATCCTGTATGCAGTCCATGCAGTCCACACTCAAAGGTGGTTACTAGAATTTGTTTAATTTTGGAGAACAGGATAGACCAGTTAGACCAAAGCCATCTTACATTTTTTTTAAATACATTTATTCTTTGTCAAGATAATCCATCCACCTGACAAGTGTGACATATTAAGAAGCTGATAAAACAGCAGGATCACGCTCTCCGTAGCCGATCTGAGCAAGACCTTTAAACACGTCAACATTCATAAGGCCGCTGGGCCAGAGATGCATGGACCAACTGGCAAGTGTCTTCACTGACATTTTCAACCTCTCCCTGGCCGAGTCTGTAATACCTACAAGTTTCAAGCTGACCAACATAGTCCCTGTGCCCAAGAAAGCGAAGGTAAACTGCCGAAATGATTACTGCCCTAGCACTCGCGTTGGTAGCCACGAAGTGCTTTGAAAAGCTGGTCAAGGCTCACATCAACTTCACCATCCCAGAAACCCTTGACTCACTCCAATTCACATACCACCCCAACAGATCCACAGATGATGCAATCTCAATCGTGCTCCGCACTGCCCTTTCACACCTGGAAAAAAGGAACACCTATGTGAGAATGCTGTTCCTTGACTACAGCTCAGCATTCAACACCATAATGCCCACAAATCTCATCACTAAGCTAATGACCCTGGGACTAAACACCTCCATTTGTAACTAGATCCTGGACCTCATGACGGGCCGCCCCCAGGTGGTCAGAGTAGGCAACAACATATCTGCCACACTGATCCTCAACACGGAGTGCGAAGCTTAGTCCCCTCCTGTACTCCCTGTTCTCCCACAACTGCGTGGCCAGGCAAGACTGCAACACCATCATTACATTTCTTGAGGACACAACAGTTGTAGATCACTGCTCCTGAGTTGTGCAGTGGTCTAAGACACTGCATCTCAATGCAACAGGTGTCACTGCAGTACCTGGTTCAAATCCAAGCTACATCACATCCAGCCACTGTTTGGGAGTCCCATAGCCAGTGCACAATTGGCCCAGCGTCGTCTGGGTTTGGCCGGGGTAGGCCGTCTTTGTAACCAAGAATTTGTTCTTAACTGTTCAAATTAAATAAAGGTTAAATTAATTGTTGTGATCTACCCTTAGAAGCTTTTGTTGTTTCTTTATTTGTAGTAAATTGCAAAAAGAAGGAGAGATGTTCAAGTGATAACATATACCATAAAAAACAACTATTATCTATACCATAAAAAACAAACCATCATGTAACACTTTCTCTACTACTACTAGCTTATACTATTACAACCATCACAACAATTACTATTATATTTATTTATTATTTAACATTTAATTAACCAAGCAAGTCAATTGAGAAAACATTCATATTGACAATGACGGCATATCAAGAGCCAAAAAGCACAAACATTGCTAGGCACAGACAACAGCACGAAGGACAAAATGGAAGATCAAATTTTTTTCCATACGCTCAAAAAGATTGTTTTGCACATTTGTTTACGTCCCTGCTAATGAGAATTTCTCCTCTGCCAAGATAATCCATTACACCTAAAAGGTGTGGCATATCATGAAACTGATTAAACAGCATGATCATCACACAGGTGCACCTTGTGCTGGGGACAATAAACTGCCACTCTAAAGTGTGCAGTTTTGTCACACAAGACAAAGACACATATGTCTTGTAACAGGTTTCTTCTACCTCCTTCTCTGACGAAGAGGTGGAATAAGGATCGGACCAAAATGCAGCGTGATTCGTTCGATACATCTTTAATGATGAAAAAACACGAACAATACAAAACAACAAACGTCAAAAACCGAAACAGCCCTGACTGGTGTAACAAACACAGAGACAGGAACAATCACCCACAAACACACAGTGAAACCCAGGCTACCTAAATATGGTTCCCAATCCGAGACAACGATAATCACCTGACTCTGATTGAGAACCGCCTCAGGCAGCCATAGACTAATCTATACACCCCACACAACCCCAAGACGAAACACACTACAAATAAACCCATGTCAAACCCTGGCCTGACTCAATAAATGAAGATAACATAATAAATATAGACCAGGGCGTGACAGAACCCCCCCCCCTAAGGTGCGGACTCCCGGACGCACATCAAAACAATAGGGAGGGTCCGGGTGGGCGCCAGTCCATGGCGGCGGCTCCGGCTCGGGACGTGGAACCCACTCTATGAATGTCTTAGTCCCCCCTCCTCGCGTCCTAGGATTGTCCACCCTCGCCGCCGACCATGGCCTAGTAGTCCTCACCCAGAACCCCACTGGACTGAGGGGCAGCTCGGGACAGAGGGGCAGCTCGGGACAGAGGAAGCCCAGCACTGAGAGGAAGCCCAGCACTGAGAGGAAGCCCAGCAGTGAGAGGAAGCCCAGCACTGAGATGAAGCCCAGCCAGGCAGTTAAATATTGCAGATCCTGGCTGGCTGGCAGTTCTGGCAGATCCTGGCTGACTGGCGGATCTGGAAGAGTCTGGTTGACTAGAGGATCTGGAAGAGTCTGGTTGACTAGAGGATCTGGAAGAGTCTGGTTGACTAGAGGATCTGGAAGAGTCTGGTTGACTAGAGGATCTGGAAGAGTCTGGTTGACTAGCAGATCTGGAAGAGTCTGGTTGACTTTCAGATCTGGAAGAGTCTGGCTGACTTTCAGATCTGGAAGAGTCTGGCTGACTTTCAGATCTGGAAGAGTCTGGCTGACTGGCAGATCTGGAAGAGTCTGGCTGACTGGCAGATCTGGAAGAGTCTGGCTGACTGGCAGATCTGGAAGAGTCTGGCTGACTGGCAGCTCCTTGCAGACTGGCAGCTCCTTGCAGACTGGCAGCTCCTTGCAGACTGGCAGCTCCTTGCAGACTGGCAGCTCCTTGCAGACTGGCAGCTCCATGCAGACTGGCAGCTCTGGCTGCTCCATGCAGACTGGCAGCTCTGGCTGCTCCATGCAGACTGGCAGCTCTGGCTGCTCCATGCAGACTGGCAGCTCTGGCTGCTCCATGCAGACTGGCAGCTCTGGCTGCTCCATGCAGACTGGCAGCTCTGGCTGCGCTAAACAGGCAGGAGACTCCGGCAACGCTGTAGAGGCGGAAGGCTCTGGCAGCGCTAAACAGGCGGGAGGCTCCGGCAGCGCAGGAGAGGCGAGGCGCACTGTAGGCCTGATGCGTGGTGCTGGCACTGATGGTACTGGGCCGAGGACACGCACAGGAAGCCTGGTGCGGGGAGCTGCCACCGGAGGACTGGTGTGTGGAGGTGGCACAGGATGGGCTAGACCGTGAAGGCGTACTGGAGATCTTGAGAGCAGTGTTGGCACAGGATGTGTAAGGCTAGTGATGTGCACAGGAGGCCTGGTGCGTGAGGCTGGCACCAACTTCACCAGCCGACTAACACGCACCTCAGGACGAGTATGGAGCGCTGACCCAGGTGCCATCAAAACCCTGACACGTTCCGTCGGGCGAATTCCATGCAAAAAGCACCAACACAGCAACTCCCTAATTTCTCTCTCCCCCAATTTCCCCATTAACTCCTTCACAGTCTCTGCTTCGCTCACCTCCAACACCGGTTCTGGTCTCCTCCTTGGCTCCTCACGATAAACAGGGAGAGTGGGCTCAGGTCTGACTCCTGACTCTGCCACACTCTCCCTGAGCCCCCCCAAGAAATTTTCCATCCGCGTCGCCGCGCTGCCACCTCATACCAGCGCCTCTCAGCTCTCTCCGCCTCCAGTTCTTCTTTGGGGCGGCGATATTCTCCAGGCTGATCCCAGGGTCCTTCTCCGAACAATTTCTCCTCCCAAGTCCAGAAGTCCTGTGATCGCTGTTGCTGCCTTTGTTGCTTCTCCTGTGGCTCCTGCCCGTTGACACGTTGCTTGGTCCGTTTGTGGTGGGTGATTCTGTAACGTGTTTCTTCTACCTCCTCTGACGAAGAGGTGGAATAAGGATCGGACCAAAATGCAGCGTGATTCGTTTGATACATCTTTAATGATGAAAAAACACAAACAATACAAAACAACAAACGTCGAAAACCGAAACAGCCCTGACTGGTGTAACAAACACAGAGACAGGAACAATCACCCACAAACACAGAGTGAAACCCAGGCTACCTAAATATGGTTCCCAATCAGAGACAATGATAATCACCTGACTCTGATTGAGAACCGCCTCAGGCAGCCATAGACTAATCTATACACCCCACACAACCCCAAGACGAAACACACAAATAAACTCATGTCACACCCTGGCCTGACTCAATAAATGAAGATAACATAATAAATATAGACCAGGGCGTAACATGTCTCAAGTTTTGAGGGAGTGTGCAATTGGCGTTGGCAGCACAATATTGCTTAGAGTCAAGGGCAGTGCTGACATCATTTAGAACCTTTAAGGGGCAGGGGCAGCTGTGAGGAGGAAGGTTTATCATTTCACTATTTTCCAGAACTTCTTGGGGTTAGACTGGGTGTTTGAGGTCATACATTGTGGGATTGGTAATGATCTGAGAGAGATTTAGGGAGTCCCATTGTTTTAGGACTTGGCCAGGTGTTTAAACTCTACGGCATTGGTGTCCCTAAACTGAGACGGTTAATTCTAACGTGCGCTAATGTGACAAGAATGACGTTGTAAGTAACAGTAAACATTCCAGGACATTGACATGTCTTATATGGGCAGAAATCTTACATCATTGTTAATCTAACTGCACTGTCCAATTTACAGTAGCTATTACAGTAAAAAAAAAATACGATGCTATTGTTTGAGGAGAGTGCACAACAACAAAAAAAATTATCACAGCAACTGGTTTGATACATTCACCTCTGAAGGTAAATAATGTACTTACATTCAGCAATCTTGCTCTGATTTGTCATCCTGAGGGTCCCAGAGATAAAATGGAGCATCATTTCTTTTGATAAAAGCCATTTTTATATTCAAATGTAGGAACTGGGTTCTACAATTTGAACCCCTGCTGTTTCTGGCACCACAGTCACCCCTCCCCGGCATCTAGATGTGTGAAAGTTGGTGTATAAGCTAATGATCTAGCATGTATGACATTCCTGGGAGTGTGTAAACTTACATTTTGTATTGCCATACAAATTTTGTATGTTCTCTATAGTCATGTACTTGAAAATGTATCAATTTACCAATTTGGCACATTTGTGCAGACTTGATACATAATAATATGCTGTATTGCAATGCTTCACTGGATCAGTCTGAAACTTTGCACACACTGCTGTCATCTACTGGCCAAAATCTAAATTGGGCCTAAACTGCAATATTATATTAAATCAAATCAAATCATATTTGTTACAACCTTACAGTGAAATGCTTATTTACACGTCCTTAACCAACAATGCAGTTTTAAGAAAATACCCCCCCCCAAAAAAATGTAAGAGATAAGAATAACAAATGATTAAAGAGCAGCAGTAAATAACAATAGTGGGGCTATATACTGGGGGTGCCGGTGTCGAGGTAATTTGGGTAATATGTACATGTAGATAGAGTTATTAAAATGACAATGCATAGATAATGACAGAGAGTCGCAGCAGCGTGAAAGTGTGTGTGTGGGGGGGGGGAATGCAAGTAGTCTAGGTGGCCATTGGATTAGCTGTTCAGGAGTCTTATGGCTTGGGGGTATAAGCATTTAGGAACCTATTGAACCTAGACTTGGCGATCTGGTACCACTTGCCGTGCGGTAGCAGAAAGAACAGTCTATGACTAGGGTGGCTGGAGTCTTCGACAATTTTTAGGGCCTTCCTCTGACACCGACTGGTATAGAGGTCCTGAATGGCAGGAAGCCTGGCCCCAGTGATGTATTGAGCCGGACACACTAACCTCTGTAGTGCCTTGCGGTCAGAGGCTGAGCAGTTGCCATACCAGGCAGTGATGCAACCTGTCAGGATACTCTTGATGGTGCAGCTGTTTTGAGGATCTGAGGACCCATGCCAAATCTTTTCAGCCTCCTGGAGGGAATAGGCTTTGTTGTGCCCTCTTCACAACTGCCTTGGTGTGCTTGGACCATGTTAGTTTGTTGGTGATGTTGACGGCAAAGGAACCTGAAGTTCTCAACCTGCTCCATTACAACCCCGTAGATGAGAATGGGGGCGTGCTCAGTCCTCCTTTTCCTGTAGTCCACAATCATCTCCTTTGTCTTGATCATGTTGAGGGAGAAGTTGTTGTCCTTGTACCACACGGTCAAGTCTCTGACCTCGTCCCTACAGGCTGTCTCATCGTTGTTGGTGATCAGGCCTTCCACTGTTGTGTCATCAGCAAACTTATTGATGGTGTTAGAGTCGTGCCTGGCCGTACAGTCATGAGTGAACAGGTTGTACAGGAGGGGACTGAGCACGCACCCCTGAGTGGACCCCGTGTTGAGGATCAGCGGGGAGAATGTGTTGTTACCTACCTTTACCACCTGGGGGCGGCCCGTCATGAGTCCAGAATCCAGTTGCAGAGGGAGGTGTTTAGTCCCAGGGTCCTTAGCTTAGTGATGAGCTTTGAGGGCACTATGATGTTGAACGCTGCACCTTAGCCCAATGAATAGCATTTTTACATAGGTGCTCCTTTTGTCCAGATGTGAAAGGGCAGTGTGGAGTGCAAGAGAGATTGCACCATCTTTGGATCTGTTGGAGCTGTGTTCAAATTGGAATGGGTCAAGAGTTTCTGAGATAATGGTGTCAATGTGAGCCATGACCAGCCTTTCAAATCATTTCATGGCTACAGACATGAGAGCTACGGGTCGGTAGTCATTTAGGCAGGTTACCTTAGTGTTCTTGGGCACAGGGACTATGGCGGTCTGAATGAAACATGCATTACAGACTCAGACAGGGAGAGGTTGAAAATGTCCGTGAAGACACTTGCCAGTTGGTCAGCGATTGCTCTGAGTACATGTCCTTGTAATCCGTCCTTGTGAATGTTGACCTGTTTAAAGGTCTTATTCACACCGGCTGCGGAGAGCGTGATCACACAGTTGTCCGGAACAGCTGATGCTCTCATGTATGTTTCAGTGTTACTTGCCTCAAAGCGTAGGCTCGTGTCACTGGGCAGCTCTCGGTGGTGCTTCCCTTTGTAGTCTGGAATAGTTTGCAGGCCCTGCCACATCCGACGAGCGTTGGAGCAGTGTAGTACGGTTCGATCTTAGTCCTGTATTGACTCTTTGCCTGTCTGATGGTTCGTTGGAGGGCATAACAGGATTTCTTCTAAGCTTCTGGGTTAGCGTCCCACTCCTTGAAAGTTGCAGCTCTACCCTTTAGCTCAGTGTGTATGTTGCCTGAAATCCATGGCTTCTGGTTGGGGTATGTGCGTACAGTCACTGTGGTGACAACATCCTCGATGCACTTATTGATAAAGCCTGTGACTGATGTGGTGTACCCCTCAATGCCATTGGAAAAATCCCAGAACATATGAAAATTATGTCATGGCTTTAAAAGCTTCTGATAGGCTAATTGACACCATTTGAGTCAATTGGAGGTGTACCTCTGGATGTATTTCAAGGCCTATCTTCAAACTCAGTGCCTCTTCGCTTGACATCATGAGAAAATAAAAAGAAATCAGCCAAGATCTCCACGGGTTCATCCTTAGGAGCAATTTCCAAACGCCTGAAGGTACAATGTTCATCTGTACAAACAATAGTATGCAAGTATAAACACCATGGGACCACGCAGCTGTCATACCACTCAGGAAGGAGACGCATTCTGTCTCTTAGAGATGAATGTACATTGGTGCGAAAAGTGCAAATCAATCCCAGAACAACAGCAAAGGACCTTGTGAAGATGCTGGAGGAAACAGGTACAAAGTATCTATATCCACAGTAAAACAAGTCCTATATCGACATAACCTGAATGGCCGCTCAGCAAGGAAGAAGCCACTGCTCCAAAACTGCCATTAAAAAGCCAGACTACTGTTTGCAACTGCACATGGGGACAAAGATTGTACTTTTTGAAGAAATGTCCTCCAGTCTGATGAAACAAAAATAGAACTGTTTGGCCATAATGACAATTGTTATGTTTGAAGGAAAAAGGGGGAGGCTTGCAAGCCGAATAACACCATCCCAACCTTGAAGCACGGGGCTGGCAGCATCATGTTGTGGGGTGCTTTGCTGCAGGAGGGACTGGTGTACTTCCCAAAGTAGATGGCATCATGAGGGAGGGAAATTATGTGGATATATTGAAGCAACATCTCAAGACATCAGTCAGGAAGTTAAAGCTTGGTTGCAAATGGGTCTTCCAAATGGACATTGACCCCAAGCATACTTCCAAAGTATGCAAAATGGCTTAAGGACAAAAAAGTCAAGTGTTTGGAGTGGACATAACAAAGCCTAACCTCAATTCCTAGAGAAAATTTGTGGGCAGAACTGAAAAGCGTGTGCAAGCAAGGAGGCCTACAAACCTGACTCAGTTACATCAGCTCTGTCAGGAGGATTGGGCCAAAATTTACCCAACTTATTGTGGGAAGCTTGTGGAAGGCTACCTGAAACATTTGACCCAAGTTAAACAATTTAAAGGCAATGCTACCAAATACTAATTGAGTGTATTTAAACTTCTGACCCTGATTAAAGAAATTCAAGCTGAAACAAATAATTCTCTCAACTGTTATTCTGACATTTCACTTTCTTAAGATAAATTGTTGATCCTAACTGACATAAGACAGGGAATTTTTACTAGGACTAAATGTCAGGAATTGTGAAAAACTGAGTGTAAATGTATTTGGCTAAGCTGTATGTAAACATTTGACTTCAACTGTATGTGAGAATGCTGTTCATTGATTACAGTTCAGCATTCAACACTATTGAACCCTCCAAGCTCGACACCAAGCTGAAGAGAATGCCTTATTGCAAAATTGCATATTGAGAAACACCCTGACTGTCATGTCTTATCTGGAACATCAAAGCGTCTTCCCATGCCCTGGAGAAGAATTGGTCTGAGCCATATAAAATCACTTCAAGAATGTTTTTCATGATAATGATAATGATAATGATCATGATAATTGTTTTGAGTAGTGTGTCTCACTTTGGTTGCATGCCTCGTAGGTGCTTTCTCACCAATAAGAAACTCACAAAATGAAACGTAACAAACACGAAACGTCCAGAGAGTCCAGTCACATTTCAGAGTTTTACACTCAGTGATGTGTAATATGTTAAAAAGTAAACCACATTGTCACGCATGATGATTATACAACTATACAGCACAACCTCTTGACGAAAACATTTTCACAGAACACTTGTGATAGACTAATATTCTACTGAAACGCTTACCATAAAAACCATACACCAGGTCCCCATTGTTTTTTAGACAGTCAGCAACTACCTACACCCTAATTTCCCTGCTGTTTTCAAAACAAATCACCTCTTATTTTTAAAACAAAGATTTGCTTTCTGTTTTTTTTTTACTCTGTGCTGAGGTCAGAGGAGCAGTGTATTGATGCAGTGGTTAGTGTTCCCTCCAGCAGTGACACAAAGCCCTGTCACTCTACAGAATGGTGATTAGATTTACCTTTCCTCTAATGGCCCCCTGTCCTCCATCCACCACCTGCCCTGGGGCCACACTAAAACCACACAAGGCTGCAATAGCCAGGACCTCAATCTACTCCATTGACGTACCATATCTCCTTATCATTATATTTTCATACCGTAGCATGAGGGGACCTTATTTAAGCAACATCGTATGGTTAGAACATGTGGTTTACTCATCTTGGTTGTGCATAACATGGGCCTAATCTCGGTAAACACGGAACTAAAATCTCAGGTCATTTGGTCAGATACTCAATTAAGTTTGTGTTCTGGAGACGTGTTGAAAGTAGATCCACAAACTCAACACACTTCCAGCACTTCGGATGGGGTCATTGGCAAAGTGTTTTTTTTTACCAGGGACTGTTGTGACATGTGTTCATTTAATTAAAATGGTGTAGGAGGAGGGGTCCTTTAAGGTTGGGTGGTCCTTCCAGGGGCACACTAGAAAACTTAATTATTACATTATGAAAAATATTTATAACATTCCACCCATGAAGTCACTCGTCATTTGCCTGCAGGAAAGACTACTGCTTTCTGATAAATGGTGTCGCCATAGTCATAGTCAAGAACTTGCAGGAAAGTTGACTGTACAATCTACTTCCTGCTGTTTAGGGAGAGGCATGATCTATTTCTATAAAAGAAGACTACTTAAATCTCAGCTTCTTAACTAGCTCATGCGTATGTTTTTAAACTTGGGCGAGGAAAGGATCCAGCTGCATCAAATCCCTACCCCTTAGTTTTTGTTGTTGAATGCACCACCTTCGCCCAATCCTTTTGTCCAGATTGGGCAAAGGTGGATTGCACCATCGTGGTGCAGGATTGGGCGAAGGATTGGGTGAAGGTGTTGCTTAAACTGGGGGTGGGGATTTGAAGTGGAAAGTTTTCTTGTCCATGTTTTTTTAAATCAGGTTTTCCTATGTCAAACGTTTTTATTTAATTGCAGTGTTCTGCGATGTATATAAAGAGTAATATTAGGATTCAGGTTAAAAATATAATACATGTAAACTCGTTGTCGGGTATCAGGCCTACCACTGTTGCGTCCTCAGCAAACTTAATGATGGTGTTGGAGTTGTGCTTGGCCACACAGTCGTGCGTGAACAGGGAGTACAGGAGACTTTTGACTACACTGTCATCTCAGATTTTCACCAACCATAGCTAAACAAGCATTTGTGTTGAGGATCAGCATGGCAGATGTGTTTTTGCCTACTCTTACCACCTGTGGGCGGCCCGTCAGGAAGTCCAGGATCCAGCTGCAGAGGGAGGTGTTTCGTCCCAGGGTCCTTAGCTTAGTGATGAGCTTTGTTGTTGAATGCTGAGATGTAGTCAATGAACAGCATTCTTACATGGGTGTTCCTTTTGTCCAGATGTGAAAGGGCAGTGTGGAGTGCGATTTAAAGCTTAGCCTTTTTCTAACAACACTGTCATCTCAGATTTTCAAAATATGATCGCTATTCACTAATTTGTGTAAGAGTATGCTAAGCTAGCTTAGCGTCATCTGTGGATCTGTTGGAGACGGAATGCAAATTGGAGTGGGTCAAGGGTTTCCGGATAATGGTGTCAATTTGAGCCATGACAAACCGACTTTCAAAGCACTTCATGGCAACCCATAATAGTGCTACAGGGCAAACGTAGTAATTTATCCAAGGTTTTTTTCCTATCTCTTCATTGATACAGGGACTATGGTGTTCTGCATGAAACATGTATTACAGACTCGGGGAGGGAGGTTAAAAATATCAGTAAAGACCCTGCGGCCTTGTGAATATTGACCTGTTTAAAGGTCTTGCTCACATCATCTACTGAGAGTGTGATCCAGTGGAGGCTCCTCAGTTGAGGAAGGGGAGGACCATCCTCCACAGTGAATTTCATAAAAATGTTGTGAAAAAGTTATAATTTTTAGATAAAACTCTACTCAATATATTCACGTCATCAAATAATAGATTAAAACACACTGTTTTGCAATTAAGGTCTACAGTAGCCTCAACAGGACCGTGGTGTAGCCGGAGGACAGCAAGCTTCCATCCTCCTATTGGTACATTGACTTCAATACAAAACCTAGGAGGCTCTTGGTTCTCACCCCTTTCCATAGACTTACACAGTAATTACTTCCGGAGGACGTCTTCCAACATATCAGAGCTTTTGTAGCATGAACTGACATGTTATCCACCCAATCAATGTTATCCACCCAATCAAAGTATCAGAGAAGGAACCTAGAAGTGAAAGCATAAGCTACAGCTAGCTACTACTGCAGTGCATAAAATGTGGTGAGAAATTGTCTCAGAGAGAGAAAGACAAAAGTTGAACAGTTTTCAACAATTTAATTTCTTCAAAAATTAAGGAGAAGCAAGAGAGAGCGAGTGTCACTTTTTTTTAAAGTCAGAAATAGCGTTAAAATTAATCACTAACCTTTGATGATCTTCACCGGATGGCGCTCCCAGGTCTCCATGTTAGACAATAAATGTTTGTTTTGTTCGATAAAGTTCATCTTTATGACCAAATACCTCCTTTTTGTTCACACATTTAGTCTAGTAATCCAAATGCACAAAGCGCGCTCACAAAATTCAGAACGAAAAGTAAAAAAAGTTCCATTATAGTTCATAGAAACATGTCAAAGATGTATAAATCAATCTTTAGGATGTTTTTATCATAAATCTTCAATAATATTCCAACCGGACAATTCCTTTGTCATTAGAAAGGAAAGGGAAAGGAGCTCGCGCACAGCCACGCGCGATAAACAACTCAAGTCTTTCAACCTGACCACTGGTTGAAACAGCTCTTATTCGCTCCCCTTTCACAGTAGAACAACTTTCTAAAGACTGTTGACATCTAGTGGAAGCGGTAGGAAGTGCAGTCTGATCCCATAGACACAGTATATTGGATAGGCAATCACTTAAAAAACTACAAACCTCAGATTTCCCACTTCCTGGTTGGATTGTTCTCAGGTTTTTGCCTGCCATATGAGTTCTGTTATACTCACAGACATTATTTTAACAGTTTTGGAAACGTTTGAATGTTTTCTTTCCAAATCTACTATATATATTATATGCATATTCCAGCCTCCATTAACTCTGGGCACCTTATTCATCCAAGCTACTCAATACTGCCCCCCGTTCCAAAGAAGTTTTAAACTTTCAGTTTCAATGACTTAGTTAGCAAATGCAGCTGGCTAGTTGAATTACTCAAACACCCGGTTCAAACAGATGGATGCTATGTTAGCTCACTGGCTATGACTATCCAACACAACACTGGAATTCTTCCAAGTCGTGGTAAGCTTTTGGTTTTATTAATTGCAATCGGGGCCTGCCAGTGTAACTGCTTACTGACTATACACTGTAACGTTACTGCATTATTGTGTGTTTTTTTGCCTGGTCACATACAGCTGATGTGTTGTTCATTGAAGTCCACAAACGAAGGGAAAATGTGAGAGGAGGAGAGTGCACAGAGGCTATAATGAATTCAATGTGGCTGCTATGAAAGTGAACTGTGTTTATAAGGGATCCGGGCTGTATTCATTCCACCAGTTCTGTTGAAAAACTTTTCTTAAACGGAAGCAAAGAAAGAAGGGTAAAAATACCTGGATTTGTCCAATAGAAATTCTCATTTGCAAACTGTTGGACTAATGATTACACCCTAGATAAGCTAGATGCAGGCAAGAGTGTGCAAGGCAGTATTGAATGTGTCACTGTCTGTCCATGTGTCACTGTCTGTCATCTCAAATTTTTCTCTCGACCTGTGTGCACCTACATTGTAAACTTTCATTCATAGGTTAGGTTTTAGCAACCTCATGATGGGTATAGGGAAAATGTGAGTATCATGTAGTAGCCTAAACCTATCGATGTTACATTGAACTGGGTGAATGGAATATGAATGACAGTCATCCAACAGGCTGCAATAAGGCCATGCTCATGAAAAAAATGTTTGTCCTCTCTCATCATTAAGAGCACTGACAACTACTGGCGTGATCACATAGTCATCCTGAACCGCTGGTGCTCTCACGCATGCCTCAGTGTTGCTTGCCTTAAAGCGATCATAAAAAGGCATGTCGCCCATCTGGTAGGCTGGCGCCACTGAATAGCTCGCAGCTGGGTTTCCCTATGTAGTCCATAATAGTTTGCAAGCCCTGCAACATCAGGTGTAGTAAGAGGAATCAATCTTAGTCCTGTATTGATGCTTTGCCTGTTTGATGGTTCGTCTGAGGGCATAGCGGAATTTCTTATAAGCGTCCGGATTAGTGTCTCGCTACTAGAAAGTGGCAGCTCTAGGCTTTAGCTCGGTGTGGATGTTAACTGTAATCCATGGCTTCTGGTTGGGATATGTGGGGACGACGTCGTCAATGCACATATTGATGACGCCGGTGACTGAGGTGGTATACTCCTCGATGCCATTGGATGAATCACGTAACGTATTCCAGTCTGTGCCAGCAAAACAGTCCTCTAGCGTAGCATCCACGTCATCTGACCACTTCCGTATTGAGTGAGTCACTGGTACTTCCTGCTTTATTTTTTTTCTTGTAAGAAGGAGTAAGGAGGATATAATTATGTTCAGATTTACCAAATGGAGGGTGAGTGAGAGCTTTGTATACATCTCTGTGTGTGGAGTAAAGGTGGTCCAGAGTTTTTTTTTCCTTTGGTTGCACGTGTGATACACTGGCAGAAATTAGGTTAAAATAGATTTAAGTTTGCCTGCATTAAAGTCCCCGGACACTAGGAGCACAGATTCTGGATGAGCATTTTCTTTTTTGCTTATGGCCTTATACAGCTCGTTGAGTGCAGTCTTAGTGCCAGGATCAGTTTTTATTTTTTTATTAAACCTTTATTTATCTTGGCATTCTCTAAACCAGCACCTGGAATGCTTTTCCAACAGAATTGAAGGAGTTCCCAAATATGCTGAGCACTTCTTGGCTGCTTTTCCTTCACTCTGTGGCCCAACACATCCCAATCCATCTCAATTGGGTTGAGGTTGGGTGATTGTGGAGGCCAGGTCATCTGATGGACCACTCCATCACTCTCCTTCTTGGTCAAATAGCAGTGTGGAGGTGTGCTGGGTCATTGTCCTGTTGAAAAACGAATGATTGTCCCACTAAGTGCAAACCAGATGGGATGGCGTATCGCTGCATAATGCTGTGGTATCCATGCTGGTTAAGTGTGCCTTGAATACTAAATAAATCACAGACAGTGTCACCAGCAAAAAGCACCCCCAGACCATCACACATCCTCCTCCATGCTTCATGGTGGGAACCACACATGCGGAGATCATCCATTCACCTACTCTGTGTCTCACAAAGACACAGCGGTTGGAACCAAAAATCTTAAATTTAACTAATCAGACCAAAGGACAGATTTCCACCGGTCTAATGTCCATTGCTCGTGTTTCTTGGTCTATGTAAGTCTCTTCCTCTTATTGGTGTCCTTTAGTAGTAGTTTCTTTGCAGCAATTCAACCACAAAGGCCTGATTCACGCAGTCTCCTCTGAAAGTTTGATGTTGAGATGTCTGTTACTTGAACTCTATGAAGCATTTATTTGGCCTGCAATCTGGTGTGCCGTTAACTCTAATGAACTTGTCCTCTGCAGCAGAGGTAACTCTGGGTCTTCCATTCCTGTGGCGGTCCTCATGAGAGCCAGTTTCAACGTAGTCCTTGATAGTTTTTGCGACTGCAGTTGAAGAAACTTTCAAAGTTCTTGAAATGTTCCAGATTGACTGACCTTCATGTCTTAAAATAATGATGGACTGTCATTTCTCTTTGCTTATTTGAGCGGTTCTTGCCATAATATGGACAAGGTCTTTTAGCAAATAAGGCTACCTTGTCACAACACAACTGATTGGCTCAAACGCATTAGAAATTCCACAAATTAACTTTTAACAAGGCACACCTGTTAATTCAAATACATTCCAGGTGACTACCTCATGAAGCTGGTTGAGAGAGTGTGCAAAGCTGTCATCAAGGCAAAGGGTGTCTACTTTGAAGAATCTCAAATATGTAATATAAAATATAACAAAAACTCTTTTGGTTACTACATGATTCCATATTTGTTATTTCATAGTTTTGATGTCTTCACTGTTATTCTACAATGTAGAAAATAGTAAAAAATAAAGAAAAACCCTGGAATGAATAGGTGTGTCCAAACTTTTGACTGGTACTGTATACTGAACAAAAATATAATTCAGTCTTGGTTTCATTAGCCTAGAGAATCTCATGGTCTGAGAGTCCTTTAGGTGCAAACTCCAAGCGGGTTGTCATGTGCCTTTACTGAGGAGTGGCTGCCATCTGGCCACTCTACCATAAAAGCCTGATTGGTGGAGGGCTGCAGAGGTGGTTGTCCTTCTGGAAGGTTCACCCATCTCTACAGAGGAGCTGAGTCAGGTGTGGCCAATTAGTGGACGCGGCCAAAACACTAATAATATTATTAGAACCTTCTTTGAACATTACTAAGGATTTTAGGGGGGGGTTTATGGAAAGTTTTCTTAATGTTCTGAAAACAGGACTTTAAATTGAACCACGAGGAAACCTGCAGAAAATATTATGCTAAAGTATTAGAATTCCCACAGAAGAAGGTTGTTTCTTTACGGTCTCTGAATAATTTGAGAATATTACTTTAAATAGAACCATGAAGAAACATGTAGGAGACTTTATGGGAAGGTTATATGCAAAATAACCATTGGACAAACATGCTCTCACCAAGGTCTAAGAAACATATGGTCCTCAGAACATTATGTGCTAGCTGGGTGCTATGGATTATATTTCTATGGCAGCAGAGAAAGAAACTGTTCTATATTTGGTGCATGTGCTGCCCATGTTCATCAGTGTTCAGACAGGAGTAGTCATATAATTTTGCACACATTATTTCAATTTATCAGGAGGTGCTGCAGAAACTTCAGCACCCCTACTTCCCGCAGCTATGATTGGAGATCAATATAAATGTTCTTTCTCCATTAGGATACAAAAACGAAACCACACGAAAATGGCTTTTAAAATGCCACTTGCTCTGTTACATAATAATCAAGGTAAATATGGGAAAATCTGTCGGATGCTGTGTTGTTTGATAAAGAGAACGGGATGCTTGACGTCAGGAAGGACAAACAAATCCTCCCCCCTCCCCAATAAATAAGACAGACAAGTTCTTCCGCGTGGGGGAAAAAGACACCAGGCGCGCCAAGCAAAGTCAACGCAGTGCAGGGAGCATCGATAAAAGACGCTCAGATACACAGACACTCACATTACACACGCATACAAAGACACTATTTTACACACTCCAGAATCTGATCATGCCGATTTCAAGCAGCTCTTCTTCCTCAACGAAGAGTATGCGCAGGGCAGCGTCCGAGCTCGAGAGGTCTGATTCTGTTACGGTAAGGAGTAACGTTCTTATTACCATTCCATTTAGACCTATCATACTCAACTTTTGAGTAGAAATGGTCAAAACTATTGTTATAAGTGTCACTTGCTAATCTTTTTAAGACTTTTTTTAATGTTGCCTCAATGCGCGCAGAGAGCCTGGCTCATTGGAGAGGGCACTATTATGCAGGAGCGGTTGGGTAAATGGTAACTTTTTATAGGAAAATAACTTATTGTGGTTTAGCAGCTCGGCTTTTAAATCACTAAGACTAAGCTATGCGTCAGGTTTACTTAGACTGCGTTGGTGTTCTTATGCGTGTTTGGAGATGTAAAATGGTTCCACCGAGGTAAGCAAGGCTCTATGGGCTGTGTCTTGTGCGCTGTCGGTGGTCGAGATAAATATGTTCGAGTTTAAATATGTTCACAGACATAACAGTAAAGCTGTTTTAAATCCAATATGTTGCTCTTTTTTTGGCGCAGTCTCCAAGATTCATTGGGAGACGACAAAGTTTGATCGAGGATGCGCGGAAGGAACGAGAAGCAGCGGCAGCCGCGGCAGAGGCGGCTGAAGCGACTGAACAGATCGTGTTTGAGGAAGAGGATGGAAAAGCTCTGCTCAATCTCTTCTTCACGCTGAGAAGTTCCAAGACACCAGCACTGTCACGCTCTCTCAAGGTGTTCGAGGTAAGTACAAACGAGCTAGGCCTTTTTCTGTATTAAAGAGCCTAAATAAGATTTGGGATAATTCAAAAAAGGATTTAAAGTGAAACGTTTAACTTTGAAAATAAACAACATCGAATTTAACCTAATAGTCTACCAATTAACACAAACCAACACTTGTTTTTGTTCAAATGGAGAGTGGGATACATATTTTGCACACCTTATATTTTGTATGAATATACGGGAAAATAGGAGATATTCAAGAAGGCAATTAATTCGGAGTTGTTTGGTGTGAGAAAATGTGTAGCCTAAGCCTATTCGTGCTTGCTCTCAGCTCTTCTTGTTAATTTTTCCAGGCGACAAGGCAGCATCACTGTGTCTATTATGTCAGTATGGTTCAGGAGAGGCAACTAGGTAAATTCGAATGTTATGGCAAGTTATGCAGAGCAGATTGTTGGAGCTTTGAACAAAGGTGTCAAGGATTATTCCTAAATAGATTTCCTAAATGGGAATGATTCTATGGCGATATTGTTTTCGTGGTGTAGTTTATGCTATCAACAACAACTTGTTTTAAAGTATAGTAATTTCTTATCCAGGGAAAATAAAATATCCCTGAATTGTCCACATCTTAAAATGTGTGGGCTAATCTAATCAAGCCAACCCCCACCTGGCAAAAACGAGTTAATTTCAACGTCATTTCAACCCCACCAAAAAAAATCTGTGATGATATTGAATCAACGTGGGAAACTGATTTGATTTGCCAAAGTCTTCAATGTCAAGGAATTTCGTAATTTTTTCACTTAACTGTTAAGGTAAATCCAATGAAAGGGTAACATTTTTCGTTGATTTCACGTTGAATTCACGTTAATAGACAACTGAACCAAATGTAAAACAAAACTACATGTTGAACTGATGTCAATGCCCAGTGGGTCATGATTGCGTTAAAGTATAATCTTGTTTTAATTCAATTGTAGTCTCATAAAGTTATTTAAAAGACATAAATTATGTTGACATTTAAGATTAAATCTTTGTAGGAAATGTAATCCTATATTACCAGCCTTGAGATTTTTAATGTTCCTGATAGGTTGCTATTTCATTGGGTGTGGATGTAGAGAACCTAGAGGAAGCTGCCTGGTACAACAGCATGACATCAAATGTTCCAAGCAAGTTTTTTTATACACGCAAGAGCATGTAATCTCCCTTTCTGCCTTGATCAGACCACCAGTGTCGTTGCGTTTTGGTGCAAAATTATAATAAAAAAATGTTTTAAAGTATTGATGCATCTACACTGTGGGTCTGATAGGTCTGATAGAGGCGTTAGTTGCCCTGCGTTTGTGAAGAAATCCTGCACTGACGTGTGATAGCTATGTGATAGCTCATTTCTGCAGTCGAATGACCAGAAGCGCCCTTATGAGTGGAACGTTATTAATCTTTTTCATAATTAAAAAACTTTAACTACGAAAATCCAGAATTTCTATGTTAAACGGTTTGGTTATATTTCAGTCTTCTATGATGTATATAAAGTGCAATATCTCCTCATTTCCTTTCCTTCACTGCAAGAACAAGCCAGATGAGAACCAGTCTAATGATGAGATTCTACCATAAAATAATGTTCTCAAGTCTTTTCTAGGTAGTGCCGATGAAGGGGTGGAGACGAGGAAACATTTTTAGCAAATGAGAAAGAGCCTAAGAGAAGTATGTTGTGCTTGACAGACATTTCCGATTTTCTAGTGCAGATGCAGTGGTGGTGTAAACCTTAGTTAAAATACTTTAAAGTACGAGTTAGGTAGTTTTTGGGGGGTATCTGTACTTTACTATTTATATTTTTTACAACTTTTACTTCACTACATTCCTAAAGAAAATAAAATACTTTTTACTTCATACATTTTCGCCTGACACCCAAAAGTGCTTGTTATATTTTGAATGCTTAGGACAGGAAAATGGTCCAATTCACGCACTTATCAAGACAACATCCCTGGTCATCCCTACTTCCTCTGATCTGGCAGACTCACTAAACACTTTTTTTTTAAATATAAATGTCTGAGTGTGGGAATGTACCTCTGGCTATCAGTAAAAAAATAAATGAAAATGATGCCGTCTGGTTTGCTTAACATAAGGAATTTTAAATGATTTATACTTTTTCTGTTGATACTTAAGTATATTTTAGCAATTACATTTATTTTTAATACTTAAGTATATTTAAAACCAAGTAGTTTTAGACTTTTACTTAAGTAGTATTTTACTGGGTGAATTTTACTTGAGTAATGTTCTATTAAGAAATCTTTACTTTTACTCAAGTATGACAGTTGGGTACTTTTTCCACCACTGTGCAGATGAAGGGGAGTAGACGAGGAAACAATAGATGTTTGAGCAATTGAGAAGAGCCTAAGAGATATATATGTTGTGCCTGATAGACGTTTGAAGCTAAGATCCACCACCTGGAAACACGGCCGTGCAGGAAGCCCCGGGACAGCCTGGAAGGGCTGGAGTACTTTGTTCGCTGCGAGGTGCACCTGTCTGATGTCAGCACCCTCATCAGCTCCATCAAGAGGATAGCAGAGGACGTCAAAACCACCAAAGAAGTCAAATGTGAGAACCTTCAATAATTTCTGCATAATGCACTTTAACTGTACTAGTCTCACGGGCACAGGTGAAAACACATAATGCTGTGGAACTCGAGGCTTAAACAGAAGCAGCTATCAAGTGTAAGACCATCTAATATTGTATAGCCAATGTATGACACAATGTTTGTCCAAACATTTGTGTGCATTACGTGTTTTGCAGTGACAAGAACTAAAGATATACATGGAAATGGGAGCATGTTTGTAAAAAATAAAAATAAAACATCTTTATGGTCTTTTTTCAGTTCACTGGTTCCCAAAGAAAATCTCTGAGCTGGACAGATGTCACCACCTTATCACAAAATTTGATCCAGATTTAGACCAAGAACACCCAGTGAGTGAATGAATGGAAACAATCACTCTAGCTGCTTATGTAGAGAGAGTGAGAGTGAGAATATCATTGTTATTACACTGTTATTACATGATTATTATTAAATGGGAAACAACGTTTTGGGCGCAACTCACAAGTTTTGACTGTCGTTGAGCCTACATCAGATAATAATCGTATTACATTGCTTTAACGATGCCATATTTCTAATAACAGTATAATGACACTATATCAAATGTGAAACTATAGATATTGGGTCACTACTCATGTTTTGTGTGACGGTTTTGTACAGGGATTCACAGATCCCGTCTATCGGCAGAGGAGGAAGATGATTGGAGACATTGCCTTCAGATATAAACAGTAAGCCAGAAATAATTATACCGTGACTCATTAGAACATTTATTCATTTTAAACATAAGCCCTAAAAAAATCAGATTTCTAATTTCACAAATTAATATATATAGATATTTCAATATACTGCTATGTCGCAGACCTGGGCAGAAAATACTGTAGTTGTATTTTGTAGTTTATTTGAAAATACAGTACAAACTGGAGGTAGTCGAATATAGTTTATATAATTTGAACAAAAAGTCAACTATTTTCTTTGATAATACAGGTCTCAGAAAAACAAATAGTATTTGGAATACCTCTCAGAAAAACAAATATATTTTAAGGTACTTGAATATGCAGTGCATTCGGAAGTATTCAGACCCCTTGACTTATTTCATATTTTGTTAGGCTACATCCTTATACTAAAATTGATTAGTTGTTTTGTTTCCTTCAATCTACACACAATACCCCACAATGACAAAGGAAAAACAGGTCTTTAAACATTTTTGCTAATTTATTAAAGATAGAAATATCACATATACATAAGTATTCAGACCCTTTAGTCAGTACTTTGTTGAAGCACCTTTGGCAGCTATTATAGCCTCAAGTATGATGCTACAAGCTTGACACATATGTATTTGGGGAGTTTCTCCCATTCTTCTCTGCAGATCCTCTCAAGCTCTGTCAGGTTGGATGGGAAGCGTTGCTGCATAGCTATTTTCAGGTCTCTCCAGGGATGTTTGATCGGGTTCAAGTCTGGGCTCTGGTTGGGCCACTCAAGGACATTCAGAGACTTGTCTCAAAGCCACTCATGCATTGTCTTGGCTGTGTGCTTAGTGTCGTTGTCCTGTTGGAAGGTGAACCTTTGCCACAGACTGAGGTCCTCAGCTCTCTGGAGCAAGTTTTCTTCAAGGATCTCTCTGTACTTTGCTCCGTTCATCTTTCCCTCGATCCTGACTAGTTTCCCAGTCCCTGCCGGTGAAAAACACCCCCACAGTATGATGCTGCTACCAACTTGCTTCGCCGTAGGGATGGTGCCAGGTTTCCTCCAGACGTGACGCTTGGCATTCAGGCCAAAGAGTTCAATATTGGTTTCATCAGATCAGAGAAGCCTAACCCTGACCCAAACCCTTTCTCATGGTCTGAGAGTCTTTAGGTGCCTTTTGGAAAACTCCAAGCGGGCTGTCATGTGCCTTTTACTGAGGAGTGGCTTCCGTCTGGCTACTCTACCATAAAGGCCTGATTGGTGGAGAGCTGCAGAGATGGTTATCCTTCTGGAAGGTTCTCTCATCTCCACAGAGGAACTCTGGAGCTCTGCCAGAGTGACCATCGGGTTCTTGGTCACTTCCCTGACAAAGACCCACCTCCCCTGATTGCTCAGTTTGGCCGGGCGGTCAGTTCTAGGAAGAGTCTTGGTGGTTCCAAACTTATTCCGTTTGAGAATGATGGAGGCCACTATGTTTTTGGGGACCTTCAATGCTGCAGTCATTTTTTGGTACCCTTCCAAGATCTGTGCCTTGACACAATCCTGTCTCGGAGCTCTAAGGACAATTCCTTCGATCTCATGGCTTGGTTTTTGCTCTGACATGCACTGTCAACTGTGGGACCTTATATAGACAGGTGTGTGCCTTTCCAAATCATGTCCAATCAATTGAATTTACCACAGGTGACCTCCAATCATGTTGTAGAAACATCTCAACGATGGTCAATGAAAACAGGATGCAGCTGAGCTCAATTCCGAGTCTCATAGCAAAGGGTCTGAAAACGTATGTAAATAAGTTATTTCAGTTTTTTATTTTGAATAAATTAGCAAACATTTTTTTAAACCTGTTTTTGCTTTGTCATTATGGGGTATTGTGTGTATAGTAACAGTGGAACCAAACAATTCTTTTGATGGGTTCTGTTCAGAACGAAACGATTGGAAAATAATTTAGGTTCCAACCCCTCCATAAGATTGTGGAAATTGCTTTATAATTGCATAATAATGGAGTTATAACATGTGGAATAAGGAGCAGTTACTATTCCTGTAGAGTACTGTTTTGCTCATTGCTATGCAATTACCAAAGTGTTAGGTAACATGTTAATAAAATGTTGCTCAAGGTTATTACAGTTTAATTACACAGGCGCCAAAACAGTTTGTTAAGTGTTACTGAGAACGCTAACAGCAACAAAATATGCCTATTAAGTGTCAAAATGAAACTAAAAAACCCCATTCTAGGGCGTCAGGTAGCCTGGTGGTTAGAGGGTTGGACTAGTAACTCAAACGTTGCAAGATCAAATGCCCGAGCTGACAAGGTAAAAATCTGCCGTTCTGCCCCTGAACAGGGCAGTTAACCCACTGTTCCTAGGCTGTCATTGAAAATAAGAATTTGTCCTTAATTGATCTGCCTAGAAAAATAAAGGTGAAACAATTTTTTGAAAATACTGCCAAATACTTGAATCAATTACAGCCAAGGTAGGTTGAAAATCATGTTAATTTGTATTCTGAGTAAACAATCCCTTTAAAGATGGTATAGTGTGTGTTTGAAACAAGAACATTTACCCTCAGATGGAGCTTTTTACCTTTTCAGTTGCATAGTAGTTGAGCGTCACAACTTCCTTATACTTATACTTACCGAGTGGCGCAGCGGTCTAATACACTGCTATGCAGTGCTTGAGGCATCACTACAGACCCAGGTTTGATCTAAGGCTGTGTCACAACCGGCCGTGACAGGGAATCTCATAGGGCGGATCACAATTGTCCCAGCGTCGTCTAGGTTAGGAGAGTTTGGCCGGGGGTGTTTAATTTGTGTCATCGCACTCTAGCGACTCCTTGTGTATGCTGAGCACTTGTTGGCTGCTTTTCCTTCACTCTTGTGGTCCAACTCATCCCAAACCATTTCAATTGGGTTGAGGTCAGGTGATTGTGGAGGCCAGGTCATCTTATGCAGCACTCTCCTTCTTGGTCAATAGCCCTTAAACAGCATGGAGGTGTGTTGGGTCATTGTCCTGTTGAAAATCAAATGAGAGTACCACTAAGCGCAAACCAGATGGGATGGCGTATCAATGCAGAATTCTGTGGTAGCCATGCACGTTAAGTATGCCTTGAATGTATAAAAGATCACTGACAGTGTCATCAGCAAAGCTTCCCCACACCATCAAAACACCTCCTCCATTCTTTATGGTGGGAACCACACATGCAGAGAGCATCCGTTCACCTTTTCTGCTTCTCACAAAGACACAGCGGTTGGTGGAACCAAAAATCTAAAATTTGAACTCATCAGACCCAAAGAACAGATTTCCACCGGTCTAATGTCCATTCCCTAGGTTTCTTGGCCCAAGCAAACCCCTTCCTGGTGCACTTTAGTAGTGGTTTCTTTGCAACAATTTGACCATGAAGGCCTGATTCTCCTCTGAACAGTTGATGGGTCTGTTACTTGAACTCTGTGAAGCATTTATTTGGGCTGCAATTTCTGAGGCTGGTAACTCTACTGAACTTATCCTCTGCAGCAGAGGTAATTCTGGGTCTTCCTTTCCTGTGGTGGTCCTCATGAGAGCCAGTTTCATCAAAGCGATTGATGGTTTTTGCAACTGCACTTGAAGAAATGTTGGCACATAGGCATTGACTGTCCATGTCTTAAAGTAATGATGGACTGTCATTTTCTCTTTGCTTATTTGAGCTGTTCTTGCCATAATATGGACATGGTCTTTTAACAAATATGGCTATCTTCTTTATACCATCCCTACCTTGTCACAACACAACTGATTGGCTACAACACATTACGAAGGAAAGAAATTCCACAAATGAACTTTTAACAAGGCACACCTGTTGATTGAAATGCATTCCAGGTGACTACCTCATGAAGCTGGTTGAGAGAATGCCAAGAATGCAAAAAAAGCTCTGAAGAAGGCAGTGAGGCCGATACGTAAAAGCTTATTAAAGAGTAGTGATACTATCAAGAGCAGTGTGCGGGTTTCTTCTTTTTTCTCATTTTATTCAGCTGTTACCATGCATTAGAATAAAAGATAGCTCAGATGTGCGAGTGCCTTTGGAATTAAAAATTTCAAATATAAAATATGTTTTGATTTGTTTAATACTTTTTTGGTTACTACATGATTCCATATGTGTTATTTCATAGTTTTGATGTCTTCACTAAAAACCCTTGAATGAGTAGGTGTGTCCAAACTTTTGACTGGTACTGTATATATAAATGGTTAGACTTTATGGAAATGGACATTCAGGAGAATGGACATTTACAAAATGTTCAGATAGAAATGTATTGTGTATATCAATTATGACTGTCCTATAGATTGGAATGGTTTATTATATTTGGTGTGCTCTATTCATTATATTTCTATCTTAACATGCAGTTCCAGATACAGTACTGACATAATTTTTTTTAAGTAGTTACTTTATGAGATTTTTATTAAAAAACTATTTTAAAATAGTATTTTTTGGGGATCTCTATTCAAATATTTGTGGTCACCTAAAAAGTAACTATTTATTTCCCTGAAAAAATAGTTTTCCACAAAGAATAGTTAAAACTATAGTTTTTCTAGGTCTGCCATGTAGTAATACAAATACAAAGAGTCATGAAACTTTAACAGTAAATGGAGACGATTGACTGCTTAAAATGTCATGTAAAAATCATCAAAAAAGTGGATTCAAAGTTTATCCAGGAATAGGAAGCTACAATGGTGTATATCTACTAATTTCATTCTTCTCTTTGTCAGAGGGGAGCCCATCCCCAGAGTAGAATACACAGAGGAGGAGATCGGTACATGGTGAGTGGCACTAGCATGATATTCTCTGGTAAAATCAGTGATAAGTTTTCAAACCTTAATCAGTGATAGGCGTGTGGATATTAAACATTTAGGTACATACAAGTGTCTTATATCGGTTGAAAGCTTAAATGCTTGTTAATCTAACTGCACTGTCCGATTTACAGTAACTATTACAGCGAAAGTATGCCATGCGGTTGTTTGAGGAACGGTTTCATAAATTCACAAATAGCGATTAAATATTCACTTCTGCCTCTGATTTGTCATCCAAAGGGTCTCAGCTATAACATGTAGTGTCGTTTTGTTAGATAAAATCCTTCTTTATATCCCAAAAAGTCAGTTTAGTTGGCGCCATCGATTTGAATCATCCAGTCGTTCAACATGCAGAGAAAGGAATCTGAAAATCTACCGCTAAACTTTGTTTAATCAAGTCAAATAGGTTTCTATTTACTCCTCAGATACTCTAAAATGTAATCAAGCTATAATATTTCTTACGGAAAGAAGTATGTTCATCGTGCGCCCGAACACAAACAAGACTGTGTCCCCGTACTAAAACTGATATTTATTATTTGTTTTGGAAGTTACAAGCCTGAAACCTTGAACATATACTGCTGACACCCTATGTATATGTAAGCCATAGGAATTGCATCCTGAGAGCTAGAATTCAGTATGCCCCTATACTTTCCATTGTAAGAGCATGGGCTCTCAAAAAAACATTCTGGTTGATTTTTCTTTGGATTTTCTCCTACCAAATCTATGGTGTTATAGTCTCCTACATTATTTTAACATTTCTATAAACTTGAAAGTGTTGTCTTTCCAATGGTACCAATTATATGCATATCCTGGCTTCAGGGCCTGAGCAACAGGCAGTTTACTTTGGGCACGTTAGTCAGGCGGAAATTGAGAAAAAAGGGGTCTAGCCCTAATTAAGATAGTGTTAGACCATTGAATTAAAGCTTAGGCAGTAGCTTTTGGAACTACAATGACTCTTCACATCTCAATACTTATCGTGCAAGGGTTGTTTATTGTATGCTTTCTGTTATGCTTCAGCCCTCTGTTTACATGTCCATTTGCACAAAGACGTGTTTATTTCATACTATTTATGATTTTGTGATTTTGACTCAGAGTTGTAAAGGTTATTTAATGGTTCTTTTCCTGATTTGCCACGGATGGAGGGTGCTATCAAGCCGTCTAGAGTAAAAGCTTTTGATCGTTTATGTGCAAATGTCACAGATTAAAGTCAATTGCCCAGATATCATGTCAGTCTAAAATGTCAGTTCATTGTTTGACTCACTCCACCAAACGGAAACATTGTGTTTGAACAATATAAAAACCTTTTCAAAAAAACCTTCAGGTCCCTCGACCGAACTTCTCCGAAGTGACTGTCAACCATCTGGTACACGACTTGTTCTGCATCCCAAATGACAACCTATTCCCATATCGTGCACTACTTTTGACCAGAGTCCTATGGGCCCACTTCAAAATCAGTGCACTATATAGGGAAAAGGATGCCATTTGGAACGTAGACTTGCTCGTGGATAACCCGATTATAAGAGAGTAAACAGTTTTGTTTTGGAGAGATTTATAGTTGACCTAGAGGACAATATGCTGCCATAACTCAATCAAAGAGAGGCCACACATTCAGCTCACCATTCTGGAAATGGGTTATACAGAAGTCTTCTCTTTTTTAATGTATATATTTGGACTTCTATAACATTTCTGTCTTGAAAATGCAGAGAAATCAATCCTTTTCCCATGACGACTCACAGTTGTGTTTTAAGATTTCTACATTTTCATCTGCAAGTTTATCTACAAAATTATATTTGTATATTATCATGTGTGTTCATGTGTGTTCACCTTCTGGTGTGTGTGTATCCATGTGTGTGTGTACGTGCATGCATGTCTTTGTGATCTCCCACGTGTGTGTGTGTTGGATAGGAGAGAGGTGTACTCCACCCTCAGGGACCTGTACACCACCCATGCCTGCTGTGAGCACCTGGATGCCTTCCGTCTGCTGGAGAGACATTGTGGATACAGCCCTGAAAACATCCCCCAGTTGGAGGACGTGTCACGCTTCCTCAGAGGTACTCATACATGCCGCCTATTGCAGCCATTGTAATTGAGCTTCTCACAAGACGCATGCGTCTCTCTGCAATTTCATTGGCAACTCCAGAAATAATTGAATGAATGTGCTGTGAAAAATGTTTTCCTCAGTCAGCTGAATGCGCCGCTTAGTTCATAGAACCATGGTTACGTTAGTAACCTTTGCTATTAGCGGCTGGGACAAACGGAACAGTAAAAGTGGTTTTTGACCCCATTCCTGAAAGCTAAGATTCTCAGGAATGTGTTTGTCTCTTCTGTTTCTATCTATCACACAAGCTGTGCAGGACTCAGTAGAATAGACAGAGAAGAATCTGTACAGAATGACTGGGGGAAAATAATTGATTCTTCACAAAAGATCATACACAAAGATCATCATCAACTTTTTCTTTTTGAGAAAATGGCAATAAGGCCAGATTCAAAAGATTCATACAATGATATTTAAACATTTGTTTCTAATACTGCAACTTGAATGAAAGCTTGATGGTCCATGTTAACAGTATCTTAAATATCATGTATGAATTCATTTGATATCATGTATGAATCAATTTCACTTCATGACCCCCCCCAATAAAGTATCTCCCTCAGAAATATTAGTGTCTACTACTGACCTATAGCATGTTCAATACAGCCCACTCCCGATTGAACATTAGATACATGTAAGTGCAAAGAAGTGGATATTCAACCTGCGTAGGGGTCGAAAATGGTAAAGGTTAGGGTTAAGGTTAAGGTTGGGTTTAGAGACAAAGGTTACGTACCGCAATCATACATTTTCTGTCGGCTGAATGCACACTACCTGAGTTCCATCTCTTGGTAGATGCGTAGTCATTAGTACCAATTGTCATTGTCACTGTCTCCCGGCTTTTTCTATTTTTTCTTTCTCTGTCTCGCTCTCACTCACTCTCACACACAGAGCGAACAGGGTTCCAGCTGCGTCCCGTGGCAGGTCTCCTCTCCGCCAGAGACTTTTTAGCCAGTCTGGCCTTCCGCGTGTTCCAGTGTACCCAGTATATACGCCACGCCTCTTCTCCCATGCACTCCCCTGAACCGTGAGTACTACTGTTTCACCATGGCCATATTCAGTATGCAAACATTGTAGAAAGTTGCAGATAGAGATGTCATGAAGAGCTGATGTGATTGCTAATTCTACATGCTATATTTCTATCTTAACATTGCACAACATCCTAGTTCTCCATACCCCGGTTAAAAGATAGCTGATCTACACTTTTCAACATTGTTTTGGATACAGTGCAACCTTTGGTAGGTAGTCTGTGGTACGACTGTGGTACAGCAAAGCCAAATCAACCTGTGCTCATGTTTCTCACAGGGGAAGTGAAATGATAGGCTATAATGACTTTGCTCAAGATCATGTATGCCGCAAATGACATGCAACTAACTATAATGTAACAAATTCCACATCAGCCAATTAAAAACGTTGACGTACTGTCGTTGGACGTGATCGAACAGTTTTTCATGAAAGCGTTCCTAACAGAAGTTCTGCTAATCAAAGTTACGAAATCACGTGTGTTTAAATGACTGGTTAAATAGCTCACAATGTAGTGAGCCAAGCTCCTGATCATATTCACAGTTTGCAGCAGATTAAATTATTCATTTTTTCATGTACAATTACATTTGTGTTATTGTGTTGCAAAGGGAAGTGCAACACCTTGATAATTAATAATAATAATACATTTAATGAGGCATCTTTCTTCAGCCCTGTAGACACACGGCTAATAATCCTGTTTATTACATATATTGCACAGACGCGTATATTTAACTGTACAACGTTGTACATACATTATTAAAATAGATCTACAAACATCACAAATGCATTATTTGACTCAAGGACCAGCAGGAGATAGTTTTTCTAATTTGAGTCGCGTAGGGGACTTGAACCCACACAAAACGGTTTGGAGCATACCCCCTTGCAATTCTCCTTTGACCTCTCATCAACAAGCTGTTTTTGCCCAAAGGACTGCCACTGACTGGTTGTTTTCTGTTTGTCGCACCATTGTCAGTAATCCCGAGATACTGTCGTGCGTGAAAAGCCCAAGTGGGCTGAGATACTGAAACCGGAGTGCCTGGCACCGATGATCATACCCCACTCAATGTTGCTTAGGTCACTCATTTTGCCCTTTCTAACGTTCAATCGAACAGTCTCTGAATACCTCGATGCTTGTCTTCCTGCTTTATATACCAAGCCACGGCCACGTGACTCGCTGTAAGAGCAAACCACTTTCGTGAATGGGGTGCTTTACTTAATAAACTGTGTATCTAAATATAATCCTTCCACAACCATAAGACCCAATAATAATGTTATTATTTCATCAAAATAGTTGAGCCTGCTTTTTTGCGGTACTGCACTACTAAGCAAAAAGGCAGTAACTGCTCATAGCATGGAATTGAGAAAAAATGCTTTTATTTACCTTGGTTTCATAGTAATCTTATGCAGTTACTGCTAACATGACCCCCATTTTCTCCAAAACACAATACAATAGAGGCAGCATACTTGTCCAAATGATTAAGCATGTATTTAATGTAGCAAAAAGTTAGAGTATAACCTGTAAACCCATGTTATCCTTATGGAGAAACTCGGATGTGTTAAACTACATAAACCTGTGAGCGCAGAGAGAATAACTCTGTGGCTTATCCAACCCAACCTCCCCTCGACGACCCCATCGAAATCAGTGTGTCTCTGTGTGATGAAGAGGCCACAATATGTCACAAGCATGTTGAAATCGCTAATTGTCAGGCTTCATTCTGGGCCTACTTTTGCACAGTCGCTGAAGTCAGACCAAGCGAGCTACAGTCAAGTGGGGCACCTCGTTGAACTCGGCACATCCCAGAGACTACGGTGATGCCATTTGCCAACCCTTTCAGTGTTGATTTCAGCCTGTCCATTTGGTGATGGTTCATCACTGTTTAAACTTATTGGAAATGGACAATAATTCAGCCATCAAGTCAGCCATCCATCAGTCAATAAGATATCATACTGACACCAAACTGATACATACTGACACAAACCCACTTTTTCCAACTCGTTTAGAAGCCAACTATCACATATTTCAGAGCCGGCCCAAAATTCACAGCGCCTAAAAGACCGTAAAACAAATAGTTACGTTCTAGCTGCGGTTCCAGTTCTGACTTTTTGTGTAGAACTAGCTGCGGCGATCCCGAATCCCGAGTTTTGGCTCGATAGGTCATTCGGAGCCCGAGCATCGACCTTCATTGGTGCTGAAAATGCATTTTTTTCGGGCGTTGCTACGGGGTCCCTGAAAGAGCTATCGGACAGAAACTTGTAGTGTCCGTCTCTATGGGCCGAGACTTTTCTAAAGGTTGTCATTTTCGCTACGCTAAAAATTTATTGAAGATATTGCAAATGGACTAGGCTGTTTCTCGGCCTGAGAATCTTCTAGAGCCACATAACTCACCATGCATTACCGACTTAAGCTCTAGAACAGGTTTATAAAGTTTCAGAGCTCTGGGTCTGACTGTATGACTAAGGATTTTCATAAGGCAAATGGACGGTCCCTGAGATACAGTATCTCAGAAACCGAGTGCCCTGGAAACTTTATTTTTTTACTTCCCTGAGACCAGGCCTTGGGGCACGACCTGAGGCTGTCTGCCTATTTTAATAGCACCCGTGGACGTCTAGTAAGGGACCGTCCATTTGTCCTATGAAAATCCTTATCAATCGTTAGGGAACTGCCACATGCGTCCCTTATGTAGGGTTAGAGATAGGTAGAGCAGAAAACTGATCTGACTTTCAAGTTTATCTATGACAATAACATGTTGTTAAAAAAACACCAAAAACCATTTATAATGCAAATTCACTAATAATGACTAACTTCTTGTAGGCAATATAGAAAATTAACCCAGGTCTCATCAACAATCTCTCAAGCACAAGCCCACGTGCTAGTGAGCAGCCAGCTAATCTTTATATTTCAAGTTTATCCTACTTGGATCTATTTGCTAGCTAACAAGGCACAACAGTTGAATTGTTATGAACACACCCTTCTGTCCATCTCCTACTGTTTGAACAGCATGATAGCCTGTCCACTTTGTTCATGTTGAAATCGAGTGGCCTACCTTATTTCTCAGAATGTGAATGTGTTGCCAATTCCTTATATAATTGTGTTTTATGCTTATTGCACATTAATAAAACACAGACTAGACAGCTAGTATAACAGTCTGTGGATAAAATCCTGCTAGTGGTATGTAGTACTGAGCATACAGAATCAATGTTCATTGATACTACCGTTTTAGTAGTGTCTGCTCTGTGTGCAATTTGAGGACTTGAGACATTTAAAGAGGATTGTTAGAAAACTTCTCCTCTGTTACAGTAAAATAATATCTCAATGTGTTTCGGGGTCCATAATATGGACCCCGAAACACATTATGAATAATTCGGTTAGACCTTCTGTTGGACCATACCTCAAATGTGAACAGCGAGTTGAAACCGCTTGTCAGTGGGAACCGCTTGCCAATTTCCTGCAATTCTACAAAGTTTGACATGACTTTTTATGCATCTCTTGCAGGGTATTTTGAAAGATTTCAAATAGTATTTAAACTCAGGTCTGCAGTCCAAACAGCTCTCTGTCCTGTATCATTTATGTCTCTTAATTTCTCTCTTTCCATACCTCTCTCTTCCTTATCTGCACCTTCTTAGATCGAGACAGCATCATGCACTTTCTGTATGATACATGTAGGAAATATGTACTGGGCATCTTATTCTCACTTTCTGTCTCCATCTCCTGTGTGACTGCATTTAATCATCTCATTATTTTTGTGATGTTGCGATAGGGACTGTGTGCACGAACTCCTGGGCCACGTCCCCATTCTGGCTGACCGGGTGTTCGCCCAGTTTTCTCAGGTGACAAATTCTGTGGCTTTATTGGCTTTATTGATTCTGATGTATTGATTGTGAAGATGGACAATTTTTACCCAATAACATTTATTAAAGGAGCAGTTCTAAAATGAGAGTTGGGCCTCTGGCCTGCCACTTGACTTGAGCTGTCTACCCATCACCCTTTTGTCTGCTTTGTATACCATGAACCAAAGATGATACTCTGTCATGCTTAACTAACAGAGATCACATGTGTCTTGTAGAACATCGGTCTTGCTTCACTGGGGGCTTCAGAAGAAGATATTGAGAAACTGTCAACGGTAAGTTTTGTTGTTGCAACATGGCTTGGATTATTCCTGATCCCTTATTTGCTTCCTACCACACATGCAAAACATATGAAGTGTAAAGCTGTGGAAACATGACTAATTTAGAAAGCATGTCTCGTGTGTGTGTGTGTGTGTGTGTGTGTGTGTGTGTGTGTGTGTGTGTGTGTGTGTGTGTGTGTGTGTGTGTGTGTGTGTGTGTGTGTGTGTGTGTGTGTGTGTGTGTGTGTGTCTCAGCTCTACTGGTTCACGGTGGAGTTTGGTCTGTGTAAACAGGGTGGCATTGTGAAAGCCTACGGGGCAGGACTCCTCTCCTCATATGGAGAGCTAGTGGTGAGTACATGGTTTTAGACATGGAGTATTCTCTTCCTCTCTCCAATCTAAAATCATACCATGTCTTAATACAACATTTGGAACAGAAATGCAACGGTTCATTGGAGCAGTCTAAAACTTTGCACATACATTGCTGCCATCTAGTGGCCTAAATCTAAAATCTAAATTGCAGCTGGGCTGGAATACTACATGATGGCCTTTCTCATGCATTTCAAAGATGATGAAAAAAAACTGCAATTTTTTTTCTCTGTGATATCTTTTACCATATCTAATGTGTTATATTATCATACATTAATTTCACATTTCCACAAACTTCAAAGTGTTTCCTTTCAAATGGTATATATATCCTTTCAAATGGAATATGCATATCCTTGCTTCAGGTCCTGAGCTACAGGCAGCTAGATTTGGGGATACAGGCAACAAAAAAAAGGCCAGATCCTTAAGGGGTTCATCTTAGATATAAGCCACCATAATACAGACAACATAATGGAACAGAATAAACCTTCCCTAACCTAATTTTCAATTAAATGTTGAATTACAGGAATATCCAGACGTCCAGACATTAACCACCACCCCCCTCTCTCCATCTCTCACTCTCCCCCTGTCTTGCCCAGCATGCTCTGTCAGATGAGCCAGAGAGGAGGGAGTTTGACCCAGAGGCTGCTGCCATTCAGCCCTACCAAGACCAGAACTACCAGTCTGTATACTTTGTCTCTGAGAGCTTCACAGATGCCAAAGAGAAACTCAGGTAACGGACCAGACACACATAGACCGTGTCAGAATACCCATACTTGTAGGCTAAATAGTAGGCTTTTTTGGTATGCAAAAATATACATTTATAAAACGTAGTATGCCCTCATACTCATTTTGGCTTTACATGAAATAGAATTCACTGCACACTATTGAGGAAGAGAATCATCCATTCAAAGCTGAATGAAAAATTAACAAGCGCGATTGCGCATTAGATGATGCCTTCTCAGTATGGATGAGTGGAATGTTGATGTTTGTTGTTTGCTGAATACATTTTTATTAAACAGTACATACAAAATAGTATGTAGTACTATAAGTACACCAGTGGAGGCTGGTGAGAGGAGCTATAGCAGGACAAGCTCATTGTAATGGCTGGAAATAAATGAATGGAATGGAGTCGAACATGTGGTTTCCATATGTTTAATTTGTTTGATACCTTCTATTAATTCCTTTCCAGCCATTACAATGAGCTGCCCTACTATAGCTCCTCCCAACAGCCTCCACTGACGTACACAGCATGTAGTTTTAGTAAGTAGTAGGCAAGACAGATTTCAGACACGGCCATTGACACACGAATGCATACACACACAAGCGCACACGTACAAGCCGTATAGTCCGGGCTCACACTAGTTTTATTATTTTACCAACTTACATCCGTTTTTGATCTACCTGCTAGCTCCTAGAAAGCCAGCATCCCGGAGTCGTCTCTTCACTGTTGACGTTGAGACTGGTGTTTTGTGGGTACTGTTTAATGAAGCTGCCAGTTGAGGACTTGTGAGGTGTCTGTTTCTCAAACTAGACACTCTAATGTACTTGTTCTCCTGCTCAGTTGTGCACCAGGGCCTCCCACTCCTCTTTCTATTCTGGTTAGAGCCAGTTTGTGCTGTTCTGTGAAGGGAGTAGTACACAGTGTTGTACTAAATCTTCAGTTTCTTGTCAATTTCTTGCATGGAATAGCCTTCACTTCTCAGAACAAGAATAGACTGATGAGTTTCAGAAGAAACGCCTTTGTTTCCGGTCATTTTGTGCCTATAATTGAACCTATAAATGCTGATGCTCCAGATACTCAATTAGTCTTTAATCAGCAGAAAAGTTTTCATCTGTGCTAACATAATTGCAAAAGGGTTTTCTACTGATCAATTAGCCTTTTAAAATGCTAAACTTGGATTAGCTAACACAACGTGTCATTGGAACACAGGTGTGATGGTTGCGGATAATGGGCCTCTGTACGCCTATGTAGATATTCCATTAAAAATCAGCCTTTTCCAGCTACAATAGTCATTTACAGCATTAACAATCTCTACACAGTATTTAGATCAATTTTATGTTATTTTAATGGACAACATGTTTTGCTTTTCTTTCAAACACAAAGACTTTTGTAAGTGACCCCAAACTTTTTGAACGGTAGTGTATATATTTTGCTTGTCTTATTTGCCATGTATGTGTGTGTTATTCAGTGGGTTTCTATGGTCTAATAGCAGTAAGGCGAAATGTAATATTATAAAAATATATTTTTTTTTATACCTACAGGTGTCCTAAAATCCCAAATCAGCTAAAGGGTCCATGTTATTACTAACTTATAACAATTATATATGTTTGGTTAGTCAATATCGCTCTCTAGAGGCTTAGACTGTAGATTAATATGTTAATATGTAGTTGCAGTGCAATGCAAATCAGTTTTCTGTGATTCAATGCATATTGAATTCATGTGTCTTGTAGTTGGCCTCTACTGAAGAAAAGGTGAACCCTTTATATCCATATTGCCTGATACAATAAGAATGTTGTCATTGAACTTTAGGCAGGCAAGGCAGGCAGGACAGACAGACAGACAGACAGACACAGACAGACAGACAGACAGACAGACAGACAGACAGACATTGACTAATCAATAGATATTAGACTTTTTATACATTGTATATTTGCCTTGTGTTTTTCCTGACAGATCATATGTGGCTGGAATTAAGAGGCCGTTTTCTGTGCGGTTTGACCCCTACACCTACAGCATAGAGGTCCTGGACAATCCCCTGAAGATCCGAGGAGGCCTGGAGTCTGTCAAGGATGAGCTGAAGATGCTCACAGATGCCCTCAACGTGCTCGCATGATGCACAACAACACTGCTACTGCTACTGGTCCCACTCTGTGCCATTTTGATGTGTGACATAACCATTGTTCTCTTGTGCTTTATGTGGCTGGCTAAGTGGCGACCTTGAAACCTCTCACTGGACTTGTTTGGTTTATTTGATCTGGTGATGTCTCTAAGATATGTTGTGCAGGTGGTTGGGTTTTATCCATTGGTACCCATGCTTACTAAAGTCAGGATTCAATCTGATCACGCTTTGTAGACAATGAGGCTTTTAAAGGCAGTTTTCCTCCATTGGTGGAGACTGCATTCATCTCAAATGTTGTACACACTCCCCTCCATATTTATTTGGGCAGTGAAGCGAAAAGTTTTAATTTGTCTCTATACTTGAGCATTTTGATTTTGAGATCAAATGTTTTATGAGGCAACAGCACAGAATGTCACCGTTTATTTGAGGGTATGTTCATACATATTTGTTTTACCGTTTAGAAATGAAAGTACTATATGTTTCTAGTCGGCCCATTTGAAGGTGTCATAAGTATGTGGACAAATTCACGTATAGTGTATTAAAAGTAGTCAAACATTTAAGTATTTGGTCCCATTTTCCTAGCATGTGACTCTATAAACTTGTTGGATGCATTTGCAGTTTGTTTTGGTTGTGTTTCGGATTACGTTGTGCCCAATAGGAACTGAATGGTGAATAATATATTGTGTCATTTTGGAGTCAGTTTTATTGTAAATAAGAATAAAATATTTTTCTGAACACTTCTAAAGGAATGTAGATGCTACCATGATTGTGGATAATCATGAATGAATCCTGAATAATGATGAGGAGAATGTTAAAGAGGCATAAATATCATACCCCGCCACCAAAAAACTCCCGTTATTGGTAATGGTGAGAAGTTAGAATGTTTTGGGGGTATGGTCTTTGTGCCTCCAACTTTCTCACTTATCATTATTCAGTAGTCATTCACGATTATCCATAATGGTAGCATCCACATTATTGTTGTGTTCAATAACTTATTCTATTCTTATTTACAATAAAAGTGATTCCAAAATGAACAATTTGGCTGCGTTTGACGAATCTGATCAGGTCTGAAAAAGATCTGATGAGAGAAGATCTGATTTTGATTTGGTCAAAAGACCAATTAGTGGAAAAAAGATCAGCGCTGGGCTACCTGTTTTAAACACAACCTACATTATTCACCATGCAGTTCCTTTTGGGCACAAAGATAATCCAAAACACAACCAAAAGAAACTGCAAATATATCGAACAACTTTGAAGAGTCACAAGTTTGATGTACAGTGTAGGCATTGCGTACTAGGACTATATGGGAACAATTAGTAAGCTTCTGACTACTATAATAGACCACAAGTCAATGTGTCCAAATACTTGACACCTTCAAATGTTGGGACTTGATACATAAAGTGCATGAAAAAACCCTCAAATAAAATGTTATGTTCTGTACTGTTGCATCAAATGAAACAATTGATCTCAAATCCAAAATGCTGGATTATAGAGACAAGGGATTAATGTAGGCCTAAGGCAAGGTTGTGGTTTGCTACTCACATGTGTTATGCTTTCAAACAAAAGTCTCAATGCAAAGTTTCACCTCACTTTAATAGTTTGGTATGAATTCAACAAAATATGTAAAACGCTAGGAAAATGACAAAATCCAAGCAGTAAAATTATGAATGTAATAAAAGTAGGGAAACTGGACATGGTATAATGATAAAAATGAAAGATGTTTATGTAAATTACTGTAATATTGAACCAGGGAAAATATTTAAATCATTAAAAACAAATCACCCTGTTTGGAATAAAAAAATCTATTATTGTGTGTATAAAAATGTTCTGTGAATTGTAAGCATTGTGCTTGTTGCGATCTAATAGCAGAATAAAAAGAAAGAACTGTATCTGATGTTATATAAATATATTTATGCTTGCCCACTGAGGAAGTTATGAATGCACATTCTCTGTAAAAATATCAATATAAAAAAAAGAAATAATCAGATATTAGCATTACCTCTTGGTGTCCATTCCTGACTCAATCTTCTCAAAGAAAAAGTGATTCCTCAAAACAAAAACACACCTATACAGTACATTTTCTAGTATATTGACTATCGCTTTGACTATTCCTCTCAAATTTAATCTGGCTATTATGACGACATTTTATTAAATAAATAAACATCATACATACCAACAAAACACAGGAAAAGAACAAGATGCACACAGTATTATTGGTTGTTTGACTGCAAGCATTGGATCAAATGTATGCAATATCATAACTTGTTTTCTCTGAAACATTGGTGAGTCGCAGCTCATTTATGTGTGCTTCCGATGCAGATTAAGGGAGATGGGGGCTGGATGTCAGAATTTTTACACACTTGTGTTCCTCATTACCAGTAGGATATCTTATGAGACTCTTTTCAAAAAGAAATAGTCAGGCTATTGATTTTGATTGAACAATATTCTTGTAAAAAGCATGAGCTGGCGCACACCCAGAGAAACTGATTTAGTGTAGAGCTGCTGACAAACTGAGAATAAACTATAAAAACAGAGTATATAACAATATTCTTAAATGAAATTCAACCGTTTAAACTTTGTAATATCATTTTTTATACAATTACCCCCAACTGAGCATAAAGGCAAAATGTGATTTTAATTTCCATATGATTTGTCCGATAGCAACTCAGAAATAGGTCTGAAACACAACTCTCCTGTCTTCTTTCAACAAATACATTGTTCATGGATATTCTACTCCTATAATTCAAATAATGCACTACTTGGCCAAAAGTATGTGGACTCCTGCTCGTCAAACGTTTCATTCCATTCAGCCACAAGAGCATTAGTGAGGTCGGGGCACTGATGTTGGGCTATTAGGCCTGGCTCGCAGTCGGCTTTCCAATTCATCCCAAAGGTGTTCAATGGGGTTGAGGTCAGGGCTCTGCAGGCCAGTCAAGCTGCTGGAACAGGAAAGGGTCTTCTCCAAACTGTTGCCACAAAATTGGAAGCACAGAATCATCTAGATTGTCATTGTGTGCTGTAGCGTCCCTTCACTGGAACTAAGAGGCCTAGCTCAAACCATGAAAAACAGCCCCAGACCATTTTTCCTCCTCCAACAAACTTTACAGTTGGCACTATGCTTTGGGGCTGGTAATGTACTCCCGGAATCCTCCATGTTTGTCTGTGGAGATTGCATGGCTGTATGCTCGATTTTATACACCTTTCAGCAACCGGTGTGGCTGAAATAGCCGAATCCACTAATTTGAACGGGTGTCCACATACCTTTGTATATATAGTGTACCAATGCATGTATTTTTATTTTGACCTCTTATAAAAACACACAGATCCCACTCTCCTCCATGTTTTGAGATGTTGATATGAATTGACCAGGTCACATAGGTCACACATTTTAATCTTAAAATTACTAGGCTACACAGCATCCTAGAGTAATAGGCTAAGAACTCTGACAACCAACCCATGATGAGACACCCAGTCTCCCCTATCATGGCAGTTATGAGTTTCCTCCCGTATGTTGACCAAAGCAAAGGTAATATGAAGATTGGGACACACAAGTGATGCTCCATGATGATAATAAATGGATTTAACATGACCATTTGTGTCCAAAAAACAAATGACTTGCATGAACATGTGGTTTTGTTTGGTCATTTTTGTTTGTTAGACATTTGGCAATGTGAAACCAAATGGACAAAATTAAATAAATACAATGTAACAAATGTGTAAAAAATGTGTTGGTCCATTAGCTGATCCATTTCAAATTTGCACACAGTACCTATTTTACTCCTGAGAGCAGATTTAAAATGAAGCTTGCCGATAACGATAAATGCTCTTGTTCTGAAATAGGAAACTTCATGCATATGTTTTGACACCGTTTCACTGTTGAAACTCTTTGGGAAAATGTTGTTGACGTTTTTGGACCAATTCTGGTCGTGCTTTAAGTGATGTGCAGCTTATAAACACAACAAAAATGTGTCAAAAACCATCTATAAGTGTACAGTGTCTCAAGCTCTATAAAGGGTTCATAAATGTGACATAACTGTGTGATATAACCACCTATGTCAAATGTGAAATCAAGGGTGGCATAAGCTATACTCAATAAAGGCTTATAAATCATATTACATTGAGGCTTCACAAAGCATTTACAGCCTTGTCATGCATCTTGGTAGAGCATTGCAACACGAGGATAGTGGGTTTGATTGCCAGGACCGCCCATACATACAAATGTATTCACGCATGACTGTAAGTTGATTTGGATAAGGCTTTTGAGCACACAACACATATAAGCCTGGGATATCAACCATTCAAAGTTGGCCTTAGTGGGAGTGACCATAGAATCTTATGGGAGGGATCTTACTGAGTAAAGTATTTGTCATCAGGCTATGTACTCTGTCAGCAAAAGCATTTCCCCTGGTCGTCACTAGTTAACACACCCACAAAGTCGTAATTATGGCAAAACCTTGTCCAGTTCCACAATTTCTCTTCTTAAAATTTTTATTTGAAATGTAACCGAACTAATGAAGGCCAAGTTTAATGCGTCAGTCCACCAGACATTCTGTACATTTGGCCAGAAGTGTCTGGGAACGAGATTAGGTGTAATGTGACTAACATGACTTCACAGAGCGTGAGCCATCCTTCAGCACAACATGCCACCCTTTATAAGGCACAAATCTGTCGTTCTGCCCCTGAACAGGCAGTTAACCCACTGTTCCTAGGCCGTCATTGAAAATAAAAATTTCTTAACTGACTTGCCTAGTTAAATAAAGGTAAAATAAAAAAAATAAACAATAAAAATAAAGCACATGTTTATATTATGTTTTACATTGGTGATTGTCATACAGTTATGCCACATTTATGAACCCTTTATAAAGCATGACATATGCTTATAGATGCTTTGTAACACATTTATGTAGTGCTTATGAAGCAGGCATTATGAAGCCTTTATATGCTGAATGTCATTTAAAGTGGGACGATAATGGTCAATAAAATCCTTCCTGCTCTTATGCTCTTTGGTTACAACCCACATGTCAACATGTCCTTTCAAGAAAAGCTAATAATCTTACCTGCTGTGAAAAAACATTCAATTTCCTTTGTTTTGTGTAAAGTTTGGGTATTAATATCAATAGCATTTGCATATTAGAAAGGTCAATAGCCATAATGTTTGGACATAGTGTTGAACACTAACCAACTGATCCTGGGCTATCACGTACACTCAGAATCTGATCTAGGATCTGTCCCCAGTCATCACTTTAGGATATCTGGCTGCTATTATAGGCTATATTTGTATGCTATACTTATTTATATATATATTTGTATGTGTGGTATGTGTGCGCCGACAGAGATGGCCACCTCGCTTCGCGTTCCTAGGAAACTCTGCAGTTTTTTGTCAGTATAGAGACAAAGTAGAATCTCAATTCAGCGGCTCAGACACAAGAGGTATATGGCAGGGTCTACAGTCAATCACGGATTACAAAAATAAAACCAGCCCCGTCACGGACCAGGATGTCTTGCTCCCAGGCAGACTAAATTACTTTTTTGCCCGCTTTGAGGACAATACAGTGCCACTGACACGGCCCGCAACCAAAACATGCAGACTCTCCTTCACTGCAGCCGACGTGAGAAAAACATTTAAACGTGTCAACCCTCGCAAGGCTGCAGGCCCAGATGGAATCCCCAGCCACGCCCTCAGAGCATGCGCAGACCAGCTGGCTGGTGTGTTTACGGATATATTCAATCAATCCCTATCCCAGTCTGTTGTTCCCACATGCTTCAAGAGGGACACCATTGTTCCTGTTCCCAAGAAAGCTAAGGTACCTGAGCTAAACGACTACCGCCCCGTAGCACTCACTTCCGTCGTCATGAAGTGCTTTGAGAGACTAGTCAAGGACCATATCACCTCCACGCTACCTGACACCCTAGACCAACTCCAATTTGCTTACCGCCCAAATAGGTCCACAGACGATGCAATCTCAACCACACTGCACACTGCCCTAACCCATCTGGACAAGAGGAATACCTATGTGAGAATGCTGTTCATCGACTACAGCTCGGCATTTAACACCATAGTGCCCTCCAAGTCATCAACTCGAGACCCTGGGTCTCGACCCCGCCCTGTGCAACTGGGTACTGGACTTCATGGGGCCACCCCCAGGTGGTGAGGGTAGGCAACAACATCTCCACCCCGCTGATCCTCAACACTGGGGCCCCACAAGGGTGCGTTCTGAGCCCTCTCCTGTACTCCCTGTTCACCCACGACTGCGTGGTCACGCACGCCTCCAACTCAATCATCAAGTTTGCGGACGACACAACAGTGGTAGGCTTGATTACCAACAACGACGAGACGGCCTACAGGGAGGAGGTGAGGGCCCTCGGAGTGTGGTGTCAGGAAAATAACCTCACACTCAACGTCAACAAAACTAAGGAGATGATTGTGGACTTCAGGAAACAGCAGAGGGAACACCCCCCTATCCACATCGATGGAACAGTAGTGGAGAGGGTAGTAAGTTTTAAGTTCCTCGGCGTACACATCACAGACAGACTGAATTGGTCCACCCACACAGACAGCATCGTGAAGAAGGCGCAGCAGCGCCTCTTCAACCTCAGGAGGCTGAAGAAATTTGGCTTCTCACCTAAAGCACTCACTAACATCTACAGATGCACAATCGAGAGCATCCTGTCGGGCTGTATCACCACCTGGTACGGCAACTGCTCCGCCCACAACCGTAAGGCTCTCCAGAGGGTAGTGAGGTCTGCACAACGCATCACCGGGGGCAAACTACCTGCCCTCCAGGACACCTACCACCCGATGTCACAGGAAGGCCATAAAGATCATCAAGGACAACAACCACCTGAGCCACTGTCTGTTCACCCCGCTATCATCCAGAAGGCGAGGTCAGTACAGGTGCATCAAAGCTGGGACCGAGAGAGTGAAAAACAGCTTCTCAAGGCCATCAGACTGTTAAACAGCCACCACTAACATTGAGTGGCTGCTGCCAACCCACTGACTCAACTCCAGCCACTTTAATAATGGGAATTGATGGGAAATGACGTAAAATATATCACTAGCCACTTTAAACAATGCTACCTAATATAATGTTTACATACCCTACATTATTCATCTCATAAGTATATGTATATACTGTACTCTATATCATCTACTGCATCTTTATGTAATACATGTATCACTAGCCACTTTAACTAGGCCACTTTGTTTACATACTCATCTCATATGTATATACTGTACTCAATACCATCTACTGTATCTTGCCTATGCCGCTCTGTACCATCACTCATTCATATATCTTTATGTACATATTCTTTATCCCCTTACACTTGTGTCTATAAGGTAGTAGTTTTGGAATTGTTAGCTAGATTACTTGTTGGTTATCACTGCATTGTCGGAACTAGAAGCACAAGCATTTCCTTACACGCGCATTAACATCTGCTAACCATGTGTATGTGACAAATAAAATTTGATTTGATTTGTACGTGTATGTTTGTGTATATATTGTGGTGTATTCTTGTTCAGGAGTGTGCATGCTTTGCACCATCCTGTGCCCAAAGGTGTCATTACACTGCTCTTATGACATTCATGTTTCTTCACCAGAAAAAAACAAGAACTGCAACACAATTTGCTTTGACCTTCTTGATTGATTTATTCCTTGTTTTTTTTTTTATATGTTTCTCCCCCTGTGTACTGCTTGTATGTTGCCTTGTATTTAATATAATAAATGTTTTGTTTTTTTTATTACAAAAAATTCTCAGTTCCAGTAATATCTGTTAATCAATGAGACCAGTCTGTCTCATCTGAATGAGAATTGCTGATACTATACAGTGATAGAGTCAAGTCATTAAACCTCGAGTCAGAGTCTGAAGTCCCCTTCCACTGGGCACACACTGGTTGAATCAACGTTGTTTCCACATCATCTCAATGAAATGATGTTAAACCAACGTGGAATAGACGTTGAATTGATGTAGACTGCCCAGTGGGCTGTAGTCCATGAGCAAAACGGCTTACTTCCGCCATCTTTGAATGCGAAATTGTAAGACATCTGTACATTCAAGTGTAAATTCTGAGGACATTTCCTGCATTTTCAGACCCGCCTACCCAAATTCATGATTTGTTGGGAAAGTTGAGAAACATCCACGTAACATTTTTTTGTCCCCTTTCGAAATGTCAGAGAAAAGCTGACATTCCCCCCCAGTGTCACGACTTCTGCCGAAGTCGTTGCCTCTCCTTGTTCGGGCGGTGCTCGGCGTTCGACGTCACCGGTCTTCTAGCCATCATTGATCCTTTTTTCATTTTCCATTGGTTTTGTCTTGTCTTCCCACACACCTGTTTTCAATCCCATTCATTACCTGTTGTGTATTTAACCCTCTGTTTCCCCTCATGTCTTTGTCAGAGATTGTTCTATTGTCAGTGTAGTTGCTTGTTGTATAGGTGTGCGTCGGGTCCTCATTACCCATGTTTGTTTGTATGTATACATTTTAGTGTGATGGAGCATACTACGTGGACTTTAATAGATGACGCCATTTTACACTCCTTTTGACTCTCCTGCGCCTGACTTCCCTGCCACCTATACACCTATGCCTGACACCCAGACATTGTATCGTTGCTTATAGGTTTACGTAGCTCCAAGGTCGGGGATATCTGAGACTAAGTCCCCTGTGCTTCGGTCCGAGTCCAAGTCATCAATGGTCGAGTCACAAGTTGTGTCACGGGTCCCTATGGCTGGAGTCCGAGTCCCAGTGCTTCAGTCCACATTAACTGCAAATTAAGTTAACCTAGTCAGATGCAGTGTAGCGGCAAGACGAAAACTTATTCTGTCAATCAAGTGTTTGCTATCACTTTTCTTTTCTTTCTGGGTCACCAAATGTTTGCATATACTGCTAAAGTTATCATAAAACTGCAGATGTTTCTCTCTGCCCCATGGCAATATGTGTAGAATTGCAGGAAATTAGCTTTAATATTGAGTTGCAACCCTCCTCCCCCTTTTTCGTCGGGGCATTGACTCTACAAGTTGTCGAAAGAATTCCACAGGGATGCTGGCCCATGTTGACTCCAATGCTCCCCACAAATGTGTCAAGTTGTCTGAATGTCCTTTGGGTGGTGGAACGTTATTGATACACACAGGAAACTTATTGAGCGTGAAAAACCCAGCAGCGTTGCTGTTCGTAACACACTCAAACCGGTGCGGCTGGAACCTAATAAGAAACGCACATCTATTTAGGCGAGGTGCTGGCTAGCGGAGTAGAAAACTTGAAAATAAAGGAGAGCCGCACACTCTTGGAGCACAGATGCAAACATTTAATATCCAACGTTTTCGACAGCCAAGCTGTCTTCATCAGGGTAAAATCGCAAACACTGCGGGATGACTCGTGTATATAGTGTCAAAAGACACACACACACAGGTGTCTGTAGTCATGGCCAAGAGTAGCCTAATATCATTGGTTAATTCTCAAATATTAAAATGGCATACAAAGAACAGCATACAAAAACAAAATGGATAGCATAAGATCATAGATTCATTTTAGACTACACAAGCTTACAAACAATTACAATGGCAAAGTCACAAAGCTGTTCGTGACTCTCTCAAACCGGTGCGGCTGGAACCTAATACCTACCATAACCCTTTCAAAGGCACTTAAATATTTTGTCTTGCCCATTCAGCCTCTGAATGGCACACACACAATCCATGTCTCAACTGTCTCAAGGCTTGACAATCCTTTCTTTAACCTGTCTAACCTAACCTTTAACCTGTCTTCTTTAATTCTGTCTGTCTACCTTTTGTTAGGAGTGAAGCATGTTGTTTGGAGTTCGACGACTACGGAAAAGACAGCTTCCAAACGGGCTGACAAAACATAGAGCTGTAGTCAGCAGGATTCGAACCTACACAAGTAAATCTCAATAGAGTTCTAATCCATTCTTAACCTCTTGGACACAACTAACTATCTTGCAGCTGGCTGTGCTGAGGCGATTTCCCTTCTTCGGTGGAGCTAGGAGCAAGTTTGCCATGGAAACTCCCTTGAGATGACAAGCCGCTAAAGTAAAGTGGGATTCCAATCCACACCTCCAGGGGAGGATGTGACCTGAACACAGCACCTTAAACTACTTGGTAATCCTGATCTCCTGCAGGTTGCCTTGCCGTGGGCCAATGACAGCAGAAGGCCTGGTTACGATTCATTTTACAGCCCGGTGGTATTTACTAAGACACTATGTGGTGGCAATAGATACTTTCTTGCACGTACTTCAAATAATTCAACATCATTGCTAACTACCTGGTACCAAAGGGTACAAAAAAGAGACAGCTGTCTATTGTTGTCTCTGATTGGGAATCATACTTAGGTAGCCCTTTTCCCTCTTTTCAGTGTGGGTAGTTATCTTTGTTAGTGGCACTATAGCCCTGTAAGCATCACGGTTGTTTTTCGGTTCTGGTTTTGTTGGCAACATTTTAAATAAAAAGAGAAATGTACGCTCACCACGCTGCACGTTGGTCTCCTTCCAGCGACGGCCGTGACAACACCATGAAAAATCTGGGAAACCAGGCCTGCTATTCATAGCTTACTTTGAATAGGCTTTTGATAAAGTACAACTGGAGTTTATATATAAATGCCTGGAACATTTACATTTTGGAAAATTTCTTAAAATCATGTATAGTAACACTAGGTGTAAAATATAAAATAATGGCTACTTCTCAGAAAGTTTTAAACTGTCGAGGAGTAAAACAAGATTGTCCTCTATCGGCATATCTATTTATTATGGCCATTGAAATGTTGGCTATTAAAATCAGGTCCAACAATAATATCAACTGATTAGGCTTAAAAAAGTGTTATTGTAGGCTGATTCATGTTTTCTTTTTGGATCCCTCCACAGTCTCATTGAAGATCTAGATTTGTTTTTAAATTCTAACCTCTCACTAAAAAAGACAACTTTTATATTACAGTGTAGTTTACCAATAAAATGGTCTGATGGTGATGTGGAAATACTCGGTATACATATCCCGAAATAAATTATCTCACTCCAATACATTTTAATAGAAAGTTAGCAAAAATAGATAAGATCTTGCTACCATGGGAATGAATACCTTTCTATTTGTGGAAAAACAACTGTGATTAACTCTTTAGTAATATCCCAGTTTACCTATTTGCTCATGGTCTTGCTTACACCTAGGGAACAGTTTTAGAAATTATATGAGAAAAAAATGTTCAATTTGATTTGGAACGGCAAGCCAGACAAAATTTAATGGGCCTATTTATATAATGAATATGAATTCAGAGGGCAGAAATTAAATATTAAAGCATTAGACCTCTCACTAAGGCGTCAGTCAAACAAAAGTTATACTTAAATTTGAACTGGTTCTCTAGCAAATTGGTAAGGATGTCTCACCCCATGTTCAAGAAAGGCCTTTTACCCTTTATTCAGATTACCTCTCACTTTCAGTTATTTGAAAATAAATCCTCTCACAAATATTGCTATTTTTAAAACAAGCCATAGAAAGTTGGTTGCAATTTCAATTTAATCCACCAGAAAAGACCGAACAAATAATACAAAATATTGTGGTTAGACTCAAATATACTAAAAAATGTTTTTTAAATGAAAGTGTAAAAAAATATATAATCTTGATATCATATCATAAATAGGACTAGTGGAGTTTTCACACAAGCAGCTAACAAAAACATACAGAAATGTCTGCTCTAACCAAAATTACAACCACTTAATTGCAGCATTACTGCAAAAATTGAAGAGGCAAGTGGAAGGGGGAGAAAGTAAGGAACTTGTCTGTCGGCCCTGCATTAAAGACCAAAATTGGATAAAGAAAATTGTGATAAATAAAAAAGTATCAGTTTCATTTATGTACCAAAAAAATTGACAGCCGTGTCATATAGATTGCAAAACAGTTGGGAAGAGATTTGTGACATACCAATTCCATAGCACATGGTTTATGAACTGATACACAAAACAATGCTGGATTCAAAATGTATTTTTTATTTATTTAAATTGTACAAAATTCTTGCAACCAATAGAATGTTATTTATATGGGGGATCCAACCTTCCCAGGTGTAATGAGTGCGCTGAGAGTCGGGAAGAAAGTTCAGGCAGTGAGTGTTTTAATAAATAAAAGAACCAAGGAACACGAAACACAACCAATGCACTGACATGAAAACAGAGTCAATAACACCTGAGGAAAGAACCAAGGGGAGTACAGATATAGGGAAGATAATCAAGAAGGTGGAGTCCAAGTGAGTGTCATGAGGCACAGGTGTGCGAAACGATGGTGACAGGTGTGCGGGATAATCAGCAGCCTGATGACCTAGAGGCCGGAGAGGGAGTATACGTGACACCAGCTCTGCAGATTTTGCTGCGAAGAGGCAGAATCATTAAATCATGTGTTACTACTGTCCAGATTGTTTTTGGTCACAGGTCAAGGAATGGCTGAAGAATTGCAATATTTACTTGGAGCTAACCCTGCAGATAGCACTACAGGGTGATCTGAAAAGTCATAGTCAATCAATCAATAATAGAATAATACTTTTAGCAAAAATGTTTATTTTCAATTGACAATCTGTAGACATAATGAGAATAGAAAGGTTCAGAACTTTTGTGAGACATCACAGCACAGGTGAAAAATATATGGCAAATAGAAATCCAATATGGATGGTGTTAAGAGATAGATGGGAGGGGATGAATGGAGCTGAATGGACTAATAACAACAAGATAACTAATGTTAAACATACTGTGTCCGTAAAACGTATATAGGTTAAGAACTTTGGTGAAAGGGCACAGGCGGTAAGATATGGCAAATAGAAGTCAAACTGGATGGACATCAGAAATAGACGAGAGAGGTTGAGGGTAGAGGAAGAACAGGACTAAAAACATACAAAATAGAACTATTGTAAAATAGACTGTGTCCTTAAAATGTATATAGTATGTATAAGCTGGAAATACAGGCCTAAGCGTTGTTGTTCACTGGTTTGCTCCAATTGGAAGAGGGGTGGAGGGTAATAAAGGAAAATATATATGCATATTTATATGTATGTATGTATGTATGTATGTATGTATGTATGTATGTATGTATGTATGTATGTATGTATGTATGTATGTATGCATGCAATATTACAGCTGATCTACACCCTAAAAATGTTTTTTTAAACATTGTGTGTGTGTGTGTGTGTGTGTGTGTGTGTGTGTGTGTGTGTGTGTGTGTGTGTGTGTGTGTGTGTGTGTGTGTGTGTGTGTGTGTGTGTGTGTGTGTGTGTGTGTGTGTGTGTGTGTGTGTGTGAGTGAGTGAGTGAGTGAGTGAGTGAGTGAGTGAGTGAGTGAGTGAGTGAGTGAGTGAGTGTGAGTGAGTGAGTGAGTGAGTGAGTGAGTGAGTGAGTGAGTGAGTGAGTGAGTGAGTGAGTGAGTGAGTGAGTGAGTGAGTGAGTGAGTGAGTGAGTGAGAGAGAGAGAGATGGTACATGAATAGACAAAACATTAATTGTTTATGTCTGTAAATACCCCCAATATGGATGTGAAGATTTTTTTGATTCATCAGAGATCCATGTATTTTTGCAGTGGTGGAAAAAATATCGAATTGTCATACTTGAGTAAAAGTAAAGATACCTTAATAGAAAATGACTAATGTTAAAGTGAAAGTGAACCAGTAAAATACCACTTGAGTAAAAGTCTAGAAGAATTTGGTTTTAAATATCAAAGTAAATGTAATTGCTAAAATATACTTAAGTATCAAAATAAAATAAGAAATACTTTCAAATTCCTTATATTAAGCAAACCAGATGGCATCATTAAATGTTTTTATTAAGGAATAGCCAGGGGCACACTCCAACACTCAGACATCATTTTACAAATGAAGCATGTGTGTTTATTGAGTCCGCCAGATCAGAGGCAATAGGGATGACCGGGGATGTTCGCTTGATAAGTGCGTGAATAGTAGTAGTAGTAGTAGTAGTAGTAGTGGTGCTTTTGGGTGTAAGGGAAAATGTATGGAGTGAAAAGTACATTATTTTCCTAGAGAAGAGAAGTAAAAGTAAGTTGTCAAAAATATAAACAAAGAAAGTAAAGTACAGATACCCCAAAAAACTACTTAAGTAGTACTTTAAAGTACAGAAGCCCGCACCTAAGCATGGAGTCAGCAGGAGCAGCTGCGACCCCCGCCCCATCTATGGAAGAGCGTGTCCTCCATCACACGGCCATCCAACACCAAATAGGGACGGCGATGGACCAGATGATGGAGAGAATGGACTGATGGGAGAGGAGTGGCCTCCCTACCTTGTCTCCAGCTCCTCCTCCGCCTGCTCTACCTACTTTTACGGTGCCATCCAGACCCAGTGCTCTTCGGCTCGCACCCCCGAGGGAGTACGATGAAACGGCTGCCGGGTGCAAGGGATTCTTGCTCCAGCTAGAGCTGTACCTGGCTAACGTTCGCCCGACTCCTTCTGGAGAGGAGAGTGTGAGCGTCCTCGTCTCCTTTTAGATGGGCAGAGCCCTGGAGTGGGCCAATGCGGTCTGGGAGAGTCCTGACTCCGCAAGGGTCCACTACTCTGAGTTCACCCATTTTCGACCACCCCCCAGAGGGCCGAGCGGCGGGTGAACGGCGGTTCCACCTTAAGCAGGAGACGAGGAGCACACAGGACGTTGCGCTGGAGTTTCAGACCCTGGCCACTGGAGCAGGGTGGAACGACAGGGCCCTGATGGACCACTACCGGTGTAGCCTCTGGGAGGACGTCTGCAGGGAGCCACCCTCACCCTGAGGGACGCCACCCTCACCCTGGATGAGCTCATAGACATGTCGATCCGACTGGACAACCTGCTAGCTGTCCGCGGGCGTCCAGAGCGGGTCCTGTTTGTTCCACCCCCAAGGTTCTAGGGGAACCGGAGAAGGAGGCTCCTCCTGCACCAGTTGTGGTCGGAGAGGGCACACTGCCGATCGGTGCTGGAGGAGCTCGTCTGGGAATCGAGAGGGCAGGCAGAGCACTTCTCGGACACCCCAGGTGAGTCAGCACCAGACTCACCCAGAGCTCCCTGTTGGTCACATGTTCATACTAATCTCTTTTCCTGAGTTTCCCCCTCTTTCCAGCATAAGGCGCTAGTCGATTCAGGTGCAGCTGGGAACTTTATGGATCGCGGACTCGCTCTTAGTTTAGGGATTCCGCTGGTGCCGATAGGCCAACCCTTCCCTGTGCACTCCCTATATAGCCGACCGTTAGGGTCAGGGCTGGTCAGGGAGGCCACGGTTCCACTGGACATGGTAACGCAGGGCGGTCATAAGGTGCGAATGAGTCTCTTCCTTATTCATTCGCCTGCGTTTCCACCACACTGGGGCGATTCCCTGGTTGGCTAGTCACAATCCTAGGATTTCATGGGAAACAGGGGGCTCTAAAGGGGTGGTCAGAGGAGTGTTCAGGTAGGTGTATAGGAGTTTCCATCGGTGCAACGACGGTGGAGAGTCCAGACCTGGTTTCCACTGTGCGCCTTCCCTCAGAATATGCCGATTTGGCTATCGCCTTCTGTAAAAAGAGGGCGACCCAATTACCACCTCTTCGACGAGGGGATTGCGCAGTAATCGCAGCACTGCCCAGGAATCACGTGTACCCACTGTCACAGGAGGAGACAGTGGCTATGGAGACATATGTCACTGAATCTCTGGGACAGGGGTACATTCGGCCCTCCACGTCACCCGTCTCCTCAAGTTTATTTTTTGTGAAGAAGGAGGGAGGTCTGCGTCCGTGCATTGATTTTGAAGAGGTCTAAATTCCATCACAGTGGGGTTTAGTTACCCGCTACCTCTCATCGTTAAGGCGGTGGAGTCATTACACGGAGTGCAGTTTTTCACAAAACTGGATCTCAGGAGCGCGTATAACTTGGTGCGTATCCGGGAGGGAGATGAGTGGAAGACCGCGTTTAGTACCACATCTGGCCATTATGAGTAACTCGTCAAGGCCCCATCGGTTGAAAAATGCTCCAGCCGTCTTTCAATCCTTTGTAGACGAGATTCTCAGCAACCTGCAAGGGCAGGGTGTGGTGGTGTATATCGATGATATACTGATCTATTCCGCCACACACGCCACGCATGTGTCTCTGGTGCGCAAGGTGCTTGGGCAACTGCTGGAGCATGACCTGTACGTCAAGGCTGATAAATGTGTGTTCTCCAAACAAGCCATTTCCTTCCTGGGGTATCGCATTTCCCACATCTGGCGTGGTGATGGAGTGTGACCGCGTTTCAGCCATGCGTAATTGGCCGACTCCGACCACGGTAAAGGAGGTGCAGCGGTTTTTAGGGTTTGCCAATTACTACCGGAGGTTTATCCGGGGTTTTGGCCAGGTGGCTGCTCCCATTACCTCACTGCTGAAGGGGGGGCGGTGCGTTTGCGGTGGTCTGCGGAGGCGGACATAGCTTTTAGTCATCTGAAGGCGCTGTTTACCAATGCTCCCGTATTGGCTCATCCGGACCCCTCTTTGGCGTTCATAGTGGAGGTGGACACGTCCGAGGCTGGGGTTGGAGCCGTGCTATCACAGCACTTGGGCACGACACCGAAGCTCCGCCCCTGCACTTTTTTCAGAGGAAGCTCGCTCTGGCGGACCGAAACTATGACGTGGGGTCCGGAAGTTGTTGACTGTGGTAAAAGCTCTGAAGGTGTGGAGACATTGGCTTTTGAGGGGCCTAAACACCCTTTCCTCATCTGAACTGACAACCGTAATCTGGAGTACATCCAGGCAGCGAGGAGACTGAATCCTCGTCAGGCAAGGTGGGCCATGTTTTTCACCAGATTTAGGTCCGCCATCTCCTATAGATCAGGTTTCCTTAACACTAAGGCTGATGTGCTGTCCCGTTTCTATGACACCGAGGAGCGGTCCATCGATCCTACTCCCATACTTCCAGCTTCATGTCTGGTGGTACTGGTGGTATGGGAGGTGGACGCGGACATCGAGCGGGCGTTACGGTTGGAACCCACGCCCCCTTCAGTACTTGCCGCTTGGTGTTCGTGACAAAATGATTCGGTGGGCCCATACACTACCCTCTTCGGGTCATCCGGGAATTGGGAGGACAGTGCGGGATCTTAGGGGGAGGTACCGGTGGCCCACTTTAGCGAAGAACTTGAGGTTTTATGTCTCCTCCTGTGGCATTGCTTGATCTATTTTAAATGTAAGAACATGTTGCAGATTAACTTTTATCGGTGACTATGGAATCCAATAGAAATTTAATTAAAAACGTATTCAATATCAAGCTTAATCCTGTGCAATACTTTTTACAGTACACTCTTAGAAAAAAAGGTGCTATCTAGAACCTAAAAGGGCTATTCGGGCTGACCCCATAGGAGAACCCTTTGAAGAACCCCTTTGGTTTCAGATAGATCCCTTTTGGGACCCTTTCCACAGAGGGCTCTACACAGACACCAAAAGGTGCTTCTACCTGGAACCCTTTTTTCTAAGAGTGTAGGTAAAAAGCTGTAGTCGGGTGGTCATTACCAGGTTATGATGAGGTCTTACTATGACCAGTAGGCTACATAATTGTAACGGTTTTCTTCCTGGGAAGGAGAGGAGGACCAAAATGCAGCGTGGTTATTGTTAAGCATCTTTCATAAAGACGAAAACGTAAACACTATACAAATACAAAATAAGAAAAATTGGCAAAACTGAAACAGTCCTAACTGGTGCAGAGAACACAGAGACAGGATACCAGTACCCCCCCCCCCACCCCCAACGGTGCGGACTCCTGGCCGCACACCTAAACCCATAGTGGAGGGTCTGGGTGGGCGTCTGTCCACGGTGGCGGCTCTGGCGCGAGACGTGGACCCCACTCCAACACAGTCTTAGTCCGCTTACTTAGCGTCATGTAAATGTGGCGACCCTCGCCGCTGACCTTGGCCTAGTAACCTTAACAAAGGGCCCCACTGGACTGAGGAGTAGCTCCGGACTGAGGGACATCACGGGACTGAGGTTGCTCGGGACTGAGGGGTAGCTCGGGATTGAGGAGTAGCTCAAGCCTGAGGGGTAGCTCAAACCTGAGGGGTAGCTCAAGACTGAGGGGTAGCTCAAGACTGAGAGGTAGCCCAAGACTAAGAGATAGCTCAGGCAGGTTGACGCCTCTGGCAGATCCTGGCAGACTGGCGGCTCTGGCGGATCCTGGCTGACTGGCGGCTCTGGCAGATCCTGGCTGACTGGTGGCTCTGGCAGATCCTGGCTGACTGGCGGCTCTGGCAGATCCTGGCTGACTGGCGTCTCTGGCAGATCCTGGCTGACTGGCGGCTCTGGAAGATCCTGGCTGACTGGCGGCTCTGGAAGATCCTGGCTGACTGGCGGCTCTGGAAGTTCCTGGCTGACTGGCGGCTCTGGAGGATCCTGGCTGACTGGCGGCTCTGGAAGATCCTGGCTGACTGGCGGCTCTGGAAGATCCTGGCTGACTGGCGGCTCTGGCGGCTCATGACAGACAGGAGACTCTGGCGGCTCATGACAGACGGGAGACGGACCATTCAACCGGGTAAGGTTGTGCAGGCTCGATGCTCAAGAGCTCCAGTGCGCCTGCACGGTCCGGTCTATCCGGTACCACCTCCACGCACCAGCCCTCTGGTGGCGGCCCCCCGCACCAGGCTGCCTCTCTGTCTCATCCTTACAGTTGCTCCCGCCTGTCCAGCGCTGCCAGAGCCTTCCTCCTCTCCAGCGCTGCCGGAGTCTCCCACCTCTTCGGCGCTGCTAGAGCCTTCCTCCTCTCCAGCGCAGCTGGAGTCTCCTGCCTGTTCGGCGCTGCCAGAGTTCCCGCCCCTCAGTCCAGAGGCACCAGAGCCCCTCATTCCAGAGGTGACAGAGCTCCTCAGTCCAGCGCTGCCAGAGCCGTCCTCTCCAGCGTTGCCGGAGCTTCCCGTCTGCCCAGCGCTATCTGAGCCACCCGTCTGCCCAGCGCCGCCTGAGCCACCCGTCTGCCCAGCGCCGCCAGTCTGCCCAGCACCGCCAGTGCCGCCAGTCTGTCCAGCGCCGCCAGTGCCGCCAGTCTGCAAGGAGCCGCCAGTGCCGCCAGTCTGCAAGGAGCCGCCAGTGCCGCCAGTCTGCAAGGAGCCGCCAGTGCCACCAGTCTGCAAGGAGCCGCCAGTGCCGCCAGTCAGCCAGGAGCCGCCAGTGCCGCCAGTCAGCCAGGAGCCGCCAGTGCCGCCAGTCAGCCAGGATCTGCCAGTGCCGCCAGTCAGCCAGGATCTGCCAGTGCCGCCAGTAAGCCAGGATCTGCCAGTGCCGCCAGTCAGCCCAGAGGCGCCTGAGCCCCTCAGCCCAGAGGCGCCGGAGTCCCTCAGCCCAGAGGCGCCAGAGACCCTCAGCCTAGAGCCCCTGCCCTTCTGTCCAGAGCCCCTGCCCCTTTGTCCAGAGCTTCCGCCCCTCTGTCCAGAGCTTCCGCCCCTCTTCCCAGAGCTTCCCCCCTCTGTCCAGAGCTTCCGCCCCTCTGTCCAGAGCTTCCGCCCCTCTGTCCAGAGCTTCCGCCCCTCTGTCCAGAGCTGCCCCTCTGTCCTGAGCTGCCCCTCTGTCCCGAGCTGCCCCTCAGTCCAGTGGGGTCATTTAGAAGGGTCGCCGTGGTTAGGAGGCCACGGAAGCGGACAATGGGGCGGACTAAGACTATGGTGAAGTGGGGGCCACGTCCAGCACCAGAGCCGCCACCGCGGACAGATGCCCACCCAGACCCTCCCCAATAGGTTCAGGTTTTGCGGCTGGAGTCCGCACCTTGGGGGGGGGGGGGGGGGTACTGTCACACCCTGACCATAGTTTGCTTTGTATGTTTCTATGTTTTGTTTGGTCAGGGTGTGATCTGAGTGGGCATTCTGTTGTGTGTCTAGTTTGTCTGTTTCTGTGTTTGGCCTGATATGGTTCTCAATCAGAGGCAGGTGTTAGTCATTGTCTCTGATTGGGAACCATATTTAGGTAGCCTGTTTGGTGTACTACTCCGATTTCAGAGCACTCCTGTCTGAATGTGTCAGAGTGCAGAATAACTGATTAATTCACGAATGCTGAACACCCGTTGAATATGGCCTGTGTCAGTAAACTTTAGCAAAAAAAAACGTAATTAAAATGTTGCCAGCAGCACAGTTGCTTGCCGACCACACCGCTTGTGTCATGTACATTGCAAAATAAATGTACAGATTATTCAATTATTGCACCCACTGCTCGCGTGCGTGTCTGCATAGCCTGCCGCTAAAATATAACCTGGTTCTATTTGTGACGCTTGATGCACTGCAAGTCCCGCCTCTCCCAACAACCGCCATATAAAGTCCAAAGAAGAAGAAACCTAAAGGAGAGGTTACTAGAAACTAACTTGGTTTACCCTTTTATCTGTGGATTAATTGTCAGAGTAGAGGACCAAGCGCCACATCTGGAGGAAACCTGGCACCATCCCTATGGTGAAGCAAGGTGGTGGCAGCATCGTGTTGTGGTGATGTTTTTTAGCGGCAGGGACTGGGAGACTAGTCCGGATCAAGGGACAGATGAAGGGAGCAAAGTACAGTGAGATCCTTGATGAAAACATGCTCCAGAGCGCTCAGGACCTCAGACTGGGGCGAAGGTTCACCTTCCAACAGGACAACGACCCACAGCACACAGCCAAGACAACACAGGAGTGTTTTGATTTGTGTTAATTTTGCCCCAAAATATTAAAAAACTATTTTTGCTCTGTCATTATGGGGTATTGTGTGTAGATTGAGGAGTGGAAAAAATGATTTAGTCAATTTTACAATAAGGCTGTAACTTAACAAAATGTGGAAAAAGTCAAGGGGTCTGAATACTTTCAAAATGCACTGTAAAATGCATCTGATTTTTCTACACATCTCTTAACATTATCTTTATGAGTAACCTTGTACTATACTTTTCTAAAGGAACATTTACACCCACCGCTTGGGTTGGAAGCTTTCTCTAACCTTCAGCTATACAGGTCAAATACTCTCACCTTATTTTGAGAAGCTCAGGCCTACCAGCCTGCTCCTGAAAGCACATTACAACATGACTGGCATTCATTGCAGAGGTTTGGCTCAGGTTTTCCCAGTAGGGGATTAAGAAAGGCTGCCAAAGCTCCTTATTTACTTTATGAACCCTGAATAGATCAGAGGTTGGTCGCAGTCCAGGCACAATGTCTGTCATACGCTTGCTTGCTCCTCTGTAGTGAAAATAAAGTATACTTTTTATGACCGTGGATGAGGTCAATGAAATGTGAACTTTGATCAACTCAGGGATGATGTACAGCAGGGTTCCGCAACTGGCAGCCCGAGGGCCAAATAGTTTTATTTGGCTCCCAAGTTTTGGCCAGCATCCCAGAGTCGTCTCTACTGTTGACGTTGAGACTGGTGTTTTGAGGGTACTATTTAATGATGCTGCCATTTGAGGACTTGTTAGGTGTCTATTTCTCAAACTAGACACTCTAATGTACTTGTCTTCTTGCTCAGTTGTGCACCGGGGCCTCCCACTCCTCTTTCTATTCTGGTTAGAGCCAGTTTGCACTGTTCTGAGTACAAATCAAATCAAATGTATTTATATAGCCCTTCGTACATCAGCTGATATCTCAAAGTGCTGTACAGAAACCCAGTCTAAAACCCCAAACAGCAAGCAATGAAGGTAAAGAAGCACAGTGTCTAGGAAAAACTCCCTAGAAAGGCCAAAACCTAGGAAGAAACCTAGAGAGGAACCAGGCTATGAGGGGTGGCCAGTCTTCTTCTGGCTGTGCCGGGTGGAGATTATAACAGAACATGCCAAGATGTTCAAATGTTCATAAATGACCAGCATGGTCAAATAATAATAATCACAGTAGTTGTCGAGGGTGCAGCAAGTCAGCACCTCAGGAGTAAATGTCAGTTGGCTTTTCATAGCCGATCATTAAGAGTATCTCTACCACTCCTGCTGTCTCTAGAGAGTTGAAGAAAGCATGTCTGGGACAGGTAGCACGTCCGATGAACAGGTCAGGATTCCATAGCCGCAGGCAGAACAGTTGAAACTGGAGCAGCAGCACGGCCAGTTGGACTCGGGACAGCAAGGAGTTCTCATGCCAGGTAGTCCTTAGGCATGGTCCTAGGGCTCAGGTCCTCCGAGAGGGAGAAAGAAAGAGAGAAAGGGATAATTAGAGAGAGCATACTTAAATTCACACAGGACACCGGATAAGACAGGAGAAGTACTCCAGATATAACAAACTGACCCTAGCCCCCCGACACATAAACTACTGCAGCATAAATACTGGAGACTGAGACAGGAGGGGTCAGGAGATACTGTGGCCCCATCCGATGATACCCCCGGACAGGGCCAAACAGGAAGAATTTAACCCCACCCACTTTGCCAAAGCACAGCCCCCATACCACTAGAGGGATATCTTCAACCACCAACTTACCATCCTGAGACAAGGCCGAGTATAGCCCACAAAGATCTACACCACGGCACAACCCAAGGGGGGGCGCCAACCCAGACAGGAAGATCGCATCAGTGACTCAGCACACTCAAGTGACGCACCCCTCCTAGGGACGGCATAAAAAGGAACCAGTAAGCCAGTGACTCAGCCCCTGTAATAGGGTTAGAGGCAGAGAATCCCAGTGGAAAGAGGGGAACCGGCCAGGCAGAGACAGCAAGGGCGGTTCGTTGCTCCAGAGCCTTTCTGTTCACCTTCACCCTCCTGGGCCAGACTACACTCAATCATATGATCCACTGCAGAGATGAGTGTTCAGTAAAGAGTTGAGACCGAATCTGCGTCTCTCACATGGGTAGGCAGACCATTCCATAAAAATGGAGCTCTATAGGAGAAAGCCCTGCCTCTAGCTGTTTGCTTAGAAATTCTAGGGACAATTAGGAGGTTTGCGTCTTCTACCTGTACGTGTAGGTATGTACGGCAGTACCAAATCAGAGAGATAGGTAGGAGCAAGCCCATGTAATGCTTTGTAGGTTAGCAGTAAAACCTTGAAATCAGACCTTGCCTTAACAGGAAGCCAGTGTAGGGAGGCTAGCATTAGAGTAATAAGATCACATTTTTTGGTTCAAGTCAGGATTCTAGCAGCCCTATTTAGCACTAACTGAAGTGTATTTAGTGCTTTATACGGGTAGCCGGAAAGTAGAGCATTGCAGTAGTCTAACCTAGAAGTAACAAAATCATGGATTAATATTTCTGCATCATTTTTGGACAGAAAGTTTCTGATTTTTGCAATGTTACGTAGATGGAAAAAAAGCTGTGTTTGAAACATTCTTGATACAGTGCCTTGCGAAAGTATTCGGCCCCCTTGAACTTTGCGACCTTTTGCCACATTTCAGGCTTCAAACATAAAGATATAAAACTGTATTTTTTTGTGAAGAATCAACAACAAGTGGGACACAATCATGAAGTGGAACGACATTTATTGGATATTTCAAACTTTTTTAACAAATCAAAAACTGAAAAATTGGGCGTGCAAAATTATTCAGCCCCCTTAAGTTAATACTTTGTAGCGCCACCTTTTGCTGCGAGTACAGCTGTAAGTCGCTTGGGGTATGTCTCTATCAGTTTTGCACATCGAGAGACTGAAATTTTTTCCCATTCCTCCTTGCAAAACAGCTCGAGCTCAGTGAGGTTGGATGGAGAGCATTTGTGAACAGCAGTTTTCAGTTCTTTCCACAGATTCTCCATTGGATTCAGGTCTGGACTTTGACTTGGCCATTCTAACACCTGGATATGTTTATTTTTGAACCATTCCATTGTAAATTTTGCTTTATGTTTTGGATCATTGTCTTGTTGGAAGACAAATCTCCGTCCCAGTCTCAGGTCTTTTGCAGACTCCATCAGGTTTTCTTCCAGAATGGTCCTGTATTTGGCTCCATCCATCTTCCCATCAATTTTAACCATCTTCCCTGTCCCTTCTGAAGAAAAGCAGGCCCAAACCATGATGCTGCCACCACCATGTTTGACAGTGGGGATGGTGTGTTCAAGGTGATGAGCTGTGTTGCTTTTACGCCAAACATAACGTTTTGCATTGTTGCCAAAAGGTTCAATTTTGGTTTCATCTGACCAGAGCACCTTCTTCCACATGTTTGGTGTGTCTCCCAGGTGGCTTGTGGCAAACTTTAAACAACACTTTTTATGGATATCTTTAAGAAATGGCTTTCTTCTTGCCACTCTTCCATAAAGGCCAGATTTGTGCAATATACAACTGATTGTTGTCCTATGGACAGAGTCTCCCACCTCAGCTGTAGATCTCTGCAGTTCATCCAGAGGGATCATGGGCCTCTTGCCTGCATCTCCGATCAGTATTCTCCTTGTATGAGCTGAAAGTTTAGAGGGACGGCCAGGTCTTGGTAGATTTGCAGTGGTCTGATACTCCTTCCATTTCAATATTATCGCTTGCACAGTGCTCCTTGGGATGTTTAAAGCTTGGGAAATCTTTTTTGTATCCACATCCGGCTTTAAACTTCTTCACAACAGTATCTTGGACCTGCCTGGTGTGTTCCTTTTTCTTCATGATGCTCTCTGCGTATTTAACGGACCTCTGAGACTATCACAGTGCAGGTGCATTTATACGGAGACTTGATTACACACAGGTGGATTGTATTTATCATCATTAGTCATTTAGGTCAACATTGGATCATTCAGAGATCCTCACTGAACTTCTGGAGAGAGTTTGCTGCACTGAAAGTAAAGGGGCTGAATAATTTTGCACGCCCAATTTTTCAGTTTTTGATTTGTTAAAAAAGTTTAAAATATCCAATAAATGTCGTTCCACTTCATGATTGTGTCCCACTTGTTGATTCTTCACAAAAAAATACAGTTTTATATCTTTATGTTTGAAGCCTGAAATGTGGCAAAAGGTCGCAAAGTTCAAGGGGGCCGAATACTTTCGCAAGGCACTGTATGTTCGTCAAAAGAGAAATCAGGGTCCAGAGTAATGCCGAGGTCCTTCACAGTTTTATTTGAGACGACTGTACAACCACTAAGATTAATTGTTAGATTCAACAGAAGATCTCTTTGTTTCTTGGGACCTAGAACAAGCATCTCTGTTTTGTCCGAGTTTAAAAGTAGAAAGTTTGCAGCCATCCACTTCCTTATATCTGAAACACAGACTTCTAGCGAGGGCAATTTTGGGGCTTCACCATGTTTCATTGAAATGTACAGCTGTGTGTCATCCACATAGCAGTGAAAGTTAACATTATGTTTTTGAATGACATCCCCAAGAGGTAAAATATATAGTGAAAACAATAGTGGTCCTAAAACGGAACCTTGAGGAACACCTAAATTTACAGTTGATTTGTCAGAGGACAAACCATCCACAGAGACAAACTGATATCTTTCCGACAGATAAGATATAAACCAGGCCAGAACTTGTCCGTGTAGACCAATTTGGGTTTCCAATCTCTCCAAAAGAATGTGGTGATCGATGGTATTGATCGATGGTAGTGAAAATAAAGTGTACTTTTTATGACCGTGGATGAGGTCAATTAAATGTGAACTTTTATCAACTCAGGGATGATGTACAGCAAGGTTCCCCAACTGGTACACAGCGTTGTATGAGATCTTCAGGAAATTTCTAAGTGACCCCAAACTTTTGAACGGTAGTGTACATAGGTATGACTTTTATTAGTAAAAATAAATGTTTGATTAAACAAACAAATTGACACAAAATTGACTGAACAATGAGATGCCCGTTTTAAAACCTGAATTATCAAATTTGGTACCTTACAGAGCTGCTTCACTACAGGCGTATCGTAAGCATCCCACCATTGTAGGCTTTGGAGCTTCTGCACTGTCATCGTATCACATAGCCACTTTATCAAATGTTTGATGGGCAGGAGATGCATGCCGGTGTGTATAAAATAGACTGGAAGCATCATTTCACTCATAACTTCATTCATACACTGCTCATGCATCCAGCATAGCAGGCTGGATTCACAGTATGAGCGTACCAGTTCCACCTGACGCCTGGCTAATGTATGCACTCTGCTAGGCCTTGCCAAAATAAAATACCACTGTTACTTCTTATGTAAAGTGTAGCTTGCTGGTAAAAATAGTCAATCACATTGTACATTGAACTTCGAATAGGCAGAAAGTAGTGTTGTGTTGGAGACCACCTATAGTGAGACCGATTCAAGACCAGAGCAAATCGAGTCCAAGTCAAGACCAAGACCGTTAGGGGACAAGGGGTTCGAGACAGAGTCAAGTCCGAGACCAGAAAAAAGCAAGTCTAATTCAGGACAATGATTGTAATTTTGTCTAATCACCACCATAATGAGTTCAAAATGTCTAGTATTTCTGTGTTCATAGTTCAGACCAACATATGGATTATTTAGACATTCAGAAGCATTTCGCTACATTAACAATGCATCAACATCTGCTAACCATGTGCATGTGACAAATAAAATGTGATTTGACTTGAATAGTGAATAAAGGCATGTTGAGGGACAATAGAGCCACTCTACAAATTATTACTAACCCAAACACAGTGGGGAACAATGGGCCTTCTACAGCCTTCAAAGAAGGGTCATGGATTTCTAAAATAATAATTAGAATTATGTTTTCAGTGATGATTAAATCACTTCAGTTTTGTTTGGAAAGAAAATGGTTAATACTGAAGAGAAAAAAATATCTAATCAGGATTTTCCTTTGGTGGTCTCAGGGGAGATAAATCCAGAGACCATAGTGTGTCTCGGTCTTGTTTCGGATACATTTTTACTCAGCCTTGACTCAGTCTTGGACAATGAGGACTCGCAATTTCTTCCTGAGACCAGCCAAGATCAGCTGAGTAAAAAACTAAATTATCAGCTTCCATTCAGTCAGCACATAAAACCGCTTTGCCAGGCCAAATATATACACTCCTTTCTAGAAACATAAATATCTTATCGCCTATTGAAACCTAATCTAATCAAAGTTTATTTGTCACGTGCGCCAAATATAACAGGTGTAGATCTTACAGTGAAATGCTTACTTACAGGCTCTAACCAATAGTGCAAAAAGGTATTAGGTGAACAATAGGTAAGTAAAGAAATAAAACAATGTTAATGTTAAGGACAGTAATGTTACGAGTAAAGTAGGAAGCTCAGGTTTCAATAGGTGTTAAGATTTTGTTTCAATTAAGGAGTATATATATTTTGCCTGGCGAAGCGGTTTCATGTGCTGACTGAATGGAAGCTGATCATTTTTTTACTCAGCTGGTCTCAGGAAGAAATTACGAGTCTCCACTGTCCCAGACAGAGTCAAGACCGAGTAAAAATGTATCTGAGAAAAGACCGAGACATTCAATATGTGGTCTGGAGTATGTGGTCTCCAGAACAGTTTGGAGTACTACATCACTGGCAGAAAGGGCTTTGCGGTTTCAGTCCCTAATCCCTTAGATCCCATATTACCGAAGGGTTTGTGTCAAGACCGTTGAAAGAACTGGACCAAGGTGCAGCGTGGTGAGCGTACATATTCCTTTATTTAAAAAGATGCCGAACAAAACAAACACTACAAAACAAACCGTGAAGCTAAAAGTTATGTGCCCTAAACAAAGTCAACTTCCCACAAAGACAGGTGGGAAAGGGCTACCTAAGTATGGTTCTCAATCAGAGACAACGATAAACATCCCTGATTGAGAACCCTACAAAAACATAGAAATACAAATAATAGAACATAGAATACACACTCCAAATCACACCCTGACCAAACCAAATAGAGACATAAACAGGATCTCTGAGGTCAGGGTGTGACAGTTTGTCTTTTGTGTTAACTCAGCAGCACAGACATTCCTCGCAATGGTGACTCTTACACAGTGCAATGTTACTCGTTTCAGGAAACTAGGCGTGAAGTTGTGACGCGCGACTTGACAAGGAGAGGCGTTTGAACATATTTCTTTATTATAAAAATGCAGTTTTGGACAGAAATGCCTTCTGGAACATGTGAACTTTCATGTGCCTTAACAATAAACTTGTATGCCATCTTTAAATACAAACAAAATTGTTATATTACGAGCATAGTTGTTAAAGCCATAGCAAAAGAGAGGAACCTTCCTGTTAGCCATGATTGGCTGAGATAATGGATGTGCTGGACATGCTGAGAGATATGTTCAGAATGGTCTGCCATGTAGTACGCTTATGTCTATATCATGAGCTGCGTAGTATGTGAAGGTAATCCTTTCTAAAGTGGCTTTTTTGAAAGGTGTCATGAAGAACTGCACAAATGTTGCTAAGGCTCTCCACGTTCTGGAGGATCGAGTTTTGAAATCAGTGGAATGACTGGTGGAAGCAGAGTATGATAGCTAAGGAGATTTAGGCATATGATTGTAAATGCGGAGGCGGTCGAAAAGGGAACACATAAGGCTGTTATTTAAAGCACCTGTTTGGATTACATCTTCAAACTAAACAAATCCTTTGCTCGCTTTGAGGACAATACAGTGCCACTGACATGGCCCACTACCAAAACCTGCAGACTCTCCTTCACTGCAGCCGACGTGAGTAAAACATTTAAACGTGTTAACCCTCGCAAAGCTGCAGGCCCAGATGGAATCCCTAGCCGCGTCCTCAGAGCATGTGCAGACCAGCTGGCTGGTGCGTTTACGGACATATTCAATCAACCCTTATCCCAGTCTGCTGTCTCCACATGCTTCAAGAGGGCCAAGAGGGCCACCGTTCCCAAGAAAGCTAAGGTAACTGAGCTAAACGACTACCGCCCCGTAGCACTCACTTCCGTCATCGTGAAGTGCTTTGAGAGACTCGTCAAGGACCATATCACCTCCACCCTACCTGACACCCTAGACCCACTCCAATTTGCGTACCGCCCCAACAGGACCACAGATGACGCAATCGCAACCACACTGTACACTGCCCTAACCCATCTGGACAAGAGGAATACCTATGAATACCTATACCTATGTGAGAATGCTGTTCATCGACTACAGCTCAGCATTTAACACCATAGTACCCTCCAATCTCGTCATCAAGCTCGAGACCCTGGGTCTCAACCCCACCCTGTGCAACTGGGTACTGGACTTCCTGACGGGCCGCCCCCAGGTAGTGAGGGTAGGAAACAACATCTCCACCCCGCTGATCCTCAACACTGGGGCCCCAACAAGGGTGTGTTCTGAGCCCTCTCCTGTACTCCCTGTTCACCCACGACTGCATGGCCATGCACACCTCCAACTCGATCATCAAGTTTGCAGGCGACACTACAGTGGTAGGCTTGATTACCAACAACAACAAGGCGGCCTACAGGGAGGAGGTGAGGGCTCTCGGAGTGTGGTGTCAGGAAAATAACCTCACACTCAACGTCAACAAAACAAAGGAAATTGTCGTGGACTTCAAGAAACAGCAGAGGGTGCACCCCCCTATCACATCGACGGGACAGTAGTGGACAGGGTAGTAAGTTAAGTTCCTCGGCGTACACATCACGGACAAACTGAATTGGTCCACCCACACACACAGCGTGGTGAAGAAGGCGCAGCAGCGCCTCTTGAACCTCAGGAGGCTGAAGAAATTTGGCTCGTCACCAAAAGCACTCACAAACTTCTACAGATGCACAATAGAGAGCATCCTGTCGGGCTGTATCACCACCTGGTACGGCAACTGCTCCGCCCACAAGGCTCTCCAGAGGGTAGTGAGGTCTGCACAACGCATCACTGGGGGCAAACTACCTACCCTATAGGACACCTACACCACCCGATGTCACAGGAAGGCCATAAAGATCATCAAGGACATCAACCACCTGAGCCACTGCCTGTTCACCCTGCTATCATCCAGAAGGCGAGGTCAGTACAGGTGTATCAAAGCAGGGACCGAGAGACTGAAAAACAGCTTCTATCTCAAGGCTATCAGACTGTTAAACAGCCACCACTAACATTGAGTGGCTGCTGCCAACATACTGACTCAACTCCAGCCACTTTAATAATGGAAAAATTGATGTAAAAAATGTATCACTAGCCACTTTAAACAATGCCACTTAATATAATATTTACATACCCTACATTACTCATCTCATATGTATATACTGTACTCGATACCATCTACTGCATCTTGCCTATGCCGTTCTGTACCATCACTAATTCATATATCTTTATGTACATATTCTTCATCCCTTTACACATGTGTGTATAAGGTAGCTGTTGTGAAATTGTTAGGTTAGATTACTCGTTGGTTATTACTGCATTGTCGGAACCAGAAGCACAAGCATTTCGCTACACTCACATTAACATCTGCTAACCATGTGTATGTGACAAATAAAAAAAATGATTTGAAACTAAGGGCAAGCATGGCATCCGTGACAGAGATGGAGAAACGTTCATCCATGTAGCTTGTTACATTTTCAGATATATTTAGTCAGAAAGTCATTTTCATTGCAAGTTAAAGCTTACTGTTAGCTAACTAACATTAGCTGTCTGGCTGGCTCGCATGTTCATGTTACATGTATGATCTGTGTAGTAACGTTATGCATATCTCAGAGCCATTTGTATTGCTAGTTATAGCCTAATGTTAGCTAGCTAGCTAACATTGAACCCAGCTAGTTGGTTAGATTTATCTACCTGTAGATTCATGCAGGGTAGTAATGTTATGAGTTGGGATTATGGTTAATTGTTTAGCTAGCTAGTACATGTCTAAACAAAAAAAGACTCCACTATTCAAGTAACCATTTCACTGTACCGTTTACACCTTCGAACAGGCTAGAAACTAACCAAAAACATGGTTTAGAAAGTTGCTTTTAATTTTTAAACGGATGGGTTTATTGGTGTTAAGACGCACCAGTTATGCTATTTTGGACCCCCAGGCTGCTGAAGTCATGCATGATGTCATTTTTTTGTTAATAATTTTTCAGAACAACAACGACAAGTTTGATGTCGGACGACAATAGAATGTTCATGATGTCACTGTGACAACTGTTGATAGATGTAGTATAAACCAGCCTTTAGTCTTGAAATCTTTGGTTGTACACTACCATACTCACTGTTTAGCACATTGCCTCACACGTGAAACTGATGGGTGGGGCTATGTCTTAAGAGGGTGTAAACGATGCTGAATGGGTGTAGAATAAGAAGAGCTCGTGTACCAAACATTCAAGGACCATTTTCTCAAAAGTGGGGTTACAAGTTTTTCAACTTTCAAAGCAGAATTACTTTCCCATTTGTTCCTCAACTGCAGTGTATGATATACAGTTTTTATAGCTGTGAGTCTAGGGAGTCAACTTTTATCTAATGTAAAAAAATATATATACTAAAACAATGTTACAAAAGACCAAATCGAGGCGGTCAGTCACAAATATACTTTCTTTACATGAGGCTCAGATCTCACTGTCCCCTGTGTCCTTATGAGAGGTTAAATAGGGTAAAAACACGAGCTGTTACAGTAGATGCCTGTCATCAATCAGTTCCAACCGAGGAATGCGTCCCAGGAATAAAATAATGTGAATAGATCTGACATGTTGGCAATTCGGGTAACAGAGCTGTACGGAAAAATCAACTGTTTCCACATTTTGGCCTCTGAGCACAGAGGAGGGAAAGCCCTTGGGTGACAGGGACTCCACCCAACCACCCTGCTCGCACTCAGAGATGTTTTTTATCCCCTAAGATTCCAGGAATCAATAACAACACTGGTTAGCTGGGAGGATGGCAGCTGATTTCAGTCGATCTCTGCTTTCTAAAGGGCCCCACCACTCCCAGTGGGGATTCCAGGATGTCTGGATGGCTGGAGAAAGGCCTGGGCTGCATGCCGTTGCCTGCCATCCCGTTCCCACCACCGCCACCACCACTGTCCTCCTCCATCCCAGGCTGCATCCTGCCAGAAGCTGAGAGCAGCCGTATGTCGGAGTGTGCATTGGCCACTGTGTGGCGTCGGACTCCTCCCACCTTCTCCAGATAGGATTCCCCCTCCTGCTCCACTAGGGGAGCCAGAGAGGAGGAGTCTGAGGCATGATGATGAGTAACAGTGATCTCTGGTTGTGCCACTCCTCTTAACCTGGAAAGTGGTGCACGGCATTCTAGGGATAGAAGAAGAGGAAAACACCTGTTTGAGTATTTCTCTGCTATTGTTTGAAAGTAATACAGTCAACTCCTGATGAGTATGCATTGGATAAATGCAATGCAATGCAGTTCACCAGTCCTAATTCAAGAACAATTGTTAAAGGCCCAGTAGTCAAAATGTTTATTTCCAGTTTTTTTCTATCATATTGTACAACAGCTGATGAAACTAACAGTGCAAAATATTTTTTTTATAAGTGATATTTCCTGTGCCTTAAAGAATTATTCCTGAATTCATCTCCCAGTGTATGGTGGAAAGCAGACTCAACCAGATTTTCCTCTAGGATTTTGCATGTGCTTAGCTCTATTCTATTTATTTTTCATCTGGAAAAACATAACAATTTCAAGCACACCCATAACATGATTCAGCTACTGTACCACTATGCTTGAAAATATGTAGAGTGGTACTCAATAATGTGTTGTATTGGATTTGCCTCAAACATAACACTCTGTATTCAGGACAGAAAGTCTTTATCACATTTTTTTGCAGAATTACTTTAATGCCTTGTATCAAACAGTATGCATGTGTTGTAATATTTTTTATCCTGTATAAGCTCCAATCTTTTCAATCTGTCAATTAGGTTAGTTTTGTGAAGTATGTACTGTTGTTGATTCACTTAGTCTTGCCATAACAAAAGGGTTGAATACTTATTGACTCAAGACATTTCAGCTTTCATTTTTAATTAATTTGTAAAAATTTCAAAAAACATTATTCCACTTAGACATTATGGGGTATTGTGTGTGGGCCAGTGCCAAAAGAAAATCTCAATTTACATGTAGGCTGTAAAACAACAAAATGTGGAAAAAGTCAAAGGGTGTGAATACTGTAGTTGCTGGCACTGTAGTTGCTGATTGAAAATACAATTTACACAGGACATTTTAATCAGCATGTTTGCATGGGCAGGATGCATTGGCATTCCATTGTGACATGACCATGCTGTAAATTGGTTAATAGACCAATAACAAAGAGAGTTCCAAACCTCTCTGCCAATAACAGCCAAATGATCAATGAACCTACCAGGTACAACCCCAAATCAGTAAACACGCGCACCCTCATAGATGTCATCCTAACTAATTCGCCCTCCAAATACACCTCTGCTGTTTTCAATCAAGATCTCAGCAATCACTGCCTCATTGCCTGCATCCGTAATGGGTCTGCAACCAAACGACCACCCCTCATCACGGTCATACGCTCCCTGAAACACTTCTGCGAGCAGGCCTTTCTAATCGACCTGGCCGGGGTATCCTGGAATGACATTGACCTCATCCCGTCAGTAGAAGATGCCTGGCTATTCTTTAAAAGTGCCTTCCTCACCATTTTAACAAGCATGCCCCTCTCAAAAATTTAGAACTAGGAATAGATATAGTCCTTGGTTCACGCCAGACCTGTCTGCCCTTGACCAGCACAAAAACATGGCGTTCTGCATTAGCATCAAATAGCCCCCGTGATATGCAACTCTTCAGGGAAATTAGGAACAAATATACACAGGCAGTTAGAAAAGCTAAGGCAAGCTTTTTCAAACAGAAGTTTGCATCCTGTAGTACAAACTCAAAAAAAGTTCTGGGACACTGTAAAGTCCATGGATTATAAGAGCACCTCCTCCCAGCTGCCCACATCTCTGAGGCTAGGAAACATTGTCACCACCAATAAATCCGATATAATTGATAATTTCAATAAGCATTTCTCTAAGACTGGCCATGCTTTCCACATCGCTACAACTACCCCGGTCAACTGCCCGGCACCCTCCACAACAACCCGCCAAAGCCCCCACCATTTCTCCTTTACCCAAATCCAGATAGCCGATGTTCAGAAAGAGCTGCAAAATCTGGACCCCTACAAATCAGCCGGGCTAGACAATCTGGACCCTCTCTTTCTAAAATTATCTGCCGAAATTGTTGCAACCCCTATACTAGCCTGTTCAACCTCTCTTTCGTATCGTCTGAGATTCGCAAAGATTGGAAATCTGCCGCGGTCATCCCCTTCTTCAAAGGGGGTGACACTCTAGACCCAAACTGCTACAGACCTATATCTATCCTACCCTTTCTTTCTAAGGACTTAGAAAGCCAAATTAACAAACAGATTACTGACCATTTCGAATCCCACCATACCTTCTCCGCTATGCAATCTGGTTTCAGAGCTGGTCATGGGTGCACCTCAGCCACGTTCAAGGTTCTAAACGACATCATGACCGCCATCGACAAGAGACATTACTATGCAGCCGTATTCATCGACCTGGCCAAGGCTTTCGACTCTGTCAATCACAACCTTCTTATTGGCAAACTCAACAGCCTAGGTTTCTCAAATGATTGCCTCGCCGGTTTACCAACTACTTCCCTGATAGAGTTCAGTGTGTCAAATCGGAGGGCCTGTTGTCTGGACCTCTGACAGTCTCTATGGTGTGCCACAGGGTTCAATTCTCAGGCCGACTCTCTTTTCTGTATACATCAATGATGTTGCTCTTGCTGCTGGTGATTCTCTGATACACCTCTACACAGACTACACCATTCTGTATACTTCTGACCCCTCCTTGGACACTGTGTTAACTAACCTCCAGACGAACTTCAATGCCATACAACTCTCCTTCCGTGGCCTCCAACTGCTCTTAAACGCAAGTAAAACTAAATGCATACTTTTCAATCGATCGCTGCCCGCACCTGCTCGCCCGTCCAGCATCACTACTCTGGACGGCTCTGTCTTAGAATACGTGGACAACTACAAATACCTGGGTGTCTGGTTAGACTGTAAACTCTCCTTCCAGACTCACATTAAGCATCTCCAATCCAAGATAAAATCTAGAATCGGCTTCCTATATCGCAACAAAGTATCCTTCACTCATGCTGCCAAACATACCCTCGTAAAACTGACCATCCTACCGATCCTCGACTTCGGTGATGTCATCTATAAAATAGCCTCCAACACTCTACTCAACAAACTGGATGCAGTCTACCACAGTGCCATCCGTTTTGTCACCAAGGCCCATACACTACCCACCATCGCGACCTGTACGCTCTCGTTGGTTGGCCCTCGCTTCATACTCGTCGCCAAACCCACTGGCTACAGGTTATCTACAATTCTCTGCTAGGTAAAGCCCTGCCTTATCTCAGCTCACTGGTCACCATAGCAGCACCCACTCGTAGCACGCGCTCCAGCAGGTATCTCTCACTGGTCACCCCCAAAGCCAATTCCTCCTTTGGTCGTCTTTCCTTCCAGTTCTCTGCTGCCCATGACTGGAACGAATTGCAAAAATCTCTGAAGCTGGAGACTCACATCTCCCTCACTAGCTTTAAGCACCAGCTGTCAGAGCATTTAACAGATCACTGCACCTGTACTTAGCCTATATGTAAACAGCCCATCTATCTATCTACCTACCTCATCCCCATACTGGTATTTATTTATTTATTTTGCTCCTTTGTACCCCAGTACCTCTACCTGCACATTCATCTTCTGTAGATCTACCATTCCAGTGTTTAATTGCTATATAGTAATTACTTCGACCACCATGGCCTATTTATTTCCTTAAATTACCTCATTTGCACTCACTGTATATAGACTTTTTGTTTTCTTTTGTTCTACTGTATTATTGACTGTATGTTTTGTTTATTCCATGTGTAACTCTGTGTTGTTGTATGTGTCAAATTGCTACGCTTTATCTTGGCCAGGTCGCAGTTGCAAATGAGAACGTGTTCTCAACTAGCCTACCTGGTTAAATAAATAAAGGTGAAAACAGCTGGTTTTCCCTTCCCCACTCAGACCACTCCCAAAAGCTATTTTTGCCCATTTTAATGGAAATCTATTACAGTAAGGTACTTAATTGTTACTCTGAAATTATTTGAATTTGATATAAAAACTGCTGCATTGGGCCTTAAATTACTCTGGGATATCTGCATGCTCTAGTTTAGTGCATGATGTCACGACCATCCCAAGCCATTGAATTGGTCAGGTTGACTGTAATGGCAATCGTAGAAACAACTACACTGGGGAAGGGAAGTAAAAGTGCAATAAAGAAAGTGTGTGTGCTAGCCAGTTCCAGGCCAGTGTGATAAGAAATGTGATCAAATGCAGATTTGCAGGCTCTGGTGATGTTTTTTTATGTGATTTGTCATGCCATAGAAGCCTAGTTAGGGCTTAGAGCCTGGGGGCCACGGTAAAGGGATCACACATTCTCCTTCTTATTAAAAAAAATGGTCAAATTGCTGTTAATGCTTCTTTTGAAAACAAGTACTATTTTACTCTTTTATTAAGGGTTCATTATTGTTCAAAATACAATATGATTAGGCAAAGAAAAAAATCACTTAATCTTATGACAAAAAGTGGGACCAAAGCTTATACTATGTTCTGTTGTGACCCAGGCCACTCACCTACGAAGCAGTTGGTGTTGCTAACGTGGAGGACGTTCCCCAGGTAAGGCGAGATGACTGTCTCGACCAATCCCTCCAGCTGATAGTACTCTTGACTGGGCCCGTTAGACTCATGGATGCCCTGTGGATAGATACAATGACAGAAACATAGACAGATACATCGTGAGTAAGCATGGGATAGTGCTCAACACAGACAGTTGACACAGAGGCCTCACTTTGAACCCTATTGCATTAACTTCATATTACGATGTGAGATAATGTTACGTTCATTTGCCACAGAGCCAGGCTCTGATTTGCCATGTAGTACTGCCATGTAGTACAACTGACCCAAAGGGGTTTAGAAGCTACATGTACTAACTATTATTATTCTACTATATGTGGTGACAATTGTCACATAAAGTGTCTACATTACAATGTAGAAGTAAGCTTACCTGCAGAATCAGCAGCATTTGTGTGATGGCTGGGGGGACTGTGGCAATGGGCAGTAGGTCTTCCAGGGAGAGCTTCAACAGGACCAGGTCTCTGAAGCCCAGTAGAGCCATCTGTCTGATGGTAAGCTCCTGACCCTGCACTCACACAGGAAAAAACACACATAAACAAATGATGTTCATGAGGGATGAAATTAGATGGCAACATTGCAGTAAAGGGCTGGGAGGACTTCAAGATGCCAAATAAATGAAAGAGTATGGCAAAAAGCAGAGGCTGTAATTGAGAGAGGGAAGGAGAGAGAGAGATTTCTGACCCTACACTGACAGGGGCAGGAGAGGATTGTCCCTATCTGGCTGTGTGCAGTAGAATGAGCAGCCAGTTTCAGAATTAAGCCAGGAGGGCAGGATTAATAACACCCCTACTGTATAAACCAAGTGCCATGGGATTGTACTGATTACTGAGGGTCAGGCAGTCGGTTTAAAGTCTCAGCGAAAGGACGGGCTGTATGTTGGCAGTACCTGAACAGGATAGAATATAGCCTGGAGCGTGGGCAAGATCCCAGTGAAGAACCTGACCCACATCTCAGACAGGATAAGGAGTTGACTGTCACCTGAGGAGAAAGGGAGGGACAAATGAACCACCATTAGATGACTCTGTGACAAATGGCACAGATCTAAGTTCTTTCACAGAGCCTTCGTTCCCTGAGTCTGAAAGCATTGGACAGGTGGAAAGCAATATGGCACTTGGATAAGGATTTTTACTATTGAATTGCTATTACACATAATGCTTTATGCTACACAAGACTGAATTGAGGTGGTCAATCACAAATAAACTCTTTACATGAGGCTCAGATCTCACTCTCATTTCTCTGTCCTTATGAGAGGTTTAATAGGGTAAAAACACAAGTGGTTACAGTAGATACCTGTCATCAATCAGTTCCAACCGAGGAATGCGTCCCAAGAATAAGACCTTGGGGAAATACCCTGACCATCTCGCTGTGAACAAAGTAGCTTCCTTAAATGTAAATGAAAACTAGCCAAATTGTTTGCAATGTTTCATGGCGCAGATGGTACACTTACCCTCATAAAGTCTAATCTTCTCCAGAATATGTGACAGGCCTTTGGTCAAGAGTTGATTCTAGGACAAATTGTAAGAAAGAAAGAGTAAATGTTAGAAACGTATGTTTTTAAATTCAAGGAAACAGTAACAGTTTCAAGTTCTCTTACATGGCTGTTACCAATGACTCTATTAACATCTACATGAGAGACATCTGGTGTGCAAATGAAATGCATCTCACATGCCAGTTGGTGTAAGGTTGCTGAAAGGAGGTGTTCATTTGTGTCCTATCCAAAACACGTAGAAAAGGGGATATTTATAACCAACGTTCAGAATGAACAGGTTTCAACCCCTTCAAAAAAATCAGTTCTCTGCTGACTGAATAATTGATCAACAAATGCACAGAAAGGCACTAAGCAAAAGAAAATCTGCTCATTGCATATAGAGGAGCTGGTGGGACAGCCAGTGGAAAATACGGAGCATAGTGGTTGGTAATGTTCCCTAGTTGCACCGTGATTTGCTCAGTGTTCTGTTACTCATGGGGACACTACGTCACCGCAAAATTTATTGGGAGAGCTCGAAAATTCAAGCCCCTTTGGTGCTGCCATAGAGTTACATTAGAAGTGTCCATCCAAGAAGGCTCAAGGTCATTGGCCACAGAAAAAAATAAATCAAATCATGTTATATCTACCGTAGCTTTGATTGGACTGATGTCAACATCATACTTTCAAAATCTTAGCTAGCAGTCATCATCATGAAAGAAGTCGACAATCTACTGGCAAATCCTTTTCAATCCTTGCCATGTGAAGAGAAATTATGAAGATAATTTATAGATTAAACATATTGGTGCTCATCGGCCATTGGACATAAACATTACAGAACACATTGGAAATTGCAAGTTCAACAATGAGTGGTTTGGAAGAAATCAGTGGCTAACTGCAAGCATTGCAAAACAATCACTAGCATGCTATTCAGTGGAGTGGGTGTGTGGTCCAAGTCTGGGTTTAAGGATCTCTTTTCCAAGCTTAAAAGGATAAACATTCAACATTTGCAATGCTGTCAATCCAGCATGGCTTCTACAGCGTTCAAAACAACTGGAAACTCGGAACTGGGAAATCTCAGACTTCAGTAAGTTCAAGACAACTATGACCTCGGGAAAAAAAAACTAGCTCTGACTGGGAAAATACGTTTTGAATGGTCTTCCAACTCGGAATTCAGAGTCGGGAACTCAAGCCTCTTTCTAGAGCTTTGAACTGAAGATCACTGACGTCATGATTCAACATTTACAGAGTTCCCAGTTGTCTTGAAAGCACCATAAATCCAAAGAATGCCAGACTTTGATGACAAAGTTTGATGACAAAATTTGCCCACAAAGGTCCGCCACACCACTTCCTGTTCAAGTAAGCACAGCACAACAAGTTGAGTCAAAAAATGTATTGTATGCTGCTTCAGAAATTCTGTAATATGCCAGGGAGATATGTATACTGTAGCTAAGAAAGTAATACTGAGTTGTTGTGTTGTAATTTGAAATACTTGCTACACCAGAAGTTAATGGTTATATGTAGGAGGAATGTTTATGGTGGGGTCAATTGAGGGCGGATAAGAGCCATGTGCCTGGGAAGTTACTAAGTAAGGGAAAAAGGCAATCACATGGTTTCGGTCACTGATAACGGTGGAGAGCTGTGTTTTAGTGAGGAATGGGGGCCGAGGTCAGGTCAGGTCACATGAAGGGAGAAGGAACAGTTTACTACCCACATCACTTAACTTCTTGCCTAGCAACAAAGATGTAGGGTTTTGTTGCCTAGCAACAAAGATGTAGGGTTTTGACTCCGCCAAAAGGGAGGTTTAAATACTTGTGCTGTTGGAACCATGTCTTTGTCGCTGTTTGACCCGTTGGGTGAATAAACTTCGTTTGAGCATTGACTAGTTGTCTGTTAGTTTTTCACTCTGTTTGTCAGAACCTAACAAAGTTTATGTTGTGTAGTAAGCCATTACTTGCCCATGTGCCTCACCCTAATAAGTTGGTCCCTTTTCCCCTCATAATATAGCCTACTGTTCTGACTTGGTGGTGCATGTAGCCTATAGCCTGTTTTAAAGAAATGTAATCATTGAATATTTTAAGAGCTTTCATTGTCTGAATATGCGCCCCCCTTATTTATCCTATGGTTCTGACTTGGTGTACAGTGAGAATACCGTAAGAATGGCCCATGTTCTGAATTCTATCGCTGTACATTTCAAAAGTGTTTAACAAAAAGTTATATTGACTACGTCCGTCCTAGTTCGCTCGTTAATGTCTTAATCGAAATTACGGATTGCCTCTCATCCACTCGTTGTCCCAGTATGCCACAATTTATACATCTCAATTGTCAGTAGAAACCACATATGTTTAAGCAAGTCAGCCATATCAGCTTTGTTTTTTTAAAGGCAGTAAATGAGGCTGAATGAACTGTTTCTCTGCCAGACAAAGCTCCGTTGATAGCAGTGATAAGGTGTTGGGATTCCGTTGTTGAGACAGCTTTAAGTAGACCCTAACAGTTTGTGGGCACCGTTTGTCACCGTTATAGTGCACTTCATGTATTGTTTAGTGTTGTGTAGTGTAGATTTACATGCTAAAATCACCACTGGCTCAACTGCTATTTCAGGACAAATAATTAAGACAGCAATCTAAATTTAGTTTATTAAAACACCAAAACACCTTTCACTTCAATTGAAAAATAAATAAATATATGAATTACTTCATTATTATTACTACATTTGACACATGTATATGATTTTCCAGGTACCTTGGCTCTTGTCAACTCACCCAGACTGTTTTTAAATTGTTCTTATTGAGGCATTTTCCTAAAACACCTTACAAACACATTTGACTGGAAAGTTTGTAAGGGTCTTTTGGAATGAATGGGGCAAAAATCCTTACAAATCTGATATGGCTATTAAATACACTACATATGTAGCTACATGTGCATTATATTAATAAACTACTCCTTTGATCATTTTGGATGGTGAATCTACAGTACATGCAAGGGGAAAGGGCATACCTGGAAGTACTCTGTGATGAACGAGCCCAACTCGGTCTTGAGGAGCCATCTAAAAGGACACAGAACAATGGGACACTAGCTAATAACGTGAAAGAAAAACATTGATTTAAAACGCACTTTATAAAAGTATTGACATACAGTGGTGCCCTAAATCAAAGGTGGTGTAAACATTTTGATGTCTCCTTTCCTTTATGGTGATTCCACTAAGGCCTTATCTGTCAAAGACTTACGGGTTACAAGAACAAAACAAGGAGGACCGTATCCCCAAAGCTTCCTGCAGTGTGCGGTGAAGTCACAAAGCTCTTACAGAGTACATCTATCTAGACTGTCAATTCAACCTTACCTGATGCTCTCATTGAGGGTGTAAAGCTCATTCGCTTGCAACCCTCCACCCTGGAACACTTTGATCACGGCTGTTTGGACGCTAAGGAAAAGAAACACAGGGTCAGGTCAGAGCTCATTAGGTCAGAGGGCATACGTGAGGGAGCCTCAACTGCCTGGCAAATGGGAAGCTCTGGCTGAGATCAACAGGACAGTATTTAAACTTTTCTGAAAGATGGCTGATTGTGATAGATGGTGATTAGGTTGCCTCATTTTGTCTAATAAGTCAATCATACACTGAGTATACCAAACATTCGGGAACACCTTCCTAATATTGAGTTGCATCCCTATGCCCTTAGAAAAGCCTCAATTCGTCGGAGCATGGACTCTACAAGGTGTCAAAAGTGTTCCACAGGGATGCTGCCCTATGTTGACTCCAATACTTCCCACAGTTGTGTCAAGTTGGCTGGATGTACTTTGGGTGGTGGACCATTCTTGATACACATGGGAAACTTTTGAGTGTGAAAAACCCAGCAGCGTTGCAGTTCTTGACACAAACTGGTGTGCATGGCACCTCCTACCATACCCCATTCAAAGGCACTTAAATATTATGTCTTGCCTAGGGTTACAAAGGGTCGGAAACTTTCTGGTAAATTTCCAGAATTTTTCCATGGGAAGTTAAGCCCGGGAATTTTGCTTAAATTCATTTTTAAAAATCATTAGCTTATTACAGTGAACCATTTTTGTGGGATACACATAAGGCAATTCTAGGTCTTGTGGCATATTTTGGTTAAACTACCCCCAATTCAATGGAATTGCAAACCTCTGCATGCACAGTGCATTCTTCCATTATATGTGCAGTGCACTCTTCCATCTAATGTACAGCTGATTCTCAAGATCTTGCACACTAATGATGCTATTGACATGTTATTGACACTGCCTGAACCAAGGACTACACGCTTTATGGTAGGTTTTGATTACAATACTGGGTGGGGTGAATATATCCTTGTTTTGAAACACACATCAAAGCACGCAACAGGCTAACCAATACAAGGGTTGATAAATTGGGGGCCATCCGGGAAAATTTGAGGCTTTTTGAGCCTGACAACGAGCCATTCCCATGGAAACAAGGTTGAAAAGTGACAGCAAAGATGAGGCCTCAGAGTCAGATGTTCGAGGGGTGGACATTGAGGAGATCTAGGGAGAAGACATGGAAGACAAACAAAGCTTTAGTTTTTGGACTATCATTTTACAGATGTATGTTGAAAATGTTTTTGGGAGATGTGATGGATCATTGGGGATCATTCAATACTCCCTTTCTTTTGTTGTTCAGTGAAATCATCCCATGTGAAGAGTCAACTCGTTTAATTAAAGTTAAATTCGTAACTAAATCGTTTTTAAAAATGTCTATTGGAAGAAATTTTATGATTTGCAATTATGTCTACTTATGATAAGGTAAAAGGTTTATGTTTCTGTCTCCATATGATAAGGTAAATATATCCCATGCAAAAAACATCTACATTTAAATGGTAATAATATTAATTTGCTTATATTTTTGTTAATTCCCATGGAAAGTTTCCACCTCTGAATATTACCTAAAATGTGCAACCCTAGTCTTGCCCATTCACCCTCTGAAGGGTACACATACACAATCCATGTCTCAAAGTTTAAAAATCCTTCTTTAACCTGTATCCTCTACTTCATCTGGATTTAACAAGTGACATCAATAAGGGATCATATCTTTCACCTGTATTCACCTGTTCTGTCTATGTCATGGAAAGAACAGGTGTCCTTAATGTTATGTATACTCAGTGTATGTCTTGAGCCATGTTAATTACAAAAACCATTTTTAAACTTGTTTTGATAACAACCCACCGTGGCCAATTAGTGCCCTGCAACATTTTCTGAATATGAATTCTCCAATGTAGGAAAAGAGGTGTGAAGTATGATGCATTTTGCAACAGGGAGGCATGGACATACTGTAAACAGTGAAAACCAGAGATCCATTTAAAGCCCCTCTGCAGATATTGTCATAACATGACATAACATATTGTCACAACATGGCCTTGGGGGTTTTCATAAACCTTTTCACTGTGTAGCAAAGCTGTGTAAAGGTACTGTCCAGAATCAACCCCTAGCCCATACCCCCTGGGCACTTTTGTAGAGCTGAAGGAATTAGAAAGGAAAATAGGGCTTGTGAAAACTTGGCATTGGCCTTTTGTCCTAGTTTAGGGACGGTTCGCTATCAGATCAAAACAGTGCAGCGTACCATTGTGACTTCGGCCCTTTGCTGTGGAGGACTGTGCCGTTCAAGCGGTGGCGGCGGCCGGTGACCATGTGGCCAAGGACACAAACTCCACACCTATGGAAAGACCCCATGCTTTCGGTGGACAAAGAGCACGCCAAGTGCCTCAGTGGCACCTCTGGGGTTTAGCGGAAGAGACCTCTTAGCAGCCGAAGCACCCGCTGCCCCATCCGCTTCCCACAAAACATCCTGTCAAATGCTCTATTCACTTCCTGAGAGAAGGGGGAGAGCTGTCTGACACATTTCCACACCGAAATAAAGGCTTAGCTTCCGTTTCCGTAGTGAATATGTTCAAAATCGCCAGCTCAACAGTACTATCCACACTTTTTGCAGATAAAGAGTGATGGGGTGGTCAGAGAGGAAAGAGACCATCACAGGTCTTCCTGCTCCAACCCGGACACTTACTAATATACACATAACCCACATCCTCTAAAAACTTCCTGGTGGGATTACAACATTATTTATCCTGTAATTTCCTATCATGTTCTTTTTGGACATTTTAGTGAAATAAAGTGAGGCACAAAGAAATATGATATGTATCAAATCTAGTTGCTTCCCATTTGAAAGCAAACCAAAGTCAGTTCAGTATCTAATGACTGATATAGACCCTCTGTCAGATATGTATGAAAAGAGAAACGTGTTTCACACACTCAAACACACACATTTAAAAGCAGTGTTGGATGTGGTTCACACAGATGAGGCGGCCCACCTATTCCAGACGCTGGTGTTGGACAGCTGCTGGCCGACCGAGCTGGCGTGGAAGCAGGCGAGGTCCGTCAGCACGGGCGAGCTCATGAAGCGAGGGCGGGGCCGCCGAAAAGATCCCATCATGCACCAGGCCTGCAGAAAACACAAGTCAGTGGTTAATAATGGCTATTCAATTGGGTGCAACTAAAAGTTCATGACATTGCAGATTAAAAAAATAAATACATCATCATGCAGTATAGAAGTCTGTGTATGAGCTATTCAGTGCATTTCTGCCTCCAATGCTAAAGCTGTTCATTCTACTGAATAGACCGCATGGAAGAAAGGAAGACTTGGTGTGACATTGTGAAAGTTTCAGAATCAACAGCCACTGGCATAGACGAAGACAGAAACCAAAATACTTTGGCTACAACACTCACACAAAAGTGTTTGTGTGTGTACAGTAAACCACTACAGTGAGCGAGTAAGTTCACTAAGCGAAACTGTGTCTGAGGGGGAAGACAGACACTCGCTCTCACAGCAGGTATGCATGCTTATGTTGTCTCAATACGAGAGAGCCTGTATCATTCCGAAAGCAGAGAGGTGGTGAACCCCCGCTGTGCAGTCATGTCAACTTCCTCTCGTCCATTAGCTTCCTGCCTTACTGCTCTAATCCAAACCTCAGTACTGTTTACAGCACAAACTGTGCCCTAATGAAAGGGCCAACCGCCAAAAGCCTGGGTTGGTTAGGTAAGAGGAGAGTGGCTAAGCTAGGCTACACTGGGATATAATAAGAGCCTGAGAACAGCATGGGATTTGGCGTCCCGCACAGATATATGGATAGCTTGTGAGCCAGGCCCCAAAAATAACGCTGTGTCGAGAACTTGGTAAACTAAAATGAGATAAGGGACAAGGTGACAGGAGGTGGGCCATCGCACAGCTTTTAGTCTCAAGTCACCCACTGACAGAGAGAGCAGGAAGCCCACATGAAGGGGAAGGGAGGGTGGTGAATGCCACCAAATGTGGTAAACAACGCACATGCGCTCTTTCCCACGCATTGAAAAGGCACTCATGCACAAGCTGGCCTGGTACATAAACAATCACACACAGACTTGCACAAACACAAGCTTGCAAACACCTACGGTACACACTTGAGACATGCACACACAAGCTGGTGAACACACACACCGCCGCCCCGCCTGTACCCACCACGTCACCCCATCCCACACACATCTGGGTGTCAGAAAGTATCCCTACCTCCCCAATCTACTCTGTAGAATGAGAGCAGATGCAACAGCACCCACCACTCATTTAAAGAGGTGCAATGCCTAATATACGTGACTTATGTACGTGTGTGCGTGTGCCCTCATCAAGTGCAGATCCTAAATTAGAAAGAACATCGAAAAGCTGTAAATGAAAGATTATTCTGCACCTCCTTTTTTTTCTCTCGCCTTCGTGCTCTGCGTCCCCTCTAATGCTGTCCCTTTGTGCACTCCACTGAGGGTAGCCTGGCAACGCTAAATAAGTATTTAGCAATCACCTCTCTCTCTGTTCTCTGTTTGGCAGACCAGATGAAAATAAACAATAGCATGCTTGTGTGCACCCACCCCGGGTGCTTCCATTTGCCCTGATCCAAGAAGAAATCAGAGTGAGGGTTTGTGGGGCACTCTGCAACATGAGGGCTGGACTTTTAGCCACCTGGGTCGCCCTAATTGAGACTAGGGTAGTGGGCACTATGAATGTATACTTTCAAAATGCATCCATAAATACAATGTTTATCACAGATCTGTAGATGACTGGATAGGGAATGGTAGTAGTAGGGCAATTCTATGGTAACAGAATGACACTGAAATAATTTTAAATTGAAAACAAATTATGCCAAACTAAAACCTTTGACTCCAAAGTCAAAGAAACCAGACAACTCTATGCACAAGGAATTGTGCTATACGGTACTATACCAAACTCTACTCTACTGTATTGTACTGACCTATACTCCACATTTCTTTACCGTACTGTACTGTATCAAACTCTACTCTACTGTATTATATTGTACTGACCTATACATTTCTTTACCGTACTGTACCAAACTAATGAGAGTGTAGTAATTCAAGATGTAGCGTCATGGCTTGTAGACACAGTTTTTTTGTTAGGCTGGGTGAATGTTAGGGACTACTATTTTAGATCAACACATTAGAGATTTTCTATTTCTCCATCTCTCATTCTCTTTGAATCAGCACCTGTGCTCTTATTTCCACAGGCTTGGTATCACCAACACTGGCTGTTACCTTGCCTCTTTGACTAAGTACTTACAACCTTCAGTGACATTCTAAAGATCTAATGCCTTCCCTAATCAGCAGTAGGAGTTACTAGTAAGGTCAGTATTTTCAGCGAGGAGTGTCACACACACAAGCAGGCCTTAGGCTGCAATGGCTGTCAGCTTAGCGTCACCCATCTTTACTGTACTTTCCTATAAAGGTGCATCAAACTTATGCAACTTGGACTCATGGGTAGACATAACATGGTAAACGTAAATATGTCTCCCTCCACTTGGTATGATATGTTACATTTCGTATGGTATGTATACATTTGTGGAGGTCCATCTTCCATCTCGTATAATATAATATGTCTTCTAAGCAGAGTTGCAAAGAAAAAGCCATATCTCAGACTGGCCAATAAAAAGAAAAGACTAAGATGGACAAAAGAACACAGACACTGGACAGAGGAACTCTGCCTCGTCAGCCAGCATCCCAGAGTCGCCTCTTCACTGTTGACGTTGAGACGGGTGTTTGTGGGTACTAATTAATGAAGCTGCAAGTTGAGGACTTGTGAGGCGTCTGTTTCTCAAACTAGACACTCTAATGTACTTGTCCTCTTGCTCAGTTGTGCACCAGGGCCCTCCACTCCTCTTTATATTCTGGTTAGAGACAGAAGTACACAGCATTGTACGAGATCTTCAGTTCCTGGGCAATTTCTTGCCTTCATTTCTCAGAACAAGAACAGACTGACGAGTTTCAGAAGAAAGGTCTTTGTTTCCGGCCATTTTGAGCCTGTAATCGAACCCACAAATGCTGATGCTCCAGATACTCAACTAGACTAAAGGCCAGTTTTATTGCTTCTTTAATCAGCAGAACAGTTTTCAGCTGTGCTAACATAATTGCAAAAGGGTTTTCTAATGATCAATTAGCCATTTAAAATAATACACTTGGATTAGCTAACACAACGTGCCATTGGAACACAGGAATGATGGTTGCTGATAATGGGCCTGTGTACGTAGTATGTAGATATTCCATAAAAAATCTGCCATTTCAAGCTACAATAGTCATTTACAACATTAACGATGTCTACACTGTATTTCTGATCAATTTGATATTATTTTAATGGACAAAAAATATACTTTTCTTTCAAAAACAAGGACATTTCTAAGTGACCCCAAACTTTTGAAAGGTAGTGTATTTGTTAATAATTCCAATTTGTTGTGGCTAACATTAGTTAGGTTCTTAACATTAGTTAGGTGGCTAACGTTAAATACGCTAGGGGTTACGGGTTAAGGCTAGGAGTTAGGTTAAAGGGTAAAGGTTAGGGGAAGGGTTGGCTAACAGAGGTCGACCGATTAATCGCCATGGCCGAATAATTAGGGCTGATTTTTCATAACAATCGGTAATCAACATTTTTGGACGCCGATTATGGCCGATTACATTGCAATCCATGAGGAGACTGCATGGCAGGCTGACCACCTGTTGCACGAGTGCAGCATCAAAATAACCTTGTGGCTACAAGGAGCCAAGTTAAGTTGCTAGCTAGCATTAAACTTATGTTATAAAAAACAATCCATCTTAACATAATCACTAGTGAACTGCACATGGTTGATGATATTACTAGGTTAACTAGCTTGTCCTGCGTTGCATATAATCATTGCGGTGCCTTTATTTAGTTAAAAGAAATTCATGTTAGCAGGCAATATTAACTAGGGAAATTGTGTCACTCCTCTTCCGTTCAGTGCAAGCAGAGTCAGGGTATATGCAGCAGTTTGGTCCACCTGGCTCGTTGCGAACTGTGTGAAGACAATTTCGTCCAAACAAAGACCGTAATTTGCCAGAATTTTACATAATTATGACGTAACATTGAAGGTTGTGTAATGTAACAGCAATATTTAGACTTAGGGTTGCCACCCGTTCGATAAAATACAGAACGGTTCGGTATTTCACTGAAAGAATAAACGTTTTGTTTTCGAAATGATAGGTCATTAATATGGTAAAATCTGGAAACTAAGGCTCGTATTTCTGTGTATTATTATATTATAATTAAGTCTATGATTTGATATAGCAGTCTGACTGAGCGGTGGTAAGCAGCAGCAGGCTCGTAAGCATTCATTCAAACAGCACTTTACTGCGTTTGCCAGCAGCTCTTAGCAATGCTTGAAGCACAGCACTGTTTATGACTTCAAGCCCATCAACTCCCGAGATTAAGCTGGCAATACTATAGTCCCTATAAGAATATCCAATAGTCAAAGGTATATGAAATACAAATGGTATAGAGAGAAATAGTCCTATAAAATCTACAACCTAAAACTTATCTGGGAATATTGAACTCTCATGTTAAAAGGAACCACCAGCTTTCACATATGTTCTCATGTTTTGAGCAAGGAACTAGCTTTTTTGCATGGCACATATTACACTTTTACTTTCTTCTCCAACACTGTGTTTTTGCATTATCTAAACCAAATTGAACATGTTTCAATTTATTTGAGACTAAATTGATTTTATTTATGTATTATATTAAGATAAAATAAGTGTTCATTGTTCATTCAGTATTGTTGTAATTGTCATATATACACACACACACACACACACACACACATATATATATACATATACACACACATATAAATAAAAATCGGCCCATTAATCGGTATCAGCTTTTTTTGGTCCTCCAATAATCAGTATCAGTGTTGAAAAATCATAATCGGTCGACCTCTAGCTAACATGCTAAGTACACTGAACAAAAATATAAATGCAACTTGAAACAATTTTCCTGAGTTACGGTTCATATAAGGAAATTAGTCAATTGAAATAAATTCATTAGGCCCAAATCTATGGATTTCATGACTGGGCAATGTGTGCACACAATTTGAGCCATGGGAGGGCATAGGCCCACCCACATGGGAGCCAGGCCCACACACTGGGGAGCCAGATCCGGCCAATCAGAATTCATTTTTCCCACAAAAGGGCTTTATTAAAAACAGAAATACTCCTCAGTTTCATCATCTGTCCAGGTGGCTGATCTCAGACGATCCTGCAGGTGAAGAAGACGGATGTGAAGGACCTGGGCTGACATGGTTACACGTGGTCTGTGTTTGTGAGGCCGGTTGAACGTACTGCCAAATTCTCTAAAATTATGTTGGAGGTGGCTTATGGGAGAGAAATTAACATTAAATTAATTTCAGTCTTGCTGTCAGTATGTCAATTGCACACTCCTTCAAAAGGAGGAGACATCTGTGACATTGTATTATGTGACATTACTGCACATTTTAGAGTGGGCTTTTAATGTACCCAGCACAAGGAGAACCTGTGTAATGATCATGCTGTTTAATCAGCTTCTTGATATGCCACACCTGTCAGGTGGAAAGGAACATTTCTTACAAACAGGGATGTAATGACATTTGTGCACACAATGAGGGAAATATGTTTTTTATGCATATGGCAAATTTCTGTGATCTTTTACTACAGTTCATGAAACATGGGACCAACATTTTACATTTTTCTTTAGTATAGTTGAAAGTAGCTAAAAAGTAGTAAGTAGCTCCAAAGTTGTTAATAAGCTAAAATACTAAAGTTGTCCGTGATGAGATTCGAACACGCAACCTTTGGGTTGCTAAATATTAGCTCTTTTTTTAATACCAAACATAACATATTTTAGCAATTTGGTTGTCCGAGATTTACATTTACTATGTCACTATTAGTCTAAGAGAACAGGCTGAACCACCAAGGAGTAACAGGCAGCATGCTCAGTCCTGCAAAATTCAGTTTGGAGATGTTATTCAATGGTTTGAGTTCATTTTCTACATATGTATGCAGTTTTTTACTGCCGTCAAGACGTTCACTGACACACTCATTTAGGAAGAAACTTCAAGATGGCAAATCAGAATCTCGAGAAGTTGAAAGGCAGAAAACATATTAGAAGTGTGACTGTCAACGTAAATATTTATCTTTAGAAGTAGGCTGGGCCAATTTGAATACATTTTGTAAACAAACATATTTTAAAGCGTATCTTACCTTTTACAAGCTCACTTCAACTACTCTTCAATTGCCGTGTGTCTTGCGCACAGCGGCGACCTTGTGGCGACAATTTCAAATTCGTGTATAAAGCATGTGAAGCCTATACCTCTTTGAACTAGCGAATTATGAAATTCAACCAATTGAAAGGTCCTTGGGTTTTAGTCTCGTCGTCTAATAATTCAGCCCATAAAGAGTTGCATTAGCTTGAAGGCTATTTGCTACATCTGCTACTTTGTACTGCGAAGTATCAAACGACGCTCGCGTTTACAAGTGTGACTTTCATCAATACACATCTATAGAGTTCGTTCATTCTCTGGTGGTGCCTGCCCCTCCTCCCCGACACCGATTGTTACGGAATACTTAACCGTTTCAATATTCATGAAGTGATCACCACTCTCTGTAAGCGGAAGCATTTTAACGGTTTATTATAGCCTATAATACAGTTATGTGAGTTGTCGCAGAATTGATAGGGAGTTTTTAGGAAATGGTCGTCTTTAATACAATATTGACTTTCACTAAATTCAACATTAAAAGCATAGGCCTAGATGCTTCACAATAACTGTGTTGGAAATATTGCACACTGCACAGTATACTATTTTGTACCTAACTACTAGCATTGTAATTTGTATAATATATTATATCAAATTATACAAATTATACTATTCATTACACAAGCCAACTGCAGGCTTCGTCTAGGATTAGGTACTGACTTGTCACACATTTAGTGTGAAGAAATGTAATTTTGCCTACCAATAAAATTTCATATATAGTATAGTCCTACAAACCCACAGTTCTAAACCCTCTACTATCACCATACATGTTGATGCAACTAGGCCTGCACATATCGTATTTTTTCAATCCATTATTATTGTGCAATCCTAAAAGGTAAACATTTAAACTTCAAAGTGTTGTGATTTTGATAAGAGTAAGATGAAACCAGGTGATATAAGATCAATCCATTTTTCCACCCTGACCAAACAATAAATCCCTTGATTCTCTCAAAATAACCTTCTACCTAACAGCTACTTGACAGTTTAACATGTAAACGTGAAGTTCGAGACTCATGAACGTGCTCAAGAAAGTCAAAAACCCCACTGAGGGAATCATCATGTTGATTGTCAATCAAGAAAAAGGATCAGGCTAAAATGAATTGGACAGTGCTGATCCTTTATAATCACTTAAGCAAGAGCATTATTTGGTCTACAGAGGGTCAAACCAGTGCCACATTTTAATAGTTAAGGTAGAGCACAAAAATGGTCAACACAACATCAAATCACATTTTATTTGTTACATGCGCCGAATATAAACAGGTGTAGACCTTACAGTGAAAAGTAACCAATAATTAAAGAGCAGCAGTAAAATAACTATAGCGAGGCTATATACAGGGGATACGGGTACAGGGTAAATGTGCGGGGGCACTGGTTAGTTGAGGTAGAATGGACATGTACAGTCATAGACAAAAGTTTTGAGAATGACACAGATATTAATTTCCACAGTTTGCTGCCTCAGTGTCTTTAGATATTTTTTGTCAGATGTTACTATGGAATACTGATGTATAATTACAAGCATTTCATGAGTGTCAAAGGCTTTTATTGACAATTACATGAAGTTAATGCAAAGAGTCCATATTTGCAGTGTGGACACTTCTTTTTTCAAGACCTCTGCAATCCGCCCTGGCATGCTGTCAATTAACTTCTGGGCCACATCCTGACTGATGGCAGCCCATTCTTGCATAGTCAATGCTTGGAGTTTGTCAGAAGTTGTGGGTTTTTGTTTGTCCACCCGCCTATTGAGGATTGACCACAAGTTCTGAATGGGATTAAGGTCTGGGGAGTTTCCTGGCCATGGACCCAAAATATCGATGTTTTGTTCCCCGGGCCATTTAGTTATCACTTTTGCCTTATGGCAAGGTGCTCCACTATGCTGGAAAAGGTATTGTTCGTCACCAAACTGTTCCTGGATGGTTGGGAGAAGTTCCTCTCAGAGGTTCTTTATGAATTCTTTATTCAGAGGTTATTTTTGAATTCTTTATTCATGGTTGTGTTCTTTGGCAAAAGTGTGAGTGAGCCCACTCCCTTGGCTGAGAAGCAACCCCACACATGAATGGTCTCAGGATGCTTCACTGTTTGCATGACACAGGACTGATGGTAGCGCTCACCTTGTCTTCTCTGGACAAGCTTTTGTCCGGGTGTCCCTGCACCCTTTGCAGAATATCAGTCTGTCCCTGATGTTTTTCCTGGAGAGAAGTGGCTTCTTTGCTGCCCTTCTTGACACCAGGCCATCCTCCAAAAGACTTTGCCTCAATGTGCGTGCAGATGCACTCACACCTGCCTGCTGCCATTCCTGAGCAAGCTCTGTACTGGTGGTGCCCCGATCCCGCAGCTGAATCAACTTTAGGAGATGGTCCTGGCACTTTCTTGGGCGCCCTGAAGCATTCTTCACAACAATTGAACCGCTCTCCTTGAGGTTCTTGATGATCCGATAAATGGTTGATTTAGGTGCAATCTTACTGGCAGCAATATCCTTGCCAATATCCATGCCTGTGAAGCCCTTGTTGGTGCAAAGCAATGATGACGGCACGTGTTTCCTTGCAGTTAACCATGATTGACAGAGGAAGAACAATGATTCCAAGAACCACCCTCCTTTTGAAGCTTCCAGTCTGTTATTCGAACTCAATCAGCATGACAGAGTGATCTCCAGCCTTGTCCTCGTCAACACTCACATCTGTGTTAATGAGAGAATCACTGACAGGATGTCAGCTGGTCCTTTTGTGGCAGGGTTGAAATGCAGTGGAAATGTTTTTGGGGGATTCAGTTCATTTGCATGGCAAAGAGGGACTTTGCAATTAATTGCAATTCATCTGATCGCTCTTCATGACATTCTGGAGTATACGCAAATTGCCATCATACAAACTAATATGTGTCATTCTTAAAACGTTTGGCCACGACTGTAGGTAAAGTTATTAAAGTGTCTATGCATAGATAATAACAAAGTAGCGGGAGCGTAAGGGGGGGGGGGGGCAGTGCAAGTAGTCCGGGTAGCCATTTGATAGATATAGATATTCAGAAGTCTTATGGCTTGGGGCTAGAAGTTGTTTAGAAGTCTCTTGGACCTAGACATGGCGCTCCAGTACCGCTTGCTGTGCGGTAACCGAGAGAACAGTCTATGACTAGGGTGGCTGGAGTCTTCGACAATTTTTAGGTCTTACTCTGACACCGCCTGGTATAGAGGTCCTGGATGGCAGGAAGTTTGGCCCCAGTGATGTACTGGGCTGTACGCACTACCCTCTGTAGTGCCTTGCGGTCAGTGGCTGAGCAGTTGCCATACCAGGCAGTGATGCAACCCTCCAGGATGCTCTCAGTGGTGCAGCTGTATAACCTTTTGAGGATCTGAGGTCGATAGTCATTTTGGCAGGTTAGCTTAGTGTTCTTGGACACAGGGACTATGGTGGTTTTCTTGAAACATATTGTTATTACAGACTCAGACAGGGCGAGGTTGAAAATGCCAGTGAAGACACTTGCCAATTGTCCTGCGCATGCTCCGAGTACACACCCTGGTAATCTGCCTGGCCTTCTGAATATTGACCTGTTTAAAGGTCTTACTCACAATCGGCTGCGGAGAGCATGATCACACAGTCGTCCGGAACAGCTGATGCTCTCATGCATGTGTCAGTGTTACTTGCATCGAAGAGTGCATAGAAGTAATTTAGCTCATCTGGTAGGCTCGTTACACTTGGCAGTTTGAGGTTGTGCTTCCCTTTGTAGTCTGTAATAGTTTGCAAGCCCGGTCACATCCGACAAGCGTTAGAGCAGTGTAGTACGATTCAATCTTAGTCCTGTGTTGACGCTTTGCCTGTTTGATGGTTCATTGGGGGGCATAGCGGAATTTCTTATAAGCTTCTGGGTTAGAGTCCGGTTCCTTGAAAGCGGCAGCTCTACCCTTTAGATCTGTGCGGATATTGCCTGTAATCCATGGCTTCTGGTCGGGATATGTACGTACAGTCACTGTGGGGACGACGTCATCGCTGCACTTATTGATGAAGCCAGTGACTGATGTGGTGTACTCCTCAATGCCATCGGAAGAATCCCTGAACATATTCCAGTCTGTGCAACCAAAAGAGTCCCGTTGCTTAGCATCTGCTTCATCTGACCACTTTTTTATTGACCAAGTGACATAGGCCTAATGCCTGCACTCTGTTCACTAAAATGTTTTGAACTAAAACATATTCCGACCTACCACCCTTCAAACACATATCCCAACCAACCAAAATGATTTTAATTGCAAGATACTGTATCTGTCACGTGTGCTCCCTCTCTGGCCTCAAGGTCACCAGGCTGCTCGATAAGGCGCACACCTGTCACCATCATTACGTGCATTAGCGCATAATGACACTCACCAGGACTCCATCACCTCCTTGATTACCTGCCCAATATATGTCACTCCCCTTGGTTCCTTCCCCAGGCATCATTGTTTCTGTTCTTGTGTATCGGCGTACTGCCATGTGCTAGTATCGTGTTCTTGGTTTTGTTATTTTATTAAAACGTTTCACCTGCACCTGCTTCCGACTCACCGCCCAGTCATTGCAGTATCTAAGACTTTATACACTTTTCCCAAATGTATCATATCTGTAATAATTTTCAAATTATTTATCTGTATAAGAAACAAAACATAATTTCAATAGATATCCTTACATGGTATGTTATATACATCCTCCTATGTCTGATCGAAAATGGGCTAAATCCGACTCATAAAAGGTCCAGCTGCCAAATAATTTGACCTGTTCAGATGCCGAAAATCATTGTGCTTCTTCACATGCAGGTGACATATCTGAGCATACATTTGCACCATATTCAATAGTAGGCTATACAAGGCATGGAAAGGCAAACATTGTCATATTTAATCTAAGTTGCTATTTCCAAAGCACATCTCTGCAATTTCTGTTTAAAAATTCAGAATAGCAAATCCAGAGCTCCAATCACAATACATTTTCTGTAAAGATGCTAACATAGGCCAATCCTGGTAAAAAAAAGTGTTTTAGTTCAGAACATAAAAGTTGCACACCCTCAATATCCCTGCCTGTCCTGTTTGTTAAGCTGGATGGGTGTTGATTGGCTCTTTAGAGGCGGTCCCTTGCAGTCCAGACCCAACGTAGTCTGTGACACTGTACATAGACTTGAAATCACTAGCCACTTTAACAAATGGAACACTAGTCACTTTAATAATGTCCATATTTTGTATTACTCATGTCATATGTAAATACTGTATTCTATTCTAATGTATTTTAGTCGATGAGGCTCCGGCATTGCTTGTCCAAATATCTATATATTCTTAATTCCATTTCTTTACTTTAGATGTGTGTAAAGTTGTGAAATTGTTAGATATTACTTGTTAGGCACTGTTGGAGCTAGAAACATGCACTTCGTTACACCCGTAATAACATCTGCTAAACATGTTTATGTGAGCCAATAATGGCAGGGGAAAATGTCCACGTAGCAACCCCTGCGAAACGGTGATACAGTTGCCCAGTGGGAAGCCAATACAATATTATTTTATATAAAGTTGAGCTTTCTATCTATCTCTCCAGTCGGCACCCAGCTCCATACAACACCAGTGCACTAGCAGCACAATCAGCTACACAAAACGGTCTTGAGTGCCAACAAATCTGCCCAATTAGCAGATTTTCTTTCCATACACCCACTCCTTTCAACACCTCGACTCGCCAAAACTCCGATCTCCATATTGGGCAGTTACCCATACCAAAGATGGTGAATAAATGAAGATAGTTCACTCATGCGTTTTACCATTAAAAAAAGGTAACTTCCAGTCTACATATACAACAATGTATAAGTGTCTGTGTCTGGTCTTGTCTTCTTCGACTTTCATTGAACCAGACAAAAACTGACTGGAGTGTCTCGTTTCCTTTTCCATCTCTGATAGCAGGTATCACTGAATATGTAATTTTCCTGAATAATGTAGGTTGTTCCTTTGCTCAGTCAGTGGATTGCATATTTTGTCGCAATGGTCGCCGAGGCTCCGGACTGGGAACCCTCACAGGAGGCTCCGGACGGCAGACCGTCGCTGGAGGCTCCGGACCGCAGACCGTCGCTGGAGGCTCCGGACCGCGAAATGTCGCCGGAAGCTCCGGACTTGGAACTGTTGCCGGAAGCTCTGGACTGGGAACTGTCGCCGGAAGCTCTGGACTGGGAACTGTCGCCGGAAGCTCTGGACTGGGAACTGTCGCCGGAAGCTTGGTGCGTGGGGCCGGCACTGGTGGTACCGGTCTCGTGACACGCACCTCAGGACGAGCTCGAGGAGCACAGGACATACTGGACTGTGGAGGCGCACTGGAGGACTGATCGGTGGGACCGGTACAGGTGGCACCGGGCTGGTGACACACACCTCAGGGCGAGTGCGGGGAGGAGGCACAGGACGTACTGGACTGTGGAGGCGCACTGGATGCCTGATGCACGGGGCCGGCACTGGTGGTACCGGGCTGGTGACACGCACCTCAGGGCGAGTGCAGGGAGGAGGCACAAGACGTACTGAACTGTGGAGGCGCACTGGAGGCCTGATGCGTGGGACCGGTACAGGTGGCACCGGGCTGGTGACACGCACCTCAGGGCGAGTGCGGGGAGGAGGCACAGGATGCACTGGGCTGTGAAGGCGCACTGGGGATACAGCGCATAGAGCCGGCGCAGGGTATCCTGGACCGAGGAGGCACACTAGAGACCAGGCGCGCTAAGCCGGCACAACTCGTCCTGGACAGATACCCACTTTAGCACGACAAGTGCGAGGAGCTGGCACAGAACGTGCACAGTGCGTATCACCGCAAAACATGGTGCCTGACCGGTCACACGCTCCCCGCGGTGAGTATGGGGAGTTGGCTCTGGTTCACTCCCCTCAGCTTTCGCTGCCCACTCCTCGCTCAATCTGTCCCAATATTCCTCCTCGGTCTCTGACTCACCCCTCAGCATCGCCGACCACTCCGTGTGCCCACTCCCAAAAAACATTTTTGGGCTGTCTTTGGGGCTTGCGTCGTGGCCGCGAACCCCGGTGTCGTCGCTGTTGTTCCCTCGCTGCCTCTGCCTGCTTCCATGGCAGGCTTCTGTCTCCTGCCATAATCTCTTCCCACGTCCAGGATGTCCTCCTCTCCTGGATTTCCTCATGGGCACGGTGCTTGGTCCGTTGTGGTGGAATCTTCTGTCACGATCGTTAGAATAACTGGACCAAAACTCACAGCAAAACCAAAACAATAAATCTCAAAACGAAATGTGATGCTAACCATAGTGCTAACAGGCAACTATCCATAGACAAGATCCCACAAAGCACAAATGGGAAATGGCTGCCTAAATATGATCCCCAATCAGAGACATTGACAAACAGCCTGGTATGGTTCTCAATCAGAGGCAGCTGTCGATCGTTGTCTCTGATTGAGAATCATACTTAGGTAGCCTGTTTTCCCCATTTTGGTTGTGGGTGATTATTTTCTGTGTCTGTGTTTTCCACATGGAACTGTTTCGTTTTCATTTTGTGTAGTGTTCAGTTTTAATTAAAAATATGACGAACACTTACCACGCTGCGTATTGGTCCGATCCTTCTTACTCCTCCTCAGAAGAGGAGGACAAAAACCGTTACAGAATCACCCAACCCAACTCACGCCCTGACCAAACTAACACAAAGACATAATAACGGAACTAAGGTCAAAACGTGACAACTCTGTTACTTGTGATTTCTATCCTTTGTTTAGCAAGCCTATTTCAGAATTTAATTTAGTTAACACTATCTCAAATGGTGGCTCACAATGTTTAGAATTTTTGGTTTAGGTTGATGGAGTTAAGGTTCACAGCTAGCTAGCTAACATCAGCAATTGTGCGAATCTCTCTTCACCCACCATCTTCACCAACAACCACTCCTTACCCTCCTCCATACCATTGCATGCCTGTTTTTATCAATGATGTATAGAAACCCTGGATTGCTGATACTATGTATTGGCTATTGAGAGGCTTTGAAGAACTCTGCAGTAGGAGCAGTTCTCCATAGGAATGAATGGAATTCAACAGTATTTCAATTAAATGTTAAGGACAAAATTACATGTATTTAGTTGTGTTTTTTTGTGGGGACAGTAACATTAGTAATCTCTAAATATTATACTTTTTTATTTGTATGTTGAGCTCACATAATCTAATTTAAAAAGTATGCATTAAGGTGTCTGTAATAGAACACGTGGCAAAAACAAATGCTTTTTAAAGTGCAATATGTAACTTTTTGGGCGACCCGACCAAATTCACATAGAAATATGAGTTATAGATCTATCATTCTACTTTAAAGCATGTCTAATAAGCGGTAGATATGTTCTATCAACCAATCAAATGTATTTATAAAGTCCTTTTTACATCAGCAGATGTCACAAAGTGTTATACAGAAACCCAGCCTAAAACCCCAAACAACAAGCAAGGCAGATGTAGAAGCCCGGTGGTTAGGAAAAACTCCCTGGAAAGGCCAGAACCTAGGAAGAAACCTAGAGAGGAACCAGGCTCTGAGGGGTGGCCAGTCCTGTTCTGGCTGTGCCGGGTGGAGATTATAAGAGTACATGGCCATAAGGCCAGATTGTTCTTCAAGATGTTCAAACGTAAATAGATGACCAGCAGGGACAAATAATAATCACAGTGGTTGTAGAGGGTGCAACAGGAGTAAATGTCAGTTGGCTTTTCATAGCCGAGCAATCAGAGGTAGAGACAGCAGATGGGGTAGAGAGCGAGTCGAAAACAGCAGGTCTGGGACAAAGTAGCTTGTCCGGTGAACAGGTCAGGGTTCCATAGCTGCAGGCAGAGCAGTTGAAACTAGAGCAGCAGCACAACCAGGTGGCAATGGGGGCAGCAAGAAGTCATCAGGCCAGATAGTTCCAGGGCTCATGTCCTCTGGGAGGGGAGAGAGGGAGAATTAGAGGGAGCATTCTTAAATTCACACAGGACACCAGATAAGACAGGAGAATTACACCAGATATAACAGACTGACCCTAGGCCCCCAGCGCATAGACTATTGCAGAATAGATACTGGAGGCTGAGTCAGGGGTGGGTCGGGGGACACTGTGTCCCCATCCAACCGTACCCTCGGATAGGGCCAACCAGGCAGGATATAACCCCACCCACTTAGCCAAAGCACAGCTCCCACACCCCTAGAGGGATATCAACACACCACCAACTTACTACTGTAGTGACTCCCATTAATGTGATGACTGTTAATTAAGTATTTTTAATTGTTACTCAATTAAATTAATCATGTAACAACTAACTCATTAGGAATTTAGGGCACCACGGGAAAGGTTTTTTAACAAGTTACTATCTCCCGACTTAAACTCCAAAGATATCTATACATCTCTTCCATCAATAACAGTCAATTATTAATTATTACCTCAGTCTCATTCTGAACGTCGCGTAAGCCTTGGATCTGCAAGAATCCAAGCCCTTCTGAATATTCAGTACTACACAAATTGATTTAATAATTTATTGACTAACTAAATAATAACACAATACACATACATGAAATAAAAGTACCTAGGGGACAGAGAAGATATGACGGCTTGTTACACATATGGAGAGGGAGGGGTAGGTAAAGAGAGGGAGAGACAAAGAGAGACAACACTTTAATATATTTGAAAGCTACGCTCACAGAAATATGAATACTTAGCACCCTAACCACCGCTCATTCGGATTAGATATGCAATATATATTTACGCATAGCTGCTCCTGATCGCCGTCTATCTGTTGAAACCAATCGATCCATCTATGGGTAGTGGCTCGATGTAAGGCTCTGGTTGTCCACCAAAGGTCACAATGTCCTTCTTTGTTGAGCTTCTCTGGTAGTGGAGTGTTTGTTAGAACACATACTTCAGTTGTATCAATGGTTGTTTCTGGGGATTCTTCCTTCCCACCTTGTGTCTTTAGTCAAAGTTCTAGGACCACTTTTACATGCACAGCTGCAGACTGTGAATGTTTCTGGTCTCCTAGGTGATCTTCACTTGTGTTGAGGTTGAGAGCTTTAGAGTTTCTAACCATTTCAACGTGTACACCACCGTCTCACGTCTTTTGGTATCAATGGTTGATTATTCAGGGTTCAGCTCCCGACCACTTACACGCCAGTAGTAACCCAGCAATGTACAGGTCTCACCATTTTCCGTGGTGTAGCCACCGCTCCACGCTGTCTGGTCTTGTAGTTTTAACCATTTGGAACGTTTAGCTCGCGCTGTACATTGGCCGGTCTGTAGAGTTTAAATCATTTCGTAACGTTCAGCTCATGCTGTCGGTCAGGCTGGTCTGGATCTTAAATCTTAGTGAGTCCTTTAAAGCTCCGTCATGTTCCGTCATGCTGACACGAACTCTGAGCTCACTTGGGCGTGGCTACTGACTGCATAGTTTGTGAAAAACAATTCTCATTAGAAAACTAAAATCACATTTCTATCTTATCAAAAATACTCTGATACTTAATAATTTATTTTATACAACATTTAGATGTAATCTTGACATATAGAATGTGCTTCCTTCCTAACTTACAGTTACTTTGTTATACCATCCTTAATGACATCAAAATAATAAACAATGTGACAGGATTATTCTTTAGATCCCCCCCGGACCATTCTTAACATTCCTATCTTATAAATATTGTTCCAAAGTTCATTCTCTTGGAGAAAAAGGATTTTGGCAGCAAATGTCTCTGGAACAAAGAGGTTTCCGTCTTCTCATACTAGAGAGCCAGAGGGTGGTTTCTGCAAACTATTTATGACCAGCTGTTATGTCATAAAACCAGCCCAACTCACTGCTCTCCTCTCCTGTCAGCCATTGCCAGTTGATCTGGCACCTTTGAACCTCACCAAGGAGAGAGTCATGACACTACCCCGAGACTGAGTATAGCCCACCAAGATCTCATCCACCTCACGAGCCCTAAGGGAGCGTAAAACCGGACAGGAAGATCACGACTGTGACTCAACCCACTCAAGTGACGCATCCCTTCTAGGGACGGCATGGAAGAGCACTAGTAAGCCAGTGACCCAGCCCCCGTAATACGGTCAGAGGCAGAGAATCCCAGTGGAGAGAGGGGAGCCAGCCAGTAGAGACAGCAATGGCGGTTAGATGCTCCAGTGCCTTGCCGTTCACCTTCACACCCCTGGGCCAGACTACACTCAATCATAGGACCTACTGAAGAGATGAGTCTTCAGTAAAGACTTAAAGGTTGAGAGCGTCTGCGTCTCTCACATGGATAAACAGACCGTTCCATAAAAATTTAGCTCTATAGGAGAAAGCCCTGCCTCCAGCTTTTTGCTTAGAAATTCTAGGGACAATAAGGAGGCCTGAGTCTTGTGACAGTAGCATACTTGTAGGTGTGTACAGCAGGACTAAATTGGAGAGATAGGTAGGAGCTAGCCCATGTAATGCTTTATATGTCAGCAGTAAAACCTCAAAATCAGTCCTAGCCTTAACGGGAAGCCAGTGTAGAGAAGCAGCACTGGAGTAATATGATCAAATTTATTGGTTCTAGTCAAGATTCTAGCAGCCGTGTTTAGCACTAACTGAAATGTATTTAGAGCTTAATCTGGGTAGCCGGAGAGTAGAGCATTGCAGTAGTCTAATCTAGAAGTGACAAAAGCATGAATTAGCTTTTCTGCATCATTTTGTGGATGAAAAGTTTGATTTTTGCAAGGTTACAAAGACGGAAAAAGTCTGTCCTTGAAATATTCTTGATATGTTCATCAAAAGAGAGATCAGGGTCCAGAGTAATGCTGAGGGCCTTCACAGTGTTATTTGAGATGACTGTACAACCATCAAGATTAATTGTCATCCAACAGCAGGTATAGTGTAGAGTGTAGAGGTATAGTGTAGAGAGTCATTGTACCATCTTATTTAATCACAAACTGAAATTAGGCGAACTATTATAGTTTTAGCAACCAGGAAATGGCGGAGCGATTTCGTCATAGTGCAACTTTAATAAATACATTTCTATATTTTTTACAATGGTGGGGGAGTGCCAAAATGGATGCACGGCAGCTTCAACACAGCGCACCGAATTAGTAATCTAGTGGATGAAGCAAGGTTTTAACTGGATAACTTGTAACCACTGGGGTATAATAAGGAGATTTCGTCCAAGATGTCTAACCGGTGTACTCCGTCCTCAATACAGAATGGGCGGTGCCATAGCATTTTGATTGATGCGTATTATCATCAAATGGAAGAGGACAAAGATTTAGGCAGCTAACTAGGATGTTTGCTAGCTAGCTAGGAACTTGGAGGGTGAAGGAAGCGAGACAGTGGATGGTGGACAGTGGACACTCCTTTGCACACTCTTGGCATTCTCACAACCAGCTTCACGAGGAATGCTTTTCCAACAGTCTTGAAGGAGTTCCCACATATGCTGAACACTTGTTGGCTGCTTTTCCCATCACTTTGCAGTCCAACTCATCCAAATTCTACTGCAACCCTCATCCTCCACCCGTTCTGCCATGCACCTTCTGTTAAAGGGCCCCAAAGCACACACATCCCTGGGTCTCTCGTCTTTTCAGTTCGCCGCAGCTAGCGACTGGAACGAGCTGCAACAAACACTCAAACTGGACAGTTTTATCTCCATCTCTTCATTCAAAGACTCAATCATGGACACCCTTACTGACAGTTGTGGTTGCTTTGCATGATGCATTGTTGTCTCTGCCTTCTTGCCTTTTGTGCTGTTTGTGCCCAATAATGTTTGTAGCATGTTGTGTTGCTACCATGTTGTTGTCTTCGATCTCTCTTCATGTAGTGCTGTGTTGCCTCTTGTCATGATGTGTTTTGTCCTATATTTATATTTTATTTATTTTTAATCCCAGCCACTGTCCCCACAGGAGGCCTTTTGGTAGGACATCATTGTAAATAAGAATTTGTTCTTAACTGACTTGCCTAGTTAAATAAAAGTTAAATAAAAATAACAAAATGGGTTGAGGTAGGGTGATTATGGAGGCCAGGTCACCTTACACAGCCTGGAGGTGTGTTTTGGGTAATTGTTCTGTTGAAAAACAAACCAGATGGGATGGCGTATCACTGCAGAATGCTGTGGCAGCCATGCTGGTGCCTTGAATTCGAAATAAATCACAGACAGTGTCACCAGCAAAGCACACCCACACCATAACACCTTCTCCTTCACGCTTCAAGGTGGAACTACAGTTGCGTAGATCATCCATTCACCCACACCGCATCTCACAAAGACACAAGGGTTGGATCCAAAAATCTCCAATTTGGACTGTAGACCACAGGAAAGATTTCCACCGATTTAATGTCCATTGCTTGTGCTTCTTGACCCAATCAATTCTCTTCTTCTTATTGGTGTCCTTCAGTCGTGTTTTTTTGCAGCAATTTGACCATGAAGGCCTGATTCACAGTCTCCTCTGAACAGTTGATGTAGAGATGTGTCTGTTTCTTGAACTCTGAAGCATTTATTTGGGCTGCAATTTCTGAGGCTGGTAACTCTATTGAACTTGTTCTCTGCAGCAGAGGTAACTCTGGGTCTTCCTTTCCTGTGGCGGTCCTCAGGAGAGACAGTTTCATCATAGCACTTGATGGTTTTTACGACTGCAAATGTTCTTGAAATTTCCCGTATTGACGAAACTTAATGTCTTAAAGTAATGATGGACTGTAATTTCTCTTTGCTTATTTGAGCTGTTGCCATAATATGGACTTGGTATTTTACCAAATAGGGCTATCTTCTGTATACCCCCCTACCTTGTCACAACACAACTGATTGGCTCAAATGCATTAAGAAGGAAAGAAATTCCACAACATTTAACAAGGCACACCTGTTGATTGACATGCATTCCAGGTGACTACCTCATGAAGCTGGTTGAGAGAATGTCAAGCGTGTGAAAAGCTGTCATCAAGGCAAAGGGTGGCTACTTTGAAGAATCGCAAATACAAAATAATTGTTTATTTGTTTAACACTTTTTTGGTTGCTACATGATTCAATATGTGTTATTTTATAGTTTTGATGTCTTCACTATTATGCTACAATGTAGAAATAGTACAAATACAGAAAAACCCTTGAATGAGTAGGTGTTCTAATACTTTTGATGAAATGGACATCCTTATTGAACGAATTGCAATTCATAACATATTGTGTAAACTGCCACTTGTGTCAAGAACAGAGAGAATATATACTTTATTGTCCATTGGTTAGAATGGAAATTGTGTCTTCTGATTTTCCCAACACCCTGCAGTGCAGCACCCATGGGCAATGGCAGGAGATGGTACATAGGAGGCTCCCAGCTACCAGTTTAAATGCATAGGTTGATACGTTGATTATTTGAATCAGCTGTGTAGTGTTAGGAAAAAATAAGGCTTGATTGAGAAACAGGATTAGGAAACAGAGGTTGGAGAGGCAGACCAGCAGCTGGAGCAACGTAAAAATGGGAACTGAACTTAACTGGCAGCTGGAACACTGCTGGTCATTGATCCCATGGACCATCTCCAGCCATTGAGCAAGGCACCAAACCCCCCACAATTGCTCTCAATCCAGGGGCTAGGCACTGCTGCTGATCCTGTGTCAACTTGTGTGTATTTGTTGGTGTTGGGAAAGGGAGAAGACACATTTTCAATTCTAACCAATGGATTATAATGTTGTATTAAATTCCTATTTGGAGTCACCCACGTCTTTATGTAGCCAGGTGGTAAAAGGGACGTTTCTTTTTTTGCTGAGTTTATATGGACGGGCAATGTCAGAGCGGCATAAACTGAGACACAGTATATAGTATAGAACACAGTAAACTCAGCAAAAAAAGAAACGTCCCTTTTTAGGACCCTGTTTTTCAAAGATAATTCGAAAAAATCCAAATAACTTCAAAGATCTTCATTGTAAAGGGTTTAAACACGTTTCCCATGAACCATAAACAATTACTGAACATGCACCTGTGGAACGGTCATTAAGACACTAACAGCTTACAGACAGTAGGCAATTAAGGTCACAGTTATGAAAACTTAGGACACTAAAGAGGCCTTTCAACTGACTCTGAAAAACACCAAAAGAAAGATGCCCAGGGTCCCTGCTCATCTGCGTGAACGTGCCTTAGGCATGCTGCAAGGAGGCATGAGGACTACAGATGTGACCAGGGCAATAAATTGCAATGTCCGTACTGTGAGAAGCCGAAGACAGCGCTACAGGGAGACAGGACGAACAGCTGATCGTCCTCGCCGTGGCAGACCACGTGTAATACTTGCACAGGATCGGTACATCCGGACATCACACCTGCGGGACAGGTACAGGATGACAACTGCCCGAGTTACAAAAGGAACGCACAACCCCTCCATCAGTTCTCAGACTGTACGCAATAGGCTGAGAGAGGCTGGACTGAGTGCTTGTAGGCCTGGTGTAAGGCAGGTCCTCACCAGACATCACCGGCAACAACGTCGCCTATGGGCACAAACCCACCGTTGCTGGACCAGACAGGTCTGGCAAAAAGTGCTCTTCACTGATGAGTCGCGGTTTTGTCTCACCAGGGTTGATGGTCGGATTCACATTTATCATCGATGGAATGAGCGTTACACCGAGTTCTGTACTCTGGAGCGGGATCGATTTGGAGGTGGAGGGTCCGTCATGGTCTGGGGCGGTGTGTCACAGTATCATCGGATGGATCCTGTTGTCATTGCAGGCAATCTCAACACTGTGCGTTACATGAAGACATCTTCCTCCTCCCTCATGTGGTACCCTTCCTGCAGGCTCATCCTGACATGACCCTCCAGCATGACAATGCCACCAACCATTCTGCTCGTTCTGTGTGTAATTTCCTGCAAGACAGGAATGTCAGTGTTCTGCCATGGCTAGCAAAGAGCCCGGATCTCAATCCTATTGAACACGTCTGGGACCTGTTGGATCGGAGGGTGGGGGCTAGGGCCAATCCCCCCAAAAATGTCCGGAAACTTGCAGGTGCCTTGGTGGAAGAGTGGGATAACATCTCACAGCAAGAACTGGCAAATCTGGTACAGTCCATGAGGAGGAGATGCACTGCAGTACTTAATGCAGCTGGTGTCCATACCAGATACTGACTGTTACTTTTGATTTTTATCCCTCCCTTTGTTCAGAGACACATTATTCAATTTCTGTTAATCACATGTCTGTGGAACTTGTTCAGTTCATGTCTCAGTTGTTGAATATTTACACATGTTAAGTTTGCTGAAAATAACCGCAGTTGACAGTGAGAGGACATTTATGTTTTTGCTGAGTTTATATACATACAAGTGACATTATTTAAAGTGACTAGTGTTCCATTTAACTCTGTGTATGTAGGCTTCAGCCTTTCTGTGCTAGTGATGGCTATTTAACAGTCTGATGGCCTTGAGATAGAAGCTTTTTCACCTGGACAAAAGGAACACCTATGTGAGAATGCTATTCATTGACTACAGCTCAGCGTTCAATACCATAGTGCCCACAAAGCTAATCACTAAGCTAAGGACCCTGGGACTAAATACCCCCTCTGCAACTGGATCCTGGACGTCCTGATGGGCCGCCCCCTGCTGGTAACGGTAGACAACAACACATCTTCCACACTGATCCTCAACATGTGGGCCCCTCAGGGGTGCCTGCTTAGTCCCCTCAGATCCTCAAAAAGTAGGCTGTTCTATCTGCTACCGCACGGCAAGAGGTAGCAGAGCGCCAAGTCTAGGTCCAAAAGGCTCCTTTTAACAGCTTCTACCCCCAAGCCATAAGACTGATGAACAATTAATCAAATGGCCACCTGGACTATGTGCATTGACCCCCACCCCTTGTTTTAACACTGCTGCTACTCGCTGTTTATTATCTTTGCATAGTCACTTTACCCCTATATGTACAAATTACCTTGACTAAAGTGTACTCCCGCACACTGACTCTGTACCGGTACCCCCTGTACATAGCCTCATTATTATTTTTTAAATTATTTTTTTAATGTGTTACTTTATTATTCTCTTCTTTTATTTATTTAGTAAATATTTTCTGAACTATATTCTTAACTGCATTTTTGGTTAAGGGCTTGTAAGTAAGCATTTCACGCTAAAGCTACACCTATTGTATTCGGCGCATGTGACAATTACAATTTGATTGGGGGAGAGCGAGATGAATAAACTTATTAGGCCAACCTGTAATGATTGATAGACTGGAAAATTGTTCTTCAGAGGATTGGTGGAATGACCCACTATTTTCTTACTGTATCCATAAATGGAAAAAACATGGGTCACGCAAAACATGACAAGCTTTCCGTTTTGGTCAACATGCAGTTTATGACCAATATACTTTGTGTTGTATGGTACAGCATTAAGATTCCGTGCACCCTAATAAAACATTTTTTTTTTTTAAATCCTTTATCAAATACACTGGAAACCTGCTATGTTTTGGCATAGCCTTTTATCTATAATCAGAGGGATTCTTCACTTTCAGCTAGATCATTAACGTGCAGTTAATTATAATTATAGAAATATTCCATAAGCTTTTCTGACTTTTTCCACCATAAAAACAAACTGGTTGGTAAAGCGGCTCTGTTTCATTGTGCTACAGGTTTCTTGGCAAAGGAGTAGGGTAGAACCCTTAGAAGATAGAATCATTCTATGTTTAACCCTTCAAAGAGGGTTCTAGGTATCAGACTGTTAAACAGCCATCACTCTTTTATAATGGAAAAATTGATGTAATTAAATGTATCACTAGCCACTTTAAACAATGCCACTTTATATAATGTTTACATAGCCTACATTACTCATCTCATATGTATATACTGTACTTGATACCATCTACTGCATCTTGCCATCTTGATGTAATTAAATGTGTCACTAGGCACTTTAAACAATGCCACTTTATATAATGTTTTCATACCCTACATTACTCATCTCATATGTATATACTGTACTCGAAACCATCTACTGCATCTTGCCTATGCCGTTCTGTACCATCACTCATTCATATATTTGTATGTACATATTCGTATTCATTCCTTTACACTTGTGTGTATAAGGTAGTTGTGAAATTGTTCGGTTAGATTACTTGTTAGATATTACTGCATGGTCGGAACTAGAAGCACAAGCATTTCGCTACACCCGCATTAACAATTGATAACCATGTATATGTGACAAATAAAATTTGATTTGGGTTCTAGGTAGAACCTTTAACAGAGGGTTCTACATAGAACTCTTCATATACCTAGAACCATAAAGGGTTCTCCTACAGGGACAAGCCGAATAACCCTACATGGTTTTAGTTGGAACCCTTTTCTCTATTCGTGTATGTTTTGAGACTACATTGCTGGGTTTACCTGGCATCGTGCCTGATGATAGGGTTGACGCATAGATCTCAGCAGCCTTCCCACTCGACCGGCCGATGCAGCGACCCTTTCGAAGACAGATAGCCAGTCATGAACTTCCGTCCATATGTCGGTCCCGTCTGTTGATGAAAGAGATTAGCAAAGACTTAAGTAGAAGACGAGTAACTAAACGTCTGGTGAAAGTCATTGATGTTGTCTGGCAGCCTGGGATTGGTGCCAACAACAAAGCAACTTCCCCTAATGTATCCTGGAGAGAAAGAGAGAAACCATGTGGCAGTGGAGGGATCATTCAAATGATGTGAAAGGGATGCAGTATTCTAACAATCAGGTAACAAGTAAAATGCCTGATGTGGACACCAATTCAGAAGCAAACTATGTTAGGAGTCATCAGTAGGTAATACCACACAACATGAAAGAGACACCTTGAAAGCATCATGCACAACAGGAAGTGTAAAGAAGGTACTTTCCTGAAAAGATTGAGAAGAGAGGAGTGAGAAGAGAGTCTCAGCTGCAGTCCAAGCATTCTGATACAGTAGGTTCAGTTCAGTTGCCCCTTAAACAGGCCTGCAGATGCCTTCAACCACCCTAAATACAGTTGAAGTCGGAAGTTTACATACACCTTAGCCAAATACATTTAAACTCAGTTTTTCACAATTCCTGACATTTAATCCAAGTAAATATTCCCTGTTTTAGGTCAGTTAGGATCACCACTTTATTTTATGAATGTGAAATGTCAGAATAATAGTAGATCGAATGATTTATTTCAGCTTTTATTTCTTTCATCACATTCCCAGTGGGTCAGAAGTTAGCATACATTCAATTAGTATTTACTAGCATTGCCTTTAAATTGTTTAAGTTGGGTCAAGCATTTCAGGTAGCCTTCCGCAAGCTTCCCACAATAAGTTGGGTGAATTTTGCCACAACTTTGGAAGTATGCTTGGGGTCATTGTCCATTTGGAAGACCCATTTTCGAACAAGCTTTAACTTCCTAACTGATGTCTTGAGATGTTGCTTCAATAAATAATTATAATTTTCCTACCTCATAATGCCATCTATTTTGTGAAGTGCACCAGTCCCTCCTGCAGCAAAGCACCACCACAACATGATGCTGCCACCCCCGTGCTTCACGGTTAGAATGGTGTTCTTCGGCTTGCAAGCGTTCACCTTTTCCCTCCAAACATAACAATGTTCATTATGGCCAAACAGTTCTATTTTTGTTTCATCAGACCAGAGGACATTTCTCCAAAAAGTACGATCTTTGTCCCCATGTGCAGTTGCAAACCGTAGTCTGGCTTTTTTATGGCGGTTTTGGAGCAGTGGTTTCTTCCTTGCTGAGCAGCCTTTCAGGTTATGACGATATAGTACTCGATTTACTGTGGATATAGACACTTTTGTACTTTTTTCCTCCAGCATCTTCACAAGGTCCCTTGCTGTTGTTCTGGGATTGATGTGCACTTTTCGCACTGAAGTACGTTCATCTCTAGGAGACAGAAGGCGTCTCCTTCCTGAGCGGTATGATGGCTGCGTGATCCCATGGTGTTTATACTTGCGTACTATTGTTTGTACAGATGAACATTCAGGCGTTTGGAAATTGCTCCCAAGGATGAACCCGACTTGTGGAGGTCTACCAATTTTTTTCTGAGGTCTTGGCTGATTTCTTTTGATTTTTCCATGATGTCAAGCAAAGAGGCACTGAGTTTGAAGGTAGGCCTTGAAATATATCCACAGGTACACCTCCAGTTGACTCAAATGAGGTCAATTAGCCTTTCAGAAGCTTATAAAGCCATGACATCATTTTCTGGAATTTTCCAAGCTGTTTAAAGGCACAGTCAACTTAGTGTATGTAAAATTATGACCCCCAATTGTTGGAAAAATTACTTGTGTCATGCACAAAGTAGATGTTCTAACCAACTTGCCAAAACTATAGTTTGGTAACAAGAAAGGTGTGGAGTGGTTGAAAAACGAGTTTTAATGACTCCAACCTCAGTGTATGTAAACTGCCGACTTCAACTGTACATCTGAGTGAGTGAACTGTGAGGATGAGAGATAAATGTTGGCCATTCCATTTAAAAATAGTGTAATACTGTTCAAGAGTCAGATTGTCTCAGCACGGTAGTGTACAGCAGGGTTACAGAGATATGCCAACTTACAGTCATGGGTAGAGGCGTTTTACTTCTCATCAAGGTGTTGTAGGGGGAAGTACTGTAGGACCGTGAGAACTTCTGGACTGTGTGAATGGTACTTTGAATGAGAGAGTGTAGGGGGAATCAGTAGTCAAGTCATATCAGACTGCCTCTGTATCAATGATCATCAGCCCCCCTGAAAGGTGTTTAGTATAAATTCTGATAATTGTCATAGTATTTAATTTAGTATCCACAAACATTTTTACATTTAGCAGACACTCTTATCCAGAACAACTTACACTAGTGAGTGCATACATATGTGCTAGGAATTTAACCTACACCTCTGGCTTTGCAAGGCCATGCTCTACCAACTGAGCCACATAGAAAATGGATATGTGTGCAGCCCTAAGCATCTGCCTTACAATAAGCAGTAAAATTAGGTTTGTGAAATATACCCACATTAATAGAAGGCTGATACCCACACACACACACACACACACACAAAATTGAATGTGTTAGAAATTGCTATGCAAAGGGACAGTTAGCTATTTTATTTTATTTAACTAGGCATGACCGTTAAGAACAAATTCTTATTTACAATGATGGCCTACCCCGGACACTGGGCCAATTGTGCCCCGGCCTATGGGACTCCCAATCACGGCCGGTTGTGAAGCAGCTTGGATAGTTAACCATTTATAGTAACTGCAGTTCATTATTACTCAGTTAATAAGCATCAGCATCAGCCAGGCAGAAGATCTAGCTAAGCTAGCTACAGAAAGTAATGGAGAAATTAAAAAATGTATGCAGCAGGTACCTCTGGCCGGGCAGCTTCATCTTGTAGCAGGTTGAGGGACACACTTACTTCCCTAGCTACAACTAGCTAGCATGTGTATAGCCAGTAGCCAGTTATGTCTAGCTACCCTGCCTGCTAGCTAGTCAGTTAGCCAGCAGTAATGTTAGACAGCTAACCAGGCAGTGCAAGGCAACTTTATTCAGTTGTTGTTGAGTTTGTTCTATTGGCATGCTAACATCATGATAAGTTAAGCATCTTAGCTAACATTACTATTTTTATATTCCAGTCACACAAATGTCTAAACCTTTCTCTGTGCTGCAGACACTGCAGCTCAACCCAGACTGGAAACAAACATCCTGCTATGCACAGTGAACATTATATTAGGGGGTATGAAGAAAAGGAAACTGGGATAGAAATGTTATCATTTATTTTCTATTACTCGATGCCATTAATGAGAAAAACTAGTTGACATCTGATTTTCGTTCATAAAATGATGAATCCAAACCCTATAAAATGAGTCATTTTCAGGTTTTTCCACAATTTGATTTGCATGAAAATCAAACTGCCAAAGCATATACGGACCTGTGACTTATCCTGTTAGAGTTTTTGTGCTGAACCCACTGCCTTGTTTCTGGTGCCATGTGTATAGTCATGTAACAGGAGGGAGATTCCAATATGTGGGAAGAGTGCAGGAGGGCAAGGGACAGAGGATTGTGTAGTTTTGGTGGAAAAACATAGGGATTCCCATGTTGCCTGGGTTCGGAAGTTTCCAGTGCGAGAGAGGCATGTTGAGGTGGCCAGAGTAATGCAGGAGATGTCATATGCTGAGGCAGTGAAGATAGTAGAAGGAGGATGGGTCAAGGGTGAGGGATCCTGAGAGGATCCCTGTCAGTAGTAGATCTGTGCCAGCACAGAGGGATAGGCCAAGGAGTGATATATGCTTCAGTAAGGTTGGCTTCTTAGCTATGGTTATCACCTGTACTGCAGAAATGGAACATACAGTGTCTTGCGAAAGTATTCGGCCCCCTTGAACTTTGCGACCTTTTGCCACATTTCAGGCTTCAAACAAAGATATAAAACTGTATTTTTTTGTGAAGAATCAACAACAAGTGGGACACAATCATGAAGTGGAATGACATTTATTGGATATTTCAAACTTTTTTAACAAATCAAAAACTGAAAACTTGGGCGTGCAAAATTATTCAGCCCCCTTAAGTTAATACTTTGTAGCGCCACCTTTTGCTGCGATTACAGCTGTAAGTCGCTTGGGGTATGTCTCTATCAGTTTTGCACATCGAGAGACTGATATTTTTTCCCATTCCTCCTTGCAAAACAGCTCGAGCTCAGTGAGGTTGGATGGAGAGCATTTGTGAACAGCAGTTTTCAGTTCTTTCCACAGATTCTCCATTGGATTCAGGTCTGGACTTTGACTTGGCCATTCTAACACCTGGATATGTTTATTTTTGAACCATTCTATTGTAGATTTTGCTTTATGTTTTGGATCATTGTCTTGTTGGAAGACAAATCTCCATCCCAGTCTCAGGTCTTTTGCAGACTCCATCAGGTTTTCTTCCAGAATGGTCCTGTATTTGGCTCCATCCATCTTCCCATCAATTTTAACCATCTTCCCTGTCCCTGCTGAAGAAAAGCAGGCCCAAACCATGATGCTGCCACCACCATGTTTGACAGTGGGGATGAGCTGTGTTGCTTTTACGCCAAACATAACATTTTGCATTGTTGCCAAAAAGTTCAATTTTGGTTTCATCTGACCAGAGCACCTTCTTCCACATGTTTGGTGTGTCTCCCAGGTGGCTTGTGGCAAACTTTAAACGACACTTTTTATGGATATCTTTAAGAAATGGCTTTCTTCTTGCCACTCTTCCATAAAGGCCAGATTTGTGCAATATACGACTGATTGTTGTCCTATGCACAGAGTCTCCCACCTCAGCTGTAGATCTCTGCAGTTCATCCAGAGTGATCATAGGCCTCTTGGCTGCATCTCTGATCAGTTTTCTCCTTGTATGAGCTGAAAGTTTAGAGGGACGGCCAGGTCTTGGTAGATTTGCAGTGGTCTGATACTCCTTCCATTTCAATATTATCGCTTGCACAGTGCTCCTTGGGATGTTTAAAGCTTGGGAAATCTTTTTGTATCCAAATCCGGCTTTAAACTTCTTCACAACAATATCTCGGACCTGCCTGGTGTGTTCCTTGTTCTTCATGATGCTCTCTGCGCTTTTAACGGACCTCTGAGACTATCACAGTGCAGGTGCATTTATACTGAGACTTGATTACACACAGGTGGATTGTATTTATCATCATTAGTCATTTAGGTCAACATTGGATCATTCAGAGATCCTCACTGAACTTCTGGAGAGAGTTTGCTGCACTGAAAGTAAAGGGGCTGAATAATTTTGCACGCCCAATTTTTCAGTTTTTGATTTGTTAAAAAAGTTTGAAATATCCAATAAATGTCATTCCACTTCATGATTGTGTCCCACTTGTTGTTGATTCTTCACAAAAAAATACAGTTTTATATCTTTATGTTTGAAGCCTGAAATGTGGCAAAAGGTCGCAAAGTTCAAGGGGGCCGAATACTTTTGCAAGGCACTGTAAATCACAGAAAATCAATTTGTTGTGGCAGTTGCAGAGAAGTACTTGGGTGTACACGATTTGAATTCAGAAGCGTAACATGGTGTGTTGAGTGTCCTGTGTTCCCAGGCCGTTGGCATGGTGTAGGAGCAGGTAGAATCAAAGAAGTGGAGTGGGTTTTAGGGTAGGGTAGGGTAAGTCAAAAGGTTTTTTTTTTTAATGTACTTTCTAAAAATAAAAAGTGTAATGGTTTACACTCCAGTCCAGTTGGTGGGTGTAAAGCACCTTGCGATTGCCATCTGCTATTTAAAAACCAAAGAAGAAAAATAAGAAACTGTGCACCCTAGTCTTTGTTGAGCACATGACTCCATGTTTACAGATATTTTCACAAAGATTTTTATAACTAACCCAAGATAGACCAGAGTCTGTCGTTTCCAATGGTAGCACATGAATCATAATGAGCAGAACAAGCAAGGAGGTGGGCAGGGCTAATGACGAACTAGTGAGATCCTATTTACGCGTTGGGGATGCCGTACGTAAGGGGATGCCTACTCAGTGAAATTCGCAATAACTTAAACGCAACAACAACAACAAAAACTTCCGCAAAGGGTAAGTCTAAAAAATGCAGTCCACTCTTACATATTTTATTTTTGAAAACATAAAACTATACGAGATGAAACGTTTCATCGATGAGAACATTTGCAAAATTTCGGCCAAAACCCATCTCGCTCCATCTTCTCCCACTGCTGGCCACTTGGCTTCCTCTCCTCAACATATTTTTTTAGTGAGTTTAATCGCCAACCGGATAGTTCACATTTATACATCCGGTGAAATATCTGGAACATCTTTCTTGCTGCGATTGCCATCTGTGTTTTCATTGCATCACGTGGCAAGATGGCTGCCATTTCAGATGAACATTTTTCTTCCTTGCAAATTCTTTTAAAGGTAAGCTATCTACTGTTTGTCGGCTTTGCTGTATTTATTAGTGTGATAATCTTTGTGTGCTATCGGTTTGTTATATCATTCGATGTATCGGTCGCTTTTGTTAACTTCGTAACGTTAGCTAGTTACGTTAACTAGTTTGATTATTATGGCTCTGCTAAGTCTACAATACTATAGCGGTGGGTAAAATCACTCGGGAAGAGTGGCGTGTATGCATGGGTGCCAAGGGAAGACAGTCTTTCCTCAAACTGGACCAAGAAAAAAACGTTTTTTTTTTTTACTTCTTGTCCCTCTATTCCCCAAAAGCTGAATGCATATCACCGGGAAACATCCGAGCGAGACGGTGCCCCTTTGAAATATTATTGGTAGCTGGACAGGTAGGATGACTGACAGTGAGGGTGAACAGGAGGTCAGGTGACAGAGGAATGGATGAGACTGAGGCAGGAATTCCTTTAACCACAAAGTGGTATATTTACTGGGCAGTTTGTGCTGCATAACAAAGGAAACAAAATAACATGTATCCAATCATAAATCATTCTCATTAACATAATTTGGTAATTCAGTTCAATAAGAAGTCAATAGGAATCATTGAGTCATTTAGGCTCGGAAATATTCATCATAATCATGAGAAGAATAATACAATCAGTTATCGGTTATTCAGTCTAATCCCCATCAGTTTCATATCAGAATTAATCAGAATTAATCAGTTCAGCAAACAATGACATTTCATATTTCATCCTTTCAGGTTCGTCTTCATATGTACATGTAATGTCATTACATATTAACCATATCGATGGCATAATTGGCCTGTGACGATCTGTAGGGCCGTGATCATTGTCCATTTATATTACACAATAGGTTTGAAGCATGCACTCCAAGGTAATAACTATAAACAATAACTGATGGCCTGCTCTCCCGATCGCAACAGATTGTTACCTTTCATCTGAACTGATTCGGTGGATTTACGTTGATTCATGGACCCACAGAACGTCTGGATTAGAAGGAGTTAAGGCTCGTATGAATGTCCTGCTTAATGTTTGTCATTATCGTAAATCAACTGCATTGTACTTGCTGTAAGGGCTGTAAACGTAACAAAATGTGGAAAAAGTCCGTCTTTGTTTGCGTGTCCAAATTGGAGAAAAAAGACCCACCCTACTTGTAGAGAAATGCCAAACCGCTCGTTCATCTATGACTCTGTCATACAGTAGGCTACATGCTTTTAGTTTTTTTGTCCTAACTAAAATGCTTGTTCACTAGCCTTACTTTCATGGGCAACAAGGAGCCAGCTAGTTAATATTAGCATATAACTAGCTACATATTGAACTTTCATCTTCTCAGGCATTATGTATGAATTTATGGTTGGATCAGAATTGCCATTATAATCATTGGCCAGTATGGAGAATTAAGTAAAACCACAAGTCAAAATCCCGATCTCCATCCATTGCCAATTTTAGTTACAGCGCATTCAGAAAGTATTGAGACCTAACTTTTTCCACATTGTTATATTACAGCCTCAGTCTGTCTGAACAAATAATTTACAGAAGTATTCCAAACTTTGTTGAAGCACCTTCGGCAGCAATTATAGCCAAGTCTTTCTGGGTATGATGGTACAAACTTGTCACACTTGTATTTGGGGAGTTTCTTCCATCCTTCTCTGCAGATCCTCTCAATCTCTATCAGATTGGATAGGGAGCGTCGCTGCACATCTATTTTCAGGTCTCTCCCGAGATGCTCGATCGGGTTCAAGTCCGGGCTCTTCCTGGGCCATTCATAGACTTGTCCCGAAGCCAATCCTGTGTTGTCTTGGCTGTGTACTTAGGGTCATTGTCCTGTTGGAAGGTAAACAATCACCCCAGTTGGAGTTCCTGGGCGCTCTGGAGTAGGTTTTTGTCAAGGATCTCTGTACTTTGCTCCATTCCTTTTTCCCTCGATCCTGACTAGTCTCTCAGTCTCTGTGGCTGAAAAACATCCCCACAGCATGATGCTGCCACCACATGCTTCACCATAGGGATGGTGCCAAGTTTCCTCCAGGCGTGACGCTTGGCATTCAGGCCAAAAATGGTTCAATCTTGGTTTCCTCAGACCAGAGAACCTGGTTTCTCATGGTCTAAGAGTCCTTTAGCTGCCTTTTGGCAAACTCCAGGCAGGCGGTCATGTTCCCTTTACTGAGAAGTGGTTTCAGTTAGAGGTCAACCGATTATGATTTTTCAACGCCGATGCCGATTATTGGAGGACCAAAAAAGCCGATACCGATTAATCGGACGATTTAAAAAAAAATAAAAAAAAAAAAAAACTTTTTTATTTGTCATAATGACAATTACAACAATACTGAATGAACACTTATTTTAACTTAATATAATACATCAATAAAATCAATTTAGCATCAAATAAATATTGGAACATGTTCAATTTGGTTTAATTAATGCAAAAACAAAGTGTTGGAGAAGAAAGTAAAAGTGCAATATGTGCTATGTAAGAAAGCTAACGTTTCAGTTCCTTGCTCAGAACATATGAAAGCTGGTGGTTCCTTTTAACGAGTCTTCAATATTCCCAGGTAAGAAGTTTTAGGTTGTAGTTATTATAGGACTATTACCCTCTATACCATTTGTATTTCATTAACCTTTACTATTGGATGTTCTTATAGGCACTTTAGTATTGCCAGTGTAACAGTATAGCTTCCGTCCCTCTCCTCCCTGGGCTCAAACCAGCAACACAACGACAGCCACCATCGAAACAGCGTTACCCATGCAGAGCAAGGGAAACAACCACCCCAAGGCTCAAAGCGAGTGACGTTTGAAATGCTATTAGCGCGCGCTAACTAGCTAGCCATTTCACTTCGGTTACACCAGCCTCATCTCGGGGCTTGAAGTCCTAAACAGCGTAATACTTGACGCACAATGAAGAGCTGCTGGCAAAACGCACGAAAGTGCTGTTTGAATGAATGTTTACGCGCCTGCTCCTGCCTACCACCGCTCAGTCAGATTATATGCAATGCAGGACACGCTAGATAATATCTAGTTATATCATCAACCATGTGTCGTTAACTAGTCATTATGATTGATTGTTTTTTATAAGATAAGTTGAATGCTGGCTAGCAACTTACCTTGGCTTACTGCATTCGCGTAACAGGCAGTCTCCTTGTGGAGTGCAACGAGAGAGAGGCAGGTCGTTATTGCGTTGGACTAGTTAACTGTAAGGTTGCAAGATTGGATCCCCCGAGTTGACAAGGTGAAAATCTGTCGTTCTGCCCCTGAATGAGGCAGTTAACCCACCGTTCCTAGGCCGTCATTGAAAATAAGAATGTGTTCCTAACTGACTTGCCTAGTTAAAAGTTTTATACCTTTATTTTTTAAATCGGCGCCCCAAAATACCAATTTCTGATTGTTATGAAAACCTGAAATCAACCATTCTGATTAATCGGTCGACCTCTAGTTTCAGTCTGGTCACTCTACCATAAACGCCTGATTGTTGGAGTGCTGCAGAGATGGTTGTCCTTCTGGAAGGTTCTCCCATCTCCACAGAGGAACTCTGACGCTATGTCAGAGTGACCACCGGGTTCTTGGTAACTTTACTGACCAAGGCCATTTTCGCCCCAATTGCTCAGTTTGGCCGGGCGGCCTGTTCAAGGAAGAGTCTTGGTGGTTCCAGACCTCTTCCATTTGAGAATGAGTGAGACCACTGTGGTCTTGGGGACCTTCCATGCTGCATACATTTTTTGGTACCCTTCCCAGATCTGCGCCTCGACACAATCCTGTCTTGGAGCTCTATGGACAATTCCTTTGACCTCATGGATTGGTTTTTGCTCTGACATGCACTGTCAACTGTGGGACCTTATATAGACAGGTGTGTGCCCTTCCAAATCATGTTCAATCAATTGAATTTACCACAGGTGAACTCCCAAGTTGTAGAAACTTCAAGGATGATCAATGGAAACAGGATGCACCTGAACTCAATTTCAAGTCTCATAGCAAAAGATCTGAATACTTATGTAAATAAGGCCTTTATTTGTAATACATTTGCAAAAATGTCTAAAAACATGTTTTCGCTTTGTCATTATGGGGTAGTGTGTGTAGATTGTGGGAAACAATGTATTTAATACATTCTAGAATAAGGCTGTAACTAGTGATGTACTGATATGACACCGATATAAAAATAGTCTAACAACTTTATGGGCTTTCCTGACACCGCATATTATATAGGTCCTGGATTGCAGGAATCTTGGCCCCAGTGATGTACTGGGCCGTACGCACTACCCTCTGTAGTGCCTTACGGACAGATTCCCGAGCAGTTGCCAGACCAGGCGGTGATGCAGATGGTCAGGATGGTGCAGCTGTAGAACTTTGAGGATCTGGGGGACCCGTGGCAATTGTAACCTTCTGCATCTCTTTGAGGTATTTTTATTCCGAAGGCAAACTGCAAATTCCACTATTGTCCCTAATCCTTATTGTGGCTAGCTTCTCAAAAACACACAACCCAGTCCGGTCGAGCCTCACTAGCCAGTTGAAGCTCGCTGGATGCTTATAACCTTAGCTTTGGGCAATAGGGTTAAGTAGCTAGCTAGATTTATTTTAATGAACATGACGTTCAATTGCAATAGGTGAAAAAGTGGCTAACTAGCTAATAGTTACAAGGATTCCTAAATCTTTAATAAGAATAATGGAAAGGACTGCAGTGTCTATTGGTCATTGTTTTCAGGCTGGTTGTATTGGTGCGAGCTAGGTACCACACTAAAGCTAGGTTTTATTACCAACGCGGTATTGTAAACACATCGTTTGTGGCCGGTGTTTGCTTGTTTGTAGACTTTTGTACAGCTTTGACAGTGCTACTTATAGTGGCGGCGCTTGGCTTGCACATGCAATTTCAGAACACACAACATTCCATAATATAACTGTTATTTGATGTAAAATGAAAAGCACTAACACGCAAAGACCCAAACAGCGTTCCGTTTGCTTTTACTGTGTAACTCCTTTAGGGCAACATCTGAAAAATAGTACACTTGGTAGTGTACCGTGCTCGACCAGTTGGCGAGAGCCAACATCACCCACAACAGAGAACAGTTGATTGTCAAGGGCAATGAATGCGTTTAATGGATTTCGCCTTTGAGTTGTCTCACTGAAATTGTCTTACTCTTAATGAATGCTCGACTTGACTGCTCGATGCAGACATTGGGGGCTAGGTTAGGAATGCTGTGTAGTGCAACATTTTACGTGGCGTCATTATCATGTACCTACGCACGTAGGCTTTGAAATCGGTGTTAAACTGGACAGACATTGGGCCGATACCGATGTTGGCATTTTTATTTAATGTCGTCTGATTCCGATATCATGCATCCCTAGCTGTAACATAACAAAATGTGGATAAAGTCATGGTTCTGAATACTTTCTGAATGCACTGTAGCTAGCCACTGGAGAACAATACAACAATTCAAATTCTGACAACGACATCTGGCTTTTGTTGTGAAGCCAAATCCAAACTGGCTTCCCTTTACTTTTTTGGGGGGTGCGCCAGGACCATTTATAGTTGAGCTCAACGCTGTTTGGATTATTTGATTAAGAAAAAGAAAGAATGGCCAAATGCTCGCTGGCTTCCCTTGCATTCAATGATAGATGGGCTACACATACAGAGGGGCACTTATTTGCTTGCTTTCTCCGGTGAAATACATTCAGCCTCTTGTGAATTGAAGGAAAATGATGGCTTCCCTTGGCACCCATGAATACACGCCACTGTAAGGCTAGTCTTACCTATCCCATAATGTGCCTCTGTAGTCTATAGATGTTCACTGTGAGATCATTCAGGGCTCGTCTGTCTCTAATCCCTTTCATGTCGACTCACTACCATGAATGGGAGAAGGCTCCATCGAAGGATGCGGTGCGGCAGCTATGTGCTGACAGTTTCCCTTCTGGAGCCCCTGAGTCATGGCGACTCGCGGAAAGTACAGCAGGGACCCTGTCTGTATCTGCCATCGAGGCAAAGGAGGTGAGTGTGAGAAAGTAAAGTAATTGCAATATCAGTCATCAACCAAGGAGAGAAACAGGTTGCACTGCACACAGATGGCAGCTTTCTAATTCTAACTGCCATTCACTAATTCTCATCAGATTCCAAGAAGCGTTTACATGTCAGGGACCTAGTAAAGCGTGGCGACCCGGGTTCAAAATCTGCGAAGGGCATTGTACTGTCGTTGTTTGCTACAATATTATTACAGAATGCAGGCCTAATGTATAGAACCACCAACATGACTCTTTACACATCTCTCAAACTGATCATCAGTGGACACCAATTGATCCTGTGCTCCTCTCTTCCAGCTTATTGCAGCCCTGCACACCCTTTCTCACCACATCCTGTTCCATAACCTGACAGCGCCTGAGCAGATCCTTGTACTATTCCCCAAGTCATTCCACCCCAGCCTCAAGATCCTCATTACCAAGATTATGCTTGAGCACAGGTCAGTAGCCATTCCTCCCACGCTTACCAAGAACCACTTTCTCATGGTTCTTCAACGAACATGTCTAATTTTGGGAACTGAAATGGTGTCAAATGTTTGAAATACAGTTGCTGATTATTATTTTTTGTAGCACCACATGGAGAAATGAGGCTCTGTCTAATCAAAGTAAGCATGTTCTTTCATATTCCAGCTCTATTTTTTGAACTGTTACTGAATGAGTGTGCACGTGTGGTACCAATCCTGACACAACTGTTGGTTGAATGTTCTCCAGTTTCGCTGCCCCATCTAGTGGAGATGGACTGGAGAGTCGACATGAAGACTGCATCTGACTCGGTCAGTCGCATGGCTGTGCCCACCTGCCTGGTGCACATGAAGGTATGCCAATGTGCGCCATGCACTGGTCTCAACATGTTCTCCTCACTTTAATATTACATTTTTCTGCACTTTGTCACATACATCCAGTGCTTAACATGGGCAGGGGCACACCGGAGCCTCAAATGTTCTACTGCTTGAGCTCCTGCACCTCAGAATATTAGCTAAAAAGTATTGTACTGGTACCCATTTCAGTCAGTCAAGCACTGCAATAACATTTATAAATGTGTAGATGCTACAACTAGGGCTTGTTGAAGTTGGTCTGGGTATAAGTGACTGTCACTAACAGTGTGTTGCCATTGCAGGTGGAGGACTCCAGCTGTCTAAGGGGCAGTGGCGCTCTCTCATCGGTCACGGTGGAGTTGAGCAAGGAAACTCTGGACACCATGCTGGATGGCCTGGGCCGGATCCGTGACCAATTGTCAGTGGTGGCCAGAAAATGAGACCCCTCACCAGAATGGCCACACCGGAGGCCTTGGGTGCATCATTTTCGATACTCTAAAGTGACTTTTACTCCTCATCTCCTCTCATTTATCTGCACAAATCTGAAAACAGAGAAATCAATTGTGTGTGCCCATTTTCTACTAATCGACATAAGTTTCAAATGTAAACACTTGATAAAGTGACACTGCCAGGGTATCAGCCACAAAAGTTGTGTCAGTGCCGTTTTAAGGAAGGTGGGAAAGAAAAGGTAGCAATTTTAGACATGGGCTAAAAAAATGGAAAAGGAGAAGAGACTCGTTCCTCTAGTCCTGGGGGAAGAAACAAACAAGTACACACAATCCCATCATTAGCACTGATCTGGTAGCGCCACCACATTCCTCCTTGAATTCAATGTTTATGTCAATAAATGAAGAGATTAATGCTGAAGTTTGTCTTTTTACTGCTCTTGTACATCAAATCAGTCAATACACAGGACCAAGATATTGCAGAGCTGGATTACATGTATTTTAGTCTCAGACCGTAAACAGTTAGTTACGAAACAAGTTATGGTTCATCTTCATTCAAGTAGTATGTTAATGGCTCATTTCCCTTACAATTATATTGTACACTGCAAATACATCAAGGCTATAATCTCTTCTCACAGCCTTTTTGTTAACAGGAGGCCCCTACATTTAACAAGCCAAATCTTTGGTGTTAGAAATGTTTGAAAAATTATCCTATAGACAAATATTCCCATATCAATACCATTTTAAACATTTTGATCAAGTGTGTTGATCTTGTTGCATGGGAAAGTAGCAGTTAGTAGTGTGACGAAACCCATAACTAGCCTACAGATATTGTTGCACACGCTTTGTCTAGGGGTCGTGTAACATGAATGTGTGCATTTGTGAGAAATCAACGTATGTGCCGAGATGTTGCAAAGGGAGACCGCAAACTTGCCTTGGTCCAGGGCCGGCTCTGTCTCTTGACCTCTTGGATGGCCATCCAAGCGGATTTTTATTTGTTCAGATGGTGACGAAACACATGTACAAAAAGGAAACCACCAGCAGGCATGTCCAAACGAACCAGCAGCCTCACAGCTTACAAGCTGAGACACTAACTGACAATCACCCTAATTGGCAGCACCAATGAGAGCCGATCAACCAAGCTCAGCACCTGGACCAGGTGAGGGTCAGCTGAGGGATTGAGTGTGACTGCCAGCTGAGGGATTGAGTGTGAAAGGGTATCCTTGACAATGTCCATTAGTAGTAGAATGTGAACCCTTTTTTACAGATAGCCAGGGGCACAATCCAACACTAACACTGTTTAGTGAGTCCGCCAGATCAAAGGAAGTAGGGTTGACCAGGGATGTTTGCTTGATAAGTGTGTGAATTTGACAATTTTCCTGTCCTGCTAAGCATTCAAAATGTAACGAGTACTTTTGTGTGTCAAGGAAAATATAAGGAGTAAAAAGTACATACTTTTCTTTAGGAATGTAGTGAAGTAAAAGTTGTCAAAAATGTAAATAGGAAAGTACAGATACCCCAAAAACTACTTAATACTTTACACCACTGTTACAGTATTTTGCCTGGTAAATTGTTTTCTCCCGATGTTTATATGACCCCCAAACAGGCCCATTGTTGCCTGCATATGCCTTTTATACCTCCCGTGCGCGAGTGGTTGTAGTGGTGTGCAGATGTGGGTGGTTGTCTATTTTCATAATTCCATTGAATATACACCATAACAAAAATCCATTATTCATTTGTTTAGGCAGATCCTAAGAACCATAAGACTAATAAAAAATATTTTTAAAAAGGATAGAATTTCATATTTTGAGTTGAATTATGTTACTGGTCTGTGCAGCCTCTATGGTTGTAGCATGCACATGAAATCAATATTTATTTTGTTTATTAAACAGAAAAGACACAGTCACACATTTGATAGTAGGCTAAGAATGAAATAATAGAATAAAATACAAAGAATATCCCACACAACTTGCATCATGGCAACATAAAAAGATTTATCAGAGCCCAAATTAAACCTGATTATTATTTTTTTTAATCTACATGTCACCTCTTTCCAACCCTCACTCTGCTTTGTTAGGGAGCAGGCGTAGGATATTACATTGATAGTATCTTCATCACGACACTGATAGAAAATAATAGCAATCTATATTTTCAAAAGCATTGGAGTCTCGTGTTCCTACTGCGTGTGATCAGTGCTAATAAATGAGCCAACTTGACAAGATGATCATGAGCAGCACTCACCTCAAATCAAATGTAGGCCTATTATAACAATTGGATGACTTTGCGAGTTTAAGTAAACAATAATTTGATGCCTTCAATTGCATTAGCCTACTTTATTCCAATATTTTCATCATTCAGTGATATTTGTTTCCACAGTTGTGGTTAAGGAAATAGTGCACGATGGGTGAAGTGACATGCCTCGCAAAGTTTCTAACTGCCAGGATGATAGTAGTAATGGCCGCTGTCTAGCAACCATCAAGAGCTTAAGAGCAGAGTGCGTGCCAATGCCGCCTCGGGATTTTATGGCTACATTTCATTCTAAGCCGTAGGCAGAACTTTACCGTAATCATGACTAGGTCGGTTGGCGGAAATAAACATATGGGCTTTGTCTCGGGGGCAATACCTTTCTTATATAGAGAGAAGTCGGCATAAAGTTGGCGGAATAATGTCTCGGTTTGAAAGGTGTACATGTCCCAGTGGAGGCTGCTGAGGGGAGCGGCTTATAATAATGGCTGGAAGGGAGCAAATGGAATGGCATCAAGCACCTGGAAACCATGTGTCTGATGTATTTAATACCATTCCATTCATTCTGCTCCAGCCATTAGCACGAGCCCGTCCTCCACAATTATGGTGCCACTAACCTCTTGTGATATGTCCTAACACTAACCGTCCCCCAATAGATCATACAAGTTAGAAATGTGTATAAAAATGTGGCTTAGGGTCCAGACATCCATCTGTCTGCCTCAAGAAGACTTCAGCAGTGAGATGCCGACCATGTCCAGCTCAACTGGATGGACACTGAAGTCTCGGAGGCCCTGGGACACAAACAGTCAATGTCAGCTGAAACGCTGAGCATACCTCAACTCTGCTTTTAAATGAGTTATTTTGGTTTCTTTTTAAACTCAAGTTTTAAACACATAGGACTGATATAACTGCTCTGTTCGTTCCCTGCCATCTTCATTTGAACTATACCTGATCCTTTCAGTATATCGCCATCTGTCTATATATACTCACTTGTGTGTTGTTGAGGACCTGACGCACTGCCTCCCCCTGCTGTGGCTGGCGGGTCAGCAGGTAGAGGAAGCCCCCTCCGCCCGCCCCAGCCAGAGTCTGTCCCAGGGCCAGCGGGCGCAGGGCATCCATCATGGTCCGCACAGCTGCCGGCTCACACCCCGGAGCCATCACCTTCTTCTGGCCCCAGTAACGCTCCAGACAAGCCCCCAGCCTGGGGAGAGAGCCTAGAGGGAGATGGAGGGGAGAGGATTAACAAACACATTTAGCATCTCCTGGCTTCCACGCATAGCCTACAAGCCACTGATGCAGACCTTTGGAACGTCTACCTTTTGAAAAGTCTAACAAATCCATGTAATACACCATCACAATAAATCCACTATGTATTTTAGACAGGACTAAAGAAACATGATATGAAGAAAATGTATATTTCAGAAGAACAGAATAGCATACTCTGTGTTGTCCTTATGTTAGGTCCTAATCTGGCTATGCCGAATGGCTGTGGGCTACACTACTTCATTTAGAAGATAGGATTTCCTTAGAATTCCGTGGCATTATTTTATAGTATGAAGAATACAATTGAACAAAGCTGAATAAAATAGAAAGACTATCTCAAAATAATTTGAGGGTGTGCGCACATGAAGCCATTCTCTGCACGTTTTTAACCAATTCCGAGGTGCGTATTGAAGATATTGGAAGAACTGTCCACATTTACTTTTCGTCAGCCAACAGTATGAGTAGGCCTAACGAACAGCAAAAGCACTAGACTATGTCAATCTACTATCCCCCATAGCACAAAGGTCGACCTACTCTATTCTGTGCGAGAAATAAATATTCCAAACATAGTCTGGGACAGTTGTGTGATGCGACAGATCCCAAATTATATATAAATATATATAAAAAAATTAAAAAAATAAAAATATATATATAAGTTCCTCACTGAACTTCTGGAGAGAGTTTGCTGCACTGAAAGTAAAGGGGCTGAATAATTTTGCACGCCCAATTTTTCAGTTTGATTTGTTAAAAAGTTTGAAATATCCAATAAATGTCGTTCCACTTCATGATTGTGTCCCACTTGTTGTTGATTCTTCACAAAAAAATACAGTTTTATATCTTTATGTTTGAAGCCTGAAATGTGGCAAAAGGTCGCAAAGTTCAAGGGGGCCGAATACTTTCGCAAGGCACTGTATATATATGTATAATTAGTTTTCATTTAGAAGGGACCATTATCATGCGCTCAACTCAAAACAGGTGCAGCTAGAAAACAAATCTGCCAATTAAAATATGCAGCCCCACTTAGGTACGAGTTTGAAAGACCATTCCTCTCCCTCTCACCTTCTGTACAGGCGCGGGCACACTCTTCTGCGTTGTCCACTAGCTGCCCAGCGTTCTCCACGATGGAGGGCACACGGCTGTACCAGCGCCGCACCGTGTCCTGCACAACAACATGGCAGCCATTTTAGAGACGAGACACCCAACATCCTTCAAACTGCACCATGGGTACAGCTCAGTAGTCTGAAGTTGCTTCCTCTCCTTGGCTATTCCTCTCAGTAGCTGTAGAAGTTGACCTACTGTTTTGATCATGTCATTTTGAAAGATTTCAGCTAGTAAATACATGGTACATGTGAAATCACAAAATGCCTGCAGCACTGAGAGGAAGTGTTCTACCACAACTGTACACTGTAAACAGCAAGTGATCAGAAATATTATTGTGGAAAGTGGAAGTGTGGATGCTTGGTGAAAATATATTAAAAGGAACTTTACAGAACCTCATTAAATCCCAAAGCGATATTTTGAACCCTAAACTTGACTAAAAGCACGAAAGAAGGTGTTCTAGCACACAGAGTCTGAAAGTGTTGGATTTATTACAGTGGAGATTTAAACTCAATACAGACTAAAAGGCCTGATTTATAAGTTATAATTATTTTTTGAAAGTACAAAAAGTCAGTCTTTTCAATGAATGGTATAAAGTTCAGGGGTTAACATTGTGACTTTGAATAAGTGGATGGAGGAAGGCTGGATGGCTAACCTGCAGCAAGTTTCGTGCAAGCCGAGTCTTGCCGGTGTAGACCAGCAGGAGGTGCTGTTGCAGTGAGAGCAGAAAGTCGTCGGAGAGAGGGAGACGTTCCACTTCCACCCGGAGGGGGAGACAGGCTTTGGAGCGTGCCACCTTTACTCCCCCCACCAAGCCTCCGACCTGGTCCTGCCAACCACCACCTCAGGAGGGAGATCGGGAGAGAGAAGGAAACAGAATGAGTGCATCATAACAAATAACATATCATAATATTATATTAATATAATATTCCATTTATCAGACGCTTTTATCCAAAGCGACTTAAAACCATTTGACACGGGTGGTCCCTGCTGTGTACACTCAAACCAGTGTGATTAGAACACTTCAATAGAATGTCTAGTTACGATTGACATGTTTGAGCTGCCCACACTGTTTTAGCACAAAACAATGTTGCAATTATCATTGTGTTTTATAGGCTACATTGGTCCTAACGCTAACTGAGAAAAGAGACACAAGCTGTCATATTTAGACAACTCTTGGCTGATAGAAACCATAATATGAATTAACAATGTCTATTTACACTTCATCACATCATGGGTGAGCTCACCAGTGATCAAAATAATTGAGTAAAGCCCTTTCTAAAAGTCTAAAGTAGTCCAATGTTGTGTAGTTGTGCGCACCGCCATGGTTGTTTTTCTCCATCAACCAAAGATAAGAGGCAACAAGATGAGTTGGGTCTGTTTGCAGTATGCATGTTAAAGACGAAGGGGATGTGTCGTCTCCCATCATTCACTTCCAGAAGTTAACATTGTTTGTCTGACAGACGTTTTCGTGACTCAGAATGCATTGAATGATGTCAACAAACATGGCTCCACACATAGCTGGGAAACAGCTTAGCAAAAGATATAACGGACCTAAGCTGGTTTATCTGTGTCGTTTACCTTGGGAGCAAATGAAGCATAGTGGGCAGAACAATGACGAAGGTGAGCAAAGCCAAGCATGAGCTAGTGAGATCCTATTGGCACATTATAGCGTATATTTGCATTTTCAGTCAGGGAGCGCCTCCTCTGAAGAGTGTACACAAACTCAATTCGAACTTGCATTCTTAAACAACGCCATAATTTGGAAAAGTGTCAAATCTATAAAACGTAGTGCACTGTGTTTGTAGCGGATTCTAGTTTTGGGAACAGAAAAATGTATTGAGATCTAGATGTTTCATAGATGAGGAAATGACTAGAATCTCGGCCCAGTTTCACTACTAACGACTGGACTTCCTCTTCCCTCTTCTATATTTGGTGATGAGAAAACGTTCTAAACTGATGCTTCAGCTTCATAGCCCCTGTGACGTGCCTGTAGCTTAGCATTAGCTCAGCATAATCAGTACAATCTTCAAAAAAGTATTTTACACCTGTGTCCATTATAATAACTTTGGGTTCTTGCATAGATTGTAAGTAAGGAAAATAACAATGAAGGCAACACGGGTGCCAGGGTTACGGCTAGAAGGGATCCCAGCTTTTGTCAGATTTGACTTTTCGTAGCAGGTTAGGAAAATTAGCGTAGCAGGTTAAGAGAATTAGGTTAAGGTTAGGAAAAGGGTTAGGGATTAGCTAAAATGGATCCCTTCTAGCCATGTCCGGACGCCAGTCGGAAAATGCGCCAGGGGGAATAAAGTTAGTGCAGGTTCTGTTCTCACTGGAGATGCAAATGTCTGCATTCTTGATCCTAAGAAACACGGGGGAAGTGCTTGGGCTCTCATCTAAGAGAGAAGTTTGAGGCATTACAATGAGCCGGACAAATGTAAATTGTTCGCCACAGTGAAATGGGCTGCTTCTATGTGAATTATTGAGGAGTGCGAAACACACCTCAATTCAAATTGTTAAATTAGCCTTATTTGAAAATAATTTGAGATTGACAAGTTGAAACATAGCCTATAGATAATTAGCACGCAGCACGCCATGGTTTAAGGGCAGAGCGGGTTAACTGTCCTGATGCGTAACAATCACATTTTTGCAACAGTGAAGGCATTCTTCACAAGCATAAAAACATCCCATGCTTTGGAGACAGTTACAGATATTTGGAACTCACATGTGGGTGAATAGATTTTCGTATCAGTGGCCCCAGCGGTAATTGATCCCTCTATCCTAACGTTGCAAGCACCATGCCTTACCTGAGCCACACAGCATAGGATGTGAATGGTATCCTGTGTACAGTGCATTCGGAAGGTATTTAGACCCCTTGTCTTTTTCCACATTTTGTTACGCTACAGCCCCATTACAAAATGTATTAAAAAATGTTTTGGGGGTCATCAATCTACACACAACACCCCACAATGACAAAGCAAAAACTGTTTATTTTTAAATTTTTGCAAATTTAGTAAAAACAAAAAACTGAAATATTACATTTACACAAGTATTCAGACCCTTTACTCAGTACTTTGATGAAGCACCTTTGGCAGCAATTACAGCCTCGATTCTTCTCGGGTATGACGCTACAAGCTTGGCACACCTGTATTATATTCTCACGCTCTGTCAGGTTGGATGGGGAGCGTCGCTGCACAGCTATTTTCAGGTCTCTCCAGAGATGTTTGATCGGGTTCAAGTCCGGGCTCTGGCTGGGCCACTCAAGGACAGTCATAGACTTGTCACGAAGCCACTCCTGTGTTGTCTTGGCTGTGTGCTTAGGGCTGTTGCCCTGTTGGAAGGTTAACTTTAGCCCCAGTCTGAGGTCCTGAGCACTCTGGAGCATGTTTTCATCAAGGCTCTCTCTGTACTTTGCTCCGTTCATCTTTCCCTCAATCCTGACTAGTCTCCCAGTCCCTCCTGCTGAAAAACATCCCCACATCATGATGCTGCCACTACCATGCTTCACCGTAGGGATGGTGCCAGGTTTCATAGAGATGTGATGCTTTTGCATTCAAGCCAAAGAGTTCAATCTTGGTTTCATCAGTCCAGAGAATCTTGTTTTTCATGGTCTGAGAGTCTTTAGGTACCTTTTGGCAAACTCCCAATGGGCTGCAATGTGCCTTTTACTGAGGAGTGGCGTCCGTCTGGCCACACTACCGTAAAGGCCTGATTGGTGGAGTACTGCAGAGATTGTTGTCCTTTTGAAAGGTTCTCCCATCAACACAGAGGAACTCTAGAGCTCTGTCAGAGTGACCATGGGGTTCTTGGTCAACTCCCTGACCAAGGCCTTTCTCCCCAGATTGCTCAGTTTGGCTGGGAGGCCAGCTCTAGAAAGTGTTGATGGTTCCAAACTTCTTCCATTTAGGAATGATGGAGACCACTGTGTTCTTGGAGACCAAGCCATGAGGTTAAATTCTTTTAACCTCATGGCTTGGTTTTTGCTCTGACATGCACTGTCAACTGTGGGACCTTTTATAGACAGGTGTGTGCCTTTCCAAATCATGCCCAATCAATTGAATTTACCACTGGTGGACTCCAAGTTGTAGAAACATCTCAAGTATGATCATTTGAAACAGGATGCACCTGAGCATCAAAAGTTCTGAATACTTAAAGAAGGTATCCGTTTCTTTCTTTTTTTTATACATTTGCAAACAAATTCTAAAAACCTATTTTCACTTTGTCATTATGGAGTATTGTGTGTAGATTCACGAGGATATGTATTTATTTAATCCTTTTTAGAATAAGGCTGTAACAAACTAAATGTTGAAGAAGTCAAGGGGTCTGAATACTTTCTGAATGCACAGTATGTGTTTTTGTGAGTGCGTGTTGTCTCACCAGTGGTCAGCATCTGCTCCAGGTGGAGAACAGCGTGAATGAGAGAGTCTGTGTCGTAGGTTCGCCCCGTGCATCTATAGACGGCTGCCAGCACCGCTCCCGCCAAGATACTACTGGTACCTGCAGGTGCAACAACAAGCAGTGCGAGAGATAACGGGGAGAAAGATGGAGAAAGAGTGAGTGAGGGGGTGTGAGGGGAAGGGGAGAGAAGGGTGAAGGAGTGAGTGGGCAATGTGTGCCTCTTGTCATTGATGACCAAGTAGTGTTTTTTGCTTTTTCTGCAGCACCACAACAAGAGACAATGTGGTGGTTTATGTGTTATGAGACGCTGACACTGGCCCATGGTCATGTGAATTAGGCACCAAATGGAAGAAAATAAATGGAAGAAAACAGACTGAAACAGGGAGGGACTACTTAGACTCTCTAATAAAAATTACAATACATTTTCCATTGCAAAACATTCTCCGTTTTGCAAGACCAATGTCTTGCAAAATGTTTTCTGTTACATGCCCTATTGAGCACAACCCATTGCTCTTCTTACCCAGTCCTGAACCATGCGGCAGGAGGGACCAGGTGTGGATCTCCACCCCTCCGCCCCAGCGCTGCAGGAGCTGCTCATCCAGGGACTGCCGAGAGGGATAGGTAACCAGGCCGCTGCATACACACACTGCCTTCAACAGGGCAGCTGGGACACACACACACGGGAGCAGATGACCAGATATGACCGACAGGGATGTAGTGTAGCGTAAAGACACATCGATTCTGTTCACGCACCCTTTTAATTGGTGAGCATTTAGTGTTCACAGTGACAGGGGCCAGTTTTACCACAACATGATTGATCACAAAGCATGACCTGGACTACGATCAAAGACAAAGTGATCAAACATAAACAACTAGAAATGTGCCTTTATGAAAAACTGGATCACGCAATAGCAGTCAAATATAGAATTAATTATTAACAGTTAAGCATTAGGGGGCGCTATACATTTTTTGGGATGAAAAACGTTCCCGTTTTAAACAAGATATTTTGTCACGAAAACATGCTCGACTATGCATATAATTGACAGCTCTGGAAAGAAAACACTCTGACGTTTCCAAAACTGCAAAGATATTGTCTGTGAGTGCCACAGAACTGATGTTACAGGCGAAACCCAGAAGAAAATCCAACCAGGAAGTGCCACATTTTTTGAAACCGCCTCATGCCAATGACTCCTGATATGGCTGTGAATGAGCTACGAATGAGCTTACGTTTTCCACGTATTCCCCAAGGTGTCTACAGCATTGTGACGTCTTTTTACGCATTTCCATTGAAGAATAGCCGTAAGGGAGCATATTTAGCAAGTGCTCACATGGTGTCTCCCGCAGAAAATCTAGCATAGCATTATGCCATGATAGACTTACACAAATGCTTGTCTAGCGTTGGCTGTAACGAATATTTTGAAAATCTGAGATGACAGTGTTGTTAACAAAAGGCTAAGCTTGTGTTTGAATATATTTCATTTGCGATTTTCATGAATAGGAAAAGTTTCTAGGGGTATTTGTGTCTGCTGCGTTATGCTAATTCGTTTGAGGCCATGATTACGATCCCGAATCCAGGATTGCTAGTTTCAAGAGTTAAGATCTTTTTTTTTTTTTTAAACATGGAAATGGCACACAAGACTCCACACACACACACACACTTACTGATCAGCACGGCCCACATACACTACCGTTCAAAAGTTTGGGGTCACTTAAAAATTTCCTTGTTTTCCATGAAAACATACATGAAATGAGTTGCAAAATGAATAGGAAATATAGCAAAGACGTTGACGAGGTTATAAATAATGATTTTTAATTGAAATAGTAAATTGTGTCCTTCAAACTTTGCTTTCGTCAAAGAATCCTCCATTTGCAGCAATTACAGCCTTGCAGACCTTTGGCATTCTGGTTATCAATTTGTTGAGGTAATCTGAAGAGATTTCAACCCATGCTTCCTGAAGAACCTCCCACAAGTTGGAGGTCACGGTCAAGCTGCTCCCACAACTGCTCAATAGGGTTGAGATCCGGTGACTGGCCTGGCCACTCCATTATAGACAGAATACCATGACTGCTTCTTCCCTAAATAGTTCTTGCATAGTTTGGAGCTGTGCATTGGGTCATTGTCCTGTTGTAGGAGGAAATTGGCTTCAACAAAAATTAAGTGCCGTCCACAGGGTATGGCATGGCATTGCAAAACAGAGTGATAGCCTTCCTTCTTCAAGATCCCTTTTACCCTGAACAAATCTCCCACTCTACCATCACCAAAGCACCCCCAGACCATCACATTGCCTCCACCATGCTTGACAGATGGCGCCAAGCACTCCTCAAGCATCTTTTCTGCATCTCACGAATGTTCTTCTTTGTGATCCGAACACCTCAAACTTAGATTCGTCGGTCCATAACACTTTTTTTTCCAATCTTCCTCTGTACAGTGTGTGTTCTTTTGCCCATCTTAATCTTTTCTTTTTATTGTCTAAGTTATGGCTTTTTCTTTGCAACTCTGCCTAGAAGTCCAGCATCCCGGTGTCGCCTCTTCACTGTTGACGTTGAGACTGGTGTTTTGCAGGTACTATTTAATGAAGCTGCCAGTTGAGGACTTCTGAGGGGTCTGTTTCTCAAACTAGACACTAATGTACTTGTCTTCTTGCTCAGTTGTGCACCAGGGCCTCTCACTCCTCTTTCTGTTCTGGTTAGAGCCAGTTCTGTTCTGTGAAATGAGTAGTACACAGTATTGGAGGAGATTTTCAGTTTCTTGGCTGTTTCTTGCATGGAATGGCCTTCATTTCATAAACTGACGGGTTTCAGAAGAAAGTTACTTGTTTCTGGCCATTTTGAGCCTGGAATCGAACCCACAAATGCTGATGCTCCAGATACTCAACTAGTCTAAAGGCCAGTTTTATTGCTTCATTAAATCAGGACAACAGTTTTCAGCTGTGCTAACATAATTGCAAAAGATTAGCTAACAACGTGACATTGGAACACAGGAGTGATGGTTGCTGATAATGGGCCTCTGTACGCATATGTAGATATTCCATAGAAGGCAGAAAATCTGCCGTTTCCAGCTACAATAGTCATTTACAACATTAACGATGTCTACTGTATTTCTGATCAATTTGATGTTTTTTTTTTAAATGGACAAAAAAATGTACATAAAAATGCCCATTTAAGTCTTACCAGGTGCATATGGCACACAGTGGTCTTTCAGATCCTCCAGCCTCTCGCAAACTGTCTCCATGGCGATAGCATCATCCTGCACTCCGCTGGAACTGACCAATAGCAGACGGGGCTCTTTGATGCGACGAGCTCGGGCACCAATGGGCCGTCTCCCGTCGACCTTCACTGCCACGTTGACCACTGCGCCGCCATGTTCAAAGGCAATGGGCGGAGTGTCGCTCCAGCCACCTGTGGGATAGAGCCTATTGTGAGAAGTACTCCGACGGGCTTTGTGGCAAGAAAACACAAACTGATATAGGACCAGGCTAATGACTTTCCATTCAATTTTTTGTTAAACTAAGCATCCCATAACATTGTTGGGTTCCAGTATGAAATACTTGCTATACACGGCGTTAATGGGCACATGTATGAGGAATGTATATGGTGGGGTCAATGGAAGTTGGATAAGAGCCAGGGGTTTGGCATATTACTAAGTAAGGGAAAGGCAATCACATGGTTGTGGTCACTAATAAGGGTGAATAGCTGTGGATTAGTGAGGAATGGGGTCTGAGGTCAGGTCACATGAAGGGAGAAGGAACAGTTTATTACCCACATCACTTAACTTCCTGCCTAACAACAAAGATGTAGTGTTTATAGAAAAGGAGGAGACTCCACCTAAAAGGGGGTTTAAACACTTGTGCTGGTGGAAACACGTCTTTGCAGCTGTTTGACACAGTGGGTGAATAAACTTGGTTTGAGCTTTGACTAGATGTCCGTTAGGTTCTAAATAAACAGAGTAGAAACTAACGGCATGTTTTTAGGGGTATTGTCCCGGTTTAAAAGAGTAGGGATAACTCCGCAAAAGAGCTTTGCCATTAGAGTTTGGCTAAGGGAAAGGTCTAGGGCAGAGTTCGCAAACTCGGTCCTCGGGACCCCAAGGGCTACATATTTGGGTTTTTGCCCTAGCGCTACACAGCTTATTTAAATAATCAACTAATCATCAAGCTTTGATCATTTGAATCAGCTGTGTAACATTAGGGGAAAAAACAAAAAGCGTACCCCTTCAGGCCCCGAAGACAGAGTTTTAAAAACGCTGTTCTAGAGGTGAAAGAACAGGGCTGTTGACTCACCTGAGAGGTCCAGTCTGGCAGGACATTCCACATCTTGCCATTCCCCAAGGGGCGGGACCTCACCTTGACCAATGTAGATAAATCTCTGTGATAACATCACAGCCTGTCGTAACAGCACCTGCCCGGCCGCCTCATAGTGCCGTGCAGCACGCACCAGCAAGTCTGGCCTGCAGGGGGCAGTCGTATACTGTCACTTCTGACTTAATTTAAATGTATTGCAATAATTAAGGGTTTCCTTCCCTTCTTGACCATAGTCTTAAGGAATTGATATTGCAGAGAGTAAACATTATGGTGCATATGCAGATGTCAGCAGTTAATAGTTAATAGTATCAGTATGGGTCTGACCTGCTGAGCCACTTGGCTCTCTCGGTGGCCAGGGCCTGGACGCCACTCAGCAGGTCTCCCTGCTCCAGGATGGAGAAGGCATGGCTCCAGGCAGGGTTAGCAGCCGGCCCGCTCCTCAGCCCCCCTCGGCCCTCCCCGGCCAGGCAGGCCAACACGTCAGCTATACAGGCCAGGCAGCGGGCCGCCACTCCCAGATTCTCCCCGCTGCCCGCTGCAACTGGAGCACACAAGATTACTATTGTCATTGAGAACGTGTCTGCACGTAGATAACAGTATGTCTACTTGGTCTCCACCAGCCTTTTTTCCATTCTTATGGCCGTCTGACAGCAAGAGTGCAAAATGAGCCTGTATAATGCATTCAGGCACCTGCACCACCAGGAATTCACACAAACACACATTTAGAGAACATAAACTTCAAGTGTTGAAAAGGTGAAAGAAATAAGATGGTACCTGAGACACTAACTCCTCCACACTGCAACTCCTTGCAGTGTAAATGCCCATGTGTTCTCACGGTCAAATAAAGGAACATCAATACTCACTGGAGTCTAGTGTGCAGAGGAGCTCCTCATGCTGGCCTCCAAGCACGGCAGCCCTGAAGCTGGGCAACAACCCACGATCGCTCTGGCTCTTCAAGTTGTCCATCACTCTCCTCCTCCCCACCTGGAAGAATAGCGCCTCCCTCCAGCGCAGCTCCCCCTCCTGGTCAGTAAGGGAAAGGACCTCTCGGAGAGAGAGCCTCCACACGGCCCTCCACTGCTCCAGTGCCCCCGGCCCACCCAACAGCCAGCACACCCCCACCTCCAGCCCCACCGCACCACCCCGCGGCTGGAAGACTGGGAACAGGCGGGCCTCCATGAGTGACTGGGACCTCCCGGAGCCCCACAGATCCTCAGGCCTAGGGAGAGAAAGAGCAGAGGGACCTAGCAAATATAACATTCATCATTCCAAGGGTCCAAATCATGAGCAGAGTAGGTTAGCAATCAAGCTTACTGTATTCCAGTGCGGCTGTAGAGGTCACTCCATCTGTGATTCAGAAAGGTGGCACCATCGTCATTGCAGGAAACCTATGGGAAGGCAAAGTCTGTAAGAGACCAACAGACATTCTAAACAGCCTCTGTCCACAGTCCTACCATTCAGATGGTGAAATATCTAAAGAAGGTGGAAGGGAGGAGGAGAGAGAAGACCTCGCCCTGCTACCTTAAGATCATCGTAAGCCCCCAGCACTGTATAAACAGTAATCTTCATCTCTCCCAGTTGTATGTGGTGCCCTTGGATGATGTGGTCATTGGTTAAGGCCAGCTGCTGGATGTGCGAAGATGAGGTCACTTCCAGGCCTGAGAGTAAACAACCCGAATGCACATCCATTGGTCCCTGGGAAAAGAGGTCAAAGGTCATTCAACATCCAAGCATACAGGGACACAGTGAAATAAATGTTTTTAGTACACATTTTATTCTACGTTTGAGTTCCTCCAGACCTGAAGGTGGCAGTGCTGGATAACTGCTCCTGACGCAACACTGACGTCCCCCTCCAGAACACTGTTGATCACCCTGCCTCCATCACTCACACACTGAGTATTCTGAGGACAACACAGACAGAAATACATGGACAGATATTAAACACACACAATACTTGGTCCAGGGTTGTGACTAAGGTTGGGATCAATTCAATTTATTGTTCCTGACACGTTTATGGCAGCTTTATGTAGACCTTACGAGTGAAGGGTTACCTAGTACGTAGTGGAAGATCCTAAGAGGAGGAAGAGGAAGACCATGCTCCTCAGAAAATGTAATAAAAATAAAATAGTGAAACAATAAAACAGTGATCCTTTTTAAATAAACCTATTCTAAATATAGTCACAAGTCATCAAATAATTGATTTAAAAAAAAAACACTATTCTGCAATGAAGGTCTACAGTAGCTTTTTTTTTTAATTTAAATTGAATTTTATTTCACCTTTATTTAACCAGGTAGGCAAGTTGAGAACAAGTTCTCATTTACAATTGCGACCTGGCCAGGATAAAACAAAGCAGTTCGACACATACAACGACACAGAGTTACACATGGAGTAAAACAAACATACAGTCAATAATACAGTATAAACAAGTCTATATACGATGTGAGCAAATGAGGGGAGATAAGGGAGGAAAAGCCAAAAAAAAGGCCATGGTGGCAAAGTAAATACAATATAGCAAGTAAAACACTGGAATGGTAGATTTGCAATGGAAGAATGTGCAAAGTAGAAATAAAAATAATGGGGTGCAAAGGAGCAAAATAAATTAATTAAATACAGTAGGGAAAGAGGTAGTTGTTTGGTAGTTGCTTTAGCAGCACTTGGTGGAGCCGGACGAAAGCTAGCTTCTGTCCTCCCCTGGGTACATTGACTTCAATACAAAACCTAGGAGGCTGTTGTTTTTCACCCCCTTCCATAGACTTACAACCTATCAGAGCTCCTGCAGCATGAATTGACATGTTGTCCACCCAATCAAAGGATTGCAGAATGAATCTAGTACTGAAAGCATTCTAGTACTGAAAGCATAAGCTTCAGATATCTAGCACTGCAGCACATAAAATGTGGTGAGTAGTTGACTCAGAGAAAGACAATAGTTGAACAGATGAACAAATTAATTTCTTCCAGAATAAAGGAGAAGCAAGAGAGAAAGAGCTAGCTTGAATGCAACTAGCTAGTTTAGCCTACTCAAACACTGGAACTCTTCCAAGTCAAGGTAAGCTTTAGGTTTTATTAATTTATTGCCAAAGGGGCCCGCCGATGTAACTGCTAAGCTGCTTTGACTGTAGTGGGTTTACAAATGCATTAGTATAGTAGCTACATTCTATGACCAAAAGTATGTGGACATCTGCTCGTTGAACATCTCATTCCAAAATCATGGACATTAATATGGAGTTGGTCCCCTTTTTGCTGCTATAACAGTATCCACTCTTCTGGGAAGGCTTTTCACTAGAAAACATTTGTGTGGGGACTTGCTTCAGCCACAAGCGCAATCGTGAGGTCGGGCACTGATGTCGGGTGATTAGGCCTGGCTTGCAGTCGGCATTCCAATTTCTCCCCAAGGTGTTCGATGGGGTTGAGGTCAGGGCTTTGTGCAGGCCTGTCAGGTTCTTCCACATCGATCTTAGGCTTGTGTGCAGCGGCCCGGCCACGGAAGCCCATTTCATGAAGCTTCCGACAAATAGTTATTGTGCTTCCAGAGGCAGTTTGCTTACAGAGGCAGTTTGGAACACGGTAGTGAGTGTTGCAACCGAGGACAGACAATTTTTACACGCTTTACACGTCCAGTCCTGTGAGCTTGTTACCTACCACTTTGCGGTTGAGCCGTTGTTGCTCCTAGACGTTTCCACTTCACAATAACAGCACTTACAGTTGACCGGGGAAGCTGTAGCAGGGCAGAAATCTGATGAACTGACTTGTTGAAAAGGTGGCATATTATGACAGTGCCACATTGAAAGTTACTGAGCTCTTCAGTAAATCCATTCTACTGTCAATGTTTGTCTATGGAGATTGTATGGCTGTGTGCTCGATTTTATACACCCGTCAGCAACGGTGTGGCTGAAATAGTCAAATCCACTAATTTGAAGGGGTGTCCATATACTTTTGTATATATAGTGTATATAGTGTATGTTGAATATGATAACATTGCAAAAATCAGAAACTTTCTGTCCAACAATGATGTAGAAAAATTAATCCATGCTTTTGTTACTTCTAGGTTAGACTACTGCAATGCTCTACTTTCCGGCTACCCGGATAAAGCACTAAATAAACTTCCGTTAGTGCGAAGTAAGGCTGCTAGAATCCAGACGAGAACCAAAAAATTTGATCATATTACTCCAGTGCTAGCCTCCCTACACTGGCTTCCTGTCAAAACAAGGGCTGATTTCAAGGTTTTACTGCTAACCTACAAAGCATTACATGGGATTGCTCCTACCTATCTCTCTGATTTGGTCCTGCCGTACATACCTACACGTACGCTACGGTCACAAGACGCAGGCCTCCTAATTGTCCCTAGAATTTCTAAGCAAACAGCTGGAGGCAGGGCTTTCTCCTATAAAGCTAAATTTTTATGTAATGGTCTGCCTACCCATGTGAGAGATGCAAACTCGGTCTCAACCTTTAAGTCTTTACTGAAGACTCATCTCTTCAGTGGGTCATATGATTGAGTGTAGTCTGGCCCAGGAGGGTGAAGGTGAACGGAAAGGCTCTGGAGCAACGAGCCGCCTTTGCTGTCTCTGCCTGGCCGGTTCCACTGTGATTCTCTGTCTCTAACCCTGTTATAGGGGCTGGGTCACTGGCTTACTGGTGCTCTTTCATGCCGTCCCTAGGAGGGGTGCGTCACTTGAGTGGATTGAGTCATTGATGTGATCTTCCTGTCTGGGTTGGCGCCCCCCCTTGGGTTGTACCGTGGCGGAGATCTTTGTGGGCTATACTCGGCCTTGTCTCAGGATGGTAAGTTGGTGGTTGAAGATATCCCTCTAGTGGTGTGGCTGCTGTGCTTTGGCAAAGTGGGTGGGGTTATATCCTTCCTCTTTGGCCCTGTCCCGGGGTATTATCGGATGGGGCCACTGTGTCTCCTGACCCCTCCAGTATTTATGCTGCAGTAGTTTGTGTCGGGGGGCTAGGGTCAGTTTGTTATATCTGGAGTACTTCTCCTGTCTTATCCGGTCTCTCTCTCTCTCTCTCTCTCTACCTCTACCTGAGCCCTAGGACCATGCCTCAGGACGACTTGCCATGATGACTCCTTGCTGTTCCCGGTCCACCTGGCTGTGCTGCTGCTCCAGTTTCAACTGTTCTGCCTGCGGCTATGGAATCCTGACCTGTTCACCGGACATGCTACCTGTCCCAGACCTATTATTAGACCATGCGAACATCTTGGCCATGTTCTGTTATAATCTCCAAACGGCACAGCCAGAGGAAGACTACCCCCCCACCCCCACCCCCTCATAGTCTGGTTCCTCTAGGTTTCTTCCTAGGTTCTGGCCTTTCTAGGGAGTTTTTCCTAGCCACCGTGCGTCTACACCAGCATTGCTTGCGGTTTGGGGTTTTAGGCTGGGTTTCTGTACAGCACTTTTGAGATATCAGCTGATGTACGAAGAGGTATATAAATAAATTTGATTTGATTTATTGGCTTTTTTCGCCTGGTCACAGAAAGCTGAAGCCCACAAGCGAATGGAAAAGGTGTGAGAATGAATTATATATATACACACAAGGAGGAAAGTGAACTATGTTTGTGTGTGATCAGGGGCGTCTTTGTTCCGCCGATTCTGTTGAAAAACTTTTCTTAAAAACGTCAGCAAACGGAACACAACTGAATTTATCCAATAGAAACTCTCCTTTGCAACGGATGGACTAACGATTACATCCTAGATCGGTGTCACTGTCTGTCACCTTGATAACTTAAAATTGTCTCGACCTGTGCACCTACGTTGTAAACTTTCATTCATAGGCTAGGTTGTAGCAACCTCATGATGGGCACAGGGAAAATGAGTATCATGTAGTAGCCTAAACCTATCGATGTTATATTGAGCTGGGTGAATGGAATATGAATGACAGTCATCCAATATGCTCTAATAGACATAAGGCCATGCTCATTAACAAGGAAAATACTCCATCTTAAAAACGGCACCTACCGCCACTGCCAGTACGGTACCTGTATGTGTGACAAAGTGTCTCTCTCTGTCCCCTTCTTTGTCAGGCGGGCAATGTGCTCTCTACCGGACAGAGTCAGGTAGTCGTAGCAACCACCAGGAACGTAAACTGCAAGGAGAAAACCAAACACACTTATGAACTACTTGTAATAGGATGGCACATTTGGCATGTACAGAGAATGATGTACCACATAGAAAGAGACATACCCATATGGAGAGTAGTGCCTCTCAGTATCCTCCATAGCAAGGCCCGTGCGCTCCTCACTACAGCTCCCTGTTGACTGATGGGGGAACTGCAGCCCGTCCTCTCACCATTCACAAACTCTGACTCACTCAGGTCTGAGCAAAGACACATCAACAAATCCAGGAAGAGGGATATCTGCAGATAATAAATAACCATGGAAAGAAAGACAATGAAGGGATGTAACAGAGGATAAGGCTGTATCAGAATAAAACCAGCTTTGTGTAAACCTAGAAAAAAACAGAACAGTGTTTGAGGGGGAAGGGTGCAAAGATATGGAAGAGTGAAATTGATACAGAAGATTAAATGGAGCGTGACAGGCACAAAGAGAGGTAAAGAAAATGAGAATTAGAAATGAGAAGTAAAGATGAAGACTGCATACCTGAATGGGTGGTGCCCCAGAGTCCATGCCCATGTACGTGCAGCCGTCAAGGGGAGGGGTAACATGGGCCTTCAGTAATCGCTCGAGTACCCTCCTGCAGAAGAACACAGGCCCTGACACCTGAATGGAGTTACATCATTACATGTGTTGCAGGCTCATAAAATAAAACAAGGTTATTTTATCACATACAGTACACGCAAGAGGTACAGTGAAATGGGTTGTTTCACAGGGTCAGCCAGCGCCCCTGGAGCAAATTAGGGTTAATTGCCTTGCTCAAGGGCACATCATTTTCACCTTGTCATCTCGGGTATTCGAACCAGTAACCTTCGAGTTACTGGCCCAACGCTCTAACCGCTAGCCTACCTGCCGTCTAGGTATTCCCATGATTCTTTTTATTGAAGGAAAATATACGTTTCTGGATATTTTCCTATATTCACTATCTTTGACTTACCAGTGGCACCATCCCATCAGGCTGTGCGGCTCGGCGAATCCGCTCCGCTGACCCCTTGTAGATGATGTCACGTACTCTACCCTATGAGCAGAGAGAAACCACCATTTGGCACTACTTATGAATGATCATCTTCATGCAGACAATGTGTACAGTGCCTTCAGAAAGCATTCATTGGCTTATTCCACTTTGTTGTGTTACAGCCTGAATTCAAAATACAAAAACATTCTCACCCATCTACACACAAGACCCAATAACGACAAAGTAAAAACATGTTTTTAGTTTCCAAATGTATTGAAAATTAAATACAGAAATGTCATTCACATAAGTATTCACTCCTGAGTCAATACTTTTGTAGAAGCACTTCCGGCGGTGATTACAGCTAAGAGTATTTTTGGCTTTCTACACCTGGACTGTGCAACATTTGCCCATAATTCTTTTCAAGATTCTTCAAGCTCTGTCAAATGAGTTGTTGATCATTGCTAGACAACCATTTTAAGGTCTTGCCGTAGATTTTCAAGTAGATTAATTTAAAACTGTACATTCAGCTACTCAAGAACATTCACTGTCTTGGTATTGGTAAGTAACTCCAGTGTAGATTTGGCCTTGTGTTTAAGGTTATTGTCCGACTGAAAGGTGAAATTATCTCCCAGTGTCTGGTGGAAAGCAGACTGAACCAGGTTTTCATCTAGGATTTTCCCTGTGCTTAGCTCCATTACATTTATTTTAATTTTATTTTTTTATCCTTAAAAACTTCCGTCCTCAACCTCTCTGAACCACCCATACCGGATCCGGGATAATTGTCATCAGCAACGCTGAATAGCATAGCACCACAGTCAAATAATATTACTAGAAAATATTCATATTCATGAAATCACAAGTGCAATATTGCAAAACACAGCTTAGCCTTTTGTTAATCCACCTATCGTCTCAGATTTTGAAATTAGAAATAGAAAGAGCGGTCACGACAACGCAGACAAAAATTCCAAATTATATCCATAATGTCCACAGAAACATGTCGTTTTTTTATAATCAATCCTCAAGATGTTTTTCAAATATCTATTCAATGATGTATCAACCGGGACAGTTGGCTTTTCACTAGGACCGGGAGTAACAATGGCCACCTTTCTCTTTTGCGCACACTCATTCTGAGAGCCCCCACCTATCCACTTACGCAATGTGGTCGTTTACGCTCATTCTTCAAAATAAAAGCCTAAAACTATATGTTTGAAGACTGTTGACACCTTGAGGAAGCGATAGGGAAAGGAATCTGGTTGATATCCCTTTAAATGGAGCAATGGGAGGCTATGGAACATGGAGTTTTCAAAATAGAAGCCACTTCCTGGTTTGATTTTTCTCAGGGTTTCGCCTGCAATATCAGTTCTGTTATACTCACAGACAATATTTTGACAGTTTTGGAAACTTTAGAGTGTTTTCTATCCTAATCTGTCAATTATATGCATATTCTAGCATGTGGTCCTGAGAAATAGGCCGTTTACTTTTGGAACATTATTTTTCCAAACATAAAAATAGTGACCCCTAGCTTCAAGCGGTTATGATTACAAGCATACCCATAACATGATGCAGCCACCACTATGCTTAAATAAGGAGTGGTACTCAGTAATGTGTGTATTGGATTTGCCACAAACATAACACTTCGTATTCAGTACAAAAAGTGAATTCTCTTCGCCACATTTGTTTGCAGTATTGCTGTAGTGCCTTGTGGTACAGGCTTACTTCTTTTCACTGCCAGTTAGGTTTGTATTGTGGAGTAACTACAATGTTGTTGATCCATCCTCAGTTTTCTCCTATCACAGCCATGAAACTGTTTTAGTCAACATTGGCCTCATACTAATCTACCAATAGGTGCCCTTCTTTGCGAGGCACTGGCACTGGAAATCCTCCCTGGTCTTTGTGGTTGAATGTGTGTATGAAATTCACTGCTCGACTGAAGGACCTTACTAGGGATTAACACAGGTAACCGGGATCACTTTTCACATTTCCCGAAAAAAATAAAAACTACAAAACAGAAAAATTACAAAAATATTCCCTCAATGTCGCAATAATGCAATACCACAAAATACACAACATGTACAGCAGCAGATTGGATAATATGCCATTACATATTTTTTGCCAAACAGGTTGTTGGATAGAAGCCTTTAGCCTAGCGTATTTACTTCATACAAACTCGCCATTAATTCAAAGCACACGCATAATTGACACTGCACACGAGACCAGAATGCAGTTTAGAATGTTAAGTTCTAATTCTCAGAGTAAAACGCTTAACCAAGTTTATTCTTCCCAGAGGGTCAATAATATAGCTGCATTCAGACAAAAACATTTTTCACACAAGCACTGATATTTAACTGTGCCTCATAGGCTGAGTCCCTTCCTACTCATCTGTACAAACGTCATTGTTTACTGCTTGGCAGGACACTGGTGATACAGGCAGAAAAACGTATATTTCTCCCATAAGGTGACCTGACCTCAACCCCCCTCCATCACCAATCCATGGCTCTCTCCCCTTATCAATGCCTGCCACATGTGATCTTTCCCTGCACTCAGCACATTCTAAGCTTAAATTGCACACACTATATACCTTCCTCCTATAACCTTTAACTTCTGGTCTAGACCCTCCACTATATACCTTCCTCCTACAGATACCCATTACCTTCTGGTGTAGACCGTACACTATATACCTTCCTCCTATAACCATTAACTTCTGGTGTAGACCCTACACTATATACCTTCCTCCTATAACCATTAACTTCTGGTGTAGACCCTCTAAACCTCAGCACTGCCTCAGTGACATAAGTATATTTCATATTCTCAGAACCCAACAAGAGTTTATCAGAGTGGAAAATTCAAACCAGGTCCGAGCCAAGCCCGGTGAGTTGAAGCCCGAGCCCAGGCCTGGGCCGACATCACAGAAATTAAATGAGCCCAAACCCCCCGCAAAAAAAGCCAGATTTCTAGAAAATAGTTAGCTATATTGACTTAAACTGGTGTTGAGAACAATGCGGTATAGGCGGGCAGCAGCACAGTTTGGAGATGAGAAAACAGCCATTGGGCCTTGAAAAAGCACAGAGAGGAAAACTCCCCTTAGTTATGATCAACTGAATGATGAAAATATTGGAATGATGTAGGCTAATCTAATTAAAATAATGTATTAAATTCTAACTGAAACTCCCAAAGTCATATACAAACTGTTGTACTAATTTAAAGCAATTGTTGTGTGTTGTCACCGAGATGATCATTTCAGCACCTCTTTGATTGGGACAGCACCATTGGGCTGAATTGAGACAAGTTTGGGGTGCCCGTGTAGATAAATCCATCAATGTCAGATCTTTGTCTTCACTGAACCTCAGTTTGGATATTTGGTAACAATTAGGCTGGGAAAATGTTAGCTAAGTTGAGGTGAGTGCTAATTATCACCTTTATTCTAGTTTGGTCATGCATTATATTACCTGTTCAGGACATTTTGCAAGCATATAATACAAGTGGATTTTGCGCTTCACTCGTGTAGTAGCCAGTCCTACTCCGGACCAAAAGCCTGTCTGATAATCAAAACAAATCCTTACATTATCCTGTAATTCATAGACTGCATTATCAAAGCATGTTTCGCCTACGCATGTCAAAATACCACTCGAACATTTCCCCTGCTTCTCTGTGCTGTCTCCTATTGCGACCCATATGAGTGTGTCGTTTGAGAATGTGTGATCAACAAACGGTATGAGAGTAGATATGGATATTTTTAACAGAATTGGTCCCCGTATAAGAGACCTTAATATTTAAAACAACTTCCTCTCTTCATCTCCCACGTTATTCATGAGCTGATCTGCTATCTGTATAATCGTCAACTCGATTTTAACAAATAGGAGATATTCTGTCATTCATGGGAGGTTATCTAGCAAACTTATCAACTTTGGTGATTTGACTTTTATTTAACTGGCATTGCAAAGTTTGTATGATTCGACAACGCTATGGCCTACTCGGGGTGCGCTCTGTGCGTCCTGAGCAAGCTCTGTGTCGAGATAGCCTAGGCCTACTGCTGAAATAATTAAGGAACATGATAATGCTCTGAATTTATTAAAGGCCTGTTCATAATTAATGTCAGTGACGATCAAAGCTACTCTATCATTACGAAATATCAGTTTCACTTGCTGTGAAATCTTTACATAGGAGGTGCAGCTAAGAAGGCAAAGTGGCGCAGCAGCAATCTTATTTTAGGAGAACCCTGACCATATCTTGGTTTCAAAACACTTTAAATTGGCACTTACAGTTTCTGTGGTATTTCCCGGGACAAATTATTCCCGGTATTGAAACTTGGTAGATTTCCAGAAAAATATTCATCCCATACAGATACATTGTACGTGTGGAGTAAAGAGATGAAGTAGTCATTCAAAAATCATGTATATTATTGCACTTATGCAACGTATTATGTGACTTGTTAAAGCAAATGTTTACTCCTGAAATTATTTAGGCTTGCCACAACAAAAGGGGTTGAATACTTGACTCAAAACATTTTTTTTTTTTTTACAAATTCCAATCCCCTTTGGCATTATGGGGTATTGTATGTAGGCCAGTGACAAAAGAAATCTTAATTTTATCCATTTTAAATTCAGGCTGTAACACAACAATATGTGGAAAAGGTCAATGGGTGTGAATAGTTTCTGAAGGCACCGCATCTAGAGTTTGTCATTCCATTCAGTAAGAGTCATATCCTTAAAAGTTATGTACCTGCTCATCAGCAAAGTAGACTCCATGATTGGCGGCGTAAGAGACATCACCAGGTAGTGCCAACACACGGACCCCAGAAAAACCCTCCCATGACATTTCTGAAAGACAGAAGAGAAATAATATTAAGGGACAGCGGGGGAGACAGGTTTTTAAAAATAAATGATTAAAATATAATCTGAATGGAATTGTAGAGAAGATCTAACTGAAGGTAGTTGGCATGGTCAGGATCATGTCAGTGCTGCACACCCAAACACCCGGGGGAGAACCAGGGCACACCTACAGATGGATCAAACAAGGCAGAGACAAAAAACTGTGTGAGGCAGACAACACAACAAGTGAGTTCGGCCATTGACCCAAAAAAATGGAGGTAGTTCATTTGTTCTTGACCTGGGCCCTGATTCACAAAACACTTCTTACGCAAAAACATCAGAAGCTTATTAAGAAAAAAAAAAGTTCTCTCTTAAGATAACAATTTTCTTATGAACTTCTCAAATATCTTCTTGTTGCTAGGCAACCGTTTTAGCTAGCTATCTAGCTAGCAAATGGCAATCATGTTAGCATATTTCTTATTGAGATTACTGTTCTTAAACATGTTGTTGGGTTTAAAATAATCAATACTGAAACTTTCAGGTGAAGTTTGTCAGTGAATTAAACATGTTCAATAGCTTTCATGAGTTTCCAAGAACTTTATTTTCAATCATTTTCTTCCTTTTTGCTTAATAAGAGAAACATAAGAAATAGCACGATGTAACGCTCATCTGATGGAGTGGACCAAAGCGCAGAGTGGTACATGTTCATGATATTTATTTAAATCTGAACACTAGAACAAAAATAACAAAGCAAGAAATGAACAGTTCTGTAAGGTAACTAAAACAACTACCCACAAACCCAGGTGGGGAAAAAGGCTACCGAAGTATGATTCTCAACCAGAAACAACGATAGACAGCTGCCTCTGATTGAGAACCACACCCGGCCAAACACAAAGAAATAGAAAACATAGAAATAAAGAAACTAGAATGCCCACCCTAGTCACACCCTGGCCTAACCAAAATAGAGAATAAAAACCTCTCTATGGCCAGGGCATGACACACGAGAACATTTCCAACAACCTTTTTAGGAATAGCAACTTTGCTTAACGTTCTTCTTAAGTCTATAGTTAAGGAAAAAAATGTCAGTTAAAAAGACATTTCTTAAGGTTTCATGAATCTGGGCCCTGGTTACGTTAAATGTATTAAAAAAGATACTGACCCCAAACATAGAGCCTTGTGGCGCACCATATTTAAAGCAATTGATTAATCAGTTTATTATGTACATTATTTTAAAATCACTAACCAAATTTGGGCTAAGAGAGAATGGTATAGTCAATGTTGTAACCAGTTTATCATGCCCAAAATCGCAGCTAATACAAAGTCCATGGACATGACACACAAAACAATCAACAAATTAACTATAGCCCTACTAAAAACACAAACAATTCACTATGGGCTAATGAATTGTTTTAAGAAAAAACAGAAAGCATTTGGTTTCAAGAGTCAGAACAACCTGCTATTACTGTAATTACATTGGTAGCAATTATTTATTTCAGGAAGCACCGCCCCAACGCATTATATTTCACAGCGAAGGTTGCAACAGAAGTTAACTCCTTTGTCGGCGACTCTTTCATCCGCGTGATTTGCTGGGGAACGATCGGTTTAAAACGAGATTACCCTGTCTGAAGGCTCTCATATTGGGTCCCTAATGCCCTAAAACACATGGTTCATATGGGAAGAATATTGTATATACACTTGTTGATATGGGCAGACTATTGTATAAAATAAATATGTGCTGCATTCACGGTCTTCCTTTTCAGATGGAATAAATACAACAGGGTTGGGCAAATAACTTAAAATGTCATCCATAAGCCTACTAATTAATTAAAAACATGCACATAAAGAAAAGCAATTTCAGGCCTCCCGATTGGAGCAGCGGTCTAAGGCACTGCATCGCAGTGCTTAAGGAGTCACTACGGACCCGGGATCGACTGGGAGAACCATGAGGCGTCTCACAATTGACCTAGCATCATCCAGGTTAGGGGAGGGTTTGGCCGGCATGTCCTTGTCCCATCGCGCTCTAGCAACTGTGTGGTGGGCCGGCTGTGAGCAGTGCGGCTTGGTCGTGTTTCGGAAGACTCATGGCTCTCGACCTTCACCTCTCCCGAGTCAGTCCGGGAGTTGCAGCGAAGGGACAAGCCTATAACTACCAATTGGGAAGTAAAATGGGGTAAAAAGTAGTTTTTTTTTAAAGTAAAAGTCATAAAATACATTTCAACCTTGTAATAATGAATTGTCTTTCAATTTGATAAATAGAAGATAATTATCAATATAACAAAACTAGGCCTGTGATATTTCCTTCCGACCCCATATGGGCCATCAGCGGGACAAAAGTCTTTCTGCGTCTATGAGACAGTGCCCTATTAATGGCAGCACCGCTTTATCAAATGTTCATATTGATATTTTAGACTATGCCGTGAAACCAGTTTTCATGGGCACACAAATCCAAAATGACGCATGCAACTGCTAAATCAAATGCTTCTAGACCGAAAGTCACCTAACTTATGTGGTTCTTCTATAGGCTATGCATAGGCTAATAAACCTACTTGTTGAATGCGCATTTGGTATCCAGCTGATAGTTAGGCCTATGGATATTGTCGACTATCAGCTGATCCAGGAAATATTTTTCTGAACAGTTAAGTGACAATCAGCTGTTGTGATATATAGCATGCAATGCAAAAACAGCCGGTGTGGAAAACGTCAGAAGTCAGTCCAGAATATTTTGATGTCTCGATCGTTGCGTCAGTTAAGTTGTGAATCACAACTTCACTGGCACAACGAACGAGACATCAACATTTTGAATCCAATGCCCCTACATTTATGTTGATTATCTGCTTGATTTACAGCACAGTCTAGAAGATTTAACAGAGAAAGCAAAGGTAATGAGTTTGTGTTTAATGTGGATGCTACCATGATTACGGATAGTTCTGAATTAATCGTGAATAGTGATGAGTGAGAAAGTTACACGCACAAATATCATACCCTAAAATGGTGTAACAGTGCGAGGTTAGCATGTCTTGGGGGTATTATATTTGTGCGTCTAACTCTCTCACTCACGAATCATACAGGACTATCTATAATCATGGTAGCATCCATATTAATGTAGAAGTGTTTAGAAACATACTCTATTCTTGTTTACAATAAAAGTGACTCCAAAATTACAATACATTACCCACCATTCATTTAAATTGGGCACAAAACAATCTGAAACAACCAAAATGAACAGCAAATGCATTCAACACGTTTATAGTCACAAGCTTGACGTTAAATTTGCCTGCTAGGAATAGAAGACAAAATATGAAACTTTTGACTACTTCAATACACAAATGAATGTGTAAAATGGGGGGACTATGTACAAAAAGTACTGTCATTTCTAAACGGTTCAACCGATATGGATGAAAATACCCTCAAATTAAAGCTGTCAGTCCTCACTTTAACCTCAGTCATTGTAACATTTCAAATCCAAAATGATAAGAGACAAACAAAAAATGTGTCACTGTATAATAAAATTTTAGAGCTCACAGTATTGTTCTGAATTTCTGCAAAGCTTAAGCCTCCACTAAGTTTCACACTATTTTTTAAAAAGAGATTCTCAGGTACTTTGTATACTTTTTAGCCAGTAGTTGTGAAAGTAGCTCTCACAAGCAGGTATGTGCACCATGTCATTGCTCTCTCTTTTGCTCTGCTGGATGTGCATCTTGGTAGCTGTCACTCAAATGGCGAGGGGCTAAAGCTCATTGGCTGGAACTCGAATTGCTAGGGGGCTGACCCACGTCGGCAAAAGTGGCGCTGCACAGCTTCCAGCAAACAGTCACTTTCAAACTTGGGATTTCGTGGCTAATTGAGATAAAACAGTAATTCTCCCCATAGACTATGCACTGGCCAGATACCTCACAGAGCTTGATTGGTTGCAAAAGATAGGTTGACATGGAAACCTACATTTACTGTGATTTTACCACAGTCTTTATAGTGTCCTAGGCTTGAAATTAAGTGTATTTCTGTATAAAATCAGTGGCAATGCCTCATTCAGCACCACCTGTTTTGAGCCACCTGTTTAGCTAATGCGTGAAGAAGATTACAGGCTACAAAGGCATTATGTCAAACAACCAAATTTTAGAGGGAACATCAAGCACGATGCAAAACAACATTTTGGAATGTATGTATGAAGTGTACAGAGAAGCTATAGCTAAGGTGGTATCTGAGACTCCTTTTGCGTCTGTACAGGCAGACGAGACCACTGACGTCTCCTGTAAATCACAGATGGCAATAGTGCTGCGCTACATATTAGCAGACAACAGTGTGTGAGAGGTTTTTGTAGAGGTGAATGACAAAACTGGTGTTGGCCTTTCCAACACCATGAAACAAGTCCTAGCGCCACTGAATGTCAAGGAGAAGCTGGTTGCACAAACCTATTACAGGGCAGAGGTGATGAGTGGTAATGTACATTGTATCTTAACGCTACTGAAGGATTCTGTGCTAAAAAGCTATGGCCTATGGGAAACAAGGAAAAGTTGAAAAGGGAGTTGTTCACTGTCTAGGCATCCTGAGCTGCACACCGAAAAGACAGCCCTTTCTTTATTGAAATCACTCTACGAAAACAACGTGCAGGAGGGCCTTGTCTGAGACGATCTTCTCAAATTCATCATCCCCACTCCGATGATAACTGCAGAGTCCGAGAGAAACTTTTACACCCTTAAAAGGATAAAAACCTTACGCAACTCCATGGCCCAGGAAAGGTTAAATGCATGCTGTCAAACTAGCATGACTTCATCCAGAGAATGCCAGATTTTGATGAAAGTAATTGAGAAGTTTGCCCACTAGAAGTACCGCCGTGCCAACTTCTTGTTTAAGTGAGCACAACAATGTTGAGACCATAAATAAACTCAGCAAAAAAAAGAAAACCCCCCTTTTTAGGACCCTGTCTTTCAAAGATATTTGGATTTTTCGAATTAACTTCACATATCTTCATTGCAAAGGGTTTAAACACTGTTTCCCATGCTTGTTCAATGAACCATAAACAATTAATGAACATGCACCTGTGGAACGGTCATTAAAACACTAATAGCTTACAGATGGTAGGCAATTAAGGTCACAGTTATGAAAACCTAGGACACTGAAGAGGCCTTCCTACGGACTCTGAAAAACACCAAAAGAAAGATGCCCAGGGTCTCTGCTCATCTGCGTGAACGTGCCTTAGGGATGCTGCAAGGTAGCATGAGGACTGCAGATGTGGCCAGGGCAATAAATTGCAATATCCGTACTGTGAGACACCTAAGACAGCTTTACAGAGAGACAGGACGGACAGCTGATCATCCTCGCAGTGGTAGACCACGTGTAACAACACCTGCACAGGATCAGTACATTCAAACATCACACCTCCAGGACAGGTACAGGATGGCAACAACACCTGCCCAAGTTACATCAGGAATGCACAATCCCTCCATCAGTGCAATAGGCTGAGAGAGGCTGGACTGAGGGCTTGTAGGCCTGTTGTCTGGTGAGGACCTGCCTTGCATCACCGGCAACAACGTCTCCTATGGGCACAAACCCACCATCGCTGGACCAGACAGGACTGGCAAAAAGTGCTCTTCACTGACAAGTTGCGGTTTTGTCTCACCAGGGGTGAAGGTCGGATTTTCATTTATCGTTGAAGAAATGAGCGTTACACTGAGGCCTGTACTCTGGAGCAGGATCGATTTGGAGGTGGAGGGTCCGTCATGGTCTGGGGCGGTGTGTCACAGCATCCTCGGACTGAGCTTGTCATCATTGCAGGCAATCTCAACGCTGTGTGCATTACAGGGAAGACATCCTCCCCCCTCATGTGGTACCCTTCCTGCAGGCTCATCCTGACATGACCCTCCAGCATGACAATGCCACCAGTCATACTGCTCGTTCTGTGGGTGATTTCCTGCAAGACAGGAATGTCAGTGTTCTGCCATGGCCAGCAAAGAGCCCCCCATCCCATTGAGCACGTCTGGGAACTGTTGGATCGGAGGGTGAGGGCCATTCCCCCAAAAATATCCAGGAACTCTTGGTGGAAGAGCAAGAAGGGCAAATCTGGTGCAGTCCATGAGGAGATGCACTGCAGTACTTAATGCAGCTGGTGGCCACAACAGATACTGACTGTTACTTTTGACCACCCCTTTGTTCAGGGACACATTATTCCATTTCTGTTAGTCACATGTCTGTGGAACCTGTTCAGTTTATGTCTCGGTTGTGAATCTTGTTATGTTCATACAAATATTTACGTTAAGTTTGCTGAAAATAAACGCAGTTGACGGTAAGAGGACATTTCTTTTTTGCTGAGTTATGTCTAGTATGCTTGCTGCATAAGTGATGCAATATGTCAGGGAAATGTGTATACTGTAGCTAAGAAAGTAATACTAAGTGTATGTTGTGTAGTAAGAAGTTAGTAGCCCATGTGCCTCATGCTAAGAATGTGGTCCCTTTCCCCCCCTTAGAACTTAGCTTACTGTTCTGACTTGGTGGTGCACATGTAGCCTATAGCCAGTTTTAGAGCAATGTAATAATCAAATATTGTAACAGCTTTCATTGCCCACTTACCTGTTCACATTCTAAAATAAACTATGAAAGATCTTACTTTATTAAACTAGGCAAGTCAGTTATGTGCAAATTCTTATTTACAATGATGGCCTACCAAAAGGCCTCCTGCGGGGACGGGGGTTTGGATTAAAAATTAAAAATAAATACAGGACAAAAACACACATCACGACAGGACACCCCACGACACTACATACAGAGAGACATAAGACAACATCACGCAAAGCAGCCACAACTGTCAGTAAGTGTCCATGATTGAGTCTTTGAATGAAGAGATGGAGATAAAACGGTCCAGTTTGAGTGTTCGTTGCAGCTCGTTCCAGCCGCTAGCTGCAGTGAACTGAAAAGAGGAGCGACCCAGAGATGTGTGTGCTTTGGGGACCTTTAACAGAATGCGACTGGCAGAACAATTGTCTGCTTATGTGCCCCTGTTAACTTAGCCTACAGACAGTTTTAGAGAAAAGTAAATCATTGAATATTGTAACAGCTTCCATTGTCTGCTTATGTGCCCGTTAATAATTTAGCATACTGTTCGGACTGGGTGTACAGGGAGAATACTGTAAGAATGGCACATGTTCTGAATTATTGCATTTAATCATTTCTTACTTTGTGTGTTATAATTATCTCTGGTGCTTTTCTCCACAAGGAGGGTGGTAAGTTACAGACCCAACAACATTATATTATAGTATCCCCTCCTTGTAACCATGTTTGACAGTGACAGCCTCTTCCCATTCAAATACTTTTTTTCAACAAAAAGTTCAGTACTAGACCCATGTAATTCCAGTTGATATTGCAAGGGTTGTTTTGTTTGCTCAATGAGCTGTCAGTGCGTATGTATATTGTCTATAAAAGTGTATCCTCGTGATTGTATTTTCCTTCCTTTTTACTTACTTACTTAATTGCCCCCATGGGGAAATTTTGTTGCAGTGTCATGTACACGTTTAAAGTGGCGTTTAAATACCAAACAAAATTGACAATACAACTTTCATAACAGTGACATACCAATAAAAAAAAAATGTTTTAAGACTTACTGAGTCGATAGGAACATTAGCCCGAGCTATTTAGGAGGGATATCACACCTGGCACAAATGATTGTCTAGCTCTGTTTTTCCTGGTGAAGGGTGCCCTTTATCTGCGCCTAGTTGGGAGTAGTTCAAAGTCCGGGTACAGACCGCACAGACCAAATAAAATACTTCAAAATGGAAGGCTAACCGCTGAGTGACTTAAAGAAGAGTCAAGTTAAGGCCTCAACATTTTGCTAAATTTATCTGAACTCCTCTCATTGTCCATTTCAAAACTGCTGCAAGAATAGGCCTGCCTCATCGCAGCTCGTTTGCTTGCACTTGCTTATACTTCAGAGCTAAGTGTTAATTATAAGAACAAACATTGTGAATTTATTGAACATAAATGTAATAACGTCTTGTGCATGGTTCAAAAGTCAAAACTCATTCCGATATTCATTGTTATTGAAGGAGAACGCAGTTCTTATCCAGTTACACAAATGGATTTACACATGCTAAAATCGCCACTGTTATCGTCACACTCAATGACGGAAGGAAGGTAGCTTGAAAACCTGAGAAAATATTACAGAGCAGCCTGTATTAATGGATGACACCAAGCCACTTGTACCAACTGCCCTAATAATGGAGAAGTAATCCCACTCCAGGACCAGAGTAGGAGACCCTTAGTCTAGATGGTGTCTCCGACAAACAGGATTATGGCTAACCTGATTGGAAAGGCAGTCAAGCAGCATATCCAGGCAGCAGACAGGTCCCTGCACAGTCTGAGCTGGCTTTTCCACAGGTAGCCAGCAGAAGGCCCTGCCACAGCTATCCCAGGGAAAGTCACGTCCCTGCAGAAAGACAGGAGAGTTGGGGAGAGAGAAAAATACAGAAGAGAGAGATTACTCCCATGTCCGTGTGAATAATAATAAATTAAATCTCACAATTGAAAGCTCGATCCTGATCCATTCAGTCTCTCTGCCCCACTCTCTCCATCCTCTGCTACCCCTCCAGTCTTACCGTGTGCAAGATCAGGATATGGGCATCGTCAAGGACATCTGCAGTAACAACCTGAAAACAACATTGGATAAGTGCATTGTTCAGCTCCACAATTAATATACCCCAACAAGAGGTTTACACCATAATACAGTAACAGTCAAGACAATACTATTGTATATTTCAGTTACAGGAATATATTCCACCTGTAAAGTATACAAAAATGTAATCAATCTACAAATACTATGGTGTGATAAACTAAAATGCACAAACTGACTCACAATACTTGCAGTGGAATTTGTCCTTTGTCTCCAACTTCTCTTTTTATGATATTTTATGGACATATTGTGTGGAGTCACTTACAGTGTATCCAGCTCTGGCACTCAGGTGCTCGGCTGCCACCAGCAGTGCATTGAGAGTGGCTCCCCCACTGCCCAGTCCAGGCTCCTGGGGGTCTGACACAGTGAGCAGTAACGTCCCCTGTAAGAGACCTCCACGCTGCTGCCGGACCTCTAGCTCTGAGACACAAACACACAAAAACACCCTTCCTTTAGACAGTGAAGCTAAAACTTTTAATTTGGCTCTATAGTTCAGCATTTTGGATTTGAGATCAAATGAGGAGACCGTACTGAATGTAACCTTTTATTTGAGGATCTTTTCATGATCAGGATGGAGGGAAAGAGGAACGGAGCAAAGTAGAGAGAGATCCTTGATGAAAACCAGCTCCATAGCACTCAGGACCTCAGACTGGGGCAAAAGTTCACCTTCCAACAGGACAACGACACTAAGACAATGCAAGAGTGGCTTCAGGACAAGCCTCAATGTCCTTGAGTGGGCCAGCCAGAGCCCAGACTTGAACCTGATCGAACACCTCTGGAGAGACCTGAAAATAGATGTCCCCATCCAACCTGACAGAGCTTGAGATGATCTGCAGCGAAGAATGGGAGACACTCCAAATACAGGTGTGCCAACAAATACAGGTGTGCCAAGCTTGTAGCATCATACCCAAGACGATGAGGCTATAATTGCTGCCAAAGGTGCTTCAACAAAGTACTGAGTAAAGGGTCTGAATACTTATGTAAATGTAAGAACAGTTTATTTTTAATAAATGTGTCAAATTCTAAAAAGCTGTTTTTTGATTCGTCATTATGGGGTATTGTGTGTAGATTGATGAGGGGAAAAAACAATTTAATACATTTTAGAATAAGGCTGTAATGTTACAGGCTGACTACACCTTTCGCGTCCCGTGCGCGAGCATTGCAAAAGACATTTTGAAATCTATATTATTCAATCATTGCACCCACACTGCTCGCACGCGCCAACAAGCTTCTGCGTTGCCAAGGGCTAAAATAGAAGTCAGTTCTATTTTTGACGCAGATTGCGCTGCAAGTCCTGCCTCTCCTATCTCCTCATTGGTTTATAGAAGCAGGTACCCACACGCTATCTCCTCATTGGTGACTGAAAGACGAACAAAGTCAGTGGCAATAATGCACCTAATTTATGAAAGTTGCCAATCGCAATATAAAGTCAAGAGGGGAAAAAAAACCTAGGAGGAAAGATGACTGGAAACGATTCGGTTGACCGTTTTATGTGTGGATTAATTGTCGAAGTAGAGGACCTTGTGCATTTCAGGTAAAATAACAACTCAATGTTTATATCCCAGGACAAATTAGCTAGCAACAGCAAGCTAGCTAGCTAAATTGCCATAAATGTTTGAAGCTTTTCGACCTATCCCCAAATTTATATAATTGGTTCAGAGTTTGTTTTGATATTTTAACTTGTGTGTCGTGATCATATTTGTTGTGGAGGGACAAAATACATTTATGCACAATGGAGCGCGACCGGTTAGGGATCCGTGTAACATTTCTATTTGAAAAAGTCAAGGGGACTGAATACTTTCCTAAGGCACTGTACACTACATTACCAAAGTATGTGGACACCTGCTCGAATGTCTCATACCAAAACGGGCAATAATATGGAGTTGGTCCCCTTTTTCTGCTACAACAGCATCCATTCTTCTGGGAAGGCTTTCCAATAGATGTTGGAACATTGCTGCGGGGAATGGTTTCCATTCAGCCACAAGAGCATTAGTGAAGTTGGCAATGATGATGGGCGATTAGGCCTGGTTCATAGTCGGCGTTCCAATTCATCAATGGTGTTCGATAAGGTTGAGGTTAGGGCTCTGTGCATTCAAGTTCTTACACACCAATCTCGGCAAACCATTTCTGTATGGACCTCGCTTTGTGCACGGGGGCATTGTCAAGCTGGAACAGGAAAGGGCCTTCCCCAAACTTTTGCCACAAAGTTAGAATCACAGAATAGTCTGGAATGCCATTGTATGCTGTAGAGATAAGATTTCCCTTTACTGAACTAAGGGGGCGGAACCATGAAAAACAGCCCCAGAGCAATATTCCTACTGCACCAAACTGTACAGTTGGCAGTATGCATTGGGGCAGGTTGCGTTCTCCTTGCATACACCAAACCCAGATTTGTCCGTCGGACTGTCAGATGGTGAAGTGTGATTCATCTAGGGTTGCAAAAGGGTCTGAAATTTTCCATGAGAAGTTAAGGCCGGGAATTTAGGTAATTATGCTTAAATTCTCTTTTTTTTTAAATTAGCTTATAACAGTGAACCATTTTTGTGGGATTAAAGGCAATTCTAGGTCTTGTGGCATATTTTGGTTAAACTACCCACAATTCAATGGAATTGCAACCCTCTGCATGCACAGTGCATTCTTCCATCACATGTACATGTGTCTGATGTTCAGACTCCGCTTGCAGATGTAAGAAAATAAATCCGTACTGCCCTGCCCACTTTTGCTCCAAGCAGAGGAAACTGCAGTTCTGAAATACATCAAAAAGGATGAAGACTTCTGCCTGAAGCCTATACACGCTGCAGCGTACATGCTGGACCCCAAGTATGCTGGCAAGAGCATCCTGTCTGGTGCAGAGATCAATAAGGCCTATGGCGCCATCACTACTGTGTCTCACCACCTTGGCCTGGATGAGGGCAAGGTTCTTAGCAGTCTGGTAAAGTACACTTCCAAGCAAGGGCTTTGGGATGGAGATGCAATATGGCAGTCATGCCAACATATCTCATCAGCCACCTGGTGGAAGGGAATTTGTGGATCTGAGGCTCTTTTTCCTGTTGCCTCCATCATCCTCTAAATCCCACCAACATCAGCCGCCTCAGAGCGCAACTGGTCCTTGTTTAGGAACACACACACAAAGAACACAAACAGGCTGACCAATACAAGGGTTGAAAAATTGGTGGCCATCTGGGAAAATTTTAGGCTTTTTGAGCCCGACAATGAGCCATCCTCAACAAGGTTGTTAAGTGACAGTGAAGATGAGGCCTCAGAGTCTGATGTTTAAGGGGTGGACATTGAGGAGGTCCAGGGAGAAGACATGGAAGCCTGAGAGGAAGACAACCAAAGCTTTTGTTTCTAGACTATCATTTTACAGATGCGATGGATCATTTAATATTCCCATTTTTTGTTGTTCATTGAAATCATGTGAAGTCAACTCGTTTAAAAAGTTCAACTCGTAACTAAAAAAAAAATATTTCTATTTGAAGGATTTAAATAAATTTGCAATGTCTACTTATGATGAGGTAACATGTTATGTTTGTCTCCATAAGATATGGTAAATATACCCAATGCAAAAAACATCACATTTAAAAATGGTATTAATATTCATTTGCATATTTCCGTTAATTCGCATATATTCCCACGTTAAGTTTCCACCTCTGAATATTCCTCAAAATGTGCAACCAAAATTTGCAACCTGCTCCAGAGTCCAATAGCGTCAAGCTTTACACCACTCCAGCCAACGCTTGGCATTGCGCATTGTGATTTTAGGCGTGTGTGCAGCTGTTTGGCCATGGACAACCATTTCAAGAAGCTCCCGACGAACAGTTATTGTGCCGACGTTACTTCCAGAGGCAGTTTAGAACTCGGTAGTGAGTGTTGAAACTGAGAAAATACCATTTTTACAAGCAACGCTCTACAGCAGTCTGCGGTCCCATTCTGTGAGCTTATGTGGCCTACCACTTTGCGGCTGAGCCATTGTTGCTCCTAGACGCTTCCACTTCACAATAACAGCACTTACAGTTGACTGGGACAGCTCTCAGCAGGGCAGAAATTTGACAAACTGACTTGTTGGAAAGGTAGCATCCTATGACGGTGCCACGTTGAAAGTCACTGAGCTCTTCAGTAAGGCCATTATAGACAAACATTGGAAGTATAGAGACTGCATGGCTGTGTGCTCAATTTTATACACCGGTCAGCAACGGGTGTGGCTGAAATAGCCAAATCCACTAATTTCAAGTGGTGTCCACATACAAAGTATATGTTTTACCATTTAGAAATGAAATTACTTCATGCATTTAGTCCCCCCCCACTACACAAAACCAGGGAACTCATCAAGAGGTTCCTCCAGGTGTTGCTTTGCCTGCAATCCAGCTCTTCTGCCATAGGGTAGCAGGGCTTTAGGTCAACAACATGCACCTTCCTGACATCTTCCCCTGTTTCCTCCAAAGAGACCAAGTAGTTCACCGGGCCCAACTTCTGCACCACAAAGTAAGGACCTTTCCATCTTATAGCTTGTTTTGCAGGAAACTGCTTGGACGCCTTTGACAGATGAGAACGGATCAGACATGAAACTCGGGTGGGAAACACACGTCTCGCCTGTTTGTCATAGTTTATGAGCTGTCGTTGTTTGGCTAGCAAGGTATGGTGGTGGTGGACTGCATCAAATGCAGTCCACCAAGACTCCAAGATGGCCACTCATGGGGTTGGCATGATAAGCTTGGATCATTTGGTCAGTCAATGTAGAGTGGACTAAGACACGGTAAGGGGTGCAGTGTGTTCCATCTCCTCTTGGAGTTTGATACACATTATCCTGAACTTCTCACTGAAGTGGCTGTGCTCTCCACACACATAATCCAGAGGAAAATAATAAATGCATACACTTAGCGGTAGTGATAGTGCTGCACAATGGATGACAGACGTTGGCAGTCTCTAATCAGAGAGGGCATCTGGTACAACATTCAGTTTTCCTTTGCGATACTTAACGATGAAGTCCTAGTATGATAGACCAGCGAATGAGACAGCTGTTGGTCTTGCCTGATGTCAGAACCCACCGCAGTGTTGGTCTGTGACAACGTTGAAGACCTTGGCCTCCAAATAGTAGCTCCATTTCTCCAGAGCCCAGACCACAGCGAGGCACTCCCGTTCATTAGTTGACAAATTCCTCTTGGCGCAATTCAGGGTTAGACTTGCATAGGCAAGAACTTCTTCTGTTCCAGGTCCTGTTGGTTGAGCAAAGACTGCTCTGAGTCCTGTTTGACTTGCATCTGTGTACACTGGGAAATGAGCATTCAGCTAAGGATGTCCAAGCACTGCAAAACAATGAGACTGTTTTTGAGTGCTTCAAATGCAGGAGTCCATTGGAACTTCACCCCCTTCTTCTTAAGGTGGTTGAGTGGTTCAGCTAACTTTGAAAAGTCAAGCACAAACCTGTGGTACCATCAATCCATACCCAGGAAGCTCTGAACAGCCTTCAGGGATGTTGGAATTGGGAGCCCCTGCACTGCTGCAATTTTGGCTGGATCTGCATGGATACCTTCTGCATTAAATACATGACAAAGGAACTTGAGTTCAGGCAAGCAGAAATGACACTTCAAGTTCAGGGTCAAAGCTGCAGCCTGTCTGTCAAAGATGGAATGTATGTCTTGCAGATGATCAGTGACAGAGGAATAGATTATGTCATCCAGATACACAATTTGTTCCCCCTCAGATCTCCCAGGGCAGTCTCCATCAGCCTTTGCAAGGTTGCTGGAGTGTTCTCCAAACCAAAAGGCATGCATTTGAATGAGTACAAACCAGCAGGAGAGATGAACACAATCTTGTTCTGAACGGCGGGATTCATTGCCACCTGCCAATATCCGATGTTATGATCCAGATTACTGAAGAAGGAATAAGGACAAATGGAGAAGCCCATCTGGAAAAGGAAGGTTCCACAACTCCAGTCGCCAACATACTCTCAAGCTATTCATTGAGAAATCAGCAGTTTGGCGGGGGACAGCCTGTAGGGACGCTGCTTAATGTGGCCTTTATGACGGGTACAGACTTTGTGTTGGAGGACTGCTGCATGGCTGGGTGTAAGAGCACAGATCTCACTGTTCATTTCCAACATCTATGAGAGCTGCCACCTCTCATCTGACAGACATGACTGTTCCATTGCTTGTTTGATGTAGAAATCAGCATCAGTTTTGCTTTTGCCCTGGAATTTAAGGGGGGGGGGGGGTTTACGACTGTAATCAGTGTGATAGTTGGGTTTCTGAAATGGATGAGGCCGGGAATGGTCAGAGCGCAGCTGACACGATGGTTCGGACATTGAGATGGTTAGTCCGCTGAAGAACATGCAGTCCAGGCCAAGGTTTACAGCAAATGCAAGGCTCGGATTGGCAAGAATAGCCACAGGAAAATGAATAATGTCATCATACAGCTTAATTTTCATCAGTCCAGCCCAAGGGATTGATCGGTTCGCCATTGGCCAAGTTCAATGGTCCTTCCTCTCAGGTTCGAAGCACCTCATGCAGTAATGCCATCTTTTGCCACAGGGGCTCCTGCATCAGGGTATAAGTTGCTCCTTTGTCCATTATAGCCTTCCCTCTCCTGTTCCTACCAGTCAGAGGAACCAACATTTGTTGCAGAATAGGAATAAGACAGCTAGGTGAGCTGTCTGAAGGCTTCATGGTGGGCATTGAGGCCGTTCTAATTGTACACAAGCCACCATGCCTGTTGGTCTTCTGTTCTTTCTAACCTTTTCCTGAATCTTGATGCTGGCCATAGACAGGGCAAGAACCTGGAGGATGTTGGACCTTACACCTCCAGCACGTCACTGGACTTTTGTCTTGGTTCTTTGGCACAAACGGCTGAGCCAGTTTAGCCCCAGGACAGTTGTTGGGATACCGGAATGAAGGAACAGGGTTAAGTTTGGAGGTGGTTCCAGTCCTTCTCAAACAGAGTCCCAAGACACACCAGATCATCCACATTCTGCACACGTTCACAAAGTTGACTGGCATGGTAGCATCCACATTAGTGTGGATATGTTCCGAAGAAACATTCTATTCTTATTTACAATAAAAGTTACACAATTCATTATTTGCCATTCATTTCTATGTGGAACAACAATCTGAAACACAACAAACTGGAAATGCATCAAACAAGTTTGTCGAGTCACAAGCTTGATGTAGTCATTGAGTGCTTTCATTTCTAAACGGTAAAACAGATATTTTCTTACATACATACATACATACAAAGACAAATACACAATGCAGAGAACTAAAGATCAATGGAACAAGTCGTTTTTCTGTAATGGGGAACTGAAGATGAATTGGTCAATGGAACGGGTTGTTTTTCAGTTCAACATCTGTGTAGGGGTTCCAGTCCGGGACTCATAGCAACATGTGGCAAGTTCTCATTGGTTCAAATTGTCTATACATTAAGCCTGAAACTGGCTATTGGCCAAATTTTATTGCAAGGAATTCTAATTGGTCAAACACAGACAATGTTTTGGTATAAACTACATCCTGTCTCTTTCTTCAGTGGAGAAAACAATGAGAACAGGGAAGAATGAACATCTACCATCCACTTTACAGCATAACTATGATCTGTTCTCTTGGGAAAAATGTATTTTCTCTCCCTGATTTGCATTGTGGTCTGCGTAATTGAAGAATAACATCAAATAAAAAGGTGACATTCTGTACTGTCACCTCATGAGACAAATTAAAACATTTAGCTTTAATTGTCCAAGTGTATATGTTTTCTAATGAAAAATAACAAAATTTAAAGTCATTTGACAAAGTCACGAGTACAGGGTTAAAAAAAAATGTTTTTTTTAAATTAAACAATTCTGACAGCTTATTCAATGCCTCCATAGTAGAATGTGTAAACCTGTGTGAAGTTAGCCACAATACTGAAATTTGCGGTTCAAAATCGAAATGTATTAGTCGAGTACACATTTTTTGTTCCTAGCTCCAACAGTGCAGTAATCACTAACAACAAAAAACATTACACACAAACGAGCAATGTCAGGATCTGGAATATAAATATATGATTGTCCATAATGTCAGTACAAACAGTATACGAATAGAAAAGGTGTACATAGGATGAGCCTTGACCAGCATACAGTATCAGTCAAAAGTTTGGACACACCTACACATTCAATGGTTTTTCTTTATTTTGTACTATTTTCTACATTGTAGAATAATAATTAAGACATCAAAACTACGAAAAAAACATATGGAATCATGTAGTAACCAGCAAAAAAAAGTGTTAAACAAATCCAAATATTTGTATTTGAGATTCTTCATATTAACCACCCTTTGCCTTGATGACAGCTTTGCACAATCTTGGCATTCTCTCAACCAGCTTCATGTGGTAGTCACCTGGAATGCATTTCAATTAACAGGTGTGCCTTGTTAAAAGTGATTTTGCTGAATTTCTTTCCTTCTTAATGCGTTTGAGCCAATCAGTTGTGTTGTGACAAGGTAGGGGTGGTATACTGAAGATAGCCCTATTTGGTAAAAGACCCAAGTCCATATTATGGCAAGAACATCTCAAATAAGCAAAGAGAAACGACGGTCCATCATTACTTTAAGACATGAAGGTCAGTCAATACGGAATATTTCAAGAACTTTGAAAGTTTCTTCAAGTGCAGTCACAAAAACCATCAAGCGCTATGATGAAACTGGCTCATGAGGACCGCCACAGGAAAGGAAGACCCAGTGTTACCTCTGCTGCAGAGGATAAGTTCATTAGAGTTAGCAGCCTCAGAAATTGCAGCCCAAATAAATGGTTCAGAGTTCAAGTAACAGACATCTCAACATCAACTGTTCAGAGGAAACTGCTCTGAATCAAGCCTTCATGATCAAATTGCTGCAAAGAAACCACTACTAAAAGGACGCCAATAAGAAGTAGTAACTTGCTTGGGCCAAGAAACACGAGCAATGAACATAGACTGGTGGAAATCTGTCCTTTGGTCAGATGAGTCCAAATTTGAGATTTTTGGATCCAACTGTTAAGTCTTTGTGAGATGCAGGGTATGTGAACGGATGATCTCTCCATGTGTGGTTCCCACCGTGAAGCATGGAGGTGGTCTGATGGTGCTTTGCTGGTGACACTGTGATTTATTTAGAATTCAAGGCACACTTAACCAGCAGGGCTACGACAGCATTCTGCAGCGATACGCCATCCCATCTGGTTTGTGATTAGTGGGACTATCATTTGTTTTTCAACAGGACAATGACCCAACACACCTCCAGGCTGTGTAAGGGTTATTTGACCAAGAAGGAGAGTGATGCAGTGCTGCATCAGATGACCTGGCCTCCACAATCACCAGACCACAACCAAATTGAGATGGTTTGGGATGAGTTGGACCGCAGCGTGAAGGAAAAGTAACCAACAAGTGCTCAGCATATGTGGGAACTCCTTCAAGACTGTTGGAAAAGCATTCCAGGTGAAGCTGGTTGAGAGAATGCCAAGAGTGTGCAAAGCTGTCAAGGCAAAAAAAGTGGCTACTTTGAAGAATATAAAATATTTACATTTGTTTAACGCTTTTTTGGTTACTACATGATTCCATGTGTGTTATTTTGTAGTTTTGAGGCAGTCAGTCACATTTGGGGATGTTTTTTTCTCACCCTGTTCAGAGAAATTAGTCACTGAATTTGTTAGCTTCATGTCCCATCCTACATCCTGATATCACCAAGTTCTGACTGCTTGGTGGTGTTGCTACTATGATGCAATTATTTGTTTTTAAAGAATCACCCCGTATTAAAAGGAATAGTTCACCCAAATGACATATTGTTTTCCTTACTATGTAAGCAGTATATGGAGAAGGTATGACAACAACCCATTTTGTTTACCTGGAAACTGTTTAAAAATGATAACTTTTCAAGACAATGGTACCTATATTAGCGTGTCTGGGCTTCATACCCAAATCTATAAGTAACATCCTTGAGTTACACAATCAATTGTAAGACACTTCTGGATGATTTGGACATGAAGCATGAAAATGCTAATATACTGTAGGTACCATTGATTTGAGCCACAAATACTAAATAGTTAGAATTTGAAACAGTGGACAACAAAATAAAAAATGGTTAACATGTCATTTGGGTGAATTATCCCTTTAACATGTGGGAGGGGTTTATCAGATTCTTTTCAGAAATAATAAGGAATAACTCATCTGAAATTGGATCAGTCAAATGACTTGCGCACAGGAGTAAGCATCAACAACCTTCACTTGTGCATTGAGCGTGGGAAATGCGCTTTACAAATTAATTATTATACTAATGCAATTATGCAGACTAATAGATTCACAGTGGGATTTTAAATGTTACTTAACTGTTCTGTTTTATCAAATTAATAAAGAATGTATTTAAGTTATATAACATGGCAAAGTTGTTGAGCATCATCTTGTCGAAATATGGTATTATTCCACTATTTGTATTTGTTTGGATCTGTTTCAAATAGGGGACTTTTAGCGGACTTTTATTTTGACAGCTCATTCACAATCCTGCTTCAATAGTTTCAGATTGGTAAACACGAGAGTAAAATTAAGTTAAGTAACTTATTCTTCAGTAAATTTAGTAGACTTAGGCCTACAGAAGGCTACGCATGCATCTGGTCTATTCCTCATCTTTTGCATTATAATTACAGTGGGCAACTGTGCATTACTGTAAACAAGAAGAGGAATAAGAGACTCACCTCTTTGAAAGGCGTACACGCTATCTTTATGTTGACAGGTCAGAACTACTACAGTCCAGCTGAACACCTGCTCGCTTGACATGTTGACGTATTTATGAAAACAATTGAGCCACGAAAGTAGTCTGCTGTCTTCATACACGGAACATTTAGCCTAATTTACCAATCTAAACTAAAACGCCATTGGCGGAAAGTAACAGGAAGCAAACATTACGTCCATGCAAACAATGCTAAAACCGTTCAACCAAGGCAATAGCTAAAGAGACTAGACTGTGCTATTCTTGCAACAATGTAGCTCCCGAATGAGTGGAGACCGCAAAATCAATCGTTTGCGCAACCAGTTCTTCATCTTTGATGAGGTTTAACCGCGGTTGGCATCCAATTAAATGTTGATTACCGCCACCTACTAGACTGGAGTATAACTACCTTGTTCTTTGCATATTTTTTTCTCCCCCAACCCCCTCCCCCCAAAAATCAAATAATAATAAAATAAATACCATACCATCTAACACGACACTCACAATTAATAATAATAAATACCATACTCCACTATTTAAATCTATTTAGTCCAAATTAAGGCCAACAGCCTGAGAGGATGGGACACCACCACTCAACACACAGTGTAACTCTTCTGATGTCAAGTCTCACACACCCAAACACCTCTCTGCAGTTGCCACCACAACCTCTATTTTCTGCAACTTACATTCCATCCCTGCAGTACAGTTAATGAACATTACCATAAATGCCCAAAATCAAATCTTACTGAAACATACACCACCAGTCAAGTTTGGACACACCTACTCATTCAAGGGTGTTTCTGTATTTTTACTATTTAATACATTGTAGAATAATAGTGAAGACATCAAAACTATGAAATTACACATATGGAATCATGTATTAACCAAACAAGTTTTGTTTTAAAGTGTTAAACAAATAATAACTTATTTTATATTTGATATTCTTCAAAGTAGCCACCATTTGCCTTGATTTGGCATTCTCTCAACCAGCTTCACCTGGAATGGATTTCCCACATGATGAGCAATTGGCTGCTTTTCCTTCACTCTGTGGTCCAACTCATCCCAAATCACCTCAATTGGGTTGAGATCAGGTGATTGTGGAGGCCAGGTCATCTGATGCAGCACTCCATCACTCTCATTCTAGGTCAAATAGCCCTTACACAGCCCGGAGGTGTGTTGAGTCATTGTCCTGTTCAAAAACAAATGATAATCCCACTAAGTGCAAACCAGATGGGATGGCGTATCACTGCAGAATTCTGTGGTAGCCATGCTGGTTAAGTAAGCCTTGAATTCTAAATAAATCACAGACAGTGTCACCAGCAGAGCACATCCCATCACACATCCTTCTCCATGCTTCACGGTGGGAACCACACTTGTGGAGATCATCCGTTCACCTACTCTGCCTCTCACAAAGACATGGCAGTTGGAACCAAAAATCTCAAATTTGGATTCATCATTGCTCATTGCTCGTGTTTTCATAAATTCTTAGAGTGTTTGGGAATGACATATACTATAGCATTTGTGAAATTTCTAGAGCAATATAGAGTGGGAACGCGGCCGTGAGCTTTGACAATTAATAGGCACTGAATTAAATAAAACCTAATAAAAACAAAATACACTTGAATGGATTTCTGCAAATATGCAGCTAAATACCGCGGGAGCCCTTTTACATTTGAGAACTTTACAGTCCTATTGATCAAACAACAATAACAAGGTGTGCTATCTTTCCCTATATGCACATCATCAACAACAAGATCAACACAGTCAGACGAGTGCTCTGAAATCGGAATATATAAATCAAATCAAATTTGATTTGTCACATACACATGGTTAGCAGACGTTAATGCGAGTGTAGCGAGCGAAATGCTTGTGCTTCTAGTTCCGACAATGCAGTAATAACCAACGAGTAATCTAACAATTTCACAACAACTACCTTATACACACAAGTGGGATGAAGAATATGTACATAAAAATATATGAATGAGTGATGGTACAGAACAGCATAGACAAGATGCAGTGGATGGTATAGTATATACATATGAGATGAGTAATGTAGGGTATGTAAACATATAAAGTGGCTAGTGATACTTGTATTACATAAAGATGGCAAGATGCAGTAGATGGTATAGAGTACAGTATATACATATGAGATGAGTAATGTAGGGTATGTAAACATATAAAAGTGGCATTGTTTAAAGTGGCTAGTGATACATGTATTACATAAAGATGGCAAGATGCAGTAGATGGTATAGAGTACAGTATATACATATGAGATGAGTAATGTAGGATATGTAAACATTATATTAAGTGGCATTGTTTAAAGTGGCTAGTGATACATTTTTACAGCTAGCCAGAGTGAATTTGTGAACGCAAGAGATATGCTAACTGGATAACAGTCGTTCAGCATAGCTAGCTAGCTAGCTAGCAAAGCGATTTACATTTCTTGCAACTTACCAAATTGCTACATGCTTGCTACTTAAATAGATAGGCTAGCCTATTACCTACGTTATGACTGACTTGTAATCATTGCCCTTGCTTGTTTGATTGACATTGTATTGTATTGACATTCCCAGCCTTAGTGACATTCATCCGTTTTTGTCCAAAATATTGAGTCATTGAAACTAAAACAGTGCATCCTGGATGGAGGCAGCAAACAAGGTGCCAGCTTTTATCAATACATTCACCTGTATTTACCCCCCCAAAATGTTTGCTATCATATAAAACAACAAATGATCTGGACGAGACTGCCGAATCGAGGCAAAGGTAAGACTGGATCTATCGCTAAAAGTCACCTTGTCCAAGAGAGATATACATGGTTATCGAAACGTCACATCAGGGTAAGCTTACACAAAACATAGCCCTTATTTATTTTTTAAACTCCTATGGGAAAAATGAACGGGGAAAAATTATTGGAATCATTTCCCTGTTTGACAGCTAGGTTTTATGGGTATTATGACTCCTCCACTGTGGGGCTCGATTAGGCTCTTAGAATTAAGAGTGGGAAAGTGATCTTGTCAGGTGAAAATTACATCAAACGTTTTACCATTGCAACATTTGATGCAGTACATAATTGGCGATCACTATTGTTTATTCCCATCATTTGGTATTTCCTTTGTGGTACCTCAAACTTTCAATATTACCAGCTGAGATGAACTTTTATGAGTTCATTTTACTCCTACAAGTACTCCTTTATGGGTTAATTTTACACCCAGAGTTGATTTTACTCCTAAAAGTACTGCTTTATGGGTTGGTTTTACACCCAGAGTTGATTTTACTCCTAAAAGTACTCCTTTATGGGTTGATTTTACACCCAGGGCCGGTATCCCCAAATCGTCTCAGAAAAGATCCTAAACATTTTTTAAGACTAAAAACTCCCAGCTCAGAGTTTTAGGTTTTAGGATGATGTTAAGACACTGCTCAGACAAACTCTGAGCCAGGAGTAAAATCAACTCTTAAAAATGTATCTCAGCTGGTAATGACGACAGTTTAAGGTACTGCAAGGGAAAAAGAGTAATGACGACCATTGACATTATTGCAAATGATGGTGAATAATCAATCGAGATGAGGCATCGCCGGCTGTGCACGCTTCAGTCAACCAAGGTGAATGTGACTGTCAAATGTTGCAATGGTAAAACGTTTAATAGAATTTTCACCTTCCACAATCAATTTGCCAACTTAATCAATTCTGATGGATGTAAAAAAAAATATTTAAAAAATACAAGTATTACAGTACCATTATATAAACATACTTGTCTATGGAAGCATTTAGCTGTCGAAACTCAATTGGAAACGCAAATGGAAAATTATAAATCAATTTCATTTTTGCAATTTCTTTTCCTAAATGGGTATGCACATTTTGTGACAAAATTCTAATTGAAATGCAAAAAAATATATTACATTATAATTTTCATGATTGAGTGTGCATAATGAAGGCCAATTGGAAAAAGAAATAGCAAAAAGTGTGTTTAATATTTCATTTACATAGTACTAACCAGTACAACACTGACACATTTAAAAACTACATTTAAATGCTTAAATGACAAATAATTTCTCATGTTTGCCATGTTATTTCCTGGTGACAGCAAGAATTGTGACAAAAATAATTGCAACTGATAATTATTTTCCATACTGAGTGGTTTAAAGGTTATGGGCTTAAAAAAAGAACACCTATACCAAAGATTTTTTATAACTAACCCAAGACAGACCACTGGGAGCAAATTCATCATAGTTGGCAGAACAAGCAAGGAGGTGGGCAGAGCAAAGCATGAGAGTCTATTGGTGTGTTCCAGGATGTATTTGCATATTTCCTTTAGGGAACACCTACTTTGTGAAGTGCGTGTTTGCAATAACTCAATTCGTCCTTGTACTCATTCTAAACTCATTTTTGCCTACTTAGGCAAAAAGTAAAGTCTACAAAACTAAGATTTGAAAACAGAAAACTGTATTCAATTTGCAGAACGTCCATCTCGCTCCATCTTCTCCCACTGCCGGCCAATGGGCTACCTCTCACCATCATATTTGAATGTGAGTGGTAACGCCAACTGGATGCTTTACATTTATACATCAGGGGAAAGATCTTTCTTATTGTTATATCTGTGCCGGTACCATGTCAGATATAGAGTGGAAATGTATTCAATTTAGAGTTTGCCTCCCAATATTACACTTTTACATTGCATTCGGCAAGTATTCAGACCCCTTAACTTTGTCCACATTTTGTTTTGTTACAGCCTTATTCTAAAATTGATTAAATAAAACAATTCCCTCATCAATTTACACACAATACCCCATAATGACTAATTTATTAAAAATAAAAAAAGAGAAATACCTTATTTACATAACTATTTAGACCCTTTGCTATGATATTCGAAATTGAGCTCAGGTGCATCCTGTTTCCATCATCCTGGAGATGTTTCCGCAACTTGATTGGAGTCCAACTGTGGTAAATTCCATTGATTGGACATGATTTGGAAAGACTCTTCCTAGAGCTGGCCGCCCGGCCAAACTGAGCAATCGGGGGATAAGGGCCTTGGTCAGTGAGGTGACCAAGAACATTTACATTTACATTTAAGTCATTTAGCAGACGCTCTTATCCAGAGCGACTTACAAATTGGTGAATTCAGAACCCGATGGTCACTCTGACAGAGCTCTAGAGTTCTTCTGTGGAGATGGGAGAACCTTCCATAAGGACAACCATCTCTGCAGCACTCCAACAATCAGGCCTTTATGGTAGAGTGGCCAGACGGAAACCACTCCTCAGTAAAAGGCACATGACAGCTCAATTTGAGTTTGCCAAAAGGCACCTAAAAGACTCTCACACTATGAGAAACAAGATTCTCTGGTCTGATGAAACCAAGATTGAACTCTTCGGCCTGAATTGCAAGCGTCATGTCTGGAAGAAACCTGGCCCATCCCTACGGGGAAGCAAGGTGGTGGCAGCATCATACTGTGGGGATGTTTTTTTGCAAGAGGGACTGGGAGACTAGTCAGGATCAAGGCAAAGATGACCTGTGCAAAGTACAGAGATATCCTTGAAGAAAAACCTGCTCCAGAGCACTCAGGACCTTCTAATAGGACAAAGACCATAAACACAAAAGCCAAGACAATGAAGGAGTGGCTTCGGGACAAGTCTCTGAATGTCCTTGAGCCCGGACTTGAACCCGATCTAACACCTCTGGAGAGACATGAAAATGGCTGTGCAGCGACGCTCTCCATCTAACCTGGCAGACTTTGAGAGGATTTGCAGAGAAGAATACTAGAAACTCCCCAAATACAGGTGTTCCAAGCTTGTAGCGTCATACCCACGAAGACTCAAGGCTGTAATCTCTGCCAAAGGTGCTTCAACAAAGTACTGAGTAAAGGGTCTTGAATACTTAATGTATGTAACTGTTTTATTTTTTTACATTTGCAAAAAAAATGTTTTAAAATGTTTTTGCATTGTCGTCATGGGCTATTGTGTTTAGAGTGATGAAGGGAGAAAAAAAACTATTTAATCAATTTTAGAAAAAGGCTGTAATGTAACAAATGTGGAAAAGGCAAGGGGTCTGAATACTTTATGAATGTACTGTATGTGAACATGCTTTTTAACAACTTTGCAGTAGATTTTTCAGTAGATACGGGTGCTGAAGTCACTGCATTGCCCACTTCTTATGCAAAACATATATTTACTGAGTACACTGGCAAGAAGATGAGAGCAACAAGGGGTGGGGGGCTGGGGGAGACAGATATGAAACAGACCAAACCATTATCAGTTTCTATTGATCCAATTAAGATTGATGCAGGGGTGTGAATAGGCTCCTTTGAACAACCTATTTTAGGCCTTGATGTTATTATGCAACTTTACTCTACACATCTTTGAAGGAAAGGTGACATGGCGAACTGCAGGGCACTACAGTTCAGAACCATCCTATTTTGACTACAATTAAAAAGGAGTGTGGAATTTTGGACATGGATCCAGGGCGCTTGACAGGTGTTGCCCCACTGTGCACAAACCAATATCCCATCATCAGGGAAGCTATGGCCGCTACTAACGAAGTGATCAGAGATCTATGTGACATGGGTATTGTTGAAAAGACACACTGCCTCTAACTAATTGTCCGGTATGGCCAGTGAGGAAATCAAATTGTGACTGGCGGGTGACGGTGGACTACAGGAATGCAAATTAATCTCCATGTTCACTCCAATGGTGGCTAATCCCTCAACCATTTTTTCTTCTTTGTCACCTGGTCACTCTGTGTTCTAGGTCATTGATATGGCTTTCTTTTTCTGTGGATAGTCAACAGTATCAATGGACTATGACTCCTATGGGCCTTCATAATAGTTCTTCAAATTTACCATCAAGCATTGCATCGACATCTCCAAGATCTCCCTCCGATGTCATCTGTTTTCATAAGATAGGTTGATGATATATTGTCGACTGCACAAGATGAGGCAACACATGCCAAGGACCTAAAATCACTGTTTGACCACTTGCATGCCAAAGGCCTAAAGCTAGCCATGATAAAGCCCAACTCATGCAATCACAGGTTATCTACCTCGGTCAACTGGTCTCGCAGGGAAAAAGATAGCTGACACAAAGTCGTACTGCCGCCATACAAGCCGCCAAGGAACCCACTACTATTAAATAACTCAGCTCCTTCATGGGCTTGTGCAACTACAACAAAGGCTGCATAGACTCCTTTTCCGAAATTGCACAATCCCTTAACGACCTCCTCAAGGGAGACCCGATTCAAAAGACCTTGTAGTCTTCACGGAAGAACAGAAAGAGGTTTTTGGCAAGCTTAAACTAGCTCTGTCATCAGTTCCGGCTTTAGCGATTCCGGACTCAGGCAAACCGTTCACCCTCTTTGTGGCTGAAAAATATGGCACATGACCTCAGTGCTGACACAACACAATGGTGATTGTCAGAAACCTGTAGGCTACTATTAGAAGAAACTAGATGATGTGGCATTGGAGTTGGCCCCAAGGCACTACATTTCAGTGCAAGAGGCGTCATTACAGTCCCTGGTTAGAATCCAGGCTGTATCACATCCGGCCGTGAATGGGTGTCCCATAGGGCGGCGCACAATTGGCACAGCATCGTCCGGGTTTGGCCGGGGAAGGCTGTCATTGTAAATGAGAATTTGTTCTGAACTGACTTGTCTAGATAAATAAAGGTTACACAGGGCCAAAATGGGAAGGCCCTTATCAAATTTTGCTCATACTGTAACGAGGTCAGCAGTGAAAGTCCAGGGCAAATCATGATGGATACATGTCATTCATTGCAAGGTTGTCCAAAGCGGAGCCTGGAGAATAAAGACCTGATTGATTAGCAGTCGGGGGGCGATCTCGAATGAAAAAGCATAGTAAGTCGATCAGAACCTGATAAGCTTCTATGTTGTACACCGCAGTTATCATATTAGGGATATCTAGGTAAAATGTCCACTTTTTCCTGAAAATCAGGAGAATTAGGGAGGTGTAAGTGAAATAACCATTTCTCCTGAAACCAGTACATGTTTACTTATCAATTAGCTAGTCTAATATCAGAATTGGGCTGCCTGTGTTAACGCAGCCAGTGTGGCTCAGCATAAGCCCATGTAAAAGACACAGGAGGCTGCTGAGAGGAGGGCGGCACATAATAATGGCCGGAACGGAGCGAATGGAATGGCATCAAACACATGCAAACCATGTGTTTGATGTATTTAATACCGTTAGACTAATTCCGCTCCAGTCGTTACCACGAGCCCGTCCTCCCCAATTAGCTGCCACCAACTTTCTGTGGTAGAACAGGGGTCTCCAGACCTGTTCCTGGATATTTTCCGTCTAGGTTTTTGTTCCAACTCCAATTGTTCAGTTTAGCTTATCAACCAGATAATTAAAATCAGGTGCGCTAGATTAGGGTTTGAGTGAAAACCTACAGGACTGTTGCTCTCCAGGATCAGGGTTGGAGAGCCATGACATAGAACCACCATAAAATAAATATTAAACTTTTCTATCAATCTTTGAAATGTGTATTCCGTATTTATTTAAGCTGTACGGGGCTCTGTAGCATCAAAGAAATGCTAGACATTCAGATATCCAAGGTTGGTTGAAAATTCTCAGTTCTACACCAAACAGTACCTATCCTGTAACTCCCAGTAATGGATACCAGAAATCTTTGGCTAAATCACATTATCTGGTGTAACAATCTGAAGCTAAGAGAACTGGTGATCACAGCAGATGATGGGAGAGGTGGTCATGCTGAAATTGCCATTCCAAAGAAACATATAGTAAGTTCAGGGAATACTTGTAAAGGTGTGGGAGGCGTGTTGTCATGATCAGACGGCCATTCAGCTCCTCATGAGAAATGTTTCTACAATTTCTTTGGCACTGAACAAATTCAGGCCTTGTGTGCAAACTTCCAAGTTGTAAAAATTCTGTGCAACTTCCAACATCTGTTTACTATGAACACTGAGGTTTACCCACTTTATGTTACAGTTTCAGACCGTGGTTAAGTAGGCTACTTGATCATAATTTAGTCCTACCAGAGCGGCCTACCATCACAAACAATGGAGAAAATACATCCCATAACATTTTAACATGGAAATAGCTGTTCTGTTGTTCAGCCTACAGTAGCAGCCAAAGTATGGTGTTCAATGTAGGCCTACATTCCTTGAGACTTTTGAAGAAAAACATGCAGGGCTTCACATGAACCTGAAAATAACCACTTGTCCTTCAGACAAGGATATGACTGAAAATGTTGTTGTGTTTGATGCAAGAAACCACTTTACAAAATAAAAGGCATTATTATTCCCATACCATTAGTACAGAGAATCAGACAAATGATGCTACCCTCTGCCTATTGGCTATTTAGCATATTCAATCCTTTCTCAAAATACAACACTGCCCCTTTAAGACAAAAACAGTAGTTGACCTGACTGATTTAAAAAAAATGTCGAGCAATCCTAACATTTTGTGCTGTTGTAGGAAGCAATCACTCCCCCATTGCTGACTATAAATTATTATTTTTAGATGGGCTAATAACTCATTAACTAGCAAATATGAACAAATGTGCACATGTGGCTATACGCAGCTTGTTTACTCGCGACCACTCATGCCGTAAACAGTCCAGTTCAAAGTGAATGGCACAGATCCATATATGGCAATGGTCTATTTGCTTATAGGCCTACCGAAGCTCTGATTGGATAAGCCACATTGGCTGAATGGTGCTTGTCAATGCATTAGAATCATCCTCCATTGCGTTATGCCTAATACAAAATATCTTGCATAGTTAGTTTTGCATACGAAGTCTTGGATAGTTTGTTTAGGTATGTTACATTAAAAGTTGCTAATATTGTGTTGATTCATCACAATTCTCACAGTAAAGGGAAAGGTTTTTAACACATTTTAGTGTTAAGAGGGAAAACTCTAGAAACTCTAGAAAGTTGAGTGATGTTCTATCTTGTGGTTCTCTGCGTGGTTTCTTCTGTGTGGCAGTCCCGGGGAACTGCGCCTGCAGTTTAGAGGGAACATTGGTGGGGGAAGGGAAGTGGTGTCCATGGCTCTATTTCAACTTCTAAGAGGAACAGGAATAATGAAGCTAATTTAATGTAGGTAGGAAAAGTCTGTCAGTGACCAGTCTTATTTAGATGAATTGTATTTCTGAAGAACAGAGGAAGATTGCAGTGAGCCTCAAAAGAATATGAGCAACAGAGGTTTTGTGTTTCCAACTTCGGAGTAGAGCACCCATCAGAGTCATCTCAGGGGTGACGACAGATGTTCAGGTTCAATACCTGAATAGAATTCCCGGAGTAGTGGTGCCTGGCGTCTGACCATCTGGGTGAATGGAGAAAAAGAAGAAAGTCTGTCAGTCCTGTTGTTTTTTTGATAAAGAGCAAATACCAATGCATGTGAAGCTTGGTTATGTAAGATACGCTGTAAGAGCTTTCGTCCCAAAACCATTGCAGTGCAAGAATTGTAAAGAATTTGTCCATGTTTCAAGTGAGTGCAGACGGACAGAGTATATTGAAGAACTGTGGGTAGAAGGACGACAGTGTTGCAATTGTGGTGGGGCTCATGATCCCGAGTTCCCGGAGTGCCCTTTAAGGGTGAAGGAGATTGAAGTGACAAAAGTTAGAGAGGTAAATTGAATCTCCTATGGGGAGGCGATTAAAATAATTGAGAAAACAAGTGAAGCTAGTGACGATATGGTTGTGGACGCACCACAGCCTGTAATAAAGGTTTGCTGCCAGTCAAAAGATACCCTGTGTGTTAAAAATGTGGATTTTGTGGTGTTCATTGCCACAGTTATAAACTTTATAGCACAAGTCTCAAAGAAGTCTAAGAAACTGGACATTATTGTGGCTGTGGCAGAAAATCTTTTGGGACCTAAGGATTTTACATTTGAATACTTGCGAGGAGTACTGGCAGCAGAAGACCCTCCCTCCCAGGTTCCCCTTGAACCTATGTAGGGATCAGATATGATTTAGTTCATTTATTTTTTGATAGTTTGGTAGTTTTTTTGTAGTTTGGTAGTTTATTTTATTTTTTGTGAATCTTGTTTCCATCCTGCACAGTAGGTGACAGGATGCACATTAAATTGTGCGATCTGCAATTTACCGAGGAAGAAGACCTAGCTGGGCTGAAGGTCAACCATCTCTCTTTGCAAGTTCAGCTGAAGGCAACGTTGAAGTTCTCAGAATCCCAATGCACGTCCAGAGTGATTGAGGAGAAAGGATTAGCCAGGGGAAAATGACTGTCCTTAAGAGGGAAAGAACAAGATGTACAGTATGTCAGGAGAAGTGCAGTATTATCATAGTGAGACGTATACTTGGAATATGGAGGAGGAATGGAGGGAAAATGAGAGGCAGAGGAGGTTGAAGAAAGATAGTGAGCTTGAATCGGTTAAATATGGAGGAAAAAAAAGATATGTTTTGTTAAAGAAGAATGGTAGAAAGTGTAAGCCGAGTGAGCTGGATGCTGATTTGAGGACAGGAGGAGAAATGGAAGTGAATGAGTGCGAAGTATCGGAGGTGGTAGATTTGGTGAAGTTCTCGAAGCCCGAGGTTTGCACCGAGAGTCAGGATAGATGAGTCTGTGACGGTTGAGTGCATTTTTTGGAAAAAGTGAACCCTTGCCTTTTGGCTGATCCATTTTTTTATTTCACCTTTATTTAACCAGGTAGGCAAGTTGAGAACAAGTTCTCATTTACAATTGCGACCTGGCCAAGATAAAGCAAAGCAGTTCGACACATACAACGACACAGAGTTACACATGGAGCAAAACAAACATACAGTCAATAATACAGTATAAACAAGTCTATATACGATGTGAGCAAATGAGGTGAGATAAGGGAGGTAAAGGCAAAAAAAGGCCATGGTGGCAAAGTAAATACAATATAGCAAGTAAAACACTGGAATGGTAGATTTGCAATGGAAGAATGTGCAAAGTAGAAATAAAAATAATGGGGTGCAAAGGAGCAAAATAAATAAATTAAATACAGTAGGGAAAGAGGTAGTTGTTTGGGTTAAAATATAGGTGGGCTATGTACAGGTGCAGTAATCTGTGAGCTGCTCTGACAGTTGGTGCTTAAAGCTAGTGAGGGAGATAAGTGTTTCCAGTTTCAGTGCTTTTTGTAGTTCGTTCCAGTCATTGGCAGCAGAGAACTGGAAGGAGAGGCGGCCAAAGAAATAATTGGTTTTGGGGGTGACTAGAGAGATATACCTGCTGGAGCGTGTGCTACAGGTGGGAGAAGCTATGGTGACCAGCGAGCTGAGATAAGGGGGGACTTTACCTAGCAGGGTCTTGTAGATGACATGGAGCCAGTGGGTTTGGCGACGAGTATGAAGCGAGGGCCAGCCAATGAGAGCGTACAGGTCGCAATGGTGGGTAGTATATGGGGCTTTGGTGACAAAACAGATTGCACTGTGATAGACTGCATCCAATTTGTTGAGTAGGGTATTGGAGGCTATTTTGTAAATGATATCGCCAAAGTCGAGGATTGGTAGGATGGTCAGTTTTACAAGGGTATGTTTGGCAGCATGAGTGAAGGATGCTTTGTTGCGAAATAGGAAGCCAATTCTAGATTTAACTTTGGATTGGAGATATTTGATATGGGTCTGGAAGGAGAGTTTACAGTCTAACCAGACACCTAAGTATTTGTAGTTGTCCACGTATTCTAAATCAGAGCCGTCCAGAGTAGTGATGTTGGACAGGCGGGTAGGAGCGGGTAGCGATCGGTTGAAGAGCATGCATTTAGTTTTACTTGTATTTAAGAGCAATTGGAGGCCACGGAAGGAGAGTTGTATGGCATTGAAGCTTGCCTGGAGGGTTGTTAACACAGTGTCCAAAGAAGGGCCGGAAGTATACAGAATGGTGTTGTCTGCGTAGAGGTGGATCAGAGACTCACCAGCAGCAAGAGCGACCTCATTGATGTATACAGAGAAGAGAGTCGGTCCAAGAATTGAACCCTGTGGCACCCCCATAGAGACTGCCAGAGGTCCGGACAGCAGACCCTCCGATTTGACACACTGAACTCTATCAGAGAAGTAGTTGGTGAACCAGGCAAGGCAATCATTTGAGAAACCAAGGCTGTCGAGTCTGCCGATGAGGATGTGGTGATTGACAGAGTCGAAAGCCTTGGCCAGATCAATGAACACGGCTGCACAGTAATGTTTCTTATCGATGGCGGTTAAGATATCGTTTAGGACCTTGAGTGTGGCTGAGGTGCACCCATGACCAGCTCTGAAACCAGATTGCATAGCAGAGAAGGTATGGTGAGATTCGAAATGGTCGGTAATCTGTTTGTTGACTTGGCTTTCGAAGACCTTAGAAAGGCATGGTAGGATAGATATAGGTCTGTAGCAGTTTGGGTCAAGAGTGTCCCCCACTTTGAAGAGGGGGATGACCACAGCTGCTTTCCAATCTTTGGGGATCTCAGACGACACCAAAGAGGTTGAACAGGCTAGTAATAGGGGTGGCAACAATTTCGGCAGATAATTTTAGAAAGAAAGGGTCCAGATTGTCTAGCCCGGCTGATTTGTAGGGGTCCAGATTTTGCAGCTCTTTCAGAACATCAGCTGAACGGATTTGGGAGAAGGAGAAATGGGGAAGGCTTGGGCGAGTTGCTGTGGGGGGTGCAGTGCTGTTGACCGGGGTAGGAGTAGCCAGGTGGAAAGCATGGCCAGCTGTAGAAAAATGCTTTTTGAAATTCTCAATTATGGTGGATTTATCAGTGGTGACAGTGTTTCCTATCTTCAGTGCAGTGGGCAGCTGGGAGGAGGTGTTCTTATTCTCCATGGACTTTACAGTGTCCCAGAACTTTTTTGAGTTAGTGTTACAGGAAGCAAATTTCTGCTTGAAAAAGCTAGCCTTGGCTTTTCTAACTGCCTGTGTATAATGGTTTCTAGCTTCCCTGAACAGCTGCATATCACGGGGGCTGTTCGATGCTAATGCAGAACGCCATAGGATGTTTTTGTGTTGGTTAAGGGCAGTCAGGTCTGGGGAGAACCAAGGGCTATATCTGTTCCTGGTTCTAAATTTCTTGAATGGGGCATGTTTATTTAAGATGGTTAGGAAGGCATTTAAAAAAATATCCAGGCATCCTCTACTGACGGGATGAGATCAATATCCTTCCAGGATACCCCGGCCAGGTCGATTAGAAAGGCCTGCTCGCTGAAGTGTTTCAGGGAGCGTTTTACAGTGATGAGTGCGGGTCGTTTGACCGCTGACCCATTACGGATGCAGGCAATGAGGCAGTGATCGCTGAGATCTTGGTTGAAGACAGCAGAGGTGTATTTAGAGGGCAAGTTGGTTAGGATGATATCTATGAGGGTGCCCGTGTTTAAGGCTTTGGGGAGGTACCTGGTACGTTCATTGATAATTTGTGTGAGATTGAGGGCATCAAGTTTAGATTGTAGGATGGCTGGGGTGTTAAGCATGTTCCAGTTTAGGTCGCCTAGCAGCACGAGCTCTGAAGATAGATGGGGGGCAATCAGTTCACATATGGTGTCCAGAGCACAACTCGGGGCAGAGGGTGGTCTATAGCAGACTGCAACGGTGAGAGACTTGTTTTTAGAGAGGTGGATTTTTAAAAGTAGAAGTTCAAATTGTTTGGGTACAGACCTGGATAGTAGGACAGAACTCTGCAGGCTGTCTTTGCAGTAGATTGCAACACCGCCCCCTTTGGCAGTTCTATCTTGTCTGAAAAGGTTGTAGTTTGGAATTAAAATTTCAGAATTTTTGGTAGTCTTCCTAAGCCAGGATTCAGACACAGCTAGAACATCCGGGTTGGCAGAGTGTGCTAAAGCAGTGAATAGAACAAACTTAGGGAGGAGGCTTCTAATGTTAACATGCATGAAACCAAGGCTATTACGGTTACAGAAGTCGTCAAAAGAGAGCGCCTGGGGAATAGGAGTGGAGCAAGGCACTCTAGGGCCTGGATTCACCTCTACATCGCAAGAGGAACAGAGGAGGACTAGAATAAGGGTGCGGCTGAAAGCAATAAGAATTGGTCGTCTAGAACGTCTGGAACAGAGTGTAAAAGAAGGTTTCTGGGGGCGATAAAATAGCATCAAGGTATAATGTACAGACAAAGGTATGGTAGGATGTGAATACAGTTGAGGTAAACCTAGGTATTGAGTGATGAAGAGAGAGATATTGTCTCTAGAAACATCATTGAAACCAGGAGATGTCATTGCATGTGTGGGTTGTGGAACTAATAGGTTGGATAAGGTATAGTGAGCAGGACTAGAGGCTCTACAGTGAAATAAGCCAATAAACACTAACCAGAACAGCAATGGACAAGGCATATTGACATTAAGGAGAGGCATGCTTAGTCGAGTGATCAAAAGGGTCCAGAGTGGAGAGGTTGGTTGGGGGTCACGGCGATCCAGACAGCCAGCCAGGCCATCAATAGCAAGCTAGCATAGGATGGACGTCTGTTATTAGCCACCTCTTGCGCTCCGTCAGTAGATTAGTGGGGTTCCGTGTGGTAGAGGGGACCAATCCAAATCACACAACAACAACAAAAATAAAAACAATAGATATAGCTAGAGGCCCAGAAGAAGAAAAAAAATAACAATAAAAATAAATAAATAATTTGTCCGATTATCTATTCAGATAGCAGCCGATAAGACAGCTAATGGCTAGCAGGCCTCAGATGGGCGCCCAGGCAACGTCGCGACGGAGGAACCAGACGGATAACTCCCTCGGGTAGACAACGTCGGCAGTTCAGCCGTGAAGGCTCGGCGGCAGCAAAACGGGTCCGTACAGGTGACCGCAGCCCAGGAGCGATTGATGGAACTCCTCAGCTGGCTAGCTCCGGAACAACTGATGCTCGCTCCGGAATCGACAAAAACTCCAACTAGCTTTGTAGTTTCAGGGTTGGTGAAAAAAGAGTTGTGTACTGTGGAATCGTTGAAGGTATCCAGAAGTGGTCTTATGATAACTGTTTGTGATTTTGCTGGTCAGAGGGAGTAGGCGCTCAACGTTAAATAAATGGGGACAAGAGGTGTAAATTGTTTTGCTCTCAAGAAAAGGGCGCCATTGAAAGGAGTGATTACTGGGGTAACTGTAGGTGTGAAAGTTGACCAACTGAAGGCGGAGGATTCAGTGTTTGTGATGCTTGTTGTTTGGTGCAACGCAGACAAGGTGACGTGATTGGTGAAACAGAAGAGTCGTTGTCTGTTCTTTTGAGTTTTGATGTTGAGTCTTTTCCTGACAGTTATGTTAGGGTATATAACTTATACTGTTCAAGCTTTTGTGCTGAATACATTACGTTATTACAGGTGTCAAGCTTATGGGCATGTGGCAGCAGTGTGTAGGAGGGAGGTTCCTAGGTGTGAGAAATGTGCAGAAGGGCATGTGGAATGTGTGGCATTGGGGAAAGTAGTGGTGTGTGTTAATTGTAGGAGTGCCCATGGGGCTGAGAATCAGAAATGTCCGGTGAGAGAGGCAGTTTGAGGTTTCCAGGGTTAGAGTAGTGCAGAAGTTGTTGTATGCAGAGGCAGTGAATAGAGTAGAGGAAGATAGGATAGGGATACTGAGAGAAGTGGTGTGAGTAGTCAGTACAGAAGGATAGGCCAAATGATATATGCTTCAGTAAGGGTAGATTTTTTTTGCACTTAGCAATGGTTATCAACTGTACTGCAGGGATAGAACATACGTTGTAGAAAATTGAGGTTGTGGTGACAGCTGCAAAGAGGTATTTGCATGTGTGAGACTTGACATCAGAAGAGTTACAGGTTGTGTTGAGTGGTGGTGTTGGCCTCCAGTAGAACTTGATATATTTTAATAGTGGAGTAGAGTGGTGGGTTTTTAGTGAGCTTTTTAAAAAGCAATGTATAAGGGAGTTATACTCCAGTCTAGTAGGTGGCAGAAATGCAACATTTATTGGATGCCAACAGCCATTGAACCTCATCGCCGAAGAAGAGTTGGGGGGTTTTGGGGGTTAATGGAGGAAGCGAATATTCTGTTTGAATCGGATGACGTGTCGAGTGGAAATGAGAGTGATAAGAATTGGATTACAATGGCGAATGCAAAAGGAAATAATAGAATTAAAGTGGTAGTGGAAAGTCTTTTTTTTGGTTGGGATAAGGGTGTGGGGTCAGTAGTATCACCTGGGAGATTTGTTTGAAGATTCTGTTAAAATGATGGATGCGTTGGATGAGAATAACGAGAAGTGGGCTTATTTTGTGTTTCTATGGAAAAGAAGGAGCGTGCGTTGCGCCACTAAGTTGTCCGATTGGAATGTGTGTGGATCTTTCAAGCAGGGCGCTTATCAAGGGTCTTATCTCTGGGGTGTTGCGTAAAGGAAATGCAAAGGATATACATGAAGATTTTGATCAAGTGGTTGGTGCAAAACGACTGACCCGAATAGTAGATGGCGTGCGGAAGCCCACTCCATCCATTCTATTGTTTCCTGAAGAAGTCTCTCCCTTCTCACATGGATTTGGGTTGAATGAGATTCCCTGTGAGAGCCTTCATGCCCAAACCAATGCAGTGAGATAAATGTCACTTATTCCGTAATGTGTCAAGTGTATGTAGATGAGAGGAGTATTATATTCCAGCTGAGCCTAAAAGGTTAAATTGTGGTGGTGAACATGCACCCGGATTTCTGAAGTGTCCCGTTAGGGTGAAGGAGACTGATGTGGCAAGAATAAGTGCTGTCCAGAATGTCTCCTATCCGGAGGCAAAGAGAAGAGTGTAAAAAAGGTGTTACGTTGAATAAGTAATGGTAGTAGGAGTAGAGAAAGAAGTTGATGTTCCTTGTCAATGCAACGGCAGGAATCTTGTTGATGAATGCTCCACCCTCACAGGCACCTGAGCCTGTGTAGGAGTTGGTTGTTTTGATTTAATTTTGTATTATCTCGCCAGCAGCATATCCCACTGCTGGCTTGCTTCTGAAGCTAAGCAGTGTTGGTCCCTGGATGGGAGACCAGATGCTGCTGAAAGTGGTGTTGAAGGGCCAGTAGGAGGCACCCTTTCCTCTGGTCTAAAAAATTATATATCCCAATACCCCAGGGCAATGATTGGGGACATTGCCTTGTGTAGGGTGCTGTCTTTTGGATGGGATGTTAAATGGATGTCCTAACTCTCTGTGATCACTAAAGATCCCATGGCACTTATCGTAAGAGTAGGGGTGTTAACCCTGATGTCCTGGCTAAATTCCTAATCTGGCCCCCATACCATCAAGGTCACATAATCATGCCCAGTTTACAATAGGCTCATTCATCCCCCCTCCTGTCCCCTGTAACTATTCCCCAGGTCGTTGCTGTAAATGATAATGCCATTCTCAGTCAATTTACCTGGTAAAATAAATCTCTGGTCCCCCTTCCCGCAATGGAATATATTATTTTTTGTTTTGTTTCAAAACCCTGTACAGTAGGTGGCGGCAATACGTCAATATGTGTAATCTGCCATAAAACTCTCAAGAAGAAGAAGAAGAAGACTCTGAGGTAAAAGAGCAGAATTCGCCAGATATCTACGTAGCTATTCTCATTGGATTTTGCTACATTGTTTGTGTTTCAACAGGAGGTATTGAACAGTGAAATGGTAGAAGTTGTCAAAGGCGTGTTGCTAGTGTCAGAGAAGTTACTGTTTGTGACATTTGATTGTTAGCAACAAATGCCTGGCAAGCTAGCGAGATTCCCACATGTCATGTGGCTCGTTGAGTGGGGGCATTTGACTTAAGGAGAAACAAGCTTATATAAACAGGTTTTTCCGTCGTGGTAAACCATTAATATTCGTCGTTTGGTAGTGTTTTCTGTGTGTGACGTTCGCTGACTCACTACTTGCTGTCGTGTTACCGGGTTTTTGTTGGCCATAAAATCTGTTTCTGAGGGGCAGCATGCGAACATGCTATCAGCTAGCACGCTAACGTTACTGCTAGCTAACGTTTACTGTCAAATAATTGTGGCACCGCCCAGAGTTATTTGTGTGGATGCTAGAATTGCCTAGCATATAGGCAACTAATGCGTACAGACATAACATGTCAATTTCGTTGTTTTGAGGATCTGGTAATACGACATTTCTCTATTCGCGACACGGTCCGACGTAAAACAATCTTAGCTAGCTATTGTAGGTACGCTAGCAACGTAGCATGTCAATGTATCATTATTGCCAAAGACAAGCATAATGCGTGATCTAACTGCGCTCTTGAGGCTTGTTGTGTTCCAGTTACTGGAGCAAGCTAGTTCATTTTGATTTCACAATACCTATTAAGGCCGTCACTTTAACTTTACATATTCGATATCCAGCCAAACAGCAGATCTTAGCTAAGTTAGCTAGTCAACTGACAGGCTTGTTTGGTTACTGACAATAGGTTTGTCAGGAACTCTTGGTAGTAGCTCCGTTAATTTAACAATGCTAGCAAAGTTACCTAACCACTACTGTTGCACTGCCTATGAACATAGTTTTAACTACCTATCATTCCAGTTATGTTTCACACAAGCATGCCTCGTTTATTAAGAGCATAAGTCACTTAATTCCCAGATTGACCCCTGTATCTATTTTGCTACAGAGCAGAAGGAGCTGTTACGATGGAGGCCAACAAAGCTGAAGGCAGAGGTATGTTCTGTGTGATCTAATGTGGCAAGTATCTGCTCTGCCCGTGTAAGACCAATTATATTACTCAAATCAGATGACACTTGTATTTTCAATTCTATGAAAGACAGCTATTTCCTAGTGAGGATTTGAGGATACAAAATCTGATTTTAAAATATGAAATGAAGATGTAGGAATTAAACTTATTTCAGTCATCCGGCTGAGTTCGATGAACCTCTCGACTCAATTTGCCATCTGTTTTATCTGACAGCCTCTGATCTAGGCTGTCATAGGGTCATGGATTTTCCTGCACTGTACCTAACCTCGGCATCGTGCCAATTCTGTCCCCTCCGGAAGACAAATACATTTTAAAAGCATCATTCAATTTTATATCTGCATAACATTCCTCTTAGTTGGATGCTGTGGAAATACTTTGTATTTTCTTCCTTTCGATAATAGCTTTTCAGATCCCCTAGGATGTGAACATTTCTTTGTACACACAACCCTTTTTCAGGAACATGATACCCTCTTTGTTAGAGTTAACAGGAACTTGGTGCCGTATGTATGTTCACAACACAAACTGAGCTATTGGTTTAACCCAAGTGCCTCCTTGCCCCACCATTAGATCACTCCTTCTAAGCCTCTGCTCAGTATTTCACAACAGACTATTTTGAATGTAGCATCTCAATGCCTTTTACAGAAGTCATGGGCCATGTAATATTTAGTCACGAGCAGGGCTATGATAAGATTGAAAGAGGTATGAACAATCATTCGCTGCATCTTTGCTATCATAAAGAGGGCATTTATTAATATAAAGGGAAGCAAAAGCCTGTTGGATCAGCACAAACTGCCTGTCATTCGTCTTAGGCAACGAACAGAAGAAGACGGAATGAAACAGGGAGGGACTGCCTAGACCTGTTGGATTTGAACCACCCATTTTCTTTTTCCATCGCCAAATATTTACAAATGTTTTCCATTGTGGGACATGATGAACACGACCCTGGTCACAGAGCTGCTGACATGTTCTTATCTTGATAGCTAGCATTTAGAGATATGAATAATGGAACATTTGTAAAGGTCCAATACAGCTGTTTTTATCCCAACATCAAATTTCTGTGTAACAATTTAGTACCGTATTGTTTGTTTTCAATTCAAATGGCCAAAAAGAAATATAGTATCTTAGAAAATAGCTATTTCTCAAGTAAGAATTTGGCTAGTACTGTCTGGGAGGGGAAAACTGAGAACTAGCTGTTATTGGCAGAGGTTTGGAACTCTTTTTGCTCTTTTAACCATCCCACCTAAACAGGCTGATATTCAAGGCGGTCTTTTCAAACAGCTCTTACACTAAAAGGGTTATCTGGGGCGGCAGGTAGTCAAGTGGTTAGAGCGTATCCCTGAGCTGACAAGGTAAAAATTTGTTGTTCTACCCCTGAACAAGGCAGTTAACCCACTGTTCCTAGGCTGTCATTGTAAATAAGACCATGTTCTGAACTGACTTGACAAATGACATTTGAAATAAATTGTCATTTTCACAGTATTATTCCAACCTCAGTGTGAAAATGTACGTAATATATATCTCGGCAAAAAAAGAAACGTCCTCTCACTGTCACCTGTGTTTATTATCAGCAATCTTAACTTAAAAATGTGGTTGAACATAACAAGATTAAACAACTGAGACATAAACTGAACAAGTTCTACAGACATGTGACTAACAGAAATGGAATAATGTGTCCCTAAACAAAGGGGGGTAAAAATCAAAAGTAAGTCAGTATCTGGTGTGGCCAAATAACGGTGGGTTTGTGCCCATAGGCGATGTTGTTGCCGGTGATGTCTGGTGAGGACCTGCCTTACAACAGGCCTACAAGCCCTCAGTCCAGCCTCTCTCAGCCTATTGCGGATAGTCTGAGCACTGATGGAGGGATTGTGCGTTCCTCGTGTAACTCTGCAGTTGTTGCCATCCTCTACCTGTCCCGCAGGTGTCATGTTTGGATGTACCGATCCTGTGCAGGTGTTATCCTTGCAGTGGCAGACCATGTGTAACAATCAGCTGTCCGTCCTGCCTCCCGGTAGCACTGTCTTAGGCGTCTCACAGTATGGACATTACAATTTATTGCCCTGGCCACATCTGCAGTCCTCATGCCTCCTTGCAGTATGCCTAAGGCATGTTCACGCAGATGAGCAGGAACCCTGGGCATCTTTCTTTTTGTGTTTTTCAGAGTCTGTAGAAAGGCCTCTTTAGTGTCCTAAGTTTTCATAACTGTGACCTTAATTGCCTACCGTCTGTAAGCTGTTAGTGTCTTAACGACCATTCCACAGGTGCATGTCAAGTAATTTATGGTTTATTGAACAAGCATGGGAAACTGTTTAAACCTTTTACAATGAAGATCTGTGAAGTTGTTTGGAATTTTATGAAGTATCTTTGAAAGATATGGTCCTGAAAAAAATGTTTTATTGCTGAGTTTATATTTGTAATAATACAGTTGAATTCGGAAGTTTACATACACCTTTGCCAAATACATTTAAACTCAGTTTTTCACTATTCCTGACATTTAATCCTAGTAAAATGTCCTGTCTTAGGTCAGTTAGGCTCACCACTTTATTTTAAGCATGTGAAATGTCAGAATAATAGAGTGAATGATTTATTTCAACTTTTACTTCTTTCATCACATTCCAAGTGGGTCAGAAGTTTACATACACTCAATTAGTATTTGGTAGCATTGCCTTTTTAAATTGTTTTAACTTGGGTCAAAGGTGTCTTTCTTGCAGCCTTCACAAGCTTCCCATAATAAGTTGGGTGAATTTTGGCCTATTCCTCCGGACAGAGCTGGTGTAACTGAGACAGGTTTGTAGGCCTCCTTGCTCGCACACGCTTTTTCAGCTCTGACCACACATTTTCTATAGGATGAGGACAGGGCTTTGTGATGGCCACTCCAATACCTTGACTTTGTTGTCCTTAAGCCATTTTCCAAAACTTTGGAAGTATGCTTGGGGTCATTGTCCATTTGGAAGATCATTTTCGACCAAGCTTTAACTTCCTGGCTGATCTTAAGATATCGCTTCAATGTATCCCCATAATTTGTCTTCCTCATGATGCCATCTATTTTGTGAAGTGCACCAGTTCCCCCTGCAGCAAAGCACCCCCACAACATACTGCCACCCCCGTGCTTCACGGTTGGGATGGTTTTCTTCGGCTTGCAAGCCTCCCCCTTTTTCCTCCAACATAACAATGTTCATTATGGCCAAACAGTTCTATTTTTGTTTCATCAGACCAGAGGACATTTCTCCAAAAAGTACGATCTTTGTTCCCATGTGCAGTTGCAAACCGTAGTCTGGCTTTTTTATGATGGTTTTGGAGCAGTGGCTTCTTCCTTGCTGAGTGGCCTTTCAGGTTACGTTGATATAGGACTCGTTTTACTGTGGATATAGGTACTTGATTTGACAGATTTACACTTTTCGCACTAAAGTACGTTCCTCTCTAGGAGACAGAAGGCGTCTCCTTCCTGAGCGGTGTGACGGCTGTGTGGTCCAATGGTGTTTGTTTGCGTACTATTGTTTGTACAGATGAACGTGGTACCTTCTGAGATTTGTTAATTGCTCCCAAGGATGAACCAGACTTGTGGAGGTCTACACATTTTTTTTTTTCTGTTGTCTTGGCTGATTTTCTTTTGATTGTTCCATGATGTCAAGCAAAGAGGCACTGAGCTTGAAGGTAGGCCTTGAAATGCATCCACAGGTACAGGTCCAATTTACTCAAATTATGTCAATTAGCCTATTAGAAGCTTCTAAAGCCATGGCATTTTCTGGAATTTTCCAAGCTGTTTAAAGCCACAGTCTACTTCTGACTCACTAGAATGGTGATACAGTGAAATAATCTTTAAACAATTGTTGGAAAAATTGCACGAAGTCGATGTCCTAACCGACTTGCCAAAACTATAGTTTGTTAACAAGAAGTTTGAAGTGGTTGAAAAACGAGTTTTAATGACTCCAACCTACGTACAACCTATGTATGTAAACGTCCTACTTCAACTGTGTATGTATGTGGACATCCCTTGAAATTAGTGGATTTGGCTGACAGGTGTATATAATCGAGCACACAGCCATGCAATCTCTATAGACGCAAATTGGCAGTAGAGTGGCCTTGTTGGAGAGCTCTGTGATTTTCAACGTGGCACCGTCATAGGATGCTACCTTTCCATCAAGTCAGTCAGTCAAATTTCTGCCCTGCTAGAGCTGCCCCAGTCAACTATAAGTGCTGTTATTGTGAAGTGGAAACGTCTAGGAGCAACGACGTCTCAGCTGCGAAGTGGTAGGCCGTACAACCTCACAGAACTGGATCGCCGAGTGCTGAAGAGTGTATAAATAATCTATCCTCAGTTGCAATACTCGCCACTGAGTGCCAAACTGCCTCTGGAAGCAACGTCGGCACAACTTTTCGATGGGAGCTTCATGAAATGTGTTTCCATTGCAGAGCAGCCACAGACTAGCATAAGATTGCCATGCACAATGCCAAGCATTGACTGGACCTGTGTAAAGCTCGCCCCATTGAACTCTGGAGCAGTGGAAACACTTTCTCTGGAGTGATGAATCACACTTCGCCGTACTGACAATTCAGTGTTTGGTGGATGCCAGGCCCTTTAGTTCCAGTGAAGGGAAATATAAAAGCTGCAGCATACAATGACATTCTAGATGATTCTGTGCTTCCGACTTTGTGACAACAGTTTGGGGAAGGCCCTTTCCTGTTTCAGGATGACAAAGCCCCTATGCACAAAGCAAGGTCCATAAAGAAATTGTTTGTTGATCGGTTTGGAAGAAATTGACGAGCTTGCACAGAACCCTGACCTCAACCCCATCAAACACCTTTGGGATGAAATGGAGCGCTGACTGCGAGCCAAGCCTAATTGCCTAACATCTGTGCTTGGCCTCACGAATGCTCTTGTGGCTGGTTGGAACGGGGACTTGTTTCAAATATCTAGTGGAAAGCCTTCCCAGAAGAGTGGAGGCGGTTAAAGCTGCAAAGTGTGGACTAACTCCATATTAATTCCCATGATTTTGGAAATAAATGTTAATGAGCAGGTGTCCACGTACGTTTGATCATGTATGTGTATATACAGTGCCTTGCGAAAGTATTAGGCCCCCTTGAACTTTGCGACCTTTTGCCACATTTCAGGCTTCAAACATAAAGATATAAAACTGTATTTTTTTGTGAAGAATCAACAACAAGTGGGACACAATCATGAAGTGGAATGACATTTATTGGATATTTCAAACTTTTTTAACAAATCAAAAACTGAAAAATTGGGCGTGCAAAATTATTCAGCCCCCTTAAGTTAATACTTTGTAGCGCCACCTTTTGCTGCGATTACAGCTGTAAGTCGCATGTCTCTATCAGTTTTGCACATTGAGAGACATTTTTTCCCATTCCTCCTTGCAAAACAGCTCGAGCTCAGTGAGGTTGGATGGAGAGCATTTGTGAACAGCAGTTCAGTTCTTTCTACAGATTCTCGATTGGATTCAGGTCTGCACTTTGACTTGGCCATTCTAACACCTGGATATGTTTATTTTTGAACCATTCCATTGTAGATTTTGCTTTATGTTTTGGATCATTGTCTTGTTGGAAGACAAATCTCCATCCCAGTCTCAGGTCTTTTGCAGACTCCATCAGGTTTTCTTCCAGAATGGTCCTGTATTTGGCTCCATCCATCTTCCCATCAATTTTAACCATCTTCCCTGTCCCTGCAGAAGAAAAGCAGGCCCAAACCATGATGCTGCCACCACCATGTTTGACAGTGGGTATGTTTTGTTCAGGGTGATGAGCTGTGTTGCTTTTACGCCAAACATAACGTTTTGCATTGTTGCCAAAAAGTTCAATTTTGGTTTCATCTGACCAGAGCACCTTCTTCCACATGTTTGGTGTGTCTCCCAGGTGGCTTGTGGCAAACTGTAAACGACACTTTTTATGGATATCTTTAAGAAATGGCTTTCTTCTTGCCACTCTTCCATAAATGCCAGATTTATGCAATATACGACTGATTGTTGGACAGAGTCTCCCACCTCAGCTGTATATCTCTGCAGTTCATCCAGAGTGATCATGGGCCTCTTGGCTGCATCTCTGATCAGTCTTCTCCTTGTATGAGCTGAAAGTTTAGAGGGACGGCCAGGTCTTGGTAGATTTGCAGTGGTCTGATACTCCTTCCATTTCAATATTATCGCTTGCACAGTGCTCATTGGGATGTTTAAAGCTTGGGAAATCTTTTTGTATCCAAATCCGGCTTTAAACTTCTTCACAACAGTATCTTGGACCTGCCTGGTGTGTTCCTTGTTCTTCATGATGCTCTCTGTGCTTTTAACGGACCTCTGAGACTATCACAGTGCAGGTGCATTTATACGAAGACTTGATTACACACAGGTGGATTGTATTTATCATCATTAGTCATTAAGGTCAACATTGGATCATTCAGAGATCCTCACTGAACTTCTGGGGAGAGTTTGCTGCACTGAAAGTAAAGGGGCTGAATAATTTTGCACGCCCAATTTTTCAGTTTTTGATTTGTTTGAAATATCCAATAAATGTCGTTCCACTTCATGATTGTGTCCCACTTGTTGTTGATTCTTCACAAAAAAATACAGTTTTATATCTTTGTTTGAAGCCTTGTGGCTTTCACAATACTTTCGCAAGGCACTGTATGTATGTATATGTATGAGCAGGGCCTTTTACCTTAGTTTGTGGGGGGGGGGGTGCTAAGCTAAGACATATGGAATTGTTTTAAGATGGTCAATGTGTAGATTATTTTAGCTATCTGATTTGTAGTTTTAGTACCCCTTTAGGTAGCTCCAAAAAATGACACGATTTGATTAAATATTGATTTTTGCCTTTATTGCTAAAGCCCATAAATGCATTGAATAACACCTTTATTAATGGCAAAATGGACAGTCAATAAATAAATGTTTTGAAGTCTGTCCTAGATCTAGGAGATATAAAAACACAGTGTATATATACATTTCTTTTATACACATTTAAGCCCTTTTTAGGGGTAGTCCCAAAACTTTCTAAATTCCTGTATGTGTGTATATATATATTTTTTCTTACCGGTACCGGTTACCTTCAGACCAGTCACGTGACACTTGTGGGGGTTGTAGTGCAAAATGAAGAACATCTTTGTGGGGTCTCATTCATTTGTAGCCCAAACGGTTTGGATGCTACCAAACAAGTTGGCATCTCAGTGGTACCGACTTCAGATGAGTCTCCTGACACTTGTGGGTGTCGAAGAACAAAAGGGAGAACACCATAGTGTTCTTGGGTGTCATCTTTCCATAGAGGGATCATAGTCAAACAATTTGGAAGCTATAGACATCTTTGAGAAGACAGATTTTCGCTGATCCATGGTCTGACAAACACGGCTTTAGCTTTGCCATCTTTCACTGCAGATGCTGAAGTGAAACATTGGCGGATGCAGGGGATTGTGTCGCATCCAATGCAAACAAATCCATGATTCTGAGTCCCATAGGGCGGCGCACAATTGGCCCAGCATCATCTGGGTTAGGCTGTCATTGTAAATTAGAAGTTAATCTTAACAGACTTGCCTAGTTAAATAAAAGTTAAATATTTCTCTCGTTTAAACTGAAAGGTTTTGATGGATTTTTTAAAATGTAACTTAGATTCCCAGTGTGTCAATTCATCCAAACTGCTCGTGCACATCAACAGGGTTCTCCGTTTAACATGCTGCAAGTCCTGCCTCTCCCATCTACTCATTGGTTTTAACGAGAATACTAATTGAATGAGGTCCCCAGTCCAGTTGGTGGTGGTAATACACCTTAAAGTTGGTTGCCAACTGCCAAATAAAATCCACAGAAGATGAATGAAGAGTGAAAACAAACTAAAATCGTTCTAGGTTTCCCCTTTTATCTCTGGATTAATGGTTAGATTAGAGAAAATACGATTTTGTATGACTCAAAATTCTACAACGATCCTGCAAAAAAAGGACCTTAAACATTGGGTGAATTTACCTGAAATGCATATCTCAATTTATGAATTAGCTAGCAACAGCAAGCTCGCTAAATGTCCATGAAAGCTTTTTTTTTGTCTCTATGGTTGGTTTTTGCATTTTAACCTGCGTATCATGAATGCGTCTGGTGGGTATAGACAAAATCAACATACGCACGTGCGGCTCCTTCTTGGTCGAGGTCTAAGAATCTTTTTTAAACATGTTAATTCACAATACAACTGCGCTGCTTGTTGCCAGCAACGGTTTGGGCCTCAGCGTGTACCTTTTCAGATGGTGATGCATTGCACCTGTACTACTACTGGCTTGTGTTGATGCACTGATCTGGGGAAGGGTACCAACATATTTCTGCAGCATTGAAGGTCTTTAAGAACACAGTGGCCTCCATCATTCTCAAATGGAAGAAGTTTGGAACCACCAAGACTCTTCCTAGAGCTGGCTGACCGGCCAAACTGAGCAATCGGGGAGAAGGGCTTTGGTAAGGGAAGTGACCAAGAATGTGCTGCTCACTCTGACAGAGCTCTAGAGTTCCTCTGTGGAGATGGGAGAACCTTCCAGAAGGACCACCATCTCTGCAGCACTCAAACAGGCCTTTATGATAGTGTGGCCAAACCTTACCTATTCCTCAGTTAAAGCTACATGACAGCACACTTGGAGTTTGCCAAAAGAACCTGATGAAACCAAGATTGAACATGTATCATGTCTTGATGAAACCTGCTTTGGGGATGTTTTTCAGACCAGGGACTGGGAGACGTGTCAGGATTGAGGCAAAGTACAGAGAGAGCCTTGATGAAAACCTGCTCCAGAGCTCTCAGGACCTCTGACTGGGGCGAAGGTTCACCTTCCAACAGGACAAAGACCCTAAGCACACAGCCAAGATAATGCAGGAGTGGCTTCGGTACAAGTCCTTGAGTGGCCCAGCCAGAGCCCAGACTTGAACCTGATCGAACACCTCTGGAGAGACCTTAAAATAGCTGTGCTACAATGCTCCCCATCCAACCTCAAAAAGCTTGATGATGATCTGCAGAGAAGAATGGGGTAATGTAACATGGAAAAAGTCAAGAGGTCTGAATACTTTCCAAGGGAACTGTCTTGCACTCTGCAGGAATGCGCAACACCTGCCTTTTCTCCTTTGCTTTTCTCTCATTTCAACCGTTAACTCGTTAGTCTTTGGATTTGTGATCCGTTTTGTCACAGTATACATTGTGACGAGAGGTCGACCGATTTATGATTGTTCAACGCCGATACCGATTTATTGGAGGACAAAAAAAAGCAGATACCGACTAATCAGCCACTTTTTTTTAATGTATCTGTGTAAATGTGTGTGTAAACAACACTATGTAACTCCAAGTCAATCACACTTCTGTGAAATCAAATTGTCCACTTAGGAAGCAACACTGATTGACAAATTTCACATGCTGTTGTGCAATTGGAATAGACAACAGGTAGAAATTATAGGCAATTAGCAAGACACCCCCAATAAAGGAGTGGTTCTGCAGGTGGTGACCACAGACTACTTCTCAGTTCCTATGCTTCCTGGCTGATGTTTTGGTCACTTTTGAATGCTGGCAGTGCTTTCACTCCAGTGGTAGCATGAGACTGAATCTACAACCCACACAAGTGGCTCAGGTAGTGCAGCTCATCCAGGATGGGACATCAATGCGAGCTGTAGCAAGAAGGTTTGCTGTGTCTGTCAGCGTAGTGTCCAGAGCATGGAGGCGCTACCAGGAGGGCAACAACCCAGCAGCAGGACCGCTAATCCTCCACCTTTTGTGCAAGGAGGAGCACTGCCAGAGCCCTGCAAAATGACCTCCAGCAGGCCACGTGCATGTGTCGGCTCAAACGGTCAGAAACAGACTCCGTGAGGGTGGTATGAAGGCCCGACGTCCACAGGTGGGGGTTGTGCTTACAGCCCAACACCGTGCAGGACGTTTGGCATTTGCCAGAGAACACCAAGATTGGCAAATTCGCCACTGGCTGTGCTCTTCACAGATGAAAGCAGGTTCACACTGAGCACATGTGACAGTCTGTGCTCTTCACAGATGAAACTGCCATTAGGTACCGAGATGAGAGACCCCTTGTGAGACCATATGCACAAGACGATGCTAGACTTCTGTGGCTGGAGCAGTTTCTGCACATTGATGCTATGGACTGGCCTGCCCGTTCCCAGACCTGAATCCAATTGAACACATCTGGGACATCATGTCTCTCCATCCACCTGCCACATTGCACCACAGACTGTCCAGGAATTGACCGATGCTTTAGTCCAGGTCTGGGATGAGTCCCTGGAGATCATCCGCACCTCATCAGGAGCATGCCCATGTGTTGTAAGGAGGTCATACACACTGAGCCTAATTTTGACTTGTTTTAAGGACATTACATTAAAGTTTGATCAGCCTGTAGGTGATTTTCCACTTTAATTTTGAGTGTGACTCCAAATCCAGACCTCCATGGGTTGATCAATTTTATTTCCATTGATTTGTGATGAGATTCACTAGTAAAGAAAAAAGTATTTAATAAGAATATTTCATTCATTCAGATCTAGGATGTGTTATTTTAGTGTTCCATTAATTTTTGAGCATGGTGTGGTGTGGCCCACACAGTGGGTTATTTAGTCAGCCAAATTGTGCACTTCAACTATAACAGACAAAATGGGAGAAAAAAATAGAAATCCACATTCATTTTTAATGTGGAAATTATGGTGGAAAATAAGTGTCGATCAAAAGTTTCTCAATACTTTGTTATATACCCTTTGTTGGCAGAGGTCAAATGTTTTCTGTAAGTTTGTGCAACAGACTTTCAACTCCCTCAAAGATTTTCTATGGGGTTGAGATCTGGAGACTGGCTAGGCCACTCCAGACCTGAATGCTTCTTAAAGCCACTCCTGTTGCCCGGGCAATGTGTTTGGGACATTGTCATGCTGGGACATTTCATGACACAGCACCACAGACTGTCCAGGAATTGGCATGCTTCTGGGATCCCTCAGGAGATCATCCGGGTTGCACCTCTATGCCCTTGCATGGAAGGAGGTTTTCACTCAATCTCACAATACATGGCCCCAATCATTCTTACCTTTACCCGGATCAGTCGTCCTGGTCCCTTTGCAGAAAAACAGCCTCAAAGCATGATGTTTCCACCCCCATGCTTCACAGTAGGTATGGCGTTCTTTGGATGCAACTCAGCATTCTTTGTCCTCCAAACAAAAATTATATTTTGGTTTGATCTGACCATTTGACATTCTCCCAATCTTCTTCTGGATCATCCAAAAGCTCTCTAGCAAACTTCAGACGGGCCTGGACATGTACTGGCTTAAGCAAGGGGACACGTCTGGCACTGCAGGATTTGAGTCCCTGGCGGCGTAGTGTGTTACTGATGGTAGGCTTTGTTACTTTGGTCCCAGCTCTCTGTAGGTCATTCACTAGGTCCCCCCGTGTGGTTCTGGAATTTTTACTCACCGTTCTTGTGATCATTTGACCCCACGGGTGAGATCTTGAGCCCCAGATCGAGGAGATTTTCAGTGGTCTTGCATGTCTTCCATTTCCTAATAATTGCTCCCACAGTTGATTTCTTCAAACCAAGCTGCTTACCTATTGCAGATTCAGTCATCCCAGCCTGGTGCAGGTCTACAATTTTGTTTCTGGTGTCCTTTGACAGTTCTTTGGTCTTGGCCAAGTTTTGAGTGTGACTGTTTGAGGTTGTGGACGGGTGTCTTTTATACTGATAACAAGTTCAAACAGGTGCCATTAATACAGGTAACAAGTGGAGGACAGATGAGCCTCTTAAAAAGACAGGTCTGTGAGAGCCAGAAATCTTGCTTGTTTGTAGGTGACCAAATTTATTTTCCACCATAATTTGCAAATTCATTAATAAATCCTACAATGTGATTTTTCTGGAGGTTTTTTGTCATTTTGTCTGTCATAGTTGAAGTGTACCTATGATGAAAATTGCAGGCCTCATCTTAAGTGGGAGAACTTGCACAATTGGTGGCTGACTAAATCATAGATTTAATTATAATAGCACACAAATACAAGCCTTAGTTTCCAGATTTGACCATATTAATGATCTATCATTTAGAAAACAAAACGTTTATTCTTTCAGTGAAATTCGGAACCATTCCGTGTGTTATCTAACTGTGGCATCCTTAAATTTAAATATTGCTGTTACATTGCACAACCTTCAAGTGTTACGTCATGATTATGTACAATTCTGGCAAATTAGTTCGCAAGCCAGGTGGCCCAAACTGTTGCATTTACCCTGACTGCGTGCAATGAATGCAAGAGAAGTGACACAATTTGCGTAGTTAATATTGCCTGCTAACATGAATTTGTTTTAAATGAATATGCAGGTTTAAAAATATATACTTCTGTAGATTGATTTTAAGAAAGGCGTTGATGTTTATGGTTAGATACATTCGTGCAACGATTGTGCTTTTTTTTCCTGCAAATGTGCTTATGTTAAATCATCCTCCGTTTGGCGAAGTTGGCTGTCTTTGTTAGGAAAAAATGGTCTTCACACAGTTCGCAGTGAGCCAGGCAGCCCAAACTGCTGCATGTACCCTGACTCCATTGCACAGAACACAAGAGAAATGTCAATGCAAATAGTCCGGGTGGCCATTTAATTAAATGTTAAGCAGTCTTGTGGCTTGGGTGTAGAAGGAGCCTTTTGGACCTAGACTTGGCGTGCTGTTAGAAGGAACAGTGTATGACTTGCCTTTTGGACCTAACTGGCGTGCCGGTTTGCCGTGCTGTAGCAGAAGGAACAGTGTATGACTTGCCAAGCAGTTGCCATACCCGAAATCTTCTGATGCAACCAGTCAGGATGCTCTCGATGGTGCAGCTGTAGAACATTTTTAGAATCTGGGGACCCATGTGAAATCTGAGGCAGAAAAGGTGTTATTGTGCCCTCTACAACTTTCTTGGTTTGTTTAGACTGGGATAGTTTGTTGGTGATGTGGTCACCAAGGAACTTGACGCTGTCAACCTGCTCCACTTCAACCCCGTATGGGGGTGTGTTTTGTCCTCCATATCCTGTCGTCCACGATCATCTCCTTAGTCTTGGTTATGTTGTGGGAGATGTTGTCCTGGCACCACACTGCCAGGTCTCTGAACCCTTCCCTATAGGCGGTCTCATCGTTGTCTGTGATCAGGCCTTCAACTGTACGTCTGAAGTCACTTGAGCTTGTTCGTGTGCGCATTAATGACCTAGATCTTTACTTCCAAATCGTTTTATATTGCATTTTCCTGTCATTAGTTAATGCTAGACTTGCAGCTGTACTGGTTAGTTGAATTTACAGTGTTCTGACTTACTGAGATTTGGGTTATTTTCAATTGTTGTGTTTGACTGAAACGTTTGCCATTGGCGATCTTTTCAATAACCAGTTTGGGTAGTTTCACTGATTTCACACATTGTTCAAACGATCGGAAGTTGAGCGTGCATTGTCCTCCATTTGCATTTTTCATTTGTGTTTTAAACCTTAAGTTTATTTTTTTACACATTTTCAATGTCCGTTCATATGTTTGTAAAGGAACAATCAGTTCCATAACCCTCATGTTAATGTCTTGGAGGAATTTCTTCTCCTTGTACCTGATCAATTCTGAATAACAGCCTTGGAGTTGCCGTCCTTGTCGTTCCCTGAATCTATATTTCATCGTGCAAGTTGCTCGGCCATGGTTTCTGAACTCCACGTTTCCAATGTAATCCTCAATATCCCTTGTCATTTTCCCATTAAAGAATCACTCCCTTCTGGGTTTCGGTAGTAATTTGTGGCGTATAATCAGGAGTCCCAACACAGTACTTGCGGTTGAAAATAAACTGGGTTTTTATTTCCTATTGTTTTACAAATCTAAACTTTGGGGGAATAATAATACAGATCAATGTAGTGTTTGCCAAGGTAGGAGAATAAACAATTATCTGTAGAATCTGCTCATTAAGAGCTCTCCACTGCCATGTTGCTGAATTGAGTGGTTTCTCTTGCACTTGGTTGCGGTCCCCTCGCTGTGGTCCTGAAAATATTCTCTGGCTCACAGGTTATGACATTTCTTCATATAGTTAACGCACCCCTGACCTCCTTGCCGCCTCCTCAAAGCACATTGGAGGAGATGGGACATGAAGAATCATGGAAATACAATTTAGATTCAGTCTAAATGTGCAGATTTGGAACGTGGCCAGCATGATTCACACAGTGAATTGGTGATGAGTAGTAGTGCTCAAGTCTGAGTCGGTTTGTGTGCTCTGGTTTGATTGACAGGTAAGGGAGACCATGGCATGCAGATCCCAGGAGGACCGTTGGACAGACAGGACAGCCTCCATAACATGGAGAGGTGAGCACTAGTCACAGATATTTTATGGGTGATTCCAGCACTGGATTTACGTTTTCATGCAAAATAAATGTTTTCATGTGTTGCATGATGGACTAACCAAATTTAAACCAATATTTTGATGTGTGTGCCTAGGGCTGTGGCGGTAGTGAAATTGTCAGCCAGTAATTGTCATGCAAAGTCTGCCGATGTCACTAATTGACCGTTAACTAACACAAAGGTGTTTAGCATCACTGCGTTTCTACGCGTACAAGCTGCTGCTGCGTGGCTTTGGAACATCTACATTTTAGAAAGTTGAATAAATCCATTTAATATAGCCTATACCATCACAATAAAATCCATGATTTATTTTGATGTGATAGACCTACAAACCTGAGAATGTCTTAGAAATCAAAACATAAGGGCACTATATTGTTGTTCTGGAAAAGTTTGGGGGGAAAAGCATGCTTTCTGATACTTTCAATGTGCCTGCTGTGGAGCGGCAGTTACAATTGGTGCTCCGCTGGACGGAAAGCAAGTTAAGAGATCTAATTGATGGAAGATGGAATTAAAATGACATAATTAAAGGTGAACTGAAAGAGGCTACAACTTAGGCTGCATAATTTCCTCACACTGTTGTCACAAAGTTGGAAGCATAGAATCGCTTAGAATATATGCTGTAGTGTTGATTTCCTTTCACTAACTTTACACTCCACCAAACTTTACAGTTTGCATTGGGGCAGGTTGCGCTCTCCTGGTCTCCAAATCCAGATTTATCCGTTTGACTGCTAGATGGTGAAGCGTGATTCATCACTCCAGAGAAATTATTTCCACTGCTCCGTAGTCCAATGGCGACGGGCTTTACAGCCAACGCTTTTAATTGTGCATGGTGATCTTGGGCTTGTGTGTGGCTGCTCGGCCATCGGAACCCATTTCATGAAGCTCCTGACAAACTTATTGTGCTGACGTTGCTTCCAGAGGCAGTTTGGAACTCTTGTGAATTGCGGTCCCTTTCTGTGAACTTGTGTGGCTTACCACTTTGCAGCTGAGCCGTTGTTGCTGCTAGAAGTTTCCACTTCATAATAACAGCAGGGCAACAATTTGACTAACTGATTTGTTGGAAAGGTGGCATCCTATGATGGTTCCATGTTGAAAGTCACTGAGCTCTTCAGTGAGGCCATTCTACTGCCAATGTTTGCCTGGAGATTACATGGCTGTGTGCTCGATTGTTTACTCTGGTCAGCAACCGGTGTGGCTGAAATAGCCAAATCCACTAATTTCAAAGGGTGTCCACATACTTTTTTGAATAGTATATGGTCATTATTTGAACTGGCTAGCCAGCTAATGTAACGTTTAATTGACCAGACATTTTAGTAATAACTTGTTTAGGGCGTCCACCCACAGTGCTCAGAATGACAAATCACATTTTGAATATGGTCATTCATATTAACAGAACATGCAAGTCGAGATTGCAATGATGTGCAGTCCTTACTGAATTCTGATGTGCTCTTTGAACTGTCCACATTTTACTTTTCCACAGCCAACAAGACGAATAGTATAAAAGTTTAAAAGTTCTATTTGTCAGCTTGTCGAGAAAGAAATTGCTTATTCCAAGCATTCTGGGACAGTTGCGGGATGATAGATCCCAAATGTATTCAACCAGTAGGCCTAGGCTACATAAACAAAAAAAATACATTAAAAAGCAATGAGTCTGATGCAGCCGAGGAGAGCATTTCGCTTAATGTTGACAAACCATTATTTCAATACATTATAAGCGCAGCAATGTGCACAAGGCAGTAGGCTTCTTGCGACTCTTCGCTCCATAATGCTATTAGCGGGAAACCACCATTGTCAGAATATCACTGCACATGTGAACAGTTTCATGTGATAGAATGAAATGTCAATTAGCAGTTTAGAAGAGTGATCTAAGAGGCTGCTTGGAAGCAAGGTAAGACATGCCTCGTATTAAAGCGTTCAGGTTTCAAATAATGAAGTAAATGTTTTGGTAAATGCATACTGCCTCCATCTCATTGTAAAGTGTTGTGTGACGCGCTGATGAAGCCTGCCTTCCGTTGCCGTTTGCCGCCGTGTTGAAAACAACTGAACTGGTTAAATAAAGGTTAAATAAATAACATTTGTGAGTTCAAGACAACTGGGGGAAAAATAGCTGACTGGGGAAAAATAGTTTTGAATGGTAGTCCAACTCGGAATTCCAACTCAGGGCCTCTTTCTCGAGCTCCGACTTATCAACCTGAATATGTAATGATTTTACCTCCGTATTTTTCAGAGTTCCCAGTTGTCTTGCAACAGCTCTTGTGCTGTGTGACAGATTTTCCACTCAAAGGCTCTATCTGTATGCTGTTCGGATGTGAGAAGATGTATAACAAATATCCTGTGCACTCCAAATTTAACTGCACTTAATGATGCAAATACCAGACAAACGCTGGCTATTACCGGCTAATGGGCTTCCGAGTGGTGCAGCGGGCCTAAGGCATTGCATCTCAATGCAAGAGGCGTGTCCCTGGTTCGAATCGAGGCTGTATCACAACAGGCCGTGATTGGGATTCCCATAGTGCGGCGCACAATTGGCCCAGCGTCGTCCGGGTTTGCCGGGGAGGCCGTCATTGTAAATAAGAATTTGTTCTTAACTGACTGACTTGCCTAGTTAAATAGATGTAACGTTTAACTGGTTAGGACAGCTCATGAGGTCTAGGTAGGAATCTTATGATTAAAGAGGCTTCATGCGTAGCTTTTGATTTGTACCCCCAAGTCAAATGTATATTCTGGGCACTTACAACCAATTTTCTTCTCTGAGAGACTTTGTTGACACAGCCCCATTTGCAAATGACCAACTTTATTTTCCATGCTCCAATTGACTTTCCCACAGAATTGCCCTCATAGAAACATGCTACTATACTTTATTTTAGACATGCATGGCTCTTGGGTTCTGGGATGTTATATATTCACTTCATCTGTCCTTTCTCCTTATGTGTGCACTTTGCTACATGGATTTACCATTTTGTGATGAGTGTGCATGATTATGCCTCTCCCGCTCTTCCCCAGCCTGCTCCCCAAGGCTGTGAAGAGGCGAGTCTACGCCCTGAAGAAGCTACAGGTGCAATGTGCCAGCATAGAAGCAAAGTTCTATGAGGAAGTCCATGAGCTGGAGAGGAAGTACGCTGGCCTCTACCAGCCCCTCTTCGACAAGGTACAGTCACACGACAGGTGCTATCTCTGTGGCTTCTTCTTCTTGTGTCCTTTCCTCTCCTGTGCACTGAGCACAGGATTAGTGAAAGCAAATGACGGACATATACTAGGAATTTCTTAACAATTTGTACAGACTAAGGGCAGGAAACCACTTAGATAATGACGCCCCACAGGAAGGGAAAGAGGTGGACTACTTCCAACAGTGGCTCAGTACTCAATGCAAAAATGAGGGAGCGCTGCTTTGGCATCAAGTATGAAGACTTGAAGTATGCTCATCGGACAAGGTTATAATTTATAGCGAACAAATGAAGTTGCAGCTACCATTTACGTATGCCCTCAGAGTATTCAGAGCCTTTGACTTTGTCCACATTTTGTTACTTTACATCCTTACACTAAAATTGATTTAAAAACAAAAATCTATATATATATAAATAAATAAACTCTAATTTACACGATACCCCATAATGACAAAACAAAAACATTTTTTTTTTACACTAGCAAATGTATTACTAATAAAAAAACAGACCTTTTTTATTTACATAAATATTCTGACCCTTTGCTATGAGACTAAAAATTGAGCTCCGGTGCATCCTGTTTCCATTGATCATCCTTGATGTTTCTAAAACTTGATTGGAGTCCACCTGTGGTAAATTCAATTCATTGGACATGATTTGGAAAGGCACACACCTGTCTATGTAAGGTCCCACTATTGACAGTGCATGTCAGAGCAAAACCAAGCCATGAGGTCGAAGAAATTGTCTGTAGAGCTCCAAGACTGGATTGGGTCGAGGCACAGATCTGGGGAAGGATACCAACAAATTTCTGCAGCATTGAAGGTCCTCAAGAACAGTGGCCTCAATCATTCTCAATCAATTCTCAATCAAGCCTTTATGGTGGAGTGGCCAGATGGAAGCCACTCCTCAATGAAAGGCACATGACATCCCGCTTGGAGTTTACAAAAGGCACCAAAGGACTCTGACCATGAGAAACAAGTTTCTCTGATCTGATGATGGCATGATTGAACTCTTGGGCCTGAATGCCAAGCGTCACATCTGGAGCAAACCTGGCACCATCCCTACGGTGAAGCATGGTGGTGGCAGCATCATGCTGTGGGGATGTTTTTCAGCGGCAGGGACTGGAAGACTAGTCAAGATCTAAGAAAATATGAACTGTGCAAAGTAGAGACCCTTGACGAAAACCTGCTCAGGACCTCAGACTGTGGCGACGGTTCACCTTCCAACAGGACAACGACCCTAAGCACACAGCCAAGACAACGCAGGAGTGGCTTGGGGACAAGTATCTGAATGTCCTTGAGTGCCCAGCCAGAGCATGATCTTGAACCTGATCTAACATATCTGGAGAGATCTGAAAATAACTGCAGCGACGCTCCCCATCCAACCTGACAGAGCTTGAGAGGCTCTGCAGAGCAGAATGGGAGAAACTCCCCGAATACAGGTGTGCCAAGCTTGTAGCATCATACCCAAGAAGACTCGATGCTTTAATCACAGCCAAAGGTGCTTCAACAAAGTCCTGAGTAAATGCTGAAAAATGTAAAAGCGATTTTAAGTTTTATTTTTAATAAATTAGCAAAAATGTATAACCTGTTTTTGCTTTGTCATTATGGGGTATTGTGTGTGGGTTAATGAGGTGCAGGAAACAATTGAATCAATTTTAGAATAAGGCATTAACGTAACAAAATGTGGAAAAAGTCAAGAACTGAATTCTTTTCGAAGGCACTGTAATATCACCAGTAGTACATTTACACTTAATCTGCATTGTTTAAAATCTACAGTGTTTGGTTATGCTATTTTCTGTTAATGCATTCAATTTATTGTTATTAGTTTACTCTTCTCATTGTCAGATTGGACATTTTGTTTGCGTAGCTCACAAAGCCATGCTACACTTGTGAGAAGCAAGTTTTGGTTTATTTCATCCCATTTGAGTTCATCATTTATTCATTGTCTTTTGTTTGAAACATTTTATTCTCTGATCCAGTAGAAATGTCTTAATATACCTTGGTACTTCTTATCCCTTGCGCAGATACAGATGTCTGTCCAGAGCTCACTATTATGGAAACTGAGGGCCTAGAGTAGTTGATGCAATGTTTCAAGTTCATTGCAGACAGGCGGAGTAGAGCGATGACTATGATATGAAAACATAAATGTGCGAGCCAATGTGATGTTAGTATCAGCTTGAAATGTAGAAAAATCTAATGGTCTACTTTGAAACAAGGTAAGACATGCCTCGTATTAAAAGTTCAGGTTTGAAAATGCATACAGCCTCCAGCTCATTGCAAAGTGTTGTGACGCGCTGATGAATTCTGCTTTCTGTTTGAGCTGCTGCTGCATCTCAATCAGATTTTCCGCTCAAAGGCTCTGAATCTTTATGCTGGTACGGGTGTGATAAATAAGATGAATATACTGTAGCTTACGCACGTGCCAATTTAATTTCAAGCAAAATAACCTGTAGACTAAGCATGACTAGTCAAATGTATTTACATTGACTGGTATTTCTATCAATAAAAAGAATATTCGTTATTTCTCAATGTATTGACCGCCACCATTTTTATTTATCGGCTTTTCAATTTCGTGGCTTGTGGAAACACTGCCTGGGGGCGTATTCATTTTGCTGATTCTGTTTCATTGTTTGCTTCCGTTTTAAGAAACATTTTGTAATGGGAAGGGACCTACCTGATTTTGTCCTTAGTTTCTGTTTGGCCTAATGGTTACACGCCCCTGCTCTTTCTCAGTCTGATCTACTGCATGCAGAATGTCCTAGCCTATTCATTGATAGGCCCCCGCTTTGCTGAAGTTGCGAGACATTGCAAGATACAGCTTTCCATTGCGACATACACCTTTTGATTTCCGATAGATAGGCCTAGTGCACAGTTTTGACTGTATGCCTGGTGGCCGACCTGCCTATACTGATAATGGGCCTAGAGCACGGTTCTGACTGTATGCATGGTGGTCGACCTGCCTATACTGATAATGGGCCTAGTGCACGGTTCTGACTGCATGCATGGTGGCCGACCTGCCTATACTGATAGATGGGCCTAGTGCACGGTTCTGACTGTATGCCTGGTGGCCGACCTGCCTATACTGTGCCCCTCCCCTCTCTGTCCCTCACTAGCTCGCTATGAAATATGCAAGTGTTTGTTCTCGGAAGTACGGCAACTAATCAGTCTCCTCTGTTCCAAAAATACTTCATCTCAAGAGTCGATTCCTAGCGCAATCTAATCTTGACACACAGAAATGGGAGTCAAAACCAGGAGTCGGCGTGCAAGGAGTTGAGGAATAAATTATTTTGGAGGTGACTCCGCCATGAAGTCATTGTCTTTGCCAATTGGGAAAATGGCAGAGAAATATCTGTAAGGCAATACTTTTGAGAAGTTAAATGAGAAGGAAATGGAGTTACAGTAACAGTAGTACAGATGCAATGTTTAACCATCTTAAAGGGATGCACCGTGAGACCTAAACAATTACTGGCACCAGTGCCGCTACGTTGTGAATTCACTTTGATTTTGAATGGAAAACTGATAAATTGTCACGTTGTCACATCCCTCGTAGTTAATATTTTATTTTACTTTTATTTAACTAGGCAAGTCAGTTAAGAACAAATTCTTATTTTCAATGACTGCCTAGGAACAGTGGGTTAACTGTCTGTTCAGGGGCAGAATGACAGATTTGTACCTTGTCAGCTCGGGGGTTTGAACTTGCAACTTTCCGGGTACTTGTCCAATGCTCTAGTGGTTGGCTCTTTTAAAAAGTTAGTGCGTGCTGTTTCTTGCCAGTCACTTTTTTTGTGTTCTTTTTTTTTTGTGTGTTTTACCCACAGAGACGAGACGTGGTGACAGCCATAGTGGAACCCACAGACGAAGAGTGTGAGTGGCACAACGACAGAGAGGAGGAGGAAGAGCTAGCGGTTAGTGAACTGATTGGCTCATGCATCATGCCCCTCAAACATGCTGTAGCCAGTCACAGCTCTGTTTAGATGGAACCTTCAAACTAGGAACCAGTGTGTTCATTTTTGTTGTTGCAAATGAGAAAGCTAACTCTGCTTCCTCATTAGTCCCATTTTCAAATTATACATAGTGCTTGGTCACCTCACCAAATACTCATTTTGGTGTATTGTGTTACCGGTGTTAGATCTAGTTTAAATCATTACTTAACATTGAATATATTTTACAGAAGACATCTGAAGTAAATCTGAGAAATTTTGTTGCAAGTCTAAAGCAGTACTATTGGCCAGTCTAAAGCAATACTTACACGTTTGTGTGTGAGATCTGTCTTGTAGAATGTGGAGGGGCATGGCCGCCAAGCACACAGGTGACCATAGTTAGCTATTTAAGAAGGGACACACCATTGCTAATTGGGGGGGGGAAGCTTCTGCTCTAGTCCAGCCCTTTCAAAGTATTCTATATATTTCTGTATCGTACAGGTTATAGTAACTAAACTGTAGAGGTGTTTATTGGTTTAGTTTGACAAAGTGCATTCAATTACAAGTGTTGCCTGTCACCTGGTGCCTTATGGGAGGGTAAGATGGCTCCCTGTCTCTGCAGGGGTTAGTTGGTGGTGTTTGGAGTCCTGGGGCTAGTCAGACTGATCTTCAATCTTTATATTTATTCTTTACTTTGAGCCTGGTCCAGCATCTTGTTTGATGATTTGTATATACCTGCTCCAAGAGCCTTAAAAATAAAAACCTTGCTCTGAATCTTCTGCTTCCTGCCTCTGCTGCTCACCGGCACCAGCCAGACAGCTCAAACCATCCAGGACAAGTACCATCCACCCTTAAAATGTGCTGCACATGAACAAAAGGATAGCTCTCCAGGACAACTGTTGGTAACTGACAACTGCATAGTACATGCACAGATGGGAATACATGAGAAATCAAAGTATAGTAACAATTGTCTTGCCTGTAGGAGGAGCTGAAGAAGAAGGCTGCTGTTGAGGAGAAGAAAGAGGACGCCGCCCCAGAGGAAGACCCCAAAGGCATACCCGAGTTCTGGCTCACCATCTTCAAGAGCGTGGACATGCTTAGTGACATGCTGCAGGTAGACTGTCTTACTTTCATGTGGGGCCTAGTCAGTGTGTGATTTCTCTCCTAACTAGTGCGCACACAGTGGAGTGGTGAGTGATATGCTACATCTGAGTGATATGCTACAATGTAAACACATTGGAGTGGAGTACTGCATTGAAGCGGTTTCTGTTCCATCAGGAACACGATGAGCCTATCCTGAAGCACCTTCAGGACATCCAAGTCAAGTTCTCTGAGCCTGGACAACCTATGGTAGGTATTACAATCCAACTGAGTCTGGGATCCATCTTTTTTCCAGGATCATTTATCCTTTATCTGTGTCTGAACATAGGAAGTTGACATCGATAATTGAGTTCGTCTTCTGACTTGTTTTTTTCAGATCACATCCCTTTATTCATAGAATGAATACATTTTGTACAATAAACTAATCACATAGCTGATCAAATAACCTCTTGTCTGTATGTGCGAGACAGTGTTTTTGTGAAGGTATTTTCTGTGTAATTTGGTTGTTTGTCCCTCTATTGTTTCCCCTTGGCAGAGTTTCACACTAGAGTTCCACTTTGAGCCAAACTGTTTCTTCAACAACGCTGTGCTCTCTAAAGTCTACAAGATGAAGTCGGAGCCTGATGAAGCTGAACCCTTCTCATTTGAGGGCCCGGAAATTTTCGACTGTGAAGGGTGAGGGTCAACGACATTAGGAGGTTATCACGATTCTCTGTCTCAATACTCATAGCAAGGAAACACAACATTTCCTCAGTAAAGTGGTCCTAATGTTGTAAACAAATAATGCTTCCACCAAGAGTCAAATGTCTGTATTTTCTAAGCTATTGCACATATTTTACATGACAGGTTCTTAAAAGTAGTCAGCAATACACGAAGTGAATGGCAATACCGGGTCAATTTCTGCAACAACTAATTGAAATGCTCGGCTTAACTTCCTAGCTGTTTCCAGACCCGCAGCTATCAAGTTGTAGCTGTTTAATGCGCATCTACTCTGTGAGTGCATTGTAACGCATCGCTCATCTGTTACATGTCATATCGCTGAGTCTCTGTTTAAAAGACCATAGAGTTCGCTGTTTTTCTTTTTTGCCATGGACAATTGTGTATCATGGTATTGTGACAGTAATAAACCAAAACCTCAAGGGACGTTTTCCCGCACATAGATGAACCCATAACTGTCTAAGCCTGTGGAGGGGGGGTTCTACTAAGCTATATGTAATTGTTTTACGGGCAAACAAGGATCATTTGATTTGGAATTTTAAGATCCCTTGAAGTGTCAAAAAATAAATAAATATATATATATGTATATATGTAGCTCAAAAAAATAAAGGGAACTAAAATAACACATCGTAGATCTGAATGAAATATTCTTATTCAATACTCTTTTCTTTACATAGTTGAATGTGCTGACAACAATCACACAAAAATTATCAATGGATATCAAATTTATCAACCCATGGAGGTCTGGATTTGGAGTCGCACTCAAAATTAAAGTGGAAAACCACACTACAGGCTGATCCAACTTTGATGTAATGTCCTTAAAACAAGTCAAAATGAGGCTCAGTAGTGTGTGTGGCCTCCACGTGCCTGTATGACCTCCCTACAACACCTGGGCATGCTCCTGGTGAGGTGGCGGATGGTCTCCTGAGGGATCTCCTCCCAGACCTGGACTAATGCATCCGCCAACTCCTGGGAAGTCTGTGGTGCAACGTGGCGTTGGTGGATGGAGCGAGACATGATGTCCCAGATGTGCTCAATTGGATTCCGGTCTGGGGAACGGGCGGGCCAGTCCATAGCATCAATGCCATCCTCTTGCAGGGACTGCTGACACACTCCAGCCACATGAGGTCTAGCATTGTCTTGCATTAGGAGGAACCCAGGGCCAACGGCACCAGCATATGGTCTCACAAGGGGTCTGAGGATCTCATCTCTGTACCTAATGGCAGTCAGGCTACCTCTGGCGAGCTCACGGAGGAACTGAGAAGTGGTCTGTGGTCACCACCTGCAGAACCACTCCTTTTATCGGGAGTGTCTTGCTAATTGCCTATAATTTCCACCTGTTGTCTATTCCATTTGCACAACAGCTTGTGCAATTTATGGTCAATCAGTGTTGCTTCCTAAGTGGACAGTTTGATTTCACAGAAGTGTGATTGACTTGGAGTTACATTGTGTTTAAGTGTTCCCTTTAATTTTTTAAGCAGTGTATATAGAAACATTTAATAAAATCATTTTCGGGCCTTGTTTTAGCCCATACAAACGCATTAAAAAAAGATTCACTATGGGAAACCTCTTTTTTGTTGGGCTATCTCAAGCTTAAACTGACAGGTTTTTATGGGGTGCGGACATCGACTAGGGGTTTAAGGTCAGTCCTGGACTGAAAAGCTACTTCAATGGAGATTCTCCAATGACGTCCAGGACATTGCAGAAACCGGCCCTCAAAGTTTTACTCGTCATGTCAGTTAGCACATAAAACAAAGTTTCTCCTTTCTCTCCCTGCCCTCCCCTCTAGTTGTCAGATAGACTGGCATAAGGGGAAGGATGTGACGGTGAAGACCATTAAGAAGAAGCAGAAGCACAAAGGCCGTGGCACTGTTCGCACAGTCACCAAGCAGGTGCCCAACGACTCCTTCTTCAACTTCTTCAACCCCATGAAAGGTGAGAACACCACAATCTAGTCTTTACGCCCTTTGCACAGTTGTCACATTTGGCTCCCTTCAATTTAAATCTAACAATGGATAGGTCTTCACACCCCTTGGAAGAAGCACCTTTGACGGCAATTACAAATAATTTTGAATACATTTCCTCCAACTTTGACAAACTCTTGGGGCCCCATCTATCTATTCTTCTTGGCAAAATTGCTCAAACTCATTCAAGTTGGTTGTAGATCATTGATGGCAGAGATGGTAACAAGTCACAATTTTGCAAGTCTTACCCTTCAAGTCTCGCATTAAATCCCAAGCAATAATAGGCAAGTCTCAAGTTCCAGAGCTCAGGTCAAGTCTCAAGTCCCTAATTTGGGGTTTTATACCAATTTTTTATTTTTTTTATTATTATTTTTTTTTTCACCTTTATTTAACCAGGTAGGCAAGTTGAGAACAAGTTCTCATTTACAATTGCGACCTGGCCAAGATAAAGCAAAGCAGTTCGACACATACAACAACACATACAACGACACAGAGTTACACATGGAGCAAAACAATCATAGTCAATAATACAGTATAAACAAGTCTATATACGATGTGAGCAAATGAGGTGAGATAAGGGAGGTAAAGGCAAAAAAAGGCCATGGTGGCAAAGTAAATACAATATAGCAAGTAAAACACTGGAATGGTAGATTTGCAATGGAAGAATGTGCAAAGTAGAAATAAAAATAATGGGGTGCAAAGGAGCAAAATAAATAAATTAAATACAGTAGGGAAAGAGGTAGTTGTTTGGGTTAAATATAGGTGGGCTATGTTCAGGTGCAGTAATCTGTGAGCTGCTCTGACAGTTGGTGCTTAAAGCTAGTGAGGGAGATAAGTGTTTCCAGTTTCAGTGCTTTTTGTAGTTCGTTCCAGTCATTGGCAGCAGAGAACTGGAAGGAGAGGCGGCCAAAGAAAGAATTGGTTTTGGGGTGACTAGAGAGATATACCTGCTGGAGCGTGTGCTACAGGTGGGAGATGCTATGGTGACCAGCGAGCTGAGATAAGTGCGGACTTTACCTAGCAGGGTCTTGTAGATGACATGGAGCCAGTGGGTTTGGCGACGAGTATGAAGCGAGGGCCAGCCAACGAGAGCGTACAGGTCGCAATGGTGGGTAGTATATGGGGCTTTGGTGACAAAACGGATTGCACTGTGATAGACTGCATCCAATTTGTTGAGTAGGGTATTGGAGGCTATTTTGTAAATGACATCGCCAAAGTCGAGGATTGGTAGGATGGTCAGTTTTACAAGGGTATGTTTGGCAGCATGAGTGAAGGATGCTTTGTTGCGAAATAGGAAGCCAATTCTAGATTTAACTTTGGATTGGAGATATTTGATATGGGTCTGGAAGGAGAGTTTACAGTCTAACCAGACACCTAAGTATTTGTAGTTGTCCACGTATTCTAAATCAGAGCCGTCCAGAGTAGTGATGTTGGACAGGCGGGTAGGAGCGGGTAGCGATCGGTTGAAGAGCATGCATTTAGTTTTACTTGTATTTAAGAGCAATTGGAGGCCACGGAAGGAGAGTTGTATGGCATTGAAGCTTGCCTGGAGGGTTGTTAGCACAGTGTCCAAAGAAGGGCCAGAAGTATACAGAATGGTGTTGTCTGCGTAGAGGTGGATCAGAGACTCACCAGCAGCAAGAGCGACCTCATTGATGTATACAGAGAAGAGTCGGTCCAAGAATTGAACCCTGTGGCACCCCCATAGAGACTGCCAGAGGTCCGGACAGCAGACCCTCCGATTCGACACACTGAACTCTATCGGAGAAGTAGTTGGTGAACCAGGCGAGGCAATCATTTGAGAAACCAAGGCTGTCGAGTCTGCCGATGAGGATGTGGTGATTGACAGTCGAAAGCCTTGGCCAGATCAATGAACACGGCTGCACAGTAATGTTTCTTATCGGTGGCGGTTAAGATATCGTTTAGGACCTTGAGTGTGGCTGAGGTGCACCCATGACCAGCTCTGAAACCAGATTGCATAGCAGAGAAGGTATGGTGAGATTCGAAATGGTCGGTAATCTGTTGACTTGGCTTTCGAAGACCTTAGAAAGGCATGGTAGGATAGATATAGGTCTGTAGCAGTTTGGGTCAAGAGTGTCCCCCCCTTTGAAGAGGGGGATGACCGCAGCTGCTTTCCAATCTTTGGGGATCTCAGACGACACCAAAGAGGTTGAACAGGCTAGTAATAGGGGTGGCAACAATTTCGGCAGATAATTTTAGAAAGAAAGGGTCCAGATTGTCTAGCCCGGCTGATTTGTAGGGGTCCAGATTTTGCAGCTCTTTCAGAACATCAGCTGAACGGATTTGGGAGAAGGAGACATGGGGAAGGCTTGGACGAGTTGCTGTGGGGGGTGCAGTGCTGTTGACCAGGGTAGGAGTAGCCAGGTGGAAAGCATGGCCAGCTGTAGAAAAATGCTTATTGAAATTCTCAATTATGGTGGATTTATCAGTGGTGACAGTGTTTCCTATCTTCAGTGCAGTGGGCAGCTGGGAGGAGGTGTTCTTATTCTCCATGGACTTTACAGTGTCCCAGAACTTTTTTGAGTTAGTGTTGCAGGAAGCAAATTTCTGCTTGAAAAAGCTAGCCTTAGCTTTTCTAACTGCCTGTGTATAATGGTTTCTAGCTTCCCTGAACAGCTGCATGTCACGGGGGCTGTTCGATGCTAATGCAGAACGCCATAGGATGTTTTTGTGTTGGTTAAGGGCAGTCAGGTCTGGGGAGAACCAAGGGCTATATATGTTCCTGGTTCTAAATTTCTTGAATGGGGCATGTTTATTTAAGATGGTTAGGAAGGCATTTAAAAAAAATATCCAGGCATCCTCTACTGACGGGATGAGATCAATATCCTTCCAGGATACCCCGGCCAGGTCGATTAGAAAGGCCTGCTCGCTGAAGTGTTTCAGGGAGCGTTTTACAGTGATGAGTGGGGGTCGTTTGACCGCTGACCCAATGCCATTAAAGTAAGTAATATTTTCTCCCTTCCTTATTTTAGCCCACTAGTACAATACATAGGCTTATTAATAAACTCCACAGATCATGAAAATGTTTCCTTGAATCATCATTTCTAATAGAAAGCCCATCCAAATTATTTACAGCTACTGTTGATATTACAGTGGCTTGCAAAGGTATTCACCCCCCTTGGCATTTTCTTATTTTGTGTTACAACCTGGAATTAAAATATATTTTTTGGGGGGGGGGGTTTATCATTTGATTTACACAACATACCTACCACTTTGAAGATGCAAAATATTTTTTATTGTGAAACAAACAAGAAATAAGACAAACAGAACTTGTGCGTACATAACTATTCACCCCCAAAGCCTATACTTTATAGAGCCACCATTTGCAGCAATTACAGCTCTTGGGGTATGTTTCTATAAGCTTGGCACATCTAGCCACTGGCATTGTTGCCCATTCTTCAAGACAAAACTGCTCCAGCTCTTTCAAGTTGGATGGGTTCTGCACAGCAATCTTTAAGTCACACCACAGATTCTCAATTGGATTGTGGTCTGGGCTTTGATTAGGCCATTCCAAGACATTTAAATGTTTCCCCTTAAACCACTCGATTGTTGCTTTAGCAGTATGCTTAGGATCATTGTCCTGCTGGAAGGTGAACTTCCGTGCCAGTCTCAAATCTCTAGAAGACTGAAACCGGTTTCCCTCATTAATTTCCCTGTATTTAGCGCCATCCATCATTCCTTCAATTCTGACCAGTTTCCCATTCCCTGCTGATGAAAAACATCCCCACAGCATGATGCTGCCACCATTGGTGGTGGTGGTGTGTTGGGTTTGCGCCAGACATGGTGTTTTTCCTTGATGGCCAAAAAACTCAATTTTAGTCTCATCTGACCAGAGTACCTTCTTTCATATGTTTGGGGAGTCTCCCACGTGCCTTTTGGCGAACACCAAACGTGTTTGCTTATTTTCTTCTATAAGCAATGGCTCTTTTCTGGCCACTCTTCTGTAAAGCCCAGCTCTGTGGAATGTAGACTTAGTGGTCCTATGGACAGATAATCCAATCTCCGCTGTGGAGCTTTGCAACTCCTTCAGGGTTTTCTTTGGTCTCTTTGTTGCTTCTGATTAATGACCTCCTTGCCTGGTCTGAGTTTTGGTGGGCAGCCCTCTCTTGGCAGGTTTGTTGTGCCATATTCTTAGAATTTTTTATAATGCATTTTAATGGTGCTCCGTGGGATGTTCAAAGATTCAGATTTTTTTTTATAACCCAACCCTGATCTGTGCTTCTCCACAACTTTGTCCCTGACCTGTTTGGTGAGCTCTTTGGTCTTCATGGTCCCGCATGCTTGGTGGTGCCCCTTACTTAGTGGTGTTGCAGACTGGGGCCTTTCAGAACAGATATATATATATATATCTATAGTGAAAAATTACTTGTTTCAAAAAAGCCCCTAAATAAGATCTGGTGCAACCAATTACATTCAGAAGTCACATAATTAGTTAGATTGCACACAGGTGGACTTTATTTAACTAATTATGTGACTTCTGAATGTAATTGGTTGCACCAGATCTTATTTAGGGGCTTTTTTGAAACAAGTAATTTTTCACTTCACCAATTTGGACTATTTTGTGTATGTCCGTTACATGAAATCCAAATAAAAATTCATTTAAAAAACAGGAAAACCGCCAAAGGGGATAAACTTTTGCGGGCACTGTACAGCTACATTTTGGCTGACATTATGAAATCTCCAATTTGAACAAAGTGTTCCTATTTACCCCCTGACCACTACATGCGCGTTGAGTTCTGTGGTTGGCTGAGATTAAACATTCACGGAGACTCTTGCTCAGAGATCATATTTTCAAGCGACAAGTGTTGAAAATATAGGCTAGTGTTCTATTTTTCCTCTTGCCTTTCTGTGGCACTAGGCAGAGCCAAATGTGATGGTCATTTCCCATATAACTCAATGTGATTCTCCGTTTTGAACAACAGAATTGCATGTTCACTGTAATGACATAATTTAACAGGAGAGGAAGGTGGTGCTGCTCTTTTGGGAAAGCCAAGTCTCTCCAGTGTTACAGCTCAAGTTAAGTCCAGAGTTATAGACGCTGAATTCGAGTGTCAAGTGTTTATTATTTTTGTCAAGTAGTACTCAAGTCCAAGTCACGTGACTCGAGTCCACAGCTCCGATCGATGAACCGCAATGTTTGAGTATTGTCTCTGGTTTTCACGTAGATTTAAGTGCTGTTTTTCCTGAAAGCTTTCTGTTCCATTGCCTGCCTTCGCTTCATTTAAAGGATCTCAACCAGATTGCTTTTCCTATGGCTTCCACATGTTGTGAACAGTCTTTAGACATAGTTTCAGGCTTTTATTTTGAAAAATGAGCGAGAAAGATCACATCGTCATTTGATGGCTGGGTGCCAGCAGCATTTTGCATGCGCGACAGCTTGGTGCAGACATTTTCTCTCTCTCTCCTATTGAAGAAGCTACAGTCTGGTTTAAATATTATCGATTATATATTGTAAAAACAACCTGAGGATTGATTATAAAAAAATGTTTGACATGTTTCTACGAACTTTACGGATACTATTTGGAATTTGTGTCTGCCCGGTCGTGGCTGCTCGAGCCTGTGGATTTCTGAACATAAGTGCCAACCAAACGGAGGTATTTTGGATATAAAATCTTTATGGAACAAAAGGAAAATTGTATTGTGTAACTGGGAGTCTCATGAGTGCAAACATCCGAAGATCATCAAAGGTAAGCAATTTAATTTATTGCTTTTCTGACTTTCGTGACCAATCTACTTGGCTGCTAGCTGTTTAATGTTTTGTCCTTACATCACCGCTTGGTATGCGTTTGCCGAAAAGCTTTATTGAAATCTGACACACCAGGTGGATTAACAACAAGCTAAACTGTGTTTTGCTATATTGCACTTGTGATTTCATGAAAATTAAATATCTTTAGTAATTTAATCTGTATCCTGCGCGTACACAGCAAATGGAGGAAGCACTTTTAATATACCAAGTAGGCTACACTGTTTGTAAAGCAGATGAATGTGCTAAATTTGAAACATTTAGCAATAAATATAGCAACATGAGAATGCTGGGATCCTCTTCTTAAATAGTGGCGATTCAAAACTCTGTTTATACACGAGATTGCGCAATGACTGACTGGGCTTATAAGAACAGGTTTCGGTCAGCTGTGGGGGCTCCAACCCTGTTCTATAGGTCCTAGGCCTTTAGTTATTTGGCCATTTCAGTTGTGATACAAACCTTACCAAAACATATAGGCCTATGCAACATAGCATGCTAGGATTATTTTTAAGACGCAAAAAATGTTTCTTGCCTTGGACTGCACACGCTGGGCATCATTCACAAGTGATAATATTCTCACCCATCAGACTATTCTCAATGTAATCTTGTCTTAAATATTGTGTGCCAAGTTAATTTTGATTTAGAATGGGACATTATCATGCACGATCCGTATGCACTTGAATAGCGAATGGAGGACGCTTTGCCCATGGTTCATTTTCATGCCAGCCAGGTATGCTACTCTGGTTGTTAAGCAAAGCTATATGTTTAATATTAGTAAAGTTGACATATAAATATAGTAGGCCTCGTCTATACTGCCCTTCAAAGGCAAAACACAGTAACTACGAATATGGTATAAAATCTTTTGATCTGTTGTAATGGCCAGGTATATTATCTGACTAATGTGTGTATTTTGTTTCCTGACATATGAACAAGCCAGTTGATCAGAATATACAGTTGAAGTCGGAAGTTTACATACACCTTAGCCAAATATATTTAAACTCAGTTTTTCACAATTCCTGACATTTAATCATAGTAAAAATTGCCTGGCTTAAGTCAGTTAGGATCATCACTTTATTTTAAGAATGTGAAATGTCAGAATAATAGTAGAGAAAATGATTTATTTCCGCCTTTATTTCTTTCCCAGTGGGTCAGACGTTTACATGCACTCAATTAGTATTTGGTAGTGTTGCCTTTAAATTGTTTAACTTGGGTCAAACGTTTTAGGTAGCCTTCCACAAGCTTCCCACAATAAATTGGGTGAATTTTGGCACATTCCTCCTGACAGAGCTGGTGTAACTGAGTCAGGTTTTTTTCTTAACCAAACGTGATGAAAAAACGGAGCGATTTCTCCTACACAAATAATCTTTTTGGAAAAACTGAACATTTGCTATCTGAGAGTCTCCTCATTGAAAACATCCGAAGTCCTTCAAGGGTAAACGATTTTATTTGAATGCTTTTCTTGTTTTTCTGAAAATGTTGCCTGCTGAATGCTAGGCTTAATGCTATGCTAGCTATCAATACTCTTACACAAATGCTTGTGTAGCTATGGTTGAAAAGAATATTTTGAAAATCTGAGATGACAGTGTTGTTAACAAAAGGCTAAGCTTGTGAGCTAATATATTTATTTTATTTCATTTGCGATTTTCATGAATAGTTAACGTTGCGTTATGCTAATGAGCTTGAGGCTATGATTACGCTCCCGGATACGGGATTCCTCGACGCTAGAAGTTAAAACCGTTGTCTTGAGCCGTTGGATTGTTTTGCACTTTTTCGCACCAAAGTACTTTCATCTCTAGGAGACAGGACACATCTCCTTCTTCCTGAGCGGTATGACAGCTGTGTGGTCCCATGGTGTTTATACTTGTGAAATATTGTTTGTACAGATGAACGTGGTACCTTCAGGCATTTGGAAATTGCTCTCAAGGATGAACCAGACTTGTGGAGGAATACAATTATTTTTCTGAGGTCTTGGCTGATTAATTTTTCCATGATGTCAAGCAAAGAGGCACTGAGTTTGAAGGTAGGCCTTGAAATACATCAACGGGTACACCTGCAATTGACTCAAATGGTGTCAATTAACCTATCAGAATTTTCCAAGATATTTAAAGGCACAGTCAACTTGGTGTATGTAAGCTTCTGACCCACTGGAATTGTAATACAGTGAATTATAAGTGAAATAATCTGTCTGTAAACAATTGATGGAAAAATTACTTGTCATCACTATAGTTTGTTAATGAGAAATTTGTGAAGTGGTTGAAACACTTATGTTGGAGTCACTAAAACTAGTTTATGTAAACTTCTGACTTCAACTGAAGATCCTCTAGATACACTGTACAGGAACTTGATCACTATATACAGGAATTGAGTAATATTTCAACCAAGAACACATGAACTGCTACATGATCCCATCTGCATACACAGATATGCTTAACACCCCGGCAGTCATACAATCTAAGCTAGATGCCCTCAATCTCACACAAATCATCAAGGACCCCACCAGGTACAACCCTAAATCTGTAAACAAGGGCACCCTCATAGACGTTATCCTGACCAACTGGCCCTCCAAATACACCTCTGCTGTCTTCAATCAGGATCTCAGCGATCATTGCCTGTATCCGCTACGGGCCCGTAGTCAAACGACCACCCCTCATCACTGTCAAACGCTCCCTAAAACACTTCTGCGAGCAGGCCTTTCTAATCGACCTGGCCCGGGTATCCTGGAAGGGTATTGACCTCATCCCTTCATTTGAGGATGCCTGGTCATTCTTTAAAAGTAACTTCCTCACCATCTTAGATAAGCATGCTTCGTTCAAAAAATGCAGAACTAAGAACAGATATAGCCCTTGGTTCACTCCAGACCTTACTGCCCTCGACCAGCACAAAAACATCCTGTGGCGGACTGCAATAGCATCGAATAGTCCCTGCGATATGCAACTGTTCAAGGAAGTCAGGAAAGCAAAGGCCAGCTTTTTCAAGCAGAAATGTGCATCCTGTAGCTTTAACTCCAAAAAGTTCTGGGACACTGTACAGTCCATGGAGAACAAGAGCACCTCCTCCTAGTCGCCCACTGCACTGAGGCTAGGTAACACGGTCACCACTGATAAATCCATGATAATCGAAAATTCAACAAGCATTTTTCAACGGCTGGCCATGCCTTCCTTCCTGGCTACTCCAACCTCAGCCAACAGCTCCGCCCCAGCTTCTCCTTTCCCCAAATCCAGATAGCAGATGTTCTGAAAGTGCTGCAAAACCTGGACTCGTACAAATCAGCTGGTCTTGACAATCTGGACCCTCTATTTCGGAAACTATACGCCGCCATTGTCGCAACCCCTATTACCAGCCTGTTCAACCTCTTTCATATTGTCTGAGATCCCCAAGGATTGGAAAGCTGCCGCAGTCATCCCCCTCTTCAAAGGGGGAGACACCCTGGACCCAAACTGTTACAGACCTATATCCATCCTGCCCTGCCTATCTAAGGTCTTTGAAAGCCAAGTCAACAAACAGGTCACTGACCGTCTCGAATCCCACCGTACCTTCTCCACTGTGCAATCTGGTTTTCGAGCCGGTCACGGTGCACCTCAGCCACGCTCAAGGTACTAAACAATATCATAACCGCCATCGATAAAAGACAGTACTGTGCAGCCGTCTTCATCGACCTGGCCAAGGCTTTCGACTCTGTCAATCACTGTATTTTTATCGGCAGAGTCAGTAGCCTCGGTTTTTCTAATGACTGCCTTGCCTGGTTCACCAACTACTTTGCAGACAGAGTTTAGTGTGTCAAATCGGTGGGCATGTTGTCTGGTCCTCTGGCAGTCTCTATGGGGGTGCCACAGGGTTAAATTCTCAGGCCGACTCTTTTCTCTGTGTATATATCAATGATCTTGCTCTTGCTGCGGGCGATTCCCTGATCCACCTCTACGCAGACGACACCATTCTGTATACTTCTGGCCCTTCCTTGGACACTGCTATCTAACCTCCAAACTGTGCTATCTAACCTCCTTCAATGCCATAACACTCCTTCCGTGGCCTCCAACTGCTCTTAAACGCTAGTAAAACCAAATGCATGCTTTTCAACCGTTCGCTGCCTGCACCCGCACGCCCGACTAGCATCACCACCCTGGATGGTTCCGACCTAGAATATGTGGACATCTATAAGTACCTAGGTGTCTGGCTAGACTGTAAACTCTCCTTCCAGACTCATATCAAACATCTCCAATCTAAAATCAAATCTAGAGTCGGCTTTCTATTCCGCAACAAATCAAATCATATATATTTATATAGCCCTTGGTACATCAGCTGATATCTCAAAGTGCTGTACAGAAACCCAGCCTAAAACCCCAAACAGCAAGCAATGCAGGTGTAGAAGCACGGTGGCTAGGAAAAACTCCCTAGAAAGGCCAAAACCTAGGAAGAAACCTAGAGGAACCAGGCTATGTGGGGTGGCCAGTCCTCTTCTGGCTGTGCCGGGTTGAGATTATAACAGAACATGGCCAAGATGTTCATAAATGACCAGCATGGTCCAATAATAATGCAGAACAGTTGAAACTGGAGCAGCAGCACGGCCAGGTGGACTGGGGACAGCAAGGACTTCTCATGTCAGGTAGTCCTGAGGCATGGTCCTAGGGCTCAGGTCCTCCGAGAGAATTAGAGAGAGCACACTTAAATTCACACAGGACACCGAATAGGACAGGAGAAGTACTCCAGATATAACAAACTGATCCTAGCCCCCTGACACACAAACTACTGCAGCATAAATACTGGAGGCTGAGACAGGAGGGGTCAGGAGACACTGTGGCCCCATCCGAGGATACCCCTGGACAGTGCCAAACAGGAAGGATATAACCCCACCCACTTTGCCAAAGCACAGCCCCCACACCACGAGGGATATCTTCAACCACCAACTTACCATCCTGAGACAAGGCTGAGTGTAGCCCACAAAGCCTCCTTCACTCACGCTGCCAAACTTACCCTAGTAAAACTGACTATCCTACCGATCCTCGACTTCGGCGATGTCATCTACAAAATAGCTTCCAATACTCTACTCAGCAAACTGGATGCAGTTTATCACAGTGCCATCTGTTTTGTTACTAAAGCACCTTATACCACCCACCACTGCGACCTGTATGCTCTAGTCGGCTGGTCCTCGCTACATATTTGTCGCCAGACCCACTGGCTCCAGGTCCTCCACAAGTCCATGCTAGGTAAAGCTCCGCCTTATCTCAGTTCACTGTTCACAATGGCAACACCCACCCGTAGCACGCGCTCCAGCAGGTGTATCTCACTGATCATCCCTAAAGCCAACACCTCATTCGGCCGCCTTTCCTTCCAGTTCTCTGCTGCCTGTGACTGGAACGAATTGCAAAAATCGCTGAAGTTGGAGACTTATCTTCCTCACCAACTTTAAACATCTGCTATCTGAGCAGCTAACCGATCGCTGCAGCTGTACATAGTCAATCGGTAAATAGCCCACCCATTTTACCTACCTCATCCCCATACTGTTTTTATTTATTTACTTTTCTGCTCTTTTGCACACCAGTATCTCTACCTGCACATGACCATCTGATAATTTATCGCTCCAGTGTTAATCTGCTAAATTGTAATTATTCGCCTACCTCTTCATGCCTTTTGCACACAATGTATATAGACTTTTTCCCCTCCTTTTTTTCTACTGTTATTGAGTTGTTTATTGTTTACTCCATGTGTAACTCTGTTGTCTGTTCACACTGCTATGCTTTATCTTGGTCAGGTCGCAGTTGTAAATGAGAACTTGTTCTCAACCAGCCTACCTAGTTAAATTTTTAAAAAGATGGAGACACAGCCCTACTGATTGCACTGTAGAGGATGTTTTTTTGTGATCAACTTTTTATTTAATTGTCTTTCTTTGAGGATAAAAAAACGTCAAAGAAATGCATACAAAGATAACCCAAGCTATTCCACCCCATAGTCCCCATCCACTTGCCCGCATCTTCCCTCCCCAACCAGAAACATCCCACCCCGCCTAGCATCAAGTATATTTCCGACTTCAACTGTATCATGGAATATCAGAAATTGCTGTCTGTCTAGACAAACTTTGAAGTCAGATTTTGCAGTAAAAATGATTACGTAGTTAGTGTTTTAGGCTTTGTAGAGCAGAATAGACAGCTGATGGGCTATCAAAAATCTGTTTTCCTCACACAATTCCATAGCCTATAATACATGTTGCACAACACTTTCATTCCATGCATCAACCAGCTGCACATCTAACTCAATGTTAGGGCTATCATGAAATGGTTGATTATCCATTGCATTTGCATTGATGTCAGTGATTAGAGGGACAATAGAGTACTGAGTACCAGGCCATTAGGACCTGATGGAGGGACAATAGTGCACTGAGTACCAGGCCATTAGCGACTGGCTGTTAGCAAGTTTGGAAGGCTACTAATGACCATCAGTGGCATCAGAGCTCAGATTTGGAGAAGCCTAGTTACTGTGACTCAAAGGTCACGTGGAACTTGGCGGTCGTGACCCGTGACTGCTGACGTGGCAGAAATGTGGTCACCGTAACAGCCCTAGCTGAGCTTGGACCAATAAACAACACTTTGTGGAAACTCTTTCTGGTGTGTCTTTGGCCTTATAATTCAGGTAAATGTCACCCTGAAAAATAAAACTCAATCCAATTGTTAAGTCTTTAAAAGACAGAGGTAGGTTTTATTTTAAGGCAGGGATTGGCAACTTTGATGGGGGTGGGGGCAACAAACAAATCTCAAATAGTCGAGGGGCTGCAGTTGCACCGCCCACCACCAATAATACATATTTTGCCATGCGGTGTAGAGAAAATGTTTGTTTTAAAGCAAGTTTGCTGCCATTCTACACCTTTTGCCTTGGAGTGGATATTTTGGAATTGTATGTCGTTTCTTTGTCTATGCCAGATTAGGTGATATGACATGACATAATTTATCTGTAATTAATATTACCTGATTTAAGCTGCAGAGCGCCAAATTCAAATACAGAAATAGTCTGTATAAAAATAGTCTGTATAAAAATTCAGAAAACAGAACCTATTTTTACATAGGTTTAAAGATGTCAAACAATGTTTATATTCAATCCTCAGGTTGTTTTTAGCCTAAATAATCTATAATATTTCAACCGGACAATAAGGTAAACAAGAAATGCACTCTCTCGGGATTGCGCATGAAAAAGCTCTGACATGTCAGGGTCCACTCAGACTGCTCTTACTCCCTCATTTATCAGAATACAAGCCTGAAACAATTTCTAAAGACTGATATCTCGTGGAAGGCATAGGAACTACAATTTGAGTCCTAAGTGAATTGATACTGTAATGGCATTGAATAGAAACCTACAAAACTACTCCCTGAATGGATTTTTCTCAGGTTTTGCCTGCCAAATCAGTTCTGTTATACTCAGACACTACTTTAACAGTTTTTAAACTTTAGTGTTTTCTATCCACATCTACCAGTTATATATATGCATATCATATCTTCTGGGCCCGAGTAGCAGGCCGTTTTAATTTGGGCATGCTTTTCATCCAGAATTCCAAATGCTGCCCCCTACCCGACACATTGGTATCCTCCAACACATTGTGACATGGGGCCGTGCATTATCATGCTTAAACATGAAGTGATGGTGGCAGATGAATAGCACAACAATTGGCCTCAGTATGTCCTTACGGTAGCTCTGCATTCAAATTGCCATCGATAAAATGCAATTGGGTTCGTTGTCTGTAGCTTATTCCCACCCATACCAAAATCCCCCCGCCACCATTGGGCACATTGTTGACGTCAACAAAACGCTCGCCCTCAGGACGCTATACATGCGATCTGAAACTCCCCAAACTTGTAGCGTCATGCCCAAGAAGACTCGAGGCTTTTAAACGCTGACAAAGTTGCATCAACAAAGTGCTGAGTAAAGAGTCTGAGTATGTATGTAAATGTTATATTTCATTTTTCTATACAGTTACTACAATTTCTAAACCTGTTATTGTGTGTAGATTGAGGGGGGGAAACTATTTAATCCATTTTAGATTAAGGCTGTAATGTAACAAAATGTAAAATGCCAGGTCTGAATACTTTCCAAATGCACTGTATGTACAGTATCATTCAAGGGTTTTTGTTTTTTTCTACATTGTAGAATAGTGAAGACATCAACTATGAATCATGTAGTGTCCATCAAATCAAAATATATTTGATATTCTTTAAAGTAGCCATCATTTTCCTTGACAGCTTTGCACACACTTGGCATTCTCTCAACCAGCTTCACCTGGAATGCTTTTCCAACAGTCTTGAAGGAGTTCCCACATATGCTGAGCACTTGTTGGCTACTTTTCCTTCACGCTGCGGTCCAACTCATCCCAAGCCATCTCAATTTGGTTGAGGTCTGGTGATTGTGGAGGCCAGGTCATCTGCAGCACTGCATCACTCCTTCTTGGTCAAATAACCCTTACACAGCCTGGAGGTGTGTTGGGTCATTGTCCTGTTGAAAAACAAATGATACTCCCACTAAGCTCAAACCAGATGGGATGGCGTATCGCTGCAGAATGCTGTGGTAGACATGCTGGTTAAATGTGCCTTGAATTCTAAATAAGTGTCACCAGCAAAGTACAATCACACCACCACCTCCATGCTTCACTGTGGGAACCACACATGCAGATCATCCATTCACCTACTCTGTATCTCACAAAGACACGGAGGTTGGAAACATTTTCTTTAATTTGGACTCTTCAGACCAAAGGACAGATTTCCACCAGTCTGATCTCCGTTGCTCGTATTTCTTGGCCCAAGCAAGTCTTCTTATTGGTGTCCTTTAGTAGTGGTTTCTTTTCAGCAATTTGACCATGAAGGCCTGATTCATGCAATCTCTGAACTGTTGATTTATAGATGTCTATTACTTGAGCTCTGAAGCATTAATTTGGTCTGCAATTTGTTAGGTTGCAACACTCATTACCGCGTTCCAAACTGCCTCTGGAAGCATCCTCGGCACAATAATTGTTCGTCAAGAGCTTCATGAATTGGGTTTCCATGGCCATGCACACAAGCCTAAGATCACCATGAGCACTGCCAAATGTTGGCTGGATTGGTGTAAAGCTCGCTGCCATTGGACTCTGGAGCAGTGGATACTACTCTCTGTAGTGAGGAATCACGCTTCACTGTTTGGCAGATGCCAGGAAAATGCTACCATAGTGCTGACTGTGAAGGTTGGTGGTGGAGGAATAATGGTCTGGGGCTATTTTTCGTGGTTTAGGCTAGGCCCCTTACTTCCAGCGAAGGTAAATCTCAACGCTACAGCATACAACTACATTCTAGATGATTCTGAGCTTGCAGCTTTGTGGCAACAGTTTGTGGAAGGCCCTTTGACAGCAAGCATACCCGTAACATGCCACCACATTACTTGAAAATATGTAGGGTCAACTCTGATGTTGGATTTGCCCCAAACCTAAAACGTTTAATTTATGCCAAAATGTTTATTTCTGTGCGGTCTTCACTTACAGCTTTTTTTCGTCTGTGGGTACACGCGGTCTGTGGTTATGCGGGGGGAAAAAATCTGAAATGTGCTTTCTACATTGCCAAATATTCCGTTCTTCACAAATTGAACTGTCTGGCCTCTGTCAAAGAATGGTCCCCATTTCATGCTAATCTAGCAGTCCTTCTGTGTTTCTGCTATATTAATTTGGAAGTGAGACTACTACTGCTAAGTTGTTGCCACCACGCCAACTAAATATTTCTTCCTGAGCTCTTTAAAGATACTAGAGCTTTCCTCAGCCAACAAGATGGCTGACTGCAAAATCAGTTTACTATTCAATTGATCAGCTTGTGTCGCGTTCAATGCCAAGAACATAATATTCCTCTCGAGGCATTTTCAAGTTGACTGCCGTAGGGATAGAAACATGCATTCTGATAAACCCAGGCATTGCACAACATTCTTAATGCAAGCATGGGAAAAACACACTTTGGAAAGAAGATTTGATGGCCACTCCTAAAAATGAGACCCACACAAATAACACAAAGGTATCCATGCATCGAAGGTAAGATACATGGGTACCCATTTAAAGGTAACTCAGCATGCAGAAAGCAAGATTATACTTCAGGCCATGTGTAGCATACAGTAGTTTCTCTGCAGTTGTTCAACACAACCAGCAGGTGACGGTAGACTCTCACTTCTGCCCGCTGCACCCTGATCCTGGCAGTGGAACGGCTTTCCCCCAAATACTCATTCTGCACAGACTTCAATGTATCATATTGATCTGGTTACTAAGACGACAAGCACTTCTTTAGGCATTTTAAATATCTCTAGATGTGAATTTGATTGAGTTTAAGATGCTCTTTGTAATAATGGAAAGTGCTTTATAAAGTAGGCCTAAATGTGTTATTATATTTATACATCTGGAATGTGTCCATACTTAAGAGATATACAGGACAGGGGCTGCTCACATTGCCTCTTACACAATGACTGTCTCTATTGATGGTTAGATGTTATTCACAGACTGGTCTGTGTAGGCACAATCTCTGTTGTGGACTAGAATCAGACTTCTGTCCTACATACGTTGGACTTCAAAGCTTAGCTTACGTCAAAGACGTGAGCTTTCCATTTTTCGCCAAGACCGGAACTGAGCTGTGTGCTTGTGCGACCCAAGATTTTGATTTGTTTACTTAGCTACAGCTCATTTACACATCACACACCTCCAGTTTGGACTTCTTATTGCCTTGGTGAAGAATGGAACACACCACAATTGTGTGTAAAACCAAAGGTGGTAGGACCATGTAAGGGTGACTCAACTAGTGGGTCTATTTCACTGTCACAAGGTGATTTGCATATTTTAGGTAATCTGAATGAGTAAAAAAGCACCTTTTTATTTGAGCTCTTGGCTCACATTTTTCTATCTATTAGTCAGCCCTTCCTTTCAAACATGCATGCACCAATCCTGAACCCTCACCTTCAAACTCTGAATACCTCTTTGGTGTATCCTAGGCGTGTGATTGGTAGATATTAATACTGTAGCTCAGGTGTGTGCCCTCAGGGTGGGGCCTGCGTAGTCAAGTCTCTGAATCCGCTATCTCTCAGACAATAGTTCTTTGTCAAGAAAAATACATAAATTGTACACCTCACCCTCTCAGACTCACTTCCTGCTCTTCAATGTAAGCCAACATTCAGTTCAATTCAGTGTAGCCAAAATGACATTCAACTCTTTCCTCTGTTCCATCTATTATTTTTACTTCAATGGTAAGTCTCTACCTAATCTCCTTTCCTATTTTTATCTTCCCTTGAATAAAGTTAAGTCCATTCCATCCCCATCTCCTATCACCCTGCAATCAGTGTTCTCTCAGGCTATGCGAGTGGGAAATGGGGAGAATGCTGGCTAAGGGCTAACCTTGACTCATCTGACTTTCCCTCCATAGCAGACTCTCTGGAATGCAGCCCTGCCTGCCTGGTACCACTGTGGGAATGTGTGTGCATGCGCACACCCACCCATGTGTTACTGTCAAAGAAGGTTTACACTTATGTGTGTTTTTTTTCGTTGAACAAGCGTGTGATTAGTGAATCGTATGTATGTACACTACGTCAGAAGTTTTAGAACACCTACTCATTCAAGGGTTTTTATTTATTTGTACTATTTTCTACATTGTAGAATAATAGCGAAGACATAAACTATGAAATAACACACATGGAATCATGTAACTAAAAACAAATCAAAATATATTTTATATTTAAGATTCTTCAAAGTAGTCAACCTTTGGGCATCAGGTAGCCTAGTGGTTAGTGTTGGGCCAGTAACCGGAAGGTTGCTGGATCGAGGTAAAAATCTGTCTGCCCCTGAGCAAGGCAGTGAACCCACTGTTCCCCGGGCGCAGATGACGTGGTTAACCTCTCTGGCCCACCCGGGACGCAACCGCACCCCCTGCCAACAATAAATGCAAATGCGCTACGCCAAATGCTAATAGCACTTGTTAAAACTCAAACGTTCATTAAAATTCACATACAGGCTACTCAATTCGAGCTACACTCGTTGTGAATCTAGCCAACGAGTCAGATTTGTAAAATGCTTTTCGGTGAAAGCATGAGTAGCTATTATCTGATAGCAGGCAACACGCCGAAATACCAGAAGGGGACGTAAACAAAGGAATTAGCGTAGCCGGCACTACACAAAACGCAGAAATAAAATATAAAACATTCATTACCTTTTGACGAGATTCTTTGTTGGCACTCCTATATGTCCCATAAACATCACAATTGGGTCTTTTTTTCGATTAAATCGGTCCTTGTGTACCCAAAATGTCAATTTATGAACACCGTCAGATCCAGTAAAAACACTTTTTTAAACGTGACGTTATTTTTTTTAATTAAAAAAGTTGCCTATAAACTTTGACAAAACACTTCAAACTACTTCTGTAATCCAACTTTAGGTATTACTAAACGTTAATAAACGATCAAATTGATCACGGAGCGATCTGTATTCAATAAGCACGAGTTTGGGTAACGTAACTAACTTTTCCGGTTCCATTGTTTACATCTGGACTTGACAACCGGATGTGGCTATTACTCAGATGACCAAGGATTTAGCTGAATCGAAATCACACACTGGTGACATCGTGTGGAGGCTGTAGGAACTGTAATCTCACTCTTAATTATTTTTCCTTCCAATAGACAATACATGGGCTGGCGGATCGATTTTTTTTCTTTAGTGACCAGGTTTTCTGGCGATTTTGACCACGGAACTCGTTCTGTTATAGTCACAGACACCAGTTCTAGAAACTTCAGAGTGTTTTCTATGCGCACACACTAATCATATGCATATACTATATTCCTGGCATGAGTAGCAGGACGTTGAAATGTTGTGCTATTTTTAACAGAATGTTGAAAAAAGTAGCCCGATCTCTAAGAGGTTTTAAGGCAGCCTTCCCCGCCTCTCTGATTCATAGGGGTTGGGTTAAATGCGGAAGACACATTTCAGTTGAATGCATTGTTGTTCAACTGACTAGGTATCCCCCTTTCCCTTGCCTTGATGACAGCTTTGTACACTCTTGGCATTCTCTCATCCAGCTTCATCTGGAGTGCTTTTCCAACAGTCTTGAAGGAGTTCCCACATATACTGAGCACTTGTTGGCTGCTTTTCCTTCACTCTGGTCCAACTCACCCCAAACCATCTCAATTTGGTTGGGGTCGGGATTGTGGAGGCCAGGTCATCTGATGCAGCACTCCATCCCTCTCCGTCTTGGTAAAATTGAATCATAGCGCTTGATGGTTTTAGTGACTGCATTTGAAGAAACTTTCAAAGTTCTTGAATTGTTATCTATTGACCCACCTTCATGTCCTAAAGTAATGATTGATCATTTTCTATTTACTTATTTGAGCTGTTCTTGCCATAATATGGACTTAGCCCTATTTGGTAAAAGACCATCTTTATACCACCCCTACCTTGGCTCAAACGCATTAAGGAAAGAAATTCCACAAATGAACTTTTTTTTTTTTTTTTTTTTACTTTTATTTTACTAGGCAAGTCAGTTAAGAACAAATTCTTATTTTCAATGACGGCCTAGGAACAGTGGGTTAACTGCCTGTTCAGGGGCAAAACGACAGATTTGTACCTTGTCAGCTCGGGGATTCGAACTTGCAACCTTTCGATTACTAGTCCAACGCTCTAACCACTAGGCTACCCTGCCTCCCCAAGGCAAAGGCACACATGTTAATTGAAATGCATTCCAGGTGACTACCTCATGAAGCTGGTTGAGAGAAGGGTGACTACTTTGAGAAATCTCAAATATAAAATATATATTGATAACACTTTATTTTTGGTTAAAAAAATATAAAGGCAACATGTAAAGTTTGTCACATGTTTCATGAGCTTAAATTAAAGACCCCAGAAATCGAGCGAAATGCTTGTGCTTCTAGTTCCGACAATGCAGTAATATCCAACGAGTAATCTAAACAACAAATTCACAATTACCTTATACACACGAGTGTAAAGGAATAAATAAGAATATGTACATAAAAAAAAAATATATGACTGAGTGATGGTATAGAACAGCATAGGCAAGATGCAGTGGATGGTATAGAGTACAGTATATACATATGAGATGAGTAATGTTGGGTATGTAAATATATGAAGTGGCATTGTTTAAAGTGGTTAGTGATACATTCTTCATCAATTTTTACATTATTGAAGTGGCTGGAGTTGAGTCAGTATATGTCCAAAAATACCGATTTCCGATTGTTATGAAAACGTGAAATCGGCCCTAATTGATCGGCCATTCCGATGAATCGGCCGACCTCTACTTGAGAAGCTGTTTTTCAGTCTCTCGGTCCCTGCTTTGATGCACATGTACTGACCTCGCCTTCTGGATGATAGCGGGGTGAACAGGCAGTGGCTCGGGTGGTTGTCTTTATGGCCTTCCTGTGACATAGGGTGGTGTAGGTGTCCAAGAGTGCAGGTAGTTAGCCCCCGGTGATGCGTTGTGCAGACCTCACTACCCTCTGGAGAGCCTTATGGTTATGGGCGGAGCAGTTGCCGTACCAGGTGGTGATACAGCCCGACAGGATGCTCTCGATTGTGCATCTGCCAAAGTTTGAGTGCTTTTGGTGACAAGCTGAGTTTCTGCGCCGCCTTCACCACGCTGTCTGTGTGGGTGGACCAATTCAGTTTGTCAGTGATGTGTACGCCGAGGAACTTAAAACTTGCTACCCTCTCCACTACTGTCCCGTCGATGTGGATAGGGGGGTGCTCCCTCTGCTGTTTCCTGAAGTCCACAATCATCTCCTTTGTTTTGAGTGTGAGGTCATTTTTCTGACACCCCACTCCGAGGGCCCTCACCTCCTCCCTGTAGGCCGTCTCGTCGTTGTTGGTAATCAAGCCTACCAATGTAGTGTCATCTGCAAACTTGATGATTGAGTTGGAGGCGTGCATGGCCATGCAGTCGTGGGTGATTTAAAGTGGAACGCACCCTTGTGTCCCCAGTGTTGAGGATCAGCGGGGTGGAGATATTACCTACCCTCACCACCTGGGGGCGGCCCATCAGGAAGTCCAGGACCCAGTTGCACAGGGCGAGGTCGAGACTCAGGGTCTTGTGCTTGATGACGAGTTTGGAGGGTACTATGGTGTTAAATGCTGAGCTGTAGTTGAACAGCATTCTCACACAGGTATTCCTCTTGTCCAGATGTGTTAGGGCAGTGTGATGCGATTACGTCGTCTGTGAACCTATTGGGGCAGTAAGCAAATTGGAGTGGGTCTAGGGTGTCAGGTAGGGTGGAGGTGATATGGACCTTGACTAGTCTCTCAAAGCAATTCATGATGACAGAATTGAGTGCTACGGGGCGGTAGTCATTTAGCTCAGTTACCTTAGCTTTCTTGGGAACAGGAACAATGGTGGCCCTCTTGAAGCATGTGGGGACAGCAGACTGGGTTAAGGATTGATTGAATATGTCCGTAAACACACCAGCCTTCTGGTCTGCGCATGCTCTGAGGACGCGGCTGTGAATGACGTCTGATCCTGCAGCCTTGCGAGGGTTGACACGTTTAAATGTTTTGCTCATATCGGCTGCAGTGAAGGAGAGCCCGCAGGTTTTCGTAGCGGACCGTGTCAATTTGAATGCACAGAGCTACCGTAAGGAGATCCTGAGGCTCATTGTTGTGCTATTCATCAGCAGCCATCACCTCATGTTTCAGCGTGATAATGCACGGCCCCATGTCGCAAGGATCTGTACACAATTCGTCGAGGCTGAAAATGTCCCAGTTCTTCCACGGCCTGCATACTCAACAGACATGTCACCCATTGAGCATGTTTGGGATGCTCTGGATCAATGCGTACGACAGCGTGTTCCAGTTCACTCCAATATCCATTAACTTCTCACAGCCATTGAAGAGGATTGGGACAACAAGACACATTCAACAGCCTGATCAACTCTATGCGAAGGAGATGTTGTGCTGCATGAGGTGCATGGTCTCACCAGATACTGACTGGTTTTGTGATCCATGCTCCTACTTTTTATTTTTTAAACGTATCTCTGCAGATCTGCATTGCCAGTCATGTGAAATCCATAGATTAGGGCCTAATTTATTTCAATTGACCGATTTTTTTTTTTTTTTTTATTAGCTGTAATTTTAGTAAAATTGTTGCATTATTCATTTGGGCCTGTGGATGTATGGCATTGCCCACATGAACATTGGTGACCAATTGTGATTTTGCAACATACAGTATTCTTAGAATAATTAATTATACTAAACTAAAATATAAAAGCAACATGTAACCATTTCAAAGAATTTACTTTGACCCAATTTCCTGATATGGATTGTAAACAATGTGAAGAAAAAAATTCAGTAAGCCCTAATCTATGGATTTCACATGACTGGGAATACAGATATGTCTGTTCGTCACAGGTACATTATAAGAAATAGGCCTCAGGATAACATCACAGTATTTCTGTGCATTCAAATTGCCGTCAATTTTGTAATTGTGTTCATTGTCCATAGCTTATGCCTGCCGTACCATAACCCCATCGCCACCATGGGGCACTCTGTTCTCAACATTGACATCAGCAAATCATCGCCCACATGACACCATACGGGTGGTCTGCAGTTATTAGGCCAAATTCTCTTAAATTATTTTGGAGGCGGCTTTGGTGGACAATCTTACAGTGAACATCCAATTGGAAGCTCCCTCAACTTGAGACATCTCTGGCATTGTGTGTTGACAACTGGACATTTTAGACTGGGCTTTTTGTCCCCAGCACAAGGTGCACCTGTAATGATCATGCCGTTTAATCATCTTCTTGATATGCCACACCTGTCTGGTGGATGGATTATTTTGAAGGAGAAATTCTCTAACAGGGATGTAAACATTTGTGCACAACATTTTAGAGAAAAAAGCTTTCTGTGCCTACGCAATATTTCTGGGATCTTTTATGAAACGTGGGGCCAACACGTTGCATTTATATTTTGTTCAGTGTAGATTGAGAACAAGATTATTGGATGAAGGGTGGGTCGCACCAACATGGTTTAAATTCATCTAGGGTTAGAGCTAATCTAGGTTTTGTAAATCTAGGTTTTGTAAATCTAGGTTTAATTAATCAGATGTGTTGCACCACTTAATTTTAAACCTGGACCAGTAAATCTCTGATTAATGGTTTTAAACTGATTAGTGACATGTTACACCAATATATGAGGTATTTCATGAGTTGAAAAGAAGTAGCTAGCCTACATGACAAATCAGGCCACAAAGTTGCTGTTCCTTAGATTAAAATAATAACAATGTAACGTTAGAACTACTAACTCCATTGTGAAAGGTTCTCATTAGTTGACTTATGGGGAAAAAAACTTGTCGGAGCTGATGGAGGAATTTAGTAATGTACTAGAGGATAAAAAACAGACAACATGGCTGTCAAAAAGGAAGACACCTGGGCCATTTTATGCAACAAATGTAATGGATCAACACGGCTTAAAGAGAACAGGGACCCGACTCGGATGAAAGTGTGCTGGAAAAAACTTAAAAGGATGCGGTAGAGGAGAGGCACGGGCTATTTCAGACCGGAGTCGGAGGGGGGCCTCCATCCAAGGGAATTGATCCTATCACCCAGAAGATGTGCAAGATGATTCACCAGCAGTTTGCCCCTCTCCATAACCCCCAATGATGACTATGGAAAACTTGACCCACCAATATTTAGTAAGCATAAATAACGGGTAAATATCCATGCCTATAATGCACTTTAAAACTAACGATAACTTCTTATGGCTGAAATCCCGCTAATGGGATCGATATGACAACAGCCAGTGAAAGTGCACGGCGCCAAATTCAAACATCTCATAATTAAAATTCCTCAAACAAGTATTTTACACCATGGTAAAGAAACTTGTTAAGCCCACCACAGTGTCCGATTTCAAAAAGGCCGTACGACGAAAGCACACCAAATGTTTGTTAGGTCAGCACCTAGTTACAGAAAAACACAGCCGAGAGGAGTCACAAAAAGCAGAAATGGAGAGAAAATGAATCCCTAACCTTTGCTCTTCATCAGATGACACTCATAGGACTTCATGATACACAATACATCTATGTTTTTTGTTCGATCAAGTTCATATTTATACCCAAAAATCTCAGTTTACATTGGCGCGTTTATGTTCAGTAATGTTTTGCTTCCAAAACATCTGGTGATTTTGCAGAGAGCCACGTCAATTTACAGAAATTCTCATAATGAACATTGATAAAAGATAAGTCTTATGCATGGAATTATAGATCCACTTCTCCTTAATGCAACCGCTGTGTCAGATTTCAAAAAAAGCTTTACGGAAAAAGCACACCATGCAATAATCTGAGTGCAGCGCTCAGACACAAAAACAAGCAATACAGAAGTCAGAAATAGCTTTATAAATATTCACTTATCTTCATCAGAATGCACTCCCAGGAATCCCAGTCCCAGTTTGTCCATTTATGTCCAAATAGCTCCTTTTTGTTCGCTCGTTTAGATCACAAATCCAAATTCATGAGGTGTGAGCACTAGGTCCAGACAAAGTCAAGAAGTTCCGTTACAGTTCGTAGAAACATGTCAAACAATGTATAGAATGAATCTTTAGGATGTTTTTAACATAAATCTTCAGTAATGTTTCAACTGGAGAATTCCTTTGTCTTTAGAAATGCAAAGGAACGCAGCTAACTCTCACAGGCACATGCGAGACTGAGCTCATGGCACTCTGCCAGACCTCTGGTTGAAACAGCTCTCATTCTCTCCTTCACAGTAGAAGCCTCAAACAAAGTTCTAAAGACTGACATCTAGTGGAAGCCGTAGGAAGTGCAATCAGACCAAATTTACATTGTATCTTGGATATGCAAAGAGTTGAAAAACTACAAACCTCAGATTTCCCACTTCCTGTTTGGATTTTTTTCTGTTATACTCAGACATCATTCAAACAGTTTTAGAAACTTCAGTGTTTTCTATCCAAATCTACTAATAATATGCATATCTTAGTTTCTGGGCCTGAGTAGCATGCAGTTTACTCTGGGCACCTTATTCACCCAAGCTACTCAATACCACCCCCCCAGCCATAAGAAGTTAATGCTACTTCACTACAATGTTACTGTTATCAGGCCCGTTACAGCAAGTTGCGTAACATTATTATTCAAACCAAGGCTGGGCATATCATAAGCCCCAATTCAATTGTAGTACAAAATGGGCATGTAAATAGCCTACTAATCATGAGTTACATCACAAAACTCAACAGGATTCAACCTGTCGCTAATTATTCTGAGGAACTCGTTTTGGTCTCTCCACAGTAGGATATGCTGCCATTTGATCAGTTAAACCATCTCAAGTGGCAGTTTTTAGAATTTATCACCATAATTTATTTAAATTAATTAACAGGCTTAAAGTGAAAACTAAACTGAGATTACAGGCAGGATTTAATTTAACTAGGATTAGTTAAATATTTAGATAAACCTTGATTTAACCTAGTTTAAGCATTAATCCCCAGGACGAGGATGCCGAGTTCACTTTAGCCACAGACTTTGAGATTGGCCATTTTTTCCGTGAGAGGATAGTCCCCCGAGCTGTGCTCTACTTCACTGGAGAGGCACTGGAGGACGACGAAAGCGTACGTGTCAAACACACACACATACAGTGGGGCAGAAAAGTATTTAGTCAGCCACCAATTGTGCAAGTTCTCCCACTTAAAAAGATGAGAGGCCTGTAATTTTCATCATAGGTACACTTCAACTATGACAGACAAAATAAGAGAAAAAATCCAGAAAATCACATTGTAGGATTTTTTTATGAATTTATTTGCAAATTATGGTGGAAAATAAGTATTTGGTCACCTACAAACAAGCAAGATTTCTGGCTCTGACAGACCTGTAACTTCTTCTTTAAGAGCCTCCTCTGTGCTCCACTTGTTACCTGTATTATTGTCACCTGTTTGAACTTGTTATCAGTATAAAATACAGCTGTCAACAACCGCAAACAGTCACACTCCAAACTCCACCTTGGCCAAGACCAAAGAGCTGTCAAAGGACACCAGAAACAAAATTGTAGACCTGCACCAGGCTGGGAAGACTGAATCTGCAATAGGTAAGCAGCTTGGTTTGAAGAAATCAACTGTGGGAGCAATTATTAGGAAATGGAAGACATACAAGACCACTGAAAATCTCCCTCGATCTGGGGCTCCACGCAAGATCTCACCCCGTGGGGTCAAAATGATCACAAGAACGGTGAGCAAAAATCCCAGAACCACCCGGGGGGACCTAGTGAATGACCTGCAAAGAGCTGGGACCAAAGTAACAAAGCCTACCATCAGTAACACACTACGCCGCCTGGACTTAAATACTTTTTTGCTCCACTGTAGGCATACAGCAAATGCATGTTATAACATGAGCAAAACTATTGAGTCTGCCATAAGTACATTGATTAAGAGTTTTCCATTTATTTCAATTCATTGAGCAACAAGCTTAAAGTGAAAACTAAACTTAGATCACAGGATGGAATTAATTTAACTAGGATTAGTTAAACATCTCTATAAACCTTGATTTAACCTAGTTTATGCATTAATCCATGTTGGTGCAACCACCCGAATACTCCTAAGTATTTCTTTTAAAACTTATGACATTGATGTTGAGTCACTCATTGCCATTGTTGGCGATGGAGTGATTTCCCAACTCAAGATAAAGAAAGCATTGACATTTCCGCCTTCCTTTGAAAACTCATCGTTTTGTCAGTGAGGGTGGTGCTCTGTCGCTTACCAGGGAGTGACTGAGAAAAATCAAGATCAAAGAGCACCTGGGTGATGTCACTAATTTCATGGAGGTGTCGTATAGAAGTTATCAGCAGTGTGAATGTAATTTAATCGTTGTTGAGTGATTGATCTATGTCCGGCTGCCCTTTCAGGATTGGCTTTGTGAAACGAAATGATTGTTTGCGAAATGTGAACTTTCTAAATCAAAGTGAAATAATCAAAGGTAATAATTTCCTTTCTCTTACAGTGTCACCTGATGGAGAGCCGGTGAGTAATATATGATCTGCATTTCAGCCCCAAATTCACAGTTTATTACTTTTATCAGTTTCTACATTTTAATGGAAATATTGTTAGAGGGTCAGTTACTTGGACAGAAGCCTAATCCTGGACTAAAAAAGTGATTTCAATGATTTCCCATTCATTAGGCACTTTGTGCAGGGCCTGTATTTACAAAACATCTCGGAGTAGGATTGCTGATCTAGAATCAGGTTCCCCTTTCCATTAATTCATATAAAAGCGGAAATGGATCCTAGATCAGCACTCCTACTCTGAGTAGTTTTCTGAATTCTGGCCCTGGTCTGGGCTATGTCTAGGAAAGTGGCCTAAAAAAAACAACTATCTCCCCAGGACGAGGACGCCGAGTTCACCTTAACCACAGACTTTGAGCTTGGCCATTTTTTCCGTGAGAGGATAGTCCCCCGAGCTGTGCTCTACTTCACTGGAGAGGCACTGGAGGACGACGAAAGTGTACGTGTCAAACACACACAAACATATAGGCATACAGCAAATGCATGTTATAACATGAGCAAAACTATTGAGTCTGTCATAAGTACAATTGATTACGAGTTTTCCATTTCCACAACTTTGTATTTGGTCTGTATTTGCAATCGGGAGCTGTAACAGAATGTGTAACGCTGTTGTCCTCTTGTCTGTGCAGTTTGAGGAGGAAGAGCTGGAGGAGGGAGATGAAGAGGTAAGGAGAGGATTGGATATGAATATCCTATTTGTTAAATGTTTGTGAAAAGGAAAATACTAAGGATAATTGTCATTATTTACTCTGTCTCTTGTGATTTAGGAGCAGGATGTTGATGATGATGACGAGGGAGACTTTGATCCTAAGGTCAGTATTTAGGCAGTGTTGCTAGTGGACATGCTTCTTTTGAGTGTGTTCTGGTTCTCCTCACCCAGGTACATGTGTGTCAAAGGAAGTAGCCTCCTAGCCCCAACTGATAGTTCTCCTCACCAAGGTACATGTGTGTCAAAGGATGTAGCCTCCTAGCCCCAATTGCTAGTTCTCCTCACCAAGGTACATGTGTGTCAAAGGAAGTAGCCTCCTAGCCCCAATTGCTAGTTCTCCTCACCCAGGTACATGTGTGTCAAAGGAAGTAGCCTCCTAGCCCCAACTGCTTATCATATTTCCCTTCACAAAACATTGTTATAACGAGGACTGTAAAACTTGATGTGTTAATTACAGGTCATTCATTGTTTTTATTGCATTTAATCATGTCTCAGTTTTTTTTTAAATGTTGTAATTTTCAGTTCAATTGATTTTAAGAAAATTATCCCAATTTTAGTTCATAGGCTGCTTATTATATTTTGAGCATTTACAAGTAGGCTAGATCTAATAACAGTTTGATATTTTACATTTACTTTTATAATTTTACTATGCTATAATCATAGTATATTATTGTCACTTCTGTTATAGGCATTAGTTGAAATTCAGTGTTAAATTCAAATAACCCTACCATCATATATAAGCCAATATGACACCAATCTCAAATATTCGCTCATCAATTGATTGGAGGTGCACCACACACTCCCCGCCTCTGGTCATGAGCCGTCTGTCTGTTACTGAGTACCACATATCAGAATTTGAAGGAAAAAAATTTACCCTCTTTTTTTCTCTCTCGTGGTATCCAATTGGAGTAGTTACAGTCTTGTCTCATCGCTGCAACTCCCGTACAGACTCAGGAGAGGCGACGGTTGAGAGCCAACCCAACCTAGCCACACTGCTTCTTGACACAACACACATCCAACCCGGAAGCCAGCCGCACCAATGTGTCGGAGGAAACACCGTACACCTGGCGACCTGGTCAGCGTGCACTGTACCCGGTCCGCCACAGAAGTCGCTAGTGCGCGCTGAGACAAGGATATCCCTGCCGGCCGAACCCGGACGACGCTGGGCCAATTGTGCGTCTCTCCATGGACCTCCCGGTCGTGGCCGGCTGCGACAGAACACATCAGAATTTTTAATTAGCAATTAAGTTTGGGATCGCTTGTTCAGCAACCACACAGCTACTTGCACTACTCTGCCAGTCATAAATGTATGCAAACAAACCTAGCTACTGTATATAGCTAGCTATATGGTGGTATTCAAGCTGAGGTTAATCTATAAATGCAAAAATATGTTGATTGGCGATGTAGCAAACTAGCTAATGTTAGCGTGCTTATACAAAATTGCTGGATCGAATCCCCGAGCTGACAAAGTAAAAAATCTGCCGTTCTGCCCTTGAGCAAGGCAGTTAACACGCTGTTCCCCAGGCGCCGAAGACATGGATGTCGATTATGGCAGCCCCCCCCACACCTTTCTGATTCAGAGGGGTTGGGTTAAATGCGGAAGACACATTTCAGTTGAAGGTATTCAGTTGTATAACTGACTAGGTATCCCCCTTGCCCCTTTATTATTTAGTGTATGTAAAGACAAGATTATATCAAGAATAGTGTGATGGGTGACAATATTAACCTATCACTTGTGAATGATGCCCAGCATAAGAAACGATGCCAAATCATATCCTCACACCTCATGTAGCCTAGCCCTATATGTTTCAATAAGGTTTGTATCACAACTAAAGTGGCAAAGGACTTCTTTTAAAATGAAGCACATTAATCTTAACTCTACTCACGCTGTGCATGAGTTTCAAGTTTAGGGAAGGTCATTTTTTTAATTTTATAGTAAAAGCATTACATCCATAATTGGAAGTGGACATTAGCGCTTATCCTACTGCCATGTGCGCATTGCTGCTCCTATGTGAAGAAATAACCTAATGTTTATCAACATTTTAAGCTAAATGTCCTCAATTGTTGCGTCAGGCTCATTGCTTAAAGCAGGTTTTTTGATGCTAGTGGTTGTATTCTTTTGGGATCTATCGCATCCCACAACTGTCCTAGACTATTTTTGGAATATTTATTTCTCATCAGAATAAAATAGGTCAACTTTTGAACTATGGGGGATAGTAGATTGACATAGGCTAGTGCTTTTGCTGTTCGTTAGGCCTACTCGTATTGTTGGCTGACAAAGTAAATGTGGACAGTTCTTCCATCTTCAATATGCACCTCGAAATTGGATAAGGACGCGCGCAGTTGTGTCCCCGATGTCTGTCTTCATTTGTAGTTCTGTGGGAGAGCCAATCACGTGATGGATCACGCAGCACTCAAGAAGGGTGCACTGACCGCAAAATGCATGGATTTTTTTTTAGGATGTATTACAGCCACACAAATGGGATGCCACTGAAATTCTAGGCATTATTGCTTGCTTGTCAAATTGTGAATGAGTGACAGCCTGTGCAAAAAAAACAAAGCAGAACTCATACCTTTTCAAGCGACTTCTTTTCAGATATTATTCGCATCATACAGCCTTACAATGTATTAAAAATCGCAACATATTGCCCAATGTTTGTAGAACAACTAAAGTTACGTGAATCATTCTAAGCACAAGTACCTATTTCTTTAACTGCTCATCACAGAATAGCTGCATGTGCACACTCCCTCAAATCGTTTGGTGAAAATATCCTATTTTATTCAGCTTTGTACAATTGTATTCTTCATACTATAAAATAATGCCATGGAATTCTAAGGTAATCCTGTCTGCTAAATGAAGTAGTGTAGCCCACAGCCATTTGGCATGGCCAGATCAGGACCTAACATAAGGACAACTCAGAGTATATGCTATTCTCTTCTTCTGAAATATACATTTTCTTCATATCATGTTTCTTTAGTCCTGTCTAAAATACATAATGGATTTATTGTGATGGTGTATTACATGGATTTATTAGACTTTTTAAAATGTAGATGTTCCACAGGTCTGCATCAGTGGCTTGTAGGCTATATGTGGAAGGCAGGAGATGCTAAATGTGTTTGTTATTTAACAATCAATTACCGTGAGACCGACGATTATTGCGTGACAATCACCAGCTGACACAATTTTGTGACTGACACAGCCCGAGCAGTGGCGGATTGTGGGCATGCGCCTGTCACTGAGAAATGCCGACACCAGCTAGTTGACAGGGCCCCGGGCCGTCTTTATGTACTTGTTAATGGCCTCCTCCCACTGAAACATCCAACATTCAGATGACTACCTACAAATCAGCTCGCATCTGAGTCATGACGGCTGTCCCCTTTGTTTCCCCCAAGTAATTTCCACCGAGGTGGATGACTACGATATAGTCACGATCACACCTCGTCTTGCCAATTTGCTTTTGATCATTAGGATTATGAGCTGAGATCTTATCAATAAATTCAATAAAACACATATTGTGAGGGTTCACGAGGAGAGCATGTGTTATGCTGTATAAACTGCGGTTCAAGCCCTGAATGCTGGATGCCGTGGTATGGGTTTGACAACATTTTTTTACTGTTCTAATTACGTTGGTAATCAGTTAATAATAGCAATAAGGCACCCCGGTTTTGTGGTATATGGCCAATATACAACTGCTAAGTGCTGTATCCAGGCACTTTGCCTTACATTGAACAGCCCGTAGCTGTGGTATATTGGTCATATACCACACCCACTCAGGCCTTATTGATTAATTATGTTGTGCATCACCTTCCGGTGTAAAAAACATGGATTAAAAACCAAAAACGACATTTGAAGTGACAGTCTTTGAAGCCGAAAAAGGAACACAATGCCCTTTCCACCCATGCTCTACCAAGGTTTTCCAGCACACAGCTTTGACCTACTACAGTAGCTATGTTGGTATTGTACTTCAAACTATGTGTAGGCAGGTTGCTTAGGATTCAAACCTTCTCAAACAGCCTAATTCATACTCTTAGAGGTGCTTCCACAATAATGTGAATTGTACCAAATACAAGGTAAAGTATTGGATTCTTCACACCACAGTGACATTCCATTGCGCTACCTTTTCATGTTTTTATTTAATGAATGGCAAGCTTTGGTTTTATACTTACAAGACCATCAGGCTTGATTGAGCTGTTTTGTTTTTTAGTAATGTGGTGCATGCCTGTATTTACTTAACGACAACATCCGGTGAAATTGCAATGTGAAATTCAAAAATCATAATATTAAACATTCATGAAAATGCAAGTGTCTTACATCGTTTAATAGCTTCACTTATTGTTATTCCAACCGCCTTGTCAGATTTCAAAAGGCTTTACGGCAAAAGCATACCACGCGATAATCTGAGGACAGCGCCCCACACACATACTTTTTCAACCAGCCCACGCATCACAAATAGCGATTTAAATTAATCACTTATCTTTTGAAGATGTTCCTCTGTTTGCAATCCCAAGAGTCCCAGCTACACAATGAATGGTTGGTTTGTTCGATAAAGTCCTTCTTTATATCCCAAAAATGGAGGAGGCTCGGTTGTTTCAGTAATCCACTCGTTCAACATGCATACAAACGAATCCAAAAAGTCACCAGTAAAGTTCATCCAAACAAGTTAAACGATGTTTCTAATTAATCCTCAGGTATTCTAATATCTAAATATATAGGGAAGATAAATAACGAAGAGCGTGCACCTCATTCACGTGCCAACAAGACTACATTTCTAATGAAATACACCTTGGAGTTTTCCCCACTACTTGCTCATTTTTCAAAAAACAAGCCTGAAACCCTTTCTAAGACTGTTGACATGTAGTGGAAGCCATAGGAACTGCAATCTGGATCTTACCTATTTGTATATCCCATAGGCAAGCATTGAAATGGCCTGTGACCTCAAATAAATATTTATGAATGGATTTTGCCATATCAGTTCTGTTATACTCACAAACATTTTAACAGTTTTAGAAACTTCAGTGTTTTCTAGCCAATGCTAGAAAACCAAGTATATGCATTTCCTAGCTTCTGGGCCTGAGTAAGAGGCAGTTTTCTTTTGGCATGTTAGTCATCTGAAATTCCTGACAATAACCAGTATGCTAATGGTGATAAACCTTATTTTAGCAAAACATGTAATTGAAAAAAATTATCATAATAACATCTGTTTTCGGTGCCTAATATAACAGGTGTGTTGGACACAATAGCTCAGATGGAGCCTGTTTGCATTCCTGATTTCTGTAACTGCTTACCTGGTGTAATATTGACAAGCTCAGAATAGTAAACGTGCTACATTTGCTTTATGAGTAGTGCGTGACCCTAGGGTGGCAACTGTTTTCAATGGGTCTTTCTCCATTCTGATTGTTTTAAACTGTTCAATTCAACCCAAAATCATTTTCAGCACTTTCATACATTTCTGCATTTCCTGCACTCATTTGAGATAATTTCTACACTTCTAGGCCTTATTTTAACCAAGATTTGACTTTTGGGTGAACATTTGGGTGAACTGTTGGCATCATGGAAATATGATTATTCTATAGTTGGAGTATAATAATAGTGGGCACTTTGAATACAGTTGGTAGAAACCAAAGTGTTTCCTAGGGGACCCAATAATCTTTGGCTACATTGCATGTTTTCTCTTAGCTACTTCTTGTAGCTTACATATTCATGCTTTGCGTATTCCTCTTTGATTTAGAAGATACTGTAGCACAAACGTATCGATTTAGGTCTACACCATCACTGGTATTGTCAGGCTGTTTTGCTTATTACGTTTGCTCTGACTCAGTACATTTATTTACTAGCTGGCGATTAGCATTAGCGGCTAACACGATTTAGGCCCAACTTGCTAAGAAAAGACAAACTAGCTGTTTGAAGATGTAAGGAACACCAGCTAATGGTGTAATTATAGAACGCTAGTGGATTTATATTAAGAAGCAAAGTGAGGATATTCCTTGAGTGACGGGGCGGGGCTATCTCTGTGGAAAGTGGCGCGGAGAGAGATGACTTAAGTAGCGAAGTAAACTATAAAAGTCCACATTACACACTTCGTATCATATTAAACAAACCAAACATTCAAATACCGTTATAGAAGGTAAAATAAAAACCCAAACCGGTCTGTGCATCAATACCGGTATATCATAAAATACGGAACACCACCCAGCCCTAGCTTAGAAACACTTGTGTTTCAAACATGGTCCTGTTTTATCAATTGCTGTGCTGTTCAATGGACAGTTCATTAACTCTGTCAAAATGTGTAACTTTAAGCAAATATTTTTTACTTGTGTTTTTTTTTTAATGTTTGGGTACAAGTTGAAGAAATTAATGGACGTATACTGAACAAAAATATAAATGCGACATCCAACAATTTCAAAGATTTACTGATTTGTTCCTATAAGGAAGTCAGTAAATTTAAATAAATTCATTAGGCCATAATCTATGGATTTCGCATGACTCGGCAGGGGGTGGGTATACATGGGAGGTTTTATAGGGAGCCAGGCCAACCCAATCAGAATGAGTTTTTCCCCACAGAATGGCTTTATTACAGACTGTAATGATCATGCTGTTTAATAATTTCTTTATATGCCACACCTGTCAGGTGGATGAATTATCTTGGCAAAGGAGAAATGCTCACTAATAGGGAAGTGTGCATTTCTGTGTTGAGAAATATTATTTGTGCATATACAACATTTCTGGCATTTCAGTTCATGAAACATGGGACTAACACTTTACATGTTGTTTTTGTTCAGTGTAAATTCAGGATGAGTCAGGCAAAAGAATAATAGTTTCACATTTCGTCCAATTTAACCGACCACCATTAACCGGTTAACAAGTTAAATTCGTTCCAAATGGTAAAATGTTGGACCAACAAAATGCATCTGTAGCCAACAAGGAATGGATATTTTTCATTAAGAGCTTAATTGAAACATGCAAAAATGGCAAGCCTATCGTCTCACAGCAATGAGTTGCGCCGCTTTCTCACTTTTTTTGTGTAGGGAGTCCTCGACCAGGGGTTCATCATATTTGGGGATCCTTGACATGAAAAGGTTTCAACCCCTGGCCTAGGCTATCCATTTGGCAGTGCATGTCACAGCAAAAACATGAGCCAGGAGGTTAAAGGAATTGTCTGTCGCGCTCTGAGACAGGTTTGTGTCGAGGCAGATCTGGGGAAGGGTACCAGGGTCTGCAGCATTGAAAGTCCCCAAGAACTCAGTGGTCTCCATGCTTAAATGGAAGAGGTTTGGAACCACCAAGACTCTTCGTAGAGCTGGCCGCCCGGCCAAACTGAGCAATCAGGGGAGAAGGGCCTTGGTCAGAGAGGTGACCAAGAACATGGTCGCTCAGAGTTCCTCTGTGGAGATGAGAGAACCTTCCAGAAGGACAACCATCTTTGCAGCACTCCACCAACCAGGCCTTTATGGTAAAGTGGCCTGACATAACCCACTCCTCAGTAAAAGGCAAATGACAGCCCGCTTGAAGTTAGCCAAAAGACACTTAAATGACTCAGACCATGAGAAATCACATAATTGCAAAAGGGTTTTCTAATGATCAATTAACCTTTTAAAAGGATTAGCGAACGCAATGTGCCATTGGAACACACGAGTGATGGTTGCTGATAATGGGCCTTTGTATCCCTATAAAGATATTCCATAAAAAATCAGCTGTTTCCAGCTACAAAGGTCATTTACAAGTTAACACTATTTCTGATCAAGTTGATGTAATCTTAATGGACAAATGTGCTTTTCTTTCAAAAACAAGGACATTTCTAAGGGACTCTTAGAAACTTTTGAACGGCAGTATATATCTCGGAGAGTTTATTTCAGGCTGACTATTAGCATCTATTGAGTTGCAATGTACAATCAATTGAATGTTTAAATCATTCTACAAAATACATTTTTGCAGCAACACCGAAAGGTTACAGCAAAACAAAATGTTTTACTGTTCATGAGTTACAAATTATTTTTTAAATGTATTACCATGATACGATTCACTGCGATTAAACTGAACCCCAAATACTACATTGACGAAGTGAAACATTTGATTTGGATTTTTTACTTTTATGTGAAGCGGGGTCTCTGTTATACAGTAAATTAAACGTGTATGGCCTTACAGAATATAATACATCATAATGTAGATCTGACATCACTCCCCGTCAGTATATTGCGTTTCTATCTGAATAACCCTATGGTTTTGTTCCTGACCATTGTTATTGTCTCTCCCCTCCCCATGTACTTCCCATTACAGGCATAAGCAATCATTCATTCTCACCCCATGCATTTCTAGGTAAGGGAGAAATTAAAATGACACTGCATTCTGTACTTTGTATTTTTGTCTTGGCTCACTTCTCTCATTCTCTCCATCTACACCTTTCTCCTTTTCTCTATCCAGACATTTCTTTATCCATCCTTCATTCTGTTGTCAAGCTTAACCCCCTAGAGTCGATGCCCGCTGCCCTGTGGGAATGTAATTAGTGTAATGTAATTAGTGTAATGTAATTAGCGTAATAAAACAAGCCCAATCAAAAATCTGTTTAAGATGGAGATGTTTTTTGTTGTTGCATGGGCTGCATCTCAATCCACGTCACCCTTCTGCATCTGTTTGTCAGACCATGAGACATCCCGAAAATCCTTCTTCCCATGAAAACGTCTGTAGCGTCCAAAAGGTTTACCCCACAAACTATTATGACCGCTCTATGGAAAGATAGTGAACACAATGGTCTTCCCCATTTTGCTCTACGATCCCCACAAGCGTTGCGGGTCTTACGGTACATCCGATCTGCCAACTTCTGTCTGTAGCATCTGAACCGTTTGGGCTACACACTGTGACCCCTCTGTGAGCCTCAAGACTAGTCTGAAGAGAGCCTGGCACCAGTTTGAAAAAATGTATCGAAAGTATACTGAACAAAAATATAAATGCAACATGTGAAGTGTTGGTCCCATGTTTCATAAGCTGAAATTAAAGATCTGACATTTTTCATACGCACAAAAGCTTATTTCTCAAATATTGTGCACAAACGTGTTTACATCCCTGTTAGTGAGCGTGTCTCCTTTGCCAAGGTAATCAATCTACCTAACATGTGTGGCATATCAAGAATCTGATTAAGACAACATGATCATGACACGGGTGCCCCTTGTGCCTGGGATAGTAACAGGCCACTCTAAAAAGGTGCAGTTTTGTCACAGGACACAATGCCACAGACGTCTCAAATTGTGGGAGCGTGCAACTAGCATGCTGACTGCAGGAATGTCCACCAGCGCTGTTGCCAGAGAAATGAATGTTCATTACTCTACCATAAGCTGCTTCCCATGTCGTTTTAGAAAATTTGGCAGTACAGCCAACTGGCCTCACAACCGCAGACCACATGTAACCACGCCAGCCCAGGACCTCCACATCCGGGCTTCTTCACCTGCGGGATAGTCTGAGACCAGCCACTCAGACAGCTGACTAAACTGAGTGTTTGTCTGTAATAAATACTTTTTGTGGGGATAAACTCATTCTAATTGGCTGGGCCTGGCTATCAGCCCTATGACCTCCCAGGCCCACCAGTGGCTCCTCCCCTGCCCAGTCATGTGAAATCCATAGATTAGAGCTTTTATTGATTTAAATTGCCTGATTTCCTTATGAACCGTAACTCTGTAAAATTGTTGCATTTATATTTTTGTTCAATGTGTATGTGTGTAAAATATATAATAGTTTAGTGCCTAAAATAAGGGGGTATACTCTAGAGGGTTAACTCCAGTCTCTTCGCAACCCGGTCAGAATCCTGTTGCTTTCACTCAATCTTTCCAATATGCCTATTTTTCTTAGTTGTACCGCTCTATCCTTTATTCTTAAGTAGTACCCGGTGTCTCACTAAAGGCTAACTCTCTTCTCATTACTTCAAAAACTTATTCTAGTCCAATTGAGATTCTCCCCTAGTCACCCTTCTCACTCGTCTCCTCGCTCTCTTTCGTAACTTTTTCTCCTCTTTTGACACTAGTTCAATTAGCTAACTATCTCTGCCTGTTTCCTTCAACCTCACCCACCCCTCTGCCGTCTTCGTCCCTCAACGCTTCCCCTCAGCTCTCATCTCTCTCTCCTTCCTCTCCTCAGAAAGAAGAGCCCCAGCCTGCCGAGTGCAAACAGCAGTAACCGTGGTGACCAGGGGAGATTGGCCGAGGTGCTGCTGTCCATCAAATCAGTCCTCATCCAATCAGCAGGTCTTCCCGCCCCTGTTGGCTCCGCCCCTTATGAACTCTCATACAAACGCAATAGAACACAACCAAACAGTGTTTTTAATACATGCATGTCCATTTTTCTGCTGTCCTGTCCCCCCGCCCTCTGTTTTAGCTTCATTCATAACCAATTAAGAAGTGACCTGGACTTTAAACAATTCACCACGGCAACGTAGAGTTAGTCTACTTCACAAGTAGGTGACTACTGCCGAGAACCTCAGAATATTCAAATTTAAAAAAATATATATATAAAAAAAATTGGATGGATCCCAAACTTTAGTTTTCACAAATCAGTTACTCAGGGTTTTATAAGGCTAATAAGATAAGTATTAATCTACCAGGAAACTGCTGAACAGGTTTGACTTAATATATCACTGGGGTTGCTGACAAGTTTTTTTTTTTTTTTCTTTTTTTTTTTCTTCTTTATGGTGTTTTTAATACACGGCGTATTACTCTCAATTTGATTTTCTTTTCTAATGTTCATGTCCTTGGACTATTTATTCTGGTTTCATGGAGCTGTATGAAGTGGTGCATTATGGGAAAGTATTTTAGGTCCCACCCACAATAGATAAGGCCCATTCTCATTCACCATGCAAATGCCCAACAAACATTTGTCCCTTCTTTCCTAGGCTTTGCAAGACTAACAAAATGTTTATACTGCCAAATTGTATTTTTTAATATGTGAAATGGTTTTAAGCGTTTTGAAAATTTCTTGCCATACTACTGCTTTGACTGTGCCCGGACTCATAGGGCTTAACAAAATATGGCTACACTTCTCATGGTCAGCCATTCGAATACATTTGGAAACGATGGCATGATCCTAAACCTATCGTTCCTAATTCCTTATTTGTCCCTTTCAGCTGATCTGAAAGGACCTTGTAGGTTTAAGCAATATAACAGATATTATATAGTTGATGTTATAACAATCCTGCCTTTTAGAGGTTTAGGTGGAGTTATTACCATACTGCGGATATGTGTACAGGGTTATTTGGTTTGAAAGTGCAATTTACAAATCGTCACAGCACACTAAACAAGAAAAGGGATAGCAGTGCAAGATGGTAAAATGTAAAGCTTAATGTTAGTAGAATATAAAACATACCTATCCAGTCCTCGGATATGTTAGGGGAAGGAAATAAGGGTGTTTGTGTATAAGTTTGGAATTGGGCCAGAGAAGGTTGAGGTGTTGTGGCAGTTCATGCAGCCATCATAAACAGTGCCCATCGTTACAGAAGGCTCCCAATCCAACCCCTCCACCACCAAACAGATTTTGTCCATATTCCTGCTAACATACAATGACATTTAAACATGTATTACTCTCCTAAGAATGCTTATGTCTATAGAATGTCTCCCCAAACGTGGGACAATCGGTTGCCCATGTACTTGATCTTATCAGCACATTGATGCTGGTTGGTATGGTGGTCAGCGTGGTAGCAATGGTCATCGTTAGTGCTTTACCACACATATCCCCTCTTTTTTAATAAAGATTGTAGAGCCCTCATTTTTGAAAGGACCGATCTCTTGAAGCCATGGTGATGTCTTCATCCTCCCCACCTAATTGGACCTTGTGCTAGAAATGGCCTTATCTGGTTCCTCACAATTTGTTACTTGCGCAATATTATTTTCAATTTGTACAGAATTAGTTAATATTCTATTAAAGTTGTGTGACAGACTGTTTCTGTTAATTGTTTTTGTGTGTCCAGCCATGTTTATTGCAGTGGGTGGGTAATATCTGATATACATTCATTTAAAGTAATTGTACTACTGAATAGTGTTACATTAAGCTCTGAGTTACACATGCGGGTGTTATGAAATGTCCCTTCTGTGATGAATAAAGTAGCGATTTACTGGTAGTACCGGTCTCGGTCTCGAGACCACATATAAAGTGTCTCGGTGTCGGATACATTTGTACTAGAAATTTAAATAAAACCGCTCTGCCAGGCTGTGTGTGTGTGTGTGATATATATATATCACACACACACATAATCCTTTGTTTAAACAGATATAAAGGCTAAGATTATAGACCTGTTTATGCAGTGGCGAACCTGTAGTAGGCCTTCAGTTTGTGACGGCTACCTGTCAATCCCTACTGATGCTTACCAAAGTAGTGTGGTTGAGGTATACGACTTATCAATTATGCAGTACAATAGAGTAATCATGCACAAAGTAGCCTACACAATCTCAATGTGAATCATATTCACATGCGTGCTGCACACACAGCCTAGTTTCTACTGAATATCATCTGCAGACAGCAAGAGTGTTCAGCTCTCAACTGATTTTGGCATGGAGCGGCTCACAGAAGAATGACATGGGTAGCCGGTAGGGTAGGAAAGAAGTAAATGCTAACTGGGGCAGCAATGGGTATCTGAACCAGGTATTCCGAAGTCTTGGTTAGTAGGCTATTTGTGATGCGCAATGGTCATCATGCTCTGATTGCATCAGGTGCATATGGGTGGAAAGAGGCCCACCCAGTCAGATTAAGTTTTAAGCATTGTCGACTTAGACCATCACAATTTATTTACTACAGTGTTTATTAATTGTTCACACTATTGCTATAGAATTTTTGTAAATGCCTTAGTATACGTAATTCCCAAACATAAGAATTTGTGAAAATGACCATATCTAATTGGTCGCTTGTTGTGTTTTTTAGTGTCATTCTTTCTGGTGGTGTATATGAACAGATTTGATTAAGATTTCATGTTGCTAAAATGTTTTTAGTTCCGCTTTAAATGCAACTGTGTTTCCACACGCGTTCTTTTCAAAGAGATGGCTAACAGCAAGCACCCTGCAAAAAAATAAACGTTCCACTCACCAGATGATTATTTGAAACTTAACTTGTTGAAAGTTATTCTTGAAAAGGGACCAGAATGAATAGCTAACGTAAACTCACTCACTTTTGTACATTGCCTTGGTCCTTACAATTGACCCTATTTTAGCGCCCCAAAAAAACGTAATACTTCCAGATGAACTGTAATGTCAATACCATTGTAAAGCACAATTTCTCCCCTTTCCAGCAGAATCAATTACATGACCCCCCACGCTGCCCGTTTATGCATAATTCAACAAGGCAATGAGCTCCGTTGGGTCTTTAAAAAAATGGCGTGTGGGGAAGCGAAACTAATGCTTGATAGTGAGAAGGAGAGATGTTGTGTGGGAAAATTGCTTTTTTTTTCCAATCACTCTGACTAACGTATCACCTTATCGCCTCTAAAATGTAAATAAAACCCTATAAAGAGTTTAATGTGTCATTACATACATGTTTCGAAGGTTTGTGTCAAATTTGAATCGTGTTTTTAGGGCGGTGCTGAAGTGATCTTCAGAAGTTAACAGCGGCTATGAGAATGTTGATCGCTTACAGTGACGATGCAAACAACCTTACCCCCATCACTGTCCGTTTCTTGTTTTTAAATGATGAGAGAAGTGCTACACCTGGGTGGCGCGAGATTGTAAGACAGAAATATGCGTGCTGTACGTTACGACATGACACGTCACGATGTAACGGAGGGTCTGTTTTTTTCAACTTTTCTCTAATACTATAGAGCCAATACCATATCAATCAACGCTTGAATAGAAACGTAGTTCACACCCCCGATTTTGAAGTCAACACAGTCTCTACAGTCCCGTTAGTTTTCTTTGTAGGCTCGCTTGTATGAATGTTGCGGTTGTGCACATTTGTACAGAATGGGGTGAGTTTACATTAACTGTTTTTTGGGCGGTGGGTAGCTTAGTGGTTAGAACATTGGGCCAGTAACTGAAAGGTTGCTGGATCTAATCCCTGAGACTGAGGAGGTAAGAATCTGCTGTTCTGACAATGAACAAGACAGGTAACCCACTGTGCCCCGGTAGGCCATCATTGTAAATAAGAATTTGTTCTTAACTAACTTACCTAGTTAAATAAAATAAAATAGACAGTGGGAAAACTTGCGCAGTGACCATGTCTTTGTCTAGCTTCTGATGGCCCAGCCAATGGCTGGCTAGATGTATCTCCCCAGAGACCAGCGAAGAAAATTCCTGATTAGATCTTTTTTCCCCCACATTTGGTGTTAACCCTTTCCAACAAAACTTGAGATTAATCTGAACATAATTGAAAATAATATTTTTTCACTATTCTGAATGTCTAAAGAATCTACATATTGTTCTGAAATATGAACACAGAAATACTGGACATTTTAAAATCAAATTGACAAAATTACAATCATGGACTTGAATTGCACTCATATCTGGTCTCGGTCTTGACTGTCAAGGTAGTGGAAGTATTGAACCCCCCCAAACTATGGTTGCATCTCAATAGTATGAAATGGTTTCCTCCTAGTCGCCTGTTCATCTTTACTGATCGGAGAAAGCAGAAGATCTAGCTGAAGTCTATGGTGGATGGTTGCCAGTACAGATATTTGTTTCCACCTGAATTAATATGAAGGAACATGCTTGTTAATCTCCATATTGATTTCAGCTACCCCCAAGAAGACTAGCAGAGGAAGCCACTTTAGACTATCAAGATGTGGCCTAAGCCGAGGACAAAGGAGTTGACGAAAGCAGAAAGAGACTGGTATCCAGTGTAGATGAATTAGCCATGCGTCTGGCAAACAGCTAGGCATCTAGAATGCCAGGAATCTCTTAATTCTGATTGGCTGATATAATAGGCATGAAAGGTCCTCTGTGTGACTTCTCCCGATGCATTCTGGGAGATAATGGCTTGAGTGCTCAGAAATATCTGAAGATGGATGGGTGAAGTGCCAAACCTGTATTTTCTGCAGAGTGAGGACTGGTTCTTGAAGTGATAATTGCCTTGCCAATAATCACCTGAAAGTTTGTGGAGGTTGTGTATTTTGCATAAGTGTGTGTGTTTGGTGCTACTCACTATCTTTATGAAAGCTGAAGTAGGCTATGGAATAGTAACCGTTTACAGTAAATGTTTGGAGGGAGAAAAAAATATCATCCAGGCAAGCATTTGTTATTGTAAAGATCCGATACCCCCCAGTTTCACTCTATTTTGGATCGTTGTCTGATTCTTACGGTCAAAAGTTCCATGAGCAATAGACTTCTGCATTGCAGTACAGTATTAATATTGGCTAAGCTAACCAGAAGAGAGGTAGTTGGGAGGAGGGGAGTAAGAGGGTTGTTGTCCTGGACAGAATGAGTGGGGATTTCTACATTCCGTCCCCTCAATCCTCCAAGGCCAACCAACCACAAGCTGAAACCCCCATTCTCTTACTCTGGGTTGACATCTGAGGTTGTAAACAAGGCCCTATTCATGGTGTGGGGGACTGGTGGTAGATAGGCCAGGAACAAGAAGCCTGATTGTGTCTGAGCTACGCGACTAATAACGTCCAGTCACTAACCAGGCGAGGAGATGGAAATGAAGAATCTGCCTGAGGATTTTGATTGGAGCTTCTAGAGACAAAACAGACATCTTTGCCTTCTCTTATTGCCGTGTGAGTGATTGCTTTTGTTATAGACGTGAGGCTGCACTAGTCTAGTCGGTAGACATTTGCCAGTTTAGGACTTTTTCAGGTAAAAAATGTCATTACTACGCTTCCGGAACTATGGTATGAACTCACATCGCATGAATTAGACCGTTGTGTTTATTAGTGCATGCAAGGAAAACATTCTACATTTTTAGTCCAGGTCGTCCCTGCCTGTTTCAGTTACGCACCAAACAGAGGGAAACTAAGGAACACAAGCCAGGTGTGATTTAGGAGTGAGACCGGTCAAGGCTGGACTCCAATCAGACCAGAGCTCATTCAGTCCCAGTAAAGGAGAAAAGAGGACAGAGGTTCTTGTCTTCCTGGAGATCAGTCATCTCACGCTTCTTACATGCACTAGTTCGATGTGGTTTCACATCAGGTGTTTTGTGTGTGTGTGTTTTGGTTTACAATGGACATGTGTTTGAGTTCGTCTGTGTGAGATGACTGAAAAATGTGTGCATTTTCGTGTCTGTGTTTGCCACCGCGTGCGTGCGCAGCCAAGCCTTAAGGAGTGGCCCAGTCAGAAATTGCAGGGTTATTAGGTCACCCAGGCCGTTGTGTTGGGATTGGTCTGGGCAGTCAGGCAGTCTGCCAATCCTGGGGTTAACTCGACACTTTATCCTCTAGAGACACTGAAGGGATCTTGTCTATTTCTCAATCCAGGTTAACTGTCACAATGTGGAAATATGATGAAGGTATTTCATTCCTTCCACCATTCCAGTTCTTTCTCATCCAATTCAGTGCAGATGGAGGGGAAGCCCTCTTAGAGTATTGAGATACACCCTAGCTCTTTTACTCTCCTGTATTTCCCCTCCTCTCATCATCAGCCAGGAGAGTGTAAGGGTGTATTCTTCCTGTGTTCCTCCCAGCTGCAGCTGCAACCATCATCACAGTATAGCCTCAGCTTTTGGCAGCAAGGTTCATCTGGCAATGCTTCACTTGAGCTTTGGTGGTGTGTGTGCTCGTGATTGTATTTGGGGTCGGAAACTGGGGAGCAAAGAGAGAGACAGGGAGTAGAGTATAAAGGTGCTTTATGCTACTGAAGCCAGCTCTGTTCACATCTGAATGACCTCAACAGACAGCGTATTAAAGAGCCCATTACCTCTGAGACCAGATATTGCCACTAGCAGCACTGACACACAAACAGGGATGAATATACACTCACAGAGGGATGAGTACACACAAACACACAGGAAGGCATACACACATACAGTGCCTAGTGAAAGTCTACACACCCCTTGCAGAGTTTTCACATTTTGCTGCCTTAAAATTACATAAAAAATTACATTTTATTACTTTCTCCTACTGATCTACACAACCTACCTTCAAAGTGAAAGAACTGACATACCATTTATTAAATTAATTACAAATAAACAAAGATGTCTTGATTGCATTTGTCTTTGCACCTCAGAGTAAATACTTGGTGGAAGCACCTTTGGCAGCAATAACATCTGTAAATCATTTTGAATACAATTCTACCAACTTTCTCCATTCATAGACAATTTGTCTTACCATGGACTGATGAACATCAAGGCTTTTAGAGATACTTTTATAACCCTTTCCAGCTTTATGCAAGTCAACCTTTCTTAATATTAGGTCTTCTGAGATCTCTTTTGTTCGAGGCATAGTTCACATCAGGCAATGCTTCTTGTGCAATGTTGTTGATCCATCCTCAGTTTTCTCATATCACAACCATTAAACTCTGTAGCTGTTTTAAAATCCCCATTGGCCTCATGGTGAAACCCCTGAGCAGTTTTCTTCCTCTCCAGCAACTGAGTTAGGAAGTACGAATTTGTAGTGACTGAGTGTATTGATACACCATCCAAAGCCTAATTTATAACTTCACTATGCTCAAAGGGATATTCAGCTTTTTTATTTTTACATCAATCGGTGCCCTTTTTTTGCGATGCATTGAAAATCTTCCCATGTCTTTGTGGTTGAATCTGTGCTTGAAATATGCTACTCGTTTAAGGGACCTTACATATAATTTTATGTGTGGGGTACAGAGATGGGGTAGTTATTCCAAAATCATGTTAACCACTACTATTGAACATGGAATTAGTCTTATTAATTTATGCGATTTGTTAAGCACATTTTTACTCCTCTACTTATTTAGGGTTGAATACTTACTGACTCAAGAAATTTCAATTTTCATTTTTTACAAACAAAATTCCACTTTTACATTATGGGGCATTGTGTGTCACTGATATACACTCAATCTAGATTGAATCTCTTTTAAATGAAGGTTGCAAAACAACAAAATGTGGAAAAAGTAAAGGGGTGTGAATACTTTCTCTGAAGGCACTGTATGTAGTAATTTAGTAGTAATGAGTGATAAATTGGGATGTTTCAAGTACTGGTGAACACTACATATTTCCTACTCAAATCATGAAATAATGATTTGTTCATGACTACTGTGTAACTACTGAGCTTTTTGGTATCTACTACTTAAAAAATCCACATTGCTCCTCAATTCCTATGTTCATCAAACAAGAAATAAGCTTATACAAACTTAAGTGCAATTTATTTGTATTAAATGAATTACATTTACTAAATTCATTAATTACAACACTTTTAATCCATTTGAGGCCTTGTCTTCATCCAGCTTTGACCTAACTATCTTCAGATCCTCTTTTTTGTTGCAGCCACATTTCTCCACCACGTAACCTTTTTTTTAGAAAAGCACAAGAGACAACCAATGATAACTTAAGCCATTTAAAAATCATACACATTGTTGAAAAACAATGTTCATCTTACCAACAATGGCCCCCAGTCCTATGTTGAGGGCCTCTTTGGCAACAGGTCAAACGAGGTAAGTAGAATGGGTAAGTATACTAATATGAAAATACTGGACCTTTTGCATACAAACACGTACTTACATTTGAATGGGGCTAGCAAGTAAACTACTAGGCAAACACATTACGTCTCTATGACAACGGCTAACGGCTGAGACCGTTTTGGCTAACAATCTTTTTGACATGGTAAAACGTTATATAAACGGCTAAACAATGACATGAAAGTATTCATAAAACATAAAGGAAAGTGAAACTTACAGATTTTGCTAGCATAAGGTCTATGAAAGACAGGATGACAAAGGATGAAAAATGATTCCATTCGGGAACGTCAAACAGTAGCTAGCTAACAACAACCAACAACGCCCTGTTTCGTCGTCGTCTTCTTCTGCGGTCATGAACACAGGAAGTGCAGCCACGAGCTGCATAACTCTACTGATCACTGCTGAAAAGCCAGTGTAGTCTGTCTGTAGTGCTTGGATTGCGTCCTACCTGACAGGTCGCTCCTACCAGGTGGCGTGGCGAGAATCTGTCTCCTCGCCACGCGCTCTCACCACTGGTGTCCCCCAGGGCTCTGTTCTAGGCCCTCTCCTATTCTCGCTATACACCAAGTCACTTGGCTCTGTCATAACCTCACATGGTCTCTACTATCATTGCTATGCAGACGACACACAATTAATCTTCTCCTTTCCCCCTTCTGATGACCAGGTGGCGAATCGCATCTCTGCATGTCTGGCAGACATATCAGTGTGGATGACGGATCACCACCTCAAGCTGAACCTCGGCAAGACGGAGCTGCTCTTCCTCCCGGGGAAGGACTGCCCGTTCCATGATCTCGCCATCACGGTTGACAACTCCATTGTGTCCTCCTCCCAGAGCGCTAAGAACCTTGGCGTGATCCTGGACAACACCCTGTCGTTCTCAACTAACATCAAGGCGGTGGCCCGTTCCTGTAGGTTCATGCTCTACAACATCCGCAGAGTACGACCCTGCCTCACACAGGAAGCGGCGCAGGTCCTAATCCAGGCACTTGTCATCTCCCGTCTGGATTACTGCAACTCGCTGCTGGCTGGGCTCCCTGCCTGTGCCATTAAACCCCTACAACTCATCCAGAACGCCGCAGCCCGTCTGGTGTTCAACCTTCCCAAGTTCTCTCACGTCACCCCGCTCCTCCGCTCTCTCCACTGGCTTCCAGTTGAAGCTCGCATCCGCTACAAGACCATGGTGCTTGCCTACGGAGCTGTGAGGGGAACGGCACCGCAGTACCTCCAGGCTCTGATCAGGCCCTACACCCAAACAAGGGCACTGCGTTCATCCACCTCTGGCCTGCTCGCCTCCCTACCACTGAGGAAGTACAGTTCCCGCTCAGCCCAGTCAAAACTGTTCGCTGCTCTGGCCCCCCAATGGTGGAACAAACTCCCTCACGACGCCAGGACAGCGGAGTCAATCACCACCTTCCGGAGACACCTGAAACCCCACCTCTTCAAGGAATACCTGGGATAGGATAAAGTAATCCTTCTCACCCCCCCTTAAATGATTTAGATGCACTATTGTAAAGTGGCTGTTCCACTGGATGTCAGAAGGTGAATTCACCAATTTGTAAGTTGCTCTGGATAAGAGCGTCTGCTAAATGACTTAAATGTAATGTAAATGTGTTTTGATGACTTATTCACTATACAAACAATTAAAAACAAATACTACTGATAAGCCTGTGTAGTATAGCTGTAGTGTTTTGACTACTTATTTTCTACATCAAGTAATAAAAACAAACCCAATTTTTTTTCTATGGAACACGACAACTCCTTTTTCTACTTACCCAGAGTCAGGTGAACTCATGGATACCATTTTTTATGTCTGCATGGAGTTTGAAGGAAGTTGAAGATAGCTTCTGGAGCAATTGCTAACTACCGTAAGCCCAATGACTTGAAGTCTATGGGATCAGCCAATGTTAGTGCAATTAGCTAGCTGATGCCATAGACTTCCAGTCATTGCGTTTACGCTAGTTAGAAATGGCTCCAGAAACTACCTTCAACTTCCTTCAAATTGCACGCAGAGACATACATATGGTATCCATGAGTTAATTGCCAAAATCGCCAACTAACCCTTTAGCCTCATAGTGATGTCCCTTAGCAGTTTCCATTCTCTCTTGCAGCTCAGTTAGGAAGGTTAGCCAGATCTTTGTAGAATCTGGGTGGTATGATACACCATCCACAGATTAGTTACCATTGTCTAAAAATGTATCGCAGACATGCTTTTAATGCTCATTGGTGTCTCTGAGTTTGAATCATTGTTTGACATTCCCTATCCAATTGAGTGACCTTACAATGACAGGGGAAGTAGTTATTAAATCATGACAACCACTATTTTTGCAAACAGATGGGCCTCATTCAACAAATTGTGTCATTTTCATGAAAATATTTGCTAATCAACTTTAGATGTGACACAGCAGAAGACCGCTGCGATCAAGGCTTGATTTTATACATTTCAGATTTTGTTTTTAATTCTATCACTTATACATTTTGGAGTAGTTTGTGTAGATCAGTGGTGGAAAAAAATCCCAATTTATTTCCATTTTAGATTGACATTTAACCCCCACAGGACGGTTGAGCTAGCATAGGCTAATGTGATTAGCATGAGGTTGTAAGTAACAGGAACATTTCCCAGGACATAGACATATCTGATATGGACAGAAAGCTTAAATTCTTGTTAATCTAACTGCACTGTCCAATTTACAGTAGCTATTACAGTGAAAGAATACCATGTTATTGTTTAAGGAGAGAGCACAGTTATGAACTTAAATGTATTAATAAACCAGTTAGGCACATTTGGGCAGTCTTGACAACATTTTGAACATAAATACAATGGTTCATTGCATCAGTCTAAAACTTTGCACATACACTGCTGCCTTCTAGTGGGCAAAATCTAAATTGCGACTAACCTGGAATAGTACATTATGGCCTTTCTCTTGCATTTCAAAGATTGAGGAAAAAGCATGTTTTTTCTTTGTATTATCTTTTACCAGATCTAATGTGTTATATTCTCCCACATTAATTTAACATTTCCACAAACTTCAGTGTTTGTTTTCAAATGGTATCAGGAACATGTATATCCTTGCTTCAGGTCCTGAGCTACAGGCAGTTCAAAGGGTCAGATCCTTTTTTAAGGCAGCAAAAATGTGAAAACTGTGCAAAGTTGTGGACTTTCACTAGGCACTAGTACAAAGACGCTGGGTTAGTAATTCACAGCATTTGCATATTAGTAGCATATTGAAGAAACATTAGAGAAGAAAGACACTCTTCCAGGGTATAGGGTTTTTCCCATGAACCCAGATTTAAAAATGTCCTTCAGTTAGCCGGTTATTTATGTCAGTCACTGCGATGCAGTGCCTTAGACCACTGTGCCTCTCGGGAGGCCCCATGTCAGTCATTTCTCCATCCCAGTTTATTTCGCTTTTCCAAATGTATTTGTCCCAAAATCCCATGCCTATGTCTTAGTCGGAGTTTTGTTTGGATCTCACCCGCCCTCTCCTTAATTAAGTAGTTTGTGTACCTCTCTCCCAGCTCCTACCCGGGTACCCAAGTGGACAGCGTTTCCCGTGAGTACCCAGCAGGTCTGTTTGTATGTACAAAGAGTATCAAGGGTGGAAGTCTGGCCAATCGTGGGACAGACTCGTTTGTTCATTGGCTGTTCGGTGTTCTGGAACTATTAGGCAGCCTTTCCCCTCCCGGGTGCTTTCACTGGTGATTGGTTTGTGCTACTTTCCGAACACATTCTGAGGGGGAATGGAGAGGAAATGAGACAGCTTGTGCAGTCTTTTGGGGAGAAAGGAAATACATGCATTCATTTGGATGTGTAGGGAGATATCTAAAGTTTGGACACCGGGCTAGTTGGGAAAATGTATATAAGAAAGTGGTGTGTGTGCTCTTGTCTGTGTGTGTAAGGATATGCTTGTTTTCGTGTCTGTGTGCGTGCCCTGTTTGTGTGTGTGTCTATGTGTACAGACTCTATAGTTACTATCGTTAAGCTCCTCCAGTCTTAATACATCATTATCATTGCGTGGCCCTGTGGCATGCGTGGGAAAGAATGCAGCACACCCAATCAGGGTGCTCCTCTGGCCGGCTCAATCTGGATTTATGAATGGGGAAATAGGTGTGGCTAGGTTTAACATTGAATCATGCCTCAGTCTGCTTCCGAAAAAGGAGAAAGCTTTCAGACCTGACCTACCTATACTCGTATGCGGTTGCATAAGCCATGAATCAGGATAATCACACAAAAGTCAACACAACACTTGCACATGCTGAGATACAGGTTTTATAAACACATTGTGCATGTTTCTTAATGTCAAAGTATAAGTTGAGTGTTAATAAAACACTTCTAGCCATAAAAATATGAGTGGCTACGAGGGTGGCTGTAATAATATTCTGGACGCTAATGCAGCTGCCTTGATTTCTTACGGGGGTGCCCATCAAATCCCATAGTTGTAATTCAAACCCAAACCGTCATTTAGCCCATACAGTGTAATAATGTCTTGGCTTCAGAGAATTTTTATAGCACTCATTCATTCCAGATTTCACCTAGATAATTACAGGGGAATTTCTTTCCTCAATTGACATGAGTTTACATCCTTCTCCATAGATCATACAAGCCACTAACCTATAACAACAGGGTTTCAATGTGTGTCATTATATAAGAATTACAAGCACAGTATACACACATACGCACACAGACACACACCTCATTCACATTGCTTTTAAGGAACTGTTGGAGAACACTAGCCACCACTGAGTCCAGACCCACCATTCAGGCACAATTGGGTGATGTTCAGTAGGCACAACTGTATGGGAGAATAACCTTCTGGAAAGGAAGGGGTACACACTAGTACTTAATCAATGTGTCCAGTGATTACTCAAATTATTTTCAGCTTTATTCCTGCTTACTTGACCCTGGTCTATGGAAAGACTGGTTTATCACAAAGCTTCACTGAGCTATGCAGAGGGCAGAATTCATGGGACATTCCTGGATGGCATAAGCCTTGCAGAACAGCATACCGGCCATTCCTCAGTTTAGATTGATGTGAATGAAGTGTTAGCACTCTTACTCATTAAATCAAGATCTCTGGACAACATGACTTTAACTGAATGCAGCTCACCTGATGGCGGGATAGCTCAAAAATCCAGCACCAATAGGCATTGTGTTTTTCCACGAATAGGTACGGGTAGTGTAATTTCGGTTAACAAGGTTTACGTGTTATGCTTAACACACTCGGCTATCTTTTTTTTTTGGACCATATATGTCATTTTTTTAATTGGGGGGGGGTTACAGGCACAATATTTCAATTAATATAATTTAACATTCCATATTTTCAATTCATTATTTTATACATTGCACTTGTGGGCTGCCACAATATACAGTGCATTCGGAAACTATTCAGACCCCTTGACATTTTCCACATTTTGTTACGTTACAGCCTTATTCAATCTACACACAATACCCCATAATGACAAAGAAAAAACATGTTTTTAGAAACTTTTGCTAATTTATGAGCAATAAAAAACAAGTATCTTATTTACATAAGTATTCAGAACCTTTGCTATGAAACTCGAAATTGAGCTCAGGTGCACCCTGTTTCCATTGATCATCGTTGAGTCCACCTGTGGTCAATTGAATTGACAGGACATGATTTGGAAAGGCACACACCTGTCTATATAAGGTCCCACAGTTGACAGTGGATGTCAGAGAAAAAACCAAGCCATGAAGTCGAAGGAATTGTCCGTAGAGCTCCGAGACAGGGTTGTGTCGTGGCACAGATCTGGGGAAGGATACCAAAACATTTTTGCAGCTTTGAAGGTTCCCAAAAACAGTGGCCTTCGTTTGGAACCACCAATACTCTTCCTAGAGCTGGCCACAGGGCCAAACTGAGCAATCGGAGGAGAAGGGCCATGGTCAGGAAGGTAACCAAGAACCCAATGGTCACTCTGACAGAGCTCCAGAGTTCTTCTGTGAAGATGGTTGTCCTTCTGGAAGGTTCTCCCAGCTCTGCAGCACTCCAACAAACAGGGCTTTATGGTAGAGTGGCCAGATAGATGCCATTCCTCAGTAAAAGTCACGACAGCACGCTTGGAGTTTTCCAAAAGGCACCTAAAGGACTCTCAGACCATGAGAAACAAGATTCTCTCGTCTGATGAAACCAAAATTGAACTCTTTGGCCTGAATGACAAGTGCCACGTCTGGACGAAACCTGGCTCTATCCTTACCGTGAAGCAAGGTGGTGGCAGCATCATGCTGTGGGGATGTTTTTCAGCTGCATGGACTGGGAGACTAGTCAGGATCGAGGGAAAGATGACTGGAGCAAAGTGCAGAGAGATCCTTGATGAATACCTGCTCCAGAGCTCTCAGGACCTCAGACTTGGAAAAAAGTTCACCTTCCAACAGGACAATAACCCCTAAGCACACAACCAAGACCAGCCAGTGACAACACAGCCAGTGACTTCATAACAAGTCTATGACTGTCCTTGAGTGGCCCAGCCAGAGTCCGGATTTGAACCCAATAGAACATTTCTGGAGGGGATACTATAATAGCTGTGCAGTGATGCTCCCCATCCAATCTGGAAGAGCTTGAGAGGATCTGCAGAGAAGAATGGAAGAAACTCCCCAAATACAGGTGTGCCAAGCTTGTATAGCATCATACCCAAGATGACCAAAGGGTGTAATCACTGCCAAATGTACTTCAACAAAATACTAAGTAAAGGATCTGAATACTTATGCAAATGCAATATTTCAGTTATTTTTTTTAAATAAATTTGCATTTGCAAATCTGTTTTTCCTATGTCATTAAGGGGTATTTAGTTGGAGATTGCTGAGGATTTTTTATTTGTTTAATCCATTTTAGAATAAGGCTGTAATGTAACAAAATGTGGAAAAAGGCCCCCCAACTTCCAATACCATCCGTTCCCCCAACCCCACCCAGCCAGCATGTCTACATCCAACCGGATTCCACACTTAGACAATTGGGGGGAGGGGGGGGTTTGCATAAAGCCACCCTCCAGATCGCAAGGCATTATTGTGAAATATTGGAGTATGGGCATGCCTTTTAAGTTTCCAGTCACATTGTTGTTTATTGTGACACAAGGCAAGACCCAGATGCAAACACAGGAGGCAGATGGTTGGAGTTTAAGATGTTTAGTAATCCAAAAAGGAGTAGGCAAGAAAGTGGTCGTGCAAAGGCAAAAGGTCAAAACCAGTTCAGCGTCCAGGAGGTACAGAGTGGCAGACAGGCTTGAGGTCAAGGCAGGCAGAATGGTCAGGCAGGCAGGTACAGAGTCCAGAAACAGGCAACGGTCAAAACCGGGAGGACTAGAAAAAGGAGAATAGCAAAGGCAGGAAAACGGGAAAAACGCTGGTTGACTTGAAAAGCATACAAGACGAACTGGCACAGAGAGACAGGAAACACAGGGATAAATACACTGGGGAAGATCAGCGACACCTGGAGGAGGGGGTGGGGAAAATCACAAGGACAGGTGAAACAGATCAGGGTGTGACAGTTTTTACATTTTGTGTGAGCAATAATAGGACCAAAGCGTAGTTTACATTGTTTAAGAGATCAGTGAAGACCACCTCTTCCAGGACAATAGGATACAACATATGTCCCTCTATACACAGACAGGGTGCAGAAGCATCTAAACCAAGGTTATTATAGTACATTAAAACAAACTAAAACCAAAACTAGTCATGAAAAAATGATTTAGTAAATTGAAATAAAATAATCAACAAACCCATTTGACAATATTATCTTTGACTCCAAAACAAACTAAAAGCAAATAAAACCATAATGAATAATGTTCGGTTTTATTTTTGTTTCTTAATAGGGTTTTCAAGCTTCTGAATCTGGTGGGTCACGACTTATCCAGGTGTTGTAAGATCTGGCAGCGGTCAGCAATGTCTGAGCAGAGGAACATGACCGACATGTTTCAGCAATCTGGTGCCCGACTGCACGGTCGATGCCATGGTAGGCAACCATTGGTTAATGCATGCAACGTCTGAGCAGAGAAACGCAACCAATATATGCTGTACTTTTTCCAACCTACACTGTGAATGTTCAAATGATGTATTCAATATAGACAAGACAAATACTGTACAATTTGTGTGTTATTAGTTTAAAGCACACTATGTTTGTCTACTGTTGTGACTTAGATGAAGATCAGATCAAATTTTATGACAAATTTATGCAGAAATCCAGGTAATTCCAAAGGGTTCACATACTTTTTCAACCACTGTACATCATCAATTTGGGTACCAGGCATGTCTGTATAGCAGGCCTGGACAAAGGCCGGCCCGGGAGCCATATGCAGCCCGCGACCTGATTCAATACTGCCCGCGGAATCCTGCTCAGATCACATAAAGAATTTGCTATAGTAAAGTTTTGAAAAACTTTAAAAGCCCAATGAATAATCGCCTTTGTGTAATGATTTAACTCCCACCGCTTGTGAGACATTTATTTTGAAGGCACATATAAATAACAACTGCACGAGGACAGATAGTGACTGACAGGCTGACACACATGTCACAGTTCCAGATTGTAGCAAGCTAGAAATTGCGCAAAAAGTTTTTCAAAGAAAAGGAAAGTAGACAATGAATGTAGGGTGTTCCAGCAAGAGTGGACATCAAAATATTTATTTTTTGAGGTATCAGGGAAAGCTGTGTGCTTAGTGTGCGAAGAGAGCATTGCTGTCTTAAAAGACTACAACTTGTCCCGACACTTCCAGGCGAAGCATGCAGAGAAATATAGGAATATGTCTTCTGAGCAGATGGCAAGTGCATCGAAAGAGTTGCCTTCTCAGTTGCAAAAGCAGCAAGGACTTTTCACAAAACTGCATTCAGCAAACGACGAAATTGCGAGAGCTAGCCAACTACTGTCCCACAAAATTGCTAAACATAGCAAGCCATTCGCTGAGGGCGAATTCATTAAATAATGTTTAATGGACTCTGCAGCAATACTATCCCCTACAAGAAAGAGTTGTTTGAAAATGTTTCTTTGTCAAGATGAACAGTGACATGGCCTGTTGAGGACATCGCAGAGAATATGGAACAACAGTTGAAAGACAAGGTAAAGGATTTCACCTATTTCTCCTTGGCCCTGGATGAAATCAGTGATGCACGTGACACAGCACAGTTGTTGATATTCTTATGAGGGATAACCCCACACTTTGAAATGACTGAGGAGCTTGCTTCAGTGCAGTCAATGAAGAGCACAACCACAGGGAAATATTTATTGCAGGAGGTTAATAACTGTGTGGCAAAGCTGAGACTATCCTTTATTAAAAGGCCAATGTTTCTTCCTGTCAAGTTTGGGCACCCATCAGTGTTCACACTGGATAACTTTTCAAAACTCAGTACAATCCAAGCGGCTCACGCTTGGATTGCGTCCTACCTGACAGGTCGCTCCTACCAGGTGGCGTGGCGAGAATCTGTCTCCTCGCCACGCGCTCTCACCACTGGGGTCCCCCAGGGCTCTGTTCTAGGCCCACTCCTATTCTCGCTATACACCAAGTCACTTGGCTCTGTCATAACCTCACATGGTCTCTCCTATCATTGCTATGCAGACAACACACAATTAATCTTCTCCTTTCCCCCTTCTGATGACCAGGTGGCGAATCGCATCTCTGCATGTCTGGCAGACATATCAGTGTGGATGACGGATCACCACCTCAAGCTGAACCTCGGCAAGACGGAGCTGCTCCTCCTCCCGGGGAAGGACTGCCCTTTCCATGATCTCGCCATCACGGTTGACAACTCCATTGTGTCCTCCTCCCAGAGCGCTAAGAACCTTGGCGTGATCCTGGACAACACCCTGTCGTTCTCAACTAACATCAAGGCAGTGGCCCGTTCCTGTAGGTTCATGCTCTACAACATCCGCAGAGTACGACCCTGCCTCACACAGGAAGCGGCACAGGTCCTAATCCAGGCACTTGTCATCTCCCGTCTGGATTACTGCAACTCGCTGTTGGCTGGGCTCCCTGCCTGTGCCATTAAACCCCTACAGCTCATCCAGAACGCCGCAGCCCGTCTGGTGTTCAACCTTCCCAAGTTCTCTCACGTCACCCCGCTCCTCCGCTCTCTCCACTGGCTTCCAGTTGAAGCTCGCATCCGCTACAAGACCATGGTGCTTGCCTACGGAGCTGTGAGGGGAACGGCACCCCAGTACCTCCAGGCTCTGATCAGGCCCTACACCCAAACAAGGGCACTGCGTTCATCCACCTCTGGCCTGCTCGCCTCCCTACCACTGAGGAAGTACAGTTCCCGCTCAGCCCAGTCAAAACTGTTCGCTGCTCTGGCCCCCCAATGGTGGAACAAACTCCCTCACGACGCCAGGACAGCGGAGTCAATCACCACCTTCCGGAGACACCTGAAACCCCACCTCTTCAAGGAATACCTAGGATAGGATAAAGTAATCCTTCTCACCCCCCCTTAATGATTTAGATGCACTATTGTAAAGTGGCTGTTCCACTGGATGTCAGAAGGTGAATTCACCAATTTGTAAGTCGCTCTGGATAAGAGCGTCTGCTAAATGACTTAAATGTAAATGTAAATGTAAGATCAAGTAGCTGAGCTAAACCCAGTTCAGAAAATGATTTTACAGCGTTGCCTTATTCATCAGGAGGTGCTCTGTAAATGTGTTCTGAAAATGAGCCATGTTTTTTCATTTTTTATATTATTTAACCTTTATTTAACTAGACCAGTCAGTTAAGAACAAATTCTTATTTACAATGACGGCCTACAAAATGCAAAAGGCCTCCTGTGGGTACGGGGGCCTGGGATTAAAAATAAAAATAAATATAGGACAAAACACACCACAACAAGAGAGACAAAACAACACTACATAAAGAGAGACCTAAGACAACAATATAGCAAGGCAGCAACACATGATAACACAGCATGGTAGCAACACGACAAGAAAACAACATGGTAGCAGCACAAAACATTGTGCAAACATTATTAGGCACAGACAACAGCACAAAGGACAAGAAGGTAGAGGCAACAATACATCACGCAAAGCAGCCATAACTGTCAGTAAGAGTGTCCATGATTGAGTCGTTGAAGGAGGAGATTGAGATAAAACTGTCCAGTTTGAGTGTTTGTTGCAGCTCGTTCCAGTCGCTGGCTGCAACGAACTGAAAAGAGGAGTGACCCAGGGATGTGTGTGCTTTGGGGACCTTTAACAGAATGTGACTGTCAGAATGGGTGTTGTATGTGGAGAATGAGGGCTGCAGTAGATATCTCAGATAAGGGGAGTGAGGCCTAAGAGGGTTTTATAAATAAGCATCAACCAGTGGGTCTTGCGACGGGTATACGGAGATGACCAGTTTATAGAGGAGTATATAGTGCAGTGTTGGGTCATGTCAGGAGCATTGGTGGCAAATCTGAAGACAGAATGGTAAAGAACATCTACCCGCTCGAAGGCACCCTTACCTGCCGATCAATAAATTATGTCTCCGTAATCTAGCATGGGTAGGATGGTCATCTGAATCAGGGTTAGTTTGGCAGCTGGAGTGGAAGAGGAAAGAGGAAACCAAGTCTTGATATAACTTTCGCCTGCAACTTCGATATGTGCTGAGAGAAGGACAGTGCACCATCTAGCCATACTCCCAAGTACTTGTATGTGGTGACTACCTCAAGCTCTTAAACCCTTAGAGGTAGTAATCACACCTGTGGGGAGAGGGGCATTCTTCCTACCAAACCACATGACCTTTGTTTTGGAGGTGTTCAGAACAAGGTTAAGAGTAGAGAAAGCCTGTTAAACACTAAGAAAGCTTTGTTGTAGAGCATTTAACACAAAATCCGGGGCGGGGAAAACTGAGAATAAGACTGTATCATCTGCATATAAATGAATGAGAGCGATTCCTACTGCCTGAGCTATGTTGCTAATGTAAATTGAGAAGAGTGTGGGGCCTAGGATCAAGCCTTGGGGTACTCCCTTGGTGGCAGGCAGTGACTGAGACAGCATATTTTCTGACTTTATACACTGCTCTCTTTGAGAGAACCAATACTCATTAGCCGGCCCACAAGAATGGAATGGTCTACCGTATCAAAAGCTTTGGCCAAGTCAATAAAAATAGCAGCACAATATTGCTTAGAATCAAGGGCAATGGTGACATCATTGAGGACCTTTAAGGTTGCAGTGACACATCCATAACCTGAGTGGAAACCAGATTGCATACCCAAGATAATACTATAGACATCAAGAAAGCCAGTCAGTTGATTACTGACAAGTTTTTCCAAAACCTTTTGATAAACAGGGCAAAATATAAATAGGCCTATAGCAGTTAGGATAAGCTTTGTCTCCCCCTTTAAATGAAGGACAAACTATGGCTGCCTTCCTAGCAATAGGAACCTTCCCAGAAAGGAGAGACAGGTTAAAAAGTTTGGAGATAGGCTTGGCGATGATAGAGGCAGCAACCTTAAAAAAGAAAGGGTCTAAACAATCTGACCCAGATGTTTTTTTTAATCAAGTTTAAGGAGCTCATTTAGCACGTCAGACACAGTGACTGCCTGCAGGGGGAAACTTAATAGCGGGGCAGTTCATCATAATCAGTACAAGCTTCAAAAAAGTACTTTACACACATCATATGTCTCCATTACAATCTATGCAAGAATCAGAATGCATGATTTGTCACCAGTACTTGAAAACTTGAACAAAACAGTAAATAAAGAAATGATTACCACACAAACCTTTTTCTGATAGTGATTTATGTGCTGGTGTTATTGTGGCCGTCCTGCTCATTAGGCAGGATTTGGAGGCAGCCCACGGCAGCACATTGACGAGGGCTGCATTATCTGAGATAAATTGACCAAGATGCACCTCCAACAACAACACATAATTCTGCCCCAAAACAATGCCAATTTCTCTCAACAAGTGGCATAAGGGCATTTTAGGTGAGCGTTGATGCTGCCCTGTGATAAGCAGTGCCCACCTTATCAAATGCAGGGGCGCAAAATATTTTGCTTGTCCATTTCCAGCGTGCGTCTCTATGGTAGGTTACACCACAGTAAGCATGAGCTGATGTCTTTTGGACGTCTTTTTTTGGTCCTGTACATCGTTTTTTGGTGTTTTACTAAAGGTAGGCTTACCACACAGCTCAGCATTTAACACCCTAGTACCCTCCAAACTCGTCATCAAGCTCGAGACCCTGGGTACTGGACTTCCTGACGGGCCGCTCCCAGGTGGTGAGGGTAAGTAACAACATCTCCACCCCGCTGATCCTCAACACTGGGGCCCCACAAGGGTGCGTTCTGAGCCCTCTCCTGTACTTCCTGTTCACCCACGACTGCGTGGCCATGCACGCCTCCAACTCAATCATCAAGTTTGCTGACGACACTACAGTGGTAGGTTTGGTTACCAACAATGATGAGACGGCCTACAGGGAGGAGGTGAGGGCTCTCGGAGTGTGGTGTAAGGAAAATAACCTCACACACAATGTCAACAAAACAAAGGAGATGATTGTGGACTTCAGGAAACAGCAGAGGGAGCACCCCCCTATCCACATCGACAGTAGTGGAGAGGGTAGCAAGTTTTAAGTTCCTCGGCGTACACATCACTGACAAACTGAATTGGTCCACCCACACAGACAGCGTCGTGAAGAAGGCGCAGCAGCGCCTCTTCAACCTCAGGAGGCTGAAGAAATTTGGCTTGTCACCAAAAGCACTCACAAACTTCTACAGATGCACAATCGAGAGCATCCTGTTGGGCTGTATCACCGCCTGGTACTGCAACTGCTCCGCCCACAACTGTAAGGATCTCCAGAGGGTAGTGAGGTCTGCACAACGCATCACCGGGGGTAAACTACCTGCCCTCCAGGACACCTACACCACCCGATGTCACAGGAAGGCCATAAAGATCATCAAGGACAACAACCACCCGAGCCACTGCCTGTTCACCCCGCTATAATCCAGAAGGCGAGGTCAGTACAGGTGCATCAAAGCAGGGACTGAGAGGCTGAAAAAATGCTTCTATCTCAAGACCATTAGTATCACTAGCCACTTTAAACAATGCCACTTAATATAATATAATGTTAACATACCCTACATTACTCATCTCATATGTATATGTATATACTGTACTCTATATCATCTACTGCATCTTTATGTAATACATGTATCACTAGCCACTTTAAACTATGCCACTTTGTTTACATACCCTACATTACTCATCTCATATGTATATACTGTACTCGATACCATCTACTGCATCTTGTCTATGCCGTTCTGTACCACCACTCATTCATACATATTTATGCACATATTCTTCATCCCTTTACACTTGTGTGTATAAGGTAGTAGTTGTGGAATTGTTAGGTTAGATTACTCGTTGGTTATTACTGCATTATCGGAACTAGAAGCACAAGCATTTCGCTACACTCGCATTAACATCTGCAACCATGTGTATGTGACAAATAACATTTGATTTGATTTATATGGGCATTTATAAAATTATATCTCAGGCAACACTATAGGCTACACCTCAGTAAACGCAGACCAACAGCGAGGCCTTTTGAACGTCTTTTTTTGGGTTCAGACTGGCCTTTATTTCCACATCCACGTGCATTGGTTTTTGGTCCAGTCCAGATCAAATCTGAACCAATCATAGACGTCTACGTTTGGTTCAGATTTGGTGTGGTCTAGACTGGCCTTGATTTCAACATCCCACGGACGTAGATTTTTGGTCCATTCCGGACCAAATCTGAACCAATCATAGACATCAATGTTTGGTTCCGATTTTGTCTGGTCTGGACCAGCCTTGATTTTGCCCAAACATAGGCGTCTATAAATTACATCTTTTTAACTTTCATTCAGAAACAAAAATAAGTCTGATTTCAACATCTGGAATAAAAAGGATTTTCAACGTTCATTCAGAACCGGAAATTAGCCTGATTTCAACATCCAGAAATACATATTATTATAACATCCGGAAAATAATTATTTTTCAACGTCTGGAAAATATCGCTTTTTAACATTCTGGAAAATATGTATTTTAAACATACCGGAAATACCTCTTTTCACCTTTAATTCAGAGCCGAAAATGAACCTAACTTCAACGTCTGGAAAAGACATCTTTTCATCATCATTTTGCTTACTGGGACACCCTGATTATTTTGTCTCCACAAATGGTTTGTTTACGTTCCTGCTGTTTTGGCTAGATGGAGTAGCTATATCTACAACAGATCTAGCTACTAGAGGTCGCGTTGGGGACAACAGTTGAAATGGTATCATTGTAGCTAAGCCTAATCCTAACCCTTTTCCTAACCTTAACCTCATTCTCTTAACCTTCTATTTTAATTCATCTAACCTGCTTAGTTAGTTCCCCTAACCTGCCACGTTAATGATCCTAATCTGCTATGTAAACAAACCATCTGTGGAGCAAATCATCAGTGTCACCACACCGGCCAGCCAATCACATCACCCCTGACACTTGGAACCATTGAGTGTTGTTGTTAATGTATGTAGTTAGTGGGCATTACCAATGTCTTAGAAAAAGAGTCAACTCACAAATGTGGGAATTCAGGAGATTTTTGTATGACAGTGAGGAATCAGATTCTGACACAGTGTCAGTGAGGAGCTGTCCCCCAACCTTGTGGCCATTAAGAACCTTGATTCGGAGGACCCCTTGCCCACTGACAAAGTCCCAGGTCCCTCTGTTGTTTCTTACCTTTACCATATTAAAATGAGGGTTCAGTTCACTTAATTGGGTTGACCTTAAAGATCAAATTCACATTAGGAGAAACGGTGCCATTGTTCGACCCCGGTGCCTTTGTTGTTGTTTGTTCATTGTTCATTAAATCGAGGTGAAGGGCATCCAGCAGCGTAGTAAAATAAACTGCAGTGTATATTATTCTGTTCTATCACGTGTGGAATGATATCTGAGGGGAAAAAAAACATTGTTCGCTGTTTGCAATGTTTGTTGTGGTAATATCCCAAACAGACATGGAAGTTTCACGCATTAAGGATTCCAGCTTTAAACCTGAGAGCCAAATGTAAATGAATCATTAATAACAAGAATTAAATAATCATCTTCAGAAAATGACTTTGTCAAAGCAACAAAATAAATAGGGCTTTTGGGTGATGATGAAAACTTTGGGGTTAAGTTGGTTAAAATGGATTTAAATGAAAACACACTACTTTTGGAATGTTTAACATGGTTTAGTTAAATTAGAACGTGTGCCTCTTCCTAAACAACAGCTGGCGCAGTGCTTCCTGTGTGAAAGAAATCTCTAGCTTTTGCTCACCTGATATAGAATACCTCATGGTAAGTTGCAGACCCTTTTATCTAACTGTGATCCAACTGTTAAATGTAGTGTTTTATCAACATTTGAACACATAATGTCACAAGGACATAAAAGGCCATTCGTGGAACGACACAAATGCGGAATATGTCACCTGATTTTATTGCCTGGACAATTTTGACATTGACTTTCATTTTAATGTAGGTGGCCAAAACAATGATGTGATTATCTCTATCAAGATTGTCTAACAGGGTCACTGAATCAGTAAAGGTGTATGAAATTGAATGTCATTATTCTGAAATATCTTTCCAAAACATACTGGATCAAACTTATGGGTTTGTGCCGACCAGGACTCGAATCTGGATCCAGCAACTGTCAACTCAACATCTTAGCTACACTGCATGAACAAAAAGTATGTGGACACCTGCTCATCGAACATCTCATTCCAAAATCATGGACATTATAATGGAGTTGGCCCCCTTTTTGCTGCTATAACAGCCTCCTCTCTTCTGGGAAGGCTTTCTACTAGATGTTGAAACATTGCTGCAGGGAATCATCTAGAATGTCATATGCTGTAGCTTTAAGATTTCTCTTCACTGGAACTAGCTGGAACACAGGGGCCTAGCCTGAACCATGAAAACAGCCCCAGACCATTATTCTTTCTCCACCAAGCTTTACATAACTCCAGCCGATTCTTAACATTGCACATGGTGATCTTAGGCTAGTGTGCTGCTGCTCGGCCATGGAAACCCATTTCATAATGCTCCCGATGAACAGTTGGGCTGATGTTGCGTCCAGAGAAAGTTTGGAACTTGGTAGTGAGTGTTAAAATCAAGACAATTCTTCAGCACCTGGTGGTCCCGTTCTGTGAGCTTGTGTGGCCTATCACTTCGCGGTTGAGCCATTGTTGCTCCTAGACGTTTCCACTTCACAATAACAGCAGCTCTAGCAGGGTAGAAATTTTACCAACTGACTTGTTGGAAGGTGACATCCTATGACGGTGCCATGTTGAAGGTCACTGAGCTGTTCAGTAAGGCCATTCTACTGCCAATATGTGTCTATGGAGATTGCATGGCTGTGTACTTGATTTTATACATCGATCAGCAACGGGTGTGGCTGAAATAGCCCGAATCCTCTCATTTGAAGGGATGTCCACATACTTTTGTATATATATATATACATGTCATTTTACATTGTTCTTCACCATGGTTGCTCAAAACAGTGGAGCATCTCTCTATCCCTTCCTCTACTCTGCCATTTGTGATTTTTCCCACGTTTGTAAATGCCAGAGGGGCCACACACACACACACACAGCTTATCTGAACAATGCCTCAAATAGCTTTCACATCTCAACACAAGGGCATGTCACTGGAGGTGTGTGTGTGTGTGTGTGTGTGTGTGTGTGTGTGTGTGTGTGTGTGTGTGTGTGTGTGTGTGTGTGTGTGTGTGTGTGTGTGTGTGTGTGTGTGTGTGTGTGTGTGTGTGTGTGTGTGTGTGTGTGTGTGTGTGTGTGTGTGTGAGACATGCCCCAGTCATAAACATGTCACACTGTGCAGCTGTTACATACTGTGTGACTCCCAGGCTGCTGTACATGTCAACAACCCATTGTCACCAGCCCATCCATACTCTCCCTTATTGTTTAGGTTGTCTATAGATAGACCCCTAATGCCTCTCCAACTAACACACACCTACATACATCAAAACCATACACACAAACACATCTATCTAATTAATGAATAAGCACCTGCAAAAAGATGTTACCTTGATATGTACAACGCATTTGGAAAGTATTCAGACCTCTTGACTTTTTCCACATTTTGTTATGTTAGCCTTATTCTAAAATGGATTACATTGTTTGTTTTTCTTCTCATCAACCTACACACAATACCCCGTTATGACAAAGCTAAAATAGGTAGAATTTATTAAAATTAAAAAACATAAATATTACATTTACATAAGTATTTAGACCCTTTACTCAGTACTTTGTTGAAGCACCTTTGGCAGAGATTACAGCCTTGAGTCTTCTTGGTTATGACGCTACGAGCTTGGCACACCTGTACTTCTCTGCAGATCCTCTCCAGCTCTGTCAGTTTGGATGCTGAGCGTCCGGGCTCTGGCTGGACCACTCAAGGACATTCACTTGTCCCGAAGCCACTCCTGCATTGTCTGTGTGCTTAGGGTTGTTGTCCTGTTGGAAGGTAAACCTTTGCCCCAGTCTGAGTTCCTGAGCGCTCTGGAGCAGGTTTTCATCAAGAATCTCTCTGTACTTTACTCTATTCATCTTTCCCGCAATCCTGACTAGTCTTCCAATCCCTGCCGCTAAAAAAATATCCTCAGAGCATGATGCTCCCACCACCATGCTTCACTGTAGGGATGGGGAAAAGTTTCCTCCAGACGTGAAACTTGGCATTCAGGCCAAAGAGTTAAATCTTGGTTTCATCAGACCAGAGAATCTTATTTCTCATGGTCTGACAGTCCTTTAGGTACATTTTGCTGTCTTGTGCCTTTTGCTGAGGAGTAGCTTCTGCCTGGCCAATCTACCATAAAGGCCTGTTTGGTGGAGTGCTGCAGAGATGGCTGTCCTTTTAGAAGGTTCTCCCATCTCCACAGATGAACTCTGGAGCTCTGTCAGAGCCATTGGGTTCTTAGTCACCTCCCTGACCAAGGCCCTTCTCCCCCGATTGCTCAGTTTGGTGGGGCAGCCAGCTCTAGGAAGAGTCGAGGTGGTTCCAAAATTCTTCCATTTAAGAATGGTGGAGGCCACTGTGTTCTTGGGGACCTTCAACACAATCCTGTCTCGGAGCTCTACGGACAATTCCTTTGACCTCATGGCTTGGTTTTTGCTCTGACATGCACTGTCAACTGTGGGATCTTATATAGATAGGTGTGTACCTTTCCAAATCATGTCCAATCAATTGAATTTACCACAGGTGGACTCCAATCAAGTTGTATAAACATTAAGGATGATCAATGGAAACAGGATGCACCTGAGATTAATTTCGAGGCTCATATAAAAGTCTGAATAGTTACGTGAATACTTTAAAAACCTGTTTTCACTTTGTCATTATGGGGTATTGTGTGTAGATTAATGAAGAAAATGTTTTATTTAATCAAATTTATGATAAGGCTTTAACGCACCAAAATGTGGAAAAGGGGAAGGGGTCTTAATACCCCCAAATGTGCTGTAAATCACTCCTACTCCCACCTTAACAGAAAATAACTTCTTCTTTAAAAGTTGTCACACCACAATAAAAAAACAGGAGGTTATTTTATTTGGCCCCTGGGTAGAGTGAACTGAGTCAGAGAAGTAACCTTTCTTTCCCTGACCTGTCATTAACAGAGAATCGCGTGCCAGTATAGAGGTAGACAGAGGGCGGTAGACAGACTAGACACTGAAGGGGTCATGTTCTGACATGTACCTTTCTGTTCTTATTGTGTGTGTGTGTGTGTGTGTGTGTGTGTGTGTGTGTGTGTGTGTGTGTGTGTGTGTAGCGGGGTACACTGAGAAAAAGGGTTTATTCGGCTGTCCCCATTGGAGAACCCTTTTTGGTTCCCTTTGGTTCCATGAAGAACCCTTTCCACTTCAGCTCAGATGTGTACGCCCGAGGAACGTGACATTTTTGACCATGTCCATTGCGACCACATTGATAGCCTCAGTGGTAATTACTCTTTCAAAGGCATTTTAGCTTGATGTCATTTAATATGAAATTATTTGAAAAGTAATGTTTAGATTAGAATAATATTTGAAGGGAGGGAATGCTTTCAATTGTATTTCATGTGGCTAGCTGTTGCTCTGTAACTCTGATGTGGGCAACACTGAACAGAGCTCTCTGAAAAACAGCAGTCGATGACACATGATAGTGTGCGTTCTCTCCCTCTCTGAGTTTTTTTTATGTCTACTTGGAGTGGATGAGAATGGTGGTTGTGGTGAAGCCAAGGTTGTCAAAACACACCCACAGATCTTGAGCTTCCTAGAGGATGAGCTGTTCTGATCCACAAGGCTGGGGATGTGGAATAACAATGACAAATCAGATTTACACAGCTATAGTAATTAGACATGTGTGTGTGGGACTAGATCAGCTCATTCACCACCTGGGTAGTATTGTGACTCTTACATGGGTGACGCTAGGCAGCTATTTTGTTTTAAGATGTTAACAACAGGGGGGAGGTTTTAATAACAAAGATACATTTTTTAAGCAAACTTCCATCCTATCATTGTTGCTGGGAATGGTGTAATCTTCAGTTGATCCACCGTTCATGGGCCTTGGTTAGCATATGTAGCAACAACATTAGCATTTCTTCGATTTGGAAAAAACAGAAAGGTCAAACACTGGGAATGAATAAATCCACCTTTTGATATTGTTCTATATGCCAAAGAACACACACACACACACACACACACACACACACACACACACACACACACACACACACACACACACACACACACACACACACACACACACACACACACACACACACACACACACACCTGGCCCTCCCTCTGTAAACACCCTCCTCCCAGGAAAGCACTAATCCACACCGCTGACTCACTGCCCAGTCATGTCTCTTCCCTACACACACACACACACACACACACACACACACACACACACACACACACACACACACACACACACACACACACACACACACACACACACACACAGAGGGTTATAATAGTCAAATACACAAGGTGCAATTTCAACATTTGGTTGTGTATTAGCAGATTTTCTCTGGTTATGTCATTCACTTACAGTCCATGACAGCTAACATTTTTTAGATTGGTAAATTAGTCTAGCCAGCAATCTAACTTGTCATGGTATATTATTGACCGGGCATGAAGGGCACGTGCCCAGGGGCCCTGACCTCCACGGGGCCCCCATTAATTTGGTTAGTCACTCTCATGCAGATATCATATTAACGTGGCATAAGTTATGGCAAAATGTGTAGAATTACAGTCAACTTACTCTAAAACTGCAATATTTCTCTCCACCCTATGGCAAAAATGTGTAAAATCGCCAGGAAATTAACCCTAAAACTTCTTTCTCCACCATCAATAAACAAATGACAAAGCTAAAATGTGTCACCAAAATGCGACTTATGGTCTCCGAAAGGCTAGGGCTGGCCTCGCACGCACACACACACACTGAAAGGCAACAGGGAGACAGAACGCTAAAACAAATAGGGAGGGAGAAAGGCTGGGTGGTAACTAAGGCAATGGCACACCTCTTAACTCTGCAGCAGAGCCTGGCGCCACGAGGCAGGTGGGTTGAGTCAGTCTTGGTGTTAATAGATGTGGTGTACATGAAAGGGTTTTTGTGTCACTGGCCTACACACAATACCCCATCATGTCAAAGTGAAATTGTATTTGTAGAAATTTGACACATTTTTAAAAATTAAAAGCTGTTATATCTTGAGTCAATAAGTCAGGGGTTCCCAAACGTTTTTGGCCCACGACTCCATTTAAATATCTGAAAATTCTTGCGCCCTCTTCCATGTGAACAAAATGATGTAATTAACAGCCACTGTTTTGGTTTTATTTGGGACTATGGCACTCATTGTGATTCTCTCATTTCTCACTCATTGATTGTCTTCTTCACTCACCATCACATACTCTTAATGTGGGGCTATGACAGTCCATTTCAAATGAGTCTGACATAATGTATCTTATCTCACCACCACTAATAAGATGGGTGTGCTGGTTCCACGCGTCAAGCTTCTCAAAGTCAGGGGGCGTGGTCGACAGTGCACACACCTCATCTCTGCTGTCACATCCAACCTGGATCGATATTTTGTTTTACAGTTTTTTACAATCGCTAGGACCCATTTCTCAATACTTAGGTCACTTTTTCAAAACTCTTCACACAGTGAGCATAACAGCAGTCTATGTGGGTTAAACTATGGATAATCTTTCATTGCTTTGGCACAAAATGCATTCAATGACTACATCTTTCAATTTTCATTAACTCTTTTCTCACTCAGACACAACCACCACCAAAACTCTATGTAACTACAGGCCAATTGGTACATGTTTACAAACTCTTTTCAAAACTGTTAAACCTAAGTTCAAAACCTAAAATAACACAAAATTGAATAAGACATAAATTTGCTAAATTTCTACAGTAATACCGTATTGAAATATATTCCACATCAAAAAAATGAAATACTGTCAAGACAATTAGACCAACCACAGCTGATTCCCATTGTAGCTGAACACCTACACAGGTGTTCGTCTTTCAATTTCATTACCATCTATACAAAAGGGGACGTCTTAGGAATAATTCTGTACTGTAATGTCAACATGGACCCAGCCAGAGATAGAGAAGTGGTTGACAGAGGAAGAAGAGTGGCTGGGAGAGGGGGAGGACTACGTATGTGTGGTGGAAGAAGACTGAGAGGAAGATCAAGAGCTGTAGTCTCAGATGAGTCCAGGGCTACTATAATTGATCATGTAATAAATCATGATCTATCAATGCGAGAGGCTGGTCTGAGAGTGCAGCCCAATCTGCAACACTCAACAGTGGCATCTAATTGTGGCATCTATTGTGAGAAATGAAGATGTGCATTCTGCAAGGGCATCTGACTGAACTGCACATTACAGATGTAAATTGAGCAAAGCCTCCAAACCCACACCTGTTGTGATTGTTTTTGTATTTTTGCTTTGGACCCAACGGTCACCTCCTACAGACGGGAGAGGTAGGATTTTCATTGCTGTGCAGGAAACTATGGCATAAAACTCACAGAGATTCGGGACGAGTGTTGGCAGACAATGTAAGTATAACAAATATTTCCAGAGTCCTGAAACAACATCAAGTCAGGATGAAGCAGTTGTACACTGTCCCCTTTGAGAGGAACTCTGAACAAGTCAAGCAACTCAGAAACCATTAAGTCCAGGTAAGATGACTTTATAATACAGAACTGGTTTGGAACAAAACCAAACAGGGCAGAGGCACACAATGGCATGTTTTTAGGTATAATGTAAACTACTGTAATAGTTTGCAACTCTTATGTTGCATTGTGGATTTATTTTAGAGAGTCATGGAGATTGAAGCCAGGCAAACACGTGGGCCCACATATTCATCTTTGTGGATGAGGCTGGTTTCAACTTGGCCAAAACAGAGCGGCGAGGAAGGAATGTGATTGGAAAAAGAGCCTCAGTGGATGTCCTGGGCCAGCGGGGTGCCAATATCACAATGTGTGCAGCAATATCCTCTGATGAATGGCTGTTACACAAACTGTTAATTGGTCCATACAACACCGAGCTTCTCATTTCATTCCTGGACGACCTCTATGGAAGGGTTGTGCCAGGTGAGGAAAGGGGTACAGTGAGGCGAAATCGGCCAACGTTTGTAATTGTATGGGACAATGCGGCATTTCACCACTCCCGTGCAGTCACAGAGTGGTTTGCAGCCCATCCTAGGATGGTGTTACTTTTCCCCCACCTTACTCTCCATTCCTCAACCCCATAGAGGAATTATTTTCCCCATGGAGGTGGAAGGTTTATGACCACCATCCACATGATCAAATGTCCCTCCTGGACTCAATGAATGCTGGATGCCTGGATATATCTGCAGAAGATTGCCAGGGATGGACCAGGCATGCCAAATTATTCTTTCCTAGGTGTATTGCCCAAGATGACTTAAGATGTGATGTGGATGAGAACCTGTGGCCCAATGCATAAGACAGGGGTGACTAGTATTGCTACTGTATCTGTATCGGTAGATGGTGTTTATACAATTGATTGTATTTTGGAATCACTCAACTCATTCCTGTAACATATACTGCAGTGAATTCTAAACAGTAGATAGGCGTTATTCTTGTTTTGTAAAGAAATCTCCACATAGTTTTTGAACTGGCGTACGCGCATTATATGTGGTTTGATGTAGTTTACAATCAAAGTTACTTGCTGCAGTATATCTCAGAGTTCTGCTCTTTTTGCGCCAGTTGCTTTCGGTGTATCATACAATGCGTCCATATGGCAGAGGGAGACACTACTAGAGTCCCTCCATAGATGGAGCCCCATCTGTGCAAAAGCCCACCATGGTTGGGGGATACTATTCACGATTCCCAAGCATGCAATGGCACAGGGGATGTTCAGTGTGCTGTGTGACTATATTGACAATAAAAAACAGATTCCATGAGATGCTTGGGAATCGTGAATAGTATCCCCCAACATGTATAGCGAACAAAAATCAGGCCTCTCACAGCGAATGTCCATTTGGAGAGGATAAGCTTGGGAGTTTGAGTTGTTCAGTCAAAGTTTCCTCTTGATTGCTAGCAATAGCATAAACGATTTGTTTAACAGTGTTATCTGACAAAGGTATTGATGTGAGTTTCTTAGCCTCTGTCTCCCCACACATTGTTTTCACAGTATCAATTGTGGTCGGTAATATCAAAGTCTCTGCAATAGTGTGTGGTTTCATAGTGTAGCAAGCCTAGTCATTCACCATAGGAATGATTCAAGTGCAACGATCAAGTGCGGCCTTTTTCCACGATCTAAAGGCTCTCTCTGGTATCATTTTTTTCTCCGGTTGATTAAATGTTTTTTTTTTTAAAGGTTAACCACATTACAATGATTTTGACATACAAAGATGATATTATTCTTGTGGTCACCATTTTCATATCAGGACCCTTAGTTTGGGAACTGCTGCAATAAGGGGGAATTCTTTCTAAGCTATATTGTCACGCTGTATAATGATAGAAGACAAGCGCAGGAATACGTAATAGGGGGGTTTATTTTATCCACCCAAACAAAAGAGCAAGGTGTAAAACCTCTAAATAATACACGGGACAAAACCCGTAAAAAAAGTGCCCAATAACACGTTGCATGGAAGCCGATACAACAGCACAGGTGCTCACAAGACCAACGAACATGGTAAAAATAACTGACAATAACTGACAAGGACAATGGAGAACAGAGGGCAAATACAGTGGGGCAAAAATATATTTAGCCAGCCACCAATTGTGCAAGTTCTCCCACTTAAAAAATGAGAGAGGCCTGTAATTTTCATCATAGTTACACTTCTACTATGACAGACAAAATGAGAAAAAAAATCCAGAAAATCACATTGTAGGACTTTTAATGAATTTATTTGCAAAATTTGGTGGAAAATAAGTATTTGGTCACCTACAAACAAGCAAGATCTCTGGCTCTCATAGACCTGTAACTTCTTCTTTAAGAGGCTCCCTCTTCTTCCACTCGTTACCTGTATTAATGGCACCTGTTTGAACTTGTTATCAGTATAAAAGACACCTGTCCACAACCTCAAACAGTCACACTCCAAACTCCACTATGGCCAAGACCAAAGAGCTGTCAAAGGACACCAGAAACAAAATTGTAGACCTGCACCAGGCTGGGAAGACTGAATCTGCAATAGGTAAGCAGCTTGGTTTGAAGAAATCAACTGTGGGAGCAATTATTAAGAAATGGAAGACATACAAGACCACTGATAATCTCCCTCGATCTGGGGCCCCACGCAAGATCTCACCCCGTGGGGTCAAAATGATCACAAGAACGGTGAGCAAAAATCTCAGAACCACACGGGGGGACCTAGTGAATGACCTGCAGAGAGCTGGGACCAAAGTAACAAAGCCTACCATCAGTAACACACTACGCCGCCAGGGACTCAAATCCTGCAGTGCCAGACGTGTCCCCCTGCTTAAGCCAGTACATGTCCAGGCCCATCTGAAGTTTGCTAGAGAGCATTTGGATGATCCAGAAGAAGATTGGGAGAATGTCATATGGTCAGATGAAACCAAAATAGATTTTTTTGGTAAAAACTCAACTCGTCGTGTTTGGAAGACAAAGAATGCTGAGTTGCATCCAAAGAACACCATACCTACTGTGAAGCATGGAGGTGGAAACATCATGCTTTGGGGCTGTTTTTCTGCAAAGGGACCAGGACGACTGATCCGTGTAAAGGAAAGAATGAATGGGGCCATGTATTGTGAGATTTTGAGTGAAAACCTCCTTCCATCAGCAAGGGCATTGAAGATGAAACGTGGCTGTGTCTTTCAGCATGACAATGATCCCAAACACACCGCCCGCGCAACAAAGGAGTGGCTTCGTAAGAAGCATTTCAAGGTCCTGTAGTGGCCTAGCCAGTCTCCAGATCTCAACCCCATAGAAAATCTTTGGAGGGAGTTGAAAGTCTGTGTTGCCCAGCAACAGCCCCAAAACATCACTGCTCTAGAAGAGATCTGCATGGAGGAATGGGCCAAAACCAGCAACAGTGTGTGAAAACCTTGTGAAGACTTACAGAAAACGTTTGACCTCTGTCATTGCCAACAAAGGGTGTATAACAAAGTATTGAGAAACTTTTGTTATTGACCAAATACTTATTTTCCACCATAATTTGCAAATAAATTCATTGAAATCCTACATTGTGATTTTCTGGATTTTTTTTTTCATTTCGTCTGTCATAGTTAAAGTGTACCTATGATGATAATTACAGGCCTCTCTCATCTTTTTAAGTGGGAGAACTTGCACAATTGCTGGCCGACTAAATACCTTTTTGCCCCACTGTATATACACATACTACTCAAGGGGAATGGGATCCAGGTATGCGTAATGAGACAAGACAGTACGGGGCTGGTGGTAATGAATCCAGTTCAGTGACGCCTCGAAGGACGGTAAACATAGACCTCCAGAGCTTGTGACCGGAATGAGCAGCAGTACTGGGGGGATCCGTAACAGTACCCCCCTGACAGCGGGATGACACCGGCCTCAGGGACGACCACAGAGACGCAGTGTGGGTCGGTCAGGGTGCAGACGGTGAAAATCCCTGGTCAGGGAAGAGTCCACTGGGTCCTGCATCAGCGAGGGGACCAGGCACCACTGGCCTGAGGAGAAACACAAGAAAAGTCAGGTTAATGCAGTAATCAGCAGGGAGTTGCAAACTGTACATTACCCTATTAAACCTCCTCAGGACTTTAAAAGGCCCCACAAACTACTGGCTCAGCTTCCGGCAGGGTAGGTGGAGGGGCAGGATCCGGGTGGAGAGCCAGACCTGATCGCATGGAGAGAAGACAGGCGCCTCACTGCGGTGGCGGTTGGCCTGTTCCTTGTGCCGATGCACGGCCCGCTGGAGAGCATTTCAGGTCTCCTCAGCCCCCCGAAACCACTCGTCCACCGCAGTGACCTCGGTTTGGCTCGGATGCCAAGATGCGAGTGCCGGCTGATACCCCAACATGCACTGGAAAGGAGTGAGGTTAGTGGAGGGGTGGCGGAGGGAATTCTGAACGTACTCAGCCCAAGGTAGAAATCTGACAACTCCCCTGGCCAGTCCTGACAGTCACACCTCAGGAACCTGCCCACTTCCTGATTGACCCTCTCCACCTGCCAAATAGGTTGAGGACGCAACCTGGAGGTGAGACTGACCGTGATCCTCAGGCGTTCCATGAATGCTTTCCATATGTGTGAGGTGAACTGAGGGCCACAGTCTGACACAATGTCCTCTGGGATCCCGTAGTGCCAGAAGACGTGCATAAAAAGAGCCTCCGTGGTGTGCATGGCTGACGGGAGCCCAAGCAGAGAAAGGAGGCGACAAGCTTTGGAAAACCGATCCACAACTACAAGAACGGTGGTGTTCCCCTGGGAGGGGGGAAGGTCAGTGATAAAGTCCACCGAGAGGTGAGACCAGGGTCATTGTGGAACTGGCAGGGGAAGAAGCTTTCCATAAGGGAGGTGTCTGGGTGTCTTTGACTGGGCACAGATGGAACAGGAAGAGACGTAAACCTGGGCGTCCCTATCCAAGGTGGGCTACCAGTACTTCTCAGTCAGGCAGGCAATGGTGTGGTTTATCCCAGGATGACCCGACACAGGAGCCTTTTGCGCCCAGGTAAGGAGGCGGCCCCACAAAACCATGGGCACGTAGGCGTGGTTCTCCGGGCACAGTGCAGGTGAAGTTTCTGTGCGCAGTGCCTGCTGCATGTCGGCATCCACGTCCCACACCACTGGCGTGATGATATGGGACGGAGAGATGATGGGGTCTCCTCTCCCTCCCTCTTCTTTGCATCATCATTTGGGGTGGCAGGGTAGCCTTAGTTGTTAGAGCGTTGGACTAGTAACCGGAAGGTTGCAAGTTCAAATCCCCGAGCTGACAAGGTACAAATCTGTCGTTCTGCCTCTGAACAGGCAGTTAACCCACTGTTCCGAAGCCGTCATTGAAAATAAGAATTTGTTCTTAACTGACTTGCGTATTTAAATAAAGGTTATTTTTTAAACATTTTTGTCATAGAGGCAAGACAGAGCGTCCGCCTTCATGTTCTTCGAGCCTGGTCTATAAGAAAGCGTGAATTGGAACCTGGCGAAGAATAGAGCCCACCTGGCCTGTCTCGGCTTTAGCCTCTTGCCTGCCCTGATGTACTCCAGGTTGCGGTGATCCATCCATACCAGGAAAGGGTGTTTGGACGCCTCCAGTCAGTGCCTCCACGCCTTCAGAGACTTCTTGACCGCCAAGAGTTCCCGGTCTCCTACGTCATAGTTCCTCTGGGCAGGGCTCAGCTGCTTGGAGTAGAAGGTGCAGGGCCGCAGCTTTGGAGGGGTTCCGGTGCACTGGGATATCACTGCCCTGAGTCCTCCTTCGGGGGCATCCACCTCGACAATGAAAGGAAGTGAGGGGTCGGGATGTGCCAGCACAGGAGCAGTGGTGAAGCGTGCCTTCAGTGTCTTGAGCACCCTCTCTGCCCTCTCTGTCTCCGCCATCCAACGAAGCGTAGGTAAGAAGTGCGACCACCGTGCTGAAGCCCTGGTTGAACCTCCGGAAATAGTTGGGGAACACCAGGAATCGCTGGATTGCTTTCACAGAGTTGGAGATGGGCCATGACCTGACTGCGCTGATGCGTTGCTCCTCCATCTCCACTCCCTCCGTGGATAGGAGGTAGCCCAAAAAGGACACAGACGGCTGGAAAAACAAACACTTCTCTTATTTAAAATATAGCTCATGCTCCAACAGTCTTCTCAGCACAGACCTGACTAACGAGACATGCTGGGTGAGGTCAGCAGAATAAACCAAAATATCGTCTATATAAACCACTATGCCCCGTCCCAGCATGTCCCAAAACACTTTGTTAATAAAGGCCTGGAAGACTGACGGAGCATTAGACAGGCCAAAAGGCATTATGAGATACTTGTAATGGCCCGTGGTCGTGGAAAAGGCAGTTTTCCATTTGTCACCTGCACGAATGCGCACCAGATTGCAAGCTCTCCTCAAGTCCAGTTTTGTGAGGTACTGCACCCCGTGCATTTGTTTGATAATGGTTGGGATGAGGGGTAAAGGATAGCTAAACTTAATGGTGGCTTTATTCAGAATTTGATAATCAATGCAGGGGCACAGTCCCCCCCATCTTTCTTTTCAACAAACAAGAAGCTTGAGGAGGCTGGTGACGTAGAGGGGCAGATAAAACCCTGTTGTAGGCTCTCCTGTACGTAGGTCTCCATGGCCTCGGTCTCCGCATAGGAGAGGGGATAGTCGTGTCCCCTTGGGAGTGCTGTGTCAGACAGCAGGTCAATGCACAGTCCCAGGGGCGATGAGGACGCAGGCGTGGAGCCTGGGTCTTAGATAAAACATGGTGCAGATCTTGGTATTCCTCCGGTAAATCCACTTAAGGGGCGTGGTCTGGACTTTCCACTGTAGTGGTGTTGACACCGCAACATACCTCCCCTTACACTCCTGCAACCAACCCAGCAGTCTCCTCTCGTATCAGGAAATGTTAACTCAACCAGGGGAGACCTAAAACAACAGGGTGCGTGGGGGTGTCTAATCAAAAAGGTGATCTGTTCTAAATGAGTATTATAGGTCAGCAGAGAAACGGGAACAGTGATGTGATGTACGAGTGTGGGTGACTGTAGGGGAACCAAAGGAATGCGTAATGCAGTAGCCAGTGCAGGCCAATAGATTCCTGGCAGCTCCGGAATCAATCGGAGCTAACGGGAGTGAGGGGCTAGGGTATTCAGGGAATTTAATGGGAAAAAACCCTAGTTGAGTTGACAGAAAAGGAGGGGAGATCTTGCATCCTACCTGGGTTAAGGCAGGAGAATTCCCTCCTCAGGTCAGGGAGAAATGACCCCATTCTCCACAATAGGGCAAATGCCCCAGGCAAACATGTAGATCCCACCTCCATCGGCTCTGGCCATGGAGCAGGTGTAGCAATGGGCTCCGGATTCCACGCAGGTCTCCGTCGGGACCGCAAGAGGTTGTCCAAACAAATCGTCATGCTGATTAGCTGGATGAGTGACAGGTTGTCATCATGGCAGGCTAACCCCAGTCCAGGGTCTGTCCGGTCAGTGTCGAGATGACGGTGGCAAACCTGTCTTTCCCAGAGACAGCCTCGGCCTAGGTACAGGTCGCATTGCAGAAGGAATCCCTTGCATTTCCCTGGCGCGCCGTCAAAGCGCTTCGGGAGGGACAGGGGTATTCCGCGGACCGGCACAGATGGGACAGAGGCAGGTAGTGGTGTGGGGGTTGGTGCCGGAACTGGTGCTGGAACTTGTCCTGTTTTTCAACAGGACAATGATTCAAAACACACCTCCAGGCTGTGTAAGGGCTATTTGACCAAGAAGGAGAGTGATGTAGATTTGTATCAGATGACCTGGCCTCCACAATCACCCGACCTCAACCCAATTGAGATGGTTGGGGATGAGTTGGATCGCAGAGTGAAAGAAAAGCAGCCAACAAGTGCTCAGCATATGTGGGAACTGTCAAGAGAGCGGAGATGAGTGGACAAAGCACTTTACTAAGGCAATCATTACACAGAACACAACTGCGTCACAAAACAAATGCCCAACAAACCAATGAGGCAGCACAAAGTACAAAAACACAAGTACAAAGTACAGGCTGCCACAAAGCACGGGTAATCAAATAAACACGGTGCAAACCAGCCGGAAGCGTGTCAACCTCAACAATAAACAATTACACACACAGACATAGGGGGAACAGAGGGTTAAATATACGACATGTAATGAAGGAATGAATACCAGGTGTGTGGGAAAACAAGACAAAACAAATGGAAAATGAAAGGTGGATCAGCGATGGCTGAGGGACCGACTTCAGGGGAAGTTGTGACATGAACTCCTAATGAAGCTGTTTGAGAGAATGCCAAGAGTGTGCAACACTGTCATCAAGGAAAAGGGTGGCAACTTTAAAGAATCTCAAATATAAAATATATTTTGATATGTTTAACACTTTTTTGAGTACTACATGATTTCATATGTGTTATTTCATAGCTTTGATGTCTTCACTATTATTCTACAATTTAGAAAATAGTATAAATATAGAAAAACCCTTGAATGAGCAGGTGTATTCAATCTTTTGACTGGTAGTGTACGTGTTCGTGAGAATCTCACGTTTTCACAGAGGGGTCATAGTGTGTAGCCCAAACTGTTCGGATGCTACAGACAGAAGTTGGCAGATCGGCTATACTGACTAGAGACGAGTCTCAAGACGGATGTGGGGGTTGTAGAGCAAAATGGAGAACAACATCGTGTTTGTGGGAGTCTCATCTTTCCCAACCGTTCGGACACTACAGATGATTTTGTGAGAAGACCATTTTTTTCGGCATGTCTTACGGTCTGACAAACACCACTCTCTGTCACCTTTCATCGCAGATGCAGAAGTGCAACATTGGCGGATGTGGTTGAGATGCAGCCAATGCAACAACAAACAAAACATATCTCTAGCTTAAACTGACAGATTTGTATGGCGATATTTTTATTATGCTAATTGGATTTTCCTAATTAGATTTTCCTGAGGGCATGGATATTGACTCTAGGGCTTTAACATGATTTTTGAATGACTACCTAATCTCTGCAGCCCATACATACACGTATTTGTAAGGTCCCTCAGTTGAACAGTGAATTTAAAACACATATTCAACCACAAAGACCAGTGAGCTTTTCCAATGCTTCGCAAAGAAGGGCACATATTGGTAGATGAGTAAAAATAAAAAAGCAGTCATTGAATACCCCTTTGAGCATGTTGAAGTTATTACTTACACTTTGGATGGTGTATCAATACACCCAGTCACCATAATATACAGGCTTCCTTCTTAACTCAGTTGCTGGGGAGGAAGAACACCACTCAGGGATTTCACCATGATGCCAATTATGACTTTAAAACAGTTACAGAGTTTAATGACTGTGATCTTAGAAAACTGAGGACGGATCAACAACATTGTAGGTACTCCACAATACTAACCTACTCAACAGAATGAAAAGAGGGAAGCCTGTACAGAATAAAAATATTCCAAAATATGCATACTCTTTGTGATATGGCAATAAATTAAAACTGAAAAACATTTGGCAAAGAAAATAACTTTATGTCCTGAATACAAAGCGTTATTTTGGGGGCAAATACGAAACTACACATCATTGAGTACCACTCTTTATATTTTCAAGCACGGTGGTGGCTGCATCATGTTATATGTATGCTTGTCATCGGCAAGGAATAGGGAGTTTTTTTAGGATAAAAATAAATGGAATAAGCACAGGCAAAATCCTAGAGGAAAACCTGGTTCAGTCTGATTTCCAACAGAAACTGAGAGACAAATTCACTTTTCAGCAGGACAATAACTTAAAACACAAGGCCAAATCTACACTGGAGTAGCCTCATTACAGTTTTGATTAAAATTGGCTTGAGAATATATGGCTAGACTTGAAAATGGCTGTCTAGCAATAATCAACAACCAACTTGACAGAGCTTGAATAATTTTTTGAAGAATAATGTGCAAATTGTAACGGCTGTCGTCGGTGGAAGAAGGTGAGGGCCAAGGTGCAGCGTGGTAAGTGTTCATGATTTTTAATAATAATCAAACCTGAACACTGAATAACAAAACAACAAAGAAACAACCAAAACAGTTCTGTCTGGTGCAAACACCCATGAAACCCAGGTGGAAAAAGGCTACCTAAGTATGATTCTCAATCAGAGACAACTAACGACACCTGCCTCTGATTGAGAACCATACCAGGCCACCTCAAAAACCAACATAGAAAAACAAACAGACTGCCCACCCAAACTCACACCCTGACCATACTAAAACAAAGACAAAACAAAGGAACTAAGGTCAGAACGTGATAGTACCCTAGCCACGGGTCCTGAATGGATGGAAGATTCCGGCAGCACCGGATGGACGGGAGATTCCGGCAGCACCGGACAGACGGGAGACTCCGCCAGCTCCGGAGTGAAGGGCGATTCTGGCATCGCCGGCGTGACAGGTGATTCTGGCATTGCCGGCGTGACAGGCGATTCTGGCAACTCCTGGCTGGCTGACTGGTGGCTCTGGCAGCTCCTGGCTGACTGGCAGCTCTGGCAGCTCCTGACTGACCGGCGGCTCTGGCAGCTCCTGACTGACCGGCGGCTCTGGCAGCTCAGGACTGGCGGGTGGCTCTGGCAGCTCAGGACTGGCGGGCGGCTCAGGACAGACGGGAGACTCTGGTAGCTCAGGACAGATGGGAGACTCTGACAGTGCTGGAGAGGAGGAAGGCTCTGGCAGCGCTGGATAGGCGGGAACACCTGTAGGAAGGAGACGGAGAGACAGCCTGGTGCGGTGGGCTGCCACCGGAGGGCTGGTTCGTGGAGGTGGCACCGGATAGACCGGACCGTGAAGGCGCACTGGAGGTCTTGAGCACCGAGCCTGCCCAACCTTACCTGGTTGAATGCTCCCTGTAGCCAGGCCAGTGAGGTGGAATAGCCCGCACTGGGCTGTGCTGGCGAACCGGGGACATCATGCGTAAGGCTGGTGCCATGTACACCGGCCCGAGGAGACGCACTGGAGAACAGATGAGCTGAGCCGGCTTCATGGCACCTGGCTCGATGCCCACTCTAGCCCGGCCTATTAGAGGCGCTACAATGTACCGCAGCGGGCTATGCACGTGCACTGGGGACACCGTGCGCCTCATGGCTTAACACGGTGCCTGCCCGGTCCCTCTCTCTCCACTGTAAGCATGGGGAGTTGGCTCAGGTCTCCTACCTGACTTAGCCACACTCCCCGTGTGCCCCCCCCAAGACATTTTTGGAGCTGCCTCTCGGGCTTCCAACCACGTCGCCGTGCTGCCTCCTCATACCACCACCTCTCGGCTTTCGTTGCCTCTAATACAGCCTTGGGGCGGCGATTTTCTCCAGCCTGTCCCCAAGATCCCTTGCCGTCCAGAATCTCCTCCCATGTCCAGAAGTCCTGCGATCGCTGCTGCTGCTGCTGCTGCTGCTGCTATTGCTGCCCGTTACCACGCTGCTTGGTCCTTTGGTGGTGGATGTTTCTGTAAACACACAAACACACAAAGACTGAAAACAAACACCCACGAAACCCAGGTGGAAAAAGGCTATCTAAGTATGATTCTCAATCAGAGACAACTAACAACACTTGCCTCTTATTGAGAACCATACCAGGCCAAACTCAAAAACCAACATAGAAAAACCAACAGATTGCCCACCCCAACTCACGCCTGACCATACTAAAACAAAGACAAAACAAAGGAACTAAGGTCAGAACGTGACACAAATATTGTACAATCCAGGTGTGCAAAGCTCTTAGAGACGTACCCAGAAAGTCTCACAGCTGTAATCGCTGCCGAAATTGCTTCAACAAAGTACTGACTCAGGAGTGTGAACACATATGTAATTTAGATATTTCTGTATTTCATTTTCAATAAATGTCTAAAACCATGTTTTCACTGTCATTATTGGGTATTGTGTGTAGATGGGTGAGAAAAAATATATTTAATTCATTTTGAATTCAGGCTGTAACACAACAAAATGTGAAATAAGTCAATGTGTATGAATACTGTCTGAAGGCACTGTTTAGTCAGAGGTCATAGAAGTGCATCACACTATCTCTATTCAATATAAGGAATTAACAACTACATTCAAATTTGACTATATTTGCTATAATTGCTTTACAACTATATATTATGTCAAGTAATAGTAGTCTTTTTTCCTAACCATGATCAAGTCACACAATTACGTTCTGAACGTCAATAAGCAATTGTTAAGTGTTGAGAATGGATCATCGTGACCTCAACAAGCATAAGCCAATTGTGTGCTTTCGAGGTTGTTTGTGGGACAGCTTTCTCTGTGTTTCAGTGGGGGAATGAGGGAGAGTTGTGCTTTTGAGAAGATTGGTGTGTGTTTGTATGTGTTAGAAGGTAGGGGTGCAGTTTTCTATGTGTGAGAGAGGGGACTGGTGAAGTAGTGCCTCTGTTTCCATGAGGAGTCTGAAAAGAGACTGATAGAGAAACCTCTTCAGTGGTCACAAGAGTTTGAAGTGGGTGCTGGGGACACATCCATCAATGAAATTACATTTGGTTGAAGATCACCATACTCACTTGAGTAGACAAATACAAACACACACACACAAAGATTTTGGACAGGGGATCACATTTCGTTCACTGGGGTTAGCATTTGGGTAACATTGGCCTCAGGGCTAACCTGGAGAGTTATTAGCTGCTGACATCCCCACTTCATCCTCCCATCTCTGCCTCCTCCATCCTTCCTCCTCTGCCCCTCCATACACACTCACACACACACACACACACACACTTCAGAGGTTTCAGACACTTGGGACATTTGCCGCAATCTAAGCCTTCATCCATCTAAAACGCAACAGACGTGTCATACTGGTAGGTTGCAGATGCTTTTATGCAGTATTTAAATAATTGGGAATGGCGCAGAAACATCCATGTGGCCAATGCGCGTCTTTTTTCTGCTTTTGTCTGCGACCCACCCGGAAGACACTTGTGTTTTCGACCATAAATTGGTCGGAAGCCTGCTACAAACAAAGATAAGGTCTAGGAAACACATCTTATCTTTCCTCAAATTGCCTGGGTTTCCAGAAATCCTGGTTGTAGGACGCACAGATTTCCTACTTATCCCTCCTGATTCCAGAAACCTGGGTAACTTTGGGAAAGTTACCAGAATTTTACAACCCTATTCATAACCAACCACTCCTATCGTAGATCACAACCATATCTTAGCATAACCATAGCACAGATAGAGAGGGGCCATCAACTCTCCCCTTACAGCACACAACTGTGTCTACCAGAGATACACTTTGAGTATCTGCTGTCTCTGCTGGTACTTTAGCTGACCCTTGGAACCCATTCTGCTTGGGGAGCTGCTGACGTATGGCCTGATGAAATGTCCTCCTGTACAGTTGAATATTGCCCTGAGGATGTTTGGGGGTGTTTTGGTCAAATGTGACATCCACTGAAATAGCAGGACTCATGTCTGACAAGCTGGTCCAATCAGTGTTTTGTTTGTTTATTTTGAGAAACAGAGAATAGAATAGAATTGCGGTAGAATACTCACAGAATAGATACAGTTGAAGTCGGAAGTTTACATACACATAGGTTGGAGTCACTAAAACTAGTTTTTCAACCACTCCACAAATTTCTTGTTAACAAACTATAGTTATTGCAAGTCAGTTAGGACATCTACTTTGTGCATGACACAATACATTTTTCTATCAATTGTTTACAGACAGATCATTTCACTTATAATTCACTGTATCACAATTCTAGTGGGTCAGAAATTTACATACACTAAGTTGACTGTGCCTTTAAACAGCTTGGAAAATGTCAGAAAATTATGTCATGGCTTTAGAAGCTTCTGATAGGCCAATTGACACCATTTGAGTTAATTGGAGGTGTTCCTGTGGATGTATTTCAAGGCCTACCTTCAAACTCAGTGCCTGTTTGATTGACATCATGGGGAAATCAAAATAAATCAGCCAAGACCTCAGATAAAAATTGTAGACCTCCACAAATCTGGTTCATCCTTGGGAGCAATTTCCAAACGCCTGAAGGTACCACGTTCATCTGTACAAACAATAATATGCAAGTTTAAACACTATGGGACCACGCAGCCATCATACCGCTCAGGAAGGAGACACCTCCTGTCTCTTAGAGAGGAACGTACTTCGGTGCAAAAAGTGCAAATCAATCCCAGAACAACAGCAAAGGACCTTGTGAAGATGCTGGAGGAAACCGGTACAAAAGTATCTAGATCCACAGTAAAACAAGTCTTATATCGACATAACCTGAAAGGCCACTCAGCAAGGAAGAAGCCACTGCTCCAAAACCACCATAAAAAAATCCAGACTATGGTTTGCAACTGCACATGGGGACAAAGATCGTACTTTTTAGAGAAATGTCCTCTGTTCTGATGAAACAAAAATAGAACTGTTTGGCCATAATGACCATTGTTATGTTTGGAGGAAAAAGGGGAGGCTTACAAGCTGTAGAACACCATCCCAACCGTGAAGCATGTGGGTGGCAGCATCATGTTGTGGGGATGCTTTGCTGCAGGAGGGACTGGTTCACTTCACAAAATAGATGGCATCATGAGGAGTGAAAATTATGTGAATATATTGAAGCAACATCCCAAGACATCAATCAGGAAGTTAAAGCTTGGTAGCAAATGGGTCTTCCAAATGGACAATCACCCCAAGCATACTTCCAAAGTTCTGGCAAAATGGCTTAAGGACAACAAAGTCAAGGTATTGGAGTGGCCATCACAAAGCCCTGACCTCCAATCCTATAGAAAATGTGTGGGCAGAACTGAAAAAGCGTGTGCGAGCAAGGAGGCCTACAAACCTGACTCAGTTACTCCAGCTCTGTCAGGAGGAATGGGCCAAAATGCACCCAATTTATTGTGGGAAGCTTGTGGAAGGCTACCCAAAACGACGTTTGACACAAGTTAAACATTTTAAAGGCAATGCTACCAAATACTAATTGAGTGTATGTAAACTTCTGACCCACTGGGAATGTGATGAAAGAAATAAAAGCTGAAATAAATCATTTTCTCTACTGTTATTCTGACGTTTCACATTCTTAAAATAAAGTGGTGATCCTAACTGACCTAAAACAGTGAATTTTTTACGAGGATCAAATGTCAGGAATTGTGAAAAACTGAGTTTAAATGTATTTGGCTAAGGTGTATATAAACTTCATACTTCAACTGTAACTGATAGAAAATAATATAATATACTTTCAGTTTGTTTAGAATGGAAATCCGTTGTCTGCCATTTTCCCATCACCCAGACACACATGTTGCAGAGTCAGCAAGTGAGGAATTAAAATGGAAACATATCAAATAATTTATTAATATATGTTTAATAACAGACTTTTACCTCATAAATACAGATAGGCTATAATACTGCATTTCTAATGACATTTATCCCACAAGGAATGTTTATGATCAGAACTGATTTTGCTATGGACTGAATTGCCTAGTCCTATTGGTATCTGGTAATAAGCCAGTTTTCCTCAAAGCATGAGTCAAAATCATTACTGTGTGGGGTCAATGTTTGGATTCAGCCCTCAAGTAGGATGCGTGGTTACTAATTAACATGTTGGAGATGTAATTAGTTCCAAGTTAGCTAAACCCAGCGCCAGGACTTCCGACCCCCACGCCCACCATGATTTACTCAGGCAACTGTTGATGCATTCCTAAACCGACTGACGTCAAGTGGGAAGGGCCCATACGCTCTGCTATATATAACTAACTCCGTCACTCTCTGTTCATTCATAACGCAACTCTGGATTATCAAGCCATCGCTGAGAAGCTCCTTCTCCGAGGACTTCGGAAGAAACAACTGAGGAATCTACCACCTCTGCCAGCGTCTGCTTCTCTCAAACAATTATAAACACAACCATAATTGTATCACTGATACTAAAACCATGAAAATGTCAGCAGAGCAGATTTCCGAGGTCCTGAAAGAGGGGGAGCTGGAGAAGAGGAGTGACAACCTCCTTCAGTTCTGGAAAAGGAAGACATGTGTCCTGACCACGGATAGCCTCAACATCTACGCCGACACGCAGAAGCGCACCAAGAGCAAGGAGCTCAAACTCCAGTCTATCAAGAAAGTGGACTGTGTTGAGCGCACCGGCAAGTTTGTCTACTTCACCATTGTTACCACGGATAATAAGGAGATAGATTTCCGGTGCTCCGGTGAAGATAACTGCTGGAATGCAGTGATCACCATGGCACTGATTGACTTCCAGAACAGAAAGGCTATTCAGGACTTTAAAACGCGACAGGACGACGAGAGCGGGTCCCCGGGACAGCACGAGAGCCGCATGGCCAGAGCTCCCTGAATGGCTTTGGGAGAATAGCTACCACACTCCGAATATGGTAAGAGGCAGAGCATGGATCATTACGCACAATAGAGCGGTTTTAAACAATTGTGAGGGGATAAATGTTTTAAAATTATTCAGCATAGCCTATTTTATATAATTATTGAAATACACCTGAGTGGATATATATTATTCAAGTACTCTCATGAAAGAAAAAAACACATGTGATCTTTCCCTTATATACACAGGCCTATGAAAGGTTTTAACCACCGTTAGACTTCCCTACTTTTACAGATGCCTACAATCAGGGCCCGGCCCTAGCACTGGCTAAACATTTTAGTCCTCCCTCTTGACATCAAAGAGAACATTTTTAGTTGTTCAGTTAATTTCCTTCAACTCTACACATGTTGATGGGGCAGAGAATTGTTTTTGCAGTTCTACAGAAAATTTCCTACAAGTCTACACATTCTGCCACGTAGTGGGATACATTCTATGCAGTTTTAAAGTGAATTTCCTGCAATTTTACACATTTTGCCACAACTTATGCTATGTTAATGATATCTGACTGAGAGTGACTAACAAAATCCGGGCGGTAAAACATTGTTTTAATCCTATCTGCTTTCGTCTCCTTCAGAGTCAGTTATGGACCATGAAGAACAGGAACTTGGACCAAAGAAAGACGTCACCCGGTCCGTGGATGAAGGATTGTTCGGGACAGATCAGCGCATTCCCTTAGGGACCTCTGTCCTGATAAGCTTCTAAAAGAGAATTTAAAATGCTCAAAACTCAAGACTGAATCCTTGAACTTTCAAGTATTTCAAAGTGCGCTTTTCTGAGGAGGGATGCCTCCTGAATGACATTGCAAAAATGTGTTAATTTATTTGTGTCAAGAAAATGTTTTTCTTGGATACATGCTTATGTTGTTTAAATTATTTACTATTTCAGTGTGTATTTATTTGAATAAATATTCATACATTTTTGAAGAAAATGTGGTCCTATAGCCCAGTGGTTCCCAACCGGTGTTCAGCAGGAACTCTCAGGTGTGTCGCAAACTTTTCCTGATCTTGATTTTTTATTTTTTTTACACTCGCTTATCAACGTAACCTGTTAAATGCACATGGCATTTTGACTTGGGAGCACTAGTACTGCTCAGATAATACATTAAATAGCACATGGATACATCCGTATCATTGTTTCAAGTCCAGTGTCCTCAGGCTGTTGGTACATTTGTATCATTTGAGGAAATCACATCACAAGCAAAGTCATCTGTTTAATTTGACTTTGTCTGTGAAAAGGGGTAAACACAAATGAACTATCTTGCTATCTTTCTATGGCAGAGGGAGTGGTATGGCTAAGCCCAGGGCCATAAGAAATACATGACTCTGGCTAAGCCTAATCAGACTTTTCACAAGCATTTTTCTACACCCGCAATAACATCTGTTAAACATGTGTATGCGACCAATAACATTTTGACTAACTATCAAATAATCCTAATTCATCTATAAAAAAACTTATCACAGAAAATGTATGATTTTTCAATTTGGAAAAGATGAGATAGCAACATTTTAGGTGCGCAGCTGAATTTTATTTTATTTAACTAGGCAAGTCAGTTAAGGGAAAATTCTTATTTACAATGACGGCCTACACCAGCCAAACCCGGACGGCACTGGGCCAATTGTGTGCCACCCTATGGGACTCCCAATCACGGCCGGATGTGATGCAGCCTGGATTCCAAACCAGGTGCTGCAATGACGCCTTTTGCACTGAGATGCAGTGTCTTAGGCCACTCGGGAGCAATTTTATATCCCATGAAGGTGTGCCAAGGTTAAAAAAGGTTGGGAACCACTGCAATAGCCTATGTTTTTCTCTCATATATTGGTCAGTTAATGTTATGGATAAAATTTTGAGTGATGTTACATTGACAAAAATACAGATCTTCATATTAATCCTCTTTTAATTCTCTTTATTAATCAGAGCCTTTATCCGTGAAGCCCTTTGTAAGATTTCAATTTGTATGGAGGTACAAATTGAGATGAGAGCACTATAAATGAAAAGATCTATAAAATATATCTTATGTTATGTATCCACCAATCCACCAATGCCAAATCATAACCCACAGCACAATGGCTTCCTGAGATACCACAATTTTGAGCAGTGTATGATAGGAAAGTCCCTCTCTTCTTTTATCACAGGTTGCACCCTGTTTGTCATCTCCGGTTGTCATGCTTTATTATACATACTTTATGACTGATAAGGGTTGTGGTTTCACTGCACCTGTATCAACGGGCCCTTTGAACACATACCTTTACAGCCAAGGTGTGTTGTACCCAGAGCCTGAAGGAATCTGCGGGGGTGGAATCACCTAACGACATGCGTGGAAATCAAACGTACCCGGGGATTAACCTCAGAACTGGAAGGAGATTCTATTTCTATGAATAAACCAAAGAAAATATTGATATAGAATATTAATAATTACAGTTTTACTGGTTGAACGTATGAACAATGTTGTACAGGTAATAAGAGAACTTCCCCAAAGATGCTCGTGTTGCCATACCTAACACATTCCTACACACACACACACACACACACACACACACACATATCATTAAGCTATGGGCACAGGACAGGGCAAACACAGGGATGTGTTACAAGGCCCACTTTACTGCCCTGTTCACTATACACAAAGTGACCTGCCCATGGTTATTATGTTGAGTTAGACACCCTGCTATAGAATGACTCACAATGACTCACAAGAAGTCATAAACAGGGGAGTTATTCTGTCTTTATCCAAACTCCCATGACACCCTATATGTGTAAATTGAAACACTTGTGTAAATGTTTGTGGTGTGCCTGTGTCAAAATAAAGGAAACACCAACATAAAGTGTCTTAATAGGGCGTTGGGCCACCACGAGCCAGAACAGCTTCAACACACAATTGGCATAGATTCTACAAGTGTCTGGAACTCTCTTGGAGGGATGCGACACCATTATTCGATGAGAAATTCCATAAATTTGGTGTTTTGTTGATGTTGGTGGAGAACACTGTCTCAAACGTCGCTCCAGAATCTCCCATAAGTGTTCAATTGGGTTGAGATCTGGTGACTGAAACGGCCACGGCATTTGGCTTACATCGTTTTCATGCTCGTCAAACCATTCAGTGACCACTCATGCCTTGTGAATAGGCGCATTGTCTTCCTATGGGGGCATAAGCATGGTAGCCAAAATAATGGCCTGCCCAGTATTTTTATACATGATGAGATGTTAATTGTGTAATTAGGAACCACACCTATTTCAGGAACCACACCTGATTTTTGTTCATGATCAGGACTAAATAACAGCCAATTTGAGACAGTTGAAAAAGGGATGCATAGAAGAAACATAACATCACAAGCCTTGTTATATTACATTATAAAGGCTCATACATGCTGATAACAACTTATAAAGAATTATACCTGGATGAAGTGGTAACGTGTTACCCTGAAGTTCAGTGTATTACATTGCCTTCGGAAAGTATTCAGACCTCTTGACTTTTTCCACATTTTGTTACGTTACAGCCTTATTCTAAAATAGATTGAATTGTTTTTTTTTACCTCATCAATCTACACACAATACCCCATAATGTCAAAGCAAAAACAGTTTTTTAGAATGTTTTAATTTATCACAAATAAAAAACTGGAATATCACATTTACATTAGTATTAAATCCATTTTAAATAAGGCTGTAATGTAACAAAATGTGGAAAAAGTCAAGGGTCTGAATACTTTCCGAATACACTGTATATAGGCCTATTTTACCTCTTCTGTTTCTACAGTGCCGGGCCCTGTTCATCCACAGCACATAGGTCTATGGGAGGGGGGTCAGAGGTGAGTGTAAGCCGAGCCCCAGGCCACGCTGCCTCCCACAGCCCAGTATGGCTGGTAGTGGAGTCAGTTCTCCAGGGGCTTTGAAGCCAGATCACACTACAATGACCACATCAAAGGACACAATGATCTAAGGAGTACTACCAGGAACCAGCCGCTTCCTGCCTAAATATACCACTCTCAACAAATTGGCACCACTTTAATCTCACTCACACTCACACTCACACCAGTGGCAGTCGGTGATGTTTAAGATGAGGGAGGAAGTTTGTTTTTTAATGAGTGTGGCCTTATTTCTATTACAGCATATTGGATGACTGTCATTCATATTCCATTTAGCCAGTTCAATGTAATATCGATAGGTTTAGGCTACTACATGATGCTCAAATTTTCCTTATACCCATCATGATGTTGCTATAACCTCGCCTATGAATTAAAGTTTACAACGTCGGTGCACAGGTCGAGAAAACATTTTGAGTAATCAAGGTGACAGACAGTGACACATTCAATACTGCCTTGCACACTTGCACACTGCCTGCATCTAGCTGATTTAGGGTGTAATCATTAGTCCAACAGTTGCAAACCAATTTTTTTACAGGACAAACTCACGTGTGTTTATCCCCGTTTTGTTCTGTTTGCTTCCGTTTAAGAAATGTTTTTCAACAGAATCGGTGGCACCCCTGGTCACACGCAAACACAGTTCACTTTCGTAGTTGACTTTCCTATCTGCCCTAGACTATGTGACATCATTTATATGAACGCAGCTGCTGCCATATAAGCCGTTGGAATGCAGTTTATCATATCACACTACGCTTTATTATGGGCAACCATTTTAGTTCTCATCACTGCATTCTCTACCAGAAAGTTGGTTGGCCTTCTTTGACATCACGTAGGTTGATACATTGCTGTTTTCATTTATAAAGCCTTTTTTTTTTTACATACAATCCCACTGTACCGAACATTTTTACTAAACTTTACAGATACAGTAATAGTTACCACACCCGGTCCCAGGGATGGTGAACTCTGGAAATTCCTTCGGTCTCTACTGCGTTAGATAAATCAGCTTTTAGTTTTCTTGCACCATATTTGTGGAAAAACATTCAAAATGTTCTCAAATTTGATGTTTTGGTGCCTCTGGGGGGATTCAGAAAGTTGATTGAAAACCATATTACTGATGACTGTGTTTGTTTCTTATGACTGTGTTTTTCTTTCTGTCTGCATTTTGTATTTATATTGATGTGTGTATTTTCTGTAATTGATGTAATTCAGTGCTCATCTGTTAAAGAGACCTTGATCTCAGTATGACCCCTCGATAAAATAGAACTGAAATAAAAATTAGCAGCCACATACAAACAGCATGAACATTTTGCTCGTATAATTCCTTCTCGCATCTACGCACTCTCCTCCTCTCATGATTTTCTCTTCGCTTGTGGACTTCCGTGCACACATGTCTGTGACCAGGCAAAAAACAACTTTCCAAGTCAAACCTTCATTTACTTATCAAGCTAGGATTTGGAATTTGTAGTTAAAATGAGTTATTACTGTGGCGAAGACGAATCACAGGCGCAGTTCTTTAATTGCGCTCTCCTGTGGAGGGTGCCTTTTTTCTCTCCTTGAAATGTTTGCTGTTGTTTTCACACATTTAAATGCCTAGGCCCTATACTACAATATTTGCTAGCGTTTCATCATTCCTTCCCCGTACTGTTTATTGCAACACGATGAGACTCATGAGGTATAAGTTCTGTTTATTTCATTCAATGTATGGTTTCCTTTGTTCATAATTCCCGGGTAATGTCTGTGTCTCCTATGTCTCTATCATTTTTGTGTGTGTAAAAGGAGCGTGCGCCCGTCTCAACCTGCATAGAAATGGGCTACATGGCCTGCGCTCCACGCTTTGGAGTCAGAACAATTGAATAAGAGAAAAGGATTGTTCTATGTATGAATAGTGTTGAAATATCATTAATAGTCATTAAGTCTGATTAAGACGAATGAACCAATGTAACAATGGATGTGGAAATTACCATTTGCATTGTAGGACCAGTTTATTGGTTGTTATTGCCAATTGGGTAATTCTATGGTCCTGGGGGCCAAGTGTTTATATTATCTAGTAGGCCTAGCTGTTTGAGCTCCTGTTAAACAGATTTGATTTGGTTTCTAGAGAGGAGGCTGTAATGTCATGCCCTTAATCAGTACAGGCTAAGCTTGATACAGAGGTTATTTCTTTGGGGCAATTGCCCATACAGTGCCTTGAGAAAGTATTCGCCCCCTTGAACTTTGCGACCTTTTGCCACATTTCAGGCTTCAAACATAAAGATATAAAACTGTATTTTTTTGTGAAGAATCAACAACAAGTGGGACACAATCATGAAGTGGAACGACATTTATTGGATATATCAAACTTTTTTAACGAATCAAAAACTGAAAAATTGGGCGTGCAAAATTATTCAGCCCCTTTACTTTCAGTGCAGCAAACTCTCTCCAGAAGTTCAGTGAGGATCTCTGAATGATCATACAGATAAAAAAATACAGTTTTATATCTTTATGTTTGAAGCCTGAAATGTGGCAAAAGGTCGCAAAGTTCAAGGGGGCCGAATACTTTCGCAAGGCACTGTATGGATTTTGTAAATCTATTTGTATATTTTGTATGAAATGGTGCTTTCACCATTCGATCATCAATATTAAATAAATCTCCACTCTGAGCACATCAAACTGCCTGGCCTTCTGCTGGTTTCATGCCCTTACAGCTGCTACAAGGTCCCTATTTTATAATTAAAAAGGCGCATCAAAATGTGTTGTAGACAAAATAATGAAAATGGACATCTGGTAGCCTCAATAAATAGACAAAGATTTGTAGTTGCATGTATAGATTAGTTTTTTACTTGATTTGGAAACGTGTGACTTGACTCGACTTGACGTGCTCTACTTGGGACTCGACTTGACGTGCGCTTAGAATGCATGACTTGGACTTGACTCGAGTCTTGACCTGTTCTACTTGGGACTTGACTTGAGACTCGGACCTTGTGACTTGGTCCCACATCTGATCATAACCGCTAACCGCTACACCCACCCACAGTGTTGTCACAATATTAGCTAACAATGTTAGTAACGCCACCTGCCATATTGAAGTCGATGTACCCAGAGGAGGACTGAAACTAGCTGTCCTCTGGATATACCATGGTGCTACCCAAAAGAGTGCTGTTGAGGCTAATGTAGACCTTAATTGCAAAACAGTGTGCTTTAATCAATTATTTGGTGACGTGAATATATTTAGTATAGTTTTATTGGATTTGGCTTCAAGCCAATCAAATCACTTCCTAATCAAAATGTCATTTTCAGATAAACTTGTCTGTTTCTGGTCTGCTTGTGTTGATGTCCTGCAGTTACTAACTTGCTAAATTGGCCCTTTCCTATGCTATGGATGGAGATGGGGATTTGGACTTAGTTCTCTGTACACGCCAATGATTGTGACAGTGATTCTGATCTAACCATAAATGAATATGTTGTGCCACTGGCCTGAGAGGATTGAGGTTCAATATGTAGCCAAATATGCTCAAGTTAAGTAGCTGGCTAACTAACTTAGCTGGTTCATTGATGCCCACGGGAGGGAGTTAAGAGAGCAAGTGTTTTAGCTAGGTAGCCTATGACAACAAAAACTAAAAGTGTATGACAGAACCATATACCGTTTTGCCAAACATGAAAGAGAGGAGGATGGTATTTGTCATTCAACAACAAGTAGGGTGAGTCCCAACATTTTTTTTGCTTGAACACACACACACACACACACACACAGAAATCAGTACCATGGGCAGCCACATGATATTTAGCAACATTAATTAGACTAAATCGTTTTAGGTATCTTTACGTTTGTTTACAGTGTATTGTATATATAGTTAATATGATGATGTTTAAATGTTTAAGTTGAAATGATGCAGGAATAGCAGAGTTAGTGCTCCAGTTGTCTTAGTGCTGTTTTTCAGTAACTCTGTGGTTCTAAGGCAATAGTTGTTTAGTAAACTGTCAAAAATAACTTGAACATGCTGCATGTGATATAACTGTTTGTTGCATGCAATACTTCTTTTGTGGACTTCACCGGACAGATGTTGCTTTTCGGTTTTGTGATGAAAGAAATGTATATGTACTTTAATTTATTCCGCCACCGTATGTCTGTTGTCTTTTTGATGTCACAGCCTTGTTGTATATTACGGTGTCGTAAGAACAAATGGGTTAAAGCACAAACAATGCACCACTACTGCTGAGGAGGATGGTCCTCCCCTTCCTCCTCTGAGGAGCCTCCACTAACTCACACACACACACGCACACGCACACGCACACGCACACACACACACACACACACACACACACACACACACACACACACACACACACACACACACACACACACACACACACACACACACACACACACACACACACCTCTGCCCTGTAGGCACACTGCCATGGGGGGATACTGGGGTTATGATCATCGTGTGCATCATGGACCAACTACCAACCCTGCCTGACCGTAACTGAGCGAAATAGGGGGACGAGAGAATGGCTGCTTTAAATTTGGGTGGGGTAGTGGATGGGGGGATTTCTTCATAGACTGTATCTTTGTGTTAGCCCGTTGTAAAGTGTTTTGAGACCTTGTGAAAAGTGCTACATGACCAAAAGTATGTGGACACCTGCTGGTCAAGCATCTTATTCCAAAATCATGGGCATTGATATGGAGTTGGTCCCCCCTTTGCTGCTATAACAGTGAGTAGTTGACTCGGAGAGAAGTGAGAGTTGCATTTTTTTAACAAATTCATTTTTTTTTAATTAATGAGAAGCAAGAGATAGAGAGAGAACGAGACGGAGAGAGAGCTATATTTAGTTTTTAAAAATGCACTTTTCTGGGAAGGCTTTCCGCTAGATGTTGGAATATTGCTGCGGGGACACGCTGATCCTCAATGCTGGGACCCCTCAGGGGTGTGCTTAGTCCCCTCCTGTACTCCCTGTTCAACCACGGCTGCGTAGCCAAACAGTACTCCAACGCCATCATTAAGTTTGCTGATGACACAACAGTGGTAGGCTATGATCACCGACAATGATGAGACAGCCTGTAGGCAGGAGGTCAGAGACCTGGCAGGACAACAACCTCTGCAACAACCTCTGCCTCAGTGTGAGCAAGACAAAAGAGCTGAACATGGACTACAAGAAAAGGTGGGTCGAGAGCTTCAAGTTCATTGCTGTGCACATCACCAACAAACTATCATGGTCCAAACACACCAAGACAGTCGTAAAGAGGGCACGACAACACCTTTTTCGTCTCAGTAGACTGAAAAGATTTGGCATGGGTCCCCAGATCCTCAGAAAGTTATACAGCTGCACCATTGGGAGAATCCTGACCAGTTGCATCACCGCCTGGTAGGGAAACTGCTCGGCATCCGACTGTAAGGCGCTGCAGAGGGTAGTGCGTATGGCCCAGTACATCACTGAGGACAAACTTCCTGCCATCCAGGACCTATAAACTAGGCGGTGTCAGAGGAAGGCCCAAAAAATTGTCAAAGACTCCAGTCACCCAAGTCATAGACTGTTCTCTCTGCTACCGCACGGTAAGCGGTACCAGAGCGCCAAGTATAGGACCCAAAGGCTCCTTATCAGTTTTTACCCCAAGGCATAAGACTGCTGTACAATTAATCAAATGGCCACCCAGACTATTTGCATTAACACCCCTGCTACTCGCTTTTTATTATCTATCTATTGTCACTTTACCCCTACCTACATGTACAAATTACCTCGACTGTACCCTTGTCACGCCCTGGTCTATATTTATTATGTTTATCTTCATTTATTGGGTCAGGCCAGGGTGTGACATGGGTTTATTTGTGGTGTGTTTCGTCTTGGGGTTGTGTGGGGTGTATAGCATAGTCTATGGCTGCCTGAGGCGGTTCTCAATCAGAGTCAGGTGATTATCGTTGTCTCTGATTGGGAACCATATTTAGGTAGCCATATTCTTTGAGTGTTTCGTGGGTGATTGTTCCTGTCTCTGTGTCTTCACCAGATAGGACTGTTTAGGTTTTCACGTTCCGTTTGTTGTTTTTGTATTGTTTGTGTTTTTTCGTTCTTCATTAAAAATGTCTAAAAAATACCACGCTGCATTTTGGTCCGCTCCTCCTTCAACAGAAGAAAGCCGTTACAGAATCACCCACCACAACAGGACCAAGCGGCGTGGTAACAGGCAGGTGCAGCAAAGAGAGGAATGGACATGGGAGGACGAATTGTTCAGGGAAAGAACTCTGGGATCAGCCTGGAGAATATCATCGCCCCCCAAAGAAGAACTGGAGGCGGAGAGAGCTGAGAGGCGCTTGTATGAGGAGGCAGCGCGGCGACGCGGATGGAAGCCCGAGAGTCAGCCCCAAAAATTTCTTGGGGGGGGCTCAGGGAGAGTGTGGCAGAGTCAGGAGTCAGACCTGAGCCCACTCTCCCTGTTTATCGTGAGGAGCCAAGGAGGAGACCAGAACCAGAACCGGTGTTGGAGGTGAGCGAAGCAGAGACTGTGAAGGAATTCATGGGGAAATTGGAGGAGAGAGAAATGAGGGAGTTGCTGTGTTGGTGCTTTTTGCATGGAATTCGCCCGACGGAACGTGTCAGGGATTTGATGGCACCTGGGTCAGCGCTCCATACTCGTCCTGAGGTGCGTGTTAGTCGGCTGGTGAAGTTGGTGCCAGCCTCACGCACCAGGCCTCCTGTGCACATCCCTAGCCTTGCACGTCCTGTGCCAAGACTGCTCTCAAGATCTCCAGTACGCCTTCACGGTCTAGCCCATCCTGTGCCACCTCCACACACCAGCCCTCCGGTGGCAGCTCCCCGCACCAGGCTTCCTGTGCATGTTCTCGGCCCAGTACCACCAGTGCCAGCACCACGCATCAGGCCTACAGTGCGCCTCGCCTTTCCTGCGCTGCCGGAGCCTCCCTCCTGTTCAGCGCTACCGGAGCCTTTCTCCTCTCCAGCGCTGCCGGAGTTTCCCGCCTGTTTAGCGCAGCCAGAGCCTTCCTCCTCTCCTGCGCTGCTGGAGTCTCCCGCCTGTTTAGCGCAGCCAGAGTCTTCCTCCTCTACAGCGCTGCTGGAGTCTCCCGCCTGTTTAGCGCAGCCCGAGCTGTCAGTCTGCATGGAGCAGCCAGAGTTGTCAGTCTACATGGAGCAGCCAGAGCTGTCAGTCTACATGGAGCAGCCAGAGCTGTCAGTCTACATGGAGCAGCCAGAGCTGAGCATGGAGCAGAGAGCTGTCAGTCTACATGGAGCAGCCAGAGCTGTCAGTCTTCATGGAACAGCCAGAGCTGTCAGTCTGCATGGAGCAGCCGGAGATGCCAGTCTGCATGGAGCTGTCAGTCTGCAAGGAGCTGCCAGTCTACAAGGAGCTGTCAGTCTGCAAGGAGCTGTCAGTCTGCAAGGAGCTGTCAGTCTGCATGGAGCAGCCAGAGCTGCATGGAGCAGCCAGAGCTGTCAGTCTGTAAGAAGCCGCCAGAGCTGTCAGTCTGCAAGAAGCCGCCAGAGCTGTCAGTCTACATGGAGCAGCCAGAGCCACCAGTCAGCATGGAGCAGCCAGATCCACCAGTCAGCCAGACTCTTCCAGATCCGCCAGTCAGCCAGACTCTTCCAGATCCGCCAGTCAGCCAGACTCTTCCAGATCCGCCAGTCAGCCAGACTCTTCCAGATCTGCCAGTCAGCCAGACTCTTCCAGATCTGCCAGTCAGCCAGACTCTTCCAGATCTGCCAGTCAGCCAGACTCTTCCAGATCTGCCAGTCAACCAGACTCTTTCAGATCTGCCAGTCAGCCAGGATCTGCCAGAACCGTCAACCAGCCAGGATCTGCCGAATCCAAATACCTGGCTGAGCTTCCTCTCAGTGCTGGGCTTCCTCTCAGTGCTGGGCTTCCTCTCAGTGCTGGGCTTCCTCTCAGTGCCGGGCTTCCTCTCAGTCCCGAGCTTCCTCTCAGTGCTGAGCTCCCCTCAGTCCCGAGCTGCCTCTGTCCCGAGCTGCCCCTCTGTCCCGAGCTGCCCCTCAGTCCCGAGCTGCCCCTCAGTCCCGAGCTGCCCCTCAGTCCCGAGCTGCCCCTCAATTCTGAGCTGCCCCTCAGTCCAGTGGGGTTCTGGGTGAGGACTACTAGGCCATGGTCGGCGGCGAAGGTGGACTATCCTAGGACGCGAGGAGGGGGGACTAAGACATTTATAGAGTGGGTTCCACGTCCCGCGCCGGAGCCGCCACCATGGACAGATGCCCACCCGGACCCTCCCTATTGTTTTGATGTGCGTCCGGGAGTCCGCACCTTAGGGGGGTTCTGTCACGCCCTGGTCTATATTTATTATGTTTATCTTCATTTATTGGGTCAGGCCAGGGTGTGACATGGGTTTATTTGTGGTGTGTTTCGTCTTGGGGTTGTGTGGGGTGTCTAGCATAGTCTATGGCTGCCTGAGGCGGTTCTCAATCAGAGTCAGATGATTATCATTGTCTCTGATTGGGAACCATATTTAGGTAGCCATATTCTTTGAGTGTTTCGTGGGTGATTGTTCCTGTCTCTGTGTCTTCACCAGATAGGACTGTTTAGGTTTTCACGTTCCTTTTGTTGTTTTTGTATTGTTTGTGTTTTTTCGTTCTTCATTAACTTCTAGAAACTCCCCATCCCGGATCCGGGTTTGTGACTAAAGCCTCAGGCTCATTAGCATAACGCAACGTTAACGATTTCTGAAAATCGCAAATAAAATGAAAATAATGCGTCTGCTCTCAAGCTTAGCCTTTTCTTAACAACACTGTCATCTCAGATTTTCAAAATATGCTTTTGAACCATAGAAATTGACTAATTTGTGTAAGAGTATGCAAAGCTAGCATAGCATTTTGAGTAGCATTTAGCACGCAACATTTTCACAAAAACCAGATAACCAAATAAATAAAATCATTTACCTTTGAAGAGCTTCTGATGTTTTCAATGAGGAGACTCTCAGTTACATACCAAATGCGCAGTTTTTCCTGAAAGCGTCTGTGTGTAGGAGAAATCGTTCCGTTTTCTACATTGCGTCTGGCTACCGAAACGAACCGAAAATTCAGTCACCTACAACGTAAAACTTTTTCCGGATTAACTACATAATATCGACCGAAACATGGCAAACGTTGTTTGGAATCAATCCTCAAGATGTTTTTTCACATATCTCTTCATTGATATGCAGTTCGTGGAAGCTTGCTTTCTCTCTGTATCCCATGGAAAAATACTGGCAGGTGACTTTTGCGCACCAATTTCGGCGCAGGACACCGGGCGGACACCTGGTAAATGTGGTCTCTTATGGTCAATCTTCCAATGATCTGCCTACAAATACGTCACAATGCTGCAGACACCTTGGGGAAACGACAGAAAGGGCAGGCTCATTCCTCTCGCATTCACAGCCATATAAGGAGACAATGGAAAACAGAGCCTCAAAAATCCTTGTCATTTCCTGGATGCCATCTCATCTTGGTTTTGCCTGAAGCTCACGTTCTAGGGCACGCACAGAGAATATCTTGGTATTTCTGGACACGTCAGAGTGTTTTCTTTCGAATGCTATCAATTATATGCATAGTCGAGCATCTTTTTGTGACAAAATATCTTGTTTAAAACGGGAACGTTTTTCATCCAAAAATGAAATAGCGCCCCCATAGATGTAAGAGGTTAAAAATGTCTAAAAAATACCACGCTGCATTTTGGTCCGCTCCTCCTTCAACAGAAGAAAGCCGTTACAACCCCCACACATTGACTCGGTACTGGTACCCCCTCTATATAGCCTAGTTATTGTTATTTTATTGTGTTACAGATTTTTTTTAAATAATTTTTTTACTTCAGTTTATTTAGTAAATATTTCTTGAACTGCATTGTTGGTTAAGGGCTTGTAACTAAGCATTTCACGGTAAGGTCTACAACACCTGTTGTATGTGCATGTGACAAATACAATTTGATGTGATTTGATTTGCATGCTGTAGCATTAAGATTTCCATTCACTGGAACTAAGGGGCCTAGCCCGAACCATTAAAAACAGCACCAGACCATTATACCTCCTCCACCAAACTTTACAGTTGGTGGACTTTACAGTTGGCAGGTAGTGTTCTCCTGGCATCCGCCAAACCCTGATTCGTCTGTCAGACTGCCAGATGTTGAAGCTTGATTCGTCATTCAAGAGAACTCGTTTCCACTGCTCCAGAGTCCAATGGCAGTGAGCTTTGCACCACTCCAGTCGACACTCTGCATTTTGCATGGTGATCTTAAGCTTGTGTGCGGCTGCTCAGCCATGGAAACCCATTTCATGAAGCTCCTGATGAACAGTTCTTGTGCTGACATTGCTTCCAGAGGCAGTTTTGAACTCGGTAGTGAGTGTTGCAACCGAGGACAGACGATTTTTACACGCTACACGTTTCAGCACTCGGCAATCCCATTTTGGAAGCTTGTGTGGCCTACCACTTTGTGACTGAGCCATTGTTGCTCCTAGACATTTCACTTCACAATAACAGCACTTAGAATTGACTGGGGAAGATCTAGCAGGGCAGAAATGTGACGAACTGACTTGTTAGAAAGGTGGCATCCTACAACGGCCACATTGAAAGTCACTGAGCGCTTCAGGAAGGCCATTCTACTGCCAATGTTTGTATATGGAGATTGCATGGCAGTGTGCTCGATTTTATACACCGGTCAGCAACAGGTGTGGCAGAAATAGCTGAATCCACTAATATGAAGGGGTGTCCACATACTTTTGTATATATGTATTCAATCCATGTATCATGATGGTCATCGTAGATGTGTTTTTCTCATCGCTCTCCGGTGCAACTGGGCTGTTGTATTTCTCCTCCTTCCATGGACGGACACTTACAATGAGATATAGCAGAAGACCAGACAGACCACATAGACTATGTCCTCTCTTTACTGTACTGCATCTGTTTAAACATCCTCTGACGTGTACCCTTGGCGCAGGCTCAGCCCATACTTTATCCCCAGTGTCGTCAATAGACAACAGCCTGTCATTATGTGGACTGCTGAACATGGCAGGCTGTGGAATAGTGATTGTATTGTTGGGGAGTGTTTTCACTTGGGCTCAATGCAACCAAGAGAGAAGATAGATAGGAGAGAGCTGTGACCATTTGGTATAGTTGGAGTGAATATCAAGCAAGTACACTGATAATCTCACAATACTCTCTTTTCTGAGATCCAGGCCATTGCTTAGTCGTACTATTCCTAGATGAACTATGTATTTGGATCCAACAATGAACCTCAATGTAACTACAGTATATGCAGTGCTATGGTAAGCAAGCTCAATGAGTCTCGTGATTTCTGTGGGCGTGGTGATTAGAGTTGCAAAACTTTCAATCAATTCCCTGGTTTTCCCGAAATCTCAATTGGAGGATTCCTTGAATCAGGAGGAAATAAGCAGGAAGTCTGGAATCCTCCTGGAAAAACAAGGAATTTATTGGAAGTTCCAGGAATTTTGCAGCCCTAGTGGTGACTGGCGAGGGTTGGGCAGTGTGTGCGTTTATGTGTGTGTGGTGAGAGGATGGGCGGACATCGGAAATATCTCTCTATTAGTTATCAGAGACATAAGCCTCTCCCACACTACTCCTCTCATGTCCTTACAGCAGTAGCGGTGCATGGGTTAAATCACCCACCTCCCCCCCAAAAGCCTTATTACAACCTATGTGATGTGATAAATGTGTTGCTTGATCTATAACCTGTTAATCCATATGCTTTGCGACCGTGATATATAGGCCTAAGGCTGAGACAACAAGAAGACACAGTGGCAGAATTAATGTGTGCGTGCAAGTAGAAAACATGTAGACTTACCCTACTTATAGAGAAATGCCAATGCCATCATCCTCTCTTTCATGTTGACAAAATGGTATATCACTCTGTCATACAGTACATGCTTTTATTTTTTGGTGTCTTAGACTACCTGCTAAAATGAATTCTAACGAGCTTAACTTCCATTCATGGGCAACGTTAGCTTGTTAACATTAGCCTTCTACATGTAGCTACATATTGAACGTCCATCCTCTCATTCCAGGGGCACAACAATGTAGGAATTAATGGTTGGATCAGAATCACTGTTATAATCGTTGACCAGTTCGGAGAATTAAGTAAAACCAAAATCCCTATCTCCATCCATGGCTAAATTAGGAAACTTTACCTTGCTGGCTAGATATAGCCACCGGAGGACAACAACACAATGAGATGCAACAACTCAATTCAATTTTTCTGTCAATGACGTATGCTCTCAATGGGATTTGATAGGAGTGACGCTAAATCCAAGCTGGCTTCCCTTGACACTTTGTTTTTGGTGCTCCAGGACCATTCACAGTTGAGCTCGCTCAATATAGCGCAACTCTGATTGGCAATTTTTAAAAACTTTCCGTCAACTTTTTAAAAACTTTTTCGTCAAAGGAGGCCAGATGGCCGCTGGCTTCTTTTGCATTCAATGCTACGGGTAGCAACAATTTCATATGCTTAATTTTATTTGATTTACTTTACTATTTCTATTTTTGACAACTTTTACTTTTACTTCACTACATTCCTAAAGAAAATAATGTACTTTTTTCTCTGTACATTTTCCCTGACACCCAAAAGTACTCGTTACATTTTGAATGCTTACCAGGACAGAAAATTGTCATATTCACACACTTATCAAGAGAACATCCCTGGTCATCACTACTGCTTCTGATCTGGCGGACTCACTCAACACACATGCATTGTTTGCAAATTATGTCTGAGTGTTGGAGTGGGCCCCTGGCTATCCGTAAATTTAAAAAACAATAAAATAGTGCTGTCTGGTTTGCTTAATATAAGGAATTTGAAATCATTCATACTTTTACTTTGACTTTTGATACTTAAGTATATTTTAGCAAACAACATTTACTTTTGAAATTTAAGTATATTTAAAACCATATACTTTTAGACTTTTACTCAAGTAGTATTTTACTGGATGACTTTCACTTTTACCTGAGTCATTCTCTATTAAGGTATCTTTACTTTTACTCAAATATGACAATTGGGTACTATTTCCACCACTGCTTTCACTTCCGACTACCTCTTCTATTAAAAAAAACACTCTTAGAACTCACCATCACCTGGAATTCAACTCAAAAAACACTTTTTGACAATATTATTCTGTCGTAATATAAGTAAGATGTCTAACTCTGAAGTAAGATAAAAGTAGTCCCCAGATTACATCCACACAATGGCAAAGTGAGTCATAGAGCCATCATGACTGTGGTATGGAGAGGCCTTTTGCCGCCAGTCCCTGAAGTAGAGAGAGATCCATCCATCTCTCACCAAAGCCTGCTCTTTCCCCACACCCACATTTCCCATCAGAGCTCAGACATTCCATTACACTAGCATGAAGCAGCCACACGGCTCACGACATTCCCCAAAACACACCCCTCTACACAGACAGACTCTTGGATCAAACTGTCCCATCACACACGTCACAGACAACCTACTCGACTCTTCACCTTCACATACATTTCCCGTCATCACACAGACGCCAGCACTTCTAAAGCAACGTGGGCCTTCACGTAAATACTGCTGTACCTCTGTAAACACATGGGGGCTGGGAGGTTGAGCAACTATACGTCTGTGTGATTACCAATATTCCCACATCTCACGTCACAGGCGGTTAGTCCCACCTCAGGTTGTGTGTGTGTGTGTGTTGTGTGTGACAGTGTGTCTCTGTTTGTGTACGTGTGAGTGCATGTGGTGTGTGTACTTGTTTTCCTACATTATCAGGACCCCAATGTCCTAACAATTCACCCAAATTTCCTGAAGAGGTAGGAAAACAAAAGGGTTAGGTTTAGGGGTTTGGGTTTTGGGTTAGGTTTAGGGTGTTGGGGGTTAAGGTTAGGGTTAGGTTAAGTGGTGGGGGCAGGGTTTAGGGAAAATATGATTTTTAATGGTCAAACATTTTTATACTCCAAAAAGTCCTGACATTTCATGTATACAACGCTGTATGTGTGTGGGAATTTGGTAAAGGATGTAGGACTCTCCCCATGTGGTTAGGTGAGTGCATACCTGAGCTCATACCTGAGCGCATACCTGTGTGGTTAGCAAATGGAGCTGGGAAACCTGCTACCTCAGGACTGAGAAAGAGGGAGAAAAAAGTCCTGAGAAAGAGCGACAGAGAGACAGAGAGAGAGAGAGAGAGAGGAGAGAGAGAGAGGGGAAAGTGTTATGCTGTACAAAAATGGGCTCTGGTATGGGCCAGCCTACTGTGCTGTATCCATGTTACACTTTATTTCCTTAATACAGTATGTATCATTTAAAAATCAAATTAAAGGTCAGTGTTGTCCCAGATCCCATCATCGTGGGATTAATCTAGAAATTCCCCGCCCTTAACAAAAGCCTTATTCTCATAATTGCCTGTCTCTATGACAACACTGTTTGTTGCTGTCTGAATGTCCATTACTGTCTGATGACTCATGTTGAAGGAACTCTCCGTATTCCTGTCTTCAGCTTGTATGTAAACCACGCTGCGGGAAGGAGTTGCCCATAACCACTGATCTAGGATCAACTAACCATCCCCTAATCATAACCTTATCTATAGGGTGTGGGGGAAGCAAAACTGAACAAAGATCAGTGGGGAAACTTCTGTGAGCCTCTGGCCCTTTCAGACATTGAGGAAGTATACCTTCTACAAACTGAATGAAGAGATCTCACTGCTAATAGTAACTGCCATAAATAAGGTCAATCACCGTACCTTTCCCAGCGATGGCAGCCATTCTGCCTCAGATTTCTCCAACAGGAAGCATTAACTCGGGTGGAGGGTTCTCAAACCACCATGGGACAAACCCGAGCTGCTTCCTTGTTTATGGGGTGTTATGTTGTTTAGTCTGAGAAAGATTACTCCACACAAACATTTCATAACAGCATCTGGAGGAAGTTTGTGTCATGTACAAAACGTTTCCTCATATATAAAACGTAACTCTGGTAAATGGACACGGCACTGGTTGTAAATTAATACAAATGAGACTTTAGGACAACAAGCAAATTCAACATTCGCTGGTGAACCAAAGGGTCGCTACTTCAAATCAGACAAGGTGAAAAATCTGTCGATGTGCCCTTCAGCAATGCCGTTAACCCTAATTGCTCCGGGGTCGCCATTGATAATGGCTGACCCTGGCCGTGATCCCACTCTCTGAGTGTGTCTCTGGGGATGTGTCTAGATTTGACAGTTGATGTAGTTTGGAGTTCTGATCATGGAATTCCGAACACATCATAATTTTAAATGTGTCCACCATGTCCTCATTGTGTCCGGATTCCCCTTTCCCACGCTATATTCAAATGCCAGAATGCATTCTGGAAACAGTGGAATTGATAAAATATGATAATAACACAAGAACAACTTGATGGCAGTAGCTAACACTGTAGATAACTAGCCAGCAAGCTTGTAAGCAAAGCTAAGGAGATTGCATATGGGTTAGCGTAACTCTAGTCAAACAACAACAAAATTATTGTAAATATTAGTGATCTAGCTAGCATTTATAAGGCAAGCAAAGATATTATTTATTGTGGGCGGAGTGCTGATGACATCGCCCAATGTATGCACTTTCGGTTGACCCAGACTGAGGAAAAATCCACACACAATGCATCCCTGACCAACTGGTGGTCAGCCAGATCTGAACACAATCAGACCACACTGCGACATTGTGCATCTAGACCTGTCTTTTCAATGTGATCTTGGTAATCTGATAGCAGAAGTGGCATGTACAGTGCCTTCAGAAAGTATTCATACCCCTTGACTTATTCCACATTTTGTTTTGTTACAGCCTGAATTCAAAACGGATTCATTAGACTACACACAACATCCCATAATGACAAAGTGAAAACATGTTTTTAGAAATATTGGCAATTTTTTTGAAAATGGAATACAGACATATGCAATTTAGATAAGTATTCAAGTACCCCTGAGTCAATACCTGAGTCAATGTTATAATCACATTTGGCAGTGATGACAGCTTTGAGTCTTTCTGGGTAAGTGTGTGAGATCTTTGCATACCTGGATTGTAAAATATTTGCCAATTTTTCTTTAAAAATTCTTCAAGCTTTTTCAAATTGGTTGTTGATCATTGCTGGACAACCACTTTCAAGTCTTATCATGGATTTTCAAGCACATTTAAGTCAAAACTGTAACTCGGCCACTCAGGAACATTCACTGCCTTCTTGGCAAGCTACTCCAGTGTGAGATTTGGCCTTGTGTTTTAGGTTATTATCCTGCTGAAAGGTGAATTAATCTCCCAGTGTCTAGTGGAAAGCAGACTGAACCGGGATTTCCTCTAGGATTTTGCCAGTGCTTAGCTCCATTCCGTTTGTTTTTTTATCATGAACTACTCCCCAGTCCTTAACAATTACAAGCATACCCATAACATGATGCAGCCACCGCTATGCTTGAAAATATGATATGGAGAGTGGTACTCTGTAATTGTTGTATTCGATTTGCCCCAAACATATAACTTTGCATTCAGGATAAATAGTGAATTGCTAAGAAGTAATAATAAGTAATATATAACTTGCAGACTTACGTAAATTCTGAGAAATGTTCAGAGTGGTCCCTTTATGGATCATTTGAGAAAGATAAGGTTAAAGCATTGTACGGGACTTGACTTCCCCTAACCAATAAAAACTATAAACGATTAGAAGGGTTCCGCCACCCTGGTAATGCATTTTGAAATAAGCCCATACCCTGATAAATAGAACCAATGATTTTCTGTATTCACCTATTCAACTGTTTAGTGTTAGGTTGAGACTTTTTTAAATTTTATTTTTTTACCCCCTTTTCTCCCCAATTTTGTGGTATCCAATTGTTAGTAATTACTATCTTGTCTCATCTCTACAACTCCCGTACGGGCTCGGGAGAGACGAAGGTCGAAAGCCATGCGTCCTCTGAAACACAACCCAACCAAGCCGCACTGCTTCTTAACACAGCGCGCATCCATCCTGGAAACCAGCTGCACCAATGTGTCAACGGAAACACTGTGCACCTGGCGACCTTGGTTAGCGTGCACTGCGCCCGGCCCGCCACAGGAGTCGCTGGTGCTCGATGAGACAAGGATATCCCTACCGGCCAAACCCTCCCTAACCCGGACGACGCTAGGCCAATTGTGCGTTGCCCCACGGAGGTTGAGACTTATTATGGAAAGAGCGACATCTACTGAGACAGTGCCAGCCAAGTTAAGAAATATTGATCTCCCCAAAGCATTATGGGGGTTCTTCCTTTAAAAGTTACGCCCTTATTCTGCAACCGTTAGTGGTAGATGGTGGAATTCTGTTATTGTACCACACTATTACAAGGGAGAGTTAGAACGCTGATCTATTGGTAGTCTAAACTGTGGCGATTAATGATAGCATTTTCAGTCTGAGAGTCTCTTCTCTGGCATTAGAGTCCTGCATCAGGCAACAACAACAAAAACTGGAGTTAAGAGAGAACTTGGGTAAATACAATGGGGGAATTTCACTTGACATGTGGACTGATGATTTTCGAAAATAGGCACAGTGGGCTTTTGGTTTCTCTCTCTTTAAAAACAGAAATAAATTATTCTAAATAACAAACTGGCTTTATTTACAAATTAGTAAGAATGTTCAAGAATGGCCTTTTTTCCTTTATTCAGATTATAATCTCACCCTTTTGGTTATTTGAAACAAAACCATATCCAAAATATAATTAGTTTTTTAAATAAGCCATAGAAAGTTGGTTGCAATTTCAATTAAAACAAATACAAATAAGGAACTTGTCTGTCGGCCCTGCATTAAAGACCAACATTGTGTTAAAGAAAATAGTGATGAATAAAAATACATACCAGTTTCATTTAAGGACCAAAAAATTGCAAAATAGTTGGGAAGAGATTTTTGATGTACCAATTACATGGCACATGCTTTATGAATTGACACGCAATTTTCCATTTATTATAACCTACTGCAGGCCTAAAACTTATGGGTTTAACCCATGTTTCTCTCCGTCACCCACACACACCTTAAACACTTGGATAATAAAGTATTTAAAGCATATTGAAGAAAAAAGCTGCCTCTTAAAGTAAACACTTAAAACTCAGGATTCTGTAAAAGCATACCCCAATCAGGATATGTGTTAACTTATAGCTTCCTGTGCCAAACCGGACGTGCCTTAAAATGGTGTCATAGGAGCTGTTTCGAAGGGTTAAAAAGATCAGATCTTTTCAAAACTTAATATGTGTGATTAGGCAACCCTCATGAACTGTAAGTCAGTCATTTCTCCCAACAGATGTCAAAGAAAAGCTCTCTCTCACACACACACACACACACACACACACACACACACACACACACACACACACACACACACACACACACACACACACACACACACACACACACACACACACACACACACACACACACACACACACACACACACACACACACAGCAAGGATGGAGTGACACAAAGACACTCAGAGCCTGCAATGGCATTATCATAATCTCTAGGCTGTGGCGAGTTCAATGAGATGCACAGACCATAGCTTGCTCGGTCTGAGGCCCATGAAATAAGTAGGCCCATAATGAAGCCTGGCCCTAAATTGAAGGTGCTTTTGGCTGACAGTGGGAGAACAGTTAGGGGTAGAAGCACAATTCGACCTCAGGAACATTCCTGAGCTCCTTCCGATCTGTGCAAGCCTAACCTTGACCATGTGGCATTAACCCTTAACAGTTAAAAGGAGGTGTTTACATCAAACACTTTTCAATGACTTCTCTCCCCATAGGAATACATTGCCTGCTCCTCTAAAGTCAACCTGAAGCCTATGTGGATTATGAATGCCTTATGAACCTGTCTTCGATGACAAGCCATCAGGCCACAATGAGGTCTACCTGTGTCGATTCCAAGCTTCCTGAAGCAACCGGAAGTGGTTCAAGAACCGTCAGACCTAGAGTTCTGAAACTTTAAAAACCTGTTCTAGAGCTCAGGTCGATAGTGCGTGGTGAGTTATGTGGCTCTAGAAGGTTCTCGGACCGAGAAACAGCCTCCTACATTTGCTATAACGTCAATTCGTTGTGACATCACGAAAATGACAACATTTAGAAATGTCCCAGAGTCGCAAAACTAGGTGCATTGTAAATGCCTCGGCCCATAGAGACAGACCCTAACGTTTCTGTCCGATAGCTCATTCAAGGACCCCGTATCAAAAATGTGGATGTTCAGCACCAATTAAGGTCGTTGCTCGGGCACCAAATGACCTATCGAGCCGAAACTCGGGATTTGGGGTCGGCTCACATAGGTCTACACATAATGTCAGAACTAGACCCGCAGCTAGAACGTAACTATGTGTTTTACGTTTTTTATTATGTTTTAAACTGAAGGCGCTGTAAATTATGGCCCAGCTGTGAAATATGTAATAGTGTGTATGGTGTCAGTTTGTATCAGTTTGGTGTCAGAATGATATCTAATTGACTGATGGACGGTGACTTGCTGGCTGACTTTTGCCCATTTGCAATATGTTTAAACAGTGAGGTACTATCACCAAAGTGACATTCTGAAATCAACCCCAACGAGCGATGGAGAGGAACCAGAATCACTGCCCGGCCATCCCGAGTTCATCGGGCCAGTCAATTTCGCATTCCTGCAGAATTTTTGAGCATGTCAAATTCGTGATGGTAAATGCCCATTGAAACATTGTGCATTTGCAATATGATTCAACAGTGAATAAACATCACCAAATGGACATGATGAAATCAACACAATGAGCGATGGAGAGGAACTACTGTCCCTGCACAGCCATCCCGAGTTCATCAGGCCAGTGAATTTTGCATTTCTGCAGAATTTTTGAGTATGTCAAATTTGTGATGGTAAATGCACATTGAAACATATTGCAAATGCACAGCCGTGCACCTGGTGTTTGGAACGGGTTACCAGGAGGACATTTTTAAAATGGTTTTAAATGCCATTATGGGGTAGCAAGGGGTCCACGGTTGGGTAGGGAGCACCCCCCACCCGTGCCCATCCAATAGGGGGTGCCCTTGTCATTTTGGACGTTTTTTTAAAAATCGTTAAAAAACAACAGTCCCACTTCTCCGTCATCATACATGACAAATAGACCATCTAGGTTGATTCATGGCTTAACATAGTGCTATATATAGTGCTATTGACTTAGGACTCAAATTGCAGTTCATATGCCTTCCACTAGATGTCAACAGTCTTTCAGGCTTGTTTTCTGATAAATGAGGGAGTAAGACCAGTCTGGATGAGTGGTCCCTGACGTGTCACAGAGCTTTTTCATGCGCAATCCCGAGACTGCCTTTCTTGTTTACCTTTTATACTGACGACGTTATTGTCCGGTTGAAATATTATAGATAATTTAGGCTAAAAACAACCTGAGGATTGAATATAAACATCATTTGACATGTTTCTATGAACTTTACGGATACAATTTAGATTTTTTGTCTGCCTGTTTTGACTACGTTTGAGCCTGTGGATTATTGAAGAAAACATGCGAACAAAACGGAGGTTTTTGGATATAAAGAGACTTTATCGAACAAAAGGAACATTTATTGAGTAAATGAATGTCTTCTGAGTGCACCCATATGAAGATCATCAAAGGTAAGGGATTCATTTTATCTCTATTTCTGACTTGTGTAACTTCTACTTGGCTGGTTACTGTTTGTAATGATTTGTCTGCTGGGCTATGTTCTCAAATAATCGTAAGGTTTGCTTTTGCTGTAAAGCATTTTTTAAATCTGACACCGTGGTTGGATTCTCAATAAGTTAATCTTTAAACCTATGTAAAATATGTTTTGTTTTCTGAATTTTTATAATGAGTATTTCTGTACACAGCATACATTCAAAGCTTTCAACTGCCTTTTCTCTTGTGCTTTTTCTCTCAGGAGTGCGACATTGGTCCATGTGGAGTGAGCATGGAGAGAGATCCAGTCCAAACTTCTGTCATGCTGCTGGTGTACTGGTGGGAAAATGGACAAAGACATAATGGACTGTAAAGGACAGTGACAGCTCAGGTGAGAGACAAGGGCCATCCACGTTGAACATGTGCCATTAAAAAGGATAAACTGAAACACTATCTGAAGAAGAACATGAAGAAACACCAGGAAGGATGAGGAGGTGGGAGGTCAACCGTGCCCATAATTGATTTAGTCTTATCCCAAAAGTGTTTATTTTGGGTATCAGGTTGTTTGTGGAGGTCTGCACACTGTGAAATGTATATTCATTTAGACTAAGAATGCATTGAGATACCAATCTATCGTTAACTTCTTTGGGACTGGGGGGCAGTATTGAGTGGCTTGGATAAAAAGGTGCCCAGAGTAAACTGCCTGCTACTCGAATATACAGTGTATATGGGGTCATATTGCACTTCCTAAGGAGGTATTTGGACATAAATGATGTGGAACTGGGATTCCTGGGAGTGCATTCTGATGAAGATCATCAAAGGTAAGTGAATATTTATAATGCTATTTCTGACTTCTGTTGACTACACAACATGGTGTATATCTACATGGCTTGTTTTTGTGTCTGACTCAGATTATTGCATGGTGTGCTTTTTCCGTAAAGTTTTTTTTCAATAATGTTTCAATCCTTTGACCGGAGAATTCCTCTGACTGAGCACATGTCCTTCTGGCAGCTCTCATTCTCTCCCACTTCACAATAGAAGCCTGAAACAAGGTTCTAACGACTGTTGACATCTAGTGGAAGCCTTAGGAAGTGCAATATGAGCCCACAGACACTGTATATTGGATAGGCTAAGACTTGAAATCCTACGAGCCTCAGATTTCCCACTTCCTGGTTGGATTTGTTCTCAGTTTTTTGCCTGCCATATGAGTTATGTTATACTCACAGACATCATTCAAACAGTTTTAGAACCTTCAGAGTGTTTTCTATCCAAATATACTACTAATATGCATATCCTAGCATCTGGGCCTGAGTAGCAGGCAGTTTTCTCTGGGCACACTTTTCATTTGGACATGAAAATACTACCCCCTATCATCAAAGGTTAGTGATTCATTTTATCACTATTTCTGCTTTTTGTGACTCCTCTCTTTGGCTGGAAAAACGGCTGTGTTTTTCTGTGACTAGGTGCCTACCTAACATAATTGTTTGGTGTGATTTCGTCATAAATCCTTTTTGAAATCGGACACTGTGGCTGGATTTAGAACAAGTGTATCTTTAAAATGGTGTAAAATACTTGTATGTTTGAGGAATTTTAATTATGGGATTTCTGTTGTTTTGTATTTGGCTCCCTGCAATTTCACTGGCTGTTGGCGAGGTGGGACGCTACCGTTCCACATATCCCAGAGAAAAACAAGTGATGAGAAAAGTTAGGGTCTGAAATTAAGGTGATAGAACCAACATGAAGCACTAATGACTGTCATTCTAAATTTGGGTTAAATAATGTATCAACAGTTATAATTATGATTTGGAAAGGCAATGCTTCTAGAGACAGTGCTGTGCCCTAAAATGTTAGGAGAGCCACTTGATTGTAGCTTGGGATAACCATGCCCCAATCTCATTCTTATCAAGGTTGGTGTGAACCTGTTATAACATGTGTTCTCTCTCTCTTCCCTGTGAAATGTTATTAACATGCTGTAAGGTGAACTGTTCCTCTCTGGCTGATAAGATCTCAGCAGCTATCATGTTTTCTGCTCATCCAGAGGATGGTGAATCTAATGAGCTACCAACTGTGGATAAGCCCCCATTTCCCCCTGTAGATCCGGACGAAGAATAATGATTGAAGGTTTTTTTCTTTTAACAAGTTGAGGGTAAGGTCATCTAAACCCTTAACCTGTTTACATTATGTGAAACACTGAGCTGATGAGCATGCACCAAACTTCAGAAGGTCTTAGGAGAGTTGTTAACCTCTCTGGGATATTCAGGACGGTAGCGTCCCACCTCAACAACTGCCAGTGAAAGTGCAGAGCGCCAAATTCAAAACAACAGAAATCCCCAAATTAAAAAACTATTTACGTATATAATCAATCTTTAGGATGTTTTTAACATAAATCTTCAATAATGTTCCAACCTGAGAATTCCAACCTGCGATGGAACGCAACTACCTCTCACGTGAGCGCGTGTGATCAGCTCATGCCACTCTGGCAGACCTTTGACTCATTCAGCTCCCATTCCCCCTTCCTTCACAGTAGAAGCATCAAACAAGGTTCTAAAGACTGTTGACATCTAGTGGAAGCCTTAGGAAGGGCAATATGACCCCACATACACTGTATTGTCGATAGGCAATGACTTGAAAAACTACAAACCTCAGCTTTCCAACTTCCTGGTTGGATTTTTTCTCAGGTTTTTGCCTGCCATATGAGTTCTGTTATACTCACAGACATCATTCAAACAGTTGTAGAAACGTCAGAGTGTGTTCTATCAAAATCTACTAATAATATGCATATATTAGCAACTGGACCTGAGTAGCAGGCAGTTTACTCTGGGGTTCTTATTCATCCAAGCTACTCAATACTGTCCCCCAGTCCCAAAGAAGTTAAACAACAGGGTTTTATATTTTGACTAAATTGATGTGCCAGGGACAGTTAGTGAAAAAAATTGGTTAATGCAACCTGATTGTGGTAAGAGATATGCAAACAATGGTTAACATTGAGATATTTATTCACCTCTGAATAAACCACCTTGTGTATGTGTGTGTATTTTTGTTACTCACTACCATTAATAGAAGAATAACCTTTATTATGATTATAGTATTGCCATGCTAATTGTATTGTACAACCCGGAATGAAGGGTTTGAATTGATTAAGTGTCTGTTTTTTTCCTGTGTTGATTTCTGTTTTTTTCCTGTATTGAATATTTTGATATATAAGCTAATGTCACGCCCTGGTCGAAGTATATTGTGTTTGTCTTCATTTATTTGGTCAGGCCAGGGTGTGACATGGGTTTATTGTGGTGTGTTTTGTCTTGGGGTTTTGTTAGGTATTGGGTTTGTGGTTTAGTGGGGGTATCTAGCATAGTCTATGGCTGTCTGGAGTGGTTCTCAATCAGAGGCAGGTGTTTATCGTTGTCTCTGATTGTGAACCATATTTAGGCAGCCATATTTTTTGAGTGTTTCGGGGGTGATTGTTCCTGTCTCTGTGTTTGTGTTCATCAGATAGGCTGTATAGGTTTTCACGTTCGTTCTTTGTTTTGTTCGTTATTTCATGTCTAGTTCATTTTCATTAAAGAACATCAATAACCACCACGCTGCATTTTGGGCCGCTTCTCCTTCGACAGACGAGAACCGTTACAGAATCACCCACCACAACAGGACCAAGCGGCGTGGTGACAGGCAGCGGCAGCAGGAGCAGCGAAAGGAGGAATGGACATGGGAAGACGTTTTGGATGGCAAGGGTTGTTACACTTGGGAGGAGACACTGGCTGGAAGAGATCGCCTCCCATGGGAACAGGTGGAGGCACTTAGGAGAGCAGAGGCAGCCGGAGAGAGGAGCCGGCGATTCGAGGGAACACGGTTGGCTAGGAAGCCCGAGAGTCAGCCCCAAAAGTTTCTTGGGGGGGGTGCTCAGGGAGAGTGTGGCAGAGTCAGGAGTCAGACCTGAGCCAACTCTCCCTGTTTATCGTGAGGAGCCAAGGAGGAGACCAGAACCAGAGCCGGTGTTGGAGGTGAGTGAAGCAGAGACTGTGAAGGAGTTAATGGGGAGATTGGAGGAGAGAGAAATGAGGGAGTTGCTGTGTTGGTGGTTTAAGCATGGAATTCGCCCGACGGAGCGTGTCGGGGATTTGATGGCACCTGGGTCAGTGCTCCATACTCATCCTGAGGTGCGTGTTAAGTTGGTGCGGCTGGTGAAGATGGTGCCAGCCTCACGCAAGATCTCCAGGCCTCCCATCCTGTGTCACCTCCACACACCAGCCCTCCGGCCTTGCACATCCCTAGTCCTGTGCCAGCACTGCTCTCAAGATCTCCAGTACGCCTTCACGGTCTAGCCCATCCTGTGCCACCTCCACACACCAGCCCTCCGGTGGCAGCTCCCCGCACCAGGCTTCCTGTGCGTGTCCTCGGCCCAGTACCACCAGTGCCAGCACCACGCATCAGGCCTACAGTGCGCCTCGCCTCTCCAGCGCTGCCGGAGCTTTCCTCCTCCTCCTGCTCCCGCCTGTTCATGTCGCGCTGCCGGAGTCTCCCGCCTGTTCAGTGCTGCCCGAGCCTTCCTCCTCTCCTGCGCTGCCAGAGTCTCCCGCCTGTTCAGCGCTGCCGGAGTTGTCTCTGATGGTTCCCAATCAGAGACAACGATAAACACCTGCCTCTGATTGAGAACCACTCCAGACAGCCATAGACTATGCTAGATACCCCCACTAAACCACAAACCAAATACCTAACAAAACAACAAGACAAAACACACCACAATAAACCCATGTCACACCCTGGCCTGACCAAATAAATGATGACAAACACAATATACTTCGACCAGGGTGTGACATTAGCTTATATATCAAAATATTGCATGGAGCAGCCAGAGCTGTCAGTCTGCATGGAGCAGCCAGAGCTGTCAGTCTGCATGGAGCAGCCAGAGCTGCCAGTCTACATGGAGCAGCCAGAGCTGCCAGTCTGCATGGAGCAGCCAGAGCTGCCAGTCTGCATGGAGCAGCCTGAGCTGCCAGTCTGCATGGAGCACCCAGAGCTGCCAGTCTGCAAGGAGCTGCCAGTCTGCAATGAGCTGCCAGAGCTGCCAGTCTGCAAGGAGCTGCCAGTCTGCAGGGAGCTGCCAGTCTGCAAGGAGCTGCCAGTCTGCAAGGAGCTGCCAGTCTGCAAGAAGCCGCCAGAGCTGCCAGTCTGTATGGAGCAGCCAGAGCCGCCAGTCAGCCAGACTCTTCCAGATCCGCCAGTCAGCCAGACTTTTCCAGATCTGCCAGTCAGCCAGACTCTTCCAGATCTGCCAGTCAGCCAGACTCTTCCTGATCTGCCAGTCAGCCAGACTCTTCCAGATCTGCCAGTCAGCCAGGATCCACCAGTCAGCCAGACTCTTCCAGATCTGCCAGTCAGCCAGACTCTTCCAGATCTGCCAGTCAACCAGACTCTTCCAGATCTGCCAGTCAACCAGACTCTTCCAGATCCGCCAGTCAGCCAGACTCTTCCAGATCCACCAGTCAGCCAGGATCTGCCAGAACTGCCAGCCAGCCGGGATCTGCCGGATCCAACTACCTGCCTGAGCTTCCTCTCAGTGCTGAGCTTCCTCTCAGTGCTGGGCTTCCTCTCAGTGCCGAGCTTCCCCTCAGTCCCGAGCTTCCCCTCAGTCCCGAGCTACTCCTCAGTCCCGAGCTGCCTCAGTCCCGAGCTGCCTCTCAGTCCAGTGGGGTTCTGGGTGAGGACTACTAGGCCATGGTCGGCGGCGAGGGTGGACTATCCTAGGACGCGAGGAGGAGGGACTAAGACATTGATAGAGTGGGGTCCACGTCCCGCGCCGGAGCCGCCACCATGGACAGACGCTCACCCGGACCCTACCCTATTGTTTTGATGTGTGTCCGGGAGTCCGTACCTTAGGGGGGGGGGGGGTTCTGTCACGCCCTGGTATATTGTGTATATTGTGTTTGTCTTCATTTATTTTGTCAGGCCAGGTTGTGACATGGGTTTATTGTAGTGTGTTTTGTCTTGGGGTTTTGTTAGGTATTGGGTTTGTGGTTTAGTGGGGGTATCTAGCATAGTCTATGGCTGTCTGGAGTGGTTCTCAATCAGCGGCAGGTGTTTATCGTTGTCTCTGATTGGGAACCATATTTAGGCAGCCATATTCTTTGAGTGTTTCGTGGGTGATTGTTCCTGTCTCTGTGTTTGTGTTCACCAGATAGGCTGTATAGGTTTTCACGTTCGTTCGTTCTTTGTTTTGTTCGTTATTTCATGTCTAGTTCATTTTCATTAAAGAACATGAATAACCACCACGCTGCATTTTGGTCCGCTTCTCCTTCGACAGACGAGAACCGTTACAGCTAAAATCTAAATGCTTACATTAAAATATAGTGATTATTGATAAGAGGATGCAATGTAATACATCTGTTGTTCTATAAACCAATTTCTGTGTTCATGCAAGTGGCTGACTGAACGAATTATCACTTATCAGTAGCTACAATTTGGCAGTACGCCCAGACCTTGTTTTGAGACTGAAAGATATCTCAGTTACAAGGTCTCAGCTAAGAGAGAAGAAGCCTCGTGAGGTATCGGTCTGTCACATGTTATGAACCAGTATATAAGACAACTGCTGGGACTGCCCCAGCAGAGCTCCTGATTGACATGTGTACTATGGTGCATTGAGTTGGTTGGAACCTCTCCAGCACGCTGACTATAAACAATGATTCATATTAAGATTGACTTCGGGTGTACCTGTGTAAGAATTTCCACAACAAAGATGTAGCTACAAACAAAACAGTTGAATGGTTCCAGTCTGCTGTAAATCGTTCATCCATGTATACGGGTAAGAGTCTAGCTACATTTTCAGATATAAGTTTATAATTTTGTCGGACATTGGCTTGCTGGCTCACTAGCTAATGTTACGTGTATGATCTGTGCAGTAATATTATTTGAATCAGGAACCATTTGCATTGCTAGTTATAGTTTGTTAGCTTTAGCTAGCTGGATATTCATACTACAGCTAAGACAATGTTTGTATTAGTAGTAAAATGAGTTGGGATTATGCCGGTTCATTGTTTAGCTAGCTATCTACTGTCATGGTTCCTCCTGGCACCAAAGGGCGGCAGAGCCTGCTCTAGAGACTTTTATTGGACTGTGTCTTATTATTTCATGATTGTGTCCCCGTTAAAAGATGTGTGTTTTCTGTGGGTCATTGTAGACGCATGAATTGTTTACCGTATGCGTTCGTTTCCTGAGTGAGTTTTCGAGTGTTTGTTGTTTTTCAAGTCTACTGTGATCCTGCGACTACCTTTTCTCAGTAAAGGTCTGGTCTCTTCTCTGCACCTGGGTCCAACCTCACCACGTCACAGCTACCTAGCTAGCGACATGTCTAAGCAGAAGCCTCCACCTTGGCCGGAGTATTACATGACCCATCCAATTAGCTAGGTGTGTCTGGGGGTGATTACGGCTATCGATTGTATTTCATGAACATGTGTACATTGTGGTTACAGCATTTCCTTCACATGATCTATCAATGATCTATCAAAATGTGTCGGGTAAGTGTCATCTAATAATGATACAAATATTTTATCTGGAAACTTTTTGCTTTTGATATTGCAACTACGCAAATAACCACTTCGCTGTACCGTTTACACCTGGATCCTGTGCATGTGACAAATAAACTTTATTTTATTTGATTTGATATAGCGTGTGTTTACCACATGGCCTCATGTGAATCCTTAACCTCTCTTGGGTAGGGGGCAGTATTTTCACATCTGGATGAAAAGTGTGCCCAAAGTAAACTGCCTGTTACTCAGGCCCAGAAACTAGGATATGCATATAATTTGTAGATTTGGATAGAAAACACCCCATAGTTTCTAAAATTGTTAAAATAATGCCTGTGAGCATAACAGAACTGATATGGCAGGCAAAACCCAGAGGACAAACCATCTAAATACCAATAAAAAGATTATTCAGCCTACCACTATTTTCAATGGCTGTTACTTTTATTACAAGGCGTAGTCCTCCCAGATTGCAGTTCCCAGGGATTCCACTAGATGTCAACAGTCTTTAGAAAGAGTTTCAGGCTGGTTTTTGGAAAAATGAGCCAGAAATTGTAGTTTTTCTAGGTGGCTCCCATTTTGGCTGTAGTGTTTCCGAGCACGTGAATGAGACCGCGTTCTTTGGTATTTTTCTCCGGTAAAGACAATAACGAGTCTCTGTCTTAAATTGTATTGTTTATTTACGTATTAGGGTACCTAAGGTTAGGTTATACATGTTGTTTGACTTGTTTGGAAAAGTTTATTAGTAAAAGTTTATTAGTTTGGGACTCATTTTGTATGCATTTTGATGGAGGGAAACTGGGTGGATTATTGACTGAAGTGCACCAGCTAAACTGAGTTTTTATGGATATAAAGATGGACATTATTGAACAAAAGGCCAATTTGTGATGTAACTGGTACCTTTTGGAGTGCCAACAGAAGAAGATCATCAAAGGTAAGGCATTTTTTATATCGCTATTTCTGACTTTCGTGTCACACCTGCCTGGTTGAAATATGTTTTTCATGGCGCTGGCCTCAGATAATCGCATGGTGTGCTTTCACCGTAAAGCCCTTTTTGAAATCTGAAACAGCGGCTGGATTAACAAGAAGTTACGCTTTATTTTGATATATTACACTTGTGATTTTTTGAAAGTTAAATATTTATAATTCTGTCGTTTGAACTTCGCTCTCCGCAATTTCACCGGATGTTGGCTAGGTGGGACGCTACCGTCTCACCTGCATATAAGAAGTTAAAGAGATGGGTGGGGCTAAGGCTTAAGAGTGTGAACAATGCTGAATGGGAGTTGACAAAGAAGAGCTCTCCAGTAGGTTTACCAAAACATTCAAGCACCATTTTCAAAAAGTGGGGTTACAAGTTGATCAACTTTTAAAGCAGAATTTCTTTCCCATTGTTCCTCAACTGTAGGTATGATATACCACTTTATACCATGGAAAACATGTGTTTGATGTATTTTAGACTATTCATTAATTCCGCTCCAGCCATTACCAGGAGCTCGTCCTCCCTAATTAAGGTGCCACCAACCTCCTGTGACACACACACACACACACACACACACACACACACACACACACACACACACACACACACACACACACACACACACACACACACACACACACACACACACACACACACACACACCTAACCCTAACCTTAGCCCTAACCTTAACCCCAAACCTCACCCTAATTCTAACTCTAATTGTAACCCTAACCCTTAATCTAACCCCCTCAGCTTTTTTCCTTGTAGCAACCAGTGAAATGTCCCCACATGTCCAAACTTTCCTTGTTTTATTATTCTTCTGGTCCCCACAAGGATGGTAAAAACAAATCATACACACAGACCCAAACGCACACACACGATCACCAGAGCTCATGTTGCTAAGGCCCAGCTGTCTGGAGAGTCTTCAGAAAGAGAGATGAGACATTGTCAGAAATGTCTACAAGAGAGAGATAGAGAGGGAGGAAAAAAGAAGGAGAGCGAAAGAGGGAGAGCACAGACTACTGAACATTTGGAATGTGTCAGAATGTGAAAGACTTACATGTGATTCCAGTAGAAGAAAGAGTTGAGTTCTTCGAAACTGGAAAGAGACTATAGTTTCAAGTTGTATTAGCTGTATGTACAGTATCCATACTGTGCAGAAATGTACAGGGATATGCATGGTACACATCGTCCAACGAAGGTCTTACTTCTCAACAACGCAACAACAATAAAAAATAAAATAATGTAAAAGATAAGAATATGAACATAACGTTAATGCCTCAGTAGAATATAATAAACATTTTAGTATAAGTATAATACAGGAAGGCACAATTCATAGTACAATATTTAAGGGGGGATGGGGGGCAGTGTATAAATTGAGCAGTATAATAAAAGTGTGGTAGCAGCTGTTGTGATGTGTGTGTAGCTTGAATGTATGTATGTGTGTATGTCTGTGAGGGTGTGTGCATGAGTGATTGCATATGTGCCAAGGTGGTTAGAATCAAAGCAGTCCAGTTCTAGTGTTCATCAGTCTAATGGCGTGTAGATAAAACTTGTTGGTATCAGACCTAGTGGTTAGAGCATTGGGCCAGTAACCGGAAGGTTGCTGGATCGAATCCCAGAGCTGACAAGGTAAAAATCTGTCGTTCTGCTCCTGAGCAAGGCAATTCACTGTTCCCCAGGCGCTGAAGACGTGGATGTCAATTAAGGTAGCGCCCTGAACCTCTCTGATTCAGAGGGGTTGGGTTAAATGCGGAAGACACATTTCAGTCGAATAAATTCAGTTGGACAACTGACTGGGTATCCCCCTTTCCCTCACGCTCCGATACCATCGGCCCAATGGTGAGGGAGAAAACAGCTCATGTCTGGGGTGTGTGGGGTCTTTGATGATGCTGCGTGACTTCCTCTGGCACTGTTTCGAGTAGATGTCCTGGATGGGTTGGAGCACAGTCCCCGTGATGTACTGGCCGTCTTCACCACATGCTGAATGGTCTTGCGGTGGTGGACAGAGCAATTCCCTTACCAGTGATGCAACTGTTTTGGACGGTGTTGATGGTGCAGCGGTAGTATTTGGAGAGGACCCAGGGTGGCACGCCAAATTTCTTCATCCTCTTTAGGAAGTAGAGACGCTGTTGCACCCTCTTGACAAGAGTGGTGTTATTGGTCCATGACAAGTACTTGGTGATGTGGACACTGAGGAACTTAAAACTCGTGACTCTCTCTACTGCAGTCCCGTCGGGGCATGTTCCCTCTGCTTCCTGAAGTCAACAATCAACTCCTTTGTTTTGCTGATGTTGAGGGAGAGGTTATTGTCGTGACACCCCAATGCCAGTTCACTTACCTCCTCCCTATAGGCTGGCGTCATTGTTGGACGTTGTTATCAGGCCTACAACCGTGGTGTTGTCAGCAAACATGATGATGGAGTTGGAGTCGTTCAAAGCCACGCAGTCGTGGGTGAATAGAGAGTACAGCAGAGGACTGAGGATACACCCCTGGGGGGACCCTGTGTTAAGAGTCAGTGTGGAGAAGGTGTTGTTGCCAATCCTCACAGTCTATGGTCTGTCCGTCAGGAAGTCCAGGATCCAGTTGCAGAGGGTGATGTCCAGACCCAGGGGCTCTGAGCTTGGTGTCGAGCTTGGAGGGAACAATAGTGTTGAATGCTGAACTCTTGTCAATGACCAACACTCTGACATAGGTTGTCCTCTCGTCCAGATGTTTCACTGTCATGTGAATAGTGATGGACATGGCATCTTCTGTGGATCTGCAAATTGGAGTGGGTCATGTGTGCCTGACATGCTGGCCTTGATGTGGGCCATGACCAGCCTCTTGAAGTACTTCATGATGACCGAGGTGAGCGCGACAAGCTGATAGTCATTTGGGCATGTCAACTTGTTTGACTTGGGCACTGGGATGATGGTACTCCATAAAGCAAGTAGGGATTAGAAAAGGCCAGTCAGCTGGTCAGCACACACTCTGAGGACGCATCCAGGGATGCCATCTGGGTCGGTAGATTTGTGAGTATTCACTTTTTGAGAGTTTTCCTCACATCAGCCTCAGAGAGCGAAAGCACCTGGTCATCCGGAGCACTGAGAGTCTTTCTGGATAGCTCGGTATGTTCTGCCTCAAAGCAAGCATAGAATGTCTTAAGTTTGTATGGGAGGGATGCTTCGGTGGGCACGACACAGCTGGATTTAACACATGCGACGCGAGTCTGAGTGGTCAAACATCAATTCAAGTTTGAGTTTGTATTGTCTTTTTGCATCTCTAATGGATACGCGGATCTCGTACCTGTGGCCATGGGCTCTTTAGTGACACATACCAGGCTGAAACAATAATTTGGTTGTTAAGAAAACAAAGGAGCACCTGAAATCAATAGGGCATTGTGCCAAAGTCATGGGGAAGTTATTCAACTCTGCTTTGAATCGCCATGTACACATGGACACATATGAGGGGGTATGGAGAAATGGGGGGGGAGACAGAGAGTCGGCCGTCCAGCAAGTTCATAATTTGCCTCCGGTGTGTCAGAGTGCGCTCTGGGTTGTTCGGAAATTCAGAGCGTTGACAGATTGTCCATTTGTAAATACAGAGCATTTCGCTCTTGGCACGTTCAGAGAGCACAATGGATGCTCTAACCGAGATGTAAGGTGGGTCTTAGTGTTCTGATCTCACCATGGCAGTCAAGTACCCAAGCTAGCTGGGTTAAGTTCTCAAACCAGAATGATCTAAAAGTGCCAGAGCTACTTTACAAACGCACCCCCGGCCTAAGACAGAGAACACAAGAGGAAGAAAGAGGGTGTGTGGGAGAAAGAGAGCTAGAGGAGGGTAAGGAATTTCCCTAGTCTCGCCACACCAAAATCTACAGTGGATACTACATGGAAGATGAAGACATGGCTCAGGCACCTGGACAGTAAATTACAAGATGGCTACTCCACCCTGAACAAGTAGACTATTGTGTGCTCCATTAGCTAATACGGCTCTGTACTATACCTTCAGTTGAAGTCATCTGCTCATTATAATACACATGGAAGACACACGCCAAAAAAATACATAAACACACAAATGCTCACACAAACATAGTTATTCATCGCAAAGAGGACCTCTGGAGACGCAAGTAGACCAGGTGTGATATTTATATACAACTCAAACTATTCTTATCTGCTCCCCTCCTGTCTCAGCCTCCAGTATTTATGCTGCAGTAGTTTATGTGTCGGGGGGCTAGGGTCAGTTTGTTATATCTGGAGTACTTCTCCTGTCTTATCCTGTGTCCTATGTGAATTTAAGTATGCTCTCTCTAATTCTCTCTTTCTTTCTCTCTCTCGGAGGACCTGAGCCGTAGGACCATGCTGGCATGATGACTCCTTGCTGTCCCCAGTCCACCCGGCCGTGCTGCTGCTCCAGTTTCAACTGTTCTGCCTGCGGCTGTGGAATCCTGACCTGTTCACCGGACGTGCTACCTGTCTCAGACCTATTATTTGACCATGCTGGTCATTTATGAACATTTGAACATCTTGGCCATGTTCTGTTATAATCTCCACCCGGCACAGCCAGAAGAGGACTGGCCACCCCTCATAGCCTGGTTCCTCTCTAGGTTTCTTCCTAGGTTTTGGCCATTCTAGGGAGTTTTTCCTAGCCACTGTGCTTCTACACCTGCATTGCTTGCTGTTTGGGGTTTTAGGCTGGGTTTCTGTACAGCACTGATGTACGAAGGGTTATATAAATATAAATTTGATTTGCTCTGGTGAAATTGGATCAATATGGACTTCTTTGTACTAGACTTAGGAGGTTTTTAATGTTTTAATATGGCTTGATGCAATTAAATATCAAGTAATTATGTAATTAATATGCAGTTATGAATTCCTTTCTTCATTGAGCTAAAATTGTCCATGTCGTAGTATATCTGCCCCAGGCTGGGGAAATGGGGGAGTGGATAAGTCATGAGGGGATTTCCTGTTTGTCATGGCTCAAGGGTCTTTCTCGACAACACCTTACAAAGGACCTCTCTGTATGAAAATGCATCTGGCCAAGATTTTCACTGCAGGATACAGTTGCATGAGAGGTCACTGTTAATCAAGGACACATCAGAAACAACACATCTGTGAGTACACTTTACACAAGGACAGTAGGTATACATTACACAAGAATACTTGAAAGTACATTTGGCTCTAATGTGGTTTGATTTGTTCACCTGCTTATAGCGGTTTGTGGCATTCTGTAAACTGGATTGAATATGATGAACACACTAGTCCTTTCCTAAATCCAGAGACCCGTAATCGGAGCAGGTCAGAGGAAATGCCATTTCCCCTCCTACACACTCCCACGAGCATGATCGCTGGCATACAGAGGCTAGTGCCTTGTCCCTAGACGTGTCATTCCACCTATAGGTCTTTTTTAAAATTTATTTCACCTAATTTATATTCTGTCATAAAGACCACATGTTCAACTTCATAACAAGCATGGTATCCCATCTCAAGAGGTTAAATAAATAAAAAAACGACTATAAGTGACGAGGTTGGCAATTTGATCTTTATTTAGCCATAACTCCCCTTGTGACAGGGGCAATGGAAGCTTGTCGTTTGAAACAAGGAGGGGCCATTGAATGCAAGCTTAACAAAAAAATGGAACTTGTTAAAACATTTCTAGCTATGGGTAACATGTTAGACGCGCTCAGTTTTCCACTATAAAGCTAAAAAGAGTAGAAACAGCGCACCTGCTTTTACACTATGATTTGACTATTAGATGTTCAATGTTTCTTTTGAACAAATAATACAAAATAATAAACAGTTATTGTGCTGCCAGGGTTTCACTCTGCGATGTGTTATATTGGATTCGACCCAAACCTGAAGTTTATAATTTAAGTTAATTACTTTGCCGTGTTGTTTTGCTGTATTACTAAAGGCCCTTGTTGCCAACAGAATGGATGATTTGGAATGGATAACACAGGCTTCCTTCTGTTCCCTTTGCCATACAGGCCAGTATTGTGGAGTGAATGCAATGTTGTGGAACCTTCTGTAATTCTGTGTACTGCCGTGGCAACATTATGTTTCGGGTATGCTTGTCACCGGCAGAGACAGGGGAGTTCAAAACGAATATGAAAGAAGCAAAGCCCATGTAAAAAGATAGCGGTAAAACCTGCCTCAGTCTTCTGAGTAACTAATCCTAGACTATAGTTATATTTTTCAGTGGGGCAATTACACACATCTATATGCCAATGACAACAAAATGGCTTTCCAAGAGGTGTTGGGTGTTCCTGATGAGTCCAGTCTGTCTTGTCTCAAATCATAGACATGGTTTGAATATTGCTGTGCATCAATTATTCCCAACCAATTTTACTAAGCTCAAGTATTTTTGACAAAAATATTTTTTGACGGAAAGTATTCAGACCCATTGACTTTTTGTGACATTACAGCTTTATTCTAAAATGAAAAAAATATGTATATATACATCCTAAGCAATTTACAAACACTACCCCATAATGACAAAGAGAAAACAATTTTTTAAATACATTTTTGCAGATGCTGTTTTCAGACCCTTTGCTATGAGATTCAAAATTGAGCTCCGGTGCATCCTGCTTCCATTGATCATCCTTGAGATGTTTCTACAACTAGACTGGAGTCCACCTGTGGTAAATTCAATTGATTGGACATGACTTGGAAAGGCACACACCTGTCTATATAAAGGTCCTACAGTTGATAGTACATGTCAGAGCAAAAACCAAGACATGAGGTTGAAGGAACAGTCCGTAGAGCTCAGAGACAGGATTGTAATCAAGGCACAGATCTGGGTAAGGGTACAAATACATTTCTGCAACATTGAAGGTCGGAACCACCAAGGCTCTTCCTAGAGCTGGCTGCCCAGTAATCATGGGGAACGGGCGTTGGTCAGGAGGTGACCAGAACCCGATGGTGACAGAGCACTAGAGTTCCTCTGTGAAGATGGGAGAAACATCCAGAAGGACAACCATCTATGCAGCACTCCACCAATTATGCCTTTATGGTAGAGTGGTCAGACTGAAACCACTCCTCAGTAAAAGGCACATGACAGCTTGCTTGGAGTTTGCCGAAAGGCACCTAATGGACTCTCAGACCATGAGAACAAGATTCTCTGGTCTGATGAAACCAAGATTGGACTTTTTGGCCTGAATGCCAACCGCCACGCCTGCTCCAGAGCACTCAGGACCTCAGACGGGGGCGAAGGTTCACCTTCCAACAGGACAACGACCCTAAGCACACAGCCAAGACAACGCAGGAGTGCCTCCGAGACACGTCTCTAAATGTCCTTGAGTGTCCCAGCAAGGGCCTGGACTTGAACCCGATTGACCTCTCCGGAGAGACCTGAAAATGGCTGTGCAGCAACGCTCCCCATTCAACCTGACAGAGCTTGAGAGACCTGCAGAGAAGAATGGGAGAAACTCCCTAAATACAGGTGTGCCATGCATGTAGTGTCATGCCCAAGAAGATTCGATGCTGTTATCGCTGTGAAACGTGCTTCAAAAAAGTACTGAGTAAAGGGTCTGAATACTTATGTAAATGTAATATTCCCTTTTTCTTTGTAATACATTTGCAATAATGTCTGAAAACCAATTTTTTTGCTAGTTCATCAGCTTTAGAACAAGGCTGTAATGTAACAAATTTTGGAAGAGTCAAGGGGTCTGAATACTTCCCGAAGGCACTGTATGTTGCCCTAAGAGTTGTGCAAAATAGGTTTTATTTATTTTAAATATTTTAAAACATTTATCATTTTTCTTTCACTTTCAAAGTGTGGAGCAGGATGTACATCAGTAGCGAAAAAACATCTATTTTATTTGCTTTTCACATTTCATTTGTAGGCTGCAAAATGTGAAAACTGTATAAGGGGTGTTTAGACTTTGCTACATTCACACTATGCACACAAATCTGTTTTCCATCTGGTTTGCATTACAACCACAGGAGGTTCATTGGGGAGAACGGGCTCATGGTAATGACTGGATTGGAATGAGTGGAATGGTATTTGTTGCCATTCCATTTGCTCTGTTCCAGGCCATTATTATGAGCCGTTCTCCCTTCAGCAGCCGCCGCTGATTACAACATACAGAAATGCGTGACATCAAACAGAAATTGAGTCAACATACAGCAACAAAGTAGCTATGCTAGTTATTTAGTTATTTAAAACAAAAACATTAGGCTACATTTGATTTTGATGTGCAACATTTGCATGGATTGAAACTAAATCCATAAATTTGAGTTTGATGTGCATACATCAAATGGTCATCAGCTCCAACACAAATACATCTATGTTAAAAACATACACTGAGTGTACAAATCATTAGGAACACCTTCCTAATATTGAGTTGCACCCCCTTTTCCCCAGAACAGACTCAATTCGTCGGGGCATGGACTCTACAATGTGTTGAAAGTGTTCCACAGGGATGATGGTCCATGTTGACTCCAGTGCATCCCACAGTTGTGTCAAGTTGGCTGGATGTCTTTTGGGTGGTGGAACATTCTTGATATACACGGGAAACTGTTGAGCGTGAAAAACCCAGCAGCGTGGCAGTTCTTGACACACTCAAACCAGCGCGCCTGGCACCTACTACCATACCTTGTTCAAAGGCACTTACATATTTTGTCTTGCCCATTCACCCTCTGAATGACACACATGCACAATCCATGTCTCAATTGTCTCAAGGCTTACAAATCTTTATTTAACCTGTCTCCTCCCCTTCATCTACACTGATATAAGTGGATTTAACAAGTGACTTTAATAAGGGATCATAGCTGTCATGGAAAGAGCAGGTGTTCCTTATGTTTTATACACTCTGTCCCAGTCAATCTGCTCTGTTTCTGCATGTGAAACAATTATTGGATGTTTCACACACCATAAAGAATGTAAGGGGATTGTTGAGCTGTGAAAACTATCAGAAGTTTGAGACAATGGGATCTGCTCTCCACTGACAAATACTGGAGGATGCCGTGTAGGTTTACATGGCCTGAAGGCTACATGAGGAAATTATTTAAAATGTTTTTAACAGAGCAGATGGAGGAGAGAGATGGAAATAACACACACCCCATAGGAAGTCTCCATATGAATATGAATGTTGATGACTGTATAAACTGTCCATGAGAAGGTGCTGGATTTACATTTTGAAACTGGAAATGAAAACTGATGAAACTGTCTCCCAAATGAGAGAGAAATTTTATTAACAAAACACAAACTCTCAAATTCAAACTACATCGGCGAAACTAGCAAGACACAGCAAAGGTCTAAGTTGGAAAACATACACTAGGCCGGGATTCAATCCACATAACCCTGTCGATAGTGCAGCTTTTAAAAGCTATGCTACTGCATTCGTGGAGAAAAAGCTATGCTACCGCATTCAATCGGAAATTACCATAAAACTGTTGACAAAGCGCACACGGATTTATTGCCAGCCATACACATAGTTGGCATGTCATGTATACAAGGACGACATGATACATAAATACAGCCCTAGACTCTAAAGCCTTGTTGACAGTGGCAGTGCCTAAAATCGTATTTTGTTGCCTATCCGATTCAAATCTATTATTTTTCCTGCAATCTAAACAGCCAAAAAGCAAATGGAATCGGATATTTCAACTCACATTTCAAACCACCTCTTTAGATGGTTTAACAATCTGATACAAATCTGATTCCTAGCCATGTGACTTCTGTCTGAATGCTCAGATCTGGTTTATTTGCAATATGTGGTAGCTAACTAGCTTGTTAATCCTTCACAAACACCTTTGTGAATGTGCTAGCTAGTTCACTGTTGTGGCTAGTCAAAAAGGACTAATTTTAAAAGTTGCATCATCTTATCCTTTGAGGCTTTAAAAGTGTTCTTACACTATGATTTTTTAACATTCAAAGCAGGTGGGAAACATCCATGGTAGGCATTGTTGTCACCTTAGCTTTTTACAGGACTCATGAGCACCACCACCAACCACCACCATTATGACATTGTGCACACACCCGCCATTACCATGACAACTAGTGTAGCCATGTTAACAAATGACTGCTGTCTGCTGTCTGAAGATACACTAATCTGATTTGGTCACTTGTATCTTACAGTTTGGACAGTCAGTGTTCAAACCGTGCCTTCAGAAAGTATTCACACCCCTTGGCTTATTCCACATTTTGTTGTGTTACAGACTGAATAAAACATTTATTAAATAGATTATTTTTCTCACCCATCTACACACTAACCCATAATGACAGAGTGAAAATAGGCTTTTAGAATTTTTTGAAATGTATTTGAAAAGGAAATACAGAAATATCTAATTTACATAAGGATTCACAACCCTGAGTCAATACATGTTAGAATCCCCTTGGCATCGATTACAGCAGAGTCTGAGTTCTGTCTCGAAGAGCTTTGCACACCTGGATTCTACAATATTTACACATTATTCTTTTAAAAATTCTTGAAGCTCTGTCAAGTAGGTTGTTGATCATTGCTCGATAGTCCTTTTCAAGTCTTGCCATTGATTTTCAATCCGATTTAAGTCAAAACTCTAACAAAGCCATTCAGGAACATGTCGTCTTGGTAAGAAACTCCAGTGTATATTTGGCGTGCTTTTGGTTATTGTGCTGCTGAAAGGTGAATGTCTCCAAGTGTCTTTTGGCAAGCAGACTGAAACAGGTTTTCCTCTAGGATTTGTCTATCTAGGATAGCAGAGTATCTACCAATCTTCCGAAAGCACCTGAAAACCTACCTCTTCAAAGAGTAACTTAAATAATCCCTCTCTTCACCTTGACCCCCCCCCTCCTCCAACAAAAAAAGATGAATGAACTAACTGGATAAGAGCGTCTACCCCAAACAAAAAAAGATGAATGAACTTACTGGATAAGTGTGTCTGCCCCAAACAAAAAAAGATGAATGAACTAACTGGATAAGTGTGTCTGCCCCAAACAAAAAAAGATGAATGAACTAACTGGATAAGAGCGTCTGCTTCATGACTAAAATGTCAAATGTAATTGCATTTATTTTTAGCCAAAAAAAAAACCTAGTCCGTGATGATGACAAGCACACCCATAACATAATGCAACCACCACCATGCTTGAAAATATGAAGAGTGGGGCGTCTTGAGTGGCGCAGCAGTCTAAGGCACTGCATCACAGTGCCAGAGGCTTCACTACAGATCCAGGTACTTGGCTCTTAGCTCTAGCTCTTAGGAAACTCTGCATTATTTTGTTTGTTTATGTACTATTTTTACGTTATTAGCTCAATAATGTTTTTTGTCATTACAAACAGCCGGGAAGAACTATTGGATATTAGAGCGGCGGTAGGTAACGCACAATAACTTCCAGCATTCCGACCAGGATTACAACCTCCCTGGAGCGGATCCTTCGGTTGCTCTCCCCAGAGCAATTGAACTCATTCCACCCAAATTTATTCCACCCAAAACAACGCCGGCGGAGGAGAGGTACTCGAGGCGGTGTTCTAGTCCGACTTAGGAAGTGTGCACCTCTCCTTTAGAGAGTATTTTACTCTCTAATGTCCAATCTCTGGATAATAAAGTTGATGAGCTCAAGGCCAGAGTTGCTTTCAGAGAGACACCAGGGATTGTAAATAACTCTGGTTCACAGAAACATGGTTCTCTCAAGATATACTGTCTGACTCTGTAATGCCAGTTGGGTTCTCAGTAGATCGCGCCAAGAGGAACAAACATCTCTCTGGGAAGCTGAGGAGTGGAGGTATATGTTTTATGATCAAACGACTTATTGTGTAACTGTGATAACATACATGAACCCAAGTCCTTCTGTTCAACCAAATTAGAATATCTCACAACCAAATGCTGTCCGTACTATCTCCCGGGAGAATTTTCATCAATAATATCCTCAGCGGTCTATATCCCCCCTAAAGCCGATACCGCGACGGCCCTCAAATAAATTCACTGGACTATTTGCCAACTGGTAACCACATACAGTGCCTTGCGAAAGTATTTTAAATAATTTTGCACGCCCAATTTTTCAGTTTTTGATTTGTTAAAAAAGTTTGAAATATCCAATAAATGTCGTTCCACTTCATGATTGTGTCCCACTTGTTGTTGATTCTTCACAAACAAATACAGTTTTATATCTTTATGTTTGAAGCCTGAAATGTGGCAAAAGGTCGCAAAGTTCAAGGGGGCCGAATACTTTCGCAAGGCACTGTATCCTGAAGCTGCATTTATTGTAGCTGGGGATTTTAACAAAGCAAATTTGAGGAAAAGGCTACCGAAATTCAACATACTGATTGTTGTACTCGCGCTGCTAAAACTCTCGACCATTGTTATACTACCTCCAGAATTCATATAAGGCCCTCCCTTGCCCTCCATTCCGAAAATCGGGCCATGATTCCATCTTGCTCCTCCCCTCCTATAGGCAGAAACTCAAACAGGAAGCACACGTGGTGAGGACTATTCAACACTGGTCTGACCAATTGGAATCCACGCTTCAAGATTGTTTTGATCACGCAGACTGGGAAATGTTCTTTGTAGCTTCACAAAATAATATTGACACATATACTGATACGGTGAATGAGTTAATCAGGAAGTGCATAGAAGATTTTGTACCCACTGTGACTATTAAAACCTACCCCAACCAGAAACCGTGAATAGATGGGAGCATTCATGCAAAACTGAAAGCGCGAACCACCTCATTTAATAACCAGGTCAAGAAGACTGGGAATATAGAAGAATACAAACAGTGTAGTTATTCCCTCCGCATAGCAATCAAGCAGGCTAAACGTTGGTATAGGGACAAAGGGGAGTCCCAGTTCAACGGCCCAGACACAAGACGTATGTTGCAGGCTTTACAGACATTCACGGTTTATCAAAGGAAAACCAGCCATGTTGCGGACACCGACGTCTTGCTTCCGGACAGGTTGAACACCTTCTTTGCTCTCTTTGAAAATAATACACAATGGTCTTCAAAGAGCGGGATGAACAGGCAGTAGCTCACGGTCCGCTATCAAGGACTGTTGACTCTCCTTCTCCCGTAGCTGACGTGAGTACAACATTTAAACGTGTGAACCCTCACAAGGCTGCCGGCCAAGATTGTCCCATGTCATGTCTTTAGAGCATGCACAGACCAGCTGGCTGGTATGTTTACAGATATATTCATTCTTTCCTTATCCCAGTCTGTTGTCCCCACATGCTTTAAGATGGCCACCATTGTCCCTGTACCTAAGAAAGCAAAGGTAATTGAACTAAATGACTATCCCCACACAGCACTCACTTCTGTCATCATGAAATGCCTTGAGACTAGTCAAGAATCACATCACCTCCACTGTAAATGCCATCCTAGACCCACTTCAATTTGCTTACCGCCCCAATAGATCCACAGACAATGCAAACGCCACCACACTGCCCCATCTGGACAAGAGGCATACCTACAGATGAAGTCAGAAGTTTAGGTTGAAGTCATTAAAACTCATTGTTCAACCACTCCACACATTTCTTGTTAACAAACTATAGTTTTGGCAAGTCGGTTAGGGCATCTACTTTGTGCATGATACAAGACAATTTTGCAACAAATGTTTACAGACAGATTATTTCACTTATAATTCACTGTATCACAATTCCAGTGGGTCAGAAGTTTACATACACTAAGTTGACTGTGCCTTTAAACAGCTTGGAAAATTCTGATAGGCTAAATGACATAATTTGAGTAAATTGGAGGTGTACCTGTGGATGTATTTCAAGGCCTACCTTCAAACCCAGTGCCTCTTTGCTTGAGATCATGGAAAAATCCAAAGAAATCAGCCAAGACCTCAGATAAAAATCGTAGACCTCCACAAGTCTGATTCAACATTGGGAGCAATTTCCAAATCCCTGAATATACCAGGTTCATCTGTACAAACAATAGTACGCAAGTATAAACACCTTGGGACCATGCTGCCGTCATACCGCTCAGGAAGGAGACGCGTTCTGTCTATTTGAGATTAACTTACTTTCGTGCGAAAAGTGCACATCAATCCCAGAACAGCAGCAAAGGACCATGTGAAGATGTTGGAGGAAAATAATGTATCTATATCCACAGTAAAATGAGTCATATATCGACATAACCTGAAAGGCAGCTCAGCAAGGAAGAAGCCACTTCTCCAAAACCACCATAAAAAAAGCCAGACTACGGTTTGCAACTGCACATGGGGACAAAGATCGTACTTCTTGGAGAAATATCCTCTGGTCTGATGAAACAAAAATAGAACTGATTGGCAATAATGACCATTGTTATGTTTGGAGGAAAAAGGGGGTGGCTTGCAAGCCGAAGAACACCATCCCAAATGTGAAGCACTTTGATTTGATTTGGGTGTGGTTTGCTGCAAGAGGGACTGGCGCACTTCACAAAATAGATTGCATCGTGAGGAGTGAAAATTATGTGGATATGTCTCAAAATCTCAAGACATCAGTCAGGAAGTTAAAGCTTGCTCGAAAATGGGTCTTCCAAATGGTCAATGACCATAAGCATACTTCCAAAGTTGTGGCAAAATGGCTTAAGGACAACAAAGTCAAGGTATTGGTGTGGTCATCACAAAGCCTTGACGTCAATCAATCATGTGGGCAGAACTCAAAAAGTGTGTGCGAGCAATGAGGCCTACAAACCTGACTCAGTTACACCAGCTCTGTCAGGAGGAATGGGCCAAAATCCACCCAACTTATTGTGGGAAGCTTGTGGAAGGTTACCCGAAACGTTTGACCCAAGTTAAGCAATTTAAAGACAATGCTACCAACTACTAAATGATTGGATGTAAACTTCTGACACACTGGGAATGTGATGAAAGAAATAAAAGCTTAAATTAATCCTTCTCTCTAATACATTCTGACATTTCACATTCTTAAAATAAAGTGGTGATCCTAACTGACCTAAGGATTTTTACTAGGATTAAATATCAGGAATTGTGAAAAACTGAGTTGATATGGATTCACTTGAGTGCAGCAGCTCTAGCTCCTTGAGTGCGGATGTTGCCTCTAATCCATGGCTTCTGGTTGGGATATGTACGCAGGGTCACTCTGGGGAAGACGTAGTCAATACACTTATTAATGATGCTGGTGACTGATGTAGTAAACTCCTCGATGCCATTGGATGAGTCCCAGAACATATTCCTGTCTGTGCTGGCGAAACAGTTCTGTAGTTTAGCATCCGCTTCATTGGAACACTTCTGTATTGTGTGCTTCACAGGTACCTTCTGTTCGAGTTTTTACTTGTAATCAGAAATCAGAAGGATAGAATTTTGGTCAGATTTGCCAAATGGAGGGAGAGCTTTGTATGTGTCTCTGTGTATGAAGTAAAGGTCATCTAGAGTCTTTTCGCTCTAGTTGCACAGGTGACATGCTGGTAAAAATGAGGTAAGACAGATTTCAGTTTACCTGCATTAAAATCACCAGCCACTAGTTAGCACCGCCTCTGGATGAACATTTTCTTGTTTGCTTATGGCCCTTTGAAAGGGAAAAAGGTAAGGTGGATACCTAGTCAGTTGTGCAACTGAATGCATTCAACTGAAATGTGTCTTCCGCATTTAACCCAACCCCTCTGAATCAGAGAGGTGCGGTGGGGCTGCCTTAAATCGACATCCACGTCTTCGGTGCCCAGGGAACAGTGGGTTAACTGCCTTGCTCAGGGGCAGAATGACAGATTTTTACCTTGTCAGCTCGGGAATTCGATCCAACAACCTTTCGGTTGACGCTCGTTGAGTGTGGTCTTAGTGCCAGTATTGGTTTGTGGTGGTAAATAAACAGCTATGAAAAATATGGATCTAAACCCCATACCCAACTGCGGACTGCTGTCCCGATCCAGCACCAGAACGGGGTCAATATGGACCAATGGTCCTGGCGACTACTTATTTTTAAAATAAAATTTAAATAGACAGATATGAAAAATATGGATGAAAACTCTCTAAGTAAATGATATGATCTACACATTTATCATGAGGTTTTCTAAATCAGGCGAGCAGAACCTTGAGGCCTTAATATTAGAGATTGCGCACCAGCGGTTGTTAACAAAGAGACACAAAACAGCCCCTTGAACTCTGCTGTTCTGTCCTGCCGATGCATAGAAAAACCAGCTACGATATTATTCATGTCCTTCTTCAGCCAATTTTCAGAGAAACATAGGATATTATAGTTGTTAAGGTCCCGTTGACAGGATACCCTCGTACGGAGCTCATCCAGTGTTTGTTCTCCAGTGATTGTACATTCGCCAATAGAACTGAGGGTAGAGGCGGATTATTTACTCGCCGCAGTAATTTCATCAGGGTCATCAGGGTCACATCAGCCTCTTCCAAGTGCTGGACCAGGGTGAGCAGTATGTTCTGTGCCGACGACTCATTGAAGTAGAAATCTTCATCCAAATTGAGGTTAGTGACTGCTGTTCTGATGTTTAGAAGCTATTTCCGTTCATAGGAAACGATGGCAGAAACATTATGCATAAAAAAACACAAAATTGCAGAATTGGACAGAAGCCTGCAAAAAGTCACTATACATTCCAACGCAATTCTCTCGAGTACTAAATGTACTGAATAAGACTCATATTTAGTTTCTTTAAGAAAAATAACTACCAGTCCTGAGGATACAGACAGCTCAAGAGGTATGCTTAGATATGCAGAATTATTATATATATTTTTTGCTGTATAGAATTAAGCATAATGATTAAGGCTCTAGATTGCAGGAAAAAGTGTTTATGGTGTTTGAAAAATATAAAGTTCTCCAATTTACAGACGGGCGGCCTTGCATCACTCCGGAGCACCCCCCCCCCAGACATCCTCACATACTTTGTGCGCCCTCAGATTTTTGTGGTGCATGACGCCCCTGCACGCACACACACACACACACACACACACACACACACACACACACACACACACACACACACACACACACACACACACACACACACACACACACACACACACACACACACACACACACACACACACACACACACACACACACACACACACACACACACACACAGAGGTCTCATTCACAGAAAAGAGGTCCTCCCAATCCCTGTTCTGTGGGTGTGGAAAGATAATCTATTTTATTCTGTGAGCGAACAGGGACTGTGTCGGCTATCTGAGCCAGGGGGCCTATTACTGGAGTGAGGTGGGGGCAGTGGGGTAGGGGGGATAGTATGAGTCACTGAAGCTCCCTTCAAAGCCTGGACTCTACCCCCTACCCCCACTGGGAGTAGGTGTAGCATGTACACACACACACACACACACACACACACACACACACACACACACACACACACACACACACACACACACACACACACACACACACACACACACACACACACACACACACACACACACACACACACAGGACCCCCTATAAAGACATGGAGGTTGAGGCGGAGGGTGCGGTTGAGGCGGAATGCATTGAAGAGTGTGGTTTTCTCATGGCTATCTTTTGCAAAATAACCAGGAATTACCAGACTTATTTTCGGTATATGATTGTACAAATCAGTTTTGAAGTCAAACTGAAAATGTTTTGCTTCACAGCGGAATCGGGGGCTCTGACCTATGAGGAGAAGAGGATCAGCATCTACCCAGATCTGAGTGCCGAACTGCTGAAACAGAGGGAGCGATAACAATTATATTATTAATAATGGCAATGCTAGCTATTCTCTCTTGGAATTTGAAAGGCCTTAAACTGTCCTATTACAGTTTTTTTTTGATTGCTAAACAACAGTGGGCACAACTGGAGTCACATGTGCAAAACTCAAACTACAGTCTGCACTACCAACAGTCACCCGAGCTAAACAGTTCACATCACCTGCAAAACTCATTCCAAGCAACACAACTCTTAACACATGGCTCAAAACACGCTCAGTGCAGCCAAACACTATGCACAACCCTCACTGAGATAACACACACTGTCACTCAGAACACACTGAGAGTAAAAACACTAGCATCAAACACCAATACAGAAAATACAAACTTTTCATCTTTATAGTTTGAACAATTTCAGTGACTTCATACAAAGTAATATTTTCTTCAAAGAAAAGAGTGACATTCTTTCACATGATTTATTAAAATTTTTAGAACATAACAATTATTTAAGGTAAATGAAAATTAGCAGTTTGCTTCAATAGTCTGTAGTAATTTATGGAATTACAGTAATGAGAAAAAAAAGGTAGAAACTAAAAGTACATACTGTAATTCAAACCAATAATTGAGGGGCTAATCCTGCCTCTCTCTAGCATCAGGCCACAGGTTTTCTTCAACATCACATCTAATGTTTTCTCTTGCCATGCACCTGGGGAAGAACCTTCTGGAGTGCCTTATCCATCCCTGGCAGTCCTCTGGACTTGTGTCCTCACATCCGGCACGCATGGCTTCCAAAAGAGACATTTGGTCATGTGGGTGGTGACCAAACACTTTCCACCTCCAGGCAGAGAAAAACTCCTCTATTGGGTTGAGGAAGGGTGAATATGCAGGCAGGTACAAAACCATAAATCTGTGATGTGCTGCAAACCAATCTGTGACAGCTGCAGAGTGGTGAAAAACAACGTTATCGCAAACTATGACAAAAACTTGGGTGTTTCTTACTGGCTCCCCCTGTTCTGCTGGCACGAGCTGAGCATAGAGCTGTTCTAGGAAAGCTATAAGCCTTTCTGTGTTGTATGGGCCAATGAGTGGTTTGTTGAGAAGCAAACCATCATTGGCCATTGCAGCACACATGGTGATATTTCCCCCCTTTGGCCTGGAACCTCCACAGTGGCCCTTTGACCTATAACATTCCTTCCTCTTGTCAGGACCCGGTTACGAACCTGGGTCTCTGGAGTGAGAAACAGTCACTTAACCAACTGAGCCACGAATAGTCAGCAGAACCCAGAAGATGAGGCAGACACAGCAGTACTTAAGACGGTGTATTTAATAAAGTAAAAAAGAGAAGTCCTACAATACAAAAATGGCAAATCCAAAAGGTGGTAGGTATAGCACAAAAAGCCTCAAAAGATACTCAAAAACAAAAACAGAAATCCACAAGAGCATCCACCGGAAACGACAAGAATACACAGAACACTAGGGCTGGGTGCTAACATACAAACACAGAGCACAGAACTGAGGGAAACTAAGGGTTTAAATACAATCAGGGGAAAACGAGGCACAGGTGCAAATAATAATGGGGAACAAGGGAAAAAACATAAGGTCAAAAAGCACAATGGAGGCATCTAGTGACCAAAACCCGGAACAACCCTGGCCAAATCCTGACAGAATCCCCCCCCCTAGGAACGGCTCCTGACGTTCCTACCAGCTCTCTCAGGGTGGAGGGCCCTGAACTGAAGAATGAGGTCAGGGTCCAGGATGTCTTTGGCAGGAACCCAGGAGCGCTCCTCGGGACCGTAGCCTTCCCAGTCCACCAGATACTGCCAGGACCGCTGCACCCGGCGGGAATCCAGTATCCGGTGGACGGTATAAGCCGGCTGGCCTCCAATGACACGAGGCGGAGGGGGAGGTCTGTCTGCCGGGACAAGGGGAGAAAAACAACAGGTTTTAACAATGAAATGTGAAATGTGGGATTAATCTTAAGGGATCTGGGTAAGTGTAGGCGATAAGAAACTGGGTTAACTCTCCTGGCAACCTTGAAGGGACCGATGTATTTTTGGGACAGCTTGCGAGACTCCACCCGTAGAGGTAAGTCTCTTGTGGAGAGCCAGACTCTCTGGCCGGGGCGCAGGGTAGGCCCGGGACGGCGACGTCTGTTGGCTTGTTGTTGGTACCTCTGTGAGGAACGCATAAGATTAAGACGGGTCTTCCTCCACATAAGCCGACAGCGTCTGACGAACTTCAAGGCTGAAGGCACTCTGACTTCTGCCTCCTGGTCCGGGAACAATGGAGGAGCATAGCCAAACTGACACTCGTGCGGGGACATACCAGTGGAGGAGGAGCGCAAGGTGTTGTGCGCGTATTCGGCCCTCACTGCCTTGGGGACAAACAACCGATTGGCAGGACCTCCTTTCGGGTCCGGTTCGCTAGCTTGAGCACGTCTCACGGTATCCTCAACTTGCCACGAGATCAGAGCCACAATCTTAGCAGCAGGAAGGACAGGCATGTCCGTGTCATCTCGAATGGCAGGAGCGTAGACTCGGGACAGGGCATCCGGTTTGAGATTCTTCGACCCGGGCCGATAGGTGAGGATAAACTGGAATCGATTGAAGAAAAGAGACCATCTAGCTTGTCTAGAGTTCAACCGCTTCGCCTGCTGGATATACTCCAGATTTTTGTGGTCCGTAAGCACTTGAAACGGGTGAGAAGCCCCCTCGAGCCAGTGTCTCCATTCCTTCAAAGCCATCTTAACCGCTAGGAGTTCACGATCCCCCACATCGTAGTTCCTCTCAGTCGGGGTAAGCCGGTGTGAGAAGAAAGCGCACGGATGAAGCTTCTTGTCTTCACCCCTCTGAGACAGGACAGCTCCAACACCAACCTCTGATGCGTCTACCTCCACCACAAATGGTTCATCCGTAGTCGGTAGTATCAGGATGGGAGCAGAGAGAACGCGCTGCTTGAGTCCTTGGAAGGCCGTCTCAGCTTCTCTTCCCCACAAAAACCTTGCATTGCCACCCTTGGTTAAAGCTGAGAGAGGGGCTGCCACCAAGCTGAAGTTCTTGATGAACTTGCGGTAGAAGTTTGTGAAGCCCAGGAAACGCTGAACTTCCTTAACGGATTTGGGGGTGGGCCAATCCGCTACCGCCCCTACCTTCCTGGGATCCATTTGGACTCGACCGGGTTCCACTACAAATCCCAGGAATTGTACTCGGGATGAATGGAATTCACATTTTTCCGGCTTAACGTACAGATGGCTGTCCAGGATGCGTTTGAGTACTTGTCTGACATGCTTAGTGTGTTCTTGAAGGGAGCTCGAAAAGATGAGGATGTCATCCAAGTAAACGAACACAAATATGTTAAGCATATCCCTAAGCACATCGTTTATGAGCGCTTGGAACACCGCTGGGGCGTTGGTCAGGCCGAAGGGCATCACCAAGTATTCATAGTGACCAGTAGGCGTGTTGAAAGCGGTCTTCCACTCGTCACCAGGTCTGATCCGCACAAGATGGTATGCGTTCCGCAGGTCAAGCTTAGTGAAAACAACTGCTTCCTGAAGCAGCTCGAAGGCTGTAGCCATAAGGGGTAGCGGGTAACGGTTACGGACGGTTATGGCATTGAGTCCCCGGTAGTCGATGCAAGGACGTAATCCACCGTCTTTCTTGGCCACAAAGAAAAACCCTGCTCCCGCCGGGGAGGTGGATGGACGCATAAGGCCTGCTTCCAGAGCGTCCTTGATGTAGGTATCCATAGCAGCTCGTTCGGGTGGAGATAGGGAAAAGATCCGACCCCTGGGGGGGCAAGTGCCCGGAAACAGGTCGATGGGGCAATCGTAAGGTCTATGGGGTGGTAGCATGGTGGCCCTCTGTTTGCTAAACACCAGTTTGAGGTCATGGTAACACTCGGGAACTCGGGTCAGGTCGATGGATTCTAAAGACTCGGGAGTAGAACTCGGGAATTCTGGAAAATACAAGTAGCTTGGCACGTAGGACCCCACTGCTTGATAGTGCCCACAGACCAGTGGATGTGAGGGTTATGGCTGTGAAGCCAGGGGTATCCAAGGACGAGAGGGAACTCGGAACAGGAGATCAAATGAAAGTTCATCAATTCCTGGTGTTGTGAAACTGAAAGTCGCAAGGAGGTAGTGACATGAGTGACAAGTCCAGATCCCAAAGGGCTTCCATCCAATGTAGTGACCCTCATGGGTTCACTTAGAGGTTCAGAGAGAACGCCATTCTCCTTCGCCCAGACACCATCCATGAAGTTACCTGCGGCTCCAGAGTCTACCAAGGCTTGAAGGTGAAGCTTGTGGTTGTCCCAGGAGAGGGTGACTGGAATGAGCAGACGGGAGTTGGACGGATGGGAGGAGGTTATGTTTCCCGTTACAGTTCCCCCCGGTCTGTACGGGACAGAGCGTTTCCCTGGAGCCCGGGACACGTGGAACGGAAATGGCCCGTTTTGCGATATAGACAGCGTCGCTCCCTCATCCGGCGGTCTCTCTCAGCCTGGGAGATGCGTCCAATCTGCATGGGTTCCGATGGAGCCAGCGAGGATAAAGGTGGGGACTCGGAGCTGGGACTGATAGGGGCTAGAGGTCTACGGTTGAGTTCTCTCTCTCTCAGACGCTGGTCAATGCGTGAGGCCAACTTGATCAGGGACTCGAGATTGTCCGGTGGTTCCCGAGTGGCCAGTTCATCTTGGATAGTGTCGGAAAGGCCTTTCAGAAAGCACACCGTGAGCGCCTCGTTGTTCCAGCCACTTGCTGCTGCCACCGTGCGGAACTGGATGGCATAGTCCGTCACGCTGCGCCAACCTTGGTGGAGAGTCAGGAGCTGTTTGGCTGAGTCAGAACCACTGCTTGGGCCTTGAAACACTCGTTTGAATTCCTCAGCAAAGGCAGAGTAGCTGGCACAGCAGGAACTATGGGCATCCCACACAGCAGTAGCCCAGGCCAGGGCTTTTTCCGACAGCAGGGTGATGATATAAGCGATCTTAGACCGGTCTGTGGGAAACGACGATGGTTGTAGCTCAAAGGAGAGAGAACATTGGGTGAGAAACCCTTTACAAGCACTTGGATCACCTGAGAACCGTTGGGGAGGTGGAAGACGAGGTTCAGCCAGGGGGTTAACTGCCATGGGTACGTGAATCTGAGGTACTGGGACGGAACTGTTGCCGGGGTAAGACGATCAGATATTTGCTTAATGGAAGTCAGCATCTCCGACAGAAGATGACAATGTCTAGCCATTAAGGCCTCTTGCTGAACCAGGGCGGCTTCGTGGCGTTGGACAGTCTCCTGGTGGTGGGACAGCATGGCAAAAAGGTCCTGGGAACTGGCTGCCTCTGGGTTGATTTTTGGCTCTGTGTTTCTGTCAGGACCCGGTTACGAACCTGGGTCTCCGGAGTGAGAAACAGTCACTTAACCAACTGAGCCACGAATAGTCAGCAGAACCCAGAAGATGAGGCAGACACAGCAGTACTTAAGACGGTGTATTTAATAAAGTAAAAAGGAGAAGTCCTTAAATACAAAAATGGCAAATCCAAAAGGTGGTAGGAATAGCACAAAAAAAGCCTCAAGAGACACTCAAAAACAAAAACAGAATTCCACAAGAGCATCCACCGGAATCGACAGGAAAACACAGAACACTAGGGCTGGGTGCTAACATACAAACACAGAGCACAGAACTGAGGGAAACTAAGGGTTTAAATACAATCAGGGTAAACGAGGTACAGGTGCAAATAATAATGGGGAACAAGGAAAAACATAAGGTCAAAAAGCACAATGGGGGCATCTAGTGACCAAAACCCGGAACAACCCTGGCCAAATCCTGACAGAATCCCCCCTAGGAACGGCTCCTGACGTTCCTACCAGCTCTCTCAGGGTGGAGGGCGCTGAACTGACGAATGAGGTCAGGATCCAGGATGTCTTTGGCAGGAACCCAGGAGCGCTCCTCGGGACCGTAGCCTTCCCAGTCCACCAGATACTGCCAGGACCGCTGCACCCGGCGGGAATCCAGTATCCGATGGACGGTATAAGCCGGCTGGCCTCCAATGACACGAGGCGGAGGTCTGTCTGCCGGGACAAGGGGAGAAAAAACAACAGGTTTTAACAATGAAATGTGAAATGTGGGATTAATCTTAAGGGATCTGGGTAAGTGTAGGCGATAAGAAACTGGGTTAACTCTCCTGGCAACCTTGAAGGGACCGATGTATTTTTGGGACAGCTTGCGAGACTCCACCCGTAGAGGTAAGTTTCTTGTGGAGAGCCAGACTCTCTGGCCGGGGCGCAGGGTAGGCCCGGGACGGCGACGTCTGTTGGCTTGTTGTTGGTACCTCTGTGAGGAACGCATAAGATTAAGACGGGTCTTCCTCCACATAAGCCGACAGCGTCTGACGAACTTCAAGGCTGAAGGCACTCTGACTTCTGCCTCCTGGTCCGGGAACAATGGAGGAGCATAGCCAAACTGACACTCGTGCGGGGACATACCAGTGGAGGAGGAGCGCAAGGTGTTGTGCGCGTATTCGGCCCAAACAATAAAGGATGACCATGTGGACGGGTTGTCACGAGTCATACATCGGAGGGTGGTTTCCAGCTCTTGATTCATCCTCTCTGTTTGGCCGTTGGACTCCGGATGGTACCCTGAAGATAGACTGGCAGAAGCCCCCATGAGTTGGCAGAAGGCCTTCCAAAACCTTGAGGCGAACTGGGGACCTCTGTCAGAAACCATATCTTGAGGAATGCCGAAGACTCGGAACACATGATTAATTACCAACTCAGCCGTTTCCTTGGCAGAAGGTAACTTAGTCAGAGGGACGAACCTGGCCGCCTTTGAAAACCTGTCGATTATGACTAGGATAGTAGTATTGCCATGGGATGGAGGAAGTCCAGTAATAAAGTCCAATGAGATATGGGACCAGGGTCTGTGGGGAACAGGTAAAGGGTGAAGGAGTCCTTGAGGGCGGAGGTGAGAAGATTTGCCCTGGCAGCACACGGGACAGGCATTGACGAAAGTGGCAACGTCTTCTCTTATGGTAGGCCACCAGAACTTACGCTGGATGAACTCCAAGGTGCGACCTACGCCCGGATGACAGGTGAGGCGAGAGGAGTGCCCCCACAGAAGGACCTGAGTCCTCACTGCCTTGGGGACAAACAACCGATTGGCAGGACCTCCTTTCGGGTCCGGTTCGCTAGCTTGAGCACGTCTCACGGTATCCTCAACTTGCCACGAGATCGGAGCCACAATCTTAGCAGCAGGAAGGACAGGCATGTCCGTGTCATCTCGAATGGCAGGAGCGTAGACTCGGGACAGGGCATCCGGTTTGAGATTCTTCGACCCGGGCCGATAGGTGAGGATAAACTGGAATCGATTGAAGAAAAGAGACCATCTAGCTTGTCTATAGTTCAACCGCTTCGCCTGCTGGATATACTCCAGATTTTTGTGGTCCGTAAGCACTTGAAACGGGTGAGAAGCCCCCTCGAGCCAGTGTCTCCATTCCTTCAATGCCATCTTAACCGCTAGGAGTTCACGATCCCCACATCGTAGTTCCTCTCAGTCGGGGTAAGCCGGTGTGAGAAGAAAGCGCACGGATGAAGCTTCTTGTCTTCACCCCTCTGAGACAGGACAGCTCCAACACCAACCTCTGATGCGTCTACCTCCACCACAAATGGTTCATCCGTAGTCGGTAGTATCAGGATGGGAGCAGAGAGAACGCGCTGCTTGAGTCCTTGGAAGGCCGTCTCAGCTTCTCTTCCCCACAAAAACCTTGCATTGCCACCCTTGGTTAAAGCTGAGAGAGGGGCTGCCACCAAGCTGAAGTTCTTGATGAACTTGAGGTAAAAGTTTGTGAAGCCCAGGAAACGCTGAACTTCCTTAACGGATTTGGGGGTGGGCCAATCCGCTACCGCCCCTACCTTCCTGGGGTCCATTTGGACTCGACCGGGTTCCACTACAAATCCCAGGAATTGTACTCGGGATGAATGGAATTCACATTTTTCCGGCTTAACGTACAGATGGCTGTCCAGGAGGCGTTTGAGTACTTGTCTGACATGCTTAGTGTGTTCTTGAAGGGAGCTCGAAAAGATGAGGATGTCATCCAAGTAAACGAACACAAATATGTTAAGCATATCCCTAAGCACATCGTTTATGAGCGCTTGGAACACCGCTGGGGCGTTGGTCAGGCCGAAGGGCATCACCAAGTATTCATAGTGACCAGTAGGCGTGTTGAAAGCGGTCTTCCACTCGTCACCAGGTCTGATCCGCACAAGATGGTATGCGTTCCGCAGGTCAAGCTTAGTGAAAACAACTGCTTCCTGGAGCAGCTCGAAGGCTGTGGCCATAAGGGGTAGAGGGTAACGGTTACGGACGGTTATGGCATTGAGTCCCCGGTAGTCGATGCAAGGACGTAATCCACCGTCTTTCTTGGCCACAAAGAAAAACCCTGCTCCCGCCGGGAGGTGGATGGACGCATGAGGCCTGCTTCCAGAGCGTTCTTGATGTAGGTATCCATAGCAGCTCGTTCGGGTGGAGATAGGGAAAAGATCCGACCCCTGGGGGGCAAGTGACCCGGAAACAGGTCGATGGGGCAATCGTAAGGTCTATGGGGTGGTAGCATGGTGGCCCTCTGTTTGCTAAACACCAGTTTGAGGTCATGGTAACACTCGGGAACTCGGGTCAGGTCGATGGATTCTAAAGGCTCGGGAGTAGAACTCGGGGAATTCTGGAAAATACAAGTAGATTGGCACGTAGGACCCCACTGCTTGATAGTGCCCACAGACCAGTCGATGTGAGGGTTATGGCTGTGAAGCCAGGGGTATCCAAGGACGAGAGGGAACTCGGAACAGGAGATCAAATGAAAGTTCATCAATTCCTGGTGTTGTGAAACTGAAAGTCGCAAGGATGTAGTGACATGAGTGACAAGTCCAGATCCCAAAGGGCTTCCATCCAATGTAGTGACCCTCATGGGTTCACTTAGAGGTTCAGAGGGAACGCCATTCTCCTTCGCCCAGACACCATCCATGAAGTTACCTGCGGCTCCAGAGTCTACCAAGGCTTGAAGGTGAAGCTTGTGGTTGTCCCAGGAGAGGGTGACTGGAATGAGCAGACGGGAGTTGGACGGATGGGAGGAGGTTATGTTTCCCGTTACAGTTCCCCCCGGTCTGTACGGGACAGAGCGTTTCCCTGGAGCCCGGGACACGTGGAACGGAAATGGCCCGGTTTGCCGCAATATAGACAGCGTCGTTCCCTCATCCGGCGGTCTCTCTCAGCCTGGGAGATGCGTCCAATCTGCATGGGTTCCGATGGAGCCAGCGAGGATAAAGGTGGGGACTCGGAGCTGGGACTGATAGGGGCTAGAGGTCTACGGTTGAGTTCTCTCTCTCAGACGCTGGTCAATGCGTGAGGCCAACTTGATCAGGGACTCGAGATTGTCCGGTGGTTCCCGAGTGGCCAGTTCATCTTGGATAGTGTCGGAAAGGCCTTTCAGAAAGCACACCGTGAGCGCCTCGTTGTTCCAGCCACTTGCTGCTGCCACCGTGCGGAACTGGATGGCATAGTCCGTCACGCTGCGCCAACCTTGGTGGAGAGTCAGGAGCTGTTTGGCTGAGTCAGAACCACTGCTTGGGCCTTGAAACACTTGTTTGAATTCCTCAGCAAAGGCAGAGTAGCTGGCACAGCAGGAACTATGGGCATCCCACACAGCAGTAGCCCAGGCCAGGGCTTTTTCCGACAGCAGGGTGATGATATAAGCGATCTTAGACCGGTCGGTGGGAAACGACGAGGGTTGTAGCTCAAAGGAGAGAGAACATTGGGTGAGAAACCCTTTACAAGCACTTGGATCACCTGAGAACCGTTGGGGAGGTGGAAGACGAGGTTCAGCCAGGGGGTTAACTGCCATGGGTACGTGAATCTGAGGTACTGGGACGGGAACTGTTGCCGGGGTAAGACGATCAGATATTTGCTTAATGGAAGTCAGCATCTCCGACAGAAGATGAGAATGTCTAGCCATTAAGGCCTCTTGCTGAACCAGAGCGGCTTCGTGGCGTTGGACAGTCTCCTGGTGGTGGGACAGCATGGCAAAAAGGTCCTGGGAACTGGCTGCCTCTGGGTTCATTTTTGGCTCTGTGTTTCTGTCAGGACCCGGTTACGAACCTGGGTCTCCGGAGTGAGAAACAGTCACTTAACCAACTGAGCCACGAATAGTCAGCAGAACCCAGAAGATGAGGCAGACACAGCAGTACTTAAGACGGTGTATTTAATAAAGTAAAAAGGAGAAGTCCTTAAATACAAAAATGGCAAATCCAAAAGGTGGTAGGTATAGCACAAAAAAAGCCTCAAGAGACACTCAAAAACAAAAACAGAATTCCACAAGAGCATCCACCGGAATCGACAGGAAAACACAGAACACTAGCGCTGGGTGCTAACATACAAACACAGAGCACAGAACTGAGGGAAACTAAGGGTTTAAATACAATCAGGGGAAACGAGGTACAGGTGCAAATAATAATGGGGAACAAGGGAAAAAACATAAGGTCAAAAAGCACAATGGGGGCATCTAGTGACCAAAACCCGGAACAACCCTGGCCAAATCCTGACAGAACCATTCAAAGATTCTCCCGCTTCTACAAAGAACTGTACATCTCTGATTGTAAATCCACAACATGCCAGACTTAGAAGAATTAAGAACTTCTCTTCTCTCAACGTAGAAGAATTAAGAACTCCTCTTCTCTCAACAGAGGAAGCCACGTCGCTTGCAGCCTAAATATCTTTCAAAATGGCATTGTATAGCATGAATAAAGGCAATTATGCCCAGTAATGCTCGAAATGATTAATATAACTGTTCACAAATGTTCATTTGGGAGAGATGTGAATACAGCACTAATTTCACTTTTATTACAAAAAGTTGAAGATGCCATCCAGTGTTCTCACTATCTTTGATAAACGCAGATGTTAAAATGTTTTCTAAAATGTTGTCGTCCCGTCTCAAGACTTACCCAAATTGGTCCCCACAAACCAAAGCGGGTTCATTAAAAAGCGTTTATCTTCGGATAACCTCTGTTGATTATTACATATCTTAGATGCTTCATTAGAAACAACAGCTCTTTGGGCTGTATTATCTCTTGATACAGAAAAATATTTTGATATAACAGAATGGTTATATCTTTGGTCTCTCTTGGAACATATGGGAATTGGCTCCAATATCATTAATCTGATTAAAATACTATATGCCAATCCCTCAGCCATAGTTATAACAGAGTATATCTGCTCTACTCCATTAAGAATCACGAGAAGCAGCAGACAGGGTGATCCAATTTCACCATTGCTTATTATCTATTGAAGGCAATTCATACATTTAACATTTACATTTAAGTCATTTAGCAGACGCTCTTATCCAGAGCGACTTACAAATTGGTGAATTCACCTTCTGACATCATAAATCTAAGGAAATAACACAAATTTCCCTCAAATCTACTGATCACTTCTCATTATACGCATGCCCATATCTCAATCACTCCCAAACGCATTGAAGATCAAAGATAAATTCAGCTTAATCTCAAATTATAAAATTAATCTAACGAAATCAGACCTACTGCCTCTCAAGAACCCCCGAAGGAGGACTCCCATCGCTACTTATAGAATCCCAATCGTATCCCATAAAAATATTTGGGAGTAGAAATAGATCTAATTGAATCTGAACCACCCTTTAACTGGAACAGAATATGGAAAAATATGATCTGGCATCATGTAATCAGAACCATCAATTTATAAATTTTACGTTTGTTCACAAACAGTATTTAATACCAAGGATACGTTTTACGATTAAATTGGCCCCAACTCCCAACTGTTCCATATGTCCCTTGAATCAGGTAGGCACATTCCTTCATATGATGTGGGAGTGCCCTGCAGTTAAATGCTTCTGGGGCAAAGTTACAAAATACATTTTGAATTGCATGAATTTAAATATCCAATGCTTTGCATCTATTATGCTACTTAGTGATGAAAGCTCCTTGAATCTCTCAGTCAATCAGAGATGATTACTAAAGGCAGGCAACACTGCGGCAAAAAAATGTTGTGTTCCAAGATCGCAACCACCTCACTCTCTCCCATTTTACCAGTGGATACAGAATTATCGACAGCGATAATGAATGGTGCTAGTCAAGGAACAATTGAGACCTGGACAAATATACTTGATGCTAGGCGGGGTGGGATGTTTCTGGTTGGGGAGGGAAGATACGGGCAAGTGGATGGGGACTATGGGGTGGAATGGCTTGGGTTATCTTTGTATGCAATTCTTTGAATTTTTTTAAACCTGTAACCATCCCTCAAAAAAAGGCAAAATGAAATAAAAAGTTGGTCACAAAAAACCACCTCTACAGTGCAACCAGTAGGGCTGTGTCTCCAGATGGGATCATATAGTAGTTCATGTGTTCTTGGTTGAAATATTACTCAATTCCTGTGTATAGTGATCATGTTCCTGTACAGTGGATATATATAATGTTCCTGTAAAGTGTATCTAGAGGATCTACAGTTGAAGTCGGAAGTTTATATACACTTAGGTTGGCGTTATTAACTTCATATGGCTCCCGGGCATAATTTCGACATCTGGATGAGAAGCCCAAAGTAAACTGGCTGTTAGTCAGGCCCAGAAACTATGATATGAATATAATTGGTAGATTTGAAACACTTTCCAAAACCGTTAAAATAATGTCTGTGAGTATAAAAGAACTGATATGGCAGGCGAAAACCTGTGGAAAATCCATCCAGGAAGTGGGCGCACTTCGTTATTTTTCCTTTCTATTGACTACACTATTGTCCGGTTGAAATATTATCGATTATTGAGACAATTGACAACCTGAGGATTAATTATAAACATCGTTTGACATGTTTCGACGAACTTTACCGGTACAATTAGTGTAAGGAACCTCATCCTCCTCTTCTGAGGAGGAGAAGCGAGAAGGATCGGAGGACCAAAACACAGCGTGGTAAGTGTCCATAATGTTTATTTTAAAATATAAACTGAACACTAAGAAATACAAAACAATAAACGTGCAATGAACGAAACAGTCCCGTGTGGCGACAAACACTGACATGGAGGACAAACACCCACAACCCAAAACTGAAACCCGGGCTACCTAAGTATGATTCTCAATCGGGGACAACAATTGACAGCTGCCTCTGATTGAGAACCATACTAGGTCGAACTAAAAAATCAACATAGAAAAACAAACATAGACTGCCCAACCAACACACGCCCTGACCATACTAAAACAAAGATAAAATAACAGAACTATGGTCAGAACGTGACAATTAGGATGTATTCGTCTGCATGTTTTGACCGCCTTTGAGCCAGTGGATTACTGAACAAAACACACCAACAAAGGTTTTTGGGATAAAAATAAGGACTTTATAGAACAAAACAAACATTTGGGATAAACATTTCGGATAACAAAGGGACTTTATAGATCAAAACAACATTTATTGTGTAGCTGGGACTCTTGTGACTGCAACCAAATGAAGATCTTCAAAGGTAAGGGATTCATTTTATCGCTATTTCTGACTTTCATGATTCCTCTATTTGGCTGGAAAATGTTTGTATGCTTATGTAAGCGGGGTGCTGTCCTCAGATAATCACATGGTATGCTTTCGCAGTAAAGACTTTTTGAAATCTGACAAAGCGGCTGGATTAACATAAAGTTAATCTTTAAACTGATGTATAACACTATAACACTATGAATGTTTATTATGACTATTTCTGCATTTTGAAATTGGCGCTCTGTAATTTCACCGGATGTTGTCGAGGTGGGTCCCTAGCGGAACGCCTGCGCCAGAAAGGTTCAAACTCGTTTTTTCAACCACTCCACAAATTTCTTGTTAATAACCTCTTACATCTATGGGGGCGCTATTTCATTTTTGGATGAAAAACGTTCCCGTTTTAAACAAGATATTTTGTCACAAAAAGATGCTCGATTATGCATATAATTGATAGCATTCGAAAGAAAACACTCTGACGTGTCCAGAAATACCAAGATATTCTCTGTGCGTGCCCTAGAACGTGAGCTTCAGGCAAAACCAAGATGAGATGGCATCCAGGAAATGACAAGGATTTTTGAGGCTCTGTTTTCCATTGTCTCCTTATATGGCTGTGAATGCGAGAGGAATGAGCCTGCCCTTTCTGTCGTTTCCCCAAGGTGTCTGCAGCATTGTGACGTATTTGTAGGCAGATCATTGGAAGATTGACCATAAGAGACCACATTTACCAGGTGTCCGCCCGGTGTCCTGCGCCGAAATTGGTGCGCAAAGTCACCTGCCAGTATTTTTCCATGCGATACAGAGAGGAAAGCAAGCTTCCACAAACTGCATATCAATGAAGAGATATGTGAAAAAACACCTTGAGGATTGATTCCAAACAACGTTTGCCATGTTTCGGTCGATATTATGTAGTTAATCCGGAAAAAGTTTTACGTTGTAGGTGACTGAATTTTCGGTTCGTTTCGGTAGCCAGACGCAATGTAGAAAACGGAACGATTTCTCCTACACACAGACGCTTTCAGGAAAAACTGCGCATTTGGTATGTAACTGAGAGTCTCCTCATTGAAAACATCAGAAGCTCTTCAAAGGTAAATGATTTTATTTATTTGGTTATCTGGTTTTTGTGAAAATGTTGCGTGCTAAATGCTACTCAAAATGCTATGCTAGCTTTGCATACTCTTACACAAATTAGTCAATTTCTATGGTTCAAAAGCATATTTTGAAAATCTGAGATGACAGTGTTGTTAAGAAAAGGCTAAGCTTGAGAGCAGACGCATTATTTTCATTTTATTTGCGATTTTCAGAAATCGTTAACGTTGCGTTATGCTAATGAGCCTGAGGCTTTAGTCACAAACCCGGATCCGGGATGGGGAGTTTCAAGAAGTTAACAAACTGTAGATATGGCAAGTCGGTTAGAACATCTATTTTGCGCATGACAAAAGTAAATTTTTCAACAATTGTTTACAGACAGTTGATTTAATTTATAATTCCCTGTATCACAATTCCAGTGAGTCAGAAGTTTACATACACTAAATTGACTGTGCCTTTAATTTAAACATCTTGGAAAATTCCAGAAAATTATGTCATAGCTTTTGAAGATACTGATAGGCTAATTGACATAATTTGAGTCAATTGGAGGTGTACCTGTGGATGTATTTCAAGGCCTACCTTCAAACTTAGTGCTTCCTTGCTTGACATCATGGGAAAATCAAAAGAAATCATCTAAGACCTCCACAAGTTGTAGACCTCCACAGGTCTGGTTCATCCTAGCAAGCAATTTCCAAACGCCTGAAGGTACAAGGTTCATCTGTACAAACAATAGTACGTAAGTATAAACACCATGGGACCACACAGCCGTCAAACTGCTCCGGAAAGAGACGCATTCTGTCTCCTAGAGTTGAACGTACATTCGTGCGTTTCTAAAGTTCAAATCAATCCCAGAAAAAAAACAAAGGACCTTGTGAAAATATCGGAGGAAACCGGTACAAAAGTATGTATATCCACAGTAAAATGAGTCTTATATAAACATAACCCGGACGGCCCGCCTCATTAACTTTTTGAAACTTCCCATCCCGGATCCGGGATCGTGACTAAAGCCTCAGGCTCATTAGCATAACGCAACGTTAACGATTTCTGAAAATCGCAAATAAAATGAAAATAATGCGCCTGCTCTCAAGCTTAGCCTTTTCTTAACAACACTGTCATCTCAGATTTTCAAAATATGCTTTTGAACCATAGCAATTGACTAATTTGTGTAAGAGTATGCTAAGCTAGCTTAGCATTTTGAGTAGCATTTAGCACGCAACATTTTCACAAAAACCAGATAACCAAATAAATAAAATAATTTACCTTTGAAGAGCTTCGGATGTTTTCAATGAGGAGACTCTCAGTTACATACCAAATGCTCAGTTTTTCCTGAAAGCATCTGTGTGTAGGAGAAATCGCTCCGTTTTGTAACATCACATTTGGCTACCGAAACGAACCGAAAATTCAGTCACCTACAACGTCAAACATTTTCCGAATTAACTCCATAATATCGACCGAAACATGGCAAACGTTGTTTGGAATCAATCCTCAAGGTGTTTTTTCACATATCTCTTCATTGATATATCGTTCGTGGAAGCCTGCATTCTTCTCTGAATTCTGTGGAAAAATACTTGCAGCTGACTTTTGCGCACCAATTTCGGCGCAGGACACCGGGCGGACACCTGGTAAATGTGGTCTCTTATGGTCAATCTTCCAATGATCTGCCTACAAATACGTCACAATGCTGCAGACACCTCGGGGAAACGACAGAAAGGGCAGACTTACTCCTCTCGCATTCACAGCCATATAAGGAGACAATGGAAAACAGAGCCTCAGAAATCCTGCTCATTTCCTAGATGCCGTCTCATCTTGGTTTTGCCTGAAGCTCACGTTCTAGGGCACGCACAGAAAATATCTTTGCAGTTCTGGAAACGTCAGAGTGTTTTCTTTCCAAAGCTACCAATTATATGCATAGTCGAGCATCTTTTTGTGACAAAATATCTTGTTTAAAACGGGAACGTTTTTCATCCAAAAATGAAATTGCGCCCCTAGAGTTTCAACAGGTTAAGGAAGAAGCCATAGCTCCAAAACCTCCATAAAAAAGCCAGACGACAGTTTACAACTGCACATGGGGACAAAGATCGGACTTTTTGGAGAAATGTCCTCTGGTCTGATTTAACAAAAATAGCACTATTTGGCCATAATGACCATCGTTATGTTTGGAGGAAAAAGGGGGTGGCTTGCAAGCCGAAGACCACCATCCCAACCGTGAAGCATAGGGGTGGTAGCATCATGTTGTGGGGTGCTTTGCTGCAGGAGGGACTGGTGCACTTCACAAAATAAATGTCATCATGAGGGAGGAAAATTCTATGGATATATTGAAGCAACATCTCAAGACATCAGTCCGGAAGTTAAAGCTTGGTCGCAAATGAACAGTGACCCCAAGCATACTTCCAAAGTTGTGGCAAAATGGCTTAAGGACAAAAAAGTCAAGGTATTGGAGTTGCCAATGCAAAGCCCTGACCTCAATCCTATAGAAAATGTTTGGGCAGAACTGAAAAAGCGTCTGCGACCAAGGAGGCCTACAAACCTGACTCAGTTACACCAGCTCTTTCAGGAGGAATGGGCCAACATTCACACAGCTTATTGAGTGAAGCTTGTGGAAGGCTACCCAAAACATTTGACCCAAGTTAAACAATTTAAAGGCAATGCTACCAAATACTACTTGAGTGTATGTAAACTTCTGACCCACTGGGAATGTGATGAAAGAAAGAAAAGCTTAAATAAATAATTCTCTCCTCTATTATTCTGACATTTCACATTCTTAAAATAAACTGGTGATCCTAACTGACCTAAGACAGGGAATTTTTACTAGGATTAAATGTCTGGATTTGTGAGAAACTGAGTTTAAATGTATTTGGCTAAGGTGTATGTAAACGTCAGACTTCAACTGTATGCCCCTATACAGTGTATACAGCCTTACAGTCATTTCTGAATATATTCAGACCCCTTCACTTTTTCCACATTTTGTTACGTTACAGCCTTATTCTAAAATGGATTAAATACATGTTTTTCCTCCTCAATCTACACACAACACCCCATAATGACAAAGAGAAAACAGGTTTTGACATTTTTTGACATTTTAAACAGAAAAACCACATTTACATAAGTAGTCAGACCCTTTGGTATTAGACTCAAAATTGAGCTCAGATGCATCCTGTTTCCATTGATCATCCTTGAGATATTTCTACAACTTGATTGGACTCCATCTGTGGTGCATTCAATTGATAGGACATGATTTTAAAAAGGCATACACACGGGTCTATATAAGGTCCCACAGTCGACAGTGCATGTCAGAGCAAAAACCAAGCCATGAGGTTGAAGGAATAGTCCGTAGAGCTCCGAGACAGGATTTGAAGCACAGATCTGGAGAAGGCGCCCAACAAATTTCTGCAGCATTGAAGGTCCCCAAGAACACAGTTGCCTCTATCGATCTTGAATTGAAGAAGTTTGGAACGACTAAGACTCTTCCTCGAGCAATCGGGGAGAAGGGCCTTGGCACCATCCCTACAGTCAAGCATGGTGGATGCAGTAGATGGTATTGAGTACAGTATATACATATGAGATGAGTAATGTAGGTAGGGTATGTAAACATATAAAAGTGGCATTGTTTAAAGGGGCTAGTGATATATGTATTACATCAAGATGGCAAGATGCAGTAGACGGCATAGAGTACAGTATATACCTTATACACACAAGTGTAAAGGAATGAAGAATGTTGGCAGCAGCCACTCAATGTTAGTGGTGGCTGTTTAACAGTCTGATGTCCTTGAGATAGAAGCTGTTTTTCAGTCTCTCAGTCCCTGCTTTGATGCACCTGTACTGACCTCGCCTTCTGGATGATAGCGGGGTGAACAGGCAGTGGCTCGGGTGGTTGTTGTCCTTGATGATCTTTATGGCCTTCCTGTGACATCGGGTGGTGTAGGTGTCCTGGAGGGCAGGTAGTTTGCCCCCAGTGATGCGTTGTGCAGACCTCACTACCCTCTGGAGAGCCTTACGGTTGTGGGCGGAGCAGTTGCCGTACCAGGCGGTGATACAGCCCGACAGGATGCTCTCCATCTGCATCTGTAAAAGTTTGAGTGCTTTTGGTGACAAGCCGAATTTCTTCAGCCTCCTGAGGTTGAAGAGGCACTGCTGCGCCTTCTTCAAAACACTGTCTCTGTGGGTGGACCATTTCAGATTGTCCGTGATGTGTACGCCGAGGAACTTAACTTACTACTGTCCCATTGATGTGGATAGGTGGGTGCTCCCTCTGCTGTTTCCTGAAGTCCACGATCATCTCCTTTGTTTTGTTGGTGTTGAGTGCGAGGTTATTTTCCTGACACCACACTCCGAGGGCCTTCACCTCCTCTCTGTAGGCCGTCTCATTTTTGTTGGTAATCAAGCCTACCACTGTAGTGTCGTCTGCAAACTTGATGATTGAGTTGGAGGTGTGCATGGCAGGGAGTACAGGAGAGTGCTCAGAAAGCACCCTTGCAGGGCCCCAGTGTTGAGGATCAGCGAGGTGGAGATGTTACCTACCCTCACCACCTGAGGGCGGACCGTCAGGAAGTCCAGTACCCAGTTGCACAGGGCGGTGTCGAGGCCCAGGGTCTTGATGACGAGTTTGGAGAGTACTATAGCGTTAAATGCTGAGCTGTAGTTGATGAACAGCATTCTCACATAGGTATTTCTCTTGTCCAGATAGGTTCGGGCAGTATGCAGTGTGGTTGCGATTGTGTCATCTTTGGACCTATTGGGACGGTAAGCAAATTGGAGTGTGTCTAGGGTGTCAGGTAGGATGGAGGTGATATGGTCCTTGACTAGTCTCTCAAAGCAATTCATGATGACGGAAGTGAGTGCTACGGGCGGTAGTCGAACTCACCAGAGCCAGTGAGTTTGGATCAGTCTTATTCTCTATGCTTCGAGTCAGATGGGGACCAGCTTATGGTAGGCTATACCTTCCAAAACTGTTTTAAAATACATATCTCCCATTTATAACATCGCACTAATCCATCAAATTGTCTCACAATAAAGTGTAACTTGTGTCTTTGCTTGTTTACGTCTCTGTCTCCTACCCTGTTCCCTGTTCTTCAGGACCTAGGGGTTCTGCCCAACACCCAGATGTGGATCCACCTGATGTCCTCCATTACCAACCACCCTCCAACTTTTCATTACATCATCTACAGCTACTGTTATTATCATGTTGTCATTATCTGCAAAGGAAGTGATCTTGCTCTATCTTACTGGGCACATGATATATGAAATAAACAGATTAACTAAAAACACTAGCACTGCAAACATTCAGAACAAAAACAGCAGCATTGCCTGGTGTCACACCCTGATCTGTTTCACCTGTCTTGTGCTTGTCTCCACCCCCCCACCAGGTGTCTCCTATTTCTCCCCATTATCCCCTGTGTATTTATACCTGTGTTTTCTGTTTGCCTGTTGCCAGTTCGTCTTGTCTCGTCAAGTTGCCCCAGTGTTTTCCGTGTGTTACCTTCTCTCTAGTTTTGTAGTCTTCCCAGTTCCGACTTTACTGCCTACCCTCACCATGAACCTGTCTGCCATTCTGTCCCTTGTTGGCTCCTCTAGGATTACGAACCTCTGCTTGCCCTCGACCTGCCATTTTGCCTGACCCTTTGTGATAATAAATATTCTGAGAACCGAACCATCCGCCTCCTGTGTCTGCATCTGGGTCATAGTATGACCATGACTTATCCAGCAGAATCAGACCAGCTTCACAACACTGTCTCCCTGCAAGGAGCCACCATTGGAAAACATGAGGAGCTACTTCAGAACCTTATGGAGGAACACCATAGCTTGCAGGAATGCCATGACCATATATTCAACTCATTACTGGAGCAAGCCACAATGGAAACCTCCCGGATGCTCAGTAACCTTGCTACGATCGATGCTTCTCCCCAGACTAGCCCAGCTTCTCAAGATCCCCGCTTACCCCCTCTGGAGCGTTATGCTGGAGATCCTGGGACCTGGTGGACATTTCTCTCCCAGTGCTCTCTCATGTTTGAGTTACAACCCTCTCCGTTTCCTTCGGATCGATCGAAGATAGCTTATCTATTAACACTGATGTCTGGATGCTTGGGCTACGGCGGTGTGAGATCAACAAGCAGCCATTTGCCTTAGTCTGGAGGATTTTGGAGCAGAGGTAAGGAAGGTGTTAGATTCCCCGGGAGAGATGCAGCTTGGAAGCTACTTTGTCTGCATCAAGACTCCTGCAGTGTGGCAGACTGTGCAATAGACTTTCGCACGCCGGCTGCCGAGACTTCCTGGAACCCAGATTCCCTGTTCGACACCTTCCTTCATGGATTATCGGAGGAAATCAAAGACGAACTTGACTCCCTCATTTTCTAATCTAACCTTTATTTAACTAGGCAAATCAGATAAGAACAAATTCTTATTTACATTGAATGCCTACCCTGGCCAATCCCGGACGACGCTGTGCCAATTGTGCGCCGCCCTCTGGGACTCCCAATCACGGTCGGTTGTGTTACAGCCTGGATTTGAACCAGGGTGTCTGTAGTGACGCCTCTAGCACTGAGATGCAGTGCCTTAGACTGCTGTGCCACTCTGGAGACCCGTCATAGCCTTGACTATAAGGATCGATGGGCGCCTACTGGAATGCAGGATGGAGAGGAGGTCTGTTCTCAGCTACACTCGCTCGTCACGGTTTCCTCCTGACCTCCGAAGAACCCCGGAAGTCCCCGACGCCTGCATTCCAGAGAGAATCCAAAATCACCCAGGCCCCATCGAGGATCATCGGGGCCTGGCGACTCGTCTTCTCCTGAACCCATGCAGTTGTGCAGGGCTAGACTGTGTCCTAGTGAATGTTTATGCAGGCTGAGCTCCAACAGTTGCCTGTATTGTGGTGCTACAGGACATTACATATCCACCTATCCAGTAAAATACCAGGCTCATCAGTAGGTAAAGGTATGCTGGTGGGCCATACTGGGAGTCTCCAAACTCCCATTACTTGTACTCCTCTCCATGTTATCCTACTGTGGGGTGACTGGCGAAAATCTCTCTGGGTGCTCACTCTGGGGCTGATGAGAAGAGCTTCATGGACGCTACCCTGGTATCTGAGATGGGTATCTCTACTCAACTCCTCTCCATTCCCATGGACGCCAGAGCTTTGAATGGGTGCTCCCCTGGCAGGGTAACTCACAGTACGGTTCCCATTAACCTGCAAGTGTCGGGTAATCACAGTAAGTCCTTACAGTTTCTACTAATTGAATCTCCTCATACACCTGCGGTTTTCAGATTTGCATGGCTCCAGAGACACAATCCCCTGATCGACTGGGCTACTGGTTCTATCCTGGGTTGGAGCCTGTTCTGCCACACACATTGCCTTAAGGCAGCGCAGCCTGCCCTGGGACATCCTTCTGCGGACTTGGGAAAAACCTTGGATCCCTCCACCGTTTCCACAGAATACTATGACCTCCAGAAGGTTTACAACAAGGCTCAGGCAACATCGCTTCCTCCACATCGATCCTACGATTGCGCTATTGACCTCCTCCCGGGCACCACACAACCTTGGGGGTGGCTTTATTCTGTCTGGCCCAGAGACCAAGATCATGGAGGTATACATTGAGAACTCTCTAGCTAACGGGATGTGTCCTTCTGCCTCCCCTGCAGGGTTTTTCTTTGTGGAAAAGGACAAAAACCTGCACCCGTGTATCGACTATCAAGGCCTCAATGACATCACTGTAAAAAATCGTTACCCGCTACCATTCCTCTCTTCGGCTTTGAGCATCTCCAGGGGGCGAAGGCTAGATTTTTCAAACAGAAATTTGCATCCTGGGACACAAACTCCAAAAGGCTTTTGACTCTGTCAATCAACACATTCTTATCGGCAGACTCAACAGCCTTGGTTTCTCAAATGACTGCCTCGCCTGGTTCACCAACTACTTCTCAGACAGAGTTCTGTTGTCCGGACCTCTGTCAGTCTCTATGGGGGTGCCACAGGGTTCAATTCTTAGGCCGACTCTTATCTCTTTATACATGAATGATGTCGCTCTTGCTGCTGGTGATTCTCTGATCCACCTCTACGCAGACGACACCATTCTGTATACTTCTGGCCCTTCTTTGGACACTGTTAACTAACCTCCAGACGAGCTTCAATGCCATACAACTCTCCTTCTGTGACCTCCAAATGCTCTTAAATGCTAGTAAAATTAAATGTATGCTCTTCAACTGATTGCTGCCCGCCCGCCCAACATCACTACTCTGGACGGTTCTGACTTAGAATATGTGGACAACTGCAAATACCTAGGTGTCTGGTTAGACTGTAAACTCCCTTCCAGACTCACATTTAGCATCTCCAATCCTAAATGAAATCTAAAATCTGCTTCCTATTTCGCAACAAAGCTTCCTTCACTCATGCTGCCAAACATACCCCCATATAACAGATGATCCTACCGATCCTTGACTTCGGCGATGTCATTTACAAAATAGCCTCCAACACTCTACTCAGCAAATTGGATGTAGTCTATCACAGTGCCATCCATTTTGTCAACAAAGCCCTGTATACTACCCACCACTGCAACCTGTATGCTCTCGTTGGCTGGCCCTCGCTACATATTCGTAGCGAGGGCCTACGAATATAGTGGGTGGGGTTATATCCTTCCTGTTTGGCCCTGTCCAGGGGTATCATCGGATGGGGCCACAGTGTCTCCTGACCCCTCCTGTCTCAGCCTCCAGTATTTATGCTGCAGTAGTTTGTGTCGGGGGGCTAGGGTCAGTTTGTTATATCTGGAGTACTTCTCCTGTCTTATCCGGTGTCCTGTGTGAATTTATGTATGCTCTCTCTAATTCTCTCTTTCTCTCTCTCAGAGGACCTGAGCCCTAGGACCATGCCTCAGGACTACCTGGCATGATGACTCCTTGCTGTCCCCAGTTTACCTGGCCATGCTGCCGCTCCAGTTTAAACTGTTCTGCCTTATTATTATTCGACCATGCTTGCCATTTATGAACATTTGAACATCTTGGCCATGTTCTGTTATAATCTCCACCTGGCACAGCCAGAAGAGGACTGGCCACCCCACATATCCTGGTTCCTCTCTAGGTTTCTTCCTAGGTTTTGGCCTTTCTAGGGAGTTTTTCCTAGCCACCGTGCTTCTACACCTGCATTGCTTGCTGTTTGGGATTTTAGGCTGGGTTTCTGTACAGCGCTTTGAGATATCAGCTGATGTATGAAGGGCTATATAAAATACATTTGATTTGATTCACTATTATTGTACAATGTAGAGAATAGTAAAAATAAATAAAAACCCTTGAATGAGTAGGTGTGTCTAAACTTTTGACAGGTACTGTAATGTTACAGCACTTTGGTTTCACAAATAAACATGTTGAAATAGAACCAAATGATCTGTTTCTGTCTTCAGTCCTTTTTAAATGGGAATAGATGGGCTAAATGGGCTATGGTATAGGTCGTATGTAATAGTCTGCCTATAACCCGCCTGAATAGGCCTATACCTCCATTCCTATTCCAGGCTGGTTAATGTGATTCATGACTGTTGAATTTGGAAAAATCCACCCACACTCGGCCCTGCCCCACCTACTCAGCAAGTCAGGAGCCACTACTGCATACTTTTTACTAAATAGTGCTAAATAGTTTGCGACGATGAGTACATACTATTCATTTGACTTCAGCAGTGATAATATTTTTTACACATTCATGAAAATAGTAATGGTCTCTAAACCTTCCAGCTGCCTCCTGGAACCCATTCCAACTAAACTACTGAAAGAGCTACTACCTGTACTTGACCCTCCTATATTGAACATAGTAAATGGCTCCCTACCCTCTGGATGTGTACCAAACTCACTAAAAGTGGCAGTAATAAAGCCTGTCTTGAAAAAGCCAAACTTTGACTCAGAAAATGTAAACAACTTTTGGCCGACATCGAATGTCCCACTGCTCTCTCTTTTTTGGGAAAAAGCTGTTGTGCAGCAGCTCACTGCCTTCCTGAAGACAAATAATGCATAAGAACTGATTGTCTGGTTTTAAACCCCATCTTAGCACTGAGACTGCACTCATGAAGTTGATAAATTACCTCTTAATGGCATCAGACCAAGGCTCTGCATCTGTCCTCGTTTTCCTAGACCTTAGTGTTGCTTTTGACACCATCGATCGCCACATTATTTTGGAGAGAATGGAAACCCTAATTGGTCAGTTTGTCTCTGTGGATGGTTTGTCCTCTGACAAATCAATTGAAATTGTCAATGTTCCTTAAGATTCTATTTTAGGACCACTATTGTTGTCACTTTATATTCTACCTCTTGGTTATGTCATTCGGAAACACATTGTCAACTTTCAATGGTATGTGGTCAACAAACAGCTGTACATTTTGATGGAACATGGTGAATCCCCAAAATTGCCTAACCTGGAAGCCTGTTTCAGACATAAGGAAGTGGATGGCGGCAAATGTTTTACTTTTAAACTCAGACAAAACAATTCTAGGTCCCAAGAAACAAAAGGGATATGCTGATGGATATGACAATTAATATTGATGGTTGTACAGTTGTCTCAAATAAAACTGTGAAGGACCTCGGCATTGCTCTGGATCCCGATCTCTCTTTTGACAAACTTATCAAGAATATTTCATGGACAGCTTGTCCAAAAAAAATGATGCAGAAAAGCTAATTAAGGCTTTTGTTACTTCTAGGTTAGACTACTGCAATGCTCTACCCTCCGGCTACCTGGAAAAAGCACAAAATAAACTTCAGTTAGTGCTAAACACAGCTGCTAGAATCTTGACTGGAACCAAATAATTTGATCATATTATTCCAGTGCTTGCCTCTCTACACTGGCTTCCTGTTAAGGCTAGGACTGATTTCAATATTGTTCTGATAGGAGCAAGTCCATGTAATGCTTTGTAGGCTATCTACCTCTATGATTTGGTCCTTCCGTACATACCTACACACACGCTATGATCACAAGACACAGGCCTCCTTATTGAACCTAGAATTTCTATGCAAACAGCTGGAGGCAGGACGTTCTCCTATAGAGCTCTATTTTTATTGAATGGTCTGCCTCAGTATCGACCTTTAAGTCTTTATTGAAGACTCATATCTTCAGTAGGTCCTATGATTGAGTGTAGTCTGGCCCAAGGCACTGGAGCAACAAACCACCCTTGCTGTCTCTGCCTGGCTGGCTTCCCTGTCTCCAATGGGATTATCTGACTCTATTACGGGGGCTGAGTAACTGCTTTACTAGTGCTCATCCATGCCGTCCCTAGAAGGGGTGCATCACTTGAGTGGGTTGAGTCACTGACGTGATCTTCCTGTCTGGTTTTGCGCCCCCTCTGGCTCATGCAGTGGAGGAGATCTTCGTGGGCTATACTCAGCCTTGTCTCAGGGTAGTAAGTTGGTGGTCTGTTGAGATCCCTTTAGTGGTGTGGGGGCTGTCCTTTGGTAAATTGGGTTGGGGTTATATCCTGCCTGGTTGGCCCTGTCTGGTGGTATCATCAAACGGGAACACAGTGTCCCCGAGCACCCTGTCTCAGCATCCAGTATCTATGCAGCAATACTCTATGTGCCGGCGGCTAGGGTCAGTCTGTTATATGTGTTGTAATTCTCCTGTCTTATCTGGTGTCCTGTGTGAATTTATGTATGCTCCTTCTGATTCTCTCTCTCCCTCACCTCCCGGAGGACCTGAGGACCATGCCTCAGGACTACCTGGCCGGACGACTCCTGGCTGTCCTCAGTCCACCAGGTCGCGCTGCTGCTCCAATTTCAACTGTTCTGCCTGCGGCTATGGACCCCTGAACTGTTCACCGGACACGGTACCAGGTCACGGACCCGCTGTTTCAACCTTCTCTCTCTCTCTACCACACCTGTTGTCTCAACCTCTGAATGCTCAGTTATGAAAAGCCAACTGACTTTACTCCTGAGGTACTGACATGTTGCACCCTCTACAACCACTGTGGTTATTATTTGACCCTGCCGGTAATTTATGAACATTGGAACATCTTGAAGAACATTCTGGCCTTAATGGCCATGTACTCTTATAATCTCTTATAATCTCCACCTGGCAGCCAGAAGAGGACTGGCCACCCCTCAGAGCCTGGTTCCTCTCTAGATTTCTTCCTAAGTTCCTGCCTTTCTAGGGAGTTTTTCCTAGCCACTGTGCTTCTACATCTGCATTACTTGCTGTTTTCTGTTTTAGGCTGGGTTTCAGTATAGCACTTGGTGACATCTGCTGATGTAAAAAGGGCTTTATGAATAAATTTGATTTGAAACGCTAGTATGGGTACTCGGACACTGACATTGAAAATAATAAACGTACAAGCACTCGAAAAAGCTACATAATTACAGTAACGAGTATTTGTAATTCGTTACTTCCACCCCTGGACAGCAGTGATCTAATTAGAGTTTTAGTTGAACTATTACATCTTTCACGAATTGAACTGACCAATCACAGCTATGAGGCAGCTGATGATTGACAGCGGGTGAAGTCTAGACAGACAGGTTGCCTCCCACAATGTACCAATGTTTCAGCATACATGTCTGTACTTAGGTCAGTTTGGCAAAGAGGAAAGGGCTGAGTTGGGACAAGCTCCGGAAATCCATCCAGAGTCCTATCCATTCATGTCCTGCCATAAAAATGTCCCGTAGTTAGCTGGATGGAACTTGAGGAGGATATTTTTAATGAGTAGTTTGCTTGCACCATGACATCATCTGTCATGTTTCTGAGGGGATTGTTTATAAGCCCTGCCTACCCATACTTGTAATTTGTTGGGAGAGTTGTCTGAAGAGCACCCTTCCCAAAAATGTTTTCTCCCCTTTCGAAGTGGTCAAGAAAATCCAACATGATTCTCAGACCGAGTGCTGTTGCCCTAGGTCTAGGATTTCTGAGACTAGTGAAGTGCTGTAAGGGTGAAGTCATAGGTGCTCTATAGATCATAGACACTCTATAGGTAAAGTCAGACAGAGGAACAAAAATACATGTATGGACTTGTTTGGAGTTGCAGGTCAGACAGGGAGCGTAAAAGGTACAATTATGAACATCCCTATCTGGGGATCGGGCTTGACTCACACACACACACGCACACACACATCCTTGAACCGCCCTAGAAATCTAGAAGGGTCAGAGGAAGTGTTGGTGTCTTTGTTGCTGTTGGAAAATGTTATTAGAATAACTAATGGTGATTCTGCCCAAAGGGGAGTCTTGTTTTTTGACAGGACAGTATAGGGGTAGGGCTGTTGCAATGACTGTATTACCGTCACACCGGCAGTCATGACCGCTGTAAAAATCCATGTGACCGCTGTAAAAATCCACGTGACCGTTGAGTAACGTTAATCTCCTTTTATGCACTCTGGACATACTTTAGTAGTACCCAAATTGCTACTGTAACTACCATCAGATCCTAATGGCCTGGTACTCCGGGCTCTATTGTCCCTTTAACCACTTTGACATCAATGCAAATGCATTTGAAAATCACATCAGGCACATATCATAAAAACAGTATGGTGCTTATAAAACTCACCTCAATGTGATGATCAGTTTGAAGGAAGAAGTTCAACAGCAGGTTGAAACTGAGTGTAAAAACATTGTTGTTGTGGACTGGTTACCTAATGCTACGCTCAAAAATGTCTGTCTACGAGTCTGGGAGAGAAGTATAGCCCTAGGCGATGCTGTTGGTTCATTAATTGTACAGGGCGGCTTACAGTTAGTCTACAATTATAGTGAATTTGTATTTGATTTTGAATAGCCTAGTATTAAGGATTCTAAAAATATATCATAATAATTGGATGACACACTATCTTTAGCTATACAGAATATCTCACCACCATCTCCTCCTCTCTCTTTTATCCCTTTTTGAGTGCGCAGAGGGGTTGTCTATAGTTTAGTGAAATATGTTAAGTTGCAAAAACATGTTACTATCAATGTTCCCAAACAGATTTCACTTGGTTTCCAAATTAAACACGGGGTAGCTGCAGGAACAGGGTTGGAAAGCCCATGACTTACAGAGTTTGGGCTGAATATCACATATCACACAGTGAGAGCATGCTCCTCAAACAGTCGTTGATTTGTGGAGTGAAATAAGTGTAATTATATTTATTTCCGCTACAAAACCGAAGTAGCCTACCCCACCTCATTGAAAATCAGCCCAGCAGGAAAGCGCATGGCCTCCATTTGCTATTCTAATAAATACAGATGGAGGCTATAACAGCAGCAAAGGGGGGACCAACTCCATATTAATGCCCATGATTTTGGAATGAGATGTTCGGTGAGCAGGTGTCCACATACACTACATGACCAAAAGTATGTCACTACTACAACAGCCTTCACTCTTCTGGGAAGGCTTTCCACTAGATGTTGGAACATTGCTGCCGGGGACTTGCTTCCATTCAGCCACAAGAGCATTAGCGAGGTTGGGCACTGATGTTGGGCGATTAGGCTTGGATTGCAGTCGCAGTTCCAATTCATCCCAAAGGTGTTCGATGGGGTTGAGGTCAGGGGTCTGTGCAGGCCAATCACGTTCTACCACACCGATCTTGACAACCCATTTCTATATAGTCCTCGATTTGTGCACGGGGCATTGTCATGCTGAAACAAGAAATGGTCTTCCCCGCACAAAGTTGGAAGCACAGAATCGTCTAGAATGTCATTGTATGCTGTAGCTTTAAGATTTCCCTTCACTGGAACTAAGAGGCCTAGCCCAAACCATGAAAAACAGCCCCAGATCATTATTCCTCCTCCACCAAACTTTACAGTTGGCATCATGGATTTGGGCAGATAGCATTCACCTGGCATCCGCCAAACCCGGATTTGTCAGTCAGACTGCCAGATGGTGAAGCGTGATCCATCATTCCAGAGAATGCGCTTCCAGTGCTCCAGAGTACAATGGCGGCGAGCTGAACACCATTCCAGCCAACGTTTGGCATTGCGCATGGTGATCTTAGGCTTGTGTGCGGCTGCTCGGCGATGAAAACCTATTTCCTGACAAACAGTTATTGTGCTGATGTTGCTTCCAGAGGCAATTTGGAACTCGTAGTGAGTGTTGCAACTGAGGACAAACTATTTTTTACACGCTATGCGCTTCAGCACTGGGAGGTCCCGCTTGTGCTGCCTACCACTTTGAAGCTGAGCTGTTGTTGGTCCTAGACGTTTCCACTTCACAATATCAGCACTTACAGCTCCAGTAGGGCAGATATTTGACGAGCTGACTTGTTGGAAAGGTGTCATCCTATGACAGCGCCACGTTGAAAGTCACTGAGCTCTTCGGTACGGTCTATTTTAATGCCAATATTTGTCTAAGGAGATTGCATGGCTGTGTGCTCGATTTTATACACCTGTCAGCACGGGTGTGGCTAAAATAGCTGAATCCACTACTAATTTGAAGGCGTGTCCACATACCTTTGTGTATATATACAGGGTCAGTGCCAGTACCAAATTTACAATGTTTTGGGATACTGGAGTATTGACGTAGATATGTAGGCAAGGAGAAAGTGACTAGTAGCAGGATGAATATTAATAGTAAACAGTATGGCAGCAGCGTAAGTGGTGGGTGGGTGTGTGCGTGGTGGTGAGTTTGTGTATGAAAGCTGATTGGTTTAATAGTCAGTTAGAATTTAGAACCTGAGGTTGACCTCTCTCTGAGGTTAGGGGTCACCCTAAAACACCATTTAATGCCCTTATTGATATTCCTGGGACTAAGGCCACTGGCTGAAATTCAGCTATAGGCCGTTTAAAGTGGTAGAGACGTCTAATCCAGGGTTCACTCTGGCTTTGCAGGTTGGCTTATGTTTTGACCAGGGCCCAGGCACTCAGAGGCAGCTGGAGAGCAAACAGAGATAAGGATGAGTAAAAATGGTCTTGTCTTTAGAATGGGGAAAATTGCTACAAATCTCTCAGAGGAACGTGTGTGTCTCCCCATATGCATATGTTTGTTTATTGTTAGTGTATTAAACCTTTAAATTTAGCAGTAATTTGCATTATCTTTGGGTTCAGCATTTTCCACACCTTGAGCATAATCTATTAATCCTGACAAAGTATATGTGTGTGTGTTTGTGCATTGTGTCAGTGTAGGCGTGATAGGCAGATATACATGTAAAGAGGGCGGATATATGGTAATATACTAGTCAAATCAAGTTGTATTGGTCACGTACACATATTTAGCAGATGTTATTGTGGGTGTAGCAAAATGCTTGTGTTCCAAGCTACAACAGTGCAGTAATATAATTCACAACAATACACACAAATCTAGAAGTAAATAATGTAATGAAGAAATATACAAAAATTAGGACGAGCAATATCGGAGTCTTGAGAGTAAATAAATATACACGTGATGGGACATAATATTTAGTATTTCTGTAGAATACGTAGTATAGAATAGTACATACAGTATACAGCAATAGTTGAATAGGATGGCATTGACTAGAATACAGTGTATACTTATGAAATTTGTTAAAGTTAGCAGTGTTCCATTATTAAAGCGACCAGTGCTTCCATGTCTATGTGCATAGGGCAGCAGCCTCTAAGGTGCAGGGTTGAGTAACCAGGTGGTTGCCGACTAGTGACAGGGACTAAGTTCAGTGCAGGGTACTGGATAGAGGCTGGCTAGTTATGGCTATTTAACAGTCTGATGGCCTTGAGATAGAAGCTGTTTTTCAGTCTCGCTGTCCCAGTTTTGATGCGCCTGTACTGACCTCGCCTTCTGGATGATAGCGGGGTGAACAGGCCATGGCTTGGGTGGTTGATGTCCTTGATGATCTTTTTGGCCTTCCTGAGATATTGGTTGCTGTAGGTGTCCTGGAGGGCAGGCAGTGTGCCCCCGGTGATGCATTGGACAGACCACACCACCCTCTGGAGAGCCTTGTGGTACCAGGAGGTGATACAGCCTGATAGGATACTCTCAATGGTGCATCTCTAATAGCTTGTGAAGGTCTTTCTAGGGGGGAGAGTGGAATGCAATTGAGATTGCATCTTCTGTGGATCTGTTGGGGCGGTAAGCAAATTCGGAGTGGGTCTGGGATGATGAGGTTGATGTGTACCATGACCAGCCTATCTAAGCACCTCATTACTATACTGAACAAAAATATGAACTCAACATGCAACAATTTCAACGATTTTATTGAGTTACAGTTCATATAAGGAAATTAGTCAATTGAAATGAATGAATTAAGCCCTAATCTATTTATTTCACATGACTGGGCAGGGGTGCGGGGGATCCAGGCCCACCCAAAGGGGGAACAAGACCCAGCCAATCAGATTGAGTTTTTCCCCACAAAAGTGCTTTACTACAGATAGTGGAGGTCCTGTGCTGGCGTGGTTACACATGGTCTGCGGTTGTGAGACCGGTTGGACGTACTGCCAAATTCTCTAAAATGACGTTGGAGGTGGCTTATGGTAGAGAAATGAACATTAATTTATCTGGCAACAGCTCTGGTGGACATTCCTGCAGTCAGCATGCCAATTCCATGCTCCCTCAAATCTCGAGACATCTGTGGCATTGTGTTGTGTGACAAAACCGCACATTCTAGAGTTGCCTTTATTGTCCCCAGCACAAAGTGCACCTGTGTAATGATCATGCTGTATAATCAGCTTCTTGATATGCCACACCAGTCACTTTGATTGATTTTCTTGGCAAAGGAGGAATGCTCACTAACAGGGATGTAAACAACATTTGAGAGAAATACACTTTTTATGTGTATGGAACACTTCTGAGATCTTTAATTTCAGCTCATGAAACATGGGACCAACACTTTACATGTTCCGTTTACATTTGTGTATAAAACATTACCCAGGGGTTGGGTGCTGTTATTATGTGAGTGGGTGTAAAAGTGTGTTGAAAGTGGTACCTGCTGCCTTTTGTCTTTGTTTATGTCTGTCTGAATTTGTGTTCGTAGAGCTGAAAGTATGTGTTCTGCAACAAGACCAGAGAGGCGCACCGCCACTCCAGTCAGAATAAACTTTCCACACAAACCTGCAAACGAAGATGTCAAGACAACACATCAAAGCAGAGCTATAGAGGGCAACATGAATCATGGAGAAAGGTATTATTTTACTTGATGGTTTGGTTATAAGTAGTTTAAAAAACACTATTACATGGATTGTTAACACAAACACACACAAGCATACGCACAGACACACTTAAATGCATACTTGCACACACACATGCTCACACACACCCATGTCATTTCGTGTCTCCATAGAGTATCATCACTTTGACGGGGATGACATGGGGTATGTTGCGGGGGGTTGTAGTCCTTTCTGACTGTGCTCAGGTGCTTTCTGTCTAGACAGAACTATAGAGCATCCATATATGGCTCTACACGAGACCACCTTGCCTTCTCGCCCTCTCAATGACAAACAGAAGTTTTCACAGCTACAGAAAGACAGTCAAGCACTCAGAGAGGCTGTTTTATCGACTGGGACACCGGTGTTACACTGGTGTATAAACCCTGAAGTTGAGGGAAATGATGTTTTATTTTTTACAATTTTACTTCACCTTTATTTAACTAGGTAGGCCAGTTGAGCAAAGTTCTCATTTACAACTGCGACCTGGCCAAGATAAAGCAAAGCAGTGTGACACAGACAACAACACAGAGTACAGATGGAATAAACAATAAACAAGCCAATAACACAATAAACAATAAAGTCAATGACACAGTAGAAAAAAAAGTCTATATACAGTGTGTGCAAAAGGCATGAGGGAGGTAGACAATATATAGGCCATAGTAGAGAAGAATCACAATTTAGCAGATTAACACTGGAGTGATAAATGAGCAGATAATGATGTGCAAGTAGAGATACTGGTGTGCAAAAGAGCAGAAAAGTAAATAAAAACAGTATGGGGATGAGGTAGGTACATTGGGTGGGCTATTTACAGACGGAATATGTACAGCTGCAGCGATCGGTTAGCTGTTCAGATAGCTGATGTTTAAAGTTGGTGAGGGAAATAAGTCTCCAGCTTCACCGATTTTTGCAATTCGTTCCAGTCACTTGCAGCAGAACTGGAAGGAAAGGCGGCCAAATGAGTTGTTGGCTTTGGAGATGATCAGTGAGATATACCTGCTGGAATGTGTGCTACGGGTGGGTGTTGCTATCGTGACCAGTGATCTAAGATAAGGCGAAGCTTTATCTAGCATAGACTTATAGATGACCTGGAGCAAGTGGGTCTGGCGACGAATATGTACCGAGGGCCAGCCGACTAGAGAATACAGGTCGCAGTGGTGAGTGGTATAAGGCGATTTGGCAACAAAACGGATGGCACTGTGATAGACTGCATCCAGTTTGCTGAGTAGCATATTGGAAGCTATTTTGTAGATGACATCGACGAAGTCGAGGATCGGCAGGATAGTCCGTTTAACTAGGGTAAGTTTGGCGACGTGAGTGAAGGAGGCTTTGTTGCGAAATAGGAAGTCAATTCTAGATTTCATTTTGAATTGGAGCTGTTTAACCCTTTCACACATACCATCACACGGGTGTGATTGTTCTACAGTGGTCCCTGAAGCGTACGATCACACCCGTGTGTTTAGAACACTCATTTAGAATGCTCGTTTAGAACGGCAGTTTCGAATGACGCAACAATCAGCGTTTGAGCTGGCCACACTTTTTTCAGAAACTATTTACACAAACACAGTCCTTACAAAGTTATGTCCAGAATGTCAGCAGTTTATTTTTGGATGCATTGTTCAGATATTCACAGAAGTAAATATAGCATAACACAATCATACTAACCGGAAAAATGTAGGCTACATTTGTCCTAGCGCTGAGGAAAGATTGAACCAACACAAGCAGTCATATTTTCTAACTCTCGGCTGACGTAAACTGCAATATGAATTAGCTAATAGCAATTACTATATATAATTAATCACATCACGGGTGAGCTCACCATTGATCGAAATAACTAGGTAAAACACTATAGAAATCGAAAGTAATCCGACGATTTGTTTCAGCGCGCAGCCATGCATTTTTTCCTCACAGAAACCGAAGATAATAAGAGAAGACGAGATGAGTTTGGTCTGTTTGTAGTATGCATGTTGAAGGGGTTTGTCATCTACCGTCGTTCACATCCCACCATAAAGTGAGTGAACTCTTACTCACCTCATTTTGTTATAACATCTTTGGTCAAACAGACGTGAATCCCAGAATGCATTGTATGTCAACAAACATGGCTACACAGTTGGAATTAGCTTAGCTCATCATAGTCAGTACAACCTTCAAAAAAGTATTTTACACACATAATATGTGCCCATTACAATCTGTGCAAGAATCGGAATGCATGATTTGTCACCTAGAATTGAAAACATGTGAATAAAACCGTAAATACACAAATAATTGCCACACAAAACATTTTCTGATAGTGATTTATTGATACAAGTGGCGCGTGCCGGCAGTCAACCACGTAACCCCCCACTCTGCGCCATTCAGTGTTGTTGTTTATGTATGTAGTTAGTGAGATAAGCTGTAGCATTAACAATGTCTTTCAAAAGGAGACAACTCACAAATGTGGAAATTCTGGAGATTTTTTAAAATTCTGACAATGAGTCTGAGTATGAAAGTCAGGAATCAGATTCTGACAGTGACAGTGAGGAGCTGCCCCCCAACCTTGTAGCCATTGAGAACCCTGAATCTGAATTTCCCTTGTTCACTGAGGAAGTACCAGGTCCCTTTGAAGATGCTGGTGGTGATGGAGGCAGACCGACAGTGGATGAAGTACAGGAGTTCTGTGGTAGCTGGAAGGCCACCAGTCATTTCACCCCACCTGGCCCTGCTGTCTGCTTTGACGAGTCCCAGTCTGGAGTGCAACGCCCCTTGCCATTTCCAACTGAGGCAGAGTGCTTCAAGTTGTTTCTGACAGCGGAGCTGGTGGGAGACATAGTTGAGGAGACCAATTGCTATGCCTTAGAGCTACAGGAGAAAAGAGAGCAAGGAGTGAGGGGGAAACTCGCTAAATGGGTGACAACCACAATTAGTGAAATGTATACCTTCCTGGTGACAGTCCTTCTCATGGGGATAGTAAAGAAGAACTCACTAAGAGAATACTGAAGCACAGATCATATGTTTGCAACTCCCTTCTTTGCCTCCCTCTTTTCCCAAGATCGCTTCCTAGTTCTGCTGCTAGTTCTGCTGCGATGCCATCCTAAGTGACCCGTTATACAAAATAAGAAATGTTCTTATCAGCCTGACATCAGCATTTGGTCGGGTCTTTGTGCCATACAAGGACCTATGCATTGATGAGTCCCTGATGTTATGGAAAGGTAGGCTGGCATTCCGTCAATATATTCCCTCCAAAAGGTACAGGTTTGGAGTCAAGTTCTTTGTCATCTGCGACGTGTAGACAGGATTTGTCCATTATAGTTTACACTGGGTCCACCACTGACATCAAACATTATGAGGAGCTTGGGGTGTCCGGGTCCGTGGTGATGACCATGCTGGCTCCTCATCTCGGCAAGGGACACACTTTGTACGTGGACAATTGGTACAGCAGTCCCACACTCTTCCAAGCATCTGCTCTCCAACAGCACAGGGGCAGGTCGACAGTCAGGTCGAACCGGAAGAGGATGCCGGCATTCGGATTCAGGAAGATGCAGAGGGGAGGTTGAGTTCCAGGAGAACGGTCAACAGCTGGCAGTAAAGTGGCATGACAAACGAGACGTCCATGTCCCCTCCACTGTCCATACAGCAACCATGTCAGCCACAGGGAAGGTGGACCACCTGACCGGAGAGAGATTGATCAAACCAGATTGTGTGCTTGACTATAACCTCAAAATGGGGGCCGTGGATAAGGCGGACATGATAAACAGCTTTGTGGAATGCACTCGGAAAACGACCAAGTGGTATAAGGAGATATATTTCCATCTGATCGACACTGCTGTCCTCAACGGCAGCATAGTTCACCGCCAACTAACAGGTAAGATGATTACTGAACAAGGTATGTTTTGTAATTGGATGTACAGTTCACATACAAATCCATTATGCAATTATAGTGACAATATCTCACCCACCTACCCACTGCCTCATCATCCTCTAACTTTCCTCATCCTCCCCTCTCCCTCATAAGTAATTACCTACCAAAAATACAGAGAGAACCTCATGAGAGCTGCTGGAGGAGCACCACACCCCTCGGCGCCCATCCACTGGGGGTCGTCCTGCTGTAGACAATCCCCTACGCCTCACTGCACGGCATTTTCCCTGCAAAGTCCCTCAAACTGCTTCCCAAGGTAGTCGCACACGGAGGCATTGCAAAGTCTGCCTGTCTGGCGCCAGGAGAAGTAAGCAGAGGAAGATGACAAAATACATGTGTCTAGCTTGTGATACACCTCTATGTATTTCACCATGCTTTGAGGAATATCACATGCTCAAGCATTATTGAGCACATCTGCAGCAATAAGTGACTGACTGACCTGACAGGTGACTTGACAGGTGACCTGCAAATGATACTATTTCTTTAGAGATGGGGTGGAAATGCAGTTGTTGTTCAGTCACTGCATGGATATTAAATATGGGTTATGCATATTCAGTTTTTTGTCCTCTAGTAAAACAAGTTGTTGAACCAACTACCAGTACTGCAATAAAATAGATGAATATTACATATTGGCATATGTATAAACTAAATATAAACAGGCTGCGTGCTTTAGTTTGAGGGCAGCGCGGATAAAATGTACTGTTACGTATCAATCACATTCTGGAATGGTGAGAACATTCTAACATCACGTGCATAAAAAAACCCACGCTGGGGCGACCGTTAGAGATATTTGGAACTCACACATGGAAGGATTAATATGAGTCTGGAAGGAGAGTTTACAGTCTAGCCAGACACCTAGGTATTTATAGTTGTCCACATATTCTAGGTCAGAACCGTCCAAGGTGGTGATGCTAGTCGGGCGGGCGGGTGCGGGCAGCGAACGGTTGAAAAGCATGCATTTGGTTTTGCTAGCGTTTAAGAGCAGTTGGAGGCCACGGAAGGAGTGTTGTATGAAGCTCGTTTGGAGGTTAGTTAGCACAGTGTCCAAGGAAAGATCAGAGGTATACAGAATGATATCGTTTGCGTAGAGGTGGATCAGGGAATCGCCCGCAGCAAGAGCGACATCATTGATATACAGAGAAAAGAGTCGGTCCAAGAATTGAACCCTGTGGTACCCCTGCCAGAGGTCCGGACAACATGCCCTCCGATTTGACACACTAAACTCTGTCTGCAAAGTAGTTGGTGAACCAGGCGAGGCAGTCATTAGAGAAACCAAGGCTATTGAGTCTGCCGATAAGAATACAGTGATTGACAGAGTCGAAAGCCTTGGCCAGGTCGATGAAGACGGCTGCACAGTACTGTCTTTTATCGATGGAGGTTATGATATCGTTTAGTACCTTGAGCGTGGCTGAGTTGCAACCGTGTCCGTCTCGGAAACCAGATTGCACAGAGGAGAAGGTACGGTGTGATTCGAAATGGTCAGTGATCTGTTCATTAACTTGGCTTTCAAAGACTTTAGAGAGGCAGGGCAGGATAGATATAGGTCTATAGCAGTTTGGGTCTGGAGTGTCACCCCCTTTGAAGAGGATGATGACCGCAGCAGCTTTCCAATCCTTAGGGATCTCGGACAATACGAAAGAGAGGTTGAACAGGCTGGTAATAGGGGTTGCAACAATGGCGGTGGATAGTTTTAGAAAGAGAGGGTCCAGCCCAGCTAATTTGTACGAGTCCAGGATTTGCAGCTCTTTCAGAACATCTGCTATCTGGATTTGGGTGAAGCTGGGGAGGCTCGGGGGGGTGCTGTTGGCCAGAGTTGGAGTAGCCAGGAGGAAGGCATGGCCAGCCGTAGGGAAATGCTTATTGAAATTTTTTGATTAACATGGAATTATCGGTGGTGACCATGTTACCTAGTGCAGTGGGCAGCTGGGAGGAGGTGCTCTTGTTCTCCATGGACTTTACAGATGTTTTTGTGCTGGTCAAGAGCAGTCAGGTCTGGAGTGAACCAAGGGTTATATCTGTTCTTAGTTCTGCATTTTTTGAAAGGGGCATGCTTATCTAAGATGGTGAGGAAATTACTTTTAAAGAACGACCAGGCATCCTCGACTGACAGGAAGAAGTCAATATCTTTCCAAGATACCCGGGCCAGGTCGATTAGAAAGGCCTGCTCGCAGAAGTGTTTTAGGGAGCGTTTGACAGTGATGAGGGGTGGTCATTTGACTGCAGACCCATAGCAGATACAGGCAATGAAGCAGTGATCGCTGAGATACTGATTGAAAACAGCAGAGGTGTATTTGGAGGGCAAGTTGGTCTGGAGGGTGCCCATGTTTACGGATTTAGGGTTGTACCTTGTGGGGTCCTTGATGATTTGTGTGAGATTGAGGGCATCTAGCTTAGATTGTAGGACTGCCGGGGTGTTAAGCATATCCCAGTTTAGGTCACCTAAAAGGATGAACTCTGAAGCTTGATGGGGAGCGATCAATTCACATAAGGTGTCCAGGGCACAGCTGGGAGCAGAGGGGGGTGGGTAACAGGCGACAACAGTGAGAGACTTATTTCTGGAGAGAAATTGTTTGGGTATAGACCTGGAAAGTATGACTTTGCAGGCTATCTCTGCAGTAGATTGCAACTCTTCCACCTTTGGCAGTTCTATGTTCCCTTTCAGTTCAGTCACTCAACTTTGGTAAAACATACTATGGGAAATCGCACGCTCGCAACTTCAGTTGAAGGATCTTAAATCATGCCTTGCTGGAAGCCCAGTCTTCCACAGATGATACGTTTAAGGCTCGGATTCATTCCTTAAATTATTGGGCTCTTCACCTAGGTGTTTTACAAGAACGGTTCATGCTACTAACGCAAACAATTGGAACACAAGACTCTGTCCCTTTGTGGTACAGCATGCTCACCCCCTGGATGTTGTGTACTGGAGTTTGTATGGCTTTCAATATTTCCTAATCACAAATGTCGCCGGTTATGTGAGGCTACTTGAAGAGAGAGGACGGCCAGGCTTGATGAGTATCCCCCACTGCATGTGTCTGTCTCGGTCAAGCACCGCCTGCCTTTCTTCCAAGACTTATCAATGAAGTGTCCAGTACCACTTTGATGATCATGACCTACGTATACTTTTGAGACCTGTCTAGCTAACAAGTTCTGCATAGCATGCTAGCCAGGTTAGCTAACTCACCGAGGTGAGCTAGCTACTACTAGCTATTCCTGCCTCCACATGGGGAGTTGCTTTGGTAACTCTCTTGTTCAGTACACATAGCGTTCAGTTGCTTGGTTATTCTAAACAAAACGTACTGCAGTCAAAGAGGCTAGTTAGCTCATTACAGGGATTCATTGTTGATTCCTGCCTGTAGCACACTAGTCCTTACGAGGTGTCTAGCGATACAAGTTATGGGTCCTGTAGGCGATTGGTGATTGGTATCGGAGTCGAGGGAACAAGCAGGGTCGACCATGCTATTATCCCACACAGTTGCTGTGGTTTTGTGAACCCCAACATTTCTCTAGCGCAATGCTTTTCGTTTCTGGGAATTAGATTAGATTACCCTTTCTGGCAATTGGTCCGTTTTTCAGCGTTGTCTGTCCCATTCCCAGCTATGTTACAAGGCGCTTTGTCGCCAGTACCTATGACTGGTCGGTAGAGTAACCGCCATGATAATGTTTTTAAAGATAACGTTTTTAAAACATTTTTAATGCATATGGGTGCCAGACAGTTACCTCCTAAACTGAGCGTGGCTCATTGTGACAAGGGTACCCTCAGGTGACACTATCAATCGGGGTACGTCACTGATTACCGGAGTCATTGTACCCAGAGTGGGATGCGATTTAAGCAAACCTTGGCACATAAACACAGGTTTTACAACCCCAAGATCCACGGGTGTCAAAAGTGTTGTGACTCCCACATGTGAGTTAGATGAAAAGTGTCCCTTCTCCACATTCAGACACACGGTTGTCAAGAGTGGTGGAAATGGAAATATAACCAATCTCTCCCAGTCCACCAGGTGGCATCCCACCCTTTGAGATTACACTTCAACAAAGCCTCGCTGTCTGTTCCAACCATTGGTGCACATGTACAGTGTCACACTTGATCATGCGAACATTGGGGTACTGGCCACAATTTGTTGACCATCCCCCACAGCTTTATCATGTCGACTGTCTTGATGCCTCAGCGCCCACTTTGAGGGAGGAAATATCCTCCCCTCTCCAGAAGCAGGCAATCTGAGTGGCATCTATGTCAAAAATCCATGAAGGCTGGTACAGACGGTTTTTCCGGGTTCCCATTCTAGACCTACATGCCCTCAACAAGCACCTCAAGATTGGCTAGTGGCAGCAGAGTCCAATGAGCAAGCAATGTTACACACATCCATGCTATTGTCTCGTATTCAGTCTTTAGGCTTCATAAGAAACTAGAAAATATCTGCTTGTCCATATTCCTTTTTTTGGGCCTCAAGCAAGACTCACTAGCGTATTGCACATTTCTATCTCCATGGAGGGTGTCCAGATTATGGCTATGCATAGCCAAATTTCAGATGGATCACCTAGTACATTTTTACCAGTGCCTACGCCTACTGGGGATAATGGCTTCTGTGATGGAAGTCGTTCCCCTGGGGCTATTGTTGATGCAGCACTTCCAGCTCTTCCAGAGCCTAAACCAGACACCTCGGGTGTCCTTGTCAGACTCTGTTTCTCTTCATCCTAACCTTGGCTCACTCCCTATTGCTTGTGAGCAGTGCACCCATGCTCTCACTTTTTGTGTCTCCCCGTGGCCCTCGAAACCTTGGTTCGCAGAGATCGTCCGCCTATTAGGCTGAGACTCGTGGCAACTTATCCCAAATGCACGGACAGGTTTGGCACCCCTAAGAGGTCCAATCTTGCGGCTAGAGGTTTACCTCAGGAAGGGATTGCTACTATTCGTCCACAAGGTCCTCCTCCCCAGGAGGGCTGTATGCATATAAGTGGCAGGCGTTGGAGCTTTGGTGCCAAAATAAAGACATTTTTTCCTTTTCAGAGTGATGTAGAGGACATGTTAATACCTTTGCAGGAGCTTTTCGGACAGGATCATTCATTCTCTATTTTGAAAATGTACATGGCGGCTATTACAGCGTGTCATGGGTGAAAATGTGAGGTCACCCCAGGTCTTGTACCCTGGTGCAGTTCCTAAAGGGTGTGCACTGTCTCAGACCGGTTTCTAAACCTATTGTTCCCACTTGGGATTTTGGTTGGATGTTGTGTGAAGTTCCCTTCTGAGCCACTGGAGTTTGTGGATCATTAGCTTTACACACTTTGAACGAACCCGGGATATCTGCTTATGTGACCATCTTTTTGTCTGATTTGCTAATCCAGCTAGCTAGCTTTCATAATACTCTAACTAGGCATTCCAAAGCATATCAATGTAATTGGCCAGCTGCTATCTGGTTATGCTAGGTTATGACCGGTTTCTAAACCTGGTTATGCTGGTTATCTGGTTATGCTAGGTTATGCTAACTAGCTAACTAACTACCGCAGAGGCTAACGTTATGTGTTCTATTTAGAGTCCGATCCCCTCAACATATGCAGCACCAGGAACTAGTGTAAGTAAGCTTATAAAATCTACCAAATCTTTCCATGACTCCATGATGAGCAAATAAATATGCTGGAGCTAGGCATAAACATGGTCCATGTCTTGTTGTCATAGTTGGTGTGTTTACAGGTAGACTACAACTTCTACTCGAGTTTTCTCTTATGAAGGCTTACAGTAGTTGGGTCCCACTTTAAATGACGTCCAGCTTCTAAAGGCATCATTAAGCCTTCATAAGCGCTAGATAAATGTGTTACAAAGCATCTATAACCGTATGTCATGCTTTAGAAAGGGTTCATAAATGTGGAATAACTGTGACATAATCACCTATATCAAATGTGACATAACCCACTAGGTCAAATATGATATAAACATGTGCCTTGTATAAAGGGTGATGTTGTGCTGAAGGATGGCATACACTCTAAAGTGATGTCATTTTAGTCACATTACACCTTAATTCCGTTCCCGAGACACTTCCGCCCAAATGTGCTGAAGGTCTGGTGGACCAACACTTCAAACTTACCGTTCATTAAAATCACATTTTAAGAAGATCAACTGTGGAAATGGGCAGGGTTTAGCAACATGTATTACTTTTGACTGTGTTCGTTGTTTTTCTATTTTAAAAAGCATCAAAACTGGGGGAAAGCAGAAAAAAATGGGTGAAATCCAAAACCTGGAAAAACAGAAACAAGTACACAAAAAATAAATACAGATTTTTTTAAAGGCCTTACCAACGTGTTTTACTGTGTGTGTGTGTGTCATATTGCAGGACAGCATTTTGAGGGAAGTTGAAGTCAGGTTCAATATTGACTATGCACCCAAAAGCGAAAGAGGTTTGGCCATCCTAGAAATGTTTTAGTGAAATATAATATATACAATCCAAAGTGGCTTACAGTCATGTGTGAATACATTTTTATGTATATGTGGTCCGAGGAATCGAACTCGATATCCTGGCCTTGTAATGCTCTAACAAAATGCATGACAGGGTAATACATACTTTGCAAAGCCTCAAAATAATATGATTTATAAGTCCGTTATTAAGCGGTGCTTATGCCACCCCTTATAAAGCACAGGTTTATGTCACATAGTGGTTATGCCATATTTGACATTGGTGGTTGTGTCACACAGCTAATCCACATTTATGAACTCTTTATAAAGGATGACATATGGTTATAGATGTGTAACACATTTATGTGGTGTTTACGAAGGCTTTATGAAGCCTTTACAAGCTGCACATCTTTTAAAGCGGGACCCTTAGGTGATTGTTCAAGGCTTGAAGTCTAAATCAGAGAACATGAGGTATTAGTAAGGAGGGGTTGGTGTGGTTGACTGACTGGTGTCTGTTGTGTGGGTTAGTATGCATGACCTATTGACATGAGCGAGGTGAGTGGATATAGTACCTTGTCGGAGTGCGTATTGATGGGAACAAAGTAGTAAGATGTTGGCTTATCACTGACTACTATGTGTCCTGCAGACTAATCCTGCTTCTGATGATGATGACCTTGACACCAGCTTCAGTAGTACAGAGCCTGTAGACCCATTGGATGAAAGCTTTCAGCCTGGAATAAGCTCAACATCATCTGACTTTGAAACAAGCCAGGACAGCCAAAGGTATTTATGGAAGCACAATACCCTCTTGAGAAATCAAAATAACCAATACATTAAACTGTCTACAAGACAAGTTACTGGTGACGCAACGCACTTCTGCGTAGTCTCTGTACTGCTGCACTGTTTATTGCTACTTGGCTACCTGACAAACATTTTAACAAGTTTACCAAGGTCTGAGTTTTGTACTCACAACTTTTTCACCCCAGACGCTTTCTGGACATAGATCTGCAAGACCTCCTCCAACCGAATTAAGAAGCTTAAAACCTCTTGAAACTCCCCATCCCGGATCCGGGATCGTGACTAAAGCCTCAGGCTCATTAGCATAACGCAACGTTAACAATTTCTGAAAATCGCAAATAAAATGAAAATAATGCATCTGCTCTCAAGCTTAGCCTTTTCTTAACAACACTGTCATCTCAGATTTTCAAAATATGCTTTTGAACCATAGAAATTGACTAATTTGTGTAAGAGTATGCAAAGCTAGCTTAGCATTTTGAGTAGCATTTAGCACGCAACATTTTCACAAAAACCAGATAACCAAATAAATAAAATAATTTACCTTTGAAGAGCTTTGGATGTTTTCAATGAGGAGACTCTCAGTTACATACCAAATGCGCAGTTTTTCCTGAAAGCGTCTGTGTGTAGGAGAAATCGTTCCGTTTTGTACATCGCATCTGGCTACCGAAACGAACCGAAAATTCAGTCACCTACAACGTCAAACTTTTTCCGAATTAACTACATAATATCGACCGAAACATGGCAAACGTTGTTTGGAATCAATCCTCAAGGTGTTTTTTCACATATCTCTTCATTGATATATCGTTCGTGGAAGCTTGCATTCTTCTCTAAATTCCATGGAAAAATACTTGCAGCTGACTTTTGCGCACCAATTTCGGCGCAGGACACCGGGCGGACACGTGGTAAATGTGGTCTCTTATGGTCAATCTTCCAATGATCTGCCTACAAATACGTCACAATGCTGCAGACACCTTGGGGAAACGACAGAAAGGGCTGACTTACTCCTCTCGCATTCACAGCCATATAAGGAGACAATGGAAAACAGAGCCTCAAAAATCCTGCTCATTTCCTGGATGCCGTCTCATCTTGGTTTTGCCTGAAGCTCACGTTCTAGGGCACGCACAGAAAATATCTTGGTAGTTCTGGACACGTCAGAGTGTTTTCTTTCGAAAGCTATCAATTATATGCATAGTCGAGCATCTTTTTGTGACAAAATATCTTGTTTAAAACGGGAACGTTTTCATACAAAAATGAAATAGCGCCCGCAGAGCATCAAGAGGTTAATAACATTATGCCTTCTCATTGCAGAGTCTCCGCACTCTTAACTTCTTGCGTCAAGCAATCCCGGATCCGGGATCCTATTTATAGCCTCAAGCGCATTAGCATAACGCAACGTTAACTATTCATGAAAATCGCAAATGAAATGAAATAAATATATTTGCTCTCAAGCTTAGACAACACTGTCATCTCAGATTTTCAAAATATGCTTTTCAAACGTAGCTAAAGAAGCATTTGTGTAAGAGTATTGATAGCTAGCATAGCTATAAGCCTATAATTCAAACAGCAACATTTTCACAAAAACAATTTACCTTTGAAGAACTTCAGATGTTTTCAATGAGGAGACTCTCAGTTAGATAGCAAATGTTCAGTTTTTCAAAAAATATTATTTGTGTACGACAAATTGCTCCGTTTTGTTCACGTTTGGCTATGAAAAAAACCTGTATCCAGTTATAGCCTCAAGCTCATTAGCATAACGTAACGTTAACTATTTATGAAAATCGCAAATGAAATTAAATGAATGTGCTAGCTCTCAAGCTTAGCCTTTTCTTAACAACACTGTCATCTCAGATTTTCAAAATATGCTTTTGAACCATAGCAAGACAAGCATTTGTGTAAGAGTATTGATAGCTAGCATAGCATTTAGCGTAGCATTTAGCAGGCAACATTTGCACAAAAACCAGAAAAGGATTCAAATAAAATCATTTACCTTTGAAGAACTTCGGATGTTTTCAATGAGGAGACTCTCAGTTATATAGCAAATGTTCAGTTTTTCCTGAAAGATTCTTTGTGTAGGAGAAATCGCTCCGTTTTGTACATCACGTTTGGGTACCAAAAAAAAGAAAAAGAAAATTCAGTCATCAAAACAGCGAACTGTTTTCCAAATTAACACCATAATATCGCCTGAAACACGGCAAACGCTGTTTAGAATCAATCCTCAAGGTGTTTTTCACATATCTCTTCATTGATATATCATTCGTGGATGTCTACTTTCTCCTGTGAATCGCTTGGAAAAAGACTTGCAGTTGAAGATGACGCACCAATTTCGACGGAGGACACCGGGCAGACACCTGGCAAATGTAGTCTCTTATGGTCAATCTTCCAATGATATGCCTACAAATACGTCACAATGCTGCAGACACCTTGGGGAAACGATAGATCGGGCAGGCTCATTCCTTGCGCATTCACAGCCATATAAGGAGACAATGAAAAACAGAGCCTCAAAAATCCTGCTCATTTCCTGTTTGAAGTTTCATCTTGGTTTCGCCTGTAGCATCAGTTCTGGGGCACTCACAGACAATATCTTTGCAGTTTTGGAAACGTCAGAGTGTTCTCTTTTTGTGACAAAATATTGCGCTTAAAACGGGCATGTTTTTTTATCCAATAATGAAATAGCGCCCTCATAGATGTAACAGGTTAATATGAAGGATAACTGTCACCTTATGGTGAGAAGAGCCAAGTCGCAAGCCCTGCTTCAGACGCAATCGTTAGGCAAGGGCAATTTTAAGTGTAGGAATTGATGATACAGCGTCTGTGCCACAAGGTTTTATTTCATTTTATTATTTTACCTTTATTTAACTAGGCGAGTCAGTTAAGAACAAATTCTTATATACAATGACGGCCTACCAGAAGGCAAAAGGCCTCGGGTAGGGACGGGGCTAGGATTAAAAATAACAAATAAAATTAAAATAAAGGACAAAACACACATCACAACAAAGAGACACCACAACGCTATATAAAGACAAGAACATAGCTAGGTAGCAACACAACATGACAACAGCATGGTAGAAACACCACATGGTAGCAGCACAAAATATGGTACAAATATTATTGGGCACAGACAACAGCACAAACGGCAAGAAGGTAGAGAAAACAATACATCACGCGAAGCAGCCACAACTGTCAGTAAGAGTTTCCATGATTGAGTCTTTGAATGAAGAGACGGAGATAAAATTGTCCAGTTTGAGTCTTTTTTGCAGCTTGTTCCAGTCGCTAGCTGCAGCGAACTGAAAAGAGGAGCGAGCCAGGGATGTGTGTGCTTTGGGGACCTTTAACAGAATGTGACTTGCATTCCTCTGACACCGCCTGTTACAGAGGTCCTGGATGGCAGGAAGCTTGGCCCCATTGATGTACAGTACTGAGCCGTACACACTACCCTTTGTAGTGACTTGCGGTCAGAGGCCGAGCAGTTACCATATCAGGCAGTGATGCAACCAGTCAGGCAGGATGCTCTCGATGGTGCAGCTGAGAACCCATGCCAAATCTTTTCAGTCTCCAGAGGGGGAATATGTTTTGTTGTGCCCTGTTCACGACTCACTTGGTGTGCCTGTTAGTTTGTTGGTGATATGGACACCAAGGAACTTGAAACTCTCAACCTGCTCCACTGCAGCCCCATCGATGAGAATGGGGGTGTGCTCGGTCCTCCTTTTCATGTAGTCCACAATCATCTCCTTTGTCTTGATCACGTTGAGGGAGAGGTTGTTATCCTGGCACCACATGGCCAGGTCTCTGACCTCTTCCCTATAGGCTGTCTCGTCGTTGTCGGTTATCAGTCCTACCACTGTTGTGTCATCGGCAAACTTAATGATGGTGTTGGAGCCGCGCCTGCCCATGCAATCATTAGTGAACAGGGACTACAAGAGGGGACTGAGCACGCACCCCTGAGGGGCCCCCGTGTTGAGGATCAGTATGGCGGATTTGTTGTTACCTACCCTTACCACCTGTGGGCGGCCCGTCAGGAAGTCCAGGATCAAGTTGCAGATGGAGATGTTTAGTCTCAGCGTCCTTAGCTTAGTGATGAGCTTTCAGGGCACTATGGTGTCCAATAGTCTACAGTATGTGCCGGGGATGCTAGGGTCAGTCTGTCTTACCTGGTGTCCTGTGTGAACTTAATCGATCTCTCTCTCAACCTGAGCCCATGCCTCAGGACTACCTGGCCTGATGACACCTGGCTGTCCCCAGTCCAACTGGTCATTCTGTTTTCCTAGCCACTGTCCTTCTACATCTGATTGCTTGCTGTTTTGGGGTCTGGGTTTCTGTATAAGCACTTTGTGACATCTGCTGATGTATAAATACAATTGATTTGAAGTGTTCCTCAAATGTTTCACACCCTTATAATCAGTTCTTTGGTATGGAGGAGAGGGGCTGTTAGTATACTCTTCTGGCCTAATCACTCTGTTGGCAGTGCTTGTCTACTCAACAGCACAACTGTAGGTGCTCATACACAACAATAAAAGACTGTCTACAAGTCAAGCCCCCTTCAAACTTTTCACATCTTTGCTAACAGCCAATCTCAATTCCCCATTGTTGCCTCTGCGTGTAAAAAAACACGTACCCGTCTATTGTACCCTTTATGTTTGCAGACGAACATTGTTTAGTGTATGGTTACACATCATCATGATCAGTCTTCATGTCTTTCCAGGAGACTTGCATTACATAAAAATATTCTGGAAGAGGTTGAAGCAATGGGTGAAGAAGAACATCGCTACAGTGCCAAAACCTGCTCAACCAGCTGCCATTACTCAACACAAAAAAGAGGTTCACCAGCTGAAGAACATTCTGGATCCTGCCTGAAACGTTCAACCAACAACATCCATATTCAGTTAGACTGATTTTGTGGTATAATATGGAATGTCTAGTATGCTCACAACTGCATTGTGGTATAGATATTGCTAGCTGTTGTAGATATGTATATAATGGGGTTTCATATCATATTTTTTTTACAACTGCACTAACAACTGACTAAATGATTCCAGCTGTATCAGAAACCAATACAAGTGTTGACTTCAACTTCTGGATCAATTCATTTTGATATTCATGAAATGTATTTGAATAAACTAGATTCAATATTCCTGCTCAAACACATAGTGCACAGAGATGGTGTATAATTTAATTTGTTGGCAAGAAACCTGTTTCAATAAAACAGTAGATGAGTCTGTCAATATAGCAAATAATTGGACACCGAGGTTTACACAGCAGTATGTAAAAACGGTTATGGCAATGTATGACATATATACAGTAAAATAAAAATATACACACTTATAATAAATACTACAGTTCTAAAGGGAATACTTGCATGGTGTGTTTGGGTGGTGCAGTGAGATGTTCGGAGGCATTTCAAAACAAGGGGAGATTGTTGTTATGGGTCCTTTCACATCTACTCGAGAGTCATCAACTTCTTTGTATCCAATCGGTACTGCCTGTGAGAGCAATCGTTGTGCACTGTCTGTATTCCTTACTGTAGCAGCAAGGTGTAGAATATGACACATCCCAGACGCACGTTAGCTAGCTATATAACTAGCTACAACACACTGGTATAGTTACTCTGAGACTAGTATGAATCATAAAGCCAAAGTCATTCCTTTACTCTCCTCCAACATAAAAAAATGATCTTCAGTGTTGCTCCTAATGAGAGGCACTGAGGCTAGTTAGTTAACTAGCTATAACATTAGTCTACAGTACATTTTAGGTATAGCAAACACAGCTAGCTAGCTAAACTTGGTTAGCTTGTCTTGTAGTGGTACTAGCAAGGCCTGTAGTCTTTACAAAGCTAGGGAAAATTAGTCAACCTAGATATCCTGCAATGTCCTGGGAGATAGGAACATTGTTGAGACAAGTCTACTGGCTCTATTGAACAAAGACAACCTTATCTACTCGCTGCAATCGGCGAAACACAGAGCCCACAATAATTGCTACAAAACATGTCTACATTCATTTTTAGATCAGACAGCAGGCTCAATCAACCAATGATTTCATCTCTCCTGGCACGAAAACTATAAAATACAGCCATAGTGCAGAATTACAGTATGTCTGAAATACCATTTACATTTACATTTAAGTCATTTAGCAGACGCTCTTATCCAGAGCGACTTACAAATTGGTGAATTCACCTTCTGACATCCAGTGGAACAGCCACTTACAATAGTGCATCTAAATCATTTAAGGGGGGTGAGAAGGATTACTTATCCTATCCTAGGTATTCCTTGAAGAGGTGGGGTTTCAGGTGTCTCCGGAAGGTGGTGATTGACTCTGCTGTCCTGGCGTCGTGAGGGAGTTTGTTCCACCATTGGGGAGCCAGAGCAGCGAACAGTTTTGACTGGGCTGAGCGGGAACTGTACTTCTTCAGTGGTAGGGAGGCGAGCAGGCCAGAGGTGGATGAACGCAGTGCCCTTGTTTGGGTGTAGGGCCTGATCAGAGCCTGGAGGTACTGCGGTGCCGTTCCCCTCACAGCTCCGTAGGCAAGCACCATGGTCTTGTAGCGGATGCGAGCTTCAACTGGAAGCCAGTGGAGAGAGCGGAGGAGCGGGGTGACGTGAGAGAACTTGGGAAGGATGAACACCAGACGGGCTGCGGCGTTCTGGATGAGTTGTAGGGGTTTAATGGCACAGGCAGGGAGCCCAGCCAACAGCGAGTTGCAGTAATCCAGACGGGAGATGACAAGTGCCTGGATTAGGACCTGCGCCGCTTCCTGTGTGAGGCAGGGTCGTACTCTGCGGATGTTGAGAGCATGAACCTACAGGAACGGGCCACCGCCATGATGTTGGTTGAGAACAACAGGGTGTTGTCCAGGATCACGCCAAGGTTCTTAGCGCTCTGGGAGGAGGACACAATGGAGTTGTCAACCGTGATGGCGAGATCATGGAACGGGCAGTCCTTCCCCGGGAGGAAGAGCAGCTCCGTCTTGCCGAGGTTCAGCTTGAGGTGGTGATCCGTCATCCACACTGATATGTCTGCCAGAAATGCAGAGATGCGATTCGCCACCTGGTCATCAGAAGGGGGAAAGGAGAAGATTAATTGTGTGTCATCTGCATAGCAATGATAGGAGAGACCATGTGAGGTTATGACAGAGCCAAGTGACTTGGTGTATAGCGAGAATAGGAGAGGGCCTAGAACAGAGCCCTGGGGGACACCAGTGGTGAGAGCGCGTGGTGAGGAGACAGATTCTCGCCACGCCACCTGGTAGGAGCGACCTGTCAGGTAGGACGCAATCAAGCGTGGGCCGCGCCGGAGATGCCCAACTCGGAGAGGGTGGAGAGGAGGATCTGATGGTTCACAGTATCGAAGGCAGCCGATAGGTCTAGAAGGATGAGAGCAGAGGAGAGAGTTAGCTTTAGCAGTGCGGAGCGCCTCCGTGATACAGAGAAGAGCAGTCTCAGTTGAATGACTAGTCTTGAAACCTGACTGATTTGGATCAAGAAGGTCATTCTGAGAGAGATAGCGGGAGAGCTGGCCAAGGACGGCACGTGCAAGAGTTTTGGAGAGAAAAGAAAGAAGGGATACTGGTCTGTAGTTGTTGACATCGGAGGGATCGAGTGTAGGTTTTTTCAGAAGGGGTGCAACTCTCGCTCTCTTGAAGACGGAAGGGACGTAGCCAGCGGTCAGGGATGAGTTGATGAGCGAGGTGAGGTAAGGGAGAAGGTCTCCGGAAATGGTCTGGAGAAGAGAGGAGGGGATAGGGTCAAGCGGGCAGGTTGTTGGGCGGCCGGCCGTCACAAGAAGCGAGATTTCATCTGGAGAGAGAGGAGAAAGAGGTCAGGCACGGCCGTCTCATCTGGATTTCATCTGGAGAGAGAGGGAGAAAGAGGTCAGCACAGGGTAGGGCAGTGTGAGCAGAACCAGCGGTGTCGTTTGACTTAGCAAACGAGGATCGGATGTCGTCGACCTTCTTTTCAAAATGGTTGACGAAGTCATCTGCAGAGAGGGAGGAGGGGGGAGGGGGAGGAGGAATCAGGAGGGAGGAGAAGGTGGCAAAGAGCTTCCTAGGGTTAGAGGTAGATGCTTGGAACTTAGAGTGGTAGATAGTGGCTTTAGCAGCAGAGACAGAGGAGGAAAATGTAGAGAGGAGGGAGTGAAAGGATGCCAGGTCGGCAGGGAGGCGAGTTTTCCTCCATTTCCGCTCGGCTGCCCGGAGCTCTGTTCTGTGAGCTCGCAATGAGTCATCGAGCCACGGAGCGGGAGGGGAGGACCGAGCCGGCCTGGAGGATAGGGGACATAGAGAGTCAAAGGATGCAGAAAGGGAAGAGAGGAGGGTTGAGGAGGCAGAATCAGGAGAAAGGTTGGAGAAGGTATGAGCAGAGGGAAGAGATGATAGGATGGAAGAGGAGAGAGTAGCGGGGGAGAGAGAGCGAAGGTTGGGACGGCGCGATACCATCCGAGTAGGGGCAGTGTGGGAAGTGTTGGATGAGAGCGAGAGGGAAAAGGATACAAGGTAGTGGTCGGAGACTTGGAGGGGAGTTGCAATGAGGTTAGTGGAAGAACAGCATCTAGTAAAGATGAGGTCGGCGTATTGCCTGCCTTGTGAGTAGTGGGGGAAGGTGAGAGGGTGAGGTCAAAAGAGGAGAGGAGTTGAAAGAAGGAGGCAGAGAGGAATGAGTCAAAGGTAGACGTGGGGAGGTTAAAGTCGCCCAGGACTGTGAGAGGTGAGCCGTCCTCAGGAAAGGAGCTTATCAAGGCATCAAGCTCATTGATGAACTCTCCGAGGGAACCTGGAGGGCGATAAATGATAAGGATGTTAAGCTTGAACGGGCTGGTAACTGTGACAGCATGGAATTCAAAGGAGGCGATAGACAGATGGGTAAGGGGAGAAAGAGAGAATGACCACTTGGGAGAGATGAGGATCCCGGTGCCACCACCCCACTGACCAGAAGCTCTCGGGGTGTGCGAGAACACGTGGGTGGACGAAGAGAGAGCAGTAGGAGTAGCAGTGTTATCTGTGGTGATCCATGTTTCCGTCAGTGCCAAGAAGTCGAGGGACTGGAGGGAGGCATAGGCTGAGATGAACTCTGCCTTGTTGGCCGCAGATCGGCAGTTCCAGAGGCTACCGGAGACCTGGAACTCCACGTGGGTCGTGCGCGCTGGGACCACCAGATTAGGGTGGCCGCGCGCGGCCACGCGGTGTGGAGCGTTTGTATGGTCTGTGCAGAGAGGAGAGAACAGGGATAGATAGACACATAGTTGACAGGCTACAGAAGAGGCTACGCTAATGCAAAGGAGATTGGAATGACAAGTGGACTACACGTCTCGAATGTTCAGAAAGTTAAGCTTACGTAGCAAGAATCTTATTGACTAAAATGATTGAAATGATACAGTACTGCTGGAGTAGGCTAGCTGGCAGTGGCTGCGATGTTGACACTACACTAATCAAGTCGTTCCGTCGAGTGTAATAGTTTCTACAGTGCTGCTATTTGGGCTAGCTAGCTAGCTAGCAGTGTTGATTGCGTTACGTTACGTTAAAAGAACGACAATAGCTGGCTAGCTAACCTAGAAAATCGCTCTAGACTACGCAATTGTCTTAGATACAAAGACGGCTATGTAGCTAGCTAGCTACGATCAAACAAATCAAACCGTTGTACTGTAATAGTTTCTACAGTGCTGCTATTCGGGGGCTAGCTGGCTAGCTAGCAGTGATGATTGCGTTACGTTACGTTAAAAGAACGACAATAGCTGGCTAGCTAACCTAGAAAATCGCTCTAGACTACACAATTGTCTTAGATACAAAGACGGCTATGTAGCTAGCTAGCTACGATCAAACAAATCAAACCGTTGTACTGTAATAGTTTCTACAGTGCTGCTAGTCGGGGGCTAGCTGGCTAGCTGGCAGTGTTGATTGCGTTACGTTAAAAGAACGACAAAATACCCTCTTGCCACTCATAATTATGTAGGTAGACTGGAAAAACACCCCAAAGGGTCTAGTGGGTTTCGACCCCGCCCTGTGCAAATGGGTACTGGACTTCAAGATGGGCGGCCCCCAGGTGGTGAGGGTAGGCAACAACATCTCCACCCCGCTGATCCTCAACACTGGGGTCTCACAAGGGTGCGTTCTGAGCCCTCTCATGTACTCCCTGTTCACCCACGACTGCGTGGCCATGCACACCTCCAACTTAATCAACAAGTTTGCGTACGACACTACAGTGGTAGGCTTGATTACCAACAACGACGAGACGGCCTACAGGGAGGAGATGAGGGCCCTCGGAGTGTGGTGTCAGGACAATAACCTCACACTCAACGTCAACAAAACAAAGGAGATCCTTGTGGATTTCAGGAAACAGCAGAGGGAGCACCCCCCTACCCAAATCAACAGTACAGTGGTGGAGAAGGTGGAAAGTTTTAAGTTCCTCGGCGTACACATCACGGACAAACTGAATTGGTCCACACACACAGACAGCGTCGTGAAGAAGGCGCAGCAGCGCCTCTTCAACCTCAGGAGGCTGAAGAAATTCGGCTTGTCACCAAAAGCACTCACAAACTTCTACAGATGCACAATCGAGAGCATCCTGTCGGGCTGTATCACCGCCTGGTACGGCAACTGCTCCACCCATAACCGTAAGGCTCTCCAGAGGGTAGTGAAGTCTGCACAACGCATCACCGGGGGCAAACTACCTGCCCTCCAGGACACCTACACCACCCGATGTCACAGGAAGGCCATAAAGATCATCAAGGACAACAACCACCCGAGCCACTGCCTGTTCACCCCGCTATCATCCAGAAGGCGAGGTCAGTACAGGTGCATCAAAACAGGGACAGAGAGAATGAAAAACAGCTTCTATCTCAAGGCCATCAGACTGTTAAACAGCCACCACTAACATTGAGTGGCTGCAGCCAACATACTGACTCAACTCCAGTCACTTTAATAAGGGAATTGATGGAAATTGATGCAAAAATGTATCACTAGCCACTTTAAACAATGCCACCTAATATAATGTTTACATACCCTACATTACTCATCTCATATGTATATGTATATACTGTACTCATTTAAACTGCTGCATCTTGCCATCTTTATGTAATACATGTATCACTAGCCACTTTAAACTATGCCACTTTTTTATATACCCTACATTACTCATCTCATATGTATTTACTGTACTCTATACCATCTACTGCATCTTGCCTAAGCCGTTCTGTACCATCACTCATTCATATATCTTTATGTACATATTCTTTATCCCTTTACACTTGTGTGTATAAGGTAGTAGTTGTGGAATTGTTAGGTTAGTTTACTCGTTGGTTATTACTGCATTGTCGGGACAAGAAGTACAAGCATTTCGCTACACTCGCATTAACATCTGCTAACCATGTGTAGGTGACAAATAAAATGTGATTTGATTTGAATGAGCCTCACGCTTATCATCTGTACAAGACGCGGCTTCCAGCGAGGCGTGGATTTTATTTGCCTTGTCAGGCATGTTTTTAGATCATTCAACCGAATTTGCGAGAGTATAGTATGATGTACCTCATTTCTCTCCTTCAGGGAAGAGTAGTTATAGTCATAAAATGATGTTTCCATAGCTAGAGCTGACACTGAGGACTTGTGAAGAACATAATCAACAACCTCTGCATAATTAAAACAGTTGCTTTGTGAGAAGGTGTTAATTGTGAAAAGTTAGCCATTGTTGTGTATGTATTCTGTAAAGTCCCAGTCCCAGTCCCAGTCCCAGTCCCCCTCAGTCTGGCCCGAAGTCAGTGCAGGTCCACCGAGACTACAGCCCAGTGGACGTGGAAATGGAAAAGTATTTTCTTTTCGGTCAAAAGCTGAGGTAAATCTCCAGTAGAAATTTGCCACTACAGTAGCTACAAGACTAAACAACATATTCCATGAACTGGTGACCCATGTTTATAGAAAAATGTACTTTATACAGTGAATCACCAGATGTCCACTTTCATAATAAACATATTTTTCATGAGTCACTCCATATCAGATGCTGTCATATAATTATTACAGATTTTCATTCGTAAAGTTCTCTTCGGTTCTCTTTTCAAAGACTTCTCACATTGCAATGCGTAATCAAGTGAATCAGAAAGGAAAACCAAAGTACAGGGAATTATGTGCACTTCAACTGCATGTGCTTCTTTTAAAAATGTACTTGTGATTCACCTTCCAAAGATCCCAAATTAATCAACCACATAAGAAACAGAAAGTGAAATCTGTAAGTCAAATGTACCATATCACCATACTCTTAACTAGTGGTGATATGCTTTGATGAAAGGTTAGAGTTACTAACAGTTCACAGGTGTTCATTTTCATTCAACTAGGGTAACCATCGACATTCACATAGAACTGAAATACTTATCAGATCTTGCAATAAACCCTTGAAAGTATCTGTAGCCTGTCTAGATATGTTATAAGGCAGAACAATGAGTTCATGTTGTCCATGTTTCACCTTTTTTATTGTATTTAAAAAATATATTTTGATCACATCGGTGCTAGTTATATAGTCACAGAAATAATGACATGTTTCCTGAGGGTGGTAGACCCAGATCATACCAGATCGCCCCAGGAGTCTGTCTCTCCTAGCCTCCACCCACTCCCACTCTTGCTCAGGCATGCCTGGACTTGTCCCTCTCTACTCTACTCTTGTCTTTCAACACCCTTCTCACTTCTCCTCCTCTCTGCTCCTCCTCTACTTCTACTACCCCGCTACACGCCTTATCTCCTTTCATCCATCCTCTCCTCTCAAGGTTGCCTCTACCCCCTTTCTACTCTCGCTATTGGATGCACAGACTTGTCCTTCTTTCAACACGCTGCTCTTCTACTCCTATTCCTCTCCTCCTTATTTCCCTTTTGTTCTCCTCTTCCAAACCTCTTCTATTCTCCTCTCCTCCATTTGCCCTTGCTCAGGCATGCCCAGACTTGTCTGTCTCTCCTCTTCTCCCAGCACACCACTCTCTGCTCTCCTCCTCTTCCTCTCCTTCGCTCCTGCTCGCTCAGGCATGCCCAGACTTGTCCCCCTCTCTGCTCTCCACCCTCACGTGCCTTTCATCACTCCACATTGTTGAGATTGTTTTAGAGAGGCCTCAGCTGCACCAGGGGCCATAACCACTGAACTGAGCAAACATCTGATCTGTCTGCGGCCTTAAGCCAAGACACAGTACAACAGATTAGACACACCTAAAGACTGGGTACTTAGTCCACTCTCACACCCACTTACTCACCTGGGGAGAGAGCGGGGAGGAGAGCGAGAGAAAGACAGAACAGGAGAGAAAGAACAGAATAGTTGAAGAGCAAGAGAGAACAGGAGATAGAGTGTAAAAGGAGGCAAATATGGTACTGTAGGAAAAAATAAACAGAATGATGTTTTCAAGTAAATTTTATTTCCACATGTACTGAATACAATAGGTGTGACATCTGCTGATGTAAAAAAGGGCTTTATAAACAAGAACTTCCCAACAATGCAGTTAAAAATAAGAAAAATACAGTTGATTTCACTTTGGTGCAATTTTCCAAAGTATGTGGTAAATTTTCACAACGCTTAGTACACAATCATCAAAAGGACAGTTGATTCAAAACTCTAAGCACATTTTCAATTTACAACACACAAAATCATACACTGTTTCACCAAACTTAGTCAATGTTTCATCTAGAAATACATGTTTCACATTGCAATACATGTTCATATAAAGTCACTGCTTTTCACAACGCAATGCTCATATTACTTTTGATTTGATTGTCTTCTCATTTGTTAAAATACATTACACTTTATCCAACAGCTCTTAAATTGATAATCACTAACAGTTTGGTAAACCTATAGATTTGAAACTTTGTCTACTACAGATTGTGAACTACATAATGAAAAATTATGTACTATGTATTATGATATTATGATTTTGTTGTATAATAATTTTTATAAAATTTAATACCAACAAGATCATATATGTAACATTAGCATCCCCTAAACCAGGGAACCTTTTGTAGCATGAGAGATACTTTTAGCTCTCATTTTTTTTAGAGCTTTCAAACTGCTAGAGGTATCACTACAGAACCTGGTTTATTTCCAGGCTGTATCATAGGGCGGTGCACAATTGGCCCAGTGTCATCTGGGTTGGGGTTTGGCTGGGGTATATTTGTATATTTATTTACCTAGGCAAGTCAGTTAAGAACAAATTCTTATTTTCATTGACGGCCTAGTGTGTTAACTGCCTTATTCAGGGGTAGAACGACAGATTTGTACCTTGTCAGCTCAGGGATTTGAACTTGCAACCTATTGTTTACTAGTCGAATGCTCTAACCACTAGGCTATGCTGCCACCCTGCATACAAGAATTTGTTCTTTTGTTCTTATGACTTCCCTAGTTAAATGTGTTTACAAGGGTTTTCTGTCAATATATTTAGCAAAATAATAGTTAATAAACAACCCTGAAGGGCCCCATAAAATAATATTTTTGTATTTTCTCCTGTTTCTTTTCATGCTTTTAGATTTTTTTCTGTCTTTTTTACTCAATAATACAATTACTCATGCCTAAATTACATTAGAAGACACATTTTCAGGTCGGGATTTTTTGCATTAGTACCCATTTAACACTTACCAACAAATAGGTAGGCTCATTCTACAGTGGTCCCTGCAGCATAAACTCAAACCGGTGCGATTAGAACGCTTATTTAGAAAGTCCAGTTTCGATTGATGCAACAGTCAGCATCTGAGCTAGCCACACTGTTTTTTCACAGAAACATTTTGCACAAACACAGTCCTTAAAAAGTTATGTCCTGAATGTGACCAGATTATTTTTGGATGCAATGTTCAGACATTCACATAAATAGCAACAGCATAACACGGTCATCCAAACTGGAAAATGTAGGCTACAGTAGTCCTAGCTTTAACTGAGGAAAGATTGACACAATATGAATTAGCTAATAGCAATTACTATTGATAATTTATCACATCATCATCATGATGTAAGGCGTTTAGGTATAGCAGGTATGGCAGAGTCAGGTGCAGGACACAGAGATGAGTAATACACGTAACTTTTACTCAAAACAACAAACATTCTGAGGAGGAAAATGATCAAGCTCACAAATACAGATCCACTTACAAAGAACAAACACGCACAAAACCATGGGGGAACCAGAGGGTTAAATAAGGAACATAATTATGGGAATGGAAACCAGGTGTGTACAATGAAGACAAAACAAATGGAAAATGAAAAGTGGATCGGTGGCAGCTAGAAAACCGGTGACATCGACCGCCGAACGCCGCCCGAACAAGGAGAGGGACCAACTTTGGCGGAAGTCGTGACAGTACCCACCCCCTTGACAGCAGCGCGCCGACTTCGGCCTCGGGGACTACCCGGAGGTTAAGGAGCAGGGCGATCCGGGTGAAGACGATGAAACTCCCGCAGCAAAGAAGGGTCCAGAATGTCCTCCACCGGCACCCAGCATCTCTCCTCCGGACCGTACCCCTCCCACTCCACGAGGTACTGAAGGCCTCTCGCCAAACGCCTTGAGTACATGATGGCTCGAACAGAATACGCCGGGGCCCCCTCAATGTCCAGAGGGGGTGTAGGAACCTCCCGCACCTCAGATTCCTGGAGTGGATCAGCCACCACCGGCCTGAGGAGAGACACATGGAACTAGGGGAGCTAGGTAATCGGGGGGAGCTGTAACCTATAATATACCTCGTTCAGTCTCCTCAGGACTATAAATGGCCCCACAAACTGCAGACCCAGCTTCCGGCAGGGCAGGCGGAGGAGCACGTTTCGGGTCGAGAGCCAGACCCGGTCCCCCGGTGCATACACCGGGGCCTCACTGCGGTGGCAGTCGGCCGGTTGGGCCATCTCTGCCCAGGGGATGAAAGCCGCCCACTCCCCAGGCCGGTCCTGGCAATAGGACCGCAGAAACCTACCCACATCCTGGTTAACTCTTTCCATCTGCCCGTTACTCTCGGGGTGAAAACACGAGGTGAGACTGACCGAGACCCCAAGAAGTTCCATGAACGCCCTCCAGACCCTGGACGTGAACTGGGGACCCCTATCAGAAACTATGTCCTCAGGCACCCCATAGTGCCGGAAGACGTGGGTGAACAGGTCCTCCGCAGTCTTTAGGGCCGTAGGGAGACCGGGCAAAGGAAGGAGATGGCAGGACTTAGAAAACCGATCCACAACGACCAGGATTGTGGTGTTTCCCTGTGACGGAGGAAGATCCGTCAAGAAATCCACCGATAGGTGTGACCACAGTCTTTCTGGAATGGGTAGAGGTTGTAATTTCCCTCTGGGCAGGTGTCCAGGTGCCTTGCACTGGGCGCACCTCGAGCAGGAGGAAACATAAACCCTCACGTCCTTAGCCAAGGTGGACCACCAGTACTTCCCACTAAGACAGCGCACTGTCCGACCGATGCCAGGATGACCAGAGGAGTGTGACGTTTGGGCCCAATAGATCAAACGGTCGCGTACAGCAAACGGAATGTACAGACGCCCAGCTGGGTGGGAGTGGGCTCTGTACGTAACGCCCATTCGATGTCCGCCTCCAGCTCCCACACCACCGATGCCACCAAGCAAGAAGCCGGAAGTACGGGAGTGGGATCCATGGGACGCTCCTCTGTGTCATACATCCGGGACAGTGCGTCTGCCTTAGCATAATGGGAACCTGATCTGAAGGATAGTGTGAAAACAAAACGGGTGAAAAACATGGCCCACCTTGCCTGGCGAGGGTTCATTCTCCTCGCCGCTCGGATGTACTCCAGATTGCAGTGGTCAGTCCAGATGAGAAAAGGGTGTTTAGCCCCCTCAGGCCAATGCCTCCATACCTTCAGACCCTTTACGACAGCCAACAGCTCCAGGTCCCCCACATCATAGTTTCGCTCCGCCGAGCTGAGCTTCTTCGAAAAGAAGGCACAGGGGCGGAGCTTTGGTGGCGTACCCAGGCGCTGAGACAGCTCCTATCCCAGCATCGGACTCGTCCACCTCCACTATGAATGCCAAGGAGGGATCCAGATGAGCCAGCATAGGAGCCAAGGTAAACAGAGCCCTCAGGTGACCAAAAGCCCTGTCCGCCTCAGCTGACTATTGCAGTCGCACCGGTCCCCCCTTCAGCAGTGAGGTAATGGGAGCAGCTACCTGACCAAAGCCCTGGATAAACCTCCGGTAGTAGTTGGCAAACCCTAAGAACCATTGCACCTCCTTTACTGTGGTTGGAGTCATGCAATTACGCACGGCTGAAATGCGGTCACTTTCCATCACCACCCCTGACATGGAAATGCAGTACCCTAGGAAGGAGACGGACTGTTGGAAGAACAGACATTTCTCATTCTTGACGTACAGGTCATGCTCCAACAGTCGACCAAGCGCCCTGAGCACCAGGAACATATGCTTGGTGAGTGTAGCAGAGTATATCAGAGTGTCTTCGATATACTCCACTATACCCTTCCCGTGCAGGTCCCGGAAAATCTTGTCTGCAAATGCCTGGAAGTCTGATGGAGCATTCATTAACCCGTATGGCATGACGAGGTACTCATAGTGCCCAGAGGTGGTACTAAATGCCGTCTTCCACTCGTCTCCCTCCCGGATATGCACCAGATTGTAAGCACTCCTGAGATAGCATTTTGTGAAGAAGCGCGCCCCGTGCATTGACTCGATCACACTGGCTATGAGAGGCAGCGGGTATCTGTACCTCACAGTGATCTGATTGATACCTCAATAGTCAATACACGGGCGCAGACCTCCATCCTTCTTCTTCACAAAAAATAAACTTGAGGAGGCAGGTGAGGTGGAAGGCCGAATGTATCCCTGCCCCAGAGATTCGGAGACATATGTTTCCATAGCTGCCATCTCCTCCTGTGACAGAGGATACACGTGACTCCTGGGAAGTGCTGCGTCTACCAGAAGAATTATCGCACAATCCCCCGGTTGATGGGGTGGTAGTTGAGTCGCCTTTTCTTACAGAAGGCAAGAGCCAGATCAGCATATTCTGAGGGGATATGTACGGTGGAGACCTGGTTTGGACTCTCCACCGTCGCACCGATGGAAACACCGACACACCTCCCTGCTCACTTACGTGACCATCCCTTGAGAGCCCTCTGTTGCCACGAAATAGTGGGGTCATGATAGGCCAACCAGGGTAGGCCCAGCACCATGGGAAACGCAGGAGAATCAATAAGGAAGAGACAAATTCTCTCCTCATGACCCTCCTGCGTAACCATGCATAGTGGAGCGGTGGCCTCCCTAATCAGCCCTGAGCCTAATGGTCAACTGTCTAAGGCGTGCACAGGGAAGGGCATATCAACAGGAACAATGGGGATCCCTAAACTATGTGCAAATGAACGGTCAATAAAGATCCCATCTGCCTGCTGAATCTACTAGCGCCTTATGCTGGAAACGCGGGGAAAACTCAGGAAATTCTATAAACACAAACATGTGAGCAACAGGGAGCTCTGGGTGAGTCTGGTGCCTACACACCTGGGGTTACATGACAGTGCCCTGCCTGCTGCCTCGACTCCCTGAGGATCCTCCCCAGCACCGACCAGCAGTGTGCCCTCTGCGGCCACAGATGGTGCAGGGAATGGCCCCCCCTCCGGTCACCTTAAGAGCAGCACCTCCTAGCTCCATAGGTGTCGGAGCGGAGGTGGTGGGGAATGGAAATGACGGACCCCGATCCGGATGTCCGAGGGTGGCCAACAGGGTAATACCCTTTTAGGGATAGGGGGCAGCATTTTCACTTTGGATGAATTGTGTGTCCGTAGTGAACTGCCTCCTACTCTATCCCAGATGCAAATATATGCATATTATTATTACTATTGGATAGAAAACACTCTGAAGTTTCTAAAACTGTTTGAATTATGTCTGTGGGTATAACAGAACTCATAGGGCAGGCAAACGTCCAAATAGGAAGTGGAAATTCTGGGTCTGGTTGATTTTCAACTCATCGTCTTTTCACATCCCAGTAAGATATGGATCTCTTTGCACTTCCTACGCCTTCCACTAGATGTCAACAGTCAGTAGAATGTGGAATGAAGCCTCTAGTGTGATGTGGGACCGGATGGAAGGGGAATGAGTCAGTGGTCTGGCAGAATGCCAGTTCCTGGTTGCGCACATTACTCTTGATATTGTCTTACGTTCCATTACTCTGTAGACAAAAATGAATTCTCCGGTTGGAACGTTATTGGATATATATGATATTAACATCCTGAAGATTGATTCTCTACTTAGTTTGACCAGTTTATTCAACATGGAATATAACTTTTTGAAGTTTTCGTCCGAGTTCGTCTGGACCAGAACCAGCTTTTGGACATGTGAACTAAACATGCTAGCAAAAGTAGCTAATTGGACACTAGTAATGGACATTATCAAACAAAACAACAATTTATTGCGGAACTAGGATTCCTTGCACTGCATTCTGATGAAAGATCATCAAAGGTAAGGGAATATTTATGATGTAATTTTGGATTTCTGTTGACTCCAACATGGCGGAGAAATACAGTGGGGCAAAAAAGTATTTAGTCAGCCACAAATTGTGCAAGTTCTCCCACTTAAAAAGATGAGAGAGTCTTGTAATTTTCACCATTGGTACAATTACACTATGACAGACAAAATTAGAAGAAAAAAAATCCAGAAAATCACATTGAGGATTTTTTAGGAATTTAATTGCAAATTATGGTGGAAAATAAGTATTTGATCAATAACAAAAGTTTATCTCAATACTTTGTTATATACCATTTGTTGGCAATGACAGAGGTCAAACATTTTCTGTAAGTCTTAACAAGGTTTGCACACGCTGTTGCTGGTATTTTGGCCCATTCCTCCATGCAGATCTCCTATAGAGCAGTGATGTTTTGGGGCTGTTGCTGGGCAACACAGACTTTCAACGACCTTCAAAGATTTTCTATGGGGTTGAGATCTGGAGACTGGCTAGGCCACTCCAGGACCTTGAAATGCTTCTTACGAAGCCACTCCTTCGTTGCCCAGGCGGTGTGTTTGGGATCATTGTCATGCTGAAAGACCCAGCCACGTTTCATCTTCAATGCCCTTGCTGATGGAAGGAGGTTTTCACTCAAAATTTCATGATACATGGCCCCATTCATTCTTTACACGGATCAGTCGTCCTGGTCCCTTTGCAGAAAAACAGCCCCAAAGCATGATGTTTCCACCCCCATGCTTCACAGTAGGTATGGTGTTCTTTGGATGCAACTCAGCATTCTTTGTCCTCCAAACACGACGAGTTGTGTTTTTACCAAAAAGTTATATTTTGGTTTCATCTGACCATATGACATTCTCCCAATCTTCTTCTGGATCATCCAAATGCTCTCTAGCAAACTTCAGATGGGCCTGGACATGTACTGGCTTAAGCAGGGGGACACGTCTGTCACTGCAGGATTTGAGTCCCTGGCGGTGTAGTGTGTTACTGATGGTAGGCTTTGTTACTTTGGTCCCAGCTCTCTGCAGGTCATTCACTCGGTCCCTCCGTGTGGTTCTGGGATTTTTGCTCACCGTTCTTGTGATCATTTTGACCCCACCAGTTGAGATTTTGTGTGGAGCCCCAGATCGAGGGAGATTATCAGTGGTCTTGTATGTCTTCCATTTCCTAATAATTGCTCCCACAGTTGATTTCTTCAAACCAAACAGCTTACCTATTGCAGATTCAGTCTTCCCAGCCTGTTGCAGGTCTACAATTTTGTTTCTGGTGTCCTTTGACAGCTCTTTGAACTTGGCCATTGTGGAGTTTGGAGTGTAACTGTTTGAGTTTGTGGACAGGTGTCTTTTATACTGATAACAAGTTCAAACAGGTGCCATTAATACAGGTAACGAGCGGAGGACAGAGGAGCCTCTTAAAGAAGTTACAGGTCTGTGAGAGCCAGAAATCTTGCTTGTTTGTAGGTGACCAAATACTTATTTTCCACCATAATTTACAAATAAATTCATAAAAAATCCTACAATGTGATTTTCTGGATTTTTTTCTTCATTTTGTCTGTCGAAGTGTACCTATGATGAAAATTACAGGCCTCTCTCATCTTTTAAGTGGGAAAACTTGCACAATATAGATATATATAAAAATGGTATGGTGTAGAATGTGTAGAATGCAAACCCATACATCTCAACCCAGCCAGCATACTTCATCCAATCAGTCTACATTAGAGGGAGCATCAAGGAGCTTGCTGGCTACAGCACCACTGCACCAAGCCCTGTCCCTTCTGCTCCTGCCACAAGTGTTCATCTGCCCAAATATATTTGTGCAGTCATGGATGTGCTTATTAAGGGCCAAAAGGGCACAGCATGGAGGCGTTGCTGTGTTGTTTGCAAGATGAAGTCTCCCATCACATGCACCACATGCACAGTGACCCTCTGCTTTACATCAGAAAGAGACTGCTATGGCATCTGGTATCAGCAGCAGAATATTGTCTAGAGTTTTGGCAAAGTTGGTGGGGTTACATGGCAAAGTGGGTGGGGGCTTTTCCTGTCTTATCCGGTGTCTTGTGTGAATTTAAGTCTGCTCTCTCTTTCTCTCCTTCTTTCTCTCGGAGGACCTGAGCCCTTGGACCATGCTTCAGGACTACCTGCCATGATGACTCCTTGCTGTCCCTAGTCCACCCGGCCTTGCTGCTGTTCCAGTTTCAACTGTTCTGCCTGCGGCTATGGAACCCTAAACTGTTCATTTTTACTCTTGAGGTGCTGTCCTGTTGCACCCTTTACAACCACTGTGATCTCCACCCGTGCACAGTCAGAAGAGGACTGGCCACCCCTCATAGCCTGGTTCCTCTCTAGGTTTCTTCCTAGGTTTTTGCCTTTCTAGGGAGTTTTTCCTAGCCACCGTGCTTCTACACCTGCATTGCTTGCTGTTTGGGGTTTTAGGCTGGGGCTATATAAATTGATTTGATTTGATAGAGGACTGAGGGTCTTCCAAATATTGAAAGTGTGTAAATAGTTACCCATGCTATTTTGTAAATGTATATAGATATATATATTATATTCATATATTTTTTAATCAGTAATTATTTTTTTCACAATTTTTTTTCCATTTGTTTTTCTCAATTTTTTGGGGGGGTGTGTTAGATTACCATTTTGGTATTTTGTAGATAGTTATTTGTTTCAAAATGTATACCTTCACCAATTTGGCCACTTGGGTACATTTGGGCTACTTGTGTGGAACTCCAGGGTGACTTCATGATAAATGTCATGTAGCACACTCATTTTGAAAGTTATCATTCTGAAACTTTGCACAAGTACTGTTGCCCTCTTATATTTTTCACTGAAATCGTCCCCATCATCCTATCTCAATGTTTGTTTTATCTTGTTCATTTTAAAGATGATGATATAAAAATAAAAAACATGTGTTTTTTCATTGTTTTATCTAAACCAGATCTATTGTGTTATATTCACCTACATTCAATTCACATTTACACAAACTACAGAGTGTTTTCTTTCAAATGGTACCAAGAATATGCATTTCCTTGGTTCTGTGCCTGAGCTACAGGCTGTTAGATTTGGGTATAAGTAGGGGGGGAGCTCTAAGAGGTTTTTAAGGAGAAGTCTATCTTTAATTCTGTGAATAACACTTGTATCTTTTATCAATGTTTATTATGAGTATTTCTGCAAAATCACCAGATGTTTTGGAAACAAAACATTACTGCACATAAGGCGCCAATGTAAACTGAGATTTTTGGATATAAATATGCACATTATCGAACAAAACATACATGTATTGTGTAACATGATGTTCTATGAGTGTCATCTGATGAAGATAATCAAAGGTTAGTGATTCATTTTATTGAAATTTCTGCTTTTTGTGAATCCTATCTTTGGCTGAAAAAATGTCTGTGTGTTTTTCAACTTGACTATGACCTAACATAATCATATGTGGTGCTTTCGCTGTAAAGCATTTTTGGAATAGGACACAATGGGTCGATTAACAAGATGTTTATCTTTCATTTGCTGTATTGGACTTGTTAATATGTGATAGTTTTTGAATTTCACGCACTGCCTTTTTGTTGTCGAGGGGTTCCGCTAGTGGAAAATTCCTGAAAATTATGTCATGGCTTTAGAAGCTTCTGATAGGCTAATTGACATAATTTGAGTCAATTTGAGGTTTACCTTCAAACCTTCAACCCTTCAAACTTAGTGCATCTTTGCTTGACATCATGGGAAAATCAAAAGAAATCAGCCAAGACCTCAGAAGAGTTCCTCCTTGGGAGCAATTTCCAAACGCCTGAAGGTACCACGTTCATCTGTACAAACAATAGTACGCAAGTATAAACATCATGGGACCACGCAGCTGTCATATCGCTCAGGAAGAAGACGCATTCTGTCTCCAAGAGATGAACGTACTTTGGTGTGAAAAGTGCAGATCAATCCCAGAACAACAGCAAAGGACCTTTTGAAGAGGCTGGAGGAAACGGGTACAAAGGTATCTATATCCACAGTAAAAACGAGTCTAATATCAACATAACCTGAAAGCCTGCTCAGGAAGGAAAAAGCCAATGCTCCAACAACGCCATAAAACAGCCAGACTATGGTTTGCAACTGCACATGGGGACAAAGATCGTACTTTTTGGAGAAATGTCCTCTGGTCTGATGAAACAAAAATAGAATTGTTTGGCCATAATGACCATCATTATGTTTGGAGGAAAATGAGGGAGGCTTGCAAGCCGAAGAACACCATCCCAACCGTGAAGCACGGGGGTGGCAGCATCATGTTGTGGGGGTGCAACAATCCTTTGTCCAATTTCTCTGATTTTGTTTTGTTCCACCTTTTCGGTTTGCGTCCTGTCTTTAAGTTCAGTGTGGGTTTTTCTTTTACTTGTCTCTTGGTGAGAAAATTGAGTGTGCACTTAGGGTAGATGTCTTTTAGGTCTCAGTTGTGGACACCCCCTTTCAGTGGACACCCCCTGTTTCATTTTGGTTCTTGTCAGTGATTCTTTGTTTGTTCCCGCTTCTGTTTGAGCGAAATTTTGGTTTTCTTGCTGGGGAATGTAAAACGTTCTGGAGGCTAACCCATAACCCCTGAACCCTGGGCTCCAAACATGATGGACCCTGGGTTGCTAATTCTCTCTCTTTCTCTCTCTCTTCTCTCGGAGGACCTGAGCCCAAGGACCATGCCTCAGGACTACCTGGCCTGATGAATCCTTGCTGTCCCCAGTCTATCTGGTCATGCTGCTGCTCCAGTTTCAAATGTTCTGCCTGCGGCTATGGAACCCTGACCTGTTCACTGGACGTGCTACCTTGTCCCGGACATGCTGTTTTGGACTCTCTCTCTACTGCATATGCTGTCTCTAACTCTGAATGTACGGCTATGAAAAACCAACTGGCATTTACTCCTGAGGTGCTGCCCTCGACAACCACTGTGATTATTATTATCTGACCCTGCTGGTCATCTATGAACATTTGAACATCTTGGCCATGTTCTGTTATAATCTCCACCTGGCACAGCCAGAAGAGGACTGGCCACCCCTCAGAGCCTGGTTCCTCTCTAGGTTTCTTCCTAGGTTCTGCCCTTTCCAGGGAGTTTTTCCTAGCCACTGTGCTTCTACATCTGCATTGCTTGCTGTTTGGGGTTTTAGGATTTGGGTTTATGTACAGCACTTTGTGACATCGGCTGATGTAAAAAATCCACGGGTGTCAAAATTTATACAAACATTTGATAAACAAGCTAGCTTGATTGTCCGTGTGAAACGTAAATGCATGCATGACACCTGATAACAACCACAGGGTTCATCAGATTTTTTGTTTGCACTTTAAAATATGTCTCACTCACACAGTAATGATCTGGAGCACATGGCACAAAGGTTTACCGTACACACTCTGGGAGATCCACGCTATAACAGCATGTCAAGTCAAAATCCAGGACCAGAGTACCAGGTATAGTGACATGGCAGCACGAGTTAGCGCGTGGCACTTTTTGCCCATTGTAAACAAGCTTTGGAGCTTGATTTTGGTTATTTGGAGGCTAACGTCACATAACATCTTTTGTTTTCATGAATGTTGACATCTCTTATTCAGCAAATCACTATAAAAAGACTCCTGAAACTCAATTGGTTATTTCAGGCCTTTTGTGAGAAAACAGAAGGGCAACATCTAGTTCAGTCTTTTGTGACAATATTTTCTCCCATCCAAACAAAAAATGTTTTTACTGTCTCACTCAAAAATTTGGCCTGCTGATGTGGAACTCCAGTTGCAGGTATTTCTACAGACATTTTACATACATGGCACTTTATTAAAAACATATTAATAATCTACAACAGCAAGAATAAAGTAATTTCATATGCATTTAACATAATTTTTTCAGTTATACATTACAGAACTAAACAGTGGCTATTACAGTAACTATTACAGTAACTATTACAGAACATGAGCTTTTAGATCCACCCCTCAGCTACTCTCAGTCCAACACACCTATCTCTAGAAACTGCACTCTTATGATTTCCATGTGCTATCTCTATTTCAACTGTGGTGTGATTTTTCACATGAATTCTGAACCTGTCTAAATGCAGTAACTACAGATTGCGAGTTAAAGATAAATATTTTCACTAAAAGTATTATTATTTTGTTGATTGATTGACTAGTATAGGTATTTCTACATACATTATACGTACATGGTACTTTATTTTGCAACGTTTGTGGCACAACTATCAACATTTTTGGTCCTCAGTAAAACTGATATTTTTTAAAATTCATGACACATTCTTTTTGCCAAATTTGGTCTGTATTAAAGGGCAGAAAAACAACTTCCTTACCTTCTCCCCCTTCCACTTCTGCGGCAATGCTGCAATCGGTTGGATGTAATTTTGGATAGAGCAAACATTTTCATATATTTTTGATAACTGACATAACTCCACCTTGTCTATTCATTAGTATGTTTGAATTGAACCATAATCTTGTAATATTTGTTCTGGCTTTTCTGGAGTATGAAACTGGAAATGCAACCAGCTTTGTATGGCTTGTTTTAGAAAGGGCAATCATTTAAATATGGTTAAACTTTTGTATGACTGATGCTTTTAGTGAGAGGTTTAATGCTTGAATATTAATAATTTTAGCACCACAAACTCATATTCATAATATAAATAAGCATGTTTAATATTGTCTGGCTTGCTGCTCCATATAAAGTGAAATATGTTTTGCTCAAATAGGCGGGACAACTTCCGGTGACACTGGAGGACGCGCAATTCAAATAAATAAGCATACAAATTATGGATATTATACACTTAGGTACATATGTCTTATATTTAGGTACATACAGTGGGGAGAACAAGTATTTGATAACCTGCAAAATCGGCAGTGTTTCCTACTTACAAAGCATGTAGAGGTCTGTAATTTATATCATAGGTACCCTACGACTGTGAGAGACGGAATCCAAAACAAAAATCCAGAAAATCACATTGCATGTTGTTTAAGTAATTAATTTGCATTTTATAGCATGACATAAGTATTTGATACATCAGAAAAGCAGAACTTAATATTTGGTACAGAAACCTTTGTTTGCAATTACAGAGATTATACGTTTCCTGTAGTTCTTGACCAGGTTTGCACACACTGCAGCAGGGATTTTGGCCCACTCCTCCATACAGACCTTCTCCAGATCATTCAGGTTTCGGGGCTGTCGCTGGGCAGTACAGACTTTCAGCTCCCTGGCTTCTTACGCAGCCACTCCTTAGTTGCCCTGGCTGTGTTTTTCGGGTCGTTGTCATGCTGGAAGGCCCAGCCACGACCCATCTTCAATGCTCTTACTGAGGGAAGGAGGTTGTTAGCCAAGATCTCGCGATACATGGCCCCATCCATCCTCCCCTCAATACGGTGCAGTCGTCCTGTCCCCTTTGCAGAAAAGCATCCCCAAAGAATTATGTTTCCACCTCCATGCTTCACAGTTGGGATGGTGTTCTTGGGGTTGTACTCATCCTTCTTCTTCCTCCAAAGACGGCGAGTGGAGTTTAGACCAAAAAGCTCTATTTTTGTCTCATCAGACCACATGACCTTCTCCCATTCCAACTCTGGATAATCCAGATGGTCATTGGCAAACTTCAGACAGGCCTGGACATGCGCTGGCTTGAGCAGGGGGACCTTGCGTGCACTGCAGGATTTTAATCCATGACGGCGTAGTGTGTTACTAATGGTTTCCTTTGAGACTGTGGTCCTAGCTCTCTTCAGGTCATTGACCAGGTCCTGCCGTGTAGTTCTGGGCTGATCCCTCACCTTCCTCATGATCATTGATGCCCCACAAGGTGAGATCTTGCATGGAGCCCCAGACCGAGGGTGATTGACCGTCATCTTGAACTTCTTCCATTTTCTAATAATTGCGCAGTTGTTGCCTTCTCACCAAGCTGCTTGCCTATTGTCCTGTAGCCCATCCCAGCCTTGTGTAGGTCTACATTTTTATTCCTGATGTCCTTACACAGCTCTCTGGTCTTGGCCATTGTGGAGAGGTTGGAGTCTGTTTGATTGAGTGTGTGGACAGGTGTATTTTATACAGGTAACGAGTTCAAACAGGTGCAGTTAATACAGGTAATGGGTGGAGAACATGAGGACTTCTTAAAGAAAAACTAAGAGGTCTGTGAGAGCCGAAATTCTTACTGGTTGGTAGGTGATCAAATACTTATGTCATGCAATAAAATGCAAAAAATGCAAATTAATTACTTAAAAATCATACAATGTGATGTTCTGGATTTTTGTTTTAGATTACTATTACTATATTATTATTTAGTCTCGCACAGTTGAAGTGTACCTATGATAAAAAATTACAGACCTCTACATGCTTTGTAAGTAGGAAAACCTGCAAAATCGGCAGTGTATCAAATACTTGTTCTCCCCACAGTATGTCTTTGAAGTGTCTTATATCGGTTGAAAGCTTAAATTCTTATTAATCTAACTGCACTGTCCAATTTACAGCAGCTATTACAGCGAAAACATGCCATGCGATTGTTTGAGGACCGCGCCCCACATCAAAATATTTTTCCACTGGCACAGGTTTCATAAATTCACAAATAGCGATTAAATATTCACTTACTATTTGAAATTCTTCCTCTGATTTGTCATCCAAAGGGTCCCAGCTATAACATGTAGTGTTGTTTTGTTAGATTAAATCCTTTATATCCCAAAAAATCTGACTAGTTGGCACCATCGATTTGAGTAATCCACTCTTTCAACATGCAGCTAAAGGAATCTGAAAATCTACCCCAAACTTTGTTTCAACAAGTCAAAATATGTTTCTATTTTCTCCTCAGATACCCTAAAATGTAATCAAATTATATAGGAAACCGATTTTAACAGGTGCGACCTGTCTTCATGGCGCGCACAAACAAGAATTTTCAAGACTGTGTCCTTGTACTAAATCTGATATTTCTTATTCGTTTTTGAAGTTACAAGCCTGAAACCTTTAACATAGACTGCTGGCACCCTGTGGAAGCCATGGAAATTGCATCCAGGGAGCAATTTTTTTTTATTCTGGTTGGTTTTTCTTTGGATTTTCTCCTACCATATCTATTGTGTTATATTCTCCTACATTATTGTAACATTTCTACAAACTTCAAAGTGGTGTCTTTCTCATGGCACCAATTATTTGCATATCCTGGCTTCAGGGCCTGAGCGACAGGCAGTTTACTTTGGGCATGTTAGTCAGGCGGAAATTGAGAAAAAAGGGGCCTAGCCCTAAGAAGTTTTAAGATATATCGTTCAGCGTAGACAGGGCAATACGTAAATAGGTAAACTGGGATATAACTAAAGGGTGACTAGTATTTACCTTTCCATAGTTTACCTATACTAGTATTTACCTTTCCATAGTTGCAAGATCTTATCTATTTTTGCTATTAAAATTTGTTGTAGTAAGTTCCTTTATGGATATGAATACTGACTATGTCCACTTCACCATCAAGCCATTGTATTGGTAAACTACAGTTAAATGTTTTTGTGATCTAACATGTACTATGGTACACTTATCATAGTTGGGTTGTGATCCAGAGGTTAGAAAAATGATCTTGATCCTCTGAGGCCGTGCCGGGATTTAGATTGACGACTCAAGTTTCCTTTTAAATCTGCAGAGTAGTATGACACCTTTGTTTTTAAGAGTTCCGTCTTTCTTGTGCAGCCTATTTTTCAGTTAATTTCTAGCCTAAATCTCTGCAGATATATGCAGAGTAAAGTGTAAAGCGTAGCGTGCTACAAAAGTAATGAGTTATGAAATCAGATTACTTTTGACCATCAAATGAACCATTCAAAGAAAATAACACCCTCCGTACAATCAAACATGTGGGAGGTTCGATAATGCTTTGGGGTTGTTTGCTGCTACAGGGGGCCTTGAATGTTACACACGCATCATTAAATCAGCTGAGAATGACATAAGAGTCGTCTTTATTACATTCTTATGTCATTCTCTCTGGCACCAAAAGTTTAAAAAGTGTTGATAGGGGACAGAAAGCGGTCGGACCATCACATAACTGGCATATATATTACTCTTACAGAATTTCCACTTGGGCGAGGATATTAATCAAAGCCTACTGGGTGATAACTTGTTTTTTTTAAAGCCTTTGAAAAGGCTTTTGATAAAGTACGACTGAAGTTGATGTATAAATGCCTGGAATATTTCAATTTTTGGAGAATCTCTTAGAAAATGGGTTAAAGTTATGTATAGTAACCCTAGGTGTAAAATAGTAAATAATGGCTACATATCAGAAAGTTTTAGTAAAACAAGGTTGTCCACTTTCAGTATATCTATTTATTATTCCCATCGAAACGTTAACTGTTAAAATTTGATCCAAAAATAATATTAAGGGATTAGAAATCCGTGGCTTTAAAACGAAGGTGTCATTGTATGCTGATGATTACAGTTTTCTTTTAAATCCACAATTAGAATCCCTCCACAGTCTCATAGAGGATCTGCCAAACCCTGACCGTAGAGAGCTGTTTTATTTCTCTATTTGGTTAGGTCAGGGTGTGTTGTGGGGTGGGCATTCTATGTTTTGATTTCTATGTTTCTTTATTTCTGTTTTGGCCAGGTATGGTTCCCAATCAGGGACAGCTGTCTATCGTTGTCTCTGATTGGGAATCATACTTAGGTAGCCCTTTTTCCCTCCTTCAGCGTGGCTGGTTAACAGGGCTATGAATGCCTCTAACAAGGTTAAGCGGCGCGGTCGGACGGTTTGTTTGTTTTGGTTGGCGACATTCTAATAAAGAGGAATATGTACGCTCAACACGCTGCACCTTGGTACGCTTCTTACGACACCTGTGACAGGACCTAAATACTTTTTCTAATCTCTCTGGATTATAATCAAAATATGATGTGTGTGATGTGGAATTTAATATGTATTGGATCACAAAAAAATTAACTTTTACATTACCATGTAGTTTACCAATAAAATGTCTGACGGAGATCTGGACATACTCGGCATTCATATCCCGAAATAAAGAAATTATTTCACTCCAATAAATTTTAATAGAACGTTAGCAGAACAAGATAAGATCTTGCAACCATGGTAAGGAAAATACCTGTCTATTTGTGGAACTCTTTAGTCATATCCCAGTTTACCTATTTGCTTATGGTTTTGCCTACACCTAGTGAACTGCTTTTTAAATTACATGAGCAAAAAATATTCAATTTTATTTGGAATGGCAAGCCAGACAAAATTAAAAAGGCCTATTTATATAATGAATATGAATTTGTAGGGCAGAAATGATTAAATACTAAAACATCACTAAAGGCATCAGGCAGGTAGCCTAGTGGTTAGAGTGTTGGGCAAGTAATCGAAAGGTTGCTGGATTGAATCCCTGAGCAAACAAGGTAAATATCTGTTGTTCTGCCCCTGAACAAGGCAGTTAACCCACTGTTCTCTGGAAGGCTGTTATTGTAACAATTTGCTTTTAACTGACTTGCCTGGTAAAAAAAAGAAAGAATAATCAGTCACACAAACATTATGCTTAAATCTGAAATGGTTCTCTAGTAGATTTGTAAACATGTCTCACCCCATGTTCAAGAATGGCCTTTATTCAGATTACAACTGCTCACTTTCAGTTATTTGAAACTAAATAATCTCAAAGATATTTTTTTATTAAACAAGCCATAGAAAGTTGGTTGCAATTTCAGTTTAATCCACCTGAAAAGACAAACAAATATTGTGGTTAAACTCAGAATAATTGATTAAAAAAAGGTATTATTTTTGTAAATTATATAATAAATAGGACTGGTGGACCTTATGTCACACATGCAACTAACACAGACACATGGAAATGTCTGCTCTGCCCAAAATTACAACCAACTAATTGCAGTATTACAACAAAATGGAAGATTGCAAGTTGAAGGGGAAAAAAGTAAGGAACTTGTCTGTCAGCCCTGCATTAAAGACCAACATTGGTTAAAGAAAATTGTGATAAAAAATATACCAGTTTCATTTAAGGACCAGAAAATTGACAGCTGTACCATATAAATGGCAAAATAGTTAGGAAGAGATTTCCGATGTGCCGATTCCATGGCACATGGTTTAGGACGTAATATCCAAACAACGGCGGATTCAATACTTCAAATTTTTCAATTTAAATTATACATAATTCTTGCAACCAATAAAATATTATATATCTGGGGGATACGATCTTCCCAGCTCTGCAGATTTTGCTGTGAGGAGTCATTAGATCATTTATTTTAGCACTGTTGTCGCGTTCTGACCTTAGTTCTGTAAAGTTGGGCAGGCTCGGTGCTCAAGAGCTCCAGTGCGCCTTCACGGTCTGGTCTATGGCAAAATAGTTAGGAAGAGATTGGCCAGAGCCACCACCGCGGACAGACACCCACCCAGACCCTCCCCTATAGGTTCAGGTTTTGCGGCCGGAGTCCGCACCTTTGGGGGGGTACTGGTTTCTGTTATTAAATCTTTGTTTTAGTATGGTCAGGTTTTTTTTTAGCATGTTGGTTTTTGAGTTCGGCCTAGTATGGTTTTCAATCAGAGGCAGCTGTCAATTGTTGTCCCTGATTGAGAATCATACTTAGGTAGCCTGGGTTTCACTTTTGGGTTGTGGGTGTTTGTTTTCCGTGTGAGTGTTTGGTCCACACAGTACTGTTTTGTATATTGACGTCATTGTTTGTTGTTTTGTTCAAGTGTTCTATTGTCTTTATTAAAAAACATTATGGACACTTACCACGCTGCGCATTGGTCCTCCGATCCTTCTAGCTACTCCTCCTCAGAAGAGGAGGACGAGAACCCTTACAACTGTCCATGTAGTTTGTTTTTGGTCACAGGTCCAGGAATGCGTGAAGAATTGCAACATTTACCAAGAGCTAATGCTGCAGATAGCAATAATGGGTTATTTGATATATATTTTATGTGGGTAGGTGTATGTATGTATCTGTATATATATTTACCCCCCAAAATATTTTGGGGATTGGAAATGATGCAGAAAATTACATTGATGGAAGTAACAGTCTATCTGCAAATTAAAGCTGATCCACCACCTGATTTAATAAAAAACAACAAAAAAACAATCTGATTCCAATGTTCAATGCATATGTGGGAAACCTGTTTGAGGTGTCAAATGGTGAAGTATGCGCTGGGAAAAGTGGACTGTGTCAGAGTGACCTGGAGTGGTCTTATTTTGATTCATTGTATTTCTGAAGAACAGAGGAAGGTTGGAGTGCGCCTCAAAAGAACAACAGAAGTTTTGTGTTTCTAACTTCTGAGTAGAGCACCCCTCCAAGGAGTCATCTCAGCGGTGACGACAGATGTTCAGGTTGAATACGTGAAGAGAATTCTTGGTGAAGTGGTGCCTGGCATCTAAACCCTCTGGGTGAATGGAGAAAAAAAAGAAAGTCCATCAGTCCTGTTTTTTATTTTTATAAAGAGCAAAAACCAACGCATGTGATGCTTGGTTATGTAAGATACGCTGTAAGAGCTTTCGTCCCAAAACCATTGCATTGCAGTGTAAGAATTGTAAAGAATTTGACTTGTTTCAAGTGTGTGCAGACGGACAGAGTATATTGAAATACGATGTGTAGAAGGACAACGATGTTGCAATTGTGGTGGGGCTCATGATCCCGAGTTCCTGGAGTGCCCTGTAAGGGTGAAGAAGATTGAGGTGGCAAAAGTTAGAGCAGTCAATCGAATCTCCAATGCGGAGGCGAATTTCTCAAGAATTGAGAACAAACGATGCTAGTGAAGATATGGTAGTGGGGGCACCACAGCCTTTAATTAATAAATGTTTGCTGCCAGTCAAAATATAACCTGTGTGTCAAAAATATGGATTTTGTGGCGTTCATTTCCACAGTTATAAACAAGTCTCAAAGAAGTCTAAGAAACTGGACATTATTATGGCTGCGTCAGACAGGTTTAGGACTTGCAAGGTGTACAGGCGCTGGAAGACCCTCCCTCTCAGGTTCCCCTTTGAGCCAGTATAGGGAGAAAATCTGTTTTAACAGAAAAGTTGTTTGATTTAGTTTAGTTGATTTTATTTAACTTTTGGCGTTTTTGTTGTTTGTATTTGTTAAATTTTTTTGGGAATCCTGCTTCCATCCCGCACAGTAGGTGGTGGGATGCACAAACGTGTTCACGCTACACGTTCCCCAAGGGCACCACCCCCCCCACAAGCTCAACTCAAAAGATGGCGCACAGAATGCAAAAATATTCTTAGAAATATTTAACCTCCACACATTAACAAGTCCAATAGCTCAAATGAAAGATAAACACCTTGTTCATCTACCCAGCGAGTCAGATTTCTAAAATGTTTTACGGTGAAAACATAGCACATATGTGTATCAAACCACCACTAGGAAAACATACAATATGTAGCCACATTGTCATGCAAATAGCACAATCACAAACGCAGGATTAAAAGAAAAATAATTCACTAACCTTTTGAAAATCTTCATCAGATGACAGTAATAGTACATGTTACACAGTACATTTATGTTTTTTTCAATAATATGCAATTTATATCCATAAATCACCGTTTACATTGAGCCATGTTCAAAAAATGCTACAGAAATGTCCGGAGAAATTATAAATAGCTCCGACAGATAACGCCAGATAACAGCAATACACATCATAAACTTTGACTAAATATACATGTTCTACATATAGTTAGAAAGATACACTGCTTCTTAATGCAACCGCTGTGTTACATTTATTTTTAATGTTACAGAATTCGTTCACTAGGCAATATTCTGAGGCGGCGCTCAGACATAAGCAATATTTCTCTGCTATGTTGGAGTCAACAGAAATACAAAATTACAACATAAATATTCCCTTACCTTTGATGGTCTTTGATAAGAATGTAGTGGAAGGAGTCATACTTACCTAATATAACGTTTGGTTTCAGTTCGTGTGTCTTTGTATACAGCTTCAGCTCAAATGCACCAAAAATGACTTCTGGTCACGAACAGTTGCGCATCAAAACTTCAAAATTACATATTATATGTCGACTAAACTGGTCAAACTAAGTGCAGAATCAAGCTTTAGGATGTTATTAACGTACAAAACAATTGTCGATTCAAACAAAAGAACGCAACTCTCCTCAGACGATGTGGAAAAAAGAGTAAATAGGACTCACCTGAGTGTCGTTAATGTCTCTAGGACAGTCTTGACGTCATCTGGTGACAGGTGGAACCATTAACCAATGATATTAGGCCACTCTTGGCCATGATTACATACACCTGTGTCTTTTGACACTACATAAACGAGTCATCCCGCAGTGTTTGTGATTATACCCTGATGAAGACAGCCTGGCTGTCGAAACGTTGGTAATTACATTTTTTGCATCTGAGCTCCTAGAGTGTGCGGCTCTCTTTTATTTTCAAGTTTTCTACTCCGCTAGCCAGCACCTCGCCTAAGTAGATGTGCGTTTCTTTTTCTTCTAGACAGGTGGAACCATGACAGTCTGTTACTTGAACTCTGTGAATCATTTATTTGGGCTGCAATTTGAGGTGCAGTTAACCCTAATGAATTTATCCTCTGCAGCAGAGGTAACTCTGAGCCTTCCTTTGTGTGGCTGTCCTCATGAGAGCCAGTTTCATCATAGCGCTTAATGGTTTTTACGACTCCACCTGAAGAAATTTTAAATGTTATTGACATTTTTTTGACTGACCTTCAAGTAATGATGGACTGTCATTTCTATTTTCTTAATTTAGCTGTTTTTGCCATAATATGGACTTGATCTTTTACCAAATCTTCTGTATACAACCCCTACCTTGTCGCAACATCTGATTGGCTCCAACGCATTAAGAATGAAAGAAATTTGGGGGATCACGTGACCCTTGAACGAGATGGCCGCATGAACTAAGAGCTCCGCACAAGTAGTTTCCAATTCCTAATCTTACCTCCACTCCAAGTTCAAACTCATTTAGCTTTAGTAAGAAAAAGTCATGGCGGCTACAAAAGGCGACACTACAGGTGACATTTTTACCCGGACTCGAGTATTAGCGACGGAAAAAGCATCCAAGAAGAAGCTAGCTTCAGAAAAAACTAGCGCCATTAGCCAGGAGCAAGAGAACCCGCTCCCCCCGAGGCACAACGAATGCCAACCTCGCACTCTGTCGAAGACATCCTTTCTGAGTTGAGATCCCAATGTACAGAACTAAACACCAAATTAGATGCCATTAACTCTCAACTCAGTGCGATAGGGGGCAAGGTGACAATCCTGGAAAACGCTTTGCCTGACATCAACAACAAGATAACCATAAACGGCGGGGCGCCTGGACGAGTCAGAGGGGCGAATCCTATCCATGGAAAACTTATTGACAGATGCCATGGAAACAATAGCATATGCTAAAAAGAAAACGAGCATCTGGAAGAGAAAACAGGACCTGGAAAACAGGGGGCGAAGGAATAATTGTGTTCTATTCAATCTGGGCGAAAAAGAAGAGGGAAACATGCCACTGATCCGCTACCTGCAAGACAAACTTCCTGAGTGGCTCCACCTGTCCACCGACAGGCCCATATAACTCGAGAGAGCTCACCGAGCACTGAGGCCCCCACCAGCAGCCAGACAACCACCGCGCCCAATCACCATACGTTTCCTGAGATTCACCGACAAGGAACGAGTCCTACAGGCAGCGAAAAACAACACCATCACAGTGGGAAACGCCAAACTCGCTTTACACCAGGACCTGTCAGCTGGAATACGCTGAAAGCGCCGAAAGTTTGACGAAGTGAAGAAATACTCAATTGACCGAGGCATCTTCAGGGGATTCAAATACCCAAACGAGCTCAGGATTCTTCACCAAGGAGCCTTGCGACACTTCAAAACTCCCGAAGAGGCCAAACGTTTTTTTGAAAGACAATCCTGGTCAATGAGAAACAGACCAATGACTAAATGTGATTGATGCCATTACTAAAGGAGGTAAGACAACATATAGCCGATATCCAGAGACCCACCCCCTAAATGTCATTACAGCCGTCCAATTTATATTTATTTTCCTTTAACTGAGAGGGATGGGCTGTATAGCCTAACCCAGGCCTACTAATGTTTCAGCCTACTTTTATTTCCCTGGTTTTTTGTTGCATTTATTACTTGGGGTTCCCTATGTCCCTTGGGGGAGGTATATGTAGGCTGGGCTATTGATTTTATTTTTATCCCCTCTTTTACTGTGATCTGGACGAGGGCAACTGTGTCATTTACTCAATGCGGGGTGGAGAGGATGAGGCATTTCTTTGGTGGGGAGAGGGAGACGTTGTGCGTTGCTAACTGTTCCCGGTTTTTGTTTTATTTGGAACACAGAATTGAGACTGAGCGGGGGGGTAATAGATCCAACGGGATGTGTCGAGTTGTTTGGGAACTCGGCTGGGGTGTTCAGAGATTATTATTTATTTATTATGTACACCCTTTATTTTCCTTTTATGTGAACGCAGCTGTAACTACTATCCACTTCTACCCAGCGATGACTTGCACTAAAGTTCGATTACTGTTCGATGACGATGACTAGTACCTTAAATCTATTGACATGGAACTGCCATGGTCTAGGGCATACAATAAAATGGAAAAACATACTATGTGCTCTAAAAAAGGGAAAAGCAGACATCGCGCTATTACAAGAGACACCTCTGTGATGCTGAACATGCCAAACTCCGCAGAGCTTGGGTGGGACAGGTGTATTTCTCATCTTTCAAATCAAACAGTAGAGGCACAGCCATACTTATCCATAAAAATGTTCCATTCATCATTGACAAAAACATATCTGATCCGGAGGGGAGATTTATTTTGATAACTTGGTCACTATATGGTCAACCAATTACTATATTAAACATATACGCCCCTAACACAGATACTCCTGCCTTCATGTCAAAAATGATAACCCTGTTCAATGAGCATTGTGTCTCCTTTGGCGTGGTGGCCAGAGATTTTAATTGTACCCTTAACCCAACCCTAGACAAATCATCTCAAGTCCCCACCACAAATCCTAGATCTTCAAAGATGTTGAACTCTCTTACTAAAGAGATGGGACTGATAGATATCTAGAGAGAGACTAATAGCTCATCTATGGGCTATACATACTACTCTAATGTCCATAACACCTACTCCCGTATAGATTACATTTTTATCCCAAAGAGTTTCATAAATTCAGCCACATGTACAATCGGACCAATAGCACTTTCAGATCACGCCTTTGTCCACCTCCGCTTTGACCTCTGCAAAAACATCCCGAGGTCAAAGAGTTGGAAATTCAACACCTCCATGCTATCAAATGAAGCGTTCCATACATTGGTAACTACATGGATAGACAACTACACACAAGACAACAAAGAGTCTCCTGTTTCTCCGGCCACAATGTGGGACACTGCTAAAGCCACACTAAGAGGCCATCTAATCGCATATGCTTCCTCTAAGAAAAAAAGCAATGGAAGCACACAGGCTAGATCTTGAGAGGGAGTTGGAATGCTGTGAAAGAATACATAAACAATCCCCAGACAGCATCTCCTGGAGTCATCTTAAAGCAGCCAAAGCCAAACTGAATTTGGACGACACACGGGAGATAAAAAAAAAGGTTTTCTTTACTAAACAGAAATACCATGAGTATAGCAATAGGCCCAGTAGATTGCTTGCTTACCAATTAAAAAAGGTGCAATCAGAGCGTACAATCATGGCTATCCGAACAGCAGAGGACGAGGTCACATACGACCCAAAAAATATCAATTGAACTTTTCATGATTTTTACTGCAAACTATACACCTCTGAGAGAAAACACACGGAGGCAGAACTCCACTCTTTCCTAGAGGGAATCTCGCTACCTAAACTATCAGAGAGCGACCATGAAGATCTCAACTCCCCCTTCACTCCTGAGGAGATCCTGGAGGCAATTACCTCCATGCCACCTAATAAGTCCCCAGGCCCAGGTGGATTCCCCAGAGAGTTCTACAAAGCTTTTTGGCCCCAGCTCCGCCCTATCTTCATGCCAATGCTGGAGGATTTTTGCAAAAACGGAGTTCTCCCAGACTCAATGCACACAGCCCGCATTACAGTGTTGCTAAAAAAGGACAAGGACCCCCTATCCTGCTCGTCCTTCCGGCCCATAAGCTTGTTGGATTTCGACTATAAAATAATTACCAAATTGCTCGCCAAAAGACTAAACACTCTTCTTCCCAAAATAATAAAAGCAGACCAAACTGGATTTATTAGAGACAGATACTCTTCTAATAACATTTGCCGTCTTTTTGATTGCCACACAATTGCTCAGTGTGGCGTTTGACAGGATGGAGTGGAGCTTTCTGTTTTCAGTCTTAGAAAAGTTCAATATGGGCCCAAATTTTATTAAATGGATCAAATCACTATACTCTCATCCAAATGCCATGGTGACTACTAATGGACTGAACTCTGACAGATTCCCTCTGGAACGGGGCACAAGACAGGGGTGCTCGCTGTCCCCCCTGCTCTACTTGTTGGGGGCGGAGCCTCTGGCAGAGCTGATAAGGAGCAATCCAAGTATTATGGGTGTTTCTGCAGGCGGCCTGCAGCACAAGATTTCGCTTTACGCGGATGATGTCTTGCTCTACATATCCAACCCTGAGAAATCCCTCCCTCTCATTTTAGACACAATTGCTCAGTGTGGCAAGTTTTCAGGTTAGAAAATCAATTTTAACAAATCCACTGTCTGCCCTCTCAATAATACACTCACCAGCTCTATGAAGACACTATGTCCTTTCCAATGGAAAACACAGGGGTTTCAATACCTCGGGATCTTCATAACACCAGATCTGAATAGCCTTTTTAAGGAAAATTATCTTCCACTCCTGGATCGAATCAAGAACGATCTCCAAACCTGGATCTCCCTCCCAATTAGCTTAGGAGGAAGAATTAATGTCGTCCGTATGAACGTCCTCCCTAGACTGAACTACTTATTTCAGATGCTCCCATGCTATCTCCCAGTTTCCTTCTTCAAAACAACTAACCAAAGCATCACCAAATTTATATGGGGCAATAAAAAACCTAGGATCAAGTTTTCCACTCTATCGAAACCTGAATCTAAGGGTGGTCTTGCCCTTCCCGCCCTTCCCTCCCTTCAATTGTCCTACTGGTCTGCTCAAACATGCTAACATGGATCACACACAGACAAGAGTCAACGTGGATTCAGATAGAAGCCCAATCCTGTGGTTCATTGCCCTTAAGCTCAATTATATTCATTAATAACTTTAGTGAAGTGGGCAACATAGCCAAAACCTTTGTGATTTACAGCACCCTACTAGCATGGAGGGACTGTAAGAAATACCTGGACATTTCCTCCCAAATATGTTCTCACTCGCCTATAGTAGGCAACCCAGACTTGCCAAAAGCCCTGAGGGATGCCAACTTTAATCTTTGGCATAATCTAGGAATCAGGACCTTTTCAGACCTATTTCATCAAAAAAACACTACACTGAAATCCTTTCAAGAGCTCTGCAGTGAATTCGATGTGCCAAGATCCATTTTTTAAAAAATATCTTCAAATTGGACATGTAATTTCCTCATTTACCTTCAAGAGGAGGTTTAGAGCTCAGTTGAATGAAGGTGGAATCCTTCTTGTCACAGCACAATCCATTAAAGGCAAAATATCTTACATCTATAGACTCCTTTCTGAGAAAGGAGGCTCCTCCTTTACTCCTTTGAAAATAATCTGGGAAAAGGACCTGACTATCAGTGATGAGTTATGGGCGGAGGTTTGCGACAGGGTATACTGCTCCTCTACCAATGTAAAAATGAAAGAATCTAATTACAAATTTTTGTACAAATGTTGTTATACTCCTTTGAGACTCCATAGAATGAAAACAGATATGTCTCCTAACTGTAAAAGATGTACCTCTGAAAGTGGAACCTATATGCATGTATTTTGTAGCTGTAGAGAGATTGCCAGATTCTGGCAATCTATACCCACTGCTGCACAGAAAATACTAGAGGTACAGTTTGATATGACCCCGTGTATCTATCTTCTTAACCTGTTGATGCTCTGGGGGCGCTATTTAATTTTTGGATGAAAAACGTTCCCGTTTTAAACAAGATATTTTGTCACAAAAAGATGCTCGACTATGCATATAATTGATAGCATTCGAAAGAAAACACTCTTGACGTGTCCAGAGCTACCAAGATATTTTCTGTGCGTGCCCTAGAACGTGAGCTTCAGGCAAAACCAAGATGAGACGGCATCCAGGAAATGAGCAGGATTTCTGAGGCTCTGTTTTCCATTGTCTCCTTATATGGCTGTGAATGCGAGAGGAATGAGCCTGCCCTTTCTGTCGTTTCCCCAAGGTGTCTGCAGCATTGTGACGTATTTGTAGGCAGATCATTGGAAGATTGACCATAAGAGACCACATTTACCAGGTGTCCGCCCGTTGTCCTGCGCCGAAATTGGTGCGCAAAAGTCACCTGCCAGTATTTTTCCATGGGATACAGAGAGGAAAGCAAGCTTCCACGAACTGCATATCAATGAAGAGATATGTGAAAAAACACCTTGAGGATTGATTCCAAACAACGTTTGCCATGTTTCGGTCGATATTATGTAGTTAATCCGGAAAACGTTTTACGTTGTAGGTGACTGAATTTTCGGTTCGTTTCGGTAGCCAGACGCAATGTAGAAAATGGAACGATTTCTCCTACACACAGACGCTTTCAGGAAAAACTGCGCATCTGGTATGTAACTGAGAGTCTCCTCATTGAAAACATCAGAAGCTCTTCAAAGGTAAATGATTTTATTTATTTGGTTATCTGGTTTTTGTGAAAATGTTGCGTGCTAAATGCTACTCAAAATGCTATGCTAGCTTTGCATACTCTTACACAAATTAGTCAATTTCTATGGTTCAAAAGCATATTTTGAAAATCTGAGATGACAGTGTTGTTAAGAAAAGGCTAAGCTTGAGAGCAGACGCATTATTTTCATTTTATTTGCGATTTTCAGAAATCGTTAACGTTGCGTTATGCTAATGAGCCTGAGGCTTTAGTCACAAACCCGGATCCGGGATGGGGAGTTTCAAGAAGTTAATGCCCAGCAGGACTTTGTTCTTGATCCTGACAGAGAAAATGTGCTTATGACTATTACATACTTTGCTATGAAATGTATTCTTCTATTGTGGGCCTCTAATACCCCTCCTACATTTAAAATGTGGATTGACCAGATTGTTGACTTTCTCCCTCTTGAAAAGCTCACTTATGACCTCCACAAGAGACAGCCCAAGTTTGATAGACTCTGGTCTCCACTACTCAACTATATTTCAAACTGCACAGAGTGAACGGGGTGACTAGGGAAATGCGCAGATACATGCTGTGTAAGGTACTGTAAAACCTAAAAACTAATTATTGGCCCGTCGTCTCAGTAAATGCTAGAAATAGCTGATAAGAACCTTGATAGTGCTGCTGCAAGTGTTATATATGTTTTTTTGGTGTTTTTATTTAATTTTGTTTTTGAGTACGTGTGCGTATGTATGTATGTATGTATGTATGTATGTATGTATGTATGTATGTATGTATGTATGTATGTATGTATGTGTGTGTGTATGTATATATGTGTGTATATATATATATATATGTGTATATATATATATATATATATGTGTGTGTATATATATATATGTATGTGTATATGTGTGTGTGTATATATATATATATATATATATATATATATGTATGTATATATATATATATATATATGTATATATATATATATATATATATATATATATATATATATATATATATATATATATATATGTATATGCACCAAGGAAAATAAATAGATAAAGTCAAATAAAAATAAACACTTAAACACATTTTAATTGTATTTTATTTTTTCAAATGTACTATTTTTTTTTTTAATTTTTACTTGTTTTATTTTTTTTACGCCTGTCACATCTGTGAATGTGGAATGTGTTTTGTTGGTTGATTGAAAAACAAGAAAACTTAATAAAACTTTAAATTTAAAAAAAAGAAATGACAGAAATTCCACAAATGTACTTTTAACAAGGCACACCTGTTAATTGAAATGCATTCCAGGTGGCTACCTCATGAAGCTGGTTGAGAGAATACCAAGAGTGTGCAAAGCTGTCATCAAGGCAAAGGGTGGCTACTTTGAAGAATCTAAAATATAATACTTGTATATACACTGCTCCAGAAAATAAAGGGAACACTTATTAAACAACACAATGTAACTCCAAGTCAATCACACTTCTGTGAAATCAAACTGTCCACTAAGGAAGCAAAACTTATTGACAATAAATTTCACATGCTGTGGTGCAAATGGAATAGACAACAGGAAGAAATTATAGGCAATTAGCAAGACATCCCCCAATAAAGGAGTGGTTCTGCAGGTGGTGACCACAGACCACTTCTCAGTTCCTATGCTTCCTGGCTGATGTTTTGGTCACTTTTGAATGCTGGCGGTGCTTTGACTCTAGTGGTAGCATGAGACGGAGTCTACAACCCACGCAAGTGGCAGCTCATCCAGGATGGCACATCAATGCAAGCTGTGGCAAGAAGGTTTGCTGTGTCTGTCAGCGTAGTGTCCAGAGCATGGAAGCGCTACCAGGAGACAGGCCAGTACATCAGGAGATGTGGAGGAGGCCATAGGAGGGCAACAACCCAGCAGCAGGACCGCTACCTCCGCCTTTGTGAAAGGAGGAGCAGGAGGAGCACTGCCAGAGCCCTGCAAAATGACCTCCAGCAGGCCACAAATGTGCATGTGTCTGCTCAGACGGTCAGAAACAGACTCTGTGGGTGGTATGAGGGCACGACGTCCACAGGTGGGGGTTGTGCTTACAGCCCAACACCGTGCAGGACATTTGGCATTTGCCAGAGAACACCAAGATTAGCAAATTCGCCACTGGCGCCCTGTGCTCTTCATAGATGAAAGCAGGTTCACACTGAGCACATGTGACAGACGTGACCGAGTCTGGAGACGTTGTGGGGAACGTTCTGCTGCCTGCAACATCCTCCAGCATGACCGGTTTGGCGGTGGGTCAGTCATGGTGTGGGGTGGCATTTCTTTGGGGGGGCCGCACAGCCCTCCATGTGCTCGCCAGAGGTAGCCTGACTGCCATTAGGTAACGAGATGAGATCCTCAGACCCCTTGTGAGACCATATGCTGGTGCGGTTGGCCCTGGGTTCCTCCTAATGCAAGACAATGCTAGACCTCATGTGGCTGGAGTGTGTCAGCAGATTCCTGCAAGAGGAAGGCATTGATGCTATAGACTGGCCCGCCCGTTCCCCAGACCTGAATCCAATTGAGCACATCTGGGACATCATGTCTCGCTCCATCCACCAACGCCACATTGCACCACAGACTGTCCAGGAGTTGACGGATGCTTTAGTCCAGGTCTGAGAGGAGATCCCTCAGGAGACCATCTGCCACCTCATCAGGAGCATGCCCAGGCGTTGTAGGGAGGTCATACAGGCACGTGGAGGCCACACACACTACTGAGCCTCATTTTGACTTGTTTTAAGGACATTACATCAAAGTCGGATCAGCCTGTAGTGTGGTTTTCCACTTTAATTTTGAGTGTGACTCCAAATCCAGACCTCCATGGGTTGATAAATTTGATTTCCATTGAAAATTTTTGTGTGATTTTGTTGTCAGCACATTCAACTATGTAAAGAAAAAAGTATTTAATAAGAATATTTCATTCATTCAGATCTAGGATGTGTTATTTTAGTGTTCCTTTTATATTTTTGAGGAGTGTAGTTTGACCGTGAGCTGCACAATTATTGTTTTAGGAAAGTAAAAAACTATACAAATAAAATAGGCTATAAAATGTTGTTTATGCTACACATCAAAACACAATAAATTGTGTACTTGTAATTTGTTATAGGGTGTTTTTAAGGACAAGTAAATGTGACTCATTTGGCCAATGGCCCTCGTTTATTGATGGCTCTGGCTGCGCGCCAGGTCGGATCTGAATACATATGGATGTCTGGTCTATTTCTCAAATGTACATTTCTAAAATTTTCCCCGTGGCGTTGTCCAGCGCCAAATTTTTCTAATGGAAACCCTGGCACACACACTGGCAAAGATTTTCTGTCAGGCTGGCAGACACTGGAATACGTTTCTGAGTGACATGGGCGCTTTTTGCATTTTTTTGTGGCATAAAAATGTCTGGAACATAAAATAACGGTATTAACCGGGTTCCCATGCTTTTTAAAATAACGGTTCTGTTCAGGAACAGTTTAGATTACTTTCACACGTGGTTCTGATTCTGTGTCTCTGAAAAAATATATTTTTCAGTTCTGTTCCCTGAACCGGTTCCAACCCCTGGAGCCAACTACTGACTTTCTGAGGTCGTTGGTTGGAGTGTTATATATATTCAGGGCAGATAGCCATAGTTTCAATCGGTCCGGTTCATTCAATGGAAGTTTGAAAGATTATACCTGAACACTACCTTGGTTTGTTATTGCATATTTTTACAGTACACCCATGAACCATATGCATACCATGGCAAATGACAAGAGAAAAGCAATATGGTTTCTATTAACACATTATTTCCCCTTGCTTCTAGCCTAGCATTTGGTTTGCAACAGCGGGGGGTTGTATAAACCTTGCTGTCTGCCTCTCTGACCTCGGCAACAATGTTGCAATGTAGAAATGTGATCTCCCCTGGCTGGAGCCTACCATAAAGAGTGAACGATGTCCTGATGAGACAGCAGCTTTTCTGACCAGACCCAGGCAAAATAATGCATCAGCGTTATTATTATAGAAATATCCAAAGAAAAGTCCACATAAGACAGCTAAAACCGACAGAAATGAAGCTAGTTTGCTGTCATTTTATCTGCAAAAGCTATCTAACAAGTCAATGGCTAGCTAGCAATACATAAGTCCACAGATGAAAGGTTAGCCAGTCTGGATAAGCAACCATTCTTGGATTGCATAGAAACCAGATTTTTGTTCTGAATATTTCCTTTGGTGGAAGGCTGAAATAGCATAAATGTATTTATCAAAATACATTTTCTTCTGAAAATACCTCACTCATTGTTTTATATGTTGGTAACCGGTTTATAAAAGCAATACGGCACCTCAGGGGTTTGTGGTAAATGGCTAATATACAACTCCACTTCGCATTGTGCATAAACAAAAACCTGTGGGATATTGGCCAAATAACACACAAGAATGGAAGTCACAATGGAATAATCTTGATAGGAATGACCCCTATAAAACCCTTGATGAAGCAGCCACACTTTAAACATAGTCAAAATTCTTTGACTTTTTAGTTTGGTTGCAACACACTAACAGTGTAATTAATACATTTCAGATATGCTTTCGCAAAACAAAATCCATAGGTTGTGTTTATGAAAGTCTTAGGTGACATTAGAATACCCCAAAATATATATTTCAAATAATACACTAGCATTTCCATTATTTTTAAGTTACTGTGTCCAAAAAAAACTAAAACACAAAAATGTAATTGTTCATTTTTATTTGTGAAGTGCCTTTGTTTCAACTATGAAATAGAAATCATGTGTGTTGGAATGCAGTGACAGCTTCTTTTGTAAAGTCAACAAAATAAATCAAAATAAACACAAAGACATATGGTCAGTCAGAGGGGGGGGGGTCAAATGATGAAAGCACCAGTAGTCTAAACATCATAATAAGCGCCAAGTGGGCTTGATAAATTGTGAAAATCAGTACAAAAGCAATAATGGCATTATAATGAATATAAGTGTTGATATGACAAATAAAAAACAGTCAATTATTGTCAGTTCATGCTTACATGGTGTGCGTCTTCCCGCAATAGCATCAGTTGGAGCTTGTCCACATCACGTAATGAAAGCTGGTCAGCTAATCTAGTTTTTTGCTTAAGATGTCGGGCCTGCTCTGTGACATTTGTGCTGATAATCGGCCTGTAGCATTGTTACCAGATTGTCCTATCCAAACAGTGCTGTCCCTTCTTCTCTCCTGTCTCACCTTCTCATTTGGGGGTGGCGTGGTCACCGACTCAGTGTTCTGGCTTTTTTGTGATCGGCCTTGGAGGTATAGGGTTCAGGTTGAGGCTCAGAATCAGATGAATTAATCATTAGAGATGTCATGATACATTTCTTACCCACCATCTGAGTCGTTTTCGTTCAGATTTTGTAGTCTTCTTGCACTGTCAAATACGCACTGTGTAGTCCACGTAGGCCAGAGTAGACTGATAAGACTGCTTGGATTCGGTGGACTGATATAATGTAGGGTACATACCTGTTTTGAGATTGTAATTGGAATAGATCAATACTGTAGAATGGCCTGCCCTGTTCTGGTAATTACATAATTGTGCATTGTTCGCATCCACTCGCTCATTAACTCACCCGTTCTCCCCCATCATACTGTCAGGCACCTTCAACTGTCAAGAGAGAGTGGAGCCCTATTGTCGGGAGGAGTGGCAACAGGGGAAAACCATTCCAAAAAATGACCTCCTAAAACGGGGTTATAATTCCAGTTCTGTTTGTGATATTAAGATTTGAACAAAGACAGTTTGTTACATAGACTTATTTAGGAAAAGTCAAGGAAGGAGGTGGAAAAGACTCTAAAAATGTTACGAGTAATTACGTTTTCTATTATTCATGAGCAGATGACTTATTTAGCGGTTGTTATTTAGCCTAACTGCAGCCTAAGACTTACCAACCGGTACATACGGTCGCTACTTTTAACAGGCCTAATTAAGACAACATGTGGGAAAAGTCTGCAGTATAGCAGCATTTCATTGTAGTAAAGGATTACACCAAAAAAGTGGAATGCAAACTCTGGAAACAGTGGTTTGCTTACCTTAGCTTGACAATGAATATGACATACCACTTGAAAACAGTAAGTTAGCCTACTTTGTTTTTCTAGTTGCATGCTGAAACATTGACAGGCCTTATACTGCACATTGTTGAAGAAGCATTTCAAATGAAAGCACTCTGCCATATTCCACTGGGTTTACATGATATTTTGCATAGATCTGATCAAATACATAATAAAAGAAAGCCAAAGGCTTTAAACCAAGTGCTTATTTCTTGAGTGATGATGTTGGTAGAAATGAGGACATGGTTTTCATAGAAACCCTTGAGTCATATTGACATGACCTAATATATATATTTGTTTTATTTATTTAACTAGGCAAGTCAGTTAAGAACAAATTCTTATTTACAATGACAGCCTAGGAACAGTGGGTTAACTGCCTTGTTCAGGGGCAGAACGACAGATTTATACCTTGTCAGCTTGGGGATTTGATCTATAAACCTTTCAGTTACTGGCCCAGCGCTCTAACCACTAGGCTACCTGCCTCCCCATATCCATGAGTTATTTTCATATCCCAATGACAGAGATACTGTGTCCCTGAGCGTGTGCGTGTAAGATAACAGAGGGAGACTTGTCACATCAGTGTGTGTGTGTGTGTAAAATATACCACTGATTTTAGGGAGCATCCTCAGGGTGTGTGGTCAGCAGGAGTTGCAGGCAAAGCTTATCTCCTTTGAATAACAGGCATGTGTTGAAGCCAGTGTGTTTAGCTGAAGAATCTTTCTCGTAATCCCTCAGCCATTGTTTATGGATTACCTAACTTGCCCTATAGATTGATTTATCTTTTTTCTACCATATAGCAACAGCTAAATGTCAATGGATTTGGATGACTCTGGCCTAGACCACTCTCTATGCTCTTGTCACTGTGCTTTTAGTCATTGGGCTTCCTTGAGTCACTTCAGGAAACTTAAGCCAACAACGCTCTCTAGTGGAGATCAGAGGACTAACACAGGGGGTCAGTTCTGCAGTTGTCTGTATGGGCTTCACTACTTACCAGAGCCACAAAGTCAGAAGGCCCGTGTACTCGACCAATCAGAAGAGGAAGTGTGATGACTTGTATTCTGGTCTGCAGGAAACACCTAACTTTCAAAATGGCATATCTCAAGTTCAAGTTTGAAGTTCAAAAAACTAAATACAGTGGGGCAAAAAAGTATTTAGTCAGCCACCAATTGTGCAAGTTCTCCCACTTAAAAAGATGAGAGAGGTCTGTAATTTTCATCATAGGTACACTTCAACTATGACAGACAAAATGAGAAGGAAAAAAATCCAGAAAATCACATTGTAGGATTTTTTATGAATTTATTTGCAAATTATGGTGGAAAATAAGTATTTGGTCACCTACAAACAAGCAAGATTTCTGGCTCTCACAGACCTGTAACTTCTTCTTTAAGAGGCTCATCTGTCCTCCACTCATTACCTGTATAAATGGCACCTGTTTGAACTTGTTATCAGTATAAAAGACACCTGTCCACAACCTCAAACAGTCACACTCCAAACTCCACTATGGCCAAGACCAAAGAGCTGTCAAAGGACACCAGAAACAAAATTGTAGACCTGCACCAGGCTGGGAAGACTGAATCTGCAATAGGTAAGCTGCTTGGTTTGAAGAAATCAACTTTGGGAGCAATTATTAGGAAATGGAAGACATACAAGATCACTGATAATCTCCCTCGATCTGGGGCTCCATGCAAGATCTCACCCCATGGGGTCAAAATTATCACAAGAACGGTGAGCACAAATCCCAGAACCACACGGTTCAAAGTAACAAAGCCTACCATCAGTAGCACACTACGCCGCCAGGGACTCAAATCCTGCAGTGCCAGATGTGTCCCCCTGCTTAAGCCAGTACATGTCCCGGCCCGTCTGAAGTTTGCTAGAGAGCATTTGGATGATCCAGAAGAAGATTGGGAGAATGTCAGATGAAACCAAAATATAACTTTTTGGTAAAAACTCAACCCGTCGTATTTGGAGGACAAAGAATGCTGAGTTGCATCCAAAGAAGACCATATCTACTGTGAAGCATGGGGTGAAAACATCATGCTTTGGGGCTGTTTTTCTGCAAAGGGACCAGGACGACTGATCCATGTAAAGGAAAGAATGAATGGGGCCATGTATCATGAGATTTTGAGTGAAAACCTCCTTCCATCAGCAAGGGCATTGAAGATGAACGTGGCTGGGTCTTTCAGCATGACAATGATTCCAAACACACCGCCCGGGCCACGAAGGAGTGGCTTGGTAAGAAGCATTTCAAGGTCCTGGAGTGGTCTAGCCAGTCTCCAGATTTCAACCCCATAGAAAATCTTTGGAGGGAGTTGAAAGTCTGTGTTGCCCAGCAACAGCCCCAAAACGTCACTGCTCTAGAGGAGATCTGCATGGAGGAATGGGCCAAAATACCAGCAACAGTGTGTGAAAACTTTGTGAAGACTTACAGAAAACGTTTGACATCTGTTATATACCCTTTGTTGGCAATGACAAAGTATTGAGATAAACTTTTGTTATTGACCAAATACTTATTTTACACCAAATAAATTCATTAAAAATCCTACAATGTGATTTTCTCATTTTGTCTGTCATAGTTGAAGTGTACCTATGATGAAAATTACAGGCTTCTCTCATCTTTTTAAGTGGGAGGACTTGCACAATTGGTGGCTGACTAAATACTTTTTTGCCCCACTGTACAATCAGGAAAAATAATGGGAAATGTCAATAAAATTCAGAACATTGAGAAAGGACAAAGGTTTAGGGCAAAAGGGTAAGTTGTGTTTTCTTTTTTAGATAACTAGAAGCTAACTTTTGCTACTCTTATCTAAAATGAGCTAGCAAGCATAAGGGATTCCATTTCAAGCTCAGAAGTTATTCTATTGGATAGAGCAACGTTGTTAGTTTCCCTACAAGCCTTTCACTCTAATAGTAACATATACTATTCTTGACCTTCAACAGATGCACAGCCTTTGGCAGGAACAAAAAAAATCAGTTGGGAGAGTAAAAGTCTCCCATTTAAATTGTGTTCCATTTTTAAGACAAAGACGTATGAACGCCACCAGAGGAAAGACGGACAAACAAAAGCCAAAGAGACAAATGCTGCTGAAAGGAACAAGGCAGTAAGTTCAAAGACAGGTCACTGTCACTTACACCATACACTTTGACAACATTATTTTCATTTTAATAATGTTGAAGTGCTTACTTTACAATGGAATGTTCCTCAACGAAATTGAAGAAGAAGGGACTTTAAAAGGCTGTCCCAACTCTGTGGTCAATAAAGACCCCATGGGGCGGGGTGCTTATTGTCCTGTTTTAACTGCATATGTTTATCAAACTGTAAAAAAGTCCAACGAAGTGACTTTGGTGTAGGATAGGCCAATTAAAAAAAATACAAATGAAGAGTATGTAAGTGTGGATAGGGTGGTGGGTTTCCCCTTACACCCAGCTGCCCACTGCACTGAGGCTAGGTAACACGGTCACCACCGATAAATCTGTGATTATCGAAAACTTCAACAAGCATTTCTCAACGGCTGGCCATGCCTTCCGCCTGGCTACTCCAACCTCGGCCAACAGCTCCGCCCCCCCCTGCAGCTCCTCGCCCAAGCCTCTCTAGGTTCTCCTTTACCCAAATCCAGATAGCAGATGTTCTGAAAGAGCTGCAAAACCTGGACCCGTACAAATCAGCTGGGCTTGACAATCTGGACCCTCTATTTCTGAAACTATCCGCCGCCATTTTCGCAACCCCTATTACCAGCCTGTTCAACCTCTCTTTCATATCGTCTGAGATCCCCAAGGATTGGAAAGCTGCCGCAGTCATCCCCCTCTTCAAAGGGGGAGACACCCTGGACCCAAACTGTTACAGACCTATATCCATCCTGCCCTGCCTATCTAAGGTCTTTGAAAGCCAAGTCAACAAACAGGTCACTGACCATCTCGAATCCCACCGTACCTTCTCCGCTGTGCAGTCTGGATATTGAGCTGGTCACGGGTGCACCTCAGCCACACTCAAGGTACTAAACGATATCATAACCGCCATTGATAAAAGACAGTACTGTGCAGCCGTCTTCATCGACCTTGCCAAGGCTTTCGTCAATCACCATATTCTTATCGGCAGACTCAGTAGCCTCGGTTTTTCGGATGACTGCCTTGCCTGGTTCACCAACTACTTTGCAGACAGAGTTCAGTGTGTCAAATCGGAGGGCATGCTGTCCGGTCCTCTGGCAGTCTCTATGGGGGTGCCACAGTGTTCAATTCTCGGGCCGACTCTTTTCTCTGTATATATCAATGATGTTGCTCTTGCTGCGGGCGATTCCCTGATCCACCTCTACGCAGGCGACACCATTCTATATACTTCTGGCCCGTCCTTGGACACTGTGCTATCTAACCTCCAAACGAGCTTCAATGCCATACAACACTCCTTCCGCGGCCTCCAACTGCTCTTAAACGCTAGTAAAACCAAATGCATGCTTTTCAACAGATCGCTGCCTGCACCCGCATGCCCGACTAGCATCCCCACCCTGGATGGTTCCGACCTTGAATATGTGGACATCTATAAGTACCTAGGTGTCTGGCTAGACTGTAAACTCTCCTTCCAGACTCATATCAAATCAAGAGTCGGCTTTCTATTCTGCAACAAAGCCTCCTTCACTCACGCCGCCAAACTTACCCTAGTAAAACTGACTATCCTACCGATCCTCGACTTCGGCGATGTCATCTACAAAATTGCTTCCAACACTCTACTCAGCAAACTGGATGCAGTTTATCACAATGCCATCCGTTTTGTCACTAAAGCACCTTATACCACCCACCGCTGCGACTTGTATGCTCTAGTCGGCTGGCCCTCGCTACATATTCGTCGCCAGACCCACTGGCTCCAGGTCATCTACACGTCCATGCTAGGTAAAGCTCCGCCTTATCTCAGTTCACTGGTCACGATGGCAACACCCATCCGTAGCACACGCTCCAGCAGGTGTATCTCACTGATCATCCCTAAAGCCAACACCTCATTTGGCCGCCTTTCGTTCCAATACTCTGCTTCCTGTGACTGGAACGAATTGCAAAAATCCCTGAAGTTGGAGAATTTTTACTCCCTCACCAACTTCAAACATCTGCTATCTGAGCAGCTAACCGATCGCTGCAGCTGTCCCATTTTCACCTACCTCATCCCCATACTGTTTTTATTTATTTACTTTTCTGCTCTTTTGCACACCAATATCTCTACCTGTATATGACCATCTGATCATTTATCACTCCAGTGTTAATCTGCAAAATTGTAATTATTCGCCTACCTCATGCCTTTTGCACACAATGTATATAGACTCCCCTTTTTTTCTACTGTGTTATTGACTTGTTAATTGTTTACTCCATGTGTAACTCTGTGTTGTCTGTTCACACTGCTATGCTTTCTCTTGGCCAGGTCGCAGTTGCAAATGAGAACTTGTTCTCAACTAGCCTACCTGGTTAAATAAAGGTGAAATTAAAAAATGAAAAAAGAGCTTTGGGTGTCTAGAGATGTAAGTTCAATCAATTATTACCATTACATGTTTTGCCATCGTCCAGACCATGCCTTTGTAGAGACGGAAACTGGTACTAAATTCCAAAAAGGTATCAAATAAAAAAGGAAGTGGTTAAAGTGTTTCCGAAATAATTTGCTGGTGAAACTTGCATCCAGAGAAGCAAGGCGACACAACGTCCGCATTCTTGAAAGTCAGGACAATCCTTGTTCTGCAGACACATTCTTTTTGTAGTTGACATTGTTTATTTAGCAAGCAGTAGGCATTTATCATTCAATTAAGTGGAGTTTTATAGTTATGTGATGACATCAAGGGACCGGCGTACCTTAAATTATTCGCCAATCATTTATTTAAAAAAACATTTTCCATCATCATTTGTCGGATAAACCTGGGTCTATGGAAACCTGCCTAGTGTCTACTAGCTAGGCTGTAGGACTTTCCTTACGACACTTATAACCAGACGTGACTTTCAGCACTGACCATTTTGTGGAGAAACTCAATCAAAAGAGCAAGAATGGGTGTCCAGTCAAAATGTCAATGTTTACTGTAGTGATACAGTATGCAACAGGTATCATTTTTTTTTTTTAGCAAAATCATGTTCTTTCATTCTCATATGACAAAAAGATCTGTGTACATGACAGTAGAGTGCAAAACAAAAGAACAAACCGTGAATCAAAGCATTCAAAGTCAAATTTCTACTTCCTTCATCTCATTTTCCCCATTGGGTGCCTGGACAAGGGCAAGTTTACACCAACTAAAGAGGTTGGTTTTTCAATTTTGACCCTAATGTTTGACTCCAACTTGCCTGACTGTCCGTACGTACGAGTAACATCCCAAGGCTAGATCACAGACCTGGTTCCCCTGGTACACCTGGGTCATGTTCAATAGGGTACAACCCCTTTTTAAAACAGAACAGAAATTACTGTCAAGTCCAGTGTCCCGCCCTGTTTCAGTCCATTTTCCTGTTTGGTGCCTAATGAACAAGGGAGAACAAACTTACTCGCGATTGTCACCACTTGCATCCATCTTCCAAGCGGAGTATGATCCGTAAATCAAGGTGAATCACACAAATACATTCTGAATCTCATTGGTAACACAGTGCTTGTGTGTGTGTGTGTGTGTGTGTGCTCCAGACAAATATATACATATGGGTATATTGACCCCCAGTAATTACATTGAGAACAGTTCTTCCAAACAGTGCCGTCTGAAGTACATTACACACCCGACCCATCAACATCCTCATTATCCTATACATTATCCTATACATTATCCTATACCCTTAACAGTCTTTCGTTGTTTCCTTTCTTCTCTTCCCCTGTTCATTCTCTCTACACCGCCAATCATCTGTCCTCTATGGCTGATTGTCTACACCAGAGCAGTGATTCCCTGATGGCGCTACAGACATACACCGACAGACCCACATCCCCTTTACCTTTCTAACCTGCCTCTCTCTGCCTTCGTTTATATATGTCAATATAAACACACACACACACACACACACAAACCTGTAAACAAGTACTCTTTACCTTTCAGGTTATAAATACTGTTTTGGTAAAATCATCATCATCATCATCATTATTAAAGATGCACTACGCAGAAAACATTTCCCGGTTGCAAAAATTCTAATTTGCCAAATTTCAGTTTATGTGACAAAACAAGCAAGTATAGTGTAGAGTATAATTGTACCATCTAAACCGCTGGCAAATATATTTAGTATTTTCAGCTGTTTGAAGCTAGTGTACAAAACCGAAAGCAAAAAGACACAAAAACAAAACTTAATGGGAAGCATAGAAATACAGCACATAGAACATATCTACGGCTTGCTTTCAATCAGTGACAGATCTATAGCACATATTTCTATGTGAATTTGGTCCGATCGCCCAAAAAGTGACATATTATAGATCTACACAAAAAGACAATTGCTTTATTGGAAGTTTCTTTTTCTTATCTCGAGTTCACTTTGTTTTGTCGATGTCACATTGTTTTCTCTTCTTTTTGGCTTCAGCGTTAAGGCCCAAAGTCTGTAGTGAAGGTGGACTATTAAGGACTCCAAGCCGTAGTCCATCAATGCCCATAGGGCCTACTGTACGTACACACAACACACACACACACACACGCACACAATAGTATTGCAAGGGGAGTATAAAAAGTACACATCCATTAATAAAAGACAGGTGGAACATCCTCTTCTGTAAAACAATAATTCCTTCTCATTCCTATTAAAAAAAGCTAATTCAGTCCTTATTCTCACATTCATCTTTAAAAAAAGACACCCCCAGTCAGTCCACTCTTTCTTTTTTGATCTCTTTCTGTCGTGGTCTTCTCAGTCCAAAGTGCTTGGGTGCCGTGCTGTCTGGCTACACTGGAGTGCGCTCTGCTCCGCTCTGGTTGGCAGGTGAGTGGTGGCTGTGGGTGGCTGTGTTTATTGCTATGGCACCTGTGGCCCTCCCGTATCAGGAGAACAGGACGAAGCTGCCCCTCCATCTAATAGTTAAGGTCAGGGTTAATAGGGAGTGTCGAGCTGATCCTAGATCCGTGCCTGGGGGGGGGAGGGTAACTTCTGTTGTAGGGTAGTTCAGGTGAAAATGTAGTTGAGGAAGAGTTGTGAGAGCAGGAGGACACACAGGATGAAACAGTGGCGTCCAGTTGGTGTCACATTGTCCTCAGTCTCTTGACGACGGCCCAGTTGACGACCCAACGCTATCAGGTTCCTACGGAAGGACAGGCGGGAGAGTTTCAGTCATCTATCGAACTTCTAAAATCTGTCCTTTCCCAGCATTGGTATGAACTACAACAACTTGAAATCCTGCTAAAACTGAAGGTGCCCGAGTTGACCAGGAGGGGGGCAGAGTTGCTCTGTCATCTCCATCTTGCAGCGTCCTGTTTATTTTGTGCACAGTGCATTCAGAAATAATTCAGACCCCATGACTTTTTCCACATTTTGTTAGGTTACAGCCTTTATTCTAATTGATTAAATTGTTTTTTCCCCCTCATCAATCTATACACACAATACCCCCATAACGACAAAGCCAAAACAGGTTTTTAGAAAAATTGAAATATCACATTTACATTAGTATTCAGACCCTATACTCAGTACTTTGTTGAAGCACCTTTGGCAGCGATTACAGCCTTCTTGGGTATGACGCTACAAGCTTGGCATACCTTAATTTGGGGAGTTTCTCCCATGGTCACCTCCCTGACCAAGGCCCTTCTCCTCTTATTGCTCAGTTTGGCCGGGCGGTCAGCTCTAGGAAGAAACTTGGTGGTTCCAAACTTCTTCCATTTAAGAATGATGGAGGCCACTGTGTTCTTAGGGACCTTCAATGCTGCAGGAATGTTTTGGTACCCTTCCCCAGATCTGTGCCTTGACACAATCCTGTCTCGGAGCTCTAAAGACAGTTCCTTTGACCTCATGGCTTGGTTTTGCTCTGACATGCACTGTCAACTTTGGGAACTTATATAGACAGGTGTGTGCCTTTCCAAATCATGTCCAATCAATTGAATTTACCACAGGTGGACTCCAATCAAGTTGTAGAAACATCAAGGATGATCAATGGAAACAGGATACGCCTGAGATCAATTTCGAGTCTCATAGTAAAAGGTCTGAATACTTATGTAGATAAGGTATTACTGTTTTTATTTGCAAACATTTTCTAAAAATCTGTTTTCGTTCGATCATAATGGGGTATTGTGTAGATTGCTGAATATGATTTTTAAATTTAACCTATTTCAGATTAAGGCTGTAATGTCACAAAATGTCAAAAGCCGAGGGGTCTGAATTCTTTCCGAAGGTACGGTACGTCGTTGTGCCCTTGAGCAAGGCACTTTACCCTACTTGCTCCTGTAAGTCCCTCTGGATACGAGTGTCTGCTAAATTATCTTTTATGTTTAAAAAATGTGTGTGCTCTCTTACCTCTGGATGTCTTGCTGTGTCTTCTGTATGGATGCGATGGAGGCCTCTATGAGGGCAATGTCCTTCACTTCCTTGTTGCACCGTGTACACTGGCTCAGGTACCCTAGTAATGTGACAAGGGAGAGAAAATCTATGTTTGGTTTACTGATAGTCTGAGGATATGTATGGGCATCATGGGTTGTGTGTGTATGTACATGCATGCATGTGAGAAAGTGTGTGTTTTTGACTTACCTTCATTGTCAGAGGACTCATGTGTAGGTTCTGACGTGGTGAATGTGTGCGTCTTACCTTCATTATCAGAGGACTCGTGTGTAGGTTCTGGTGTAGTGCTGCTGCTCTCAGTGTTCTGGCTGCAGCTAGACGGCTGGCTGCTGCCTTTCCTGTGTTTCCCATTCACCTGGGCCTGAGACACGGGCACGCACGCATGACCACACCAAACACACACACACACACACACACACACACACACACACACACACACACACACACACACACACACACACACACACACACACACACACACACACACACACACACACACACACACACACACACACACACACACACACACACACACACACACACAGACACGCACACCTGTAATGTCCAATTATCACAAAATTGAAGCCAGACTATTGGTATACCCAATATGGTAACTGGTCCACAAACACCAGAAGACTGCATTGAGTGTCCAGTCTAATTGACATTCTATGGTTAGAACTAGTCAGTTTGGCAAAGAAACCAAGATTGAAAGAGGGAACATCTGTGTGTCTCTCCCGTTTACCTTCTGCTGGCTAGCCCAGGCTGAGGCGCGGCTGTACGCCAGTCCTTTATGTCGCCTCTGTGATTTCTCCTTGGTCTGGATCACCCCGTGCTTCTCAAACTGCACCAGACAGCGCTCAGGGTCCCATGGCCGTGTGCTGGAGAGGAGGGAGGGAGGAAGGGAGGGTTCACATACATACCAGATCTTCAGGTGGGGAAATGTATTCTGGGGTTTGTGTGCCAGTGTGGATGCAATGTCTGTATTAGTCCTGTTATATTTGTAATGCCATTTAGTGTGTGTGTATGCACTCTATCTATCTGTGTGTGTATGACCACTTGGTGGTGTGCTGTGTCCATACTCTATGTGTGTGTATGTCCATTCGTTGGTGACAGAGTCCAAGTTGAAGAGTCTGGGGCGCCAAGGTTGGTCTCCACGGTCTTTGGCCTGATTCCTCTGAGCCTCCTCCAGTACGAACTTCTCCTGGGTTGCCTGGTTCTGGTCACGGTCCACTATAGCACTGGTCACATGCTGCCACAGCCTGCAAGGCACACATACACAGATAAAGGTCTTAGGAGAGCTTCCATCCAATGTATGTAAAAGCCTGCAGACAGAACACTGTGGTGTGTGTGTGTGTCCTTACCTCTCCGACTCAAACTGCCCTTGCTGGTCCAGTTGTACCACCTGCCTCTTCAGTCTGGTGCTGCGGACCTCTGGAGTAGGGTTCCACAGGTGCTCCTGCTGCCCTGACTTCTCCTGTAGGAACACCTCACCATCCTGATCACACACACACACACACACACACACACACACACACACACACACACACACACACACACACACACACACACACACACACACACACACACACACACACACACACACAAGTTTTGTGCTATTTACACATATGCCTTATTTTTGTACATTGCCAATGCTATTGTATGTTGTCCGTCCATCCATCCATCCATCCATCCATCCATCCATCCATCCATCCATCCATCCATCCATCCATCCATCCATATATCAACACGTCACATCAGAACACCTCTTGCTGACCTCCCCTCCTGGAGAAACACCTTTCAATCCTGACAACAACACACAGACACTTTCAATAACAAACAGGGGAGATGGGGATATAGTGTGTGTGTGTGTGAGAGAGAGAGAGAAAGAAAGAGAGGGATATTGTGATAGCACATAAGAGAGAGTGAGAGAGGGTGAGGGAGGGGAGAGAGAGGGAGATGCATGCATGTACTCTTACCCAGTGTCCGTCCACAGTGGCCAGCAGCTCGTCTCCCTGCTGGATCTTTCCCGAGATCACGTTCACACTGCTGGAGCCTCCCAGGAAGGGCTACAATACAGAGAGAGAAGACCGTCCCCTACAGGTGACTAGAGCAAGACAGAACAACCCTGATCCTAGACCTTATGAGCCAACTTGATCTGAATCTACCGCATGTAATGATATAGTGCCATGTGTCACAGTTAGACCGGGATTTCATCTGATTGCCTTTACAAGCACATTGTCTCCATGCATGGATCGAATCCTACCGGGTCATTTTATACATTACACATCCTTTAAAGGAACATTTAAAAATAATAAAACATTTTAAAAAGTACCTTTTGGATGAAACTCAACAAACTCAGTTATAATAACCGACCGTCACCCCAGTTTTTATCTTGCCCCTTTACTGTTTTGTCTTTCTATTTGCTTTCACGCAATGGCTAGTTAATTTAATTCATAAAAAATTACTTTTGGGTTTTCTTGGGTCTGATAGCGATTCCGAATTTTTGGGGACAAAACGTTATCTGCTGATATACTGTTTTACAGCGGGGAAATTAAAAAGTACAATTGTCCACATAAATTGCTATCCAAAAGAGCAATTGTCCAATAAATATGTTTCAAATGGTGATTTCTTACATTGTGACAATAATGACATCATGGCCACAAGTGTTCAGATAACCAGTATTTAAAAAATAAAAGGTTATCGGTGAAATTTTCAGATGATATCGAAATATCATTTAAAAGGACAATATCAGCCTATAAAGTCGGTGAAACGATACAGTTGAAGTCAGAAGTTTACATACACCATAGCCAAATACATTTCAAGTCAGTTTTTCACAATTCCTGACATTTAATCCATGTTAAAATTCCCTGTTTTAGGTCAGTTAGGATCACCACTTTACATAAGAATGTGAAATGTCAGAATAATAGTAGAGAGGATTTATTTCAGCTTTATTTTCTTTCATCACATTCCCAGTGGGTCAGAAGTTTACATACACTCAATTAGTATTTGGTAGCATTGCCTTTAAATTGCCCATTCTTACTGACAGAGCTGGTGTAACTGAGTCAGGTTTGTAGGCCTCCTTGCTGCACATGCTTTTTCAGTTCTGCCTACAAATGTTCTGTAGGATTGAGGTCAGGGCTTTGTGATGGCCACTCCAATACCTTGACTTTGTTGTGCCACTTTGCCACAACTTTGGAAGTATGCATGGGGTCATTGTGCATTTGGAAGACCCATTTGCGACCAAGCTTTAACTTCCTGACTGATGTCTTGAGATGTTGCTTCAATATATCCACACATTTTCTACCTCATGATGCCATGATTTTCTGTCCCTCCTGCCGCAAAGCATCACCACAACATGACGCTGCCAGCCCCGTGCTTCACGGTTGGGATGGTGTTCTTCGCCTTGCAAGCCTCCCCCTTTTTCCTCCAAACATAACGATGGTCATTATGGCCAAACAGTTCTATTTTTGTTTCATCAGACCAGAGGACATTTCTCCAAAAAGTATGATCTTTGTCCCCATGTGCAGTTGCAAACCGTAGTCTGGCTTTTTTATGGCGGTTTTGGCGAATTGGCTTTTTCCTTGCTGAGCGACCTTTCAGGTTATGTCGATATAGGACTCATTTTACTGTGGATATAGTTACTTTTGTACCTTTTCCTCCAGCATCTTCACAAGGTCCTTTGCTGTTGTTCTGGGATTGATTTGCACTTTCCGCACCAAAGTGTGTTAATCTCTGGCAGACAGAACACATCTCCTTCCTGAGTGGTATGACAGCTGCCTGGTCTCATATACTTGCGTACTATTGTTTGTACAGATGAACGTGGTACCTTCGGGCTTTTGGAAATTGCTCCCAAGGAAGAACCAGACTTGTGGAGGTCTACATATTTTTTTTTCTGGGGTCTTGGCAGATTTCTTTTGATTTTCCCACATGATATCAAGCAAAGAGGCACTGAGTTTGAAGGTAGCCCTTGAAATACATCCACAGGTACACCTCCAATTGACTCAAATTATGTCAATTAGCCTATCAGAAGCTTCCCGAAGCCATGTCATCATTTTCTGGAATTTTCCAAGCTGGTTAAAGGCACAGTCAACTTAGCTTATGTCACCTTCTGACCCACTGGAATTGTGATACAGTGAATTATAAGTGAAATAATCTGTCTGTAAACAATTGTTGGAAAAATGACTTGTGTCATGTACAAAGTAGATGTCCTAGCCGACTTGTCTAAACTATAGTTTGTTAACAAGAAATTTGTGAAGTGATTGAAAAACGAGTTTTAATGACTCCAACCTAAGTGTATGCAAACTTCCAACTTCAACTGTATATGGGTCTGCCTCTAGTTCTTTTCCCTCTCATTGCGCTTCATTGTTTCACCAAAGTATGTTTTTATGTATTTTGTATTTATGTTTCTGTACAACATGGAAAAGATGCGAACTTAGGAAGTACACACACAAACACACACATACCTTCAACTTGAACTCCAGTTCTGCCACATATTTGGTTTTCTCACACTCAATAGTGATCTTCCCTCCCAGCTCCAGTGTCATGGTGCCATACAGAATACCTAATATAGAAACAAAAGCAACATTTACACACACACACACACACACACACACACACACACACACACACACACACACACACACACACACACACACACACACACACACACACACACACACACACACACACACACACACACACACACACACACACACACACACACACACACTCTCCTATCATGAACAATATAAAAGGTCAGTGAATGCAACAGAGCCAGAACAACAGTGTAAATACAGGAGCTACAGGCAAGCCACTTCAGACAGAAGTAAGCAGTCAGTAAATGGGCCATGCTCAGTTAACATGCTCAGTTACCATGCTCAGTTACCATGCTCAGTTACCATGCTCAGTTACCATGCTCAGTTACCATGCTCGATTACCCATCTAAATAGTAGGCATTTTGGTTATGCAAAATAAAAATGCTGGTTAATTGGTGCTTTTCATCTATTTTGAATTCGTTGCACATTGAGGAGGAGAATCTTTTCAGACCCAGCTGATAATCAGATAAGGGGACTGGGTGTTTAAGCAATAAGGTTATTGTGCTATAACTCCTGACTAAGGGCTGTTCTTTGGCCCAAGGCAAAGCCGAGGCCCGGGAACAGCCCTTCGGAGGGAGTCATCACACGATAATCCCCGGGTACTCAAGCAATATTGCTTTTAGTAAATGGTTGCCAACATAGTTATATAAATATTAATAAAAAAGTTCTCATTAACATTCTAACGAGTAAAATTGTTTTTGCATTCTGAATGTGCAAGTCAAGCGGGTTGGTAATTTGTTAATTCTATTAATTTGACATTGCTATGCTAAACAAAATCACTGGAATCTAGCTGGCAGAGATTTAATGATGATGAGACAAGAACTTCCATAAATATTGATTTAATAAATATCTAATAGGCCTACATAGGCAACAACTAGTATGGTTGGCGAGTCCAAGCTAACAAAGCTAGTTGGTGATGTTAATATGGTGACGTTTCCGTTGATGGCACACGACGGGAAGAACTGTCCATGGTCTGGTGCTGCCAATAACTTGAGTGAGCTCTCACACTGGCCACTCACTGCCATTATTTCCCCTTGCCTTCAGGCCCGCATCGCACAACTTTTGCATTCTTAAGTTGCTATCCAAGCAGGCTGATCGTTATTTTCTCATATTTTGACCCAGGTGTTAATTCAAATAAATATATTAATTTGACATTGCTTTGCTAAACAAATCACTGGCTTGAAGCTAGCTAGCAAAGCTTCAATGCTGATAAGAGACAAGAACTTCAATAAATAATGATTTAATACACTGAACAAAAATATAAATGCAACATAGTAAAATCTTTGAAATTGTTGTGAGTTACACTTCATAAGGAAATCAGTCAATTGAAAAATTAATTAGGCCCTAACCAATGGATTTCACGACTGGGAATACAGATACGCATCTGTTGGTCACAGATACCTTAAAAACAAGGTATGGGAGTGGATCAGAAAACCAGTCAAGTATCTGGTACCACCATTTGCACCATGCAGCGCAACACATCTCCTTTGCATGGAGTTGATCAGGCTGTTGATTGTGGCCTGTGGAATGTTGTCCCATTCCTCTTCAACGGGTATGCAAAGTGGCTGAACATTGGCAGGAACTGGAACACGCTGTTGAAAACGTCGATTCAGAGCATCCCAAACATGTCTGAGTATGCAGGCCATGGAAGAACTGGGACATTTTCAGTTTCCAGAAATTTTGTACAGATCCTTGTGACGTGGGGCCGTGCATTATCATGCTGAAACATGAGGTGATGGCGCCGGATGAATGGCACGACAATGGCCTCAGGATCTCATCACGATATACAGTGGGGCAAAAAAGTATTTAGTCAGCCACCAATTGTGCAAGTTCTCCCACTTAAAAAGATGAGAGAGGCCTGTAATTTTCATCATAGGTACACTTCAACTATGACAGACAAAATGAAAAAAAAAATTCCAGAAAATCACATTCATCTTTAGGAGACAGAACGCGTCTCCTCCTTGAGCGGTATGACGGCTGCGTGGTCCCATGGTGTTTAAACTTGCGTACTATTGTTTGTACAGATGAACGTGGTACCTTCAGGCGTTTGGAAATTGCTCCCAAGTTTGAACCAGACTTGTGGAGGTCTACAATTTTTTTTGATTTCCCCATGATGTCAAGCAAAGAGGCACTGCGTTTGAAGGTAGGCCTTGAAATACATCCACAGGTACACCTCCAATTGACTCAAATTATGTCAATTAGCCTATCAGAAGCTTCCGAAGCCATGTCATCATTTTCTGGAATTTTCCAAGCCGTTTAAAGGCACAGTCAACTTAGCTTATGTCACCTTCTGACCCACTGGAATTGTGATACAGTGAATTATAAGTGAAATAATCTGTCTAAACAATTATTGGGCAAATTACTTGTGTCATGCACAAAGTAGATGTCCTAACCGACTTGCCAAAACTATAGCTTGTTAACAAGAAATTTGGGAAGTGGTTGAAAAACTAGTTTTAATTACTCCAACCTAAGTATGTAAACTTCCGACTTCAACTGTATTATGAAAGTACGACAAAGACCATTACGCAGGCACTGGAATAAGCAGATCAGAAATGCTAGTTGCTAGCTAGCATTAAACTTATCTTATGAAAAACAATCAATCAATCATAATCATTAGTTAACTACACATGGTTGATGATATTACTAGTTTATCTGGCGTGTCCTGCGCTGCATAGAATCGATGCGGTGCATATTCGCAAAAAAAGGACTGTCCTTGCTCCAATGTGTACCTTTTGCTTTTTCATTATGGGTTATTATGTGTAGATTGATTAAATAAAATATGTGTTTTGATCAATTTTAGAATAGGGCTGTAACGTAACAAAATGTGGAAAAAGTTAAGGGGTCTGAATACTTTCTGAATGCACTGTGTTTTTCAAATGACTGAAACCAAATCGACACTGTGTAGAAATGATAACGGACCTACAGTCTTATAGTTTCTTGAATGTGTCCAGCTCGCTAAATAAATCAAAGAAATGTAAAGCTAGACAGTCAGGGAGTATTGACAATTCCAAAAACGATGAATAGAGGACTATCCTTTGCAAATATTTACGCACAGGAAATGTTGTAGACTGAATTAGCCCCCGGTGCAAAATTTGTTTTGTTTAGATTTACTTGTATTGGGTTCTGATGGGGTATGAATGTTGAACTAAGCTCATGTTCATTTTTTTAATTTTTTATTAATGATATGAATATACATAAGCCCAAAAATGGATGCAGCAATTAAGGATTCAATGTTAGAGTTGCTCAGAAAACCAGAGATATTTAGATTCCAGAAAGACCGTTTATGGATTTTTTAAAAGTAGTACCTTTACAGTGGGCGTAAGGCATGGTGATGACGTACTCCTCATCCCTGCCCAGCAGCATCAATCTGGCCCTGCCATCCAGTATGGCAGACAGAGAGTTACCTGGAATAGGACATTAGAATTTACACCGATCAACCTGGTCTCAGATCTGTTCATGCTATAAAGATCTGTTTCATAGACATAGGCATAGAGTAGACAGAAACACCATGAAGCTCAATTTAATTCCCGACATAACAGATAAGCCAGCGTACCGTAAAACTTGGACTTGGCCAAGATGCTGCCGCTGATATAGAAGCCGTCCTTCTTGTTGCAGACGTAGAAGGCAGAGATCGGTGGGTGGTGGGAGATCTGAGATAGAAAGATAGGGAGTGTGTTATTTAGGGCAGTGATTCTCAACTGGGGAAGTCGTGACCCCCATGGGGGCCGCTGGAGGATTTTAAGGGGTCGCCCAACTTGTATAAAATAATATCTAAAACACGTGCACCGCTTATTGTTGTTCACTTTACACGTGCAGCGAGTCCGCAGTAGTAAAATGGCTAGTTATGTTCGAACTCTGAGGGTTCTTGCGCTGCACACACTCAATGACCAATAAATAACATTCTCACCCCCCCCCCCCCACACACACACACACACTGATCCAATGAACTGACATTTCTCGACATACACACTGATCCAATAAAAATGTAATTCTGCAACATTTTGTTTTAAATGTGACACATCCAATCAGATAATACAGATATTTTTCTGACAGCTACAGTTGCAAGAAAAAGTTTGTGAACCCTTTGGAATTACCTGGATTTCTGCATTGATTACTCATAAAATGTGATCTGATCTTCATCTAAGTCACAATAATAGACAAACACAATCTGACTAAACTAATAACACCCAAAGAGTTTTCACATTTTTATTGAAGACGTTGAGTAATCATTCACAGTGCAGGCTGGTAAAAGTAAGTCAACCCTTGAATTTAGTAACTTCTAGATCCTCCGTTAGCAGCAACAACCTCCACCAAACGTTTCCTGTAGCTGCTTATAAAACTTGCACAACATTTTGAACCATTCCTCCCTACAAATCTGTTTCAGTTCATCAATATTTCTGGTTTGTCTTGATTGCACAGCCCTCTTCAGGACATGCCACAGCATTACAATTGGGTTAACTTCTTGCGTCGAGCAATCCCGGATCCTATTTATAGCCTCAAGCTCATTAGCATAACGCAACGTTAACTATTCATGAAAATCACAAATGAAATGAAATAAATATATTTGCTCTCAAGCTTAGACTTTTGTTAACAACACTGTCATCTCAGATTTTCAAAATATGCTTTTCAACCATAGCTAAACAAGCATTTGTGTAAGAGTATTGATAGCTAGCATAGCTATAAGCCTAGAATTCAGCCAGCAACATTTTCACAAAAACAAGAAAACCATTCAAATAAAATCATTTACCTTTGAAGAACTTCAGATGTTTTCAATGAGGAGACTCTCAGTTACATAGCAAAATGTTCAGTTTTTCCTGAAAGATTCTTTGTGTAGGAGAAATCGCTCCGTTTTGTTCACGTTTGGCTATGAAAAAAACCTGTATCCAGTCATAGCCTCAAGCTCATTAGCACAACGTAATGTTAACTATTTATGAAAATCGCAAATGAAATGAATGTGCTAGCTCTCAAGCTTAGCCTTTTCTTAACAACACTGTCATCTCAGATTTTCAAAATATGCTTTTGAACCATAGCAAAACAAGCATTTGTGTAAGAGTATTGATAGCTAGCATAGCATTTAGCGGGCAACATTTGCACAAAAACCAGAAAAGGATTCAAATAAAATCATTTACCTTTGAAGAACTTCGGATGTTTTCAATGAGGAGACTCTCAGTTACATAGCAAAATGTTCAGTTTTTCCTGAAAGATTCTTTGTGTAGGAGAAATCGCTCCGTTGTGTTCATCACGTTTGGGTACCAAAAGAAACACGAAAATTCAGTCATCAAAACGGCAAACTGTTTTCCAAATTAACTCCATAATATCGACTGAAACACGGCAAACGCTGTTTAGAATCAATCCTCAAGGTGTTTTTCACATATCTCGTCATTGATATATCGTTCGTGGATGTCTACTTTCTCCTCTGAATCGCTTGGAAAAAGACGTGCAGCCGAAGATGACGCACCAATTTCGACGGAGGACACCGGGCGGACACCTGGCAAATGTAGTCTCTTATGGTCAATCTTCCAATGATATGCCTACAAATACGTCACAATGCTGCAGACACCTTGGGGAAACGATAGATCGGGCAGGCTCATTCCTTGCGCATTCACAGCCATATAAGGAGACAATGAAAAACAGAGCCTCAAAAATCCTGCTCATTTCCTGTTTGAAGTTTCATCTTGGTTTCGCCTGTAGCATCAGTTCTGGGGCACTCACAGACAATATCTTTGCAGTTTTGGAAACGTCAGAGTGTTTTCTTTCCAAAGCTGTCAATTATATGCATAGTCGAGCATATTTTTGTGACAAAATATTGAGCTTAAAACGGGCATCCAATAATCCAATAATGAAATTAGCGCCCCCATAGATGTAAGAGGTTAAGGTCAGGACTATGACTTGGCCATTCCAAAACACAAATCTTTCTTTTCAGCCATTCTTTAGTTGATTTACTTGTGTGCTTTGGGTCATTGTCTTGTCGCATCACCCAACCTCTCTTAAGCTTGAGGTCATGAACTGCTGCCCTGATATTCTCCTGTAAAATTTCTTGATACACTTTTGAATTCATTGTTCCCTCAATGATTGCAAGGCGTCCAGGCCCTGAGGCAGCAAAGCAGCCCCAAACCATGATGCTCCCTCCACCATGCTTCACAGTTAGGATGAGGTTTTGGTGTTGTGTGCAGTACCCCTTTTCCTCTACACATAGCGTTGTGCATTTTTCCCAAAAAGTTCCCAAAAACTTTTGTCTCATCTGTCCACAGCACATTTTCCCAGAAGCGTTGTGGAACATCCTGGTGGTCTTGGGCAAACCTGAGACATGCCGCAATGTTTTTTTTAGATGGCAGTGGTTTCCTTCCATGAACACCATAGTTGTTCAGTGTTTTTCTGATAGTGGACACATGAACACAGACTTTCTTTGCCCTTTGTGCTCTTGGAGTGATCTTCGCAGGACACCCACTCCAAGGGAGAGTGGCAACAGTCCTGAATCTTCTCCATTTGTAGACCGTTTGTCTTACCGTGGATGAACACCAAGGTCTTTAGCAATGCTTTTGTAACCTTTTCCAGCTACGTGCATCTCTATAATGTGTCTTCTAAGGTCTTGTGAAAGTTGTTGGGATTGAGGCATGGTTCACACTAACCAATCTTTCTGGAGAAGAACATACAGTATTTGTAACCAGGATTTGTTTCCCTTTATAGGGCAGGGCGCCTGTGCAACCCACACCTCCAATCTCATCTCCTTAATGGAAACACTTGACTCCAAATAGCTTTTGGAGAAGTCGTTAACATAGGATCACTTACTTTTCCCAGCCTGCACTGTGAATGTCTTCAATAAATGTCACTCAATGTCTTCAATAAACGTGTGAAAAGTACAACTGTGTGTTATTAGTTTAGTCAGATTGTGTTTGTCTATTATTGTGACTTCGATGAAGATCAGACCCGGATTTTATGAGTAATCAATGCAGAAATCCAGGTAATTCCAAAGGGTTCACAAACTTTTTCTTGCAACTGTAGCTTGATTGACAGCTAACTATGTTCTGCAGTCATTGCACATGTGGATAGTTAGCTTTCACTTAAGTCATGTAGGCTAGCTGTCAGAGTAAAATCATGGACACGTTTATAAAACGTGCAGCTCCCTCTTCATCTACGGCTGCTTTCAATGTCAACATCAAGGCAGACAACCTGGTCCCTGTCAAGAAGAGAAAATATGACCCCGACTTAATCAAAGATGGTTTTACATATATAGAAAAGGCAGGGTGGGTGTAGACCCTCCAAAATGAAAAGGCACCTGGACATCAAGCATCCAAGAAACAAAGACAGCTGACTTTTTTCTTCTTCAAGAAAATATCAAAATCTGGAGGCCTCACAAGATTCACTGAAGAACGTATGCACGGTACAAGAAAAGGCACTTTGCGCATCACCTTGTGGCCCAGTGCATTGGTAAGTGCAAAAAAGCCCACACCAGCACAGAGGATCTCATTCTCTCTGCTGTGATTGATATGTGCACTGAAATCTTGGGAGAGTAAGCCGCCAACAAACTTAACCCCTATCCAATGACACCATTAGGAGGAGAATCCAGGACATGTCTGAAGACATAACGCACCAGACAGAGCGCATCAGTGCAAATGGCCATTACGTACGGCAGCTTGATGAAACCACAGATGTGGCTAACCACGTCAAGGTCAGACACGTCTGGGAAAATAACATTGAGGAGTTGATTTGCCCACCACCACCACAGAGTATGTCTTTAACACAATGGATATGTACCTGAGCTCCGTGGGGTTGGCCTGAGATGGGTGCGTTGGTGTGACCACTGATGGGGCAGCTGCCATGACGGGAATGCACTACGGTGTAGTAAAGTGGATCCTGGAGAGAGCACCGAGTGCGATGTGGAACCATTTACATTTTAGTCATTTAGCAGTCACTCTTACATAGAGTGACTTACAGTAGTGAGTGAGGGTGGGCAGTATACCGGTATGAACGTGAATACCGCTATGACGGTGTGCCATGATATGGATTTTTGCATTGGTCTTGCTTTAAGATATCCGACCTCGACCATCAAACAGGTACTGTGTAAGTTGTGTCGATGCATTGTGTTAGTCAAATGTGGAAACACCAGCAAACTGTTTCACCACCTGAAAACCCTGCATCTGCGTGAATGTGAAGTATCTACCAGAATGCGTGCAGCAAACCCCTGGAGCAAGACATCTCCAAGCCAGACCCGCACTCAGCTATCATTCAAGGAATCATTCGTTAGTGGTACTGCCTATGACAAGAAGAGCAAGTGGAATGAGATAACGAGTGCAATTATGCATCACATAGCGAAAGACGTAGAACCAATCCAAACTGTGGAGAAAGACGGTTTCACAAAGTTGATGCGAACTCTAGAACCAAGATATGAGATCCCGAGCCGTAAATACTTCAGCAAAACATGTCTGACAGAACTCTACACAGAATGTCGTGACAGAGTTACCAAGGACATCCGTAACGCTGCATTCTTCTCTACCACTGAAGACTTACGGTCAAGACGGACCACAGAGCCTCATGATTCATTACATTGACGGACAACTGGAAGTTGCAAAGCAAATGCCTTTCGACCTCTTATTTCCCAGACGACCACACCGGAAAAATAATTGCAGCTGGGCTGAGAAAGGCACTTTCACTTCTTTTAAAAAGTACAGTATATCGTTATCATCCGGAAAGTGGAAAACATGCTGCAGGGTAACAAATCATGTTAGCCTTCAGCACTACATATTAGTGTGAAAATTGTTTCTCTGCTATGGCCATGCTGAAAACTAAAAGCAGAAACAAACTGGACAGGCAGCGTGACCTCAGAGTTGCCCTGTCAACCATCACCCCAAACTTCAACAAACTTACCAAACTGAAGAAACACCCCCAGCTTTCCCACTGATAGACCGCACTACCATGAATAAACAGGTTCATTAATTATTGTTCAATTGTGATTGTTAAATAATTCTGACATTAATATTACATTATTTAACATTTTATTTTACCTTTATTTAACTAGGCAAGTCAGTTAAGAACAAATTCTTATTTACAATGACGCCTAGGAACAGTGGGTTAACTGCCTTATTCAGGGGCAGAATGACAGATTTAAACCATGTCAACTCAGGGATTTGATCTTGCAACCTTTCAGTTACAAGTCCAACGGACTAACCACAAGTCTACCTGCCGCTTGAACTGATTAAAAACTTACACCTTTATTAAAACTTTAAGGTTGAGAAATTATTCACATGGTAACTGATGTGGTATCTGATGATGAAGAATTCTTAATTATTGTTTTTTCTATTTTAAACAATGGAATGTGTGTGTTCCTGTTCATTAACGTTATTGGACTGGTGTGTGTTGCTGTTCATTAACATCATTGGACTGGTGTGTGTTCCTGTTCATTAACGTTATTGGGCTGGTGTGTGTTACTGTTCATTAACATTATTGGACTGGTGTGTGTTACTGTTCATTAACATTATTAGACTGGTGTGTGTTACTGTTCCTTAACATTATTGGACTGGTGTGTGTTACTGTTAACATTATTGGACTAGAGTGTGTTTTACTGTTCATTTTTTAAATATCATAATAGTGGCCAATTGAGACAGAGTCTATTTGCATGTGAAGCCTGCCCAACAAGGCAGCTGCAATACGACATTACAAAATGTAATCATCAATTGTCATTGTCAAATTTGGGTCCCCAGGCAAAACCAGTTGAGAACCAGCAGAAAACAGTGTGACACGGAGACGTAGGACTACTACTTGGACTTGTCCAATACTGGTATTTCAGATACACAACAGTAATATTAAGCAGTAGGGATGTCAATGCGTTTGGTTAGGAGGCAGCTGAAGTCCGGGAACGCAGCATGTAGATCTGCCACTAACATGGCCTCAGGTCTGAGGCAGTCATTTGCACAATAGCTAGGGTTTAGCTAGCTTCTAGACAAAAGACCTGCAGAGGTATGACAGAGACAGCGGTAGACATTTGCTGTGTGTGTGTAAGAAGTATATGGGTTGTCTCACCTGCTCTGCGATGTAAAAGGTGCAGCTGTCTGTCTGAGGGTGGAGCCAGCAACAGCGAAACGTCTCTCCTAGGATGGGGTTATAGGGCTTCTTCAGTCCCTGTAACACGCACACCCATCCACTACTGTTAAAATCTATCACATGCATGCACACAGCCATACTTCATTTAAATCATCAAATCAAACACAAATAATCATAGCTGCATGGACACAATGATGAATAGACACACCCAAGCACAGACACACATACATACTGTTAATATCTATCACATGAATGCACTCATTCCAAACTGTGTATCATACAAAATAGTAGGGCTGTCCCAGACTAAACAAAAAATATTAGATGACAGAAAGTTGCCTGTTCTTTCGACCAATCGATTGGTCAACATTTTTTAAAGGTGTATTTTTCCATATATAGACATACTGTGTTTTAATAAAATCAACTACATGCACTGAGCTTGTCTGATGCTTTAAGCTTATGACAAATGCCTCAAGAGGGCTTCAGAAAAAAAAAAAAAAACTTAACCTGACCCAACTATTCTCCTCCCGCTCCTGTTGGCTTTAGCAGATTCTGCCATTACTCTCCTGAAGTTGCCGGTAATAGATTACACGAGGAGTCTCATGTTGAATACCAATTTATCATACCATTTCTCCTGATCTGCTGCGTGCCAGTTATGGTTTTCATATGCACATTTTCATGAAACAGTTTCATTTCATTTATAATAACGTCTTCATAGCTCAAAATCATTGTCATGTGGTTAATCAAAATTCTATCCAAATCTAAATGAAAATGATACGAACCTAAAAAGTAACTTCTATTGCCAACTATGTAAAAATCGCCAACAAATAAACTACCTGCAGGTATAAAATATCCTGATAAAAATAAATATTCTATAAATCACATTGGCCTGTTTGCAAAGAACTTGAAACATTGTATCAACTATTAACTTGGGTCTGGCCCGAAGCTAGCGAACTTACTGATCCTCCTATAGACTATTATCTATTATTGTGGCGCTCCTGCACCTAAATATAAACACTGCCAGCACCCAAAATGAGTACCAGAACCTATTTCAGTCCAAGTCCAGCACTGATAAGAAGTAATCAGGTAGGCCTATTTTATGACGTTTCAACTGGATCAGAGCATGACATTTTTCCCTTTCATGCTGTGTGGTTGTCGAAAGGGAGAGACCTGAAAATATATTTTTTAAATACATTGAGGAACTATTGTAATTCTCAATGGATGTAAAAACAGACTTTGTTTGCTTACTGTTTGAAGTGAAGAAAACATTACCTTGAAAAGCTCCACAGGTTATTAGTGGTGGTGCGTTCAGCCAATCAAAAATACTGTCAGATCCCCCAAATGGGCACATTTACTATGTGTGTGTGTGTGTATATATTTTTGTGTGTGTAGAAGGCCAGCATCCCAGAGTCACCTCTTCACTGTTGACATTGGTGTTTTGCAGGTACTATTTAATGAAGCTGCCAGTTGAGGACTTGTGAGGCGTCTGTTTCTCAAACTAAACACTCTAATGTACTTGTCCTCTTGGTAAGTTGTGCACCGGGGCCTCCCACTCCTCCTTCTATTCTGGTTTGAGACAGTTTGTGCTGTTCAGTGAAGGTAATAGTTCACAGCATTGTACGAGATCTTCAGTTTCTTGGCAATTTCTAGCATGGAATAGCCTTCATTTCTCAGAACAAGAATAGACTGAAAAAAAGTTATTTGTTTCTAGCCATTGGGCCTGTAATTGAACCCACAAATGTTGGTGCTCCTGATACTCAACTAGTCTGAAGAAGGCCAGTTTTGTTGCTTTTTTAATCAGAAACAACAGTTTTCAGCTGTTCTAACATAATTGCAAAAGGGTTTTCGAATGATCAATTAGCCCTTTAAAATGATAAACTTGGTTAGCTAACACAACGTGCCATTGGAACACAGGAGTGATGGTTGCTGATAATGGGCCTCTTTACGCCTATGTAGATATTCCATTAAAAATCAGCCGTTTCCAGCTACAATGTCTACACTGTATTTCTGATTAATTTGATGTTATTTCCGATTAAATTAATGTGCTTTTCTTTCAAAAACAAGGACATTTCTATGTGACCCAAAACTTTTGAACGTTAGTGTCTGTATGTATATATGCGTTACTGCTCAACTAAAACAAATCTCGGTCGACCAACAGCCTAACGACCAAACAATCGACCAGTCAACTAATTGGGGTCAGCACTACAAAATAGATTAACAGGCAAATACAAAATGAATGAATAAAAGAGTGACATTAAAATGAAGCGTTGCTCTACCTCTGTCACACCCCATCACGTGTCTGTGTTGCTGTGTGTATCAGGTATACCTGGCTTGGAAACCAGCTGAACCTGTAATTCTGGGAGTCCCTGTGGCAGTTACACCAGAGACACTCTAACCTCGTCCCCAGGCTAGCGTATATAAGATAGAGTATATCAGCCTGAAAGAACAATGACTCAAATCTAGCCTATATGGGAGTGAAGTAGATTTTTTTTATTTGAACATCTATGGTACAAATTCTTTACTAAGACCCAACAGAAATGAAATAACTAACCTAACTCTGCAATCTCCCATTCCACAACCCACAGAGTTAACACTACGGAATTTTTGTTTTTCAAATTTTGGCTTGAATATTGGTTGTATGTTCATACAGTGGTACAATCGTAGAATGGAAGTCAGACCAGTCACTCAGAACTACAATGACTCTTCCAGCCAACCCCAGAAATAGGGGAGTGTCACTTTGTATTATTACCGTTAAAGAACAGACGAGTTTACCTTGGGCTTCTTGTAGAAGCCAGACAGGTACCAGCGCACGACCTGCTTTATTCTGCCATATGGACTCTCCTCCCTCGCAGCCCTGGGACCAGAGAGAGAGCAAGAGCGAGAGAGGACATAGAAGAAAAAAACAGAGAGTGCGAGAGAGAGAGAGGAGGGAAAGGGAGAGATGGACACAGAGCTTGTGTTCAGTTAGAGTGTATCTACTATCTCATACAGTAGATTGGTATAGTGGTAGTGACATAGTAGAGATAAAGTAATGGCGGTAATAGTTGAGCTACAAGTGTACTACTAGTCTAGTATTGTCATACTCCGACAGCAGATTAGCGTGGTAGTAGTAGTCCGATAGTTTGTCCAGGAAAGAGCGTGGCTCCAGGATGAAGGTGGGCAAGACCACTTTAGACAGGTCCATGCCAGGCCGCAGCTGCTTTAGCAGGGTCCAGATCAGACCCTTGTTCTCCTCAGACACCGTCTCCACCTGGGACGCCTCACCAGCCTGGGAGAAAGGGACACACAGAAGCAAGGTTGGAAAATTTAAGTTTTGATTCATTCGAATAGACTCCTTTCAGTAGAGGAAAACGTATTTCCCATTCCCACGATAAATAGTCATCATGTCTCTTTTTGTCTTTACCCTAGTCCTGATAATCACGTAGCTGCCCGGCGGTCAAAGCCGGCCCCACGTCACATTTCATGTGGCCCCTGATGTTCACCAATAAATTTGATAGATTTAGAATAAATGATCACTGGCTAGCTACAGGCTTTGTAACGTGCTGAACCCCTAATAACCTGTCAGTGTATGTTAGCAGTCTGTGAGTGATGTCCTGTCGTGTTTCACCTCGGCCATCTCCTCCTGGCTCTGCTCGACGTAGGATGTGGCCTGCAGCCCCGGAGACAGCTCGTCCGATTGGTCCATGTCGCTCTCCTCCGTCAGCCGACCTCCGTTCTCATTGGCCCCGTTGTCCCAATCCTCCTGGGCATCGTGCTCTGATTTCTCAGAGTAGCCGTCATTCTCCATCTGTTGGTTGGCCAACCTTAATGAGGAGAAACACGCAGATATGGTTTAATTAGCAGGAGCACACATTAATAAAGTTTGTGTCTGTTACAGATATGTGATGGTACAACGCTGTTATTTATTAACGTCATGTCCATCTGCACATTGGTAAACTATTGGGTTTGCATATGTCATTAATAAAACTTGATTTGAATAACTTCCAGTTACCAGTTTCAGGGGCGTACCTCTGCCTCAGCACAAAGTCAAGAAAGATGAATAAAACTGAATTTTGCACCGGTGTTGAAAACAACAGCCTCAGCTCCCGACACTTCAGTTTTAATACCTGTTCAATTAATGGTCACTTGCAGCACACGCAAGCTTAGCTTGAAAGCAGGCCAAGTGACATGATTCTCTGGGAGAATTGGATAAAAAGGCATTGAGCAGGTCATCCTGCTCTGAACTCTAATTCACATATTCTCACTCCTAAAGTGTTTTTCCTTCTCCATATTGTGAGAGAGCTGGATATGATTACACAGAGACCAGCAGACAGAGACTAGATCACAGTCCTCCACCTTAACTGTGGAGGACGGGCTCATACTAATGGCTGGAATGGAATGGCATTGACACATCAAACATGGTTTCCTTGTGTTTGATACCAGTCACTTCATTCCAGTCATCATTATGAGCCACCCTCTCTTCACCTGGGTACGAGATAGAGGGGTAGGGCCTAATGTCAAAGGACAGGACGCATGTCCAACATCTGTCAGCATTTCACTGTAAGGTCTACTCCTGTTGTATTCGGCACATGTGACAAAAAACATTTGATTTCATTTGTACAACATGGCTGCCTAAGCAACCACATCCCCCATCGCACCCCTCACTTTCAGTGGCACGAATGTCACTGTCAATAATGATGTCACTCAGAGGATGACACGCACATGCACAGTAGCACAGACACAGGACACAGAGCCCAAGAACGATAGAGCCCTGGATATAAGAAATACATATCCCACAATATTCACAGCGTGCCCCAGCTATGTGTGGTACTGAATGAGAACCATATCCACGTACATCCTGCCATTCAAAAGAACACATTTTGTGAACAACCACCAGACTTAACCTTAAGACAACCAGTGAGTAGAAAAGCATCAGTCCATAAAAGAGAAAAAGCCGGAGAGAAAAAGGCATCCGGCTAAGGAGGACCTTAATGGCTGTTAGATTGGAGCCATTAACAGCAGACCTTTGTGTGTGGCTCTCCAGTGGACAGATGGACGGAAACACACACAGCCTCCTCACAGGCACACGCCGGTTTTCCACACAGTACACACTGAAACTGTAAGGCCACAAAGGCCACGCATGTCAAAAGTCATATGTTCTACCTCACCAGCCAATTGGAAATATTCCACAAATACATTACAACGTAGGCCATAAACTTGGGACGCATGGCCTTTCTTACCTTGTAACAAACAGCAATTGTCCTCCAGATTCCACTTAAGCACAACAAGCGATTTATATAAAATACATCCACAGGCACAAAAAGCCCTTCCCCTCTCCTCTCTAAGTAAAAAGGCACATGTCTGTTATTTTCACAAATCAGCGACTAAAGCGTAGGGATTTGTTTTCCTGTCTTCTCTGCCACGCCTGCTTCCTGGATATGTGTGAGAATGTATGTGTGTGTGTGTGTGTACAGAAAGGAAGAGGTGAAGCAAGAGGATTCACTCTCACCAAAATCCGTCCACATTAAGCACAATGCATTTTGGACCTAAGCTTGTCGCCTGCCTGCCTTTCCCCTTTGGAACAACGACTCCCATTGTTAGGGCGGAAACATGAGTATCTGGTCATTATATACAGGATCTCTGGTGTGTAACAGTGTGTGTGCGGGGGGGGGTCTGCTTCACTGGTTGGTAAAATATTTATTCCTGAGTATCTGCCTCCTGTCACATGACCCACAGGGTCTGTTGTGATTGGCTGAAAGGAGAGAGGGGCACAAACAGGGAGGGGCTAGAGAGTGCAGTCGAAATGGAGGATTCCAGAAAACGCACACAAACATACACCATGACTCTCAATTACTTAGCGAAATCAATGAACATTTTGCCCTGACATTATTTGGCATGACAACTCCATTGAAACCCAATGAAATTGTGAACACTATTTAGGCACACCTTATTGAATATGTCACTGCTCAGGTGCCCTATTTAATGACCATACTTATCTTTGAATCAGCAGGTGTGCCCTCTCTTTGCTATAACTCCTGACAAAGAAATTCAAGTAGATTTTTTATACTCTGAGTTTTATGCTAAATGGTATTGTGTATTTTACTGCGAGCTGACTAAGGGATAGTATTCCCCCAATCTTAACTTCTTTTTGAGGTCAGCAAACGATTGTCAACTTCCCAAAATAGGCTATACATACTTGAATCCACAGAGATCCTATTAAATGACGAGTTATAACATGTCATTATATACTTCAATCTAATTTAGACAATAATGCGACAAAATCACAGTAGATCTGTTTCAACTTTGAATTTAAGACTTTGGAAGATAGCTTTTTTTTTAGCTCCCAATTATAATGCTTTTGCTTGGGGAGGGTTGAGTCTTTTTTCCTTCAGGTTTACATTCATTCTTTTGCAGCGTTTACTATATCATTTATTCCACGTGCCTCCCCTATGTCAAGGTGGTATTTCCTTTCTGCACCATCTTTTATTATTAACCTGGTGGTTCGAGCCCTGAATGCTGATTGGCTGAAAGCCATGGTATATCAGACCGTATACCAAGGTATTTATTGTCATAATTAGATTTGTAACAAGTTTATAATGGCAATAAGGCACATCGGGGGTTTGTGGTATATGGCCAATATACCACAACTAAGGGCTGTATCAAGGCACTCTGCGTTGCGCCTCAGAACAGCCCTTAGCCGTGGTATATTGGCCATATACCACAACCTCTCGTGCCTTATTGCTTAATCATACCACAGGTCAATATAACTCTGCGTTGCGTCGTGCCTAAGAACAGCCCTAGCCATATGATATAGGCCATATACCACAAACCCCCGATGTGGCTTATTGTTCAACTATACCTCAGGTCAATATAACTCTGCGTTGCGTCGTGCATAAGAACAGCCCTTAGCCATATTATATTAGCCATATACCACACCCCCCCCGTGCCTTATTGCTTAATCATACCACACACAAACGCATTCAAAGCTGCATACACATTTTCTATATGAATCCACAAGAACAAATAGAAATAGCTGATAGGCAGCGGAGAGGCCAGGTGCATCACTGCACATGAAGGAACAGTGAAGACACGCAGCTGAAAAAAGATCCCCTGTTGATATTGTTTAGGGACAATACAAGTATCCTTCCTAGACTAGCCTTGTAGTGGCATATTGTCTCTATTCCATCCAATAAATAGGACCACTGCCCTAGCGAGAGAGGGGCTATTTCAGACACACACTCACCGCAGGCTTTACTGCACATAGAGTTGATGGCAGTGTGGCACTTCGGATTACAAGTTACAAACAAAAGGATGCTTCTTTGTTCAGGCATATAAAACCTAGACTTTCTAATATAAAGATGGGGAAATGAAAATGATCCTTATAATTCCTCTAATTCTAATAACTTATAAATGCAATAAATGAAGACTATTGTCTGCAGTAAATTCAAAGATATCATGCGAGTAAGTGCGAGCAACACCACCATGCAATGAATAATTGCATTATTGTTTTCAAATGCTACTCCTGGCTGCAGTGAAAATGTAATATGAATAATGGCACAAAAGCCCTGTGAGTTCAATGTTTCATTCCAATTGGATCAGTTGTGGGTCTGTCAACTCTTTACAGTTTATAAGGTCTAGAAAGGCACAGTAGCAGGCCAGTCTGGCTGTATTTTTACTTCTGATAGTGAGATACGCTGTCTGTTGCGGATCATGATTCTCCCAAGTCATCCTGTACCTAACAAAAATATAAAACGCAACATGCAACAGTTTCAGCCCTAATCTATGGATTTCATGTGAATGGGCAGGGGCACAGCCATGGGTGAGCCTGGGAGGGTATAGGCCCACCTACTTGGGAGCCAGGACCACCCACTGGGGAGCCAAGCCTAGCCAATCAGAGTTAGTTTTTCCCCCCAAAAGGCTTTAATACAGACAGAAATAATCCTCAGTTTCATCAGCTGGCGGGGTTGCTGGTCTCAGATGATCCCGCAGGTGAAGAAGCCGGATGTGGAGGTCCTGGGCTGGCGTGGTTACGCGTGGTCTGCGGTCATGAGGCTGGTTGAACATACAGCCAAATTCTCTAAAACGACATTGGCGGAGCTTATGGTAAAGAAATTAACATTCAATTCTCTGGCAACATCTGTGGCATTGTGCTGTGTGACAAAGCTGCAGATTTTAGTGGCATTTTATGTGTAATGATCATGCTGTTTAATCAGATTCTTGATAATCCATCCACCTTAAAGATGTGGTCTATCTTGGCAAAGGAGAAATGCTCACTAACAGGGATGTAAACAAATCTGAGCACAACATTTGAGAGAAATAAGCTTTCTATTCATATGAAACATTTCTGGGATCTTTTATTTCAGCTCATGAAACATGGGACCAACACTTTACATGTTGCGTTTATATTTTTGTTCAGTATATAATAATGTGGCCACATATGTTTCTGGTAGGCCTAGCTATTCAGGAAAACTTAACAGGCCCTCTGCCTCTTCTCCAGTCCGACCAGCTATTCTTCACAGAGATGCTCTGCTTTTTTGACACCACACTCCAAAAAGCAAGTTCTGCAAGCTCTAGTTTTATCTCATCTTGATTATTGTCCAGTCATGTGGTCCAGTGATGCAAGGAAAGACCTAGTTAAGCCCAGGACAGAGTGACATGTTTTGCTCTTAATTGTAATCAGAGGGCTAATATTAATGCTATGCATGCCAGTCTCTCTTGGCTAAGAGACGAAGAGAGACTGACTGCATCACTTCTTTTTATAAGAAACAGTCATGTGTTGAAAATCCCAAATTGTTTGCATAGTCAACTTACACAGAGCTCTGGCACACACGCATCCCACCAAACATGCCACCAGGGGTCTTTTCACAGTACCTAAATCCAGAACCAATTCAAGAAAGCTTACAGTATTATATAGAGCCCTTATCGCGTTGAACTTCCTTTCATCTCATATTGCTCAAAAAAACAGCAAACCTGGTTTCAAAAAACAGAAAAAGCAACACCTTGCGGCACAACGCCTCTCCCCTATTTGAACTAGATAGTTTGTGTGTATGCATTGATATGTAGGCTACGTGTACCTTTAAAAAAAATGTATTGTCTATTGATGTTTTGCATTATGTAATTCTGTATTATGTTTCATGTTTTGTGTGGACCCCAGGAAGAGTAGCTGCTGCTTTTGCAACAGCTAATGGGGATCCTAATAAAATATCAGAAAGTATTCAGATCACCTTGACTTTTGATACATTTTCTTACATTAGTCTTATTTTAAAATTGATAAATACATGTTTTACTCATCAATCGACACACAATACCACATAATGACAAAGCGAAAACTTATTTTTTATGCTTAATTTTTGCAAATATTATTTACACAAGTATTCAGACCCAACTTGATTGGAATCCACCTGTGGTAAATTCAATTTAATGGACATGACTTGGAAAAGCACCTGTCTATATAAGGTCCCACAGTTGACAGTGCATGTCAGAGCAAAAACAAAGCCATGAGGTCGAAGGAACTGTCTGTAGAGCTCCAAGGCAGGATTGTGTCGAGGCACATATCTGGGGAAGGGTACAAAAACATTTCTGCAGCATTGAAGGTCCCCAAGAACACAGTGACCTCCATTAATCTAAAATGGAAGAAGATTGGAACCACCAAAACTCTTCCTAGAGCTGGCCTCCCAGCCAAACTGAGCAATCTGGGGAGAAGGGCCTTGGTCATGGAGGTGACCAAGAACTTGATGGTAACTCTGACAGAGCTCCAGAGTTCCTCTGTGGAGATGGAAGAACCTTCCAGAAGTAACAACCATCTCTGCAGCACTCCACCAATCAGGCCTTTATGGTAGTACTGCCAGACGGAAGCCACTCCTCAGTAAAAGGCACAGGACAGACCGCTTGGACTTTGCCACAAGGCACCAAAAGAAGATTCTCTGGTCTGATGAAACCAAGATTGAACTTTGGCCTGAATGCCAAGCGTCACGTTTGGAGAAAACCTGGCAACATCCCTACGGTGTAGCATGGTGGCAGCATCATGTTGGTTGATGTTTTCAGTGGCAGGGACTGGGAGACTAGTCAGGATTGAGGGAAAGATGAATGGAGCAAAGTACAGAGAGATCCTTGATGAAAACCTGCTCCAGGACAATTGCCCAGGACAAAACCTTCTAACAGGACAATGGCCCTAAGCGCACAGCCAAGACAACGCAGGAGTGGTTTCGGGACAAGACCTAAAAAAAAGCTGTGCAGCGATGCTCCCCATCCAACCTGACAGAGCTTGAGAAGATCTGCAGAGATTTTTTGAGAAACTCCAAATACGGGTGTGCCCAGCTTTTAGCAAGATGACTCGAGGATGTAAAATCACTACCAAAGGTGCTTCAACTAAGTACTGAGTAAAGGGTCTGAAAACATATGTAAATGTGTTTTTTTTTTGTGTGTGCAAAATTTCATACAATTGTTTTTGCTTTATCATTATGGGGTATTGTGTGTCAATTGATGAGGGAAAAACTACTATTTAATACATTTTAGAATAAGACTGTAACGTAACTAAATGTGGAAAAAGTAAAGGGGTCTAAATACTTTACGAATATACTGTATAATACTTGACTAAAGCATCATTTCAAACCTTGATTACATTTGTATGCGATCAAACGTCTCTCGATTATAAGTGGGAATACTTGGGAACAGATTAAAATAAATTGGAGCGGATTTCTTGGTGTTTTTAGTCATGTTCAACAAGCAAAATAAATGTTTTTCTTTTTGTAAAAAATATTTACATTTGCTCAGAAAACATAGTGGGCCAAATAAAAGCACCTGCGCACCAAATTCTGCCAGTTGGGGAACCCTGTCCTGAAGACCCTGGCAACTGTGATAGTCCAGCGTCACTTTGATTTTGCCTGCACATCATGGTTCACCAAACATCTAAAGAATAAGCTACAGACCAGCCAAAACAAGCTTGTAAGAACTGCACTTAAACTTCCCCCTCATACTCATCTGGAGGTTGAGCATTTTAAGCAGCTAGGCTGGCTATCTGTGGAAAAATGTATTCAACTTGGTCTGGTCCACAGAATTATCACTGACTCAGCCTCAAGGTACCAATCAAGCATAATACCAGAGCCAGAGACTCTAATATTCACTTTTAAATATAAGAGTCTATCTGCTAAGGACACATTGTTATATACCAGCACTGTTGAGTGAAACAAACTACCACAGCAATTCAAAGCATACCAATCATAACCACTTTTTAAAATAGTGTCAAAAGCTGGCTAATGTGTGAATAGTATAACCTCTTTTTGCCTCTATGTAAATATTGACAGAGTGCACCGTTTTGAGAGTGTCAAGAACTGCAACGCTGCTGGGGTTTTCACGCTCAACAGTTCCCTGTGTGTATCAAGAATGTTCCATCAACCAAAGGACATACAGCCAACGGCAAGCCAGTGGTCAAAAACAGGTAATTGATGAAAGAAAACAAAGGAGGATGACTAATTGTGCAGAGCAACAGACAGGCTACAGTTAGTCAACTGACAGTCCTGTACAACATTGATACCTAAAATCAAATGAAAGAATGCACAACTCATCGTACCTTGACACGAATGGGGTATGGCAGTAAATGACCTTACAGAGTTCCACTTTCAGCAAAAAACAAACTACGGTTGCAGTGGGCTAATGTACAAAAACACTGGACACCGGAGATTTGGAAAAACATTGCCTGATCTGATGAATCCCGGTTCCTGCTGTTTGGCACACATGGCACATATTGGGCCCCTTGATAAAAGTGGAGCAACGTTTGAATGCCACAAGGTATCTTAAGATCATTGCCAATGAGGTGTATCCCTTCATAGCAGCAGTATATCCATCTGCAAATAGACCATGCAACAAGGCTAGGATTGTCCAGGAATGGTTCCACGAAAACAACAGTGAATTCAGCTTACTGCAGTGGCCTGCCCAGTCACCAGATCGTAATTCAATTGAGCATCTGTGGGATGAGACGGAACGAGCTATTCAGAGTAGAGATCCACCACAAGCCATCTTGACACACCTGTGGGAAGCATTGGCGTCAGAATGGGCCAGCATCCCTGTGGAATGCTTTCAAAACCGTGTAGAGTCCATGGCCGAGAAATTGAGGCTACTCTGAGGATAAAAGTAGGTGCAACTCAATATTAGGAAGGTGTTCCTAATGTTTTGTACACTCAGTGTATGTTTTTCTGTATAAAATAGGGACCACAATGGAAATAAGTCCCCGACTTTATTGTGCAATCCCTGTCACTTTAAAAAATATTTGTACTTTGTGTATATGTATATATTTTTGGACACGTTTGTGGACCCTGAACCCTCTAGCCCTGCGTGGCATCCGACTGTGCCTAAAAAAGCATGCTGATGTGGAAAAGTCGATATCCATGTTTATAAACACAGGGCAGCTACAGTTGTTATTTGTGGTCGCAAACATTATTTAGAGTACATTTTTTGAGGTGGGAGGGTGTGCATTTTTTTTTTGCAGTACAATAAATTTTTACAGTACATTGAGTTGGACCAGTGTTTTTAGCCTGCTAGCTACGTTAGCTGCTAACCTTAGCTAGCGTGTTCAGTGTCCAAGCTAACACAGCTACTTAGTTATCAATACAATAACTGTATTCAGACTGTTTTGTGCTCAAAGGAATCTAAATTATAGCACAATGTAGCTAGCTACATTGCATAAACCCCACAACATGCCCAATGCCTTCATTTAAACTAGCGAACGTTAGCTGGCTAAAGCTAGATATGCAGATTGTTGACATGATAGTGCTTTGTTTGTAGATGACAATGCTAGCGAGCTAGGTGGTCGAAAGCATTTTCAGCCCAGTTCCACAAAAAAAATGCATTTAGCTATACACAATAGTAATATCACAAACATATATTTCTCAGGGAGATACTGGTGGATACTGATTTCGAGGTTACCCGAGGCTGTACAAGATGTGGTTGTGCAAACCCCAACAGTGAAAAATAGGTAAGAAATGCTGTATGCATTTTATGCTATGCTGGGATTAATATATTTTTTTTATGGTGATGCCTGTTCAGCACACTGCCTGTATACAGCATTGATTCCTACCCACCAGAACGACTGAATGAATACCCAGCATAATCAGTCGTAAGTTGCTCTGGATAAGAGCGTCTGCTAAATGACTTAAATGTAAATGTAAGAACACAACCCATGACATATAGGTAGATTATGGTCATAGGATGATTTCATTAGCATGGCACATGTTACACGGGTTATAACACCATATCCTACAGTGCCTTCAGAATATATTCACATGCCTGGACTTTTTCCACATGTTGATGTGTTAGTCTGAACTAAAAATACCTTAAATCGACATTTTTGGTCACAGACCTACACACAATACTCCATATCTTCAAAGTGGAATAATGTTTTTTAATTATTTTTAATTATTATTATTATTATTTTTAACAAATGAATCAAATGAAAAGATTAAATGTCGAGTCAAATAGTATTCAACCCCTTTGTTATGGCAAGCCTAAATAAGACCAAGAGTAAAAAAATATGCTTAATAAGTAACAATCAGTTCCATGGACTCACTGTGTGCAATAGGTGTTTCACGTGATTTTTGAATGAGTACCTCATCTCTGTACCCCACACATACAATTATCTGTAAGGTTCCTCGGTCAAGCAGTGAATTTCAAACAAAGACCAGGGAGGTTTTCCAATGCCCCAAAAAGGGCTCCTACTGATTGAAGAGTAAAAAAAAAACTAAAGACATTGAATAGCTCTTTGAGCATGTTGAAGTTATTAATTACACTTTTGATGGTATCAGTACACCCAGTCACTACAAAGACACAGGCGTCCTTCCTAACTCAGTTGCCAGAGAGGGAGGATACCATTCAGATATTTCACAATGATGCCAATGGTGACTTTAAAACAGTTGCAGAGTTTAATGGCTGTGATAGGAGAACACTGAGGATGGATTAACATTGTAGTTACACCTTTCAAATAACCTAAAGCACAAGGCCAAATCCACACTGGAGTTGCTTACCAAGAAGACAGTGAATGTTCTTGTGTGGCCAAGTTACGGCTTCGACTTGTATCTGCTTGAAACTCTATGCAAGACTTGAAAACGTGTGCCTAGCAATGATCAACAACCAATATGATAGAGCTTGAAAATAATAAAAATTGGCAAATATTGTACAACCAAGGAGTGCAAAGCTCTTAGAAACTTACCCAGAAAGACCCAAATCTGTCAATAGCTGCCAATAGTGATTCTTACATGTATTGACTCAGGGGAGTGAATACTTAGGAAAATTAGATATTTCTAAATGTACTTTTCAATACATAAGCAAAAATGTCTAAAACCTGTTTTCAGTTGTCATTATGGGGTATTGTATATAGATGTACTAGCATTCCATCAATGTGATGTTATCAAATCAAAATAAGCAGCGTCCATGTGACGTTCTACCTGTTCAACCAACTAAACCAACTCTATTTCTCATTATTTCAATTCACCAGACAGAATGAACGCGAGTGTCAGCCAGAGAGAACTGAACCTCTGTAGCAGGGTCGTAAGGCTGCCTTGCCGTCATACTGGCTCTGATGACCTCTAGCAGGGGGTGAAAGGTGTAAACCAGGAGCAGCACAACAGTTTGTGGCCTGGAGGTGTGGGACCTCGTCATTTCAAGCTGCTGTGTTCGGTGAGTACTGGCCTCCCATAATTCACTGCGACATCATGTAGGCTTTTATTCTGGTATCTAGGTGTAAACAGTACCAGCCAAAAGTTTGGACATACCTACTCATTCGTTTTTTTCCTTTATTTTTACTATTTTCTACATTGTGCAGCAATACGCCATCCCATCTGGTTTTAGCTTGGTGGGACACCTATTGAGATGGTTTGGGATGAGTTGGACTGCAGAGTGAAGGAAAAGCAGCCAACAAGTGCTCAGCATATATGGGAACTCCTTCAAGACTGTTGGAAAAGCATTCCAGGTGAAGCTGGCTGAGAGAATGCTAAGACTGCCTTGATGACTGCTTTGCACAAAGGGGGGCTACTTTTGAAAAATCTAAAATATAGCATATGTTTTAATTTGTTTAACACTTTTTGGGTAACTACATAATTCCATGTGTTATTTCATAGTTTTGATGTCTCACTATTACTCTACAAGGTAGGGGGGGGGGAGTATGAGTCCAAACTTGACTGGTACTCTATGTCCTGCCTTTAATGTTTGTTTTATTTAAGTTCTACAAGTTTTCAGTTGTCATTGTCAATTCATTATTTCTCAAACAGTCACTTTTACCTTGTACTTTTTATTGTGAAGTATGTGGATTTTGTTTGTTAATTATGTTGGCAGTTTTTATCTTGCAGCAAGTAGTGAAAGTCATCCATGGTCCTATTACTCAGTCAGTGTTGATGCTGATGGGAGAAAAACATTTTCACTGAAATCACTTATTAGGACAATTGTCAACGGCCTTTCCTATGGCGTCAATTCCGTCTCATATATCATATTTACATAAGTATTCAGACCCTTTACTCAGTACTTTGTTGGAGCACCTTTGGCAGCGATTACAGCCTCAAGTCTTCTTGGGTATGACGCTACAAGCTTGGCACACCTGGGCTCCCGAGTGGCGCAGTGTTCTAAGGGACTTCATCTCAGTGCAAAAGGCATCACCACAGTCCCTGGTTCGAATCCAGGCCATATCACATACGGCCGTGATTGGGAGTCCCATAGGGTGGCGCACAATTGGCCCAGCGTCATCCGGGGTAGGCCTTCATTGTACTTTTTTTATTTTTATTGAACCTTTATTTAACAAGTCATTGTTAAAAAAAAAGGTTAAATATATTTTAAAGTTTCTCCCATTCTTCTCTGCAGATCCTCTCAAGCTCCATCAGGTTGGATGGGGAGCGTCGCTGCACAGGTATTTTCAGGTCTCTCCAGAGATGTTCGATCGGCTTCAAGTCCGGGCTCTGGCTGGGCTATTCAAGGACATTCAGAGACTTGTCCCGAAGCCACTCATACGTTGTCTTGGCTGTGTGCTTAGGATCATTGTCCTGTTAGAAGGTGAACCTTTGCCCCAGTCTGAGATTCAGAGCACTCTGGAGTAGGTTTTCATCAAGGATCTCTCTGTATTTCACGCCGTTCATCTTTCCCCCAATCCTGACTAGTCTCTCAGTCCCTGCCGCTGAAAAACATCCCCACAGCATGACGTTGCCACCAGCATGCTTCACCATAGGGATGGTGCCAGGTTTTCTCCAGATGTGACGCTTGGCATTCAGGCCAAAGTGTTCAATCTTGGTTTCATCAGACCAGAGAATAAGACTAACTGTGTATAAAGTTTAGGGGTCTGAATACTTTCCGAATGCACTGTAGCTAATGTCGCCTAAATAACTACTAATGTCACACATTGATTAAAGTATATTGAAAGCAGTAGCTTCTACACAGGTGTGGTTTCGGAGTTAATTAAGCAATTAACATACCATCATGCTTAGAGTCATGTATAAAAATGCTGGGCAGGACATTATTTTGCCTACAATGGCAATGCCCCCATAGGATGACAATGCCCCCATCCACAGGGCACAAGTGCCTGAATTGTTTGATGAGCATGAAAACGATGTAAACTCTATGCCATGGGCATCTCAGTCACCAGATTAAAAAAATGGCCCAAATTAAGTGTTTGGTGTTTAAACAATAAATTATTTATTACAGAATTCATGCAAAATTGTTACTTCGGGAGCTCGGTCTATAATACAAATGTGGGTGATTTCTGTCTCAGGTACAGTGGGGCAAAAAAGTATTTAGTCAGCCACCAAGTACACTTCAACTATGACAGAAAAAAATTAGATTTTTTTAATGGTGGAAAATAAGTATTTGGTCACCTACAAAAAAGCAAGATTTCTGGCTCTCACAGACCTGTAACTTCTTCTATAAGTGGCTTCTCTGTCCTCCACTCGTTACCTGTATTAATGGCACCTGTTTGAACTTGTTATCAGTATAAAAGACACCTGTACACAACCTCAAACAGTCACACTCCAAACTCCACTATGGCCAAGACCAATAGGTAAGCAGCTTGGTTTGAAGAAATCAACTGTGGGAGCAATTATTAGGAAATGGAAGACATACAAGACCACTGATAATCTCCCTCGATCTGGGGTTCCACGCAAAATCTCACCCCGTGGGGTCAAAATAATCACGAGAACGGTGAGCAAAAATCCCAGAACCACATGGGGGGACCTAGTGAATGACCTGCAGAGAGCTGGGACCAAAGTAACAAAGCCTACAATCAGTAACACACTACGCCGCCAGGGACTCAAATCCTGCAGTGCCAGACGTGTCCCCCTGCTTAAGCCAGTACAAGTCCAGGCCTGTCTGAAGTTTGCTAGAGAGCATTTGGATGATCCAGAAGAATATTGGGAGAATGTCATATGGTCAGATGAAACCAAAATATAACTTTTTGGTAAAAACTCAACTCGTCGTGTTTGGAGGACAAAGAATGCTGAGTTGCATCCAAAGAACACCATACCTACTGAGAAGCATGGGGGTGGAAACATCATGCTTTGGGGCTGTTTTTCTGCAAAGGGACCAGGACAACTGATCCGTGTAAAGGAAAGAATGAATGGGGCCATGTATCGTGAGATTTTGAGTTAAAACCTCCTTCCATCAGCAAGGGCATTGAAGATGAAACGTGGCTGGGTCTTTCAGCATGACAATGATCCCAAACACACTGCCCGGGCAACGAAGGAGTGGCTTCGTAAGAAGCATTTCAAGATCCTGGGGTGGCCTAGCCGGTCTCCAGATCTCAACCCCATAGAAAATCTTTGGAGGGAGTTGAAAGTCTGTGTTGCCCAGCAACAGCCCCAAAACATCATTGATCTAGAGGAGATCTGCATGGAGGAATGGGCCAAAATACCAGCAACAGTGTGTGAAAACCTTGTGAAGACTTAGAGAAAACGTTTGACCTCTGTCATTGCCAACAAAGGGTATATAACAAAGTATTGAGATAGACTTTTGTTATTGCTCTGAAACCACGCTGATCCTATCTCAACACAACAGCGTGCTGCTTCTGGCTTTCACCTTAAATAAAGAACAGGTGCAAGAAACTCCCAGGTCCAAATCAGTGACGCGTCAATTCATTATTCCCGTGATCAACAAGGGGAAGAGTTAACAGGGGCAAAAGAGGTGCACACCTTATATTTGTCTGGGTGAAACCCATACCAGGTCAATTAAGTTCTGGGAATATAATGCAATGTATGAAGGCAGCTTCTAATAGATACAGTCACCTCCATGACATATCTTCCTTTCATCACCAAAGCAGTGTTAGCATTTACTGCACATGTTGATGAACAATCCAACCCTTTTGTAAGTGCCGATGATATACAGATAAATGGGCAATTCACACACAATATTAAGTTCACAAGCATTGACTGCTGTGCAACAACAGCTTTCTTCCTGGTCTGTCAGCATGCTCCTTTCTAGTGATCGTACCTAAAATGCAACAGCAAAAACATGAATAACAATGTGTCTACTCAGTCAGTAACTTAGCTTACTAATGAAACACTAACGTGTACATGTACAAGCATATTCTTTATCAGCAAACAGCCTCTGCTACGTCTTCAGTTACTAATTAATAAACAAACAGTCAGGGGAACTCGCTCACTTGTTTGGCAAACATGGTTCAATAGTCAGTAGAGCAAGTCTTTAAAATATAGCTAGCAAATATACTAAACTCTACCTTGATAAACTCAGCTGATTGTGGGAGTTAGGTTGAAACTGCTGGGGAAGAGCTATCTAGCTAGCTCATCCAACAGGTCTAAGCTGCAATGAAACAGAAAAGAGAGCCTGACCCTGATCCTATTACATTTAACCTGTAGTGACACCCCATCCTGTGAACGGGATCGTTGTCATTATCTGACACTAATTAGCATAACGCAACGGACATAAATCTTCCTAGAAAATCTTCCTATTCATGAAAATCACAAGTGAAACATATTGGAACACAGTTTAGCCTTTTGCTAATCACCCTGTCATCTCAGATTTTCAAAAAAATTGCGGTCACCACAACGGAAAAAATATTCCAAATTAGCTCCATAATATCAACAGAAAACATGGCAAACATTGTTTAGAATCCATCCTCAAGGTGTTTTTCTAATATCTATTCGATAATATATCCGTCGGGACAATTCGTTTTTCACTAGGACCGATTGGAGTAATGGCTACCTCTGTATTTTACGCGAGAATCTCTCTCGGAGCCACCATGTGACCACTTACGCAATGTGGCCGCCTATGGCTATTCTGCAACAGAAATGCGTAAAACTACGTCACAATGCTGTAGACACCTTGGGGAATACGTAGAAAGCGTAAGCTCGTTGATGGTACATTCATAGCTGAATAGGGAGTCATTGGAACGCAGCGCTTTCCCACCCGGGGCACTTCCGGATTGGATTTTTCTCAGTCTTTCGCCTGCAACATCAGCTCTGTTATACTCACAGACAATATCTTTACAGTTTTGGAAACATTAGAGTGTTTTCTATCCAAAGCTGTTAATTATATGCATATTCTAGCATCTTTTCCTGACAAAATATCCCGTTTAAAACGGGAACGTTTTTTTTTCTTCCAAAAATGAAAATACTGCCCCCTAACACCAAGAGGTTATTAAGCTACCTAGCTAGATGGCCTTTTCATAATCTTTAAAAGATAATATATTTGTTTCCCCCTCACATCTAGCCGTGTTAGCTCGCTTAAACATTGACCACTGAGGTTAGCTACTAATGTAGCTAGCAGGCTAAAAACGCAACCAACACTTACCAGTCCATGAGAACAGTGGCCATTACTGTGTCCCTCTTCCACCTTTCAAAATTAATTCCAATGTTTATCCGGTTTCTGGATTGGTCACGAGCAGTCTTTCTTGCTTCTTTTTCTCTTTTGCGGTCAGGTTGATTCAGATCCAAGAACATATAATTATGCTTGATGGCTTCGTCTGCTCTGTTTTTGTTTCTGACTTTCACTTCCTCTCAGCTTAGCACAAAGATGCACCTAGCCCAGAATACCAGCCCAAGGTGTCTCAGAGCTCAACGCCCTTGTTTTCATTCAAATTGAAAACACTACACAAGACTACACAAGGGGTGGCATAGGGTCGCCCACGACCTAAGGATTCCTGATTTCATGTTTTCCTACCATGATGAATATTTTTGGCAATTCAGAAGTTGAATTGTATTTCAAATGAATACAGCATACAAATGGTGTACGTTATGGTATGTTTCTCTAAATTGCATTGTGAAAGCCTAACACTAATTTCATATTTTTTAATCAGTCATGTTGGCAATAGAACAAGCTTTCAAATGATGCACATTTGACTCAGATTGCGATCTATAATAGACTGTTTTTGGATTGCGTAAACAAAAAATGTGTGACAGCGGGGATACAGGGTTGTGTTTTAAACAAAACAACTACAGGTTGCTTGCTCTAGTTCCCCAACAGCATAGCAAGGAGAGCAAAAAAAACAACAACTTATAGTTCAAGACTTGTTTGTATCACAGAAGTGCATTGAAATTACTTTGCGCCACATTTTCCAGGAATAATCTTATCGTGTCACTGAATGTATTTTCAGATTTTGTAATCAACAAATGCAGCAAAGCGTACAGTACATGTAAAATGCACATAAAATCAACAGTGTAATGTTTGGATTAAACAACTTGTGTTGCCTTTCAAACTGTTGCCTTTCAATTGAATTTAACCCTATCCATATAGGCCAAAAGGAAAATGGAAGGAGGTGTATACAACAAGGGGCAGCAGGGTAGCCTAGAGGTTAGAGCGTTGGAGGTTCAAATCTGTCGTTCTGCCCCTGAACAGGCAGTTAACCCACTGTTCGTTCCTAGGCCGTCATTGAAAATAAGAATTTGTTCTTAACTGACTTGCCTAGTTAAATAAAGGTTAACATTTTTTTTATGTTTTAAAGTTCACAATAATCACTAGATGAAAGTGGACAGCCAGTTTCCAAAGATGGTGTCACTGACTGAATGCAAATGTGACAAGACGGTCCTTGAAAATATTCACAGCAATAGAGATTTAAGCATATAAATCTATTAGGCATATGACTTTCCAGTTACAACTGAGAACAGTGTCAAAATTCCTGGAGACAACGGCAGAGACTTACAATCAGTGGTCAAACTATAAAAGCAATAAACTATCATAAGACCATCTCAGGTCTAATTAGGAGATGGAGTGATCCAAGCAAAGGCTAGGGCACAGAGCCAGTTCCTTTCATTGATGGCAATGTCCTTATAGAGCTGTTGCCTGACAATATATACAGTATGCAGCGCCACTATCAGAAGCTTGAAACTAACCTAAAGATCTTTATGTTCACGAAAGCTATGGTTTGAATGATCATTTAAGCAGCAATGGAACAAATTATTTTAAAAAGAAATGCTCAAAGACGCTTTGGCATGTAATCAAAGGGAATCATAATGAAGTGTCAGATTATGTTAAAGGGGAGTGCAATTAAAATAAAATAAAATCCACACTAGGAGGTCAAAATAACTCTGAAAATGCAGAAGTGGGACTGTAACCCGGAAGGTTACAAGAAATAACGCTATGCCCTGCAATGAACCATCAAACAGGCAAAGCGTCAATACAGGACTAAGATTGAATCCTACAACACCGGCTCTGACGCTCGTCCGATGTGGCGGACAAAACTATTACAGACTACAAAGGGAAGCACAGCCACGAGTTGCCCAGTGACACAAGCCTACCAGAAGAGCTTAATTACTGAGGCAAGTAACACTGAAACATGCATGAGAACACCAGCTGTTCCGGAAGACGTACCACACTCTCCGCAGCCGATGTGTGGAAGACCTTTAAACAGGTCAACATTCACAAGGCCGCAGGGCCAGATGGATTACCAAGACGTGTACTCCGAGCATGCACTGACCAACTGGCAAGTGTCTTCACTGACATTCTCAACCTGTCCCTGACGGAGTCTGTAACACCAACATGTTGTTTCAAGCAGACCACTATGGTCCCTGTGCCAAAGAACACTAAGGTAACCTGCCTAAATGACTACCGACCCGTAACACTCACGTCTGTAGCCATGAAGTGCTTTGAAATGCTGGACATGGCTCACATCAACACCATTATCCCAGAAACCCTAGACCAAGTCCAATTTGCATACCGCCCCAACAGATCAACAGATGATGCAATCTCTACTGCACTCAACACTACCTTTTCCATCTTGGACAAAAGGAACACCTATTTGACAATGCTATTTATTGACTACAGCTCAGTTTTCAACACCATAGTAACCTCAAAGCTCATCACTAAGCTATGGATCCTGGGACTAAACACCTTCTGCAACTGGATCCTGGACTTCCTGAAAGGCCGCCTCCAGGTGGTAAGGGTAGGCAACAACACATCTGCCACGCTGATCCTCAACACAGGGGCCCAACAGGGGTGCTTGCTCAGTCCCCTCCTGTACTCCGTGTTCACTCATGACTGCATGGCCAGGCACGACTTCAACACCATCAAGTTTGCAGATGACACAACAGTGGTAGGCTTGATCACCAACAACGAGACAGCCTATAGGGAGAACGTCTGAGACCTGGCAGTGTGGTGCCAGGACAACAACCTCTCCCTCAATGTGATCCAGACAAAGGAGATGACTGTGGACGACAGGAAAAGGAGGACCGAGCACGCCCCCATTATCATTGACGGGGCTGTGGTGGAACAGGTTGAGAGCTTCAAGTTACTTGGTGTCCACATCCCCAACAAACTATCATGATCCAAACACACCAACACAGTCGTGAAGAGGGCACGACAAAACCTATTCCCCCTAAGGGGACTGAAAAGATTTGGCATGGGTCCTCAGATCCTCAAAAGGTTCTACAGCTGCACCATTGAGGGCACTGGTTGCATAACTGCTCCACCTCCGACCACAAGGTGCTAGAGAGGGTAGTGAAAACGGCCCAGTACATCACTGGGGCCAAGCTTCCTGCCATCCAGGACCTCTATTCCAGGCGGTGTCAGAGGAAGGCCCTACAAATTGTCAAAGACTCCAGCCACCCTAGTCATAGACTGTTTTCTCTGCTACCACACGGCAAGTGGTACCGGAGCACCAAGTCTAGGTCCAAAAGGATTCTTAACAGCTTCTACCCCCAAGCCATAAGACTCCTGAACAGCTAATCAAAGGGCTACCCAGACCCCTCTATTACACTGCTGCTACTCTCTATGCATAGTCACTTTAAATCTACCTTCATGTACATATTACCTTAAATAACCTGTGCCCTGCACATTGACTCTGTACCGGTACCCCCTGTATATCGCCTCGTTATTGCTATTTTACTGCTGCTGTTTAATTACTTGTTACTTTTATTTTTCTATTTTGTACTTAACTTCTGAAAACATTGTTGGTTAAAGGCTTGTAAGTAAGCGTTTCACTGTAAGCTGGACGTTCCGAAACACATTTAAAATTTGATGTTGATTTGAAGTTGTGAAAACAATTATGCCATTTTTGTGTAAGAGCAGTTTGAAAAAAATGCCTGGACTTTCAGCCTGTTCAGTTGGGATGGGACCTTTGGCCCACATCATGACCTGATTAAAATAGACCAAATGACTGTTGTTCTGGGTAAGGAGGTGGACTATAGACCATCCTATCAGCCAATCAGGGCTGTGTATGTAAATATCTTCAAATGTGTTTCGTAACGTCCACACAATCAGGCTAAGTTTTTTAATGGGCAAACAGAGGCTCATAGAAATAAATGATACAAAATATATTTTGGATTGGTTTTCAATAAATAAGCAGTGATTTATTACACATATAGTGATTACCCTTAATAAATGACCAAGATAGCAGGGGGCACTAAGAATCCTTACGATGCTATTGCAACAACAGCAGGTCATTCCCTCAAATGGTACATCTCTATTGATAAACTGTAAATCAAGATGTAGCCTAAGTCTATTCACAATACAGGTGAATGCATGCATTAAGTTATTGAGTTTGTTTTAGCTGATTTCATGGGGATACAGATGAGAAACAATCTCTTCCATTTAGGACTTATTTTAATGGCAACTGCTCAGAGAACATATTACACTGAACAAAAATATCAATACAACATGCAAAGTTTTGATCCCATGTTTCATGAGCTGAAATAAAATATCCCAGAAATGTTTCCATACACACAAAAAGCTTCTCTCTCAAATGTTGTGCATCAATTTGTTTACATCCCTGTTAGTGAGCATTTCTCCTTTGCCAAGATATCAAGAAGTTAATCAAACAGCATGATCATTACACAGGTGCACCTTGTGCTGGGGAAAATAAAAGGCCTCTTGTGAAGTTTAGTCACACAACACAATGCCAGAGATGTCTCAAGTTGTGGGAGCGTGCAAATGGCATTCTGACTGCAGGAATGTCCACCAGAGCTGTTGCCAGTGGATTGAACGTTAATGTCTCTACCATAAGCTGCTTCAAACATAATTTTAGAGAATTTGGCAGTACGTCCAACCAGCCTCACAATTCCAGGACCTCCACACTTCACCTATGGGATCTCCTGAGACCAGCCACCCAGACAACTGATCAAACTTTGGGTTTGCACAACTGAAGAATTTCTGCACAAACGGTCAAAAATTGTCTCAGGGAAGCTCATCTGCATGATCGTCCTCCTCACCAGGGTCTGACTGCAGTTGGAGTTGAAACCAACTTCGATGGCGACTGGCACGCTGGAGAAATATGCTTATCACAGATGAATCCCGGTTTCAACTGTACCAGGCAGGTGGCAGGCAGCGTGTATGGCTTTGTGTGGGTGAGCGGTTTGCTTATGTCAACATTGTAAACAAAGTCAAACCATGGCGGTGGAATTATGGTATGGGCAGGCATAAGCTATGGACAATGAACACAATTGCATTTTATCGATGGCGATTTGAATGTACCATAATGAGATCCTGAGACCTATTGACGTGCCAATCATCTGTCACAACATTCCACAGGCCACAATCAACAGCTTAATCAACTCTATGCGAAGGAGATGTGTCGTGCTGCATGAGGCAAAATGGTGGTCACACCAGATACTGACTGGTTTTCTGATCCTCACTCCTACCTTTTGTTTAAGGTATCTAAGACCAACACAGATGCATATCTGTTTACGCGGTCATGTGAACTCCATAGATTAGGGTCTGATGAAATTATTTACATTGACTGATTTCTTTACATGAACTGTAACTCAGTAAAATCTTCAACATTGTAGAATGTTGAGTTTGTTGTTTATTGTACTGATCAACAACATTTGCATCGAAGAAGCCATCTCTTATTTTATAAAAGAGTGTGCCGTCTCTTTAAGAAAGTAATACTGCCATTAGCAAGGAAGAATATGGCCGTGGAAACCAGACGGGAGGAAGGGAGACGAAAAAAATTGAGTTTTTGATGGCGAGGGAGAATAAGTAAATTAACGTTTTTGGTGACAATCAGCATATTTTGCGTTATGCTTTGCATATTATGGCAAACAAAGTACTACGGTAATGAACTCAGCTGTAAGCCCGCAAAGAACTTTAGCCTACAATTAAAGCTGGAAGCTACCGGTATTGTCTTGAATTGTAAGTGTTCTAGCCTGTATAGACATTGTTTTGCGAGCAGTAATGAAAAGTTTTGACATTTCCACATGCCGTGTTGCATTATTCAAGTGTGTTGACTCTTCTGTGCAGCATGACTAGGGAGCTAACAATGCAGACCAGACAGCACTAGCAACGGATGAGTAAGTGGAGCAGGCACTGCTCTTTGTGCTATAAAGGGGCTGTGCTGATAGACTTGATCCTCCCAATCACGTGAAACACATCTAACAGAAGAACCGGAACCTAACAAAACTTGTAGTACCGAACCATTTGTTTTTAAGTATCGAAAAAATGTCAGTATAACGTGCAACACTAGCCACCAGTGCCTACGTCTGTGCATGCGTGTGTGCTTCTCATTGTAGTAGTTCAATGTCACTATAAAGGTTTTCATTGACAGATATAGGATACATTTTCTCAAGATCAACAACATTGTAATCCATTCGACAGGGGTAGATTGTTCTTTCGGTGAACTTTCTTTAGTGCGACAAATGATGATGTAAACTGTGTTCTTCAAATAAATGATGCTCGCCGAATACTTTTAAAGGTCCGCGGGGCATGATATTATGTAATTATAAGCTCCACTCCACATTTAATTCCAAGTGCCTACTGCTTGCATAATTCTTTTCAACTAGAATTTTTTTCGCTTCTTTGCAGGAGAAGAATTGTCCTGACTTTCAAGAATGCCTGTATTGCGTCCCCTTGCTATTCTGGTAGGCTGGCAAGTTTCTCTATCCAATTATTACAGATCTACAGGAGTGCAAGTTTCACCATGTGACAGTTAAGGCTGCTTCGCGTGATGTATTGTTGTCTCTACCTTCTTGCCTTATGTGCTGTTGTCTGTGCCCAATAATGCTTGTACCATGTTTTGTGCTGCTACCATGTTGCTGTCATGTTGTATTGCTAACATGCTGTGTTGTCATGTTTTGTGCTGCTATGTTGTCATCTTGGGTCTCTCTTTATGTAGTGTTGTGGGGTCTCTCTTGTCGTGATGAGTTTTGTCCAATATTTTTATTTTATTTTTAATCCCCGTCACCGCAGGAGGCCTTTTGCCTTCCGGTAGGCCATCATTGTAAATAAGAATTTGTTCTTAACTGACTTGCCTAGTTAAATAAAAGGTTAAATAAAATGTTTTTAAAAATGTAAAAACATGGCACGGACCTTGGCGATACGTTGGCACATGAGAACTATTCGAATATGGGAAATATTAGTCAATTATTGCATTCTGTTCATTCTGGCTTTCACGGGCTACCTGACACATGAAACAGGTGGGAGGGAAAACAGGCTGTCACCAATGTGTTCATGTGCAATTTGCCTAAATGGGTAATAGAAACACTACATTTTTATTCCACACTAGGTTTTTTGTTTATGTGACGTCATTACGTCCAGCTATTTTCATAGACACAAGATAGATAAATGGATACGCACCCTAGCAGGCAAATGTTGCATCTATTTTCTATGCAAACATAAAATGTCAACAACAACAAAAAAATCACTGGACAAGTTAATGGAAACATAGCTACTGAGAGCAGTTGACTATAGTATGTTCTACTTACTGTAGTAGCTCAGCATCAGTGAGGGCAGTAGACTGCAGTAGCTGTAGTATATGGGAGGACTCCGAGGAGGTGCTGAGGTCTCCATCTCTCCCTGCTTTAGCTGTCAGCTTGTAGAGGCTGGAGCAGCTCAGAGCCAGCTCCAGAGCATCCATCCAACACCGACCTGGGGTGGAGAGAGGGGGTCAGGGGTCAAAGGGTGTCAGACACCAAGAGGTGCTTGCACGTATACACCGATTGTACAGCCACTCAGACAGACACACAGCTCCAATACCACTAGGGTCGTTGTGTCTCATTATAGCGTGAAGGCGAACACGCACACACACTCAAGCAAGCAAAAAAACTTCTCACCGTCAGACTCTGACGCAGCTCTGAAGATCAGGTAGTTGCTGGGTAGAGGCTGAGTGATGGAGCCAACATTTTCCCCTTTAGGACCCTTAGGACAGCAAAGACAGAGGGGTTAACATTACACTTCCTCATGCTTAATAGTATCACTACATTGACAATCTTTATACTGCTGTGAATAACGTACAGTGAACAAAAATATGAACGCAATATGTAAAGTGCTGGTACCATGTTTCATGAGCTGAAATAAAACATTCCAGAAATGTTCCATATGCACAAAAAGCTTAGTAAAATGATGTGCCCAAATTGGTTAACATCCCTTTTAGTGAGCATTTCTCCTTTGCCAAGATCATCCATCCACCTGACAGGTGTGGCATATCAATAAGCTAATTAAACAGCACGGTCATTACATATGTGCACCTTGTGCTGGGGACAATAAAAGGCCACTCTAAACAGTGCAGTATTGTCACACAACACAATGCCACAGATGTCTCAAGTTTTGAGGGAGTGTGCAATTGGCCTGCTGACTGCAGGAATGTCCACCAGAGCTGTTGCCAGAGTATTTTATGTACATTTCTCTACCATAAGTTGCATCTAACGTCATTTTTAGAGAATTGGCAGTACGTCCAATCGGCCTCACAACCGCAGGCCAGGTGTAACCACGCCAGCCCAGGGTGTATTTCTGTCTGCAATAAATCCCTTCTGTAGGGAAAAACTCATTCTGACTGGCTTGGCCCAGGCCCACCCATGGCTGCAACCCTGCCAAGTCATGTGAAATCCATAGATGAGGGCCTAATTAATTGATTTATTTAAATGTCCTTATACGAACTGTATCTTTTAAATTGTTGCATGTTCCTTTCATATTTTTGTTCAGTATAATTATTCAACAATTGTAACAAGATGAGACAACACAACCCACGAGTTCTGAAGCCAGAATATGGCATTACAAACGCTACATAAGCCACCTGTAAAGTACAGCAGAGCACACAAAACACAAAAGCAGAAATCATGTACATCCAACCAGGCCCTCTCCATGCACTCATGTCATGAGACAGAAACTAACAGAAAAAAGAACATGTGGAATATTATGAAGCTGACAATAATAACAAAGTAATCCAGATCTAGAGCAACAGTGAACTCTGTCATTGATGAGCGCTCCGTGTCTGACCTTAACAGCCCAGATGGACTTGTCCAGCGGGTGGTAGAGCTTGAAGCAGAAGCCATCCTTCTTGGAGGGCCTCTCAATCAGCTTGCACGCGTTGAGCAGGAGGGTGCCTACCCAGTGGTCCGATTTAGGGGTCTTATAGATCAGCAGGACCCCCGGCTTCAGGGCACACCACAGCTTTGTCCAGCTCTTTAGCGAACCACGGATCTACCAGGAGTGAGAGTGGAGGAGGCCTCAATACTATTACATTATGAGTGTGTATGACACATTATAATGTGTCATGGTAATATAGGGAAAAAAACATCCCTGGAAAGCAAGTGGGTGAGTAGATATTCCCAAATTACCTTTAGCCAGTTAGCCGTGATGACAACACTGGGGTCCTTCAGAGCGCTTGACAGTTCTTTGGCTGCCCGCTTCTTCTCCTGTCTGTAATTCTTCTTCTGGACCTGCAGCGCACACAGACGGAGTCTTTTAGGATGAGTCATTGTTTTGTGACTTGCAAATGAACAAGACAAAACAAGTAGTCAGATACGCACTAGGGGGAGGTACAGTCAAACACAAGTCATACATACACACAGGCAGACATGTATTTATTATGTGCCTCTAGTTAGGGCAGCAGTGTACGTTAACTAATGATAATAGAAAAAGTGGACGATATCCCATTCTGTGAATTACACAAAGGACGAGAGCTCGTGCTTCTAAACCTTTGCTCGACGCAACCTCGATTCCTTTTCATTAGTAGTTGTATGTTAGGCAGATACATGTCTCCCGATCCATTCCTTGTGGACACTTAGGACAGCACATTCACATTCCAGCCCTGTACAAAGTAGGCTTATTCAACTAACCACACCGCTCTCCTTTGTTGAATCAGGTGCGCTAATGCATGGCTGAAACCAAAATGTGCTGACCTAGGGGTCCCAGAGGAACCAATTGGGAGACGATGATCTAAATATATGCAAATCTAAATATTTTCCCCCAACCATGTTAAATGCCCATCAATATTTTTCCTGCAAGACATCCCCTCTCTACGACCCCTTCCCGGCCAGGGAGTGATGAGTTACCTTGAGAGACTCCTTCCGGGCCAGCTTCTCTGTGGGGGAGGAGCAGTCCTCCAGACCGTTATTGAACATCCTGGACTCAGACTGAAGGAGGGAGAGATGGACAGATGAGAGAGTCAATGAGACACACTCCTCTTCTTGTGAGCTCACCTATACACAGCCTCATATCACTCTGGTCTATCCCATTCATAGATAACATTTAAATAACACATACATTTCTTCAGTGTCTGACCTGAACAGAGTACAGCCATGATACAGTGCCCACTAATATTGGCACCCTTGGTAAAAATGAGCAAAACAAGCTGTAAAAAAATTATAAATATTCACAAAAATCTAACTTTTAATTCAAGTAAAATAATTGAAAGAAAAAATACATTAAACATAAAACAAATATTTCTCAAATATGCATGTGCACCAATCATTAGCACCCCCTCATTCAACACTTATGCAACCTCCCTTTCCTGAGATAACAGCTCTTGAGTCTTCTCCTAAAATGCATAATGAGGTTGGAGAACACACGGCAAGGTATTGGAGACCACTCCTCCATACAGAATCTCTCCAGATTCCAAGGTCCACGCTTGTGGACTCTCCTCTTCAGCTCATGCCACAGGTTTTCTATGGGGTTTATCCCATGGGACGTCAATGGCAAAACCTTGATTCTGTGGTCAGTGTACCATTTTTGTGTTGATTTTGAGGTGTGCTTTGGATCATTGTCCTGCTGGAAGATCCAACCACGGCTCAGTTTAAGCTTCCTAGCAGAGGCAGTCAGGTTTTGATGTAATATCTGCGGGTACTTGATGGAGTCCATGATACTATATACACAATTGAAGTTGGAAGTTTACATACACCTACAATTCCTGCCATTTAATCCTAGTAAAAATTCCCTGTTTTAGGTCTGTTAGGATCACCACTTTATTTTAAGAATGTGAAATGTCAGAATAATAGTAGAGAGAATTATTTATTTCAGTTTTTATTTCTTTCCATCACATTTCCAGTGGGTCAGAAGTTTACATACACTCAATTAGTATTTGGTAGCATTGCCTTTAAATTGTTTAACTTGGGTCAAAAGTTTCAGGTAGCCTTCCACAAGCTTCCCACAATAAGTTGTGTGAATTTTGTCCCATTCCTCCTGACAGAGCTGGTGTAACTGAATCAGGTTTGCAGGCCTCCTTGCTCACACACGCTTTTTCAGTTCTGCCCACAAATCTTCTATAGGGATTGAGGTCAGGGCTTTGTGATGGCCTCTCCAATACCTTGAGTTTGTTGTCCTTAGGCCATTTTGCCACAACTTTGGAAATATGCTTGGGGTCACTGTCCATTTGGAAGACCCATTTGCGAACAAGCTTTAACTCACTGACTGATGTCTTGATGTTGCTTCAATATATCCACATAATTATCTTTCCTGATGATGCCATTAATTTTGTGAAGTGTACCAGTCCCTCCTGCAGCAAAGCACCCCCACAACATGATGCTGAAACCCCTGTGCTTCACGTTTGGGATGGTGTTCTTCAGCTTGCAAGCCTCCCCTTTTTCCTCCAAAAATAACGATGGTCATTATGGCCAAACAGTTATATTTTTGTTTCATCAGACCAGATGACATTGCACCAAAAATTTTTGATCTTTATCCCCAGTTGCAAACTGTAGTCTGGCTTTTTTATGCCGTTTTTGGGGCATTGGCTTCTTCCTGGCTGAGCGGCCTTTCAGGTTATGTCGATATAGGACTCATTTTACTGTGGATACAGATACTTTTGTATCTGTTTCCTCCAGCATCTTCACAAGGTCCTTTGCTGTTGTTCTGTGAATGATTTTCACTTTTCTCACCAAAGTACATTCAACTCTAGGAGAGAGAACACATCTCCTTCCTGAGCAGTATGACGGCTGCATGGTCCCATGGTGTTTATACTTGTGTACTATTGTTTGTACAGATGTCCTTGGTACCTTCAGGCGTTTGGAAATTGCTCCCAATGATGAACCAGACTTGTGGAGGTCTACATTACTTTTTCCTGAAGTCTTGGCTGATTTCTTTTGATTTTCCCATGATCTCAAGCAAAGAGGCACTGAGTTTGAAGGTAGCCCTTGAAATACATCCACAGGTACACCTCCAATTGACTCAAATTGTGTCAATTAACCCATCAGAAGCTTCTAAAGCCATGACATAATTTTCTGGAATTTTCCAAGCTGTTTAAAGGCACAGTAAACTTCTGACCTACTGGAATTGTGATACAGTGAATTATAAGTGAAATAATCTGTAAACAATTGTTGGAAAAATTACTTGTGTCATGCACAAAAGTAGCCGACTTGCCAAAACTATAGTTTTGAAATGTGTGGAGTGGTTGAAAAACGAGTTTCAATGACTCCAACCTAAGTGTATGTAAACTTCTGACTTCAACTGTATCCTAACAAGTTGTCCAGGGCCTTTGGAAGAAAAACAGGCCAACATCAAAAATCTACCACCATACTTCACAGTGGGGATGAGGTACCTTTCTGCATGGATATCTGCCTGTCTACGCCAAACCCACCTCTGGTGTTTGTTTCCAAAAAGCTTAATTTTGGTCTCATCTGACCATAGAACCCGGTCCTATTGAAAGTTCCAAGTAACGTTTGTTGTTTGATGACAGCAAAGGCTTTTTATGACAACCCTCCCAAACAACTTGTGGTTACGTAGATGGCATCTGATCATAGTTTGAGACTTTCTGACTCCAAGACCCAACTAACGTCTGCAATTCTCCAGCTGTGATCCTATTATGTGAATTGTTAAGCAAATGTTTGCTCCTGAACTTATTTAGGCTTGCCACAACAAAGGTGTTGAATACTTATTGACTCAAGACATTTCAACATTATATTTTTTATTAATTTGTAAATATTTCAAAAAACATAACCCCACTTGACAGTATGGGGTAGTGTGAAGGCCAGTGACATAAAAACATCTCAATTTAATTAATTTAAAAGGCTGTAACAACAAAATGTGGGAAAAGTCAAGCTGGTGTGAATACTTTGAAGGCACTGTATATGCCAGCTACTTTTGGAATAAGTTCAGCGGAAATTCAGTGCACAGGTTTCCGTTCCCCTCAGCAGGGTTTCACACATATAGAGTGAGGTCAAAAATTATTGGCAACCTTGATAAAGATGAGCAAAAAAATACTTTAAAACAAATACTGAGCTACATTGTATGCGCTAAAAAATGTCAAAATGATATTTTAGAAACTAATACAATTCCTCAAATAAAGAGATTTTCAAATAATTATTGGCACCCCTGTTTAAATACATAACTTCGCAAGAATAACGGCGTTGAGCCTTTTTCAAAAATGTTTTATGAGATTGGAAAACACATGATCTTAGACCATTCTGCCATACATTTCCCAGATCCTTGATATCCTTTGTCTGTGCTTATGGACTGGGATTCAAGTCTGGAGAATGAGATGATCATTGCACAATGTTGATTTTGTGATCAATTAACCATTTCTTTGTAGATTTTGATGTGTCCATGGAGTTATTGTCTTGCTGGAAGATCTAGGGTTTTTGGCTTGAAGTAACTGTGTTGAAATACAGTGCATTCAGAAGTCTTTAGACCCCTTGACTTTTTCCACATTTTGTTACTTTACAGACTTACTCGAAAATGTATATATTTTTTTAAATGTTCCGCATTAACCTACACACAATACCCCATGACAAGGCGAAAACAGGTTATTGGAAATGTTTGCAATTTATTAAAATTAAGAACAGAAATACCTGATTTACATAAGTGTTCAGACCCTTTCCTATGAGACTCGAAATTGAGCTCAGGTTCATCCTGTTTCCATTGATCAACCATGAGATGTTTCTACAACTTGATTGGAGTTCACCTGTGGTAAATTACATTGATTGGACATGATTTGGAAAGGCACACACCTGTTTATACAAGGTCCCACAGTTGAGTGTAAATGTCAGAGCAAAAACCAAGCCATGAGGTAGAAGGAATTGTTCACAGAGCTCAAAGACAGGATTGTGTCAGTACAGTTCTGGATGATGGGTACCAAAAACATGTCTGCAGCATTGAAGGTCCACTAGAACACAGTGGCCTACATCATTCTAAAATTGAAGATTGGAACCACCAAGACTTTTTCTAGAAATGGCTGCCTGGCCAAACTGAGCAATCGGGGGAGAAATGCCTTGGTCAGGGAGGTGATGGTCACTCCAGAAGGACAACCATCCCTGCAGCAATCCGCCAAATCATACCATTATGGTAGAGTGGCCAGACAGAAGCACATCCTTAGTAAAAGGCACATGGCAGCCTGCTTGGAGTTTTCCAAAAGGCACCGAAAGGACTCTCAGACGATGAAACAAGATTCTCTGGTCTGTTGAAACCAAGATTGAACTGTTTGGCCTGAATGCCAAGAGTCACGTCTGGAGGAAACATGGCATTGGTAGAATTGTAGAAGGCTAGTGAAGACTTCAAAACTATGAAATAACACATATGGGATCATGTCGTAACCAAAAAAAGTGTTCAACAAATCAACATATATTGTATTTTTGAGATTCTTCAACGTAGCTTCCCTTTGCCTTGACAGCTTTGCACACTCTTGGCATTCTTTCAACCAGCTTTACTTGGAATGCATTTCTAACGGTCTTGAAGAAGTTCCCACATATGCTGAGTACTTGTTAGCTGCTTTTCTTTCACTATGCGGTCCAACTCACTACCGCTCAAAAGTTTAGGGTCACTTAGAAATGCCCTTGCTTTTTGCTCAGTTGTGCACCAGGGCCTCCCACTCCTCTTTCTATTCTGGTTAGTGCCAGTTTGCGCTGTTCTGTGAAGGGAGTAGTACACAGCGTTGTATGAGATCTTCAGTTTCTTGAACATTTCTCACATGGAACAGCCTTCATTTCTCAGAATAAGAATAGATTGACGAGTTTCAGAAGAAAGTCCTTTGTTTCTGACCATTTTGAGCCTGTAATCGAACCCACAAATGCTGATGCTCCAGATACTCAACTGGTCTAAAGAAGGCCAGTTTTATTGCTTCTTGAATCAGGACAACAGTTTTCAGCTGTGCTAACATAATTGCAAAAGGGTTTTCTAATGATCATTTAGCCTTTTAAAATGCTAAATTTGGATTAGCTAACACAACGTACCATTGGAACACAGGAGTGATGGTTGCTGATAATATACGCCTATGTCGATCAGCCGTTTCCAGCTACAATAGTCATTTATAACATTAACAATGTCTACACTGTATTTCTGATCAATTTGATGTTATTTTAATGGACAAAAAAATGTGAATTTCTTTCAAAAACAAGGACATTTCTATGTGACCCCAAACTTTTGAACGTTAGTGTATGAGGGAACTGTTGGAAAAGCATTCCTCATGAAGCTGGTTGAGAGAATGCCAAGACTGTGTAAAGCTGTCGTCAAGAAAAGGGTGGCTACTTATAAGAATCTCACTTTTTTCGTTGCTACATGATTCCATATGTGTTATTTCATAGTTTTGATGTCTTCACTATTATTCTACAAACGTAGAAAATAGTCAAACAAAGAAAAACTCTTGATTGAGTAGGTGTGTCCAAACGTTTGACTGGTACTGTATATACATTTGCAAGAACTTCTGAAAAACAGTTTATTCGTCATTATGGGATATTGTGTGTAGATTGAGGGGGAAAAGAATGTAATAATTTCTAGAGTAAGGCTGTAACGTAACAAAATGTGGAAAAAGTAAAGGGGTCTGAATAGTTTAATGCACTGTATACCGGTCATTAAAAGTAGACCGAGTAGACCGCTGATTGGCCAGCTCGCCAGTGAGCCAACATGACGTCCTGTTCTATGAGGAAATGGTAAAGCTACTTAAAACATACTTAATTACCGTTACCATTTTTTGGAAGTGAAACTATTTCATTCATTTTAATTCATCATAGGTCATATTTCATCAAATCTGGAAACACTGGACAGTTACCTCAAGACAAAAACCTGGTTGCCTCTGCCACGCAAGTGCATCTTCCAGCACCACAATAACCCTAAGCACACATCAAAATCCACAAAGAAATGGTTAATTGACCACAAAATCAACATTTTGCAATGCCTATATCAATCTCCGGACTTGAACCCCATTGAAAACCTGTGGTTTGAATGGAAGAGGGCAGTCCATATGACCAGACGATGGATATCAAGGATCTGGAAAGATTCTGTATGGAAAAATGGCCTAAAATCCCACCCAATATGTTCTCCAATCTCATGAAACATTCTAGAAAAAAGATCAGTGTTATCGCAAGGTTTTGAAAAAATTAGTGGCAATCATTTTAACCCCTATTGGACCTGACTATGCCTGGTGTTTATGCATGAATCACATCCACGCTGCATTTCTGAAGGGAGCCTTCACACACTGGCACTCAGGAGTGTTTTAGAGTGTTAGGTAGAGAGCTGTGTGTGACTGTGTTGTGTTGAGTCCACTATTGTCTCTGGAGTTACAAGGGGTGTTGGGTGGGAGATCAGTCAAAGCCGCATAGATATTCAATGTACTTCAGAATCGCTCCATGCACACATCTGTGTGTGTATGTATGTGTGTCGGGGGCAATGGGGAGGACACGACCTTAACCTGGCCACCGTGCTGCTGGAAACGCTTAATGATCGACGGGAACTGCTATCATTGATGAGTCATGACAGAAAAGAAATGCTGGCAATAAGTGCTGTGTTTTGCCACCTACATTAGTTAGACTAAACGATGAATAGCCCTTAATAAAATGAGTCACTTTCTGAAATAAGCATGGCGTGTGAATTATAAAATTGGGAATTCTAATAACATAATATTTATTTTAAAACATTGTACGTAGGCCTATTTCTAAATTGTCTAAACAAACTTGTGTGTTGAGGTTCAGGAAAAGCTTTGCACCTACTGTACACTGAACAAAAATTCAAACACAAAATATAAAGTGTTGGTCCCATGTTTGAAAAGCTGAAATAAAAGATCCCAGAAACGTTCCATAAGCACAAACAGCTTGATTCTCTAAAATGTTGCGCACAAATTTGTTTACATCCCTGTAAATGAGCATTTCTCCTTTGCCAAGATAATCCATACACCGGACAGTTGTGGCATAACAAGAAGTTGATTAAACAGAATGATCATTACACAGGTGCACCTTGTGCTGGGGGACAATAGAATGCTGCCCTAAAATGTGCAGTTTTGTGACAACAGAATGCCACAGAGGGAGAATGCAATTAGCATGCTGACTGCAGGAATATCCACCAGAGCTTTTGCCAGATAATTTAATGTTAATTTCTCTACCATAAGCCACCCCCAACGTCATTTTACAGAATTTGGCAGTACCACATGTATGGCGTTGTGTGGGCGAGGGATTTGTTGATGTCAATGTTGTGAGCCGAGTGCCCTTGGTGGCAGTGGGGTTATGGTATGAGCAGGCATAAGCTACGGACAACAAACAATTGTATTTTATTGATGGCAATCTGAATCCACAGAGATACCGTGCAGTTCCATTCATCTGGCGCCATCACCTCATGTATTAGCATGATAATGCACGGTCCCATGTCGCAAGGATCTGTCCTCAGAAATGTCACCCATTGCACTAATTTGGGATGCTCTGGATCAATGTGTACGACCCCGCAACTTCAAATAGCCATTGAAGAGCAGTGGGACAACATTCCACAGGTCAAAATAAACAGCCTGATCAACTCTATACAAAAGGAGTTGTGTCTCCCTGCATGAGGTGAATGGTCACACGAGATACTGACCGGTTTTCCGATAAACAACCCTACCTTTTTCTAAGGCATCTGTGAACAACAAATGCATATTTGTATTCCCAGAGAAATGAGAAAGTTAAGATATCAGACGGGGAAGTGATATCAATAATACTCTGAGTAAAAGAGAATGTGTTTGGATTTTGCTATGTCCTCATTGTGATTTTACAGACGTGTTTCATACGTCTTATTTATACACTTTTGTAATATTTATGAAATGCATATTGATCTATTTGGCAGCATTTATTTGTTTTCCCATTGCCTTCAACCCCATTCGATGTGTGGAACGGATGTGGGTGGGGCTAGGTCTACATAAGGGTGCAAAAAAAATGAAATTCACAAAAGCTCTGACGAAGGCCGTGAGGCCGATACTTATTAAATATCAGTGATACTATCAAGAGCGGTGTGCGGTTTCCTTTTTCCTTCATCTTGTTCAATTGTTGCCACGCACCTGCAAATTAGATTGCTCAGATGTGCGCGTGCCTTTTGAATTTTGTTTTACCAGTCATGTGAAATCCATAGATTAGGGCTTAATGAATTCATATAAATTGACTGGTTTCCTTATATGAACTGTAACTTAGTAAAATCTTGGAAATTGTTGCATGTTGCGTTTATATTTTTGTTCGGTACACATTAAAAGCGAGCGCCTCAATTTTTCCAGAACTGCTCCAGTGTCTCCATTGTATAGTCATATTAAGATTGGAATTTGGAGGCCTCCTGAGTGGCGCAGCGATCTAAGGCACTGCATCGCTGTGCTTGAGGCGTCACCACAGACCCGGGTTTGATCCCAGGCTGTGTCACAGCCGGCCGTGACTAGGAGACCAATTAGGCGGTGCACAATTGGCCGAGCGTCGTCCGTGTTAGGGGAGGGTTTGGTCGGGGGGCTTTACTTGTCCCATCGCACTCTATCGACTCCTTGTGGTGGGCCCGGGCGCCTGCAAGCTGAGCCTGTCGACAGCTGGACGGTGTTTCCTCCGTCACATTGTTGCGGCTGGCTTCCGGGTTAAGAAGCTTGGACGCACGGTTCTCGACCCTCGCCTCTCCCGAGTCCGTAGGGGAGTTGCAGCAATGGGACAAGACTGCAACTACCAATATCACGAAGCAGGGGAGAAAAAAATAAATACAAAAAAAAAAAAAAAAAAAAAGATTGACATTTGGGTAGAGGAGGCTGATCCCAGAACAGCAGGCATGTGATGTGATTAACAAGGTGGTTTGGGAAAACTGATCACTCATCCTAAAGATCCATCAATATCGGGAAACCCACCTGATATTGTTACACAGAGGTCCAATCAGAAGCGGTCTTCTTACCTTGCTGCTCGGCGACTGGGCGGGGCTGAGCTCGTCACTCATCATGGACAGACCATTCCTTTCTGCCTCCATACCTGCAAACAGGACACATACACAAATCAGACAGAGCAGATTAGAGAGAGCAGACAGACAGATCATATGTGGTAAACAGGCAGGCATTTGGACAAACAGACAACTGCAATTTGTGCATGCTCTGAATGTCATTCCCCTAAAAACTGGGCAAGTAACTAAAATGTTTCTGACTTGCCAGACAGGCAAAAGCCTGGAAGAGCTTAATGTCAATCCCTGGATAGACTGGTTTACAGTCATTTCTAGTGGTAATCTGCTGGGACTGAAAGGTGACCCTTAGGGTTTATACTTCATCAAACATTCTTCTTAACAATACGTCCCTGGCGCTAGTGTAAAGGTATAACCAATGCATGTATTAAAATCTCTGTGCGGTGCGTGGTGAAGTCACAAGGTGGTTACGGAAATGACTGATGGAGTATATATCAAGGGGTGTATTCATTATTGTACAAACGTAGCAAACAAGGATAGGTAGTTCCACCCCATTTTGGTGAGTTTGCATCTGTTTGATTACTAGTGAAAATACACCAGCCTTACCTGGGCTGAGCGGGAAGAGCTCGCTTTCTCCTCCATAAGACATGTTGCGGGTCAGAGAGCGGTGGTCGATCTTAGGAGGGGAGGGAGATGTGGCATTGGGAGACAGAGACATCCTCCGATGAAACAAGTTCTCCTCCTTCATCCTGTCTGCTGCCTACTCTTCCTCTGGGGGGAGTGGAGAGAGGAGAGAGACTTGTTACTCACTCTGCCCAATCCAGATTACAACAACAGCCTAGTATGTTGTAAATACTAAAATGGTGAAAAATAGTAAAACACCGCATGATGAGTAATCCAGACCATTGGATTTCGATCAAATACTCGACTAAAAGGTTTGTCATTTTCTAAACCACTACACGAGTACAACAAACAAACTGATACCCAAAACATCACCTTCAGCCCTGTTTCATATTTAAAAAGTCAGCTTTTACGTGTAGTGCCCTTCCCGTCTTTTAGTCTCTTTTATATCTATTTCTACAGTTTCTCTCTCTCCCTCATGATGCTTCCTCCCACCTCACTGTTCTGGACTTTCAGAGAACCGTGCTCGACTCAGCTATGCTACATCAGCCTGTCCACACAATGTGGCCGTGTCACAATGCCAGTCTATGCGACCGACCATCTATACAATTGCCAGTCTGTGACAGACTGGCTCTCCGTCACCGATTTGCTGACATCATCGCCACTCCACACAGAGCATGACAGTCACCAGGCTCACCATGTTTAGAGAGGAAAGGCAGACCTCAGCCTGCACAAGACACAGTTAACTGGGCCAGGGTCTGACCCTTAATGCCCAAATAGGGTTGGTCCATAAATATGACCCACTCCTTTGTTTGGCTTTAACTGTGACGTAGGGGCGGCAGGTAGCCTAGCGGTTAAGAGCAAAAGGTCGCTGGTTCGAGCCGACTTGGTGAAAAAAAAATCTGGTCGATGGCACTTAACCCTAATTGCTTCTGAAATTCGCTCTGGATAAGAGCGCCTGCTAAATGACTCAAATGTAAAAATGTGATGTTATGTAGGAGCAGCAGTTGCATCCCTAGGGGATAGCGAGGTCTGCACATGTATCGATAATGAATGAAACAACGTACTACTCCCTCTATCACTCCACTCCCTACCGCTTCCCATTGGCCCTAAACATTCAATGTTTTCAGATCTGAAAGGTTCGGATCGGCCGGCTAGGCCTGGGCAGTGTGGTGGTATTGCTTCCTCCTTAGCCTAGATTTGCTGTGAACATAGAAAGGGAAGTATAGAGAGCACAATGGGACAGACACGAGCTCACTCTCTCCAGCCCCTCCCTGCTGCTCTTCTTTCTTCCTCCATGTGGCGTTCCACGATGGGTCGAAGAGCACTGATCTATGAGAATTCAGTGAGATCATTATATATAGGCCGAGGCTCGCTGGAGACGTACAACTCAAGCCGGTTATGGCTCGCTCTTTCTCCTCTTCCTCAAAGAAAAGGTGTCCTCTACTACCACTTAATCTCTCAATCCACTCACACGCCCATCCCCTATCTGCACTTCCTCTCTGCCCCTTCACATCCCGCACTTTCTCGGTCTCTCTCGCTCATGTCGCTCTCTGAATGAGGGCACAGTTGTTGAGAAAAGACACCTCGAAAGGCCACAGCTACAACGCATTCAAAGTAGAAATGTGATCTATAATGTAGATATATATGGCACAACTGCCTGACGACACAGCTTTTGAGCTAGACCATCACACAACTGCTTTTTTTGCTGTTCAAACCTCAGCACATAAATGAATATGTTTTAGTTTGTGTGAGGCAGAGGGGAGAGAGAGAAAGACGTGAGGAAGAGGAGGGACATCGAGAGAGGGAGAGCAAATGAAAGGGTGGGAGAATTTAGCCTTCCCCCAAATTTCCCCTAGCTGGGTTGGTCTATAAATAGTCTCCCGCTGCTGCTGCAGTGTGTGTATGTGACAGAGGAGAGAGCGAGAGAGAGTAAGAGAGAGAGAGAGAGTGTGTAGGGTGGGTTGCAGAGCAGCAGCAGAGCGCCTGTTATTTCCATTGTTACACAACAGCCCACAGACACGGCGGCAGGCCAGCGTCAGACAGAGAGGACAGACCCACTTCCCATACCAGCCCAGACGCCGAGACCTTTTGGCAGACCCAATCTCGACAGGCAAAAACAGTTGGAGGGCAGGGTTATTATTGTTTGTGTGTGTTTCGTGGCTGTGTCCGTCTGCTTTTCCTCGCTAAGGGGGATTATACAAACTCATGGTACAGTGGGGGGAAAAAAATGCTATACCGACCAATCCCAGCTCTCTCTAACACATACACACACCCCCCTCCGGGGGCAGAAAACAGTAAATGAGCACACATCTCCCAATCCCAGACACACAATTACAGTGAATCAACGGTTCAGTTAAGGCCTGGGTCCTGCAAAACCTTTTACACACACACACACACACACACGACTGGAGATGTTTGAATAACATCACAGGAGCTTCTTCAGCACAGTAAGACGACCCTCTACCCTCAAGAGTAGCGTTAGATGAACAGGAAAGAGAGGAGGCAGTGAGTACTGACGATGACATGCACTCTTACACACTTGCATAGTCACGTAGCCTATGATGCGTTATACGTGCGCTGAGTTATAGGTTCTGTATTAGCTTCTATATATGTATTGAGTGTGAGGGGACAGCGTCTGGCATTTTGCTGCAGTAACTCTAGTCTGCCTGGGTGTGTAATGGAGACGACTGCGACTGCAGCGAAGGAAAGACACAGCTGGACCTCTGCCACAGGAAGGAACAGACAATTAAACGTCCAAGTACTTTGGGACAGACACAGTTAGGCACCGTGTTCCAACCGTACCATTAATACTCGCACTGCTCACAATCGGAGTGACAGAGAAAGGAGGACACGTGGGAGACGGGATCGTCAACTATCAATAGTGCCAAAGAGACTTCCTATCAATAGTGTCAAATAGGAGGGGAGAGGAGAGACTGAACTATTCTTAGAATGCATAGCTACAGTTTGACGTTTCGAGTCATATGATCCATTGTTTCTACACGGTAACAATCAGCCAATCACATCAAATCAAAGTTTACTGGTCACGTACACAGTTTAGCAGGTGTTATAGTGGACGCAGAAAAATGCTTATGTTACTTGTTCCAGACAACGCAGTAAAATGTCAAACACGTACATTAATAATAAAAATACAAAATAAATGGAATAACGAATCCAATCATAACAACCCAAATGTCATTGTAACAGTAATCAAAATGCAGTCTATACATACAGAGCCTTCAGAAAGTATTCACACCTCTGGACTTTTCCCACATGTTGTTGTGTTACAGCCTGACTTTAAATACCCCATAATGTCAAAGCGGAATTGTTTTGAGACATTTTTCAAAATTAATTAGAAATGAAAAGCTAAAATGTCTTGAGCCAATAAGTGTTCAACCCCTTTGTTGTGGCAAGCCTAAATCAGTTCAGGAGTACAATTTTGCTAAACAAGTCACATAATAAGTTGGACTCACTCTGTGTGCAATAACAGTGTTTAACATTTTTTTCAACGTTTTATGAAATCGCAAAATCATCTCTGGTCCACACGGAAACAATTATCTCAAAGGTCCCGCAGTCAAGCAGTGAATTTCATGTTTCAAGTTTAAATTAACCAATATAAATAGAATATACACCCCTTGTAGATGGCAATAATAAAACATTTTTCCCCCTGGGCTGCTAATGAGTAAAAAAAAGATTAAGCACGTGTGCTAGCAAGCCACGCCCCCTCAAGTACATGACGCAGCCTACGATTCTGCCTGGGACACTCGTTCAGGTGAAGACTGAGGAGCTGACTGGGGATGACATCTGGTGAAGACACCGGTACTACACACGATAGCTATTACTCTTAGGCTTGTAGTCCTAGAATAAAACTATAATTATCTGCTTGAAGGTAATAGTCTCTTTTATAAGTATACATGACTTTTGTTGGTAAAAAAAAAATCAAGAACTTGGAATTGCTAGCTGGCTTCTGACTTATTCATGATACAGCTTGACAGATGCTATTAATGTATCAGGCAGCTTTACATGTGAGGAGAAATCAAAAAGCTATATTTGCTAAGCTATCCATCGGATTGATGGTTGATGGAAAAAATGACATTAGCTAGCTAGCTTGAAACTGCGGGAGGTAAGTTAGCCAACTATCACCATCAGCCATGAGGTCACTACCTTAGCTATGTGGGCTGTAGGTAGGCTTCTAGAAAATAACAATTACAATGTATTTGGAAAGTATTCAGACCTTGTTACAGCCTTAATCTAAAATGGAATGTTCAATAACACTCAATAATGACGAAGTGAAAATAGGGTTGTAGACATTTTTGCAAATTTATTACAAAAAAAAACACAGAAATGTCTTATTTACATAAGTATTCAGGCCCTTTGCTATGAGACTCAAGATTGAGCTCAGGTTCATCCTGTTTCCATTGATCAACCATGAGATGGACTCCAAGTTGTTGAAACACCTGAGGTAAATTCAATTGATTGGACATGATTTGGAAAGGCACACACCTGTCTTTAAAGTGGGGCAAAAAAGTATTTAGTCAGCCACCAATTGTGCAAGTTCTCCCACTTAAAAAGATGAGAGAGGCCTGTAATTTTCATCATAGGTACACTTCAACTAAGACAGATAAAATGAGAAAAAAAATCCAGAAAATCACATTGTAGGAGTTTTTATGAATTTATTTGCAAATTATGGTGGAAAATAAGTATTTGGTCACCTACAAACAAGCTAGATTTCTGGCTCTCACAGACCTGTAACTTCTTCTTTAAGAGGCTCCTCTGTCCTCCACTCGTTACCTGTATTAATGGCACCTGTTTGAACTTGTTATCAGTATAAAAGACACCTGTCCACAACAGTCACACTCCAAACTCCACTATGGCCAAGACCAAAGAGCTGTCAGAGGACACCAGAAACAAAATTGTAGACCTGCACCAGGCTGGGAAGACTGAATCTGCAATAGGTAAGCAGCTTGATTTGAGGAAATCAACTGTGGGAGCAATTATTAGGAAATGGACGACATACAAGACCACTGATAATCTCCCTCGATCTGGGGCTCCACGCAAGATCACCGCATGGGGTCAAAATGATCACAAGCACGGTGAGCAAAAATCCCAGAACCATACGGGGGGACCTAGTGAATGACCTGCAAAGAGCTGGGACCAAAGTAACAAAGCCTACCATCAGTAACACACTACGCCGCCAGGGACTCAAATCCTGCAGTGCCAGACGTGTCCCCCTGCTTAAGCCAGTACATGTCCAGGCCCGTCTGAAGTTTGCTAGAGAGCATTTGGATGATCCAGAAGAAGATTGGGAGAATGTCATATGGTCAGATGAAACCAAAATATAACTTTTTGTTAAAAAACTCAACTCGTCGTGTTTGGAGGACAAAGAATGCTGATTTGCATCCAAAGAACACCATACCTACTCTTGAAGCATGGGGGTGGAAACATCATGCTTTGGGGCTGTTTTTCTGCAAAGGGTCCAGGACGACTGATCCGTGTAAAGGAAAGAATGAATGGGGCCATGTATCGTGAGATTTTGAGTGAAAACCTCCTTCCATCAGCAAGGGCATTGAAGATGAAACGTGGCTGGGTCTTTCAGCATGACAATGATCCCAAACACACTGCCCGGGCAACGAAGGAGTGGCTTCGTAAGAAGCATTTCAAGGTCCTGGAGTGGCCTAGCCAGTCTCCAGATCTCAAGCCCATAGAAAATCTTTGGAGGGAGTTGAAAGTCTGTGTTGCCCAGCAACAGCCCCAAATCATCACTGCTCTAGAGGAGATCTGCATTGAGGAATGGGCCAAAATACCAGCAGTGTGTGAAAACCTTGTTAAGACTTACAGAAAACGTTTGACCTCTGTCATTGCCAACAAAGGTTATATAACAAAGTATTGAGAAACTTTTGTTATTGACCAAACACTTATGTTCCACCATAATTTGCAAATAAATTCATTAAAAATCCTACAATGTGATTTTCTGGATTTTTTTTTCTCATTTTGTCTGTCATAGTTGAAGTGTACCTATGATGAAAATTACAGGCCTTTCATCTTTTTAAGTTGGAGAACTTGCACAATTGGTGGCTGACTAAATACTTTTTCCCCCCACTGTATAAAGGGCCCACAGTTGACAGTGCATGTCAGAGCAAAAACCAAGCCATGAGGTTGAAGGAATTGTCTGTAGAGCTCCGAGACAGGATTGTGTCGAGGCAGCGCTGGGGAAGGACACCAGAAAATGTCTGCACCATTGAAGGTCCCCAAGAACACAGTGGCCTCCAATTTACATTGTTAAAAAACACTGAAGTAAAACAAGCGTATATTTGGGGCTCTGATGGGTTACGACAGTTGAGCTAAACTCATGAGGCATGTATAAGTGATATTCCTCAATAATTAATGGGTACATTTATTTATTTATTTTATTTCACCTTTATTTAACCAGGTAGGCAAGTTGAGAACAAGTTCTCATTTACAATTGCGACCTGGCCAAGATAAAGCAAAGCAGTTCGACACATACAACGACACAGAGTTACACATGGAGTAAAACAAACATACAGTCAATAATACAGTATAAACAAGTCTATATACGATGTGAGCAAATGAGGTGAGATAAGGGAGGTAAAGGCAAAAAAAGGCCATGGTGGCAAAGTAAATACAATATAGCAAGTAAAACATGGAATGGTAGATTTGCAATGGAAGAATGTGCAAAGTAGAAATAAAAAAATAGGGTGCAAAGGAGCAAAATAAATAAATTAATTAAATACAGTAGGGAAAGAGGTAGTTGTTTGGGCTAAATGATAGGTGGGCTATGTACAGGTGCAGTAATATGTGAGCTGCTCTGACAGTTGGTGCCTAAAGCTAGTGAGGGAGATAAGTGTTTCCAGTTTCAGAGATTTTTGTAGTTCGTTCCAGTCATTGGCAGCAGAGAACTGGAAGGAGAGGCGGCCAAAGAAAGAATTGATTTTGGGGGTGACTAGAGAGATATATCTACATATCGTTAATGTATCAGTCAAAAATGTATGTAGCAACTGCAGATTGCCCCTTTCCTTCTCTACAAAATTACTAATCACAAATAGTAGTAGGTCAAGGTGAAAAATCTTTCGATGTTTCCTTGAGGAAGGCACTTAACTATAATTTGCTCCAGGGGCACTGTACTACTATGACTGACCCTGTAAAACAACACATTTCATTGCACCTATCCGGTGTGTGACAATGAAATATATGATTAATTATGATAGGCTAAGCAAGCAACCACTACTGGTGTGGGCTATCAGCTGATCATAGTGAATGTAGCCTAGATGAATCAGCTAGTTAGCTGTCCAAACAATCTAACTAGTCTTTACTTGACTTGAATCTGATCTGCTGCTGACAAACAGTAATTCTCCCTTCCCTGTCCACAATATATAGGCCTACTTTGTCATGATAACAAAGCCTAAATGGCTGAATGTTAGAATGACATTGCAGCTGGGGCTCCAGGCATTTAGTTTAAAAATGTGCATCCATGTCAGATCCAATCTTCGATCCCCACGCCCTCCAAAAAAGAATACATTAGTAGTCTAGGTACAGGCTATTCAATGGCTAACAAACGGCTCCCAAACGGCACACACCACTAGCAGGACTATGATGGCAATGGATTTGTCCCTAATGGCACCCTACTTCCTACTACTACTTTTGACCTATAGGGCACTATATAGGGAATTTCGCAACAAATGTAAATTATGAACACGAAATAGGCTCCATTGTCCACACAATTTTGAGTGGTCTGGTAGGATAAACGCCAAAATATAAAAACAGTTGAGAGTGGTGAGTCGGTAGAGCGTGAGACTCTTATTCCCAGGGTCGTGGGTTCGTGCCCCATGTTGGGTTACTTCCTGTAACTCCTGAGTGGCGCAGCATCTCAGTGCTAGAGGCCTCACTACAGACCCTGGTTTGATCCCAGGCTGTATCACAACCGGCCGTGAGCAGGAGTCCTACAGGGCGGCGCACAATTGGTCCAGCGCCGTCCGGGTGGTGGGAGGTTTCATCATTGTAAAATAAGAGTTTGTTCTTTACTGACCTGCCTAGTTAAATAAAAGGTTAAATAAACATTTAAAAAGCAGCTGATCCCCTGACCTATTGTCCCTGCTGTCTCTCAGTCCTATGACCATCACAACACCACACAGCTGTTAGGAAAAGTACAGTCTGGCACACCCTGACAACAGATGACTAGCAGCTCTGCAATATGTGTGGGTGTTCGAGTTTTGAGAGGGAGATGATAAGATTGACTGGTGAGCCAGCTGTTTCTACATGATGGCACAGATTAAGCTCCTCTTGATCTCCTCTCTCCCTCTCCATCCATCCTCCCCCTCTCTCACTATCCATCCCTCTCACCTCCCCCTCATTCCTACGACATCAGGATTTCTGGCTGGCCAGATGACCTACATACTGCATTGGCTGGGCTGCAGTCACATCCTCACAAATACAAACCAGACTGGGTTCAAATACTATTTGAAATGATTTCAAATACTTTAGCTGGACTTGATTGAGCTTGCCTGGTGCAAAATCTGTCCATCTACCATCCAGGCAGGCTAAAGCCCAGGTTTGACAGATACTTTATTTTAGTGGCTTTCTGCATCATGTATCTTGGTTACATTTCATAGCCTGGCTACCCAAACTCCTTGCTCTGCCACGCCCACGGACGTTAGTTTTTTCTCTGCAATCAGTCTGGATCCGAGTATCTACCCGACGATTTCTAGGACGCAAACACATTCTAACTGTTCTGAGAGTCCAATTTTGAGGTCACCACAAACGACTTCCAACGAAGGCAGTCTAAGACTGAAGTAACAGTATTCAACGAACGTAGAAAAGCAGAAGAATTCAGCCTCCGTCATCATGCAAGTTGCCTTACCCAACCGTCTTCGGATGAATGAACGTTCTGTAAATGGCTCGATAAGTGTCTGCTAAAGAACTACAATGTAATTGAGATGCATGTATGTGCATCCCCACACAACAAATAGCCCATCTCAAAAGACGCACACATCACGATATGGAGAGCTAAGAGAAACAAATGCATATTACATTTGCAGAATGTGGACCTATTCAGGAGAGGGGTGAGGAGATGCTGGCTCTTCCTATTACCAGAAGGTAGTAGAAGCAGAGGAGAGATGGGCCGACATCAGGGGTGTCAAACTCATTTTGGCCCCGGGGCCGCATTCTGTCTTTAACGGAGGTCCGGAAGGCCGCACTGAAAATTTTTCATATTTCCCTCGCCGTCAAAATTCGCAAAAATTGGGTCCTCTATCCATCGTTTTGGGAATATTCGATGCTCCCTGACTGCCTAGCTTTCATTTCAATGATTATTAGCGTGCTGGACACAGTCAAGAAACGGTATGAATGTAGGTTCATGATCATTTCTACTAAGACTGGGAAATGCCAGGGACCTCACGATAGTTAGGTGCCGATACGATATGTAATGCGATTCTCAACATTCTATATGTTATGCGATTCGATACTGCGATTTAATTTCAATTTGACGTTGCAAAGATATTGCTCACAACATGTCTGCTGCAGAGAGACAAGAGAGCATGATTCATTAATTTACTGAACTAGTTGTAAGTGCTGAAAACATGTTGGCTCACTATTAAAAAAGAAGATGGAGAACAAGCTATAGGATAAAAAATACCAGAGTTTTAGAGCAGGTACAGCTGACTAGCGCTAGCCAAAGGTATCTAGGAAAAGAATGTGGTACTTGGAATAAAAGTATTCATGTAACATTGCGATATGTAACTGTTCGATTTCTCCCCATCACTAATTTCACATTTTTTTGTCAAAACCGCAGGCCATATATTTGACACCCCTGTCCAACATAAACCTCTCCCAAAGATGTATACAGCTGTATAGCATTTCAGAGGGCTATAAAAGGAGATGGGATCAATTACTGACTACATCCCAAAGTGCACCGTATTCCCTACATAGTCTGTTTTTACCAGGGCCTATGAACTATGGTCAAAAGCAGTGTACTTTATAGGGGATAGGGTGGATTAGCTAACTCGTCACAATAGGGTGGATTAGCTAACTCGTCACAATAGGGTGGATTAGCTAACTCGTCACAATGGGGTGGTTTAGCTAACTCGTCACAATGGGGTGGATTAGCTAACTCGTCACAATGGGGTGGTTTAGCTAACTCGTCACAATGGGGTGGATTAGCTAACTCGTCACAATGGGGTGGATTAGCTAACTCGTCACAATGGGGTGGATTAGCTAACTCGTCACAATGGGGTGGATTAGCTAACTCGTCACAATAGGGTGGTTTAGCCAGGTCTATTTTAAGAAAGAGAGAACATCATATGTGTACGTGTGCTTCCGGCTGTAGAATGACAGCTCTATGTTATACTGAGTGCTCAGCAGGAGCTAGAGCATGAACTGCGTATTTCTATTTGAAACGCTGGCCGGTTGGGGAAGGTGTGGTGGGGTGCATGGGCTATTCTTGATGCCGGTTGGGAAAGGGGTGGTGGGGTGCATGGGCTATTTTAGATGCCGGTTGGAAATGGGGTGGTGGGGTGCATGGGCTATTCTAGATGCCGGTTGGGCAAGGTGTGGTGGGGTGCATGGGCTATTCTAGATGCCGGTTGGGAATGGGGTGGTGGGGTGCATGGGCTATTCCAGATGCCGGTTGGGGAAGGTGTGGTGGGGTGCATGGGCTATTCTAGATGCCGGTTGGGAAAGGGGTGGTGGGGTGCATGGGTTATTCTAGATGCCGGTTGGGAAAGGGGTGGTGGGGTGCATGGGTTATTCTAGATGCCGGTTGGGAAAGGGGTGGTGGGGTGCATGGGTTATTCTAGATGCCGGTTGGGAATGGGGAGGTGGGGTGCATGGGTTATTCTAGAGGCCGGTTGGGGAAGGTGTGGTGGGGTGCATGGGTTATTCTAGATGCCGGTTGGGAAAGGGGTGGTGGGGTGCATGGGTTATTCTAGATGCCGGTTGGGGAAGGTGTGGTGGGGTGCATGGGCTATTCTAGATGCCGGTTGGGAATGGGGTGGTGGGGTGCATGGGTTATTCTAGATGCCGGTTGGGAATGGGGTGCATGGGTTATTCTAGATGCCGGTTGGGAATGGGGTGGTGGGGTGCATGGGTTATTCTAGATGCCGGTTGGGAATGGGGTGGTGGGGTGCATGGGCTATTCTAGATGCCGGTTGGGAAAGGGGTGGTGGGGTGCATGGGTTATTCTAGATGCCGGTTGGGAAAGGGGTGGTGGGGTGCATGGGTTATTCTAGATGCCGGTTGGGGAAGGTGTGGTGGGGTGCATGGGCTATTCTAGATGCCGGTTGGGAAAGGGGTGGTGGGGTGCATGGGCTATTCTAGATGCCGGTTGGGAAAGGGGTGGTGGGGTGCATGGGCTATTCTAGATGCCGGTTGGGAATGGGGTGGTGGGGTGCATGGGCTATTCTAGATGCCGGTTGGGGAAGGTGTGGTGGGGTGCATGGGTTATTCTAGATGCCGGTTGGGGAAGGTGTGGTGGGGTGCATGGGTTATTCTAGATGCCGGTTGGGAAAGGGGTGGTGGAGTGCATGGGCTATTCTAGATGCTGGTTGGTGTGTGTGTGTGTGTGTGTGTGTGTGTGTGTGTGTGTGTGTGTGTGTGTGTGTGTGTGTGTGTGTGTGTGTGACTGATCAGGGGTATTTTGGGGAGCTCTCATGGGGAACAGTAAGAGGCCACTGGAGCAGAGCCCTCTGTCAGTGCCTGAGTGGGTAGGCTAGCTGAGGACAACAATCACAATCACTAGAGAGGCTGCTATATTTTAAGCTCCACTCATTCCTGATGAAGACAAGGCCGTACAGGGACACAGCTCCACTCAGTCCTGATGAAGACAAGGCCGTACAGGGACACAGCTCCACTCAGTCCTGATGAAGACAAGGCCGTACAGGGACACAGCTCCCAGGACTGGACTAGACTACTTGGGCAGAATGGGAATGTCTGTCCCAATCTATCCATCTTTCTTGAATTAGTTTTTCTTACAAAAAATTGTTTGTCACATATTGGTGCGTGTCCATTATATTAGTTATGCATCTCATTTACAGCATATAGGTACAGGGCCTTTGAGCGTAAAAACCTGCCAGACAGCACGAGAGCTGATGCTACAGCATCTCAAACAGCAAATGCATATGCCACGTTCACGTGCTTGTCAGAACAACGAAACGCTGAAATGTTCAACTTGCCAACTGATTGAATGTGGCACATGTATAACTAAAACCAGTTAGCAAATCGAAAGAATTCAGAGATTCCTAGTTCTGACTAGGAAATGAACGCAGCAATAGGCAACGGAAGACAGGCTCCATCAGTGCTTCACAAAACACTTTGCAATGAGCTAGAAAAAGTATACATTTTGAAAACATACTCACAGTGCAATCGGAAAGTATTCAGACCCCTTGACTTTTTCCACAGTTATGTTACAGCCTTATTCTAAAATGAATTTTTAAAAATCTCAATCCACACACAATACCCCACAATGAAAAAGTGAAAAGGTTTTTAGAAATGTTAGCAAATGCATAAAAATAGAAAAAACAGATACCTTATTTATATAAGTATTCAGAACCTGCGCTATGAGACTTGAAATTGAGCTCAGGTGAATCATGTTTCCATTGATCATCCTGTGGTAAATTCAATTGACTGGACATGATTTGGAAAGGCACACACCTGTCTATATAAGGTCCCACAGTTGACAGTGCATGTCAGAGCAAAAACCAAGCCATGAGGTCAAAGGAATTATCCGTAGAGCTCCGAGACAGGATTGTGTCGAGGCACAGATCTGGGGAAGGGTACCAAAACATGTCTGCAGCATTGAAGGTCCCCAAGAACAGTGGCCTCCACCTTTCTTAAATGTAAAATGTTTGGAACCACCAATACACTTCCTACAGCAGCCCAACCCAGCCAAACTGAGCAATCGGGGAGAAGGGGCTTGGTCAGGGAGGTGACCAAGAACCCGATGATCACTCTGACAGAGCCTTCCAGAAGGACAACCATCTCAGCAGCACTCCACCAATCAGGCTTTTATGGTAGAGTGTAGAGGTCGACCGATTATGATTTTTTAACGCCGATTCCGATTGTTGGAAGACCAAAAAAAGCCGGTACCGATTAAAATCGGCCATTTTTTTTATATTTATCTGTAATAATGACATTTACAACAATACTGAATGAACAATTATTTTAACTTAATATAATACATCAATCAAATAAATAAATTAAGCCTCAAATAAATAATGAAACATGCTCAATTTGGTTTAAATAATGCAAAAACACAGTGTTAGAGAAGAAAGTAAAAGTGCAATATTGCTGTTACATTGAACAACCTTCAATGTTGTCATAATTACATACATTTCTGGCAAATTAGTTTGCAATGAGAAAGGCGGCCCAAACTGTTGCATATACACTGACTCTGCGTGCAATGAACGCAGGGGAAGCTAGATAAACTAGTAATATCATCAACCATGCGTATTTAACTAGTGATTATGATGTATTGTTTTTTATAAGATAAGTTTAATGCTAGCTAGCTTCTTACCTTGGCTTCTTACTGCATTCGCGTAACTCCTATTGGAGTGCAATGAGGAGCAGGTGGTTAGAGCGTTGGACTAGTTAACCGTAAGGTTGCAAGATTGAATCCCTGAGCTGACAAGGTAAAAATATGTTGTTTTGCCCCTGAATAAGGCAGTTACCCCACCGTCCCTCGGCCGTCATTGAAAATAAGAATGTGTTCTTAACTGACTTGCCTAGTTAAATAAAGTTGTTTTTTTTTTTGTTTTTTTTATCTGCAAAATTGGCGTCCAAAAATACCGGCCATTCCGATTAATAGGTCGACCTCTAGTAGAGTGGCCAGACGAAAGCCACTCAGTCAAAAGGCACATGACAGCCCGCTTGGAGTTTGCCAAAAAGGCACCAAAAGGACTCTGACCATGAGAAACAAGATTCTCTGGTCTGATGAAACCAAGATTGAACTCTTTGGCCTGAGTGCCAAGCATGACGTCTGGAGGAAAACTGGCAACAACCCTACGGTGAAGCATTGTGGCAGCATCATGTAGTGGGGATGCTTTTCAGAGGCAGAGACTGGGAGACTAGTCAGGATCGAGGGAAAGATGAATGGAGCAAAGTACAGAGAGATTCTTGATGAGATCTTGCTCCAGAGCACTCAGGACCTCAGACTGGGGCAAAGGTTCACCTTCCAACAGGACAACGACCCTAAGCACACAGCCAAAACAATGCATGAGTGGCTTTGGGACGAGTCTCTGAATGTCCTTGAGTGGCCCAGCCTCTCTGGAGAGGTCTGAAAATAGCTGTGCAGTGACGCTCCCCATCCAACCTGACAGAGCTTGAGAGGATATGCAGAGAAGAACAAGAAACTCCTCAAATACAAGTGTGCCAAGCTTGTAGCATCATACTTATGTAAATGTGATATCATTTATTTTTATAAATTAGGAACAATTTCTAAACACCTGTTTTTGCTTTGTCATTATGGGGTCTTGTCTATAGATTGATGAGGGGGGAAAAATAATGATCAATTTTAGAATAAGGCTTTAACATAACAAAATGTGGAAAAATTGAAGGGGTCTGAATATTTCCCGAATGCACTGTATATACTTTTTTTCTGTCTACCTGTGGTTAAACTGAAATATTACTGACTGCCTTTGGTAAACATGGCATGAAATATGAAACCTGAAAGGACCTACAGACAAAAAGAAATGCCATGTAGACTTTTCATTTTGACCCGCGTGACTGAAATGCTCCAACTTCGACTGAGTAAAATCCTATCATCAATACTGTCATTTAGTGGTGCAACTGTGCTGAGGCCAAAGTCAGGACATACCATCCAGTCCCGTACATGGCTTGAGATGGTCGTGAATGTGAACAAAATCCGTGTATAGCTCAAGAAAGAGGAATGCAGTTGATTTGGCTACTACACTTATCCTTAGTGTACTTACCAATAGTCAACTGAACAGTAGGACATGACCAGCATAACTGCAATAGCCTACTCCGACTTCAGCAGTGAAATGCCATCAAATGCACGCATCGTTATGTAGAGCTGCAGACTGCAGTAATGCATGATAGAGCTGCAGTAATGCATAGCAGATCTAGGGTGTCTAGATCTATCTGCAGGTAGGCTCTAGGCCTGGGACAGGCTCAGAAATGAGTGACTGAGGCTGGGCCTGTGGTGCTGGGCCCTGCCAAGCATGTTCCATGCTGAACCACAGCCAGGGACTTTACAGAGAGAGTCAATCAGTTGGCCAGCTAACTTTGATAAACACTTGGATATCATTTTTGAAGTCTGGTTTATAATAACCAGAAAATGTAGAATATGAGCTACTGATAGAGAGAGTGTTTTACAATGCAAAGGACGGAACCAGGACTGGTGAAAGGCTGTGGGACATTGGACGTTCAAAGGAAAACGGAGGCCTTTTTTCTGAGGCCGCTCCAGCAAAGCTGTGAGTGAAAAAAACAGCACAGTGGGTCTTTTAGAATGACTTCAGTCCAGGAGTCTATTACAGTCGCTGTCAGAACAGCTGTGCCCATTCGCTAAATGTGAGTCACGCCATTATTCCACGTTGAGCCTGCAGCCATGACTTTGAAGTGTATGGTGTCACTTCTGCTGCTCATTTAACTGGCAAGCTTTACTTCTCTCACACTTTCTTTTCCATCTGTCTTTAGCTCCCGGCCATCCCCCTCTGAGAATCAAGGACAGTCACAAACTACCGTACTTTAGTTTCGTTCAGAATTACACTAGTGTGGTTGACACGTCAAACCTGACACCTTGGTGAACCTACAGCACACACATGCAAACAGGCCCCTCCTCAGGAGACGTCATTCAGAGTGTCTGGCAAACACAGGAACAACAGTGACCCTGGGTTAGAAAGGCCTAACCTATAATGCAGTCTGTTCCTTCATTCTGCACTGCTAAGTGAGCCGTGTCTCCTGGACGCCCTTCACAGGAGGCCAGTCACCGTGCAGGGTAGACACACACGTAGTTAGTTTCTTGACTGACCTTATTAAAAAGGCACATGCAGCAAAGGCATAAGCAAACAAGATCGCATGATATGTTTTTTCCACTTTGCTTAACTTCCTTTCATGACTGAGAGGCGAAGTACCCACTCCCTTTTCTTACGTAGCACTATCAGTGTTTTTTCCTGCCCTTACCAACAAAACTGGGCCTGTGCACTATTCCTTGTGAAAGATGTCTGCTGCTTGTGCGCTCTAAATTCAAGCCGGTAAGAAACAACCCTGTAAGAAACAACCCTGTAGGTTAGTCAGTGGCTGAGGGGTGTCTCCCGAAGACTGACACATAAATAAACACAGGGATAATAAACACAGGGATTACTAATGCTGGGAAGAAAGGGACTGATGTATGGGTGGGGGATGGGAGGATGGAGTGTACAGGGAGACGAGATGAAGGGCACATGGCCACAGACAGAGAGTCGGCTCAAGTGTTGCAAGGGGCATGATGGATAAAGAGATTCACCAAAATACTGTTTGGGACTGTTGTGTCAAAGATGGTTTCTAGGTGACTTAGGCTTCATTTAAAGTATTGAAGGAGAAAGGAAGCACACAGTAGAGGTCATAAGAACCTCCTTCACAGACAATAGTGGTGGAGGGAAAATGGCCCAGCCCTGCGAATGAGTGACAGTTCCTATAGCTGCCTCCATTGTCTCAGTGTTAATGAGAGGGCGAACACGTCCTTCTAGAGCCAGCGATTATAATCGTCATCATCCCAATAAACGCGGAGTGGCTACATATCCAGGCCTGGACTAACGTTTTGTGCATTCAAACAGACACCATGCTTTGGATATCATCTTCAAAGTGGCTGGGGATACATGCCCAACCGTATGGCATTCTCCCACAACAACAGAAATGGGGAGCTCAATGAGGAAAAAGAAGCAGATGAATTTAAAAAACTAGTACTCACATGGTAGAAGAATGAACCCCAGTCAGTCCACACATAACAGATAGCCCGTAGAATTGTCCATTTACCCTACTCTGAATGTAGCCTAGCTGTAAATGCCATTCCCCTCCATTAGGCTATACCCCTTGCACTCCTGGGAGAAAAGTTACAACTATATAAAAAATGTTTGAAATGAAAAGAGTCAGCTAATTTTAGCTGTTTCATGGCAGTTTGAATTATGCATTACGGCTGAGTAGATGAGAATCTCTCCCACCCTCTCACTCTGCAGCAATTCCAATACAGCTACCGTTATATCATGACAACCAATTTTTCTGACCTAAAAACCTCCAAGCTAAAAATAAGGGAATAATGAGTGGTGGAGGAGCAGCCACTGGCAAGCTGCAGGAGGAGTTTTGAGCTTGTGGCTGATTAGACTTGTGTGTGAGGGGAGAACATGGCAGGTTATAGCCTAGCTCTTCAGAGAGCTGACCTCTCTGTCTGACACACATGCCTTCTCTGACAAGAGCCATATAGACCTACCTACACAGAAAGAGAGTTTGAGCAGGGAGGGAAAAGACAACCATTGATTTGATTTCTACGGCTGGTCATGTCCTACTGTTCTACGGCGTCCACATAATGTAGCTGCAATGGAATTGCATGACTCTAAGAGCATCGTAATAATGCTACTGTCATAGAAAAACAGCAAGGGTAGTAGCTTAACGATTTGAAATGGCAACTTTAGTGCTGCATTCTGTTTCAAGGAGTAAAACCAGTGTGTCATTTCACAGAGCCCAGGACTGTTGACTTTCAAGACCTGTCCTGTGTTTATAGGCAACTGCAAAAAAAAAAAAAAGAAAAAAAAGAGACCGGAAGAAGATTTATTTATTTTGAGACTATGGAAAGCACACACACACACACACACACACACACACACACACACACACACACACACACACACACACACACACACACACACACACACACACACACACACACACACACACACACACACACACACACACAGAACATCGTCTGCAGTTTGAGCTGAGGGAGGACAGCAAGCCTACATAGAGAAAAACACACTGACCTGTGACCACGAGAACCTCCATGAAACACTAGCTCCCACACTAAACCTCACTTAGGAAGGCAGATAGTGAGGATCTACTTACAGGTCCAGATAAATACGGCTGTTCAACAAAAACAAGATACACTCATGAATGTTTTAAACTGCTGCTAGGGGAAAGTGAGTGAGTAGCCTAATTGGGTCAGGGTGATGAAGAGTGCATGTTCAGCCCTTTGTGTGGGTGGTCATCTGATAGCGACGAGCTGTAGAGGATGTCGGTCACAACCTGAACACAGCCACCTCAGTGACTGTCATGGGACACACCGGGATGGGACAGTTATGTCTAAGAAAAAGGAAGTTGGGTTGTTTATGAACTACAATGTGTCTAAAGCCAAATTTATCCCCTATGCAAGTACGCAACAAAAAAATGCCGTTTTGCGTACTTGCGTAGCAAAAATATATGTGCGCAGCCCCACAATTTGTAACTTGACACAACTACGCAAGATGGCCCTTTTGCATAGCCAATTGCATTCTTCAGGGTATTCTTAAGGCATTATCCATTATTAAATGGCTTCAGACCCATCATGTCTGCTTGTAAAAGCTGGTTTCAGATTATTCAGAACTCTCCACTTCCACATTTAACCCGAACTGGTCTGCACAGTGCATAATGACAAATCTGGCCTGGGATCAGTTGTCTGGGGTTGCCCACCACGACACACACACGTCATCATGACAAAGGCCAACAGTAAGCCCATAAAGGTTTGATTTTAAAGGCAATATAGAATTTAGCTCTGCAGTTTCCTGGATTCTACAATTATCTTGGCAGTATATCAACATAAGGGATATTCTAGCCAATTATGCGCTTACTCAAGCAGGACTCCACACTTCAAAATGGGCCGGTGAGGGCTAAGCACAGTAGTAGGTCTACATTAGTACTAGACAAAAATGTACAGCTGAAAGATAGAATAAATGTCTGGATACTACTTTATAAACTAATAGGTCTGGATACTATTTTAGATCAACACACATTTCTAGCACGAGAGCTACTTAAAAAAACGTTACGTATAACAATCCCAAAAAATATCACAGCTTTCAAATGGGCACGTTCTTATTTTCTCCCCTGAATGATGGTTAATAAGCAACTCTGAAGGGAGCCATAGAAACTTTTTTTTTTTTATCCCAAATTAGATTTTATATGGTGTTCAAATGGTGTTCTCAGTTGTATTACAATTGCTCAACAACAACAAAAAAATTGATGTTCTGAGTCAATGTCAATGCTTAAATCATATCACCAATGTCTTGTCTGGAAGTGTAATTTCCCTTGTATTTACAGATCTAGCAAGTGAGGAATGTGCAGTCCAATGTGACCGGGGTGTAGCGATGGTTCTGTAGTGCTGCTGCTAATTTCAAACAACAAATAATATATAGATACTAATTATATACAGAACCAGTCAAAAGTTTGGACACACCTACTCATTCAAGGGTTTTTCTTTATTTTTTACTATTTTCTACATTGTTGAAGAATAGTGAATATATCAAAACTATGAAATAATGCACATGTACATGTATTAAACAAAACAAAATCAAAATATGGTTTAGATTTGAGATTATTTGATTCTTCAAAGTAGCCATGACAGCTTTGCACACTCTTGGCATTCTCTCAACCAACTTCATGAGGTAGTCACCTGGAATGCATTTCAATTAACAGGTGTGCCTTGTTAAAAGGTAATTTGTGGAATTTCTTTCCTTTTCATTGTGTTTGAGCCAATCAGGTATGATTGGCCTCCACAATCACCCAACCTCAACCCAGTTGAGATGGTTTGGAATGAGTTGGACCGCAGAGAAGAAAAAGCAGCCAACAAGTGCTCAGCATGTGGGAACTCCTTCAAGACTGTTGGAAAAGCATTCCAGGTGAAGCTGGTTGAGAATGCCAAGAGTGTGCATCAAGATGTCATCAAGGCAAAGGATGGCTACTTTGAAGAATCTAAAATATATTTTGATTTGTTGAACACTTTTTTAGTTACTACATAATTCCATATGTGTTATTTCATAGTTCCGATGTCATCACTATGATTCTACAATGCAGAAAATAGTAAAAAATAAAGAAAAACCCTTGAATGAGTAGGTGTGTCCAAACCTTTTAATGGTAGTGGACACCTTCAAAATAGTGGATTTGGCTATTTCAACCACACCTGTCGCTGACCAGTGTATAAAATCGAGTACACAGCCATGCAATCTCCATAGGCCACACAAACTCAAAGAACGGGAAGCACATTAAAAATGTTTTTGCCTGTTCTAGGTTGCAAAACTCACTACTGAGTTCCAAACTGCCTCTGGAAGTAATGTCAGCACAAGAACTGTTCATACAGAAATGGTTTGTCGAGATTGGTGTAGAAGAACTTGACTGGCCTGCCTGACCTCAACCCCATTGAACACCTTTGCGATGAATTGAAACGCAAACTGCGAGCCAGGCCTGATCGCGCATCATCAGTGCACGACCTCACTAATACTCTTGTGGCTGAATGGAAGTCTCTGTAGCGATGTTCCAACATCTAGTGGAAAGCCTTCCCAGAAGAGTGGAGGCTGTTATAGCAGCAAAGGGGGAACAACTCCATATAAATGCCCATGGTTTTAGAATGAGATGTTCGATGAGCAGGTGTCCACATACTTTTGATAATGTAGTTAACCCCAGCCTAACCTTCCACAACATCAAGGAATCATCAACACATAGGTCGATTAAGGTAGACCCCAGCACCTCGCTGATTCAGAGGGGCTGGATTAAATGCACAAGACACATTTCAGTTGAAGGCATTCTGTTGTACAACTGACTTGGAATCCCCCTTTCCTTTCCTTGATTGGCACAAAGACCTGACCAAATGCTGATGTTAGGCTGGTAAGAACATTTCTTATTTTGTGTAGTGCGTCATTTAGGTTGGCAGTAGCATTGTTGATGAAATGCAGGCATCGCATTAGAACTAGGATGTGGTCTTGGGAAAAGAGGGTGGCAAAGAAGGAAGCTGCAAACATAGGATCTGTGCTCCAGTATTCTCTTAGGGAGTTCTTCTTTACTATTCCCATGAGTAGGACTGTCACCTGGAAGGTCTCCATTTCACTAATTGTGGTTGTCACCCATTTAGAGACCACTGAGGGAATTGGAATGACTGGTTTTCATGTAGCTGTTCGAGAGATATCAGATCAAACACACACATGGACAAATACACAAAAAGCCCCTCTCTCAAACCAAACTATAAATGCGCCTTTGACTGAATTAACATTTTAGCATTCCACTCATTAAAAGAGAGCTTTCAAAAGAGAGCTTTCAGTTTTTGCTCTGTAAATGGGCCTCTTCAACTCCCCACACGTTAGACATTTAACATTAAGTAGAACCAAGCATTGACCGACTGGATTGCAAAGCCTAAAACTGACTCGACGTCAAGGTTATAGGTCAAATGCAGTACCTAAGATGTGAATTGGCCTCGCAGGAATGACTGAATAACCCCATGGAAGTGAGAGAGAGAGAGAGAGAGAGAAAGAAAGAGAAACAGTGCTTACACAGTCTTTCTTCGCTAACTTTTCATGATTTTCTATGGCGTCCTGTCTCTATTGTCAGGCTACGGTCACTGAATCATTTTATTTAACATTTATTTATATCAGGGGACTCCAACCAGGGTCTAATTCTCAATAGTGCTCAATAGTGCTAGGAGAACAAACAATCAACATAATTCAATAAAACAGCTAAACAAAGAAAATACAAGACACAGATACACTGCATTTCAACCCAAATAAAACCTGAGTGAATTCATTCCCCATCAGTGTTCTAAACTGCCCTTTTGGCTCCAGGGATTCAAGATGTAATGACGATTGCAAATGATTCTGAACATGGGGGGGCGTTAAAACTAATGGATGATCTACCTAGGTTGGTAGAGACACTAGGGACATCAAGAGATAAGAAACCCTGTGAGCGGGTTTCGTGCCTCATATTTTTACAATTCAACAGGGAAGTGAGGTACGTTGGAAGCTTGTGCAGCACAGCTGTGTAAACAACAAGCAATATACGGGAATGTAGAGGTGTCCGACCTGCTGATAAAAGATACAGCGATGAGTATTAAACCGGTCACCTGTGATAAAGCGAAGCGCGCTATGCTACACTGTATCCAAGGGTTTTAGAGTAGTGGCTGCTGCATTCTGATAAATGGTGTCACCATAATCAAGAGCTGGCAGGAAGGTTGCCAGTACAACCCACTTCCTGCCGTTTAGGGAGGCATGATCTAGTTCTAGAAAAGAAGCCTACTTTAAAATCTTAACTAGCTCATCTATGTTTTCAAATGTCAAATTATTTAGGCCTTCCGAGTGGCGCAGCGGTCTAAGGCACTGCATCACAGTGCTTCGGGCGTCACTACAGACCCAGGTTTGATCCCGGGCTCTGTCGCAGCCAGCCGCAATTCGGAGACCCATGAGCCAGTGCACAATTGTGCCAGCGTCGACCAGTTACGGGAAGGTTTGGCAGGGTATTGTTTTGGAGGACGCATGGCTCTCTACTTTTGCCTCTCCCGAGTCCGTACAGGAGTTGCAACGATGGGACAAGACTAACGACCAATTGGATATCACGAAATTGGGGAGATTATTTTAAAATAAAAATTGTAAAAATAATAATGTAGCCGGGAACCTGCTCGATGTGTAAACCCCGGCCGCAACAGGGGACTCAATTGGCCCAGCTTTATCCGGGTTAGGGGCGGGTTTGGACGGCTGGGATGTCCATGTCCCATCACGCTATAGTAACTCCTTGTGGTGGCCGGGTGCACGTCAGCTGTACGGCATTTCCTCTGACACATTGGTGCGGCTGGCTTCCGGGTTCGTGTTTTGGAGGACGCATGGCCCTCGATCTTTGCCTCTCATGAGTCCGTACGGGAGTTGCAGGGATGGGCAAGACTAACTACCATTTGGATATCACAAAATTGGGGAGAAAAAGGGGTAAAAAGAACAACAAAATATATATAATAATGTGTAAACTGAAATAATTCTACGAGAATTTGAAAAAAAAACATACGCTTACATGACCAAAAGTATGTGAACACCCACTAGTCGAAAATCATTAAATATGGAATTTGTCCCTTTGCTATAACAACCTCCAATCTTCTGGAAGGGCTTTCCTCTAGATGTTGGAACATTGCTGCGAGGACTTGCTGCCATTCAGCCACAAGAGCATTAATGAGGTTGGCAACTGATGTTGGGCGATTAGGCCTGGCTCTCAGTAGGCATTCCAATTCATCCCAAAGGTGTTTGATGGAGTTGAGGTCAGGGCTCTGTACATGCCAGTCAAGTTCTTCCACACCGATCTTGACAAACAATTTCTGTAAGGACCTAACTTTGTGCACGGGGGTATTGTCTAGAGGTCGACCGATTAATCGGAATGGCCTATTAATTAGGGCCGATTTGAAGATTTCATAACAATCGGAAAATATATTATTTCTTTATACCTTTATTTAACTTGGCAAGTCAGTCAAAAACACATTCTTATTTTCAATGACGGCCTAGGAACTGTGGGCTAACTGCATCGTTCAGGGGCAGAACGACAGATTTTCACCTTGTCAGCTCGGGGGATCCAATCTTGCAACCTTACAGTTAACTAGTCCAACGCTCGAACCACCTGATTACATTGCACTCCACAAGGAGACTGCCTGTTAAGCGAATGCAGTAGAAGCCAAGGTAAGTTGCTAGCTAGCATTAAACTAATCTTATAAAAAACAATCAATAAATCATAATCACTAGTTATAACAACATGTGGTTGATGATATTACTAGTTTATCTAGCGTGTCCTGCATTGCATATAATCGACGCAGCGCTGGGGGATGATTTAACCAAAGAGCATTTGTGGAAAAAGCACAATTGTTGGACGACTGTACCTAACCATAAACACCAATGCCTTTTTTTAAATCAATACACGCAAGTATATATTTTTAAACCTGCCTATTTAGCTCAAATAAATCCAGGTTAGCAGGCAATATTAACCAGGTGAAATTGTGTCAATTCTCTTGCGTTCATTGCACGCAGAGTCAGGGTATATGAAACAGTTTGGGCAGCCTGGCTAATTGCAAACTAATTTGCCAGAAATTTACATATTTATGACATAACATTGAAGGTTGTGCAACGTAACAGCAATATTTAGACTTAGGGATGCCACCCGTTAGATAAAACACCGAACGGTTCTGTATTTCACTGAAATAATAAACTTTTTGTTTTCGAAATGATAGTTTCCGGATTCTACCATATTAATGACCAAAGGCTTGTATTTCTGTGTGTTATGTTATAATTAAGTCTATGATTTGATAGAGCAGTCTGACTGAGCGATGGAAGGCAGCAGCAGGCTCGTAAGCATTCATTCAAACAGCACTTTCGTGTGTTTTGCCAGCAGCTCTTCGCAAGCACAGCGCTGTTTATGACTTCAAGCCTATCAGCCTAATGGCTGGTATAACCGATGTGAAATGGCTAACTAGTTAGCGGGGTGCGCGCTAATAGCGTTTCAAACGTCACTCGCTCCGAGACTTGTAGTAGTTATTCCCCTTGCTCTGCAAGGGCCGCGGCTTTTGTGGAGTGATGGGTAACGCTGCTTCGAGTGTGGCTGTTGTCGATGTGTTCCTGGTTCGAGCCCAGGAAGGGGCGAGGAGAGGGATGGAAGCTATACTGTTACACTGGCAATACTATAGTGCCTATAAGAACACTATAGAACATAGTCCTATAAATACTATATTAACTACAACCTAAAACCTCTTACCTTGGAATATTGAAGTCTCATGTTAAAAGGAACCACCAACTTTCATATGTTCTCATGTTCTGAGCAAGGAACTCAAACGGTAGCTTTTTTACATGGCACATATTGCACTTTTACTTCTCCAACACTTTGTTTTTGCATTATTTAAACCAAATTTAACATGTTTCATTATTTATTTGAGGCTAAATTGATTTTTATTGATGTATTATATTAAGTTAAAATAAGTGTTCATTCAAATAAATAAAACATTTTTTTTTTTTAAATTGGCCGATTAATATCGGATTTTTTTGGTCCTCCAATAATCGGTATCTGCGTTGAAAAATCATAATCGGTCGGCCTCTAGTATTGTCATGCTGAAACAGGAATGGGCCTTCCCCAAACTGTTGCAACAAAGTTAGAAGCAGAGAAAAAGAGCTTTACACCACTCGAGCCGATGCTTGGCATTGCACATGGTGATCTTAAGCTTGTGTGTGGCTGCTCGGCCATGGAAACCAATCTCATGAAGCTCCCAACAAACAATTATAGTGCGGACGTTGCATCTAGAGGCTGTTTGGAACTCAGTAGTGAGTGTTGCAACCAAGGATAGACTATTTTTTTACGCACTACGCGCTTCAGCACTCGGCAGTGCTGTTCTGTGCGTTTGTGGCCTACCACTTTGCTCCTAGATGTTTCCACTTCACAATAACTGCACTTACAGTTGACTGGGGCAGCTCTAGCAGGGAATAAATTGGACAAACTGACTTGTTGGAAAGGTGGCATCCTATGATGGTGCCACATTGAAAGTCATCGAGCTCTTCAGTAAGGTCATTTTTCTAAAGCCAATGTTTGTCTATGGATATTGCATGGCTGTGTGCTCAACTTTATACACCTTTCAGCAACGTGTGTAGCTGAAATAGTCGAAAAGCACTACATTTGAAGGGGTGTCCACATACTTTTGTATATACAGTATACATAATGTTTTTCCCCCGCATGACGTACCAATTAAACAAGGGCTTTCTGCAAGGAAACAAAATCAGATAGCAGCTATGTTAACATAGCCTGGTCAGCAGTAGGGCCAATAGCGTACATAATGCTGTCATCTGCATACAGATTAAGGTTACAGGTTTTTGCAAATAGACCAAAAAATAGTGAAGAGGAAAGGTCCCAAAATCAACCTGAGGGACACCTTTAGTAATATATAACAGTGCCCTGTCTGACAGATAGTTCCCAAACCACTTGCAAGACACCTGGTCGAGACCCATTTCAGACAACCTTTGAATGAGTAGGGGATGGTTGACAGAATCAAAGGCCTTGGAGAGGTCTATAAATATGGCAGCACAGTGATTCCTATGATCGAAGCAGTTTAACACATAATTAAAGACAAGTGTAGCTGCTGAAATGGTGCTGTGTCCAGGTCTAAAACAGACTGGTGCACATTCACAATATACTGTCATTTGAAGTTTAAAAAAGTTCTTAGCTGAGAGTCTGCCAGTGATTCCAATATGTTTAGTTTTGAAATTTGGTGATACTTATCTAGGTCAAAAAGAAAGTGCACGTGATCTTGATGCGCCTTTCCAATAAAATAAAAAACTATGGTCTTATTCTGATGACATGAGGATCGATGCTTGAAAAACAAACACTCTCGCACTTAACCATAATAATCTCATCATGAACAGTACCAGTCAAAGGATTGACACACCTACTCATTCAAGGGGTTTGATTGATCTACATAGTAGAATAATAGTGAAGACATCAAAGCTGTTAAAGCATTAGAAATCATGTAGAAAAAAAAAAAAAAGTGTTAAACAAATCAAAATATATTTTATATTTTCAGAATCTTAAAATAATCACCCTTTGCCTTGATGACAGCTTTGCACACTCTTGGCATTCTCTAAACCAGCTTCATCTGGAATGCTTTTCCAACCATCTTGAAAGGGGTTCCCACATATGCTGAGCACTTGTTGGCTGCTTTTCCTTCATTCTGCGGTCCGACTCATCCCAAACCATCTCAATTGGGTTGAGGTCGGGTGACTGTTGAGGCCAGTTCATCTGATGCAGCACTCAATCACTCTCCTTCTTGGTCAAATAACCCTTACACAGTCTGGAGGTGTGTTCTGATCATAGGACTAAGCTCAAACCAGATGGGATGGCGTATCGCTGCAGAATGCTGTGGTAACCATGCTGGTTAAGTGTGCCTTGAATTCTAAATAAATCACAGTGTCTCCAGTCTTTGTGAGACACGGAGGTTGGAAACAAAAATCTCAACATTTGGACTACAGAACTAAAAGGGCAGATTTCCACCGCTCTAATGTTCATTGATCGTGTTTCTTGGCCCAAGCAAGTCTCTTCTTATTATTGGTGTCCTTTAATAGTGGTTTCTTTGCAGCAATTCGACCATGAAGGCCTGATTCACGCGGTCTCCTCTGAACAGTTGATGTTTAGATGTGTCTGTTACTTGAACTCTGTGAAGCAGGTAAATCTAATGAACTTAACCTCTGCAGCAGCAGTAACTCTGGGTATTCCTTTCCTGTGGCGGTCCTCATGAGAGCCAGTTTCATCATAGACCTTGATGGTTTTTGCAACTGCACTTGAAGAAACTTTATAAGTTCTTGACATTTTCCGGATTTACTGACCTTCATGTCTTAAAAGTAATGATGGACTGTCGTTTCTTTTGCTTATTTGTGCTGCTCTTTCCATATTATGGACTTGGTTTTTGTATACCACCCCTACCTTGTCACAACAACTGATTGGAATTTCTTTCTTTAATCTGTTTGAGCCACAAATGAACTTAACAAGGCACACCTGTTAATTGAAATGCATTCTAAGGGACTACCTCATGAAGCGGTTTTAGAGAATGCCAAGTGTGTTCAAAGCTGTCATCAAGGCAAAGGGTGGCTACTTTGAAGAATCTCAACTATAAATGGTTACTACATGATTCCATGTGTGTTATTTCATAGTTTATGTCTTCACTATTATTCTACAATGTAGAAAATAGTAAAAAAATAAAGAAAAACCCTTGAATGAGTAGGTGTGTCCAAACCTTTGACCGGTACTGTATCTGGGAGCTGATGGCTAGAGAGCATGTTCCAAGACCAGAACTCTGGTAGGCACATTTGCTATTTAACGTAACAGTTTGTGACAAAACTATCTGAAAAGCTGAATGCGTTGGAAACACATTCAACTTTAGATTTTTTTATTCAGTACATGAAAACTTAAGCAAAAAAAAGTACATATTGTGCACTGTGTCATCCCGCACTGATTTTTATCCGCAACAAGTCAGTTTTGTGGAAACACACCACTGGTGGGAAAAACATTTTTTTTTTAGTGATGCATATTTTTGAATATTAGCAAGAAAATCTGTCACCAACTGGATGGAAACCTAGATAATGACAATAAATGGTTCAAATGAATAAAAAAAAATGTTTTTAAAAGTGTGCCTGGAAGTGAATCATTCTCTGCGGTTTAGATGTGAAAAAAAGGACTCCCTCTAAACCAATTTGAGAGTTAGGAATAGTAGAATAAACAAATGGCAATTTCTAAATTTGGTTGTGCATCAGCAGTTTATTTCTTATTATGTCAGTCACTAACAGACACTCAATTAGCCGTATCAGCTAACATTTTTTAGATTTGTAAATTAGTCTAGCAGCCAGCTATCTAAAAATGTGTAGTAATCTTGGTCGAATTACCCACCAAGGGAGCCACCATCAATTTTTCCCCTCTCACTCAGAGATCATGTTAAAAACTGCAAATATTTCTCTACACACTACGGCAAAATGTATATACTGAACAAAAATAAACAAAGTGTAAAGTGTTGGTCACATGTTTCATGAGCCTAAATAAAAAAGGTCCCACAAATGTTCCTAACGAACAAAAAGCTTATTTCTCTCATTTTTTGCGCACAAATTTGTTAACATCCCTGTTAGTGAGCATTTTTCCTTTGTCAAGATAATCCCAACACCTGACAGGCGTGGCATATCAAGAAGCTGATTAAACAGCACGAACGTTACATTACAAAGGCTGGGGGAAAAAGGCCACTAAAATGTGCAGTTATGTCACAACACAATGCCACAGATATCTCAAGTTGAGGGAGCATGCAATTGGTATGCTGTCTGCAGGAATGTCCACTAAAGCGTTTGTCTGAGAATTTAATCTTAATTTCTTTACCATAAGCTGCCTCCAACATCGTTTTAGAGAACTTGACAGTACATCCAACTGGCCTCACACCTGCCCAGGACCTCCACATCCGGCTTCTATCCCAGCGGGATCGTCAGACCTGCCACTCGAACAGCTGATGAAACTGACGAGTATTTCTGACTGTAATAAAGCCCTTTTGTGGGGAAAAACTCATTCTGATTGGCTTCCATGCCAGGCCCACCCATGTGAAATCCATACATTAGAGCATTATGAATTCATTTCAATTGACTGATTTCCTTATATGAACTGTAACTCTGTATAATTGTTGAAGTGCTAATTCTCCCAAATTCTGCCATACAGGCTAGGATTGGTGCATTTCTGTGCACACCCCATAAATTCCAGGTGTAAAATTTCAGTGGGGCTTTTATCCCATGATTGTAAAAGGGACACAAACTTTGCTGCCATATAGAAGGATTGCAAATAATTTGCAAATAAATTCATTCAATATCCTACAATGTGATTTTCTGGATTTTTCTCTCTCATTTTGTCTGTCATAATTGAAGTGTACCTATGATGAAAATTACAGGCCTCTCTCATCTTTTTAAGTGGGAGAACTTGCACAATTGGTGGCTGACTAAATACTTTTTTGCCCCACTGTATATATATATATATATCTCAGAGCAGCAGGGACACCCCGCCAGAGAGCATTTCAGCAGGAAGCCAGAGTCACTAAGGAGGTCACCCACAGAAAATGAAAGTTAACATAACATTCTAGAGTGCCCTGCATGACTGGAGTCGTGTTTTCAATAAGCGCCAGCAGTCGGCTAAATAGCAGAAAACAAACTCATTGTCAGGAGACTACTTCTTTAATTTAAAATATTAACTAGGCTTCTTTTCATTTAAAAAATTTAATTCAGAAGTCAGAAAGGTCTGCATAGCCTTCCCCACTGTAAGTAACAATATGCATCTTGTGATTTATTGATAGGACAGGCACCTGTCAGTCACAAAGCGAACATTGACTAACAATGGCGCCGGAGAAGAAGGCTGACATTCTACGTGTCCCCAACCGATTGTTTTTTTGTTCATTTATTTGAGTTGTTTGTAAATTATTTTGACTTATTTTGAACATAATGTTGCCGCTACCGTCTCTTATGACCAGAAAGAACTTCTGGACATCAGGACTGCGATTCCTCACCATGGACTGGCAGAATCCTTTTTCTCCTTTAACGAGTCTGACGAGCCCAGTGCGAATGATATACTGATGTGTTTCTGAATGGACATAAATGTTTATAGGCCCAGATCCCTGTGATTTGCGTGAAGAGGAGGCAGAGAAAAAGGGGCCAGAGGAAGGGCTGCCTTCAGAGAATTCGTAAGGTGATCGAAAAAAACCTCCACTTCCTTCCATTCTGCTAGCAAACGTGCAATCTTTGGAGAATAAAATAGATAACCTATGAGGAAGATTAAATTACCAACGGGACATTCAAAACTGTAATATCTTATGAATCATGAGGTCGTGGCTGAACGACGACACTATCAACATACAGCTGGCTGGTTATACACTATGCCGACAGGATAGAACAGCGGCATCTGGTAAGACAAGGGGTGGCAGACTATGTATTTTTGTAAATAGCAGCTGGTGCACAATATCTTAGGAAGTCTCGAGCCATTACTCACCTGAGGTAGAGTATCTCATGATAAGCTGTAGACCACACCATCTACCTAGAGAGTTTATCTGTATTTCTCATAGCTGTTTACATACCACCAGTCAGAGGCTGGCACTAAGACAGCATTGAATGAGCTGTATTCCGCCATAAGCAAACAAGTAAACTCACCCAAAGGCGGCACTCCTAGTAGTGAGGGATTTTAACGCAGGGAAACTTAAATCCGTTATACCAAATTTCCATCAACATGTTAAATGTGCAGCCAGAGTGAATACAATAAAATAAACTCCAGACCACATTTACTCTCACAAACACAGCTCTCCCTCACCCTCCATTTGGCAAATATGACAGTTCTATCCTCCTGATTCCTGCTTACAAGCTAAAATTAAACAGGAAGCACCAGTGACTAGATACATTTTAAAAAGTGGTTAGACGAAGCAGATACTAAGCTACAGGACAGTTTTGCTAGCACAGACTGGAATATGTTCCAGGATTCCTTCGATGGAGGAGAACACACCTCATCAGTCAATTGGATTCATCAATAAGTGCATCGATGACATCACCCCCAAATTGACAGTACGTACATACCCCAATCAGAAGCCATGGATTACAGGCAACATCTGCACTGAGCTAAAGGCTTGAGCTGCAGCTTACAAGGAGCGGGACTCTAACCAAGAAGCTTATAAGAAAGTGTCAATACAGGACTAAGATCGAATCGTACTACACTGGCTGACGCTCCTCGGATGTGGTAGGGCTTGCAAACTATTAGACTACAAAAGGGAAGCACACCCGAGAGCTGCCCAGTGACACGAGCCTACCAGACAAGCTAAACTACATATGCTCGCTTCGAGGCAAATAACACTGAAACATGCATGAGAGCACCAGCTGTTCCGGAAGACTGTGATCACGCTCTCCGCAGCCTATGTGAGGAAAACCTTCAAATAGGTCAACATTCACAAGGCCGCTAGGCCAGACGGATTACCAGGACGTGTACCGAGAGCATGCACTGACCAACTGGCAAGTGTCTTCACTGACATTTTCAACATCTCCCTGTCCAAATCTGTAATACCAACATGTTTTAAGCAGACCACCATAGTGCCTGTGCCAAAGAACACTAAGGTAACCTGCCTAAATGACTACTAACCTGTAGCACTCACATCTGTAGCCATGAAGTGCTTTGAAAGGCTGGTCATGGCTCACATCAACACCATTATCCCAGAAACCCTAGACCAACACCAATTAGCATACCCCCCTAACAGATACACAGATTATGCAATCTCTACTGCAATCCACACTTCCCTTTCCCACCTGGACAATAGGAACAACTATGTGTGAATACTATTCATTGACTACAGCTCAGCGTTCAACACCATAGTGCTCATCACTAAGCTAAGGACCCTGGGACTAAACAAATCCCACTGCAACTGGATTCAGGACTCCCTGACGGGCCGCCCCCAGGGTGCAAGTGTAGGTAACAACACATCCGCAACGCTGATCCTCAACACAGGGGCCCCTCATGGGGGCGTGCTCATTCCCCTCCTGTACTCCCTGTTCACTCATGACTGCACGGCCATGAGTGACAAAGACAAAGGAGATGATTGTGGATCACAAGACAGGGCTGCAGTGGAGCAGGTTGAAAGCTTCAAGTTCCTTGGTGTCCACATCACCAACAAACTGTCATGTTTCAAGCACACCAAGACAGTCGTGAAGAGGGCACGACAAAACCTATTCCCCCTCAGGAGACTGAAAAGATTTGGTATGGGTCCTCAGATCCTCAAAAACTATACAGCTGCACCATCGAGAGCATCCTGACTGGTTGCATCAATGCCTGGTATGACAACTGACCGGGATTCAACCACAAGGTACTACAGAGGGTGGTGCAAACGACCAGTACATCACTCGGGCCAAGCTTCCTGCCACCCAGGACCGCTATACCAGGCGGTGTCAGAGGAAGGCCCTAAAAATTGTCAAAGACTCCAGCCACGATAGTCAGACTGTTATCTCTGCTACCGCATGGAAAGCGGTACCAGAGCGCCAAGTCTATGTCCAAGAGGCTTCTAAAACAGCTTCTACCCCCAAGCCTAAAGACTCCTGAACATATAATCAAAGGGTTGCCTAGACTATTTGCAACCCCCTCTTTTACACTGCTGCTAGTCTCTGTTGTTACCATCTATGCACAGTCACTTTAATAACTACCTACATTTACAGTTGAAGTCAGACCTTAGCCAAACACATTTAAAAACTCAGTTTTTCACAATTCCTGACATCTAATCCTTGTAATAATTCCCTGTCTTCGGTCAGTAAGGATCACCACTTTATTTTAAGTATGTGAAATGTCAGAATAATAGTAGAGAAATTATTTATTTCAGATATTCTTTCATCACATTCCCAGTGGGTCAGAAGTTTACACACACACTCAATTAGTATTTGGTAGCATTGTCTTTAAATTGTTTAGCTTGGGTCAAACATTTTGGGTAGCCTTCCACAAGCTTCCACAATAAGTTGGGTGTATTTTGACCCATTCGTCCAGACAGAGCTGGTGTAACTGCGTCAGGTTTGTAGGCCTCCTTGCTCGCACACGCTTTCTCAGTTCTGCCCACAAATTTTCCATGTGATTGAGGTCAGGGCTTTGTGATGGCCAATAAGAATACCTTGACTTGGTTGTCCTTAAGCCATTTTGCGACAACTATGGAAGTATGCTTGGGGTCGTTGTCCATTTGGAAAACCCATTTGCGACCAAGCTTTAACGTCCTGAATGATGTCTTGAGATGTTGCTTCAATATATCCACATAATTCCCCTTCCTCATGATGCCATCAATTTTGTGAAGTGCACCAGTCCCTCCTGCAGCAAAGCACCCCCACAACACGATGCTGCCAGCCCCATGCTTCACGGTTGGGATTATTGTAGGACCAAAAAAAAGCTGATACCGATTAAAATCGGCTGATTTTTTATTTTTTTATAGTATTGCCAGTGTAACAGTATAGCTTCCGTCCCTCTCCTCGCTCCTCCCTGGGCCTGAACCAGGAACACAACAACAACAGCCACCCTCGAAGAAGCATTACCCATGCAGAGCAAGGGGAACAACCACTCCAAGTCTCAGAGCGAGTTACGTTTGAAACGCTATTAGCGTGCACCCCGCTAACGAGCTAGCCGTTTCACATTGGTTACACCAGCCTAATCTCAGGAGTTGACTTGAAGTCATAAACAGTGCAATGCTTGACGCACAACGAAGAGCTGCTGGCAAAACGCACAAAAGTGCTGTTTGAATGAATGCTTACGAGCCTGCTGCTGCCTACCACCGCTCAGTCAGACTGCTCTATCAAATCATACTTAGTTATAACATGATAACAGACAGAAATACGAGCATTCGGTCATTAATATGGCCGAATCCGGAAACTATCATCTCGAAAACAAGACGTTTATTCTTTCAGTGAAATACGGATCCGGTGGCATCCATTAGTCTAAATATTCCTGTTACATTGCACAACCTTCAATGTCATAATTACGTAAAATTCTGGCAAATTAGGCGGCCCAAACTGTTGCATATACACTGTCTATGCGTGCAATGAACGCAAGAGAAGTGACACAATTTCACCTGGTTGATATTGAACGGTAACCTGGATTTATTTTAGCTAAATATGCAGGTTTAAAAAGATATACACTTCTGTGTATTGATTTTCAGAAAGGCCTTTCTGTTCATGGTTAGGTACACATTGGAGCAACGATACGCACCGCATTGATTATATGCAACGCAGGACACGCTAGATAAACTAGTAATATCATCAACCATGTGTAGTTAACTAGTGATTATGATTGATTGATTGTTTTTTATAAGATAAGTTTAATGCTAGCTAGCAACTTAATTTGGCTTACTGCATTCGCGTAACAGGCAGTCTCCTCGTGGAGTGTAATGAGTGGCAGATGGTTAGAGCGTTGGACTAGTTAACTGTACGGTTGCAAGATTGAATCCCCCGAACTGACAAGGTGAAAATCTGTCATTCTGCCCCTGAACGAGGCAGGTAACCCACCGTTCCTAGGACATTGAAAATAGGAATATGTTCTTAACTGACTTGCCTAGTTAAATAAAGATTAAAACTTCTTCAGGATTATGTACCTGTACAGGAACCAAATCAGCAGAAATTCCAGAGCGCCAACTAATTGTACTCGTTAAAACTCAAACTTTCATTAAAAATCACATGCAGGGTATTCAATTCAAGCCACAATCGTTGTGAATATAGCCAACATGTCAGATTTGTAAAATGCTTTTCGGCGAAAGCACAAGAAGCTATTATCTGATAGCATGCTGCCCCCAGAAACGGGGGGACGTAAACAAAGAAATTAGCGTAGCCGGCGCTACCCAAAACGCAGAAATAAAATATAAAACATTCATTACCTTTGACGAGATTCTTTGTTGGCACTCCTATATGTCCCATAAACATCACAATTGGGTCTTTTTTTCGATTAAATCGGTCCATATATAGCCAAAATGTCCATTTATGAACACCGTGAAATCCATGGAAAAAGGCACGTTTCCCAACGCAACGTAATTTTTTAAAATTCATAAAGTTGCCTATAAACTTTGACAAAACACTTCAACCTACATCTGTAATCCAAGTTTAGGTATTAGTAAACGTTAATAAACGATCAAATTGATCACGGAGCGATCTGTATTCAATAACTCAAAGTTTTCAAAACGAAGTCCAATTTCTAGTCGACATCTTTTTTGGGTGCACATCTGAAGACCGGATGTGGTATTCAGTGATCTGACCAAGAATAAATGGGCCTGGAAATCACAACACTGGCGACATCGTGTGGAAGCTGTAGGAATTGCACGCTCAGTCCCATCATTTATGGAAAGCCATAGACAATACAGAGACTGGCGGATGGATTTTTTCTTCTTCGATTTTGTGATGAGGTTTTCTTGGGATTTTCACCACGGAACTCGTTCTGTTATAGTCACAGACACCATTGAACCAGTTCTAGAAACTTCAGAGTGTTTTCTATGCACACATACTAATCATATGCATATACTATATTCCTGGCATGAGTAGCAGGACGTTGAAATGTTGCGAGATTTTTAACAGAATGTTGAAGGTTGAAGGTTTTAATAAATATATATATATATATATATATATATATATATATATATATATATATATATATATATATATATATTGAAACCAAGCCTTAAATCGGCCAGATCGGTGTCCAAAAATACCGATTTAAGATTGTTATGAAAATTTGAAATCGGCCCTAATTAAAATCGGCCATTCCGATTAATCGGTTGACCTCTAATTCAGACCCCTGGACTTTTTCCACAATTTCTTACGTTGCAGCCTTACTCTAAAATGTTTTTTTTTTTTTTATTATTAATAAAAACTTAAAACATTCCTCAATATACATGTAGAGAATTATTCAGACCCTTGACTCAGTACTTTGTTGAAGTACCTTTGGCAGCAATTACAGCCTCAAGTCTTCTTGGGTATGTCCCTAAATGCTTGGCACACCTGTATTTTGGTAGTTTATCGCATTCTTTTCTGCAGATCCTCTCAAAATCTATCAGGTTGGATGGGCAGCGTCACTGCACAGTTATTTTCAAGTCTCTCCAGAGATGATCAACTGGGTTCCAGTCAGAGCTCTAGCTGGACCATACAAGGACATTGAGACTTGTCTCGAAGCCACGGCTGCGTTGTCTTGGCTGTGTGCTTAGGGTCATTATCCTGTTGGAAGGTGAACCTTTGCCCCAGTCTGAGGTCCTGAGCGCTCTGGACCAGGGTTTTCATCAAGGCTCTTTGCGCCGTTCATCTTTCCCTCGATCCTGACTAGACTCCCAGTCCCTGCCGCTGAAAAATATCCCCACAGAATCATGCTGCCACCACCATGCTTCACCGTAGGGATGGTGCCAGGTTTCCTCCAGATGTGATGCTTGGCATTCAGGCTTGGTTTCAATAGACAAGAGAATCTTGGTCAGAGTCCTTTAGGTGCCTTTCGGCAAACTCCAAGCGGCTGTCGTGCCTTTTACTGAGGAGTGGCTTCCGTCTGGCCGCTCTACCATAAAGGCCTGATTGGTGGAGTGCTGCAGAGATGGATCTCCTTCTGGAGGGTTCTCCCATCTCCATAGAGGAGCTCTGTCAGTGACCATCGTGTTCTTGGTTACCTCCCTGACCAAGACCCTTCTCCCCTGACTGCTCAGTTTGATTGGGCGGCAAGCTCTAGGAAGAGTCTTGGTGGTTCCAAAACCGCAGACATTTTTTGGTACCCTTCCCCAGATGTCCTTCAACACCATCCCGTCTCAAAGCTCCACGGACATGGCTTGGTTTTTGCTCTGACAACTGTGGGACCTTACAGGTGTGTGCCTTTCCAAATCATGTCCAATCCATTGAATATACCACAGGTGGACTCCAATCAAGTTGTAGAAACATCTCAAGGATGATCAACAGAAATGGGATGCACCTGGGCTCAAATTTTTAGTCTCATAGCAAAGGGTCTGAAATTATTTTTTTATATACATTTGCAAAAAGTTCTAAAAATCTATTCTCGCTTTGTCATTATTTCCAATCCAGTTTAGAATAAGGCTGTGATGTAACAACATGTATGAATTGTAACAAAATGTCTGAATGCATTGTATATGGATGATTTACAAAGCCAGGCACATTTAACATTTAGGCTGTTGATTATTATTAGGTTGTGGTTTCCTCTCTCCTCACTTTTATTAGACATTAACTTCGATATAGGGGGTGCTCTTTTACTTTTTTGGATGAAAAACATTCCCATTTTAAACAAGATAATATGTCACGAAAAGATGCTCGACTATGTATATAATTGACAGCTTTGGAAAGAAAACACTGACGTTTCCAAAACTGCAAAGATATTGTCTGTGAGTGCAACAGAACTGATGTTACAGGCAAAACCCAGATAAAAATCCAATCAGGAAGTGCCCCAGATTTTGAAACCGCCTCATTCCAATGACTCCTTTTATGGCTGTGAAGGAGCTAGGAGTCAGCTGACGTTTTCCACGTTTTTCCCAAGGTGTCTACAGCATTGTGACGTATTTGTAGGCATATCATTGGAAGATTGACCATAAGAGACTACATCTACCAGGTGGTCGCTTGGTGTCCTCCATTGCAATTATTGCGTAATCTCCAGCTGCAGTATTTTTCCGTTTGCTTCTGATGACAAGCCAACTGCCACCACTGATAGATTATCGAATAGATATGTAAAAAACACATTGAGAATTGATTCTAAACAACGTTTGCCATGTTACTGTCGATATTATGGAGCTAATTTGGAAAAAAGTTTTGCGTTGTAAGTGACTGCATTTTCCGGTATTTTTCTTAGCCAAACGTGATGAATAAAACAGAGCTATTTTGTCTACACAAATAATCTTTTTGGAAAAAATGAACATTTGCTATCTAACTAAGAGTCTCGTCATTGAAAACATTCGAAGTTCTTCAATGGTAAATTATTTTTATTTGAATGCTTTTCTTGTTTTTGTGAAAATGTTGCCTGCTGAATGCTAGGCTTAATGCTATGCTAGGCTATCAATACTCTTACACAAATGTTTGTGTAGCTTTGGTTGAAAAGCATATTTTGAAAATCTGAGATGACAGTGTTGTTAACAAAAGGCTAAGCTTGTGTTTCAATATATTTATTTCATTTCATTTGCGATTTTCATGAATAGGAAACGTTGCGTTATGGTAATGAGCTTGAGGCTATGATTACGCTCCCGGATACGGGATTGCTCGACGCTAGAGGTTAAAGGCAAGGGCGGTTTTCTCATCTCCTAACGCCACTACTGCCTCCGTCACATTGTTCTCAACACCAATATGCTGGGTAACTGCTATTATGCAAATAGCAATATGGTCTAGGAAAAGGCGACAATTCAATAGCGCACTGATGTTTCAGAACCGCAGACAGTGATGGCTATCCAATGCGGGAGAAAGAGCAGGGATGTTGCAACTTGCACCATTGTTCTGATTTAATAGAACAATATACAATTTCAGTAGCACGTCTTAGAATAATGTACTGTGCCATCCCCACAGCCTCCACAATAATCTTTGGCATGATATTTTTAGCTAGCTAAGAAGATCACATTTAATGGCTAGTTAGCATCGCAAGCTAGCAAATGTTAGCTAGCTGGCAGCTAACGTCGACATGACAGAATTTCCATGCAATTTGGTTTAGCCAGCTTTTTTGGATTAGCACTCTAGCTAGCTAGCGAGCTAACCTTTGAACCCAGGTACTGTCTATCTAGAAAGCTGGTAAGTTAGCTAACATCCTTTGTCAGCACAACAGTTGTTCCAATTTTAAGACTAGCTAGTTAGCATATTAGCAAACATGTTGATAGCTAGTTATGTGTTAGCAAGTAATGTTAAACACTAGCTACCTATTATTATGAGCTAGCAGTAGATAAATAGCTAAGCCTAAATGCTATAAATCATGACAATGATAATGATAGTAGAGGTATCTAGTGTATTTGCAAACAATTCATATATCCTCCCCCAGATTCCTCTAAAGGTCTCAGTCTCCAGGATGGGAAAATGGATGTGTTTCCATGGCCGAGCACCCGAACACAAGCTGAAGATCACCATGCGCAATGCCAAGCGTTGGCTGGAGTGGTGTAAAACTCGCTGATATTGAACTTTGGAGAGTGGAAACGCGTTCTCTGGAGTGATGAATCACGATTCACCATCTAGCAGTCCGACGGACAAAGCTGTGTTTGGCAGGTCCCAGGAGAATGCTACCTGCTCAAATGCAGTGTCAACTGTAAAGTTTGCTGGAGGATGAATAATGGTCTGGGGCTTTTTTTTTTCATGCTTTCGGGCTAGGCCCCTGGGTTCCAGTGAAGGGAAATCTTAACTCTTCAGCATACAATGACATTGTAGAAAATTCTGTGCTTTCAACTTTGTGGCAACAGTTTGGGGAAGGCCGTTTGGTGTTTCAGCATGACAATGCCCAAGTGCACAAAGCGAGGGCTATATAGAAATGGTTTGTCGAGATCGGTGTGGAAGAACTTGACTGGCCGGAACAGAGCCCTGACCTCAACCCCATCAAAACAACTTTGGGAGGAATTGTAGTGCAGACTGAGAGCCAGGCCTAATCACCAAACCTCAGTGCTCGACCACACTAATGCGCTTTGTGGCTGAATGGAAGCAAGTCCCCGTAGCAATGTTCCAACATCTAGTGGAAAGCCTTCCCAGAAGAGTGGAAGCTGTTATAGCAGCAAAGGGGGACCAACTCCATATTAATGCCCATGATTTTGGAATGAGATGTTCGATGAGCAGGTGTTCACATAACCTACTTTTGGTCACGTAGTGTTTCAGGAGTTATAAATGTTGGTAACGCATTTATTAATAATTAATTGACACTTTAAAATAAGGTATCTTTTAGCAGTTATACATTTGGGTAAATCATTAAGAGATTTGAGAGTTCACTCAGACCTTAAACATACTTATAGGGAGTATTGGGTACTCATCACTACATACAGAAGAGACAAATCAACACGGTTAAACAATGCAACAAGAAATAATAAAATAATACGAATATAAAGTAAATGGCTCGGTAAAATAAACCTTTTCGCAAAAGTATAGTACAGGAATACAGGCACAATTTATAGTCCAATAGTTACACATGTTTTGGGAAAGGGGGACAGGGGTGCAAGTGTTAAGATTTGCAGAATTTAGCAATCATAATAAGAGTCTGATAGCAGCAGTTGTGACGTATGTGTAGCATGAGTGTGTGCGCGCATGAGCTAAGGGGCAGAGAATCAGGGCTAGTGATCAGTCCAGTTCAAGTGTTCAGCAGTCTGATTGCTTGCTGATTTAAAAAATGGTCTGGGAGCCTGTTGGTATCAGAAATCATGCGTCGATACAAACTGCCCAACGGTAAGGAAGTGAACACCTAGTGACTGGGGTGTGTGGGGTCCTTAATGATGCTGTAGGTCATCCTCAGACACAGCTTTGAGTATATGTCCTGGATGGATGGTAGCACGGTCCCACTGATGTACTGGGCCGTCTTCACCACCTGCTGGAGGGCCTTATGGTGGTGGTTGGCGATATTCCCGTACCAGGCCGTGATGCAACGGGTCAGGACGCTCTCGATGGTGCGGCGGTAGTTTTTGGACAGGACACAGCTGTCTCAGAATAATCTCAGCTGTGCATAAGTGTTCTAAGCGTAAACTAGGCCTAGTTGACGTGTAATTTACAGTTAAATCTCATAACCATTGGCAGGACTTTCACTCGCCAAGACAAACATGGGAGAGGCAGAATGTAAACATGCTTCCTGCCTGATAAGAGAGAGCAAATTGCTTGCTACATGACCACTTACCTACCATTTCAGCCTGTCCGACATTCTGTCTTTGTGTGTTAGATCTTGCCATCACTGCTTAATTAGTCTCTTGTATATCTATTTATGGAATAGGTAGTGTTATTTCTATGCATTATTTATAAGTGCCGCACATTGTCTTGTGAATATAATTCGGAGCTGGAGATTTTAATCTGTTAACATCAAGTATTTCAGAGAGTGTTTGCTGTAGTTTGCGACTTGCTAAATAAAATGTTTAACTTAAAAACAGAACAAATACGCATCTCAATCCCAATAATGGCTGAATATTTCCACAGCGGTTTGTTCACATGCTCAACGTGGATCACGATGATACAACTAGGAAACGACCAGGAAAGCCCACAACCTAAACATCCACTGTGCTAATGAGAGAATACAAATAAGTCTAAATCACCTTTTCATTATAGGGTTTTTCTTATGTATAAAATGTAAACGTTCCCTGCAGGCAAACTGTGTTGCTGTGCTTTCTATAGCAGCCCGGGGTATCATTATAACCATCTGTCCCAGAACAACCTCCCAAACATCTACTCCCTTCAACCAACCCAAAAGTCTCACACCCTCGCCTGAGGCTCCTAGTTCATTCAGTCTTCAGCGGTTCCCTGCTTTATTTCAGAGGACACAACTGACCTGTAGTCAGTTCACTCATGTGGCAATGTCCTCCTCAGGAGAGAATAACTAAGCCAAATCAATAGGTTAGGTGAAGGTTTACTGATTTAGGTTTAATGATTTACATTTTGGTACAATTGACAATAGGTAAAACACTTTAGGCCTATGTGAAATGCGGCAAAAGACCATTAAAAACTTGCAACATATAAAGATAATAAAATGCACTATGCACCTTTTGGGACATGCCCCATTTCCAATGTCTGCCTGCGCTCAAACACGACGACTCACCCTCATAAAACATACGTGCCATACTGAAACAAGAGTTTTGCTGCCATCAGCTTGGCCCAGAAACTAGCTCTGTTAAGCAACACCACACTCCCACTAGTTTATACCAGGTAAACAGGTGTGTATGTGTGTGGCACAAAAACTACATTCTCACTACTGCTCGCTAACACACAGACTGATTGTAGCAGTGAGCTCAGCTTACCTTTCACCTGAGCAGCACAGGATACCACATCCGGAAGCCTACGTAAGAACAGTCTGCCTTACCTTGGGAGAGAGAGAAGTTTAATTCTGAATCACATGCTCCTTATGAATCACAGTCAGAGGCTGCACATCCCTCCCACAAACACACACCCTCCATATCACAAAACCAACTCCTGAGCCCCACCCAGTTGTCCTGAAGGAGCAGAGACAGGAAGCATTTATGCCTCCCTGGGTAGATCAAGCTGCCCGTTTACACTGTTAGTGATAAAAACCACAGTACAGATTCAGCACGTCTGATTTAACTTGGTCCAAATGCCTCAGCAGCCTTGTATTCTGAATGAAGAAACCTTCATTCAGTCCACTGAAATAGGCTAGTCCAAGTTTTGGCAGGAATACTTGGCAGGAATACTTAGGAGGTTACCCAGTCAATAATTGTAAAGTGTTGGTCCTATGTTTCATGAGCTGAAATAAAACAATTCCAGAAATGTTGCATACTGATCAATATTTCTGTCTATAATAAAGCATTGGGTATTGAGTAGAATGATACCCCATTTCATTGATTCCCAATCCTTAGGTAAATCTGTAGAATGCAATGTGAATGTCAGTACACACAATAGGCTGACTGGGGAGGTGAATTCACAGTCACAGTCCTGCGATAAGAGCTACAACGCTAATATTTGGGTAAACTCTTCACAGTTGTGTTCTGTGGGTGTCACCGAGTAGACTGGTAACCCATTTCATTGCTTCACATTCCGGCCTTGTTTAACATTATCTAAATATGGCATGATTCCACCAATTTTAACCTTCTGCATAACTTTCAATGAGGTACGTTTATTTTGAAGGAAAACTGCAAATTCACAAAACATAACCCTGTCCAGTCGAGTCTCACTAGCCAGATGAAGCTAGCTGGCTGCTTATAACATTAGCTTTGGGCAACAGGGTTAAGTAGCTGGCTAGCTATTTATTTTCATAAGCTGAAGTTCCATTTCAATAGGCAAACAACAAGTGGCTACCGAGCTAATACTTACTCACAAGGATTCCCAAACCATTGCTAAGAATATTGAAAATGACTGCAGTTTCTACTGGTCATTGTTTTCAGGCTGGTTATATTGGTGCTAGCTAGGTACCAAGCTAAAGCAAGCTAGCTACCCCAGAAGTTGCGGTTGAACAAATAATGCTTTATTACCAATGCAGTATTGTAAACACATTGTTTGTGGTCAGTGTTTGCAGACTTTTTTCTCCAGCTTTGACAGTGCTACTGATAGTAATGATGGAGCTTGGCTTGCACGTGCAAATTCAGAACACACAACATTCTATAATAGAACTGTGTTATTTGACGTGTCAAATTAAAAGCTTATTTAACACACCAAATAGCGTTATTTGATGCATATCTTCTTTAGCACGCAAAGCGCCAAACGGCGTTCCATAGTATGTCATGAAGCTAATAGCAGTGACGCTATTACTGTGTAACTCCGATAGGGCAACATGTGTACTGTTGACGAAAGCCAACGCCAAGGGTAATGAATTTCATTATCTTGGCGTTAATGGATTTCACCTTTGAGTTGTCTCGACGAAATTTTCTTCCTCTTTCAAATGACTGCTCGACTTGTCTGCTGTGTGGATCGAGCAGTCAACAATGTAGGCTAGGTTAGGAATGCTGTGTTGCACGTGTAGCGCAAAATTATACGTAGCGTCATTACGTCATGCACCTAAGTTATATAGGTATGTACGTAAGCTTTGACATCAGTGTTAAAATAACTAAAATAACATTTTTAGCTAATTTCGGCAGATTCCGATATGTTCACCGATATATTGTGCATCACTAAAAATCATACTAAAATATCCTTCACTATACAAATGATGTTCATCTTCATGCTTTACAATTGTTTATGCAATATTTATCAAGCGTTGGTGGTTAAAATGCATTCGGAAAGTATTCAGACCCCTTACATTTTTCCATTGATCTTTTTTTGAATAAGGCTGTAATCTGTCTTTCATCAATCTACACACACAATACCCCATAATGACGAAGCAAAAACATTTTTGGGGGGGAAATTTAAGCTGATTTAAAAAAATATCACATTTACATAAGTTTTCAGACCCGTTACTCAGTACTTTGTTGAAGCACCATTGGTAGCGATTACAGCCTAGAGTATTCTTTGGTTTGACGCTACAGGTTTGGCACACCTGTATTTGGGGAGTTTCTCCCATTCTTCTCTGCAGATCCTCTCAAGCTCCATAAGGTTGGATGGGAACCGTAACTGTGGCTGGGCCACTCAAGTACATTCAGAGACTTGACCCGAAGTCATTACTGCGTTGTCTTGGCTGTGTACTTAGTGTCATTGCCCTGTTGGAAAGTGAATGGACCCCAGTCTGAGATCCTCAGTGCTCTGGAGCAGGTTTTCATCAAGGATCTCTTGATCCTGACAAGTCTCCCAGTCCCTGCCCTGAAAAACATCCACACAGCATGATGCTGCCACCACCATGCTTCACCTTAGCGATAGTGCCATATTTCCTCCAGATGTGACACTTGGCATTCAGGGCAAAGAGTTCAGTCTTGGTTTAATCAGACCAGAGATGGTCTGAGAGTCCTTTAGATGCCTTTTGGCAAACCCAAAAGGGATGTCATGTGCCTTTTACTGAGGAGTGGCTTCCGTCTGGCCACTCCACCATAAAGGCCTAATTGGTGGAGTGCTGCAGAGACAGTTGTCCTTATGGAAGGTTCTCCCATCTCCACAGAGGAACTCTGGCGCTCTGTCAGAGTGACCATCGGGTTTTTGGTCACCTCCCTTACCAAGGCCCTTCTCCACCGATTGCTCAGTTCAGCCAAGCGGCCAGCTCGAGGGGGTTCCAAACTTAATCCATTTAAGAATGATGGAGGCCACTGTGTTCTTGTGGACCTTAAATGTTGCAGACATGTTTTTGGTACCCTTCCCCAGATCTGCACCTCAACACAGAGCTCTGTGTCTCGGAGCTCTACGGATAATTCCTTTGACCTCATGGCTCGTTTTTTTGCTCTGACATGCACTGTCAACTGTGGGACCTTATATAGACAGGTGCATGCCTTTCCAAATCATGTCCAATCAATTGAATTTACCACAGGTGGACTCCAAGTTGTAGAAACATTTCAAGGATGATCAATGGAAACAGGATTCACCTGAGCTCAATTTCGAGTCGCATAGCAGAGTCCCTGAATATTTATGTAAATAAGGTATTCATTTCATTTTTAAAAATTTAAACCTATTTTTCTTTGTCATTATGGGACATTGTCTGTAGTTTGCAGTGTTCATTTTATTTTTGTATTCTCTGCTGTGATTGGATAGAGCATAGAGCTGATAGAGCACAATCAGCCCAGCTGCTTCTCAAGTGTTAGCACTGGGCAAGTGGGCATGACTGTAATCCATACCCAACCTACCAGTAAGTCATGACAAACTCTTGTACAAAACTGAGTTTTGTACAATAGTGACTTTATGAACAAAGTTATCAGATTCACACTGTAGTCAGTGACACTAGATTATATTTTTCGGTCTCTTATTGATGCCACATAGGTCATTTTTAAAAACCAGTGAAGTTGGTTCTAAAAAGGGAGTTGACCTTTAATCAGTAGTTTTGAAAAGGCCTATAATTTTGAAAAGGATTATAAACAAACACTGACCTTGTGGTATTTCACTGATGAAGGACAAGTTATTTTAATTAAACTAATTTTGAGAGGGCCTGAAGCACTTCCCCAATCAGGCCTTTATGGTAGAGTGGCCAGAGGGAAGCCACTCCTCAGTAAAAGGCACATGACAGTCAGCTTGGTGTTTGCCAAAAGGCACCTAAAGACTCTCAGACCATGAAAAACAAGGTTCTCTGGTCTGATGAAACCAAGATTGAACTCTTTGGCCTGAACGCCAAATGTCACGTCTGGAGGAAACATAGCACCAACCCTACGGTGAAGCATGATGGTGGCAGCATCATGCTGTGGGGATGTTTTTGCGGCAGGGACTGGGAGACCAGTCAGGATCGAGGGAAAGATGAGCAGCACAAAGTACAGAGATCCTTGATAGGATCAGAGAGAAAAGTAGAGAAAAACATGGATTACAGGTATCATCCACACTGAGCTGAAGGCTAGAGCTGCCCCTTTCAAGGTGTGGGACACTAACCCAGACGCTTGTAAGGAATCCCACTGTGGACTCCCTAGTGGCGCAGTGGTCTAAGGCACTGCATCGCAGTGCTTGCTGTGCCACTAAAGATTATGGGTTTGAGTCCGGGCTCGGTCGCAGCCAGCCGCGACCGGGAGACCCATGGGGCGGCGTACAATTGGCCCAGCGTCATCTGGGTTAGGGGAGGGTTTGGCCGGCAGGGATGTTCTTGCCCCATCGAACTAGCGACTCCTGTGGCGGACCGGGCGCAGTGCACGCTGACACTGTTGCCAGGTGTACGGTGTTTCCTCCGACACGTTGGTGCGGCTGGCTTCCGGGTTAGGCGGGCGTCGTGTCAAGAAGCAGTGTGGCTTGGTTGGGTTTTGGGGGATAAAAAAAAAATGTTTTACCTTTATTTAACTAGGCAAGTCAGTTAAGAACAAATTCTTAATTTCAATGACGGCCTAGGAACAGTGGGTTAACTGCCTGTTCAGGGGCAGAACGACAGATTTGTACCTTGTCTACTCGGGAATCGAACTTGCAACCTTTCGGTTACTAGTCCAACGCTCTAACCACTAGGCTACCCTGCCACCCCGATGCATGCCCCTCGACCTTCGCCACTCCTGAGTCCGTACGGGAGTTGCAGCGATGAGACAAAACTAACTACCAATTGGATACCATGAAATTGGGGAGAGAAAGGGCTAAAAAAATAAAAAATATACACACACAAATAGCAATCCCACTGTGACCTCCGATGAGCCATCAAACAGGCAAAGTGTCAATACACTGGATGCTCATCAAATGTGGCAGGGCTTGTAAACTATTTAAGTGCAGAGATTACATGTATTTTTCCCCCCAGCCCGTTTCTAGACAGGTGCATGATAAATGGTCCATTCTAAATCAAAACAAATTTCACACATATTATTTAGTATATGTGAAGACAATATTAACTCAAGAATAGTCTGATGGGTGAAAATACTAGCCGCATCACTTGTAAATGATACATTATCACTTGTGAATGATGCCCAGCATAAGGCAAGAAACAATGCCTTTTTCAAATCAGTCGCACACCTCACTAAAGTGGCCAAATAACTTCTTAAAATTAAGCACATTAATCTGCTTTACAAGGGGTGTAAAGCCTAACTGGCATGCATACGCAGCGCATGAGTTTCAAGTTTGGGAAAGATCCTTTACCATAAAAATGCACCTTTATAATAAAAGCATGACATGTATGATCACATTTGCAATCACTTTTGATAAGTGTTTTCCCGCTAATGGAAAGTTTGCACTTATAGCCTACTGCCATGTGTGTATATAATGTGAAGATGGCCAAATACTTTGTACACATTTGAAGCTAAACGTTCTGATCTGTTGCGTCAGCCTTATCGCGTAGAAGAGTTGTAAATTGTTGTTTTAAAAGTCCTAGACTATGCTCGGAATATTTAATTTTTGCACAGAGTAGGTCAACTTTTGTACTATGAGGGATAGTAGATTGACATAGGCTAGTGCTTTTGCTGTTCGTTAGGCTTACTCATCTTGTTGGCTGACAAAGTACATGTGGACAGTTCTTCCAATATCTTCAATATGCACCTCGGAATTGGATAATTTTTCTCACATGTTGCCAAAACTCAACAGCACGGGCCACTAGTCAAAATATGTGCTTTGATTTAAACTAAAACAATCTGCTCAAATTCGCTTTCTGTACATAATTCAAAATCATCTAAATGCATATTCCCATGAAACTGATTGAGATCAAATGGCTGGACGTTTCACAATTGACAGCAAGTAATTTGAAGGGAGGGTGACCAAACATTTGTACGTTAGAGATATACACATGCACACAAAGTGATTTGGATATTCAGCTCTGAGGAAAAGGGATGGGTTACCTCTGGATCCGCAGCCTCTGCCCTTTATTTAAGTAAGGAAAGGGAACATATGTGAGCGAGCAAACACACTCTTTGACTGAGTTCCTAATATACCTCCTCTCACCTCACATGCAGATGTTATGAAGAGATCGCTGCTAGGTAACCACACAGACTGCTCCAGTGAGCGCTTAAGGCAGGTCCTGAACATGCGCTCATTGGCTTTGTGGCCACCAGTCTATGACTATCTTAGCTCTCTATATGAGAGATGAATGAAGAGAGCACATGACAGGCACTAATACCCAGACCCTCTTCGAACCCATACATTAGCGGTTGCGGCTCGCTCATCTCCTATACTTCAGCCCTCAACTTTATTGAGAGTTCCAATGTGGTTCCTGAGTCGTTTTGGCAAGGCCTCCTTCGCATTTGTCTTTGACCGCCCTTAACATAAACCCAATCACAGTTTGCTACATAACGTCACAGCCAGGTTTGCAAAATCCTTTGAAAACATAGAGGGAGGCTTCCCAATCAGGCCGGCTTACTTGTGCTATAGGCATACAAGGGATACAGATTTCCCTTAGGTCATAAAATCAAGGATTCCTGATTCATCAGGAAAAAGCACAGCTTAAGTGTGGAGAAAACAGAGTAGAGAAAAAGATGGAGCAAGGAGCTCTAACTCAACTAAAAGCGTACAAGTTTTAATGCAATACCAAACACTGCTTTAACTGAAGCCCAAGTACGCAGCTGTGATGCAGTGCAGCTCTATTCTGCCCAGGAAAAAAGTAGGCCACAGCATCTACCAGCGCTGAGCTGGAGTTGAGACACAAATACACATCAAGAATAGGAAATGGGCTTCAAATTCAATGACACCTTGTTGTAGCCTACGCAAAGGAGAAGTATCTGAAAAAGGCATTTGAAATGTTTACTAAACTACTGAGCAATTAAAACCAAGAGAAAAAAACTTTCCCCACAATAGCCACAGACTGGGTTAAAAGTGAATCACACTAATAACTGATTAGCCAAGTGCAACGAACAAGCTGAACATAGTTTAATAAGAAAGACCCCACTTTATTAAGACCAGCTGTAATAAATGTATAGATAAATTGGAATACATTTGTAACAGTAGGCCTACACGTTTTACATTCACAAAATGTAGGTAAATTGACAGAGTAGAAGTATTGTGGTAAGCTAGTAAATAAGACTATTTTATTTTAGTTGTATGGAATGCATTGTTTCCAATAGGATTTTTTCGGTAGAACTACTGAGGTTACTTTTGGTGAATACATTTTTTTTAAGGACATCCTACTCCAAAATACACCATCAGTAAAAAGATTTAGAATAAATACTCATTCAAGGGTTTCTTTATTTTTACTATTTTCTACATTGTAGAATAATAGTGAAGACATCAAAACTATGAAATAACACATGGAATCATGTAGTAACCAAAACGGTGTTACACAAATCAAAATAGATTTTAGATTGTTCAAAGTAGCCACCCTTTGCCTTGATGACAGCATTGCACACTAGGCACTCTCTCAACCACCTTCACCTGGAATACTTTTCCAACAGTCTTGAAGGAGTTCACACATATGCTGAGCACTTTTGGGGGGCTTTTCTTCCACTCTGTGGTCCACTCATCCCAAACCATCTCAAATGGGTTGAAGTCGGGTGATTGTGGAGGCCAGGTCATCTGATGCAGCACTCCATCACTCTCGACCTTGGTCAAATAGCCCTTAACTTCTTCGATATAGGGGGCGGTCTTTTAATTTTTGAATAAAAAAACGTTCCCGTTTTAAACAAGATATTTTGTCACTAAAAGATGCGACTATGCATATAATTGACAGCTTTGGAAAGAAAACACTTTGACGTTTCCAAAACTGCAAAGATATTGTCTGTGAGTGCACCAGAACTAATGCTACAGGCGAAACCAAGATGAAATTTCATACAGGAAATGCCCCAGACTTTGAATGCGCTGTGTTCCAATGTCTCCTTATATGGCTGTGAATGCGCCAGGAATGAGCCTACACTTTCTGTCATTTCCCCAAGGTGTCTGCAGCATTGTGACGTATTTGTAGGCATATCATTGGAAGATTGACCATAAGAGACTACATTTACCAGGTGTCCGCTTGGTGTCCTCCGTCGAAATTATTGCGTAATCTCCAGCTGCGTGCACTTTTCCCATTTGGTTGAGGAGAAAGGCAACTGCCACGAATGATTTATCATCGAATAGATGATATGTGAAAAACACCTTGAGGATTGATTCTAAACAACGTTTGCCATGTTTCTGTCGATATTATGGAGTTAATTTGGAAAAAAGTTTGGCGTTGTAATGACTGAATTTTCTGGTTTTTTTCTTAGCCAAACGTAATGAACAAAACGGAGCGATTTCTCCTACACAAATAATCTTTTTGGAAAAACTGAACATTTGCTATCTAACTGAGAGTCTCCTCATTGAAAACATCCGAAGTTCTTCAAAGGTAAATTATTTTATTTGAATGCTTTTCTTGTTTTTGTGAAAATGTTGCCTGCTGAATGCTAGGCTTAATGCTATGCTAGCTATCAATACTCTTACACAAATGCTTGTGTAGCTATGGTTGAAAAGCATATTTTGAAAATCTGAGATGACAGTGTTGTTAACAAAAGGCTAAGCTTGTGAGCCAATATATTTATTTCATTTCATTTGCGATTTTCATGAATAGTTAACGTTGCGTTATGCTAATGAGCTTGAGGCTATGATTACGCTCCCGGATACGGGATTGCTCGACGCTAGAGGTTAAACAGCTTGGAGGTCAATGTCCTGTTGAAAAACAAATGATAGAATTCTGTGGTAGCCTTGCTGGTTAAGTGTGCCTTGAATTCTAAATTAAACACAGACACTGTCACCAGCAAAGCACCCCCACACCATCAAACCTCCTCCTCCATGCTTCACAGTGGGAAATACACATGCGGAGATCATCCGTTCACCCACACCGCGTCTCACAAAGACATCTCCAATTTGGACTCCAGACCAAAGGACAGATTTCCACAGATCTAACAGCCATTGCTCGTGTTTCTTGGCCCAAGCAAGTCTCTAAATCTTATTGGTGTCCTTTAGTAGTTGTTTCTTTGCAGCAATTTGACAATGAAGGCCTGATTCATGCAGTCTCCTCTGAACAGTTGATGTTGTGTCTGTTACTTGAACTCTGTGAAACATTTATTTGGGCTGCAATTTCTGAGGCTGGTAAATCTAATGAACTTACCCTCTGCAACAGAGGTAACTCTGGGTCTTCCTTTCCTGTGACTGTCCTCATGAGAGCAAGTTTCATCCTAGTGCTTGATGGTTTTTGCGGCTGCACTTGAAGAAACTTTCAAAGTTCTTGAAATGTTCCGGACCTTCAAGTAGTGATAGACTGTCATTTCTCTTTACTTATTTGAGGTGTTCTTGGCAATAATATGGACTTGGTATTTTACCAAATAGGGCTATTTTCTGTATACCACCCCTACCCTTGTCACAACACAACTGATTAGCTCAAATGAATTAAGAAGGAAAGAATTGAAATGCAATCTTAAATGTACAATATATTTTGATTGAACACTATTTAAGATTCTTCAAAGTAGCTACCTTTTGCCTTGACAGCTTTGCACACTCTTGGCATTCTCTCAACCAGCTTCACCTGCTTTTCCAACAGTCTTGAAGGACTTCCCGCATATGCTGAGCACTTGCTGGCTGCTTAACCAACTTTTGACTGGTACTGTCATTTAGCAGATGCTCTTATCCAGAGTGACTTACAGGAGCAATACGGGTTAAGTGCCTTGCTCAAGGATACAGACAGATTTTTCACCTAGTCTGCTCGGGGATTCGAACCAGCAACCTCTTGGTTACTGGCCCAATGCGCTTAACCACTAGGCTACCTGTATAGCTTCAAATAAAAAAAAATGATTACATTCACAGGTTCTGTATTTCAGGGATTCATTTTGGAAGTACCCCAAATTCACTGTTTAATGATTGAACCATTTAATTTTGCCATAGGCTGCCATGCATTTGAAATGAGAGCTTGTCTTGGCGGCAGACTCAAGCTTGGTTAGCAACAGTTGCCATCCTCCAGAAAACTGTAGTTGGTTAGTCAGCAAGTCAATCAAATGCCCACAATTCTAGGGAGGGACATGACAAGTGACATCAACTGTGCGTGTGATCCTTTGCCCAAACTGATGATTTGAGCCTGCATTTATGGTTTAAGAGATCACCTTGTGGTATTACAGCGGACATGGGTTCAACTGGTCCATCATGGTGAACTGTGTCTTCAGTTCAGATCAATAATAATATAATATATAAGATCGATGACATAACATGTAAGTATGTTCACATCCTCCACCTGTACATAATGGCTGTAGTCAGGTGATTGAGGCCTTCCCAGTGGACCAGTCACATGCTGAAACCAGAGGTCTCCCTAATACGTTCCAAAGTGCAAGCAGGTGTCACAAGTTCCCCTTTAGGTAACCTGACCCACCACTGACTGGCACTTTCCGCTGTTCCTGTTCTGTGTGATACCTCTGATATCCACACACCCTCTCTACATAAGGTTGCACGTTAGACTGAAACGTCGGTACTTTTTCGATACTACAAAATGAAACATGTTTCAGTACTAGAATTGTTACTTTTAGTTTGTCTATCAAATGTGTCTCACGTCTGAAAATGAACTAAATGCATTGAACTTAAACTTGGACAAATTAATAGTCCATCATATGACATGAACAGAATGCATCAGTGATTCCCTGCAACTTTCTGAAGGCATGGGAATAACCCTGTCTGTGTGTAGTGTGTGTATGTCCACCCTTTAACGCTGCTAATTATAACCGTATTCGGATGAACGGAAAGGCTTTCCCAAAAACTCTCAATTAAAAAGTTAGGCTACTTTGTAGTTATGCCTAGCGCACCTGCAGAATCATGAGCGTTTGCATCAATCCAGTGGCCACTGGCTTAAAAAAAAAAAGTCCATCACATCTACAGTTGAAGTCAGAAGTTTACATACACCTTAGTCAAATATATTTAAACTCAGTTTCACAATTCCCTTCCCACAATAAATTGAGTGAATTTTGGCCCATTCATTCTGACAGAGCTGGTGTAACTGAGTCAGGTTTGTAGGCCTCCTTGCTCGCACATGCTTTTTCAGTTCTAACCACAAATTTTCTATGGGATTGAGGTCAGGGCTTTAAGCCATTTTTCCACAACTTTGGAAGTATGCATGGGGTCATTGTGCATTTGGAAGACCCATTTGCGACCAAGCTATAACTTGAGATGTTGCTTCAATATATCCACCTAATTTTCCTTCCTCATGATGCCATCTATTTTGTGAAGTGCACCAGTCCCTCCTGCAGCAAAGCACCCCCACAACATGATGCTGCCAGCCCCATGCTTCACGGTTGGGATGGTGTTCTTCGGCTTGCAAGCATCCCCCTTTTTCCTCCAAACATAACGATGGTCATTATGGCCAAACAGTTATATTTTTGTTTCATCAGACCAGTAGATATTTCTCCAAAAAGTATGATCTTTGTCCCCATGTGCAGTTGCAAACCGTAGTCTGGCTTTTTTATGGCGGTTTTGGAGCAGTGGCTTCTTCCTTGCTGAGCGGCCTTTCAGGTTATGTCAATATAGGACTCATTTTACTGTGGATATAGTTACTTTTGTACCCGTTTCCTCCAGCATCTTCACAAGGTCCTTTGCTGTTGATCTGGGTTTGATTTGTACTTTTCGCACCAGAGTATGTTAATCTCTAGCAGAGAGAACACGTCTCCTTCCTGAGCGGTATGGCAGCTGCATGGTCCCATATACTTGCGTGCTATTGTTTGTACAGATGAACGTGGTACCTTCAGGCGTATGAAAATTGCTCCCAAGGATGAACCAAACTTGTGGAGGTCTACAATGTTTTTTCTGGAGTCTTGGCTGATTTCTTTTGATTTTCCCATGATGTCAAGCAAAGATGCACTGGGTTTGAAGGTAGCCCTTGAAATACATCCACCGGTACATCTCCAATTGACTCAAATTGTGTCAGTTAGCCTATCGGAATCTTCTAAAGCCATGGCATAATTTTCTGGAATTTTCCAAGCTGTTTAAAGGCAGTCAACATTGTATGTAAACTTCTGACCCACTGGAATTGTGATACAGTGAATTAAGTTAAATAATCTGTCTGTAAACAATTGTTGGAAAAATGACTTGTAGATGTCCTAACAGACTTGCCAAGACTATAGTTTGTTAAACACAAAATTTGTAGTAGTTGAAAAATTAGTTTTGATAACTCCAACCTGAGTGTATGTAAACCTCCGACTTCAACTGTACGCTACAGAAGCACGGCTAACCAAAACAGTGCGTGTGCATGCACTTGAATTAAAACAGCCACACTCAAATCTAAATGTCTTTGATTTTATCTCAGACCTCCCAAAGTGGTTCCCTAATGTGGTTTAAGCATTGCTGTGGATATAGTATGTTTTCTATTTTGTAAAAATTGCAATAATTGATTAAAAACAACATCCCAGTCTGTTTCGTTGCTTTCTTTTTCTGCCCTGTTATTGTTTTGGTATCAAGTGTCGCTACACTAAACCTGGTATCGATGTCCAAATGCTGGTATTGTGAGACAACACTACTCCCTACTACTCAGAAAAGTATACAAATAGGCTACCTTCAGATTGCTCAATGTGGAAAAACAGTGGACAAGCCATGACCTCGACTCATTCATAATCACTTTCATAATATTCCCTGACACTTCTCACCCATGCTCAAAATCTGTAAATGGTGAAAGTGTGTCAAATGATGACAACGACCCATTTCTCTCCACATATATCCGCTCAAACACAAACTGGCTAAACAGCGAAACCAAGAGATTAGTACAGCATACAACATGGTGCCAAGAGAGAGAAGAGGGAACGGCATGGTCTGGAGAAATGACATGGTCACTAAAAGGGACAAGTCTACATGCACTGGATGAGGTGCTCAAATAGAGACAAATATTGCAGTGAACCAGGTACTGGCATTTCAGCTAAACATTCTCACATGATTTAAATTAATGAATATTTATTTCACCTATTGTAAAAAATAAAACCTGTCTATCTTTGTAAAGTTGAAAGCCATTGAGGGTTAAATCCAGCTGAAATGCCAAGCTTGAGGGTTGAGTGAAAAGATCGGGAGATATCGATTTCAGAAACACCACCGTGAGAAAGCTATTCTCTTCCACTCCTTTCCTCTCCTCGTATAAAAGCACCACAATACAAATCATAATACCCATAAAACCTAGCAGTCAAAACAGGGAAATGGTTCCAATCATTTTTCACCTTAGGGGATTTTAGAAACAACTGTTTCGTGTACACTCACCCATGCGTGCCATTTTGATAACTGTGTAACTCTGTCTAGGACAAGGTCAATTATCAATATATTCGCCTGTATTTACCCATAAAATACTGATGAATTGAGGCAAAGGTAAGCATCTCTGGATTAACTAATGTTAGCAAAATGTAGTAATTAACAAATTGGCTACATTTATTTAAATGGACAATTCTGTGAACCGTCTTGGGCAAGTTTTACATTTGACACTATACCTGTTAGCAATGGTGCCAGCTGGAGATGACGTGCAGGTGCTTGCAGGGATTTGTAGTTTTGCATGATGTCTACTTTGATGCCAAGTAGCATTTTCAAATCAGAGTAAATAGAGCCAAATATATTGCTAAAAGTCACCTTGTCCAAGGGAGTTCCAGTGCATCCGGAAAGTATTCAGACCCATTCACATTTCCCACATTGTTACGTTACAGCCTTATTCTAAAATTGACTAAAACCATTTTTTTCCTCCATTGATAACCCTTGTTGTTTCTACAACTTGATTGGAGTCCACATGGGGTAAATTCAATTGATCGGACATGATTTGGAAAGGCACACACCTGTCTATATAAGGCCCCACAGTTGAGAGTGCATGTCAGAGCAAAAACCAAGCCATTAGGTCAAAGGAATTATCCATAGAGACCCGAGACAGGATGGTGTCGAGGTACAGATTTGGGGAAGGTTACCAAAAAAAATGTCTACAGCATTGAAGGTCTTCAAGAACACAGTGGCTTCCATCATTATTCAATGGAAGAAGTTTGGAACCACCAAGACTCTTCTTAGAGCTGGCCGCCCAACCAAACTGAGCAATCGGGGAACAAGGGCCTTGGTCAGGGAGGTAACCAAGAACACGACAGTCACTCTGACAGAGCTCCAGAGTTCCTCTATGGAGATGGGAAAACCTTCCAGAAGGACAACCATTTCTGCAGCACTCCACCAATCAGGCCTTTATGGTAGAGTGGCCAGACGGAAGCCACTCCTCAGTAAAAAGGCACATGAAAACCCACTTGGAGTTTGCCAAAAGGTACCTAAAGCATCCATCTCAGAACGTGAGAAACAAGATTCCCTGATCTGATGATACCGAGATTGAACTCATCGGCCTGAATGCAATGCTTCACATCTGGAATAAACCTGGCACCATCCCTAAGGTGAAGCATGGTGGTGGCAGCATCATGCTGTGGGGATGTTTTTCAGCAGCAGGGACTACTGCCAAATCTTTTCAGTCTCCTGAGGGGGAATAGGCTTTGTTGTGCCCTATTCACGACTGTCTCGGTGTGTTTGGACCATGATAGTTTGTTGGTGATGTGGACACCAAAGAACTTGAAGCTCTCAACCTGCTCCACTGTAGGCCAATCGATGAGAATGTGGGCGTGCTCTGTCCTTTTCCTGTAGTCCACAATCAACTCCTTTGTCTTCATCACATTGAGGGAGAGGTTGTTGTCCTGGCACCACACGACCTCTCTGACCTCCTCCCTATAGGCCGTCTCATCGTCGGTGTTCAGTTCTACTACAGTTGTGTCATCGGCAAACTAGATGGTGTTGGAGTCGTGCCTGGCCATGCAGTCAAGATGAACATGGAGTACAGGAGGGGACTGAGAACACACCCCTGAAGGGCCCCCATGTTAAGGATCAGTGTGGAGAATGTGTTGTTACCTACACTTACCAACTGGGGGCACTATGGTGTTGAACACTGAGGTGTAGTCAATGAATAGCATTCCCACATAGGTGTTCTTTTTGTCCAGGTGGGAAAGGGCAGTGTGGCGTACAATAGAGGTTGCATCATCCGTGGATCTGTTGGGGCGGTACGCAAATTGGAATGGGTCTAGGGTTTCTGGGATAATAGTGTTGATGTGAGCCATGACCAGCCAGGTTGAAGATACTTGCCAGAACATGCTCCAAGTATGTGGTAATCTTGGTATCTTGGTAATCAGTCTTGTGAATATTGACTTATTTAAAAAAAGGTCTTACACATACAGGCTACGGAGAGAGGGATCATATAGTCGTCTGGAACAGCAGGTGTCCGCACACATGGTTCTGTGTTGCTTGGCTTAAGGCAAGCAAAGAAGGCATTGACCTCGTCTGGTAGGCATGCGCCTCTGGGCAGATCTCAGATGGGTTTACCTTTGTAATCCTGAAAGTTTGCAAGCCCTGCTACATCCGATCAGCATCAGAGCCGTTGTAGTAGGACTCGATCTTAGTTCTGTATTGACGCTTTGCCCGTTTGATGGTTCATCGGAGGTCATAAGCTTCCAGGTTAGAGTCCCGCTCCTTGAATGTGTCAGCTCTAGCCTTTAGCTCAGTGAGGATGGTGCCTGTAATTCATGGCTTCTGGTTGGGATATGTACGTACGGTCACTGCATCATCGATGCACTTATTAATGATGCCGGTGACTGATGTGGTAAATTCCTCAATGTCATAGGATGAATACCAGAACATATTCCATTCTGTGATAGAAAAACAGTCATGCAGCTTAGCATCTGCTTCATAGGACCATTTCTGTTTTGAGCATGTCACTGGTACTTCCTGTTTGAGATTTTACTTGTAAGCAAATCAGGAGGATATAGTTATGGTAAGATTTGCGAGAGAGAGCTTTGTACGCTTTCCACAGGAGAACCAACGAGAGCATACGGTCGGGCTGCATCACAGCATGGTACGGCAACTACACCCCCACGGACCGCAAGGCTCTTCAATGGGAGATGCATGCAGCCAAACACCGCATTGGGTGAACACTGCCTGCCTTACAGGACATCTACAGCACCAAGTGTCGCAGGAAGGACAAGAAGATCATCAGGGACCCCATGCCACCCAAGCCCTGTTCTCCCTGCTTCAATCACTCACACTCGGGCAGTACAGGAGCATCATGGCAAAAACTGAAACCGGCCAGCAGCTTCTACCCACAGACCATCAGGCTGCTGAATAGCCAACACTAATCAACTCAAAGTGTATTTGTCACAATACAACAGGTGAAGACCTTACAGTGAAACGCTAACAAACAAGCCCTTAACACATTTTTCTGAACTACATTGTTGGTTAAGAATGAATTTACTAAAATGAACTGCAGTAAAAATAACTAATTAGAAAGGGCAACAATAAAATAACAGTAGCGAGACTATATACATGGGGTACCGGTATAGAGTCAATATGCGGAGGCACCGGTTAGTCAAGATAATATGTAGATGTAGGTAGAGGTAAAGTGACTATGCATAGATAATAAACAGAGGCAGGAAGCTTGGCCCCAGTGATGTACTGGGAAGTATACCCCAATCTGAGGTCCTGATCCCTCTGGAGCAGGTTTTCATCAAGGATCTCTCTACTTTGCTCTACTCATCTTTCCTTCGATCTTGACTAGTCTCCCAGTCCCCAACTCTAAAAAACATCCCCACAGCATGACACTGCCACCACGTTTCACAATAGGGATGGTGCCAGGTTTCCTCCAGATGTGATGCTTGGCATTCAGGCCAAAGTGTTCAAACCTAGTTTCATCAGAACAGAGAATCTTGTTTCTCATAGTCGGACAGGCTTTAAGGTGCCTTTTGGCAAACTCCAAGCAGGCAGTCATGTACCTTTTACTGAGGAGTGACTTTTACTTCCATCGGGCAACTCTACCATAAAGGTCTAATTGGCGGAGTGCTGCAGAGATGGTTGTCCTTCTGGAAGGTTCTCTCATCTCCACAAAGGAACTCTATAGCTCTGTCAGAGTAACCATCGGGTTCTTGGTCACCTCCCTGACTAAGGCCCGGGGGACATCGCTAGGAAGAGACTTGGTGGTTCCAAACTTCTTTAATTGAAGAACAATGGAGGCCACTGTGTTCTTGGGAGACCTTCAATGCTGGAGGACTGTTTTGGTACACTTCCCAAGAGCTGTGCCTCGACACAATCCTGTCGAGGAGCTCTATGGACAATTCCTTTGACCTCATGGCTTGTTTTGTTTTTTTTGCTCTGACATGCACTGTCAACTGTGGGACCTTATAGACAGGTGTGTGCCTTTACACATTATGTCTAATCAATTGAATTTACCACAGTTGTAGCGACATCTCAAGGATGATCAATGGAGACAGGATGCACCTGAGCTCAATTTCAAGTCCCATAGCAAAGGGTCTGAATACTTATATAAATAAGGTATGTTTTTAATTTGTAATAAATGTGCAAAAATGTCCACTAATCTGTTTTCACTTTGTCATTATTGGGTGTTGTGTGTAAATGGATGAGGAATGTATTTTTTATATCCGTTTTAGAACAAGGGTAACAAAATGTGATAAAAAGTCAAGGGATCTGAATAGTTCCATAGGGTTGAATTCTACAGTACTTAAATAAGGTTTCAAGGACAAAATTACATGTATTTGTTGTAGTGGGGACAGTAACATTAGTTCTCTCAAAATAAATTAGACAACCCCTGTAGCCAGCTAGCATTTATTTTGACTTGAATCCCCATGTAGCTAATTTAGTTATTTAGCTGCAAACATAACGGAAACGCCTGAGGAAATAAGGGGGGACAAAGTATATTGAAAGCAGGTGCTTCCACACAGGTGTGGATCCTACGTTTATTAAGCAATTAACCATTCCATCATGCTTGGGGTCATGTATAAAAATGCTGGGCATGCCATATTTTGGCTACCATAGTTCTGCCCCCGTCCACAGGTCACTGACTGGTTCGATGAGCATGAACGACGTAAACCATGTGCCATGGTCGTCTCGGTCACCTGATCTCAACCCAACTGAACACGTGAAGATTCTGGAACAAGAGCTGAGACCGCGTTTTCTAACACCATCACAACAACAAATCACCAATTAAGGAATGTATCGGATCCCTCCAATGGAGATTCAGACACTTGTACAATCTTGTCCAAGGTGCCTTGAAGCTGTGGTGGCCCAATACCCTATTAAGACACTTCATGTTGGTGTTTCCTTTATTTTGGCAGCTACCTGTAAATCTGGCGTTACCCATGTTATCTAGCTACGTTAAGCGTAGCTAAAATGTTAGCCAGTTTAACGTTAACTAGCTAACGTTACATGTTGAAACTATTTCAGCACCCTTTGAAGTGCCGTGGACCTTAAAGATATATAGCTACTCCCTTATAAATGTGGCGTAACCTTAGCTTGATAAGCTAGCAAATGTAACCGCTAGCTACTGGGAGAAGAACGACATGTGCTACAAATGTTGATTTTTCTGAAATGAACAGCTACAAACATTGTAAACAAACGAGCCATACCTGTTACGCCACCGATCACGCAATTCGATTTCTCACACTTGGCATTCAAAGTCGGATACCGGTACACCAGCACGACTTCTCATCGCATTTTCCCGTATGTTGATATGACTGCAATGGCAGAGAGAGGTGGTTCATGGGTTAGTTCAGTTCACTTCAACGTTTGCTTCGTTACGTGACGGTTTGTACTAAACGACAAGTTTCCCAAAAAGGTGCGCACCGTTCTTCAACAATCTTTGAGGTAACGTTACTTAGCTCCGGTTTGGTGGCTGTTGCCCGATCATCATTATGGGTGTGACCGGTTCAGTTCGATTTAATTTTTGCTACGTTGTGGAACGATGTGCCGAACTACACGTTTCGCCAAAACGTTCTTATTGTATGTTCTTGAACATACTGTTATTTGTATTATTTACTTAACGAAGCCAGTCAGTTAAGAACAGTACCGTTTCCGTTGAGTTAAAAGTTGCACTGTTTTGTCGTCCTGAACGCAACCCTGTTCAGTTCAACGTTTGCTACGTTGCGTGACGACTTGTATTGAATGATACGCCCCCTTTATGGATGGCTAAACCTGACATTATTTTAAATAAATACACACATAAATTGGTGAATTAATAAATACATCAATGCATAATTAAATAAATGAGCATGGAAATACAAAAATACTGACTAAAATTGATAAATGTTGTCTACATATCTGTATGTATTTCGTTATCCACAGTACCAGTCAAAAGTTTGGACACACCTACTCATTCAAGGGTTTTTCTTTATTTTTACAATTTTCTACATTGTAGAATAATAGTGAATGCATCAAAATGATGAAATAACACATGGAATCGTGTAGTAACCAAAAATGTGTTACACAAATCCAAATATATTTTTGATTCTTCAAAGTAGCCACCCTTCGACTTGATTATATCTTTGCACACTCTTGGCATTCTCTCAGCCAGCTTCATGAGGTAGTCACCTGGGATGCATTTCAATTAACGGGTGTGCCGCCTTAAAAGTTGAGTTGTGGAATTTCTTTCCTTCTTCATTAAGGATCCGCCCCTTTTTTCAATTTTTGCCGAAAATGACATACCTAAATCTAACTGCCTGTAGCTCAGGACCTGAAGCAAATAATTACATATTCTTCATACCATTTGAAAGGAACAACTTTGAAGTTTGTGGAAATGTGAAATTAATTTGAAGAATACAACACATTAGATATGGTAAAAGATAACGTACCATCATCTTTGAAATGCAAGAGAAAGGCCACAATGTATTATTCCAGCCCAGGTGCAATTTAGATTTGCCCCTAGATGGAGGCAGTGTATGTGCAAAGTTTTAGACTGATCCAATGAACTATTGTATTTCTGTTAAATTTTGTATCAAGACTGCCCAAATTGGTTGCCAAATTGGTTTATTAATACATTTTCAAGTTCTTAACTGTGCACGCACCTCAAACAATAGCATGGTCTTCTTACACTGTAATAGCTAATGTAAATTGGACAGTGCAGTTAAGTTAACAATAATTGAAGATTTCTGCCAATATCAGATATGTCTATGTCCTGGGAAATGTTATTGTACTTACAACCTCATGCTAATCACATTTGCCTATGTTAGCTCAACCGTCCTGTGGGGGACCGACAGATCCTGAAGAGGTTTGTTTGAGCCAATCAGTTGTATTGTGACAAGTAGGGATGGTATGCAGAAGATAGCCCTATTTGGTGAAAGACCAAGCCAATATTATGGCAAGAACAGCTCAAATAAGCAAAGAAAAATGACAGTCCATCATTGCTTTAAGATATGAAGGTCAGTCAATGCGAAACCTTTCAAGAACTTTGAACGTTTCTTCAAGTGCAGTGTTCAAAAACATCAAGGGCTATGATGAAACTGGCTCTCATGAAGTGAGGACCGCCACAGGAAAGGACAACCCAGAGTTACTTCTGCTGCAGAGGTTAAGTTCATTAGAGTTACCAGCCTTAGAAATTGCAGCCCAAATAAATGCTTCACGGAAATCAAGGAACAGACACATCAACGTCAACTGTTCAGAGGAGACTGCAGGACTCAGGCTTTCATTGTCGAATTGCTGCAAAGAAACCACTACAGAAGGACACCAATAAGATAAGCCTTGCTTGGGCCAAGAAACACGGTCAATGGACATTAGACCGGTGGAAATATGTCCTTTGGTCTGATTTGAAAGATTTTTGGTTCCAGCTGCTGTGTCTTTGTGAGACGCAGAGTAAGTGAACAGATTATTTCCGCATGTGTGGTTTCCACCGTGTAGCATGGAGGAGGAGGTGTGATGGTGTGTGGGTACTTTGCTGGTGTCACTGATTTATTTAGAATTCAAGACACATTTAACCAGCATAACTACGACAGCAGTCTGCAGCGATACGCCATCCCATCTGTATTGAGCTTAGTGAACCTATCATTTGTTTTTCAACAGGACAATGATCCAACACACCTCCAGGCTGTGTAAGGGCTATTTGACGAAGAAGGAGAGTGATGGGGTGCTGCATCAGACAAGAAGGCCTCCACAATCACCCGACCTCAACCCAATTGAGATGGTTTGGGATGAGTTGGACCGCAGAGTGAAGGAAAAGCAGCCAACAAGTGCTCAGTATATGTAGGAACTCCGTCAAGACTGTTGGAAAAGCATTCCAGGTGAAGCTGGTTGAGAGAATGCCAAGTGTGTGCAAAGCTGTCATCAAGGCAAAGGGTGGCTACTTTGAAGAATCTAATATCTAAAATATATTTTGATTTGTTCAACACTTTTTTGGTTACTACATGATTCCATGTGTTATTTCATTGTTTTAATGTCTTCTACTGTTCTACAATTTAGAAAATAGTAAAAAATAAAGAAAAACCCTTGAATGAGTAGGTGTGTCCAAACTTTTGACTGGTATTGTATGTATTATCTATTTATTCCAACTTTAATTAATTTATATATTTCTTAATTTCTTTCTTTCTGTATTTCTTTCTCCAATATTGAAATGAGTGGGTGTCAATCTAATGCCTGTGGGTGGTATCTAACACACTGTTGGCTGACCAATGTTACAGTGCATTGTTAGATAGAGTACCACAGTATGAGTCATAATACCCATGAAATCATCAAATCTAGCGATTAAACACGGAAATGGTTCACCTTGTCCTAGAGAGATGTACAGTTGAAGTCAGAAGTTTACATACACTTAGGTTGGAGTCATTAAAACTCATTTTTCAAACACTACAAATTTCTTAACAACAAACTATAGTTTTGGAAATTCTGTTATGACATCTACTTTGTGCGTGACAAGTAATTTTTCCAACCATTTTTTACAGACAGATTATTTCACTGTATCACAATTCCAGTGGGTCAGAAGTTTACATACACTAAGTTGACTGTGCTTTCAACAGCTTGGAAAATTCCAGAAAATTATGTCATGGCTTTAGAAGCTTCTGATAGGCTAATTGACATATTTTGAGTCAATTGGAGGTGTACCTGTGGATGTATTTCATGGCCTACTTTAAAACTCAGCGCTTCTTTGCTTGACATCATGGGAAAATCTAAAGAATCAGTCAAGACCTCAGAAAAAAATTGTAGACATCCATAAGTCTGGTTCATCCTTGGGAGCAATTTCCAAACACCTGTAGGTACCAGTTCATCTGTACAAACAATAGTACGCAAGTATAAACACCATGGGACCACGCAGCCGTCATACCGCTCAGGAAGCAGACTAGTTCTGTCTCCTAGAGATGAACGTACTTTGGTGTGAAAAGTGCAGATCAATCCCAGAACGACAGCAAAGGACCTTGTGAAGATGCTGGAGGATACAGGTGCAAAAGTATCTATGTCCACAGTAAAACGAGTCCTATATCGACATGACCTGAAATGCCCCTCAGCAAGGAAAAAGCCAATGTTCAAAAGCCGCCATAAAATAGCCAGACTACGGTTTGCAACTGCACATGGGGACAAAGATTGTACTTTTTGGAGAAATGTCCTCTGGTCTGATGAAACAAAAAAAGAAATGATTGGCCATAATGACCATCGTTATGTTGGGAGGAAAAAGGGGGAGGCTTGCAATACGAAGAACACCATCCCAGCCGTGAAGCATGGGGCTGGCAGCATCATGTTGTGGGGGTGCTTTGCTGCAGGAGGGACTGGTCCACTTCACAAAATAGATGGCGTCATGAGGAAAGACAATTATGTGGATATATTGAAGCAACATCTCAAAACATCAGTCAGGAAGTTAAATCTTGGTCGCAAATGGGTCTTCCAAATGGACAATGTCCCTAAGCATACTTCCAAAGTTGTGGCCAACAAAGTTAAGGTATTGGAGTGGCCATCACAAAGCCCTGACCTCAATCCGATAGAAAATCTGTGAGCAGAACTGAAAAAGCGTGTGCGAGCAAGGAGGCCTACAAACCTGACTCAGTTACACCAGCTCTGTCAGGAGGAATGGGCCAAAATTCACCCAACTTATTGTGGGAAGTTTGTGGAAGGCTACCCGAAACGTTTGACCCAAGTTAAACAATTTAAAGGCAATGCTACCAAATTGAGTGTATGTCAACTTTTGACCCACTGGGAATGTGATGAAAGAATTACAATCTGAAATACATCCTTCTCTACTTTTATTCTGACATTTCACATTCTTAAAATATAGTGTTGATCCTAACTGAACTAAAACAGGGAGTTTTTACTAGGATTAAATGTCAGGAATTGTCAAGAACTGAGTTGAAATGTATTTGGCTAAGGTGTATGTAAACTTTTGACTTCAACTGTATGTAAATAACATGTCTATTTTTTGTAAAAAAAAATATTTGTCATTTTATTGGGTATTGTGTGTAGATTGCTGTGGATTTTTCTATGTTTCATCCAATGTAGAATAAGGCTGTAAATAACAAAACCTAGAACAGGTCAAGGAGTCTGAATACTGTCCAAAGGCACTGTATGTACATAAATATGTATTTAAAAAAAAGATTTCCACCCTACACATTAATTTATATCTCTGTTAAAGTTTTAGTAACAGAAAAGTATATGTACTATACAGTGTTCGTTTCTTATTTTTCAGAGTAAATAACTCACTCAGTCAAAAGGCCTTCTGATGGGGGCGGGGGCCTGGGATTAAAATAAATACAATATAAATATGTAACGGCGTTCGTCTGTTGAAGGAGAAGCGGACCAAAATGCAGCGTGGTGGTTACTCATGTTCTTTAATGAAAAAATGAACTATACATGAAAAAACTTAAATATACAAAACAACAAACAAACGTGAAAACCTATACAGCCTATCTGGTGAATACAAACACAGAGACAGGAACAATCACCCACGAAATACTCAAAGAATATGGCTGCCTAAATATGGTTCCCAATCAGAGACAACAATAATCACCTGACTCTGTTTGAGAACCGCCTCAGGCTATAGACTATGCTATACACCCCCAAGACAAAACACACCACAAAAACCCATGTCACACCCTGGCCTGACCAAATAACTGAAGACAAACATAATATATTTCGACCAGGGCGTGACAAAATAGGACAAAACACACATCACAACAAGAGAGACAACACTACATAAAGAGAGACCTAAGACAACAACATAGCAAGGCATCAACACATAACAAAAACATGGTAGCAACACAACATGGTAGCAGCAAAAGTCATGGTACAAACATTATTGGGCACAGACAACAGCACAAAGGTCAAGAGGGTAAAGACAACAATATATCACGCAAAGCATCCACAACTGTCAGTAAGAGTGTCCATGATGGAGTTTTGAATAAAGAGATAAAACTGTCCAGTCTGAGTGTTTGTTGCAGCTCATTCCAGTCGCTGGCTGCAACGTACTGAAAGAGGAGCGACCCAGGGATGTGTGTGCTTTGGGGACCTTTAACAGAATGTGACTGGCAAAACAAGTGTTGTATGTGGAAGATGAGGGCTGCAGTAGATATCTCAGATAGGGGGGGTGAGGCCTAAGAGGGCTTTATAAACAAGCATCAACCAGTGGGTCTTGTGACGGGTATACAGAGATGACCAGTTTACAGAGAAGTATAGAATGCTGTCCTATAAGGAGCATTGGTGGCAAATCTGATGGCCGAATGGTAAAGAACATCTCGTCACTCGAGTGCACCCTTACCTGTCGATCTATAAATTATGTCTCTGTAATCTTGCATAGGTAGGATGGTCATCTGAATCAGTTAGTTTGGCAGCTAGGGAGAAAGAGGAGTGATTTCGACAGGCGAAACCAAGTCTAGATTTAACTTTAGCCTGCAGCTTTGATATGTGCTGAGAGAAGGATAGTGCACCGTCTAGCCAATCTCCCAAGTACTTGTATGAGGTGACTACCTCAAGCGCTAAACCCTCAGAGGTAGTAATAACACCTGTGGGAAGAGGGGCATTCTTCTTACAAAACCACATGACCTTTGTTTTGTAGGTGTTCAGAACAAGGTTAAGGTTAGAGAAAGCGTGTTGGACATTTGTGGGATTGGTAATAATCTGAGAAAGATTTAGGGAGTCCCATTGCTTTTGGACTTGGTCAGGTGGTTTAAGCATGTCCCAGTTTAGGTCACCTAGCAGGACAAATTCAGACTTAGTGTAAGGGGCCAGGTGAGAGCTTAAGGCAGGTAAGGAACAGGCCTGTGCTGATAGAGGACGATACCACCCAGCAACAGTTAACAAAGAGCTATTTGAATGTTTAATGCATAAAACCAGCAAATCAAATTGTTTGGGGACAGACTTGGTGGAGACAATCGAGCACTGAAGGTGATCCTTGGTAAAGATTGCCACTCCCCCACCTTTGGAAGACCTGTATTGCCGAAAAAGGTTATAACCAGAAAGGTTAACATCAGTATTCAAAACACTCTTTCTTTACCACATCTCAGTAATGACCAACACATCTGGATTGGAGCTGTGAACCCACACTTTGAATTGATCCTGTCAGGATTTGGCCAGGGTTGTTCCGGTTTTTGGTCACTAGATGCCCCCATTGTGCTTTTTGACCTTTTGCTTTCCCTTGATCCCCATTATTATTTGCACCTGTGCCTTGTTTCCCCTGATTGTATTTAAACCCTTAGTTTCCCTCAGTTCTTTGCTCTGTGTTTGTATGTTAGCACCCAGCCCTAGTATTCTGTGTACTCTTGTTGATCCCGGTGGACGCTCTTGTGGAATTCTGTTTTTTGTTCTTGTTTATTTATTTTTGAGTATCTTTTGAGGCTTTTTATGCTTTACCTACCACCTTGTGGATTTACCTTTTTGTCTTGGAGGATTACCTTGTGGATTACCTTGTTCTTGTGGAATTCCTTTTGAGGTTGTGGAGTTACATGTTTTCCTGAAGGACTTCACTTTTTACTTTATTAAATACACCGTCTCAAGTACTGCTGTGTCTGCCTCATCTTCTGGGTTCTGCTGACTATTCGTGGCTCAGTTGGTTAAGTGACTGCTTCTCACTCCGGAGACCCGGGTTCGTAACCGGGTCCTGACAGAAACACAGCGCCAAAAATGAACCCAGAGGCAGCCAGTTCCCAGGACCTTGTTGCCATGCTGTCCCACCACCAGGAGACTGTCCAACGCCACGAAGCCGCCCTGGTTCAGCAAGAGGCCTTAATGGCTAGACATTCTCATCTTCTGTCGGAGATGCTGACTTCCATAAAGCAGATATCTGATCGACTTACCCCGGCAACAGTTCCCGTCCCAGTACCTCAGATTCACGTACCCATGGCAGGTAACCCCCTGGCTGAACCTCGTCTTCCACCTCCCCAACGGTTCTCAGGTGATCCAAGTGCTTGTAAAGGTTTTCTCACCCAATGTTCTCTCTCCTTCGAGCTGCAACCCTCGTCTTTTCCCACCGACCGGTCTAAGATCGCATATATCATCACCCTGCTGTCAGAAAAAGCCCTGGCCTGGGCTACTGCTGTGTGGGATGCCCATAGTTCCTGCTGTGCCAGCTACTCTGCCTTTGCTGAGGAATTCAAACGAGTGTTTCAAGGTCCAAGCAGTGGTCCTGACTCAGCCAAACAGCTCCTGACTCTCCACCAAGGTCGGCGCAGCGTGACGGACTATGCCATCCAGTTCCGCACGGTGGCAGCAGCGAGTGGCTGGAACAACGAGGCGCTCACGGTGTGCTTTCTGAAAGGCCTTTCTGACACTATCCAAGATGAACTGGCCACTCGGGAACCACCGGACAATCTCGAGTCCCTGATCAAGTTGGCCTCACGCATTGACCAGCGTCTGAGAGAGAGAGAACTCAACCGTAGACCTCTAGCCCCTATCAGTCCCAGCTCCGAGTCCCCACCTTTATCCTCGCTGGCTCCACCGGAACCCATGCAGATTGGACGCATCTCCCAGGCTGAGAGAGACCGCCGGATGAGGGAGCGACGCTGTCTATATTGCGGCAAACCGGGCCATTTCCGTTCCACGTGTCCCGGGCTCCAGGGAAACGCTCTGTCCCGTACAGACCGGGAGGAACTGTAACGGGAAACATAACCTCCTCCCATCCGTCCAACTCCCGTCTGCTCATTCCAGTCACCCTTTGCTGGGACAACCACAAGCTTCACCTTCAAGCCTTGGTAGACTCTGGAGCCGCAGGTAACTTCATGGATGGTGTCTGGGCGAAGGAGAATGGCGTTCCCTCTGAACCTCTAAGTGACCCCATGAGGGTTACTACATTGGATGGAAGCCCTTTGGGATCTGGACTTGTCACTCATGTCACTACCTCCTTGCGACTTTCAGTTTCACAACACCAGGAATTGATGAACTTTCATTTGATCTCCTGTTCCGAGTTCCCTCTCGTCCTTGGATACCCCTGGCTTCACAGCCATAACCCTCACATTGACTGGTCTGTGGGCACTATCAAGCAGTGGGGTCCTACGTGCCAAGCTACTTGTATTTTCCCGAATTCCCGAGTTCTACTCCCGAGTCTTTAGAATCCATCGACCTGACCCGAGTTCCCGAGTGTTACCATGACCTCAAACTGGTGTTTAGCAAACAGAGGGCCACCATGCTACCACCCCATAGACCTTATGATTGCCCCATCGACCTGTTTCCGGGCACTTGCCCCCCAGGGGTCGGATCTTTTCCCTATCTCCACCCGAACGAGCTGCTATGGATACCTACATCAAGGACGCTCTGGAAGCAGGCCTCATGCGTCCATCCACCTCCCCGGCGGGAGCAGGGTTTTTCTTTGTGGCCAAGAAAGACGGTGGATTACGTCCCTGCATCGACTACCGGGGACTCAATGCCATAACCGTTCGTAACCGTTACCCGCTACCCCTTATGGCCACAGCCTTCGAGCTGCTCCAGGAAGCAGTTGTTTTCACTAAGCTTGACCTGCGGAACGCATACCATCTTGTGCGGATCAGACCTGGTGACGAGTGGAAGACCGCTTTCAACACGCCTACTGGTCACTATGAATACTTGGTGATGCCCTTCGGCCTGACCAACGCCCCAGCGGTGTTCCAAGCGCTCATAAACGATGTGCTTAGTGATATGCTTAACATATTTGTTTTCGTTTACTTGGATGACATCCTCATCTTTTCGAGCTCCCTTCAAGAACACACAAAGCGTGTCAGACAAGTACTCAAACGCCTCCTGGACAGCCATCTGTACGTTAAGCCGGAAAAATGTGAATTTCATTCATCCCGAGTACATTTCCTGGGATTTGTAGTGGAACCCGGTCGAGTCCAAATGGACCCCAGGAAGGTAGGGGCGGTAGCGGATTGGCCCACTCCCAAATCCGTTAAGGAAGTTCAGCGTTTCCTGGGCTTCACAAACCTTTACCGCAAGTTCATCAAGAACTTCAGCTTGGTGGCAGCCCCTCTCTCAGCTTTAACCAAGGGTGGCAATGCAAGGTTTTTGTGGAGAAGAGAAGCTGAGACGGCTTTCCAAGGACTCAAGCAGCGCGTCCTCTCTGCTCCCATCCTGATACTACCGACTACGGATGAACCGTTTGTGGTGGAGGTAGACGCATCAGAGGTTGGTGTTGGAGCTGTCCTGTCTCAGAGGGGTGAAGACAAGAAGCTTCATCCGTGCGCTTTCTTCTCACACCGGCTTACCCCGGCTGAGAGGAACTACGATGTGGGGCATCGTGAACTCCTAGCGGTTAAGATGGCATTGAAGGAATGGAGACACTGGCTCGAGGGGGCATCTCACCCGTTTCAAGTGCTTACGGACCACAAAAATCTGGAGTATATCCAGCAGGCGAAGCGGTTGAACTCTAGACAAGCTAGATGGTCTCTCTTCTTCAGTCGATTCCAGTTTATCCTCACCTATCGGGTCGAAGAATCTCAAACCGGATGCCCTGTCCCGAGTCTACGCTCCTGCCATTCGAGATGACACGGACATGCCTGTCCTTCCTGCTGCTAAGATCGTCGCTCCGATCTCGTGGCAAGTTGAGGATACCGTGAGACGAGCTCAAGCTATCGAACCGGACCCGAAAGGAGGTCCTGCCAATCGGTTGTTTGTCCCCAAGGCAGTGAGGACTCAGGTCCTTCTGTGGGGGCACTCCTCTCGCCTCACCTGTCACCCGGGCGTAGGTTGCACCTTGGAGTTCATCCAGCGTAAGTTCTGGTGGCCTACCATAAGAGAAGACGTTGCCACTTTCGTCAATGCGTGCCCCGTGTGCTGCCAGGGCAAATCTTCTCACCTCCGCCCTCAAGGACTCCTTCACCCTTTACCTGTTCCCCACAGACCCTGGTCCCATATCTCATTGGACTTTATTACTGGCCTTCCTCCATCCCATGGCAATACTACTATCCTAGTCATAATCGACAGGTTTTCAAAGGCGGCCAGGTTCGTCCCTCTGACTAAGTTACCTTCTGCCAAGGAAACGGCTGAGTTGGTAATTAATCATGTGTTTCGAGTCTTCGGCATTCCTCAAGATATGTTTTCTGACAGAGGTCCCCAGTTCGCCTCAAGGTTTTGGAAGGCCTTCTGCCAACTCATGGGAGCTTCTGCCAGTCTATCTTCAGGGTACCATCCGGAGTCCAACGGCCAAACAGAGAGGATGAATCAAGAGCTGGAAACCACCCTCCGATGTATGACTCGTAACAACCCGTCCACATGGTCGTCCTTTATTGTTTGGGCCGAATACGCGCACAACACCTTGCGCTCCTCCTCCACTGGTATGTCCCCGCACGAGTGTCAGTTTGGCTATGCCCCTCCATTGTTCCCGGACCAGGAGGCAGAAGTCAGAGTGTCTTCAGCCTTGAAGTTCGTCAGACGCTGTCGGCTTATGTGGAGGAAGACCCGTCTTAATCTTATGCGTTCCTCACAGAGGTACCAACAACAAGCCAACAGACGTCGCCGTCCCGGGCCTACCCTGCGCCCCGGCCAGAGAGTCTGGCTCTCCACAAGAGACTTACCACTACGGGTGGAGTCTCGCAAGCTGTCCCAAAGATACATCGGTCCCTTTAAGGTTGCCAGGAGATTAACCCAGTTTCTTATCGCATACACTTACCCAGATCCCTTAAGATTAATCCCACGTTTCACATTTCCTTATTAAAACCTGTTGTTTTTTCTCCCCTTGTCCCGGCAGACAGACCTCCCCCTCCGCCTCGTGTCATTGGAGGCCAGCCGGCTTATACCGTCCATCGGATACTGGATTCCCGCCGGGTGCAGCGGTCCTGGCAGTATCTGGTGGACTGGGAAGGCTACGGTCCCGAGGAGCGCTCCTGGGTTCCTGCCAAAGACATACTGGACCCTGACCTCATTCGTCAGTTCAGGGCCCTCCACCCCGAGAGAGCTGGTAGGAACGTCAGGAGCCGTTCCTAGGGGGGGATTCTGTCAGGATTTGGCCAGGGTTGTTCCGGTTTTTGGTCACTAGATGCCCCCATTGTGCTTTTTGACCTTTTGCTTTCCCTTGATCCCCATTATTATTTGCACCTGTGCCTCGTTTCCCCTGATTGTATTTAAACCCTTAGTTTCCCTCAGTTCTTTGCTCTGTGTTTGTATGTTAGCACCCAGCCCTAGTATTATGTGTACTCTTGTTGATCCCGGTGGACGCTCTTGTGGAATTCTGTTTTTTGTTCTTGTTTATTTATTTTTGAGTATCTTTTGAGGCTTTTTATGCTTTATCTACCACCTTGTGGATTTACCTTTTTGTCTTGGAGGATTACCTTGTGGATTACCTTGTTCTTGTGGAATTCCTTTTGAGGTTGTGGAGTTACATGTTTTCCTGAAGGACTTCACTTTTTACTTTATTAAATACACCGTCTCAAGTACTGCTGTGTCTGCCTCATCTTCTGGGTTCTGCTGACTATTCGTGGCTCAGTTGGTTAAGTGACTGTTTCTCACTCCGGAGACCCGGGTTCGTAACCGGGTCCTGACAGATCCATTTTAGTTAATTAGCTTCAAGTGTTAACGTGCAGAAAACCTAGGCTTTTACGAGAGCAGAAATCAGTGAAGCAGATATCAGAGCACAAGTCAGAATTGGGGCTAGCAACAGTAGATGGGCCAGGACGTACATGCACATTTCCAGATATCATCAAAAGTAAAACAGTCAAGGCACAGCAGAGGACAGGGAGAGCTCTGCAGTGCTGATTTATGACATCTGAATGTCCATCAGATGGTAATATCATATTGCACAGCAATTTCATCAGATAACATGAATACAAAGCCGACAAAAGTTGTTAGAATAGGATGGGAGGCCAAAAATCTGTGTAACCAATAGAGAGTCAGAGTCTCGAGTGTGGGAGCAAACATAGTCTGTCCCACGGATGGGTAAAGAAAGTTTGTAGTCAACAAAGTATGTCGGAGTCATGAGGCAAATAGCAAAATGCACAAGAAAACAATAACATATATAATGACTTGAGGCTTGCCATTGAAAGTTTAGTCCCAACAGTTCATGAGTTCTGGCGGCGAGCGAAAGCTCGGGAGAGTGGGGGGAGTGTGGTGGAGGTACCTGTACCACACAGGGGGAGACAGGCCAGGGCAGACAGTGAAGAGATCGCCAGGTGGAAGCCAAGCAGCAGTGCAGCAGGCAATGGGAGTAGGTGTCACACCCACTTGGGAGACACATTTATTTCTGAAGGCAAAGTTCTTGTAGAAAATACCAGTGAATGGTCTTTGAACAGCAGGAGGAGGCTTCAGAGGACGCTTCAAAGATGAGAGGGCTCAGTATCCGAGTGAGCATTAGCACGCAGCAGGCCAGGTAAATGACTGTAATTAATACATGCATTATTAACAGATATTGATGTAATCAAATGACGGGGGATTGCAAGCACATTTACTAGGCCTACTGGTGACATATATAATGAGGAATTGATCAAAAATAAACTATCAAAGGGCAAGCAATTCATAGAATGAAACAGCTGAGTGCATTCTGGAACACTGAGGGCATGCAGTCTGGAGAGAAACACGCCATATCTTCCTCTGTGGAAAGTCATGCTCTCTGGTGAAGTATTTTGAATGTTTTATTTAGACAGGAGTAATTATATAATTTGGGCAAAACATCAATTTACTTTAGAGGAAGCCAGCATCCTAACAGTGCACTGTACGTAAAAGAAGTATGAAAGTGCATGCACTCACTACTGCAAGTCGCTCTGTATAAGAGTGTCTGATAAATGACTAAAATGTAAATGCAATGTAAATCAGCGCCAACTTTCCTTTCCAATTCGCAAGAGGCTGAAACCAGATGAGATGAGCATGTCTCCATCCTAACAATAGGCGTCATTCCAAAGGCGGGAAGGCAAGCGACAAGGTTAGGTCTGCATATATGCAAATAGAAACGAATTGGACTTATAATGGACAGATTTTGGCGAGAGTGAGCCCTCTCGCTTTGCCCCTTCCTCTCAGCTGAAACTCTCTCACCTGAGATAGCATCTGAGTGAGCGAAACGATATGTAGCCAATGTATCTGATGCTGTCTGGCCAGAAATACAGTAGTATGACATGCCATACTCTTTTGGTCCAGACAGCATCAGATACATGGTCTACACATACTGAGACTCGGATGCTTTATCTGAGATTGGAGCATCTTTCTGTGGGCGAGAGTCTTGGTCAAATAAATTATCAATATTTCTATATTTTATTTGGACGGGCAAAAAGGTACGGTGAGGTGGGCCCCCTAATGGCCCCACATAATCGCCAACCCTGCAACGAACCATGTCGGAGCTAGTGCCTACAAAAAGACTTAATTACTTAATCTCCACCCGGCACGGCCAGAAGAGGACTGGCCACCCCTCATAGCCTGGTTCCTCTCTAGGTTTCTTCCTAGGTTTTGGCCTTTCTAGGGAGTTTTTCCTAGCCACCGTGCTTCTACACCTGCATTTCTTGCTGTTTGGGGTTTTAGGCTGGGTTTCTGTACAGCACTTTGAGATATCAGCTGATCTAAGAAGGGTTATATAAATAAAATGTGATTGATTACTACTCTCTCTATATCCATGATGAGTCCCATCTATCTCTTTGACAGCAGGCACAACGCTAAAATGTCACGTGCTTCCACTTTTATCAGTATGTTCTTAACAATCTAACCATTAGGAAACTACTATTCGATCAAATAAGTCTCAAGTAGGATTTTTGTGGACAGGTTGTGGGCGGAGTAAAACATTGCGCTTCGCCTTTTCCTCTCTGACCACAGGCTTCTACAAGGTTTCCACTAGAGAGCACAACCACAAAGTTAATATTGGCTATATTGTAAAAATTAATTAAATCAAAAATTAGCTTTAATTCAAGGTTAAGAATAAGGTAAGCAATGTGTGGTTAAGGTTAGGTTTAAGGTTAAGCACATGCGCATTGGCAGCTGTATCCCGGAAGTGTTCCACACGTGTGCTCGATGAAGGAGGGTCTGTACTATTCTGAATCCTTGGGACTTCCCTGCTCCATTGAAGTTGAAATGTAAAAAATGGGTTATGTTAGGGTTAGGTTTAGACGTCCTACTCCATTGAAGTTGAAATGTAAAAATGGGTTTTGTAAAGGTTAAGTTAATGTTAGGAACTGTCCCAAAGAGTCTGTCTTGCACTGACGGGAGCAAAAGCACGTGTCGATTAGCGTCATGGCAGAAACAATTGCGTCATGGTAGCAGCATTAAGACTTTCGGTTTTCCGAGTTTGCCTTCAAAATAAAAGTCTGCGGTAAAACGCTGTGTATGAAAATAAATAAAACATTTTTGCAGCTTAGCATAGTGCATAATGTAAAAATTACATAACTAAAGAAAATTACTACTTTAGTGGTAGATCAGTAGAGTCTGTAGAATATGGTATGTTTTTTAACATTAATTTACTTGAGCTCCAACCATTTCTCAATGTGCTCCACCATATATTACAGAGTCTATATGTGGTGTTATTTCATGGGGTACTGTGGTCTAAATACCCAGAAGCACTTTGCAGTCCACCAACTCCATTGACTGCAATGCAATGCAATACTGGCCTATAAATTACATATTGGTTTATGGAGAAAACAATTTTCCATGTGTCGAAGTAAAAGTGGAGTTGGGAATAGCAGTGATGGAAAAAGTACCCAATTGTCATACTTGAGTAAAAGTATAGACACTTTAATAGAAAGTTATTCAAGTAAAAGTGAAAGTCACCCAGTAAAATACTACTTGAGTAAAAGTATTTGGTTTAAAATATACAGTACTTAAGTGTCAGAGTAAATGTAATTGCTAAAATATACTTAAGAATCAAGAGTAAAAGTATAAATCATTTTAAATTCCTTATATTAAGCAAACCAGATGGCCCCGTTTTATTTTTTTATTCGTGGATAGCCAGGGGCACACTCCAACACTCATAATTTACAAACGAAGCATTAGTGTTTTGTGAGTCCGCCATATCAGGGGCAGTAGGGATGACCAGGGATGTTCTCTTGATGAGTGCATGAATTGGAATACTTTCCTGTCCTGCTAAGCATTCTAAAGGTAATGAGTACTTTTGGGTGTCAGGGAAAATGTATGGAGGAAACAGTGCATGATATTTCTTTAGAAATGTAGTGAAGTAAAAGTTGTAAAAAAATATCAATTGTAATGTAAAGTACAGATACCCCAAAAACTACTTAAGTACTTTAAAGTATTTTAACTGAAGTATTTTACACCACTGGGAATTACTCATTCGGGTCTGTAGACCTGGTTTAGTGGTAAACCTGAACCCTCCAAAATTTGCCTCAACCTTACAAAACACACTTCCGTGTATCCTCGCTTATTTCGATGTCAACCTCTCCAGTTGCATGCTGCGGGTTCAGTTTTCATAGAGCTTACCATTTCCTCATCTGATAAACGTCTACCACAACTATCTGTCTCTAAGTGGTAGTATTCATTCCCAATATCATTGGTGTCTCCGGCTTGATGGGACTGCACCACTGACACTGCATCATGTCAACTATTGGCTACATCAGGATGAAGAAAAGAAGCAGGTTCTTTATCCCCAAAAGTGTGTATATTTTGCATATTAAGTTGGCAGTCTGAGGGACTTCGAGCAGTTGACGTTCCCTCCTTTAAACTCTCCACAGGCAATAGGTTTTGTGCTCATTTACATATTTCTTCTACCATTTTGTTAAATTTCACCATGTTGTCACTAGCAATAGAATGTATCACAGTCCCTTTAAGACTAAATACATTATGCAATGGCTGTGCTTGAACTCGACATGATTCTGAGTTGCATAGAAACGTAGCAGATTCTACATCCTTTTGACTATCTGGAGATAGGCCAACACAATCAAACTGACACCTATTTGCACAGATATCACATGCTAGCATTGCTCATTTACTATTATTTGATGATTTACAGAAACAAGTTTTGGGTTTCTTGTGCTGTGTGACCCATTCTTCACCATACTTAAGTTTCACTGCATTTCTCCTCACCACTCTGTTTGATTGATTTATTAATTTGTTTATTGTTTTTGACTTTGTTGCACTGACTTAAGTTTATGATGTCCTGTACTGGACCGCCAAGTCTAGGACCAAAAGGCTCCTCAACAGCTTCTACCCCCCAAGCCATTAGACTGCTGAAAAATTCATAAAAATTGCCACTGGACAATTTACATTTCACGGTAAAGTCTACACTTGTTGTATTTGGTGCATGTGACTAATAAAGTTTGATTTGATTTGCTCATCATCTCCTATCTTATTACATATGGTTGACGGGCTTAAAGGGTTGGTCAACTCAACCTGATCCTCAATCTAATTAAGACCTTGAATGTTTCCTTGTCCCATATATTCCTAAGATTTTTTGATACTACGTTTAGTAACAATGGGTTTTCCAATTGGCCATTGCAAAGTTTTTTTTTTGACTCTTAACTTTTAGTTCTTTCTATAAGCCAATATGTAATTCATGGGCCTATAGTGCATTGCCTACATACTTAACTGGAGGACCGCGGACCTGAACTGGACCCAGAACAGGGTCAATACGGACCGCAGTCAGGTTTCGACTCCTGGTATCATATAAACACATAATACATTGAAGAATGCATATAATTGCAGGAAATTAGCTTTAAAACAGCCAAACAAATCTCTGCTCCATGCAAAATGTGTAAAGTTGCAGGAAATGAATTTAAAACTGCACAATTTCTCTCTGCCAACCAGAGAGCAGTTTGAGGTCGCATGGGATGCGATGCGGGGGTTTATTACTACGTCAATAAATGACATTCTCCATCCGGACATTTGCCACCTAGGACATTTGTGTGACCAGACCTTCTCAAATAGTACTGGAGTACCCCTGATGTATTGCATGTGGACCAAAGAAATGGATGGAGTAGAAAGTGTTGCTGGGTATATAGACCTCAGTCCACCATGAAATAACACCATACATATTCTACAACCCCCCCCACTTTTACTTCGGCACCTAGAATAGTTCTCTCTATAAGACAATATGTAATCTTGGGTTGCCATACCTCTAAAATTACATCGCTGTCAACACCTCCCTTGGAGGTTTGGAGAATTTTGTATTGCAAAAACAGTTTGAATGGTTTGCTGGGTCCCAGCGCCAAGATTTTGATTGGATGTTACATTTCAACAACCCTCCCTCCACATGTCCGTTGGTGCTACGTGTTACGTTTGTCACTGTTTTCGACTGGGTAGGACACATTTTGCAGAGAGTTGTTCCTTATGCTAGTTTGCAACATTGCAGAAAATGGAAGAAAACCTGTAAGATAAACTGAATTCAGTTGCCAGAAGTGTGCCGTGTACACAAAATCGACATATATCAACATATTTTGATGGGGTTTTAATCTGAGATTGTCAGGCCATCCTCACACACTGTTGCACCCATAACACTAATCAACGTTGACGAGGACATACACCGCCTCTACCCTCCATTCTATTGGAGAACGTATAATCCCTGGATAATAAACTGGATGAACTCCGTTCGAGACTATCCTGTCAACGGGACATGAAACTGTCCATCAGAGGTCTGAGTATCCAAGATGGCGTAGCAGTAAGACGTGTCGTGTCCCTTGTATATATCGTCTTTTTTCGTTTTTACATATTTTTTCTTCGCATATCTTTTAAAACATTTTGCTAAACCTCAGCTTCCAAATACTCTCCCGCAACCCGCCTCACCCAATGTAGCTATTTTTTTCCTAAAGTATATATATTTACTTCGGAACCGGTACCCCCCAACTGAAGCTAGCCAGCTAACTACCAGCTATGCTAGCGGTCTTCAGCTAACCGGTCATCAGCTAACCTTTAGCTCGGAAAGCTCTCGCCAGTTCGAACAACGTGACTCTAACCAGAGCATAACGGACCTATTCATTTTTTATCCCCGGATTCCCACCACAAACGGAACATCTTTCAGCCGCAACCCCGGACGACTACTGCTGGCTAGTGTTTCCACCCACTTAGCTTGAAGCTATCCCGGCCAGAGCCCCAGTGCTACCACCGTAGCATACTCCTGGGCTACAATACCTACCACCGTAGCATACTCCTGGGCTACAATTACCCGGACCCACGACCGGTCTATCGATGTCACCGCATGAAGAGGAATAAACAGACTCACCCCATCGCGACGTCCCCCAAAGGCTAACTCTCTAGCCCTTGCTATCTCCTTGCTTGCTATTTCGGCCTGTTAACTGCCAGCTTGTTTAGCCCCAGTCCGCTAACTGCTACCTTGTTTAGCCCCGGCCTACTAACTGTTAGCTTGTTAGCACAGGCCTGCTAACCGTCTGAATTGCCGTGTCCCAAACACTCACTGGACCCATATTTACTCTCTTATCTCTTTTCGATTTTTAATTTGTTTATACCTTCTGGTAACCTGCCTCACCCAATGTGATACGGAATCGCTATTATTTTTAATTTTTAGAACACACTCAAGAACCTCCAGAAGCTAACCAGCTAACTAGCTACAAGCTATTTAGTCATTGTTAGTTTTTTTTAACCTGGATAACACTCACTAATCCAGCTTCCCTGCCCCCTGGACACTGATCACTTGGCTACATAGCTGATGCACGCTGGACTGTCCGTTAATCACTGTACTCCATTCTGCTTGTTTATGTTCTATCTGTTGGCCCCGTTGCCTAGTCAACGCCATTTTACCTGCTGTTGTTGTGCTAGCTGATTAGCTTTTGTTGTCTCACCTACTGTTTTAGCTAGCTTTCCCAATTCAACACCTGTGATTACTGTATGCCTCGCTGTATGTCTCTCTCAAATGTCAATATGCCTTGTATACTGTTGTTCAGGTTAGTTATCATTGTTTTAGTTCACAATGGAGCCCCTAGTTCCACTCTTCATACCCCTGATACCTCCTTTGTCCCACCTCCCACACATGCGGTGACCTCACCCATTACAACCAGCATGTCCAGAGATACAACCTCTCTCATCATCACCCAGTGCCTGGGCTTACCTCCGCTGTACCCGCACCCTACCATACCCCTGTCTGCGCATTATGCCCTGAATATATTCTACCATGCCCAGAAACCTGCTCCTCTTATTCTCTGTCCCCAATGCTCTAGGCGACCAGTTTTGATAGCCTTTAGCCACACCCTCATACTACTCATTCTCTGTTCCGCGGGTGATGTGGAGGTAAACCCAGGCCCTGCATATCCCCAGGCACCCTCATTTGTTGACTTCTGTGATCGAAAAAGCCTTGATTTCATGCATGTCAACATCAGAAGCCTCCTCCCTAAGTTTGTTTTACTCACTGCTTTAGCACACTCTGCTAACCCTGATGTCCTTGCCGTGTCTGAGTCCTGGCTCAGGAAGGCCACCAAAAATTCTGAGATTTCCATACCCAACTATAACATCTTCCGTCAAGATAGAACTGCCAAAGGGGGAGGAGTTGCAGTCTACTGCAGAGATAGCCTGCAAAGTAATGTCGTACTTTCCAGGTCCATACCCAAAAAGTTCGAACTACTAATTTTGAAAATTACTCTCTCCAGAAATAAGTGTCTCACTGTTGCCGCCTGCTACAGACCCCCCTCAGCTCCCAGCTGTGCCCTGGACACCATTTGTGAATTGATCGCCCCCCATCTAGTTTCAGAGTTTGTTCTTTTAGGTGACCTAAACTGGGAAATGCTTAACACCCCGGCAGTCCTACAATCTAAGATGGTAGATAGATGCCCTCAATCTCACACAGACCATCAAGGAACCCACTAGGTACAACCCTAACTCTGTAAACAAGGGCACCCTCATAGACGTCATCCTGACCAACTGGCCCTCCAAATACACCTCCGCTGTCTTCAACCAGGATCTCAGCGATCACTGCCTCATTGCCTGTATCCGCTACGGAGCCACAGTCAAACGACCACCCCTCATCACTGTCAAACGCTCCCTAAAACACTTCTGTGAGCAGGCCTTTCTATTCGACCTGTATCCTGGAAGGACATTGACCTCATCCCGTCAGTTGAGGATGCCTGGTCATTCTTTAAAAGTAACTTCCTCACCATTTTAGATAAGCATGCTCCGTTCAAAAAATGCAGAACTAAGAACAGATACAGCCCTTGGTTCACTCCAGACCTGACTGCCCTCGACCAGCACAAAAACATCCTGTGGCGGACTGCAATAGCATCGAATAGTCCCCGCGATATGCAACTGTTCAGGGAAGTCAGGAAACAATACACACAGTCAGTCAGGAAAGCTAAGGCCAGCTTCTTCAGGCAGACGTTTGCATCTTGTAGCTCCAACTCCAAAAAGTTCTGGGATACTGTGAAGTCCATGGAGAACAAGAGCACCTCCTCCCAGCTGCCCACTGCACTGAGGCTAGGTAACACGGTCACCACCGATAAATCCATGATTATCGAAAACTTCAACAAGCATTTCTCAACGGCTGGCCATGCCTTCCGCCTGGCTACTCCAACCTCTGCCAACAGCTCCGCCCCCCCCGCAGCTCCTCGCCCAAGCCCTTCCAGGTTCTCCTTTACCCAAATCCAGATAGCAGATGTTCTGAAAGAGCTGCAAAACCTGGACCCGTACAAATCAGCTGGGCTTGACAATCTGGACCCTCTATTTCTGAAACTATCCGCCGCCATTGTCGCAACCCCTATTACCAGCCTGTTCAACCTCTCTTTCATATCGTCTGAGATCCCCAAGGATTGAAAGCTGCCGCAGTCATCCCCCTCTTCAAAGGGGAGACACCCTGGACCCAAACTGTTACAGACCTATATCCATCCTGCCTTGCCTATCTAAGGTCTTCGAAAGCCAAGTCAACAAACAGGTCACTGACCATCTCGAATCCCACCGTACCTTCTCCGCTGTGCAATCTGGTTTCCGAGCCGGTCACGGGTGCACCTCAGCCACACTCAAGGTACTAAACGATATCATAACCACCATCGATAAAAGACAGTACTGTGCAGCCGTCTTCATCGACCTTGCCAAGGCTTTCGACTCTGTCAATCACCATATTGTTATCGGCAGACTCAGTAGCCTCGCTTTTTCGGATGACTGCCTTGCCTGGTTCACCAATTACTTTGCAGACAGAGTTCAGTGTGTCAAATCGGAGGGCATGCTGTCCGGTCCTCTGGCAGTCTCTATGGGGGTGCCACAGGGTTCAATTCTCGGGCCGACTCTTTTCTCTGTATATATCAATGATGTTGCTCATGCTGCGGGCGATTCCCTGATCCACCTGTGCTATCTAACCTCCAAATGAGCTTCAATGCCATACAACACTCCTTCCGTGGCCTCCAACTGCTCTTAAACGCTAGTAAAACCAAATGCATGCTTTTCAACCGATCGCTGCCTGCACCCGCATGCCCGACGCGCATCACCACCCTGGATGGTTCCGACCTTGAATATGTGGACATCTATAAGTACCTAGGTGTCTGGCTAGACTGTAAACTCTCCTTCCAGACTCATATCAAACATCTCCAATCGAAAATCAAATCAAGAGTCGGCTTTCTATTCCGCAACGAAGCCTCCTTTACTCACGCCGCCAAACTTACCCTAGTAAAACTGACTATCCTACCGATCCTCGACTTTGGCGATGTCATCTACAAAATTGCTTCCAACACTCTACTCAGCAACCTGGATGCAGTTTATCACAGTGCCATCCGTTTTGTCACTAAAGCACCTTATACCACCCACCACTGCGACTTGTATGCTCTAGTCGGCTGGCCCTCACTACATATTCGTCGCCAGACCCACTGGCTCCAGGTCATCTACAAGTCCATGCTAGGTAAAGCTCCGCCTTATCTCAGTTCACTGGTCACGATGGCAACACCCATCCGTAGCACGCGCTCCAGCAGGTGTATCTCACTGATCATCCCTAAATCCAACACCTCATTTAGCCGCCTTTCATTCCAGTACTCTGCTGCCTGTGACTGGAACGAATTGCAAAAATCCCTGAAGTTGGAGACTTTTATCTCCCTCACCAACTTCAAACATGTGCTATCTGAGCAGCTAACCGATCGCTGCAGCTGTACATAGTCTATTGGTAAATAGCCCACCCTTTTTCACCTACATCATCCCCATACTGTTTTTATTTATTTACTTTTCTGCTCTTTTGCACACCAGTATCTCTACCTGTACATGACCATCTGATCATTTATCACTCCAGTGTTAATCTGCAAAATTGTAATTATTCGCCTACCTCCTCATGCCTTTTGCACACAATGTATATAGACTCCCCTTTTTTTTCTACTGTGTTATTGACTTGTTAATTGTTTACTCCATGTGTAACTCTGTGTTGTCTGTTCACACTGCTATGCTTTATCTTAGCCAGGTCGCAGTTGCAAATGAGAACTTGTTCTCAACTAGCCTACCTGGTTAAATAAAGGTGAAATAAAATAAAATTTAAAATAAAACTGTAATATCCTATGTTTCACGGAGGACATGGATAATATACATCTACCTGGCTTTTCTCTGCATCGGCAGGACAGAACAGCTGGTGCGCAACCTCTAATATTACGGAAGTCTTGAGGTTCTGCTCACCTGAGTTAGAATACTTAATGATAAGCTGTAGACCATACTATTTACCAAGACTTTATCTATATTTTTCATAGCTGTCTATTTACCCTCACAAACTCTGCAACTGGATCCTGGAATTCTTGATCTGTCACCCCTAGTTGGTGAGGGTAGACAACAACACATCCGCCACTCTGACCCTCAACACGGTGGCCCCTCAGGGTTGCCTTCTTAGTCCCCTCCTGTACTCCCTGTTCACTCACAACTGTGTGGCCGCACACGACTCCAACACCATCATTAAGTTGTCAGACAACATGACGTGGTAGGCATGATCATCGACGACGATGAGACAGCCTATGAGGAGGAGGTCAGAGACCTGGCAGTGGGGGCCAGAACAACAACCTCTCCCTCAACAAGACAAATGAGCTGATTGTGGACTACAGGAAACAGAGGGCAGAGCACGTCCGCATTCACTTCGACAGGGCTGTAGTGGAGCGGGTCGAGAGATCATGTTCCTCAGTGTCCACATCATTAAGGATCTATCATCTACAGTGGGGCAAAAAAGTATTTAGTAAGCCACCAATTGTGCAAGTTCTCCCACTTAAAAAGATGAGGGAGGCCTGTAATTTCCATCATAGGTACACTTAAGCCATGACAGACAAAATGAGAAAAAAATCCAGAAAATCACATTGTAGGATTTTTTATGAATTTATTTGCAAATTATGGCGGAAAATAAGTATGTGGTCAATAACAAAAGTTTATCTCAATACTTTGTTATATACCCTTTGTTGGCAATGACAGAGGTCAAATGTTTTCTGAAAGTCATCACAAGGTTTTCACACACTGTTGCTGGGATTTTGGCCCATTCCTCCATGCAGACCTCCTCTAAGGCAGTGATGTTTTGGGGCTGTTGCTGGGCAACACCGACTTTCAACACCCTCCAAAGATTTTATATGGGGTTCAGATCTGGAGACTGGCAAGGCCACTCCAGGACCTTGAAATGCTTCTTACGAAGCCACTCCATCATTGCCCGGGCGGTGTGTTTGGGATCATTGTCATGCTGAAAGACCTAGCCACGTTTCATCTTTAATGCCCTTGCTGATGGTTTTCACTCAAAATCTCACGATACATGGCCCCATTCATTCTTTCCTTTACACAGATCAGTCGTCCTGGTCCTTTTGCAGATAAACAGACCCAAAGCATGATGTTTCCACTCCCATGCTTCATAGTAGATATGGTGTTCTTTGGACGCAACTCAGCATTCTTTGTCCTCCAAACACGACGGGTTGAGTTTTTACCAAAAAGTTATATTTTGGTTTCATCTGACCATATGACATTCTCCCAATCTTCTTCTGGATCATCCAAATGCTCGCTAGAAAACTTCAGACAGCCCTGGACATGTACTGGCTTAAGCAGGGGGACATGTCTGGCACTGCAGGATTTGAGTCCCTGGCGGTGTAGTGTGTTACTGATGGTCGGCTCTGTTACTTTGGTCCCAACTCTCTGTAGGTTATTCACTAGGTCCCCGCGTGTGGTTCTGGGATTTTTGCTCACCATGCTTGTGATAATTTTGACCCCACGGGGTGAGATCTTGTGTGGAGCCCCAGATCGAGGGAGATTATCAGTGGTCTTGTATGTCTTCCATTTCCTAATAATTTCTCTGAATGTTTTGCCTCTTGTCGAGATCAGTGGTGTCTTCATCGTACTTCGCCTGGTTGGAGAGATAAATCGAGGGATGCCAAGCTACATACAAACATGTCACATTTTGAATAATGCTGTATAACTGTGTTCTAAAGCTGTATCCGTACCCATCGGATGCAGTGATGACAAAATAGTGTACAAGAGATCATACGAAGGATTTTGCTGTGACTCTTATGTGGATGATGTTAAAAAATATTTGTTTGTCTGATGTGATTAATGAGGGGCATCCATTGGCTGCACTTGATGCATTTATGAAATTGCTTCTTCCAATTATTGATAACATGCACCTGTTAAGAAACTGACTATTGGAACTGATAAGGCTCCATGGATTGATGAGGAATTGAAAAACTGTATGGTTGAAAGAGATGGGCAAAAGGAGTGGCTAATAAGTCTGGCTGCACACCTGACTGGCTGACTTACTGCAAATTGAGACATTTTGTGACTAAACTCAACAACAAAAAATAACAAACTGTATTATGAAGCCAAGATCAATGAATGATGGAAAAAAATGTTTAAAATAAATTATGGCCAGAAAGACATTCAACTCCATATTTCATCAAATCAGATGGCTTATTCATCACAAAACCAATTATTATTTCATTTGGCAAAGTGGGCAAACTTAGGCAGGAAAAGCCAACAACGAACAGTGAGCAATCGTATTCATGCATAAAAAAACTAGTAATGAAAAAATGATTGTTATTGATCAATAATGACAAACCTCCTGGCATTGACAACTTAGATGGAAAGCTACTGAGGATGGTCCTATCTGTCATATCGTTAATCTGAGCCTAGAGGAAAGTCTTTGTCCTCAGGCCTGGAGTGAAGCCAAAGTCATTCCACTACCCAAGAGTTGTAAAGCAGTCTTTACTGGTTCTAACAGCAGACAAATAAGCTTGTTTCCAGCTCTTAGCAAACTGCTGGAAAAACATTGTGTTTGACCAAATACAATGCTACTTCTCTGTAAACAAATTGACAACAAACTTTCAGCATGTTTATAGAGAAGGGCAATCAACACCTACTGCACTGACACAAATGACTGATGATTGGTTGAAAGAAATTGATAATAAGAGGATTGTGGGAGATGTACTGTGAGATTTCAGTGCAGCATTTGATATTATTGACCATAACCTGTTGTTGAAAAAAATGTATGTGTTATGGCTTTTCAACCTCTGCCATATTGTGGATTCAGAGCGATCTATCTAATGAAACTCAAAGGGATTTCTTTAATGGAAGCTTCTCTAATGCCAAAAAACACAGGCCTTGGAGATCAATTCTGAGGTAATAATTTGGCGCGGACTGAGTGAGCGTTTATGGGGTGAAATAAAACTAGAACTGCCAGTTCAGAATGTTGCAAGTTCTAGCAACAGCCCTAGCAACAGAATCTAGGACTCATCTAATCCCATTGTGATGTAGCGGGGGACACTATTAGGCCGGGGGACACTATTTGGCATGACAGGCCCTCAGTTCCTCAAAAAGTTCTACAGCTGCACCATTGAGAGCATCTTGACTGGCTGCATCACCGCTTGGTATGGCAACTGCTTGGCATCCAACCGTAAGGCGCTATAGAGGGTAGGGCGTAAAGCCCAGTACATCACTGGGGCTGAGCTGCCTGCCATCCAGAACACTATACCAGGCGGTGTCAGATGATGGTCCTAAAAAAATCTCCAGCCACCCATGTCATAGACTGTTTTCTCTGCACAGCAAGCAGTACCAATGCAGTCAGTCTGGAACCAACAGCACATTGAACAGCTTCTACCCCCAAGAAGTATGATTGTTAAATAGTTAGTACATTTTTTAAACTAAATAGCTCCCAGGACTATCTACGTTTTTTGTCTCATCACATACACTGCTGCTACAGTTTATTATCTGTAATTTTATTCCTAGTTATATGTACATATCTACCTGAATTACCTTGTACCTCTGCTAATCGACTCGGTACGGGTACTCCATATGTATATAGCCAAGTTATCGTTACTCATTGTGTATTTTATTATTACGTGTTTTACTTTTCCATCATTCTTTCTTTCTCTCTGCATTGTACGGAAGGGCCCGTAACCTTCCGAGAGGCGCAGCGTACTAAGGCACTGGATCGCAGTGCTTGAGACATCACTACAGCCCCGGGTTCGATCCCAGGCTGTGTCACTGCCGGCCATGACCGGGAGACCCATGAGGCTGCGCACAATTGGCCCAGTGTCATCTGGTAGAGGGGAGGGTTTGGCCAGCCGGGATTTCCTTGTCCCATCATGCTCTAGTGACTCCTTGTGGCGGGCAGGGTGCCTGCAAGCTGACTGTGTGTGACTGGCTTCCGGGTGAAGTAAGCTGTGCAGCTTGGCAGGGTCATGTTTCAGAGGATGCATGGATCTTGATCTTTGCCTTTCCTGAGTACATACAAGAGTTGCAGCGATGGGTCAAGACTGTAACTACCAATTGGATATCACAAAAAGGGGTAAAGTACACTTTTTTATCAAGGAATGACCTGTAAGCATTTCACTGTTAGTCGCAACAGGTGAAGACAAATACCATTTGATTTGATTCTAGTAAGTACGATTGGAACTCCACCCAAGCAAGGTATTTGATTGGTTTGATGTGTTGTGAGGCGTCATTGATTTACACCAGGTTCCCACCCATAACTATTTTTTGCCATGAACTTTGCGAGAGGCTAGCCAATATGTAATTTATTGGACTATAGTGTATTGCTTTGGGACCAATGGAGTTGTTGGAGTAAAAAGTGTTGCTGGGCATATCTGCCCCGTTCAAAACAACTGTGAAGTGGGAACTCGGAAATCTCTGACTTCCGACTTCAGTGCGTTCAAGACAACTGGGAACGCAGAAAAAACTAGCTCAAACTTGGAGAAATAGTTTTGAACGGTCATCCAACTCAGAATTCGAAGTCGGAAACTCTGGCATCCTTCCAGAGCTCCGACTTTCCGACCTGAAGATCACTGACGTTGTAACGGTTTTCTTCTGGTGAAAGAGAGGCAGACCAAAATGCAGCGTGGTTAGTTTTGTACATCTTTAATAAAGATGAAAATACAACAATCTAACAAACAAGAAATGTGAAAAAATCAAAACAGTCCTATCTGGTGCCACAAAGACAGGAACAATCACCCACAAAACCCAACACAAAACAGGCTGCCTAAATCAGAGACAATGACTAACACCTGCCTCTGATTGAGAACCATATCAGGCCAAACATAGAAATAGACAAACCAGACACACAACATAGAATGCCCACCCAGCTCACGTCCTGACCAACACTAAAACAAGGAAAACACACAAGAACGATGGTCAGAACGTGACAGACGTCATGATTAGATCTTGTTTCTCCCCCAATTTCCTAGTTGTCTTGAAAGTACCAATAGACCTCAGAACCCCATGAAATAACACCAAACATTATGAACACATGTCCTTTCCATGACATAGTCTGACCAGGTGAATCCAGGTAAAAGCTATGATCCCTTTTTAATGTCAGTTGTTAATTAAATCCACTTCAATCAGTGTAGATGAAGGGGAGGAGACAGGTTAAAGAAGGATTTTAAAGCCTTGAAACAATTGAGACATGGATTGTGTACGTGTGCCATTCAGAGGGTGAATCGGCAAGACAAAATATATGTCAGTGCTTCATTTGAGCAGGATCTTGCTGGAACAGGATCCGGCACCTCTCAATTTTTGACTGTTTCCTTCCATTACCTATTTGCCAGAATCTGGTAGCTCGTGGCATGAAACCACGTTTTCACGGTTTCCAATGTAAAAATTGGAATAAAAGCAATCACAGTTAATTCGAGTTGCCTCCTCTGTAATTATCCTGCCACCTAAAAAAAAAACGTAGCCTTATGTGAAAATGTAGATTTTCAGTCCGTGTCTGACATTCCTAGAATTGACCCGGATTGGGTCAGCCCGGGTTTATGATTTGCGCAACATTTTAGGCTGGGGACCAACTCCTTTAGTTGCTGTGGTGCGAGAGAGAAGCATGCCAGTATCTCTATCAGAATGAGATTCACTTGGTATGATCTCTTTCCCTCTCTCTGCTCTGATAGACATGAGCCTGCAACTACCATCCTTCCAGCGTTGTACTTAATAATTTATTTCCTTATAGAATCATGGCCATGGGAAGGGTGTTGATGGTGCTGCAGCACCACTGATGAATTTAAATAAATTTGCCAAAGTTATAGAATTAATGTCATCTGTTCAGAAATAAATCAAATAAATCTGAATACTACACCAGCAGTAGGCCTATAATTTAGCCACAGAGGATCAATAGCTTTTTTTTGATAGCCTAGCTTGGATTGTGTGTAGCCCATAACAAGGCATTGCCTACGGTCGGGAACGCATGGTAGATCTGTCAGTGAACAGCATGCAATTCAATTGCTCCACCTCCACACATAACACTACCCCAGAAATCAGTCCTTTCAATGGTGCCCTGTTCCTAAGAGCAAAGCAAGAAACAGATACTGACCTGAGTTGCGTGGCACAGAGAGCCTGCTCACTCTGGGCGGAAGAAACACAAACAAACATCACAAATCCACTTCGGGTTACCTTCATCAGTTTAACAGTACCTAACATCTTTCCCACCCAACCTGATAACAAATATAGATCAGCCAAAAGGCCTGGATACACTTTCTCCAAGAATCCCACTCCCACTGTGGCCAAACTCATCTTTATCCTAACCATGTCCATAACCGATGCAAGGCTCGGGCTCCGAGTTCCACCTTCCACCTCACTGAAATCTCTCTCATTCACTTCCATTTCACTTCCAGAACTCGGTATTGAGAACAGCTCACTCGATTTGTACTTGATCTTTTTTTTATCACCATCTTGATCAGCTTCAAGTTCAACTTCTGCTTTGCTCATTCTCTTCAACCTCTTTTCACCTCCATTCCGCCTCCAAAATCCACATTTCTGCGGCAGGGTAGCCTAGTGGTTAGAGCGTTGGAATTGCAAGTTCAAATCCCCGAGCTGACAAGGTACAAATCTGTCATTCTGCCCCTGAACAGGCAGTTAACCCACTGTTCCTAGGCCGTCATTGAAAATAAGAATTTGTTCTTAACTAACTTGCCTAGTAAAATAAAATAAAAATTTCCGTCCCATTATTAATGCTTTGCTAGCTTCCTGGTGGTATCCCGACAGAACTCCATCTCATAATCATTTCAACTGCATGAATACATTTTTTTTCATCAACCATGTTCCATAGCTGTCTTCGCAAGACCTACTTCGGCAACTAGAATACTTTCTCTCTATAAGCCAATATGTATTTAATATACAGTGTATTGCATTGGGACATTAATTTGGCAAAACATTTTGAACCCAAATGTAATGCAAATGTCACTTATATATGAGAAAATATTAATAATTGTTAATGTTTAGACAATACATATATATTGTGGTAAACCATGGGGTGTTGGGTTGAGAGTGCAGAGATTGACACAGAGACAGGGAGGCTTTTGTCTGCAAAAACAACTTTACTAAGACACAAACATATACAAACATAACAACAAAAATAACAACGAAAATCCCTTAGATTTGGCTTGGTCCTTCTTCTTTACTTTAGTTGGGTGTCGGTCTCTACCCGTTCTCCTTCGCGGTGTGTCACTGTGCTCCCTTTATTTAGCCTCCAGGGCTGGTTGGCACTTTCCTCTAATTACCTCCACTGAGCTGTCCGTGTTGGGGTGCCCAGCTCCCGTATTCCCAGCAGAGGGAGCCAACGTCGCCTCACGTACCTCCCCTCTATTACCATCCCCCAGGGTAGACCTCCTGGTATACCACAATATATATATACACTACCGTTCAAAAGTTTGGGGTCACCTACAATTGTCCTTGTTTTGGAAAGAAAAGCAAAAAAATTAGTCCATTAAAATAACATCAAATGTATCTAAATACAGTGTAGACATTGTTCATGTTGTACATTACTATTGTAGCTGGAATGTCTACTTACAGTTGAAGTCGGAAGATTACATACACTTAGGTTGGAGTCATTAAAACTCGTTGTTCAACCACTCCACAAATTTTTTGTTAACAAACTATAGTTTTGGCAAGTTGGTTGGGACATCTACTTTGTACATGACACAAGTACTTTTCCAACAATTGTTTACAGACATATTATTTTACTTATAATTCACTGTATCACAATTCCAGTGGGTCAGAAGTTTACATACACTAAATTGACTGTGCCTATAAACTGCTTGGAATTTTCCAGAAAATTATGTCATGGCTTTAGAAGCATCTGGTAGGCTAATTGACATAATTTGAGCCGACTTGTGGATGTATTACTAAGGTCTACCTTCAAACTCAGTGCCTCTTTGCTTGACATCATGAGAAAATCAAAAGAAATCAGCCAAGACATCAGAAAAAAAATGGTAGACCTTCACAGGTCTGGTTCATCCTTGGGAGCAATTTCCAAATGCCTGAAGGTACCACGTTCATCTTAACAAACAATAGTATGCAAGTATAAACACCATGGGACCACGCAGCCATCATACCGCTCAGGAAGGAGACGCCTTCTGTCTCCTAGAGATGAACATACTTTGGTGTGAAAAGTGCAAATCAATCTCAGAACAACAGCAAAGGACCTTGTGAAGATGCTGGAGGAAACAGGTACAAAAGTATCTATATCCACAGTAAAACAAGTCCTATATCAACATAACCTGAGAGGCCGTTCAGCAAGGAAGAAGCCGCTCAGCAAGGAAGAAACCACTGCTCCTAACCACCATAAAAAAGCCAGACTACGGTTTGCAACTGCACATGGGGACAAAGATCATACTTTTTGGAGAAATGTCCTCTGGTCTGAAGAAACAAAAATATAACTGTTTGGCCATAATAGCCATCGTTATGTTTGTAGGAAAAAGGGGGATCAGCATTTGTAGGTTCGATTACAGGCTCAAAATGGCCAAAAACAAAAACCTTTCTTCTGAAACTCGTCAGTCTATTCTTGTTTTGAGACATGAAGACTATTCCATGTGAGAAATTGCCAAGAAACTGAAGATCTGGTACAAAGCTGTGTTCTACTCCCTTCACAGAACAGCGCCAACTGATTCTAACCAGAATATAAAGAGGAGTGGGAGGCCCTGGTGCACAGCTGAGCAAGAGGACAAGTACATTACAGTGTCGAGTTTGAAAAACAGATGCCTCACAAGTCCTCAACTGGCGACTCCGGGATGCTGGCCTTCTAGTCTGTTTTTCTTTAAAAAATAAGGACATTTGTAAGTGACCCCAAACTTTTATAAATACATAAATATATACAGTACCTGTCAAAAGTTTGGACACACCTACTCATTCAAGGGTTTTTCTTTATTTGTACTATTTTCTTGTGAAGACATTAAAACTACAAAATAACACATGGAATCATGTCGTAACCAAAAAACTGTTCAACAAATCAAAATATATTTTATATTTGACATTCTTCAAAGTAGCCACCCTTTGATGACATCTTTGCATACACTTGGCACTCTCTCAACTAGCTTCACCTGGAATGCTTTTCCAACAGTCTTGAAGGAATCTGTGGTCCAACTCATCCCAAAGAGGTTGAGGTCGGGTGATTGTGGAGGCCAGGTCGTATGATGCAGCACTCCATCACTCTGCTTCTTCTTCAAATAGCCCTTAGACAGCCTGGAGGTGTGTTGGGTCATTGTCCTGTTGAAAAACAAATGATAGTCACAATAAGTGCAAAACAGATGGGATGGCGTATCGCTGCAGAATGCTGTGGTAACCATGCTGGTTAAGTATGCCTTGAATTCTAAATAAATCACAGACAGTGTCACCAGCAAAGCACCCCCACACCATCACACCTCATCCTCCGTGCTTCACGGTGGGAACCACACATGCGGAGATCATCCGTTCACTTACTCTGCATCTCACAAGATACGACGGTTGGACCCAAAAATCTCAAATCAGAACAAAGTGCAGATTAAAACCAGTCTAATGTCCATTGCTTGTGTTTCTTGGCCCAAGAAAGTATCTTCTTTTTGGTGTCCTTTAGTAGTGGTTTCTTTGCAGCAGTTCGACCATGAAGACCAAATTCATGCAGTCTCCATTGAACAGTTGACTTTAAGATGTGTCTGTTACTTGAACTCTGTGAAGCATTTATTTGGGCTGCAATTTCTGAGTCTGGTAACTCGAATGAACTTATCCTCTGCGGCAGAGGTAACTCTGGGTCTTCCTTTCCTGTGGTGGTCCTCATGAGAGCCAGTTTCATCATAGCGCTTGATGGTTTTTGTGACAGCACTTGAAGAAACTTTCAACGTTTTAGACATTTTCTGCCATTGACTGACCTTCATGTCTTAAAGTAATGATGGACTGTTGTTTCTCTTTGCTTATTTGAGCTGTTCTTGCTATAATATGGACTTTTACCAAATAGTGCTATCTTATTTATACCACCCCTACCTTGTCACAACACAACTGATTGGCTCAAGCATATTAAGAAGGAAAGAAATTCCACACATTAACTTTTAACATGGCACACCTGTTAACTGAAATGCATTCCAGGTTACCACCTCATGAAGCTGGTTGATAGACTGCCATGCTTCTGCAAAGCTATCATCAATGTAAGAGTGGCTACTTTGAAGAATGTCAAATATCACATATATTTGGATTTGTTTAGCATCTTTTTGGTTACTACATGATTCCATATGTATTATTTCATAGTGTTGACTTCTTCACTATTAATCTTCAATGTAGAAAATAGTAAAATAAAGAAACTCTTGAATGAGTAGGTGTGTCGAAACTTTTGACAGGTAATGTATAGATCATGAATAAATACAGATTAATTAAACTTTTCTACTTTTAAATTGGTGACTTTTACTTTGAACATTTTCGATATTACCTGACCCGGAAGTACTTCTTTATTGTTGCTGTGGAGAAGCTTTTAGGAAGTCCTTGAAAATATAACACACACAGCCAGTTTATTCATCAAAACACGGGGCTACAACAATGGCAAGAAGATTAATGTAAGTTGCAGTTATTATATATAATGGCACTGTTCTTCAAGTCGCCTTCAGAAAAATCAGTCTGCTCACGTAGCAAACGTTATCTTTAGATGTAGGCTAGTTAGTTAGCTGCCGGAACTGTAAAGGTATCTAATACCGTAGCTAACCAAATCGCCAGTTATTGTTGTAAAAATACCATAGACAGAGGCAAGTAACGTTAGCTTTCTTGATCTACAGAAAACTAAACTATCTTAATATAACTATATTTATTTAGCTAGTTAGTTGCTTACTTGTCAAACAGTGTGTTTGCTTTGCTGATTAACCTCAACTCCACGAGTTAAAGTGGAACTGACAGCGTTAACTGCTTTGAGTATATTAAGACACTCATGTCAGTCAATAGTATCAAATTCCCAGTTTATGCTACAAAACCAACTTTATAGGAGGTTTTAAAAATAATTTGACAAAAAATCCATGATTTGCGGCAGGTGATTAGAGCGTTGGGCCAGTAACAGAAGTGTTGCTGGACCGGAATCCCCGAGCTGACAAGGTACAAATATGTCGTTCTGCCCCTGAACAAGGCAGTTAACCCACTGTTCTTAGGCCATCATTGAAAATAAGAATTAGTTCTTAACTAACTTACCTAGGTAAAGAAAGGTTAAATTTGAAATACAAATGTACAGTAAGGCTTTGTTGGCAGAATAGATGGATGCTGTTCAATGCATGATTCATATATTTCACCAATACATTTCTTGGCAGTCCAAAAAATATTGCTCTCAGGTTGTATCATAGATGGCCTGGTACATTGTTTGCAGCACCACCCATTCGGGATGCACTTTTTCAATGACTGGGAATGTCAATACAATCAAACTAGCAAGTGCAATGATCACAAGTCTGTCATAACGTGGCTAATAGGCTTGCGCGCGTGTTAAACACAAGGCAAAGATTTGTATCACTCAACCAAGATAGACCACAGCCTCTCGTTTCCAATTGGAACAAATTAGTCGAAGTGGGCGGGACAAGCAAGGAGGTGGGCAGAGCCAAGCACGTGCTAGCGAGATCCCATTGGCCCGTTCTAGCAGATGTCTGCATATTTCCGTTAGGGAACGCCTCTTCAGAGGTGCTCTTGTGCAATGACTCAATTTGCCTCTGCAGCATAAACACAGATTATATACACTTTTGCAAAAGGTAAAGTCTACAAAACGTAGTCCACTCTGTTCATAACAGATTCTCGTTTTGGGAACAGAACTGTATTGAGATCAAAAGTTTCATCTTTGAGAAAATGTCAGCCAAAATCCATCTCGTTCCATCTTCTCATGGTGCCTGCCAGTGGGCTTCTTCTCGCTACAGTATTTGGTAGTGAGTGGAAACGCTAAGCGAATGCTTCACATTTATACATCCGGTGAAATGTCTGTCTCACTGTTCTGTCTGTGCTCAAGGCATGATGCTGTACTTTTACTTCTATTTGGCCCGTGCAATGATTTGTGTTGTAAATTCATTTTGGCCAGCTACCGTATCGCCCATGATGTGCTGCACTACAAGTCACAAGCAAGTATACAGTGCATTGGGAAAGTATTCAGAACTCATGAGTTTTTCCACATTTTATTATGTTACAGCAAGATTCTAAAATGGAATTAAATTGTTTTCCCCCCTCAATCTACCCATAATGACAAAGCAGAAACAGGTTTTTAGAAACAACTAACTGAAAAAACATTTACATAAGTATTCAGACCTTTTACTCTATGCTTTTTTAAAGCTCCATTGGCAGAAATTACAGCCTGGAGTCTTCTTTGGTATGATGCTACAAGCTTGGCACACCTGTATTTGAGGAGGTTCTCTGCAGATCCTCTCAATCTCTGTCAGTTTGGATGGGGAGCATTGCTGCACAGCTATTTTCAGGTCTCTCCAGAGATGTTCAATCAGGTTCAAGTCCGGGCTCTGGCTGGGCCACTCAATGACGTTCAAAGACTTGTCCCGAATCCACTCCCGCGTTGTCTTGGCTGTGTGTTTTGCGGCGTTGTCCTGTTGGAAGGTGGACCTTCGCCTCAGTGTGAGGTCGTGAGCGCTCTGGAGCAGGTTTTCATCAAGGATCTCTCTGTACTTTGCTCCGTTCATCTTTCATTCGATCCCAGTTTCTGCCGCTGAAAAACATCCCTACAGCATGATGCTGCCACTCTTGTGCTTCACCGTAGGGATGGTGCGGGGTTTCCTCCAGATGTGACCATTGAACTCTTTGGCCTGAATGCCAATCTTGGTCTCAAGCAAACTCCAAGCGGGCTGTTATGTGCCTTTTACTGGCCACTCTATCATATAGGCCTGATTGGTGGAGTGCTGCAGAGATGGTTGTCCTTCTGGAAGATTCTCCCATCTCCACAGATGAACTTTGGAGCTCTGTCAGAGTGATCGGGTTCTTAGTCACCTTCCTGACCAGGCGCTTCTCCCCCGATTGCTCTGTTTGGCTGGGCGGCCAATTCTATGAAGAGACTTGGTGGTTCCAGACTTCTTCCATTTAAGAATTACGGTGGCCACTGTTTTTTTTTGTTGACCTTCAATGCTGCAGACATTTTTTTTGTACCCTTTCCCAGATCTGTGCCTCGACACAATCCTGCCTCGGAGCTCTACGGACAATTACTTTGACCATATGGCTTTTTTTTTTTTTTTGCTCTGACATTCACTGTCAACTGTGGGACCTTATATAGACAGGTGTGTGCCTTTTCCAAATCCTGTCGAATCAATTTAACTTGCCACGGGTAGACTCCAACCAAGTTGTAGAAACATTTCAAGGATAATGAATGGAAACAGGATGCACCTGATCTCAGTTTCTAGTCTCATTGCAAAGGTCTTAATACTTATGTAAATATGATATTTCTGTTTATTTGTAATAGTCAAGGGGTCTGTATACTCTCCAACTGCACGGTATCTCTTTTGTTTTAATATATTATATAGAGCATCCTATGTACATAAGTGGATATTATAAAGGGTCATCTTTTTCAAATAATACAATAGCAGTTTGTGTCGCAGCCTATGCCTTTTTACAAAAAAAGCATGCATCTATGTTTGGCCTGCAAATTTGTAATTTTTTCAATGTGGCCCCTGAGCACTGATTTGAGTTTGACAACTCTGGGCTAGTGTATCTTTTTTATGTAGCTATTTTTTTTTAGCAAGCTAGCGTTGGCTAGCTAGTTGCTGGGAGGATGTCATGTCATTGGAGGAGTCATTGTTTTTGGTGGCTACAGCTAGAGCTACAGGGGACATTTGTTTAGCAAGCAAGAAATGTGAATCACTTTGCTAGCTAGTGATTCTGAACTTGAATGTCTGTAGTCCATTTTGAGCATATGTCTTAGTGGTATTTACATTTTTGCAGAAATCAATTCAGGTGTATTTTTTGGCGAATGTGTTCTAATGATCTAACGTCGAGCTGTTGCTCCTGCCTGTAAACACACAGTCCAGTTCAAAGTGAATAATGAGAAACAGATGGCTCACAAGTCCTCAACTGGCAGCTTCATTAAATTTTACCTGTAAAACACCAGTCTCAACATCAGTGTAGAGGCGACTCCGGGATGCTGGCCTTCTAGGCAGAGTTGCAAAGAAAAAGCCATATCTCAGACTGGCCAATAAAAATAAAAGATGAAGATGGGCAAAAGAACACACACTGGACAGAGGAACTCTGCCCAGAAGGCCAGCATCCGAGTCGCCTCTTCACTGTTGATGTTGAGACGAGAGGTCGACCGATTAATAATCGGAATGGGCGATTTAATTAGGGCCGATTTCAAGTTTTCATAACAATCGGTATTTTTGGGCGCCGATTTTTATTTTATTTATTTTTAATTTATTTTGTAATACCTTTATTTAATTAGGTAAGTTAGTTAAAACCTCTTGATACTCCCCATCCCGGATCCGGGATCGTGAATAAAGCCTCAGGCTCATTAGCATAACGCAACGTTAACGATTTCTGAAAATCGCAAATAAAATGAAAATAATGTGCCTGCTCTCAAGCTTAGCCTTTTCTTAACAACACTGTCATCTCAGATTTTAAAAATATGCTTTTGAACCATAGCAAATCACTAATTTGTGTAAGAGTATGCTAAGCTAGCTTAGCATTTTGAGTAGCATTTAGCACGCAACATTTTCACAAAAACCAGATAACCAAATAAATAAAATAATTTACCTTTGAAGAGCTTCGGATGTTTTCAATGAGGAGACTCTCAGTTACATAGCAAATGTTCAGTTTTTCCTGAAAGAATCTTTGTGTAGGAGAAATCGCTCCGTTTTGTACATCACATTTGGCTACCGAAACGAACGAAAATTCAGTCACCAAAACGTCAAACTTTTTCCGAATTAACTCCATAATATCGACCGAAACATGGCAAACGTTGTTTAGAATCAATCCTCAAGGTGTTTTTTCACATATCTCTTCATTGATATGCAGTTCGTGGAAGCCTGCTTTCCCCTCAGAATCGCATGGAAAAATACCAGCAGCTGAAAAAGACGCACCAATTTCGACGGAGGACACCGGGCGGACACCTGGAAAATGTAGTCTCTTATGGTCAATCTTCCAATGATATGCCTAAAAATACGTTACAATGCTGCAGACACCTTGGGGAAACGACAGAAAGGGCAGGCTCATTCCTCTCGCATTCACAGCCATATAAGGAGACAATGGAAAACGGAGCCTCAAAAATCCTGCTGATTTCCTGGTTGCCGTTTCATCTTGGTTTTGCCTGTAGCTCCCGTTCTAGGGCACCCACAGACAACATCTTTGCAGTTCTGGAAAATTCAGAGTGTTTTCTTTCCAAAGCTATCAATTATATGCATAGTCGAGCATCTTTTTGTGACAAAATATCTTGTTTAAATCGGGAACGTTTTTCATCCAAAAATGAAATAGCGCCCCCAGAGTTATTCTTATTTTCAATGACGGCCTAGGAACGGTGGGTTAACTGCCTTGTTCAGGGGCAAAACGACAGTTTTTCACCTTGTCAGCTAGGGGGATCCAATCTTGCAACCTTACAGTTAACTAGTCCAACGCAATAACGACCTGCCTCTCTCTCGTTGCACTCCACAAGGAGTAAGCCAAGATAAGTTGCTAGCTTGCATTAAACTTACCTTATGAAAAACAATCAATCATAATCACTAGTTAACTACACATGGTTGATGATATTACTAGATATTATCTAGCGTTTCCTGCGTTGCATATAATCTGACTTGGCATACAAGTATCTTACTGAGCGGTGGTAGGCAGAAGCAGGCGCGTAAACATTCAGTCAATCAGCACATTTGTGAGTTTTGCCAGCAGCTCTTCGTTGTGTGTCAAGCATTGCGATGTTTATGACTTCAAGCCTATCAACTCCCGAGATGAGGCTGGTGTATCCGAAGTGAAATGGCTAGCTTGTTAGCTCGCGCTAATAGTGTTTCAAACGTCACTCGCTCTGAGTCTTCTAGTAGTTGTTCCCCTTGCTCTGCATGGGTAACTCTGCTTCGATGGTGGCTGTTGTTGTGTTGCTGGTTTGAGCCCAGGGAGGAGCGAGGAGAGGGACGGAAGGTATACTGTTACACTGGCAATACTAAAGTGCTTATAAGAACATCCAATAGTCAGAGGTTAATGAAATACAAATGGTATAGAGGGAAATAGTCCTATAATTCCTATAATAACTACAACCTAAAACTTCTCACCTGGGAATATTGAAGACTCATGTTAAAAGGAACCACCAGCTTTCATATGTTCTCATGTTCTGAGCAAGGAACTGAAACGTTAGCTTTCTTACATAGCACATACTGCACTTTTTTACACTTTGTTTTTGCATTATTTAACCAAATTGAACATGTTTCATTATTTATTTGAGGCTACATTTATTTTATTAATGTATTATATTAAGTTAAAATAAGTGCTCATTCAGTATTGTTGTAATTGTCTTTATTACAAAAAAAAAAAAAAAAAAAATCGCCCGATTAATTGGTATTGGCTTTTTTGGTCCTCCAATAATCGGTATCGGCGTTAAAATCAAAATCGGTCGACCTCTGGTTGAGACTGGTGTTTTGCGGGTGCTATTTAATGAAGCTGCCATTTGAGGATTTGTGAGGCATTTGTTTCTCAAACTAGACACTCTAATGTACTTGTCCTCTTGTTCAGTTGTGCACCAGGGCCTCCCACTCCTCTTTCTATTCTGGTTAGTGCCAGTTTTCGCTGTTCTGTGAAGGGAATAGTACACAGCATTGTACGAGATCTTCAGTTTCTTGGCAATTTCTTACATAGAATAGCCTTAATTTCTCAGAACGAGAATAGACTGACGCATTTCAGAAGAAAGTCTTTGTTTTTGGCCATTTCGCATTTTGAGCCTATAATCGAACCCAGAAATGCATATATTCAACTAGTCTAAAGAAGGCCAGTTTTATTGCTTCTTTAATCAGCAGAACAGTTTTCAGCTGTGCTAGCATAATTGCAAAAGGGTTTTCTAATGATCATTTAGCCTTAAAATTCTAAACTTGGATCGTCTAACACAACGTGCCATTGGAAGCCAGGAGTGATGGTTGCTGATTATGGGCCTCTGTATGCCTATGTAGATATTCTCAAAAAAATCTGCCGTTTCTAGCAACAATAGTCATTTACAACATTAACAATGTCTACACTGTATTTATGATACATTTTATGTTTTTTAATGGAAAATTGACTTTTTTTTTAATGGAACAAGGACATTTCTAAGTGACCCCACACTTTTGAGCAGTATTGTATACTCGTTTCATTTAAGGACCCCAAAATTGACAGCTGCGCCATACAGGCTGAAAAATAGTTGGGAGGAGATTTTCGATGTACCGATTCCATGGCACATGGTTTATGAAGTGATACCCAAAACAGCGCTGGATTCAAAACTTAGTTTTTCATTTAAAATCATTATGCAAAATTCTTGCAACCAATAGAATGTTATAAACTCAGCAAAAAAGAAACGTCCTCTCACTGTCAACTGCGTTTATTTTCAGATAACTTAATGTGTAAATAGTTGTATGAACATAAAAAGTTTCAACAACTGACACACAACCTGAAGAAGTTCCACAGACGTGACTAACAGAAATGGAATAATGTGTCCCTGAACAAAGGGGGGGGGGGTGGTGGGGGTCAAAATGAAAAGTAACAGTCTGTATCTGGTATGGCCACCAGCTGCATTAACTTCTTATGGCTGCAGGGGCAGTATTGAGTAGCTTGGATGAAAGGTGCCCAAAGTAAACGGCCTGTTCCTCAGTCCCAGTTGCTAATATATGCATAGTATTATTATTATTATTATTGGATAGAACACACGCTGATGTTTCTAAAACTGTTTGAATGATGTCTGTGAGTATAACAGAACTCATATGGCAGGCAAAACTAGGGAACGCGCTTCATGACTTTGGATTTGTTTACCAAACGTGCAAAAGTAGCTCTTTGGACATAAATGATGGACATTATCCAACTAAAACAAACATTTAATGTGGAACTGGGATTCCTGGGAGTGCATTCTGATGAAGATCATCAAAGGTAAGTGATATCAATATTGATATTGTGATTATCAATATCCTCAAACATACATGTATCTCATACCATTTAAAGGTAATCTTGTTGTTAATCCCACCAATGTGTCCGATTTCAAATAGGTTTTACAGCGAAAGCACCACAAACTATTATGTTAAGTCACCACCAAATCACAGAAAAATTCTGCCATTTTTCCAGCCAAAGAGAGGAGTCACAAAAAGCACAAATAGAGATAATGAATCACTAACCTTTGATGATCTTCATCAGTTGACACTCATAGGACTTCATGTTACACAATACATATATGTTTTGTTCGATAAAGTGCATATTTATATTTAAAAAATCTCAGTATACATTGGCGTGTTACGTTCACTAGTTCCAAAAACATCCAGTGATATTGCAGAGAGCCACAACATTTTACAGAAATACTCATTATACATGTCGATGACATTACAATTGTTAAATCAAATCAAATTTATTTATATAGCCCTTCGTACATCAGCTGATATCTCAAAGTGCTGTACAGAAACCCAGCCTAAAACCCCAAACAGCAACCAATGCAGGTGTAGAAGCACGGTGGTTAGGAAAATCTCCCTAGAAAGGCCAAAACCTAGGAAGAAACCTAGAGAGGAACCGGCCTATGTGAGGTGGCCAGAATTGTTAGACATGGAAATATAGATGCACTTCTCCTTAATGCAACAGCGGTGTCAGATTTCAAAAAAGCTTTATGGAAAAAGCAAACCATGCAATAATCTAAGTACAGCTTTCAGACAACAAAGCAGCCAAAAGGATACCCGCCATATTGGATAGTCAACATTAGTCACAAAATAGCATTATAAATATTCACTTTTATAATATAACACACAGAAATACGAGCCTTTGATCATTAATATGGTAGAATCCGGAAACTATCATTTCGAAAACAAAACATTTATTATTTCAGTGAAATACGGAACCGTTCGGTGTTTTATCTAAAGGGTGGCATCCCTAAGTCTAAATATTGCTGTTACGTTGCACAACCTTCAATGTTATGTCATAATTATTTACATTTCTGGCAAATTAGTTCGCAATGAGCCAGGCCGCCCAAACTGTTGCATATACCCTGACTGCGTGCAACGAACGCAAGAGAAATTACACAATTTTGCCTGGTTAATATTGCTTGCTAACCCGGATTTCTTTTAGCTAAATATGCAGGTTTAAAAATATATACTTCTGTGTATTGATTTTAAGAAAGGCATTGGTGTTTATGGTTAGGTACAGTCGTCCAACGATTGTTTTTTTCACAAATGCGCTTTTGTTAAATCATCCCCCAGCGTTGCATCGATTATATGCAACGCTAGATAATCTAGTAATATCAACCAATCAATTTCCGATTGTTATGAAAACTTGAAATCGGCCCTAATTAATCGGCCATACCGATTAATCGGTCCATCTCTAGTCTGAGCTCTGATGGAGGGATTGTTGGTTCCAGGTGTAGCTTGGGCAGTTGTTGTTGCCATTCTGTACCTGTCCCAGTTGTGTGATGTTTTGGATGTACCGATCCTGTGCAGGTGTTGTTACACGTGGTCTGCCACTGTGAGGACGGTCAGCTGTCCATCCTGTCTCCCTGTAGCGCTGTCTTTGGCTTCTCACATTACGGACATTGCAATTTATTGCCCTGGTCACATCTGCAGTTCTCAAGCCTCCTTGCAGCATGCCTAAGGCACGTTCACGCAGATGAGCAGGGACCCTGGGCATATTTCTTTTGGTGTTTTTCAGAGTCAGTAAAAAGGCCTCTTTATAGTGACCTGACTTTTCATAACTGTGACCTTAATTGCCTACCGGTGCATTAATTGTTTATGGTTAATTGAGCAAGCTTAGGAAACAGTGTTTAAACCCTTTACAATGAAGATCTGTGAAGTTATTTGGATTTTTTCAAATTATCTTTGAAGGACAGGGTTCTGAAAAGTGGACGTTTCTTTGTTTGCTGAGTTTATATGGACAGAATCATTAGATCACTTGTTTTGGTACTGTCCATATGTAGCTTGTTTTTGGTTGCAGGTTCATGAAATGCAGGAAAAAAATTAATAAATAGCAAAAATTAAAAAATTAAAAAATTAATAAATAGCACTGCTGGGTGATCTGAAAAGTCAGTCAATTTGATCAATAATATAATAATACTCCTAGCGAAGGTGTTTATCTTTAATTTATATTCTTTAGAAACTACAAGAGGAGAAAGGTTCAGCACTTTTGTGAAACAGCACACTGGAAAAATATGGCAGCTAGGAATCAACTGGATGGTCTTCAGAGATAGATAGGAGGGGTTGAGGAGTGTAGCAGAATGCTGAGACTAAAAACAAACAAAATATAACTAATGAAAAATATGTTGCCCTCAATGTATGTATAAGCTGGAAGTGAAAGCTTAAATATTTTTGCCCATTATTTTACTCCAATTAGGGGAGGGATGGTTGGGTTAAGGGACGTAATATTTTTATATATTTTTTTATGTCACCTTTATTTAACCAGGTAGGCTAGTTGAGAACAAGTTCTCATTTGCAACTGCGACCTGGCCAAGATAAAGCATAGCAGTGTGAACAGACAACACAGAGTTACACATGGAGTAAACAATTAACAAGTCAATAACACAGTAGAAAAAAAGTCTATATACATTGTGTGCAAAAGGCATGAGGTAGGTGAATAATTACAATTTTGCAGATTAACACTGGAGTGATAAATGATCAGATGGTCATGTGCAGGAAGATATACTGATGTGCAAAAGAGCAGAAAAGTAAATAAATAAAAACAGTATGGGGATGAGGTAGGTAAAATTGGGTGGGCTATTTACCGATAGACTATGTACAGCTGCAGCGATCGGTTAGCTGCTCAGATAGCAGATGTTTGAAATTGGTGAGGGAGATAAAAGTCTCCAACTTCAGCGATTTTTGCAATTCGTTCCAGTTCTCTGCTGCCTGTGACGGCCGAATGAGGTGTTGGCTTTAGGGATGATCAGTGAGATACACCTGCTGGAGCGCGTGCTACGGGTGGGTGTTGCCATCGTGACCAGTGAACTGAGATAAGGCGGAGCTTTACCGAGCATGGACTTGAAGATGACCTGGAGCCAGTGGGTCTGGCGACGAATATTTAGCGAGGGCCAGCCGACTAGAGCATACAGGTCGCAGTGGTGGGTGGTATAAGGTGCTTTAGTAACAAAACAGATGGCACTGTGATAAACTGCATCCAGTTTGCTGAGTAGTATTGGAAGCTATTTTGTAGATGACATCGCCGAAGTCAAGGATCGGTAGGATAGTCAGTTTTACTAGGGTAAGTTTGGCGGCGTGAGTGAAGGAGGCTTTGTTGCGGAATAGAAAGCCGATTTGATTTTGGGTTGGAGATGTTTGATATGAGTCTGGAAGGAGAGTTTAGTCTAGCCAGACACCTAGGTACTTATAGATGTCCACATATTCTAGGTCGGAACCATCCAGGGTGGTGATGCTAGTCGGGCGTGCGGGTGCAAGCAGCGAACGGTTGAAAAGCATGCATTTTGTTTTTTTGCTAGCGTTTAAGAGCAGTTGGAGGCCACGAATGAGTGTTGTATGGCATTGAAGCTCGTTTGGAGGTTAGATAGCACAGTGTCCAAGGACGGGCCGGAAGTATACAGAATGGTGTCGTCTGCGTAGAGGATCAGGGAATCGCCCGCAGCAAGAGCAACATCATTGATATATACAGAGAAAAGAGTCGGCCCGAGAATTGAACCCTGTGGCACCCCCATAGAGACTGCCAGAGGACCGACAGCATGCCCTCCGATTTGACACACTGAACTCTGTCTGCAAAGTAGTTGGTGAACCAGGCAAGGCAGTCATCAGAAAAACCGAAGCTACTGAGTCTGCCGATAAGAATATGGTGATTGACAGAGTCGAAAGCCTTGGCAAGGTCGCTGAAGACGGCTGCACAGTACTGTCTTTTATCGATGGCGGTTATGATATCGTTTAGTACCTTGAGCGTGGCTGAGGTGCACCCGTGACCGGCTCGGAAACCAGACTGCACAGCGGAGAAGGTACGGTGGGATTCGAGATGGTCAGTGACCTGTTTGTTGACTTGGCTTTCGAAGACCTTACATAGGCAGGGCAGGATGGATATAGGTCTGTAACAGTTTGGGTCCAGGGTGTCTCCCCCTTTGAAGAGGGGGATGACTGCGGCAGCTTTCCAATCCTTGGGGATCTCAGACGATATGAAAGAGAGGTTGAACAGCCTGGTAATAGGGATTGCGACAATGGCGGCGGATAGTTTCAGAAATAGAGGGTCCAGATTGTCAAGCCCAGCTGATTTGTACGGGTCCAGGTTTTGCAGTTCTTTCAGAACATCTGCTATCTGGATTTGGGTAAAGGAGAACCTGGAGAGGCTTGGGCGTGTAGCTGCGGGGGGGAGCTGTTGGCAGAGGTTGGAGTAGCCAGGAGGAAGGCATGTCCAGCCGTTGAGAAATGCTTGTCGAAGTTTTCGATAATCACGGATTTATCGGTGGTGACCTTTTTACCTAGCCTCAGTGCAGTGGGCAGCTGGGAGGAGGTGCTCTTGTTCTCCATGGACTTCAGTGTCCCAGAACCTTTTGGAGTTAGAGCTACAGGATGCAAATTTCTGCCTGAAGAATCTGGCCTTTGCTTTCCTGACTGACTGCGTGTATTTTTTTCCTGACTTCCCTGAACAGTTGCATATCGCTGGGACTATTCAATGCTATTGCAGTCCGCCACAGGATGTTTTGTGCTGGTCGAAGGCAGTCGGGTCTGGAGTGAACCAATGGCTATATCTGTTTTTAGTTCTGCATTTTTTTTAAAGGAGCATGCTTATCTAAAATGGTGAGGAAGTTACTTTTAAAGAATGACCAGGCATCCTCAACTGACAGGATGAGGTCAATATCCTTCCAGGATACCCGGGCTAGGTCGATTAGAAAGGCCTGCTCACAGAAGTGTTTTAGGGAGCGTTTGACAGTGATGAGGGGTGGCCGTTTGACTGCGGATCCGTAGCGGATACAGGCAATGAGGCAGTGATCGCTGAGATCGTGGTTGAAGACAGCGGAGATGTATTTGGAGGGCCAGTTGGTCGGGATGACGTCTATGAGGGTGCCCTTGTTTACAGATTTAGGGTTGTACCTGGTGGGTTCCTTGATGATTTGTGTGAGATTGAGGGCATCTAGCTTAGATTGTAGGACTGCCCGGGTGTTAAGCATATCCCAGTTTAGGTCACCTAACAGAACAAACTCTGAAGCTAGATGGGGGCGATCAATTCACAAATGGTGTCCAGGGCACAGCTTGGAGCTGAGGGGGTCGGTAGCAGGCGGCAACAGTGAGACACTTATTTCTGGAGAGAGTAATTTTTAAAATTAGTAGTTCGAACTGTTTGGGTATGGACCTGGAAAGTATGACATTACTTTGCAGGCTATCTCTGCAGTAGACTGCAACTCCTCCCCCTTTGGCAGTTCTATCTTGACGGAAAATGTTATAGTTGGGTATGGAAATCTCAGAATTTTAGGTGGCCTTCCTAAGCCAGGATTCAGACACAGCAAGGACATCAGGGTTGGCAGAGTGTGCTAAAGCAGTGAGTAAAACAAACTTAGGGAGGAGGCTTCTGATGTTGACATGCATGAAACCAAGGCTTTTTCGATCACAGAAGTCAACAAATGAGGGTGCCTGGGGACATGCAGGGCCTGGGTTTACCTCCACATCACCCGCGGAACAGAGGAGGAGTAGTATGAGGGTGCGGCTAAAGGCTATCAAAACTGGTCGCCTAGAGCACAAAGAATAAAAGGAGCAGATTTCTGTGCATGGTAGAATATATTTAGGGCATAATGCGTAGACTGGTATGGTGGGGTGCGGGTACAGCAGAGGTAAGCCAAGGCACTGGGTGACGATAAGAGAGGTTGTATCTCTGGACATGCTGGTTGTAATGGGTGAGGTCACTTCATGTGTGGGAGGTGAGACAAAGGAGGTATCAGGGGTATGAAGAAAGGAACTAGGGGCTCCATTGTAAACTAAAACAATGATAACTAACCTGAACAACAGTATACAAGGCATATTGACATTTGAGAGAGACATACAGCGAGGCATACAGTAATCACAGGTGTTGATTGGGAGAGCTCGCTAAAACAGTAGGTGTGACAACAACAGCTAATAGGCTAGCACAACAACAGCAGGTAAAATGGTGTTGACTTGGCAGAGAGGGTCGGATTAACTACACACAGAGCGTGAGTGCGGCTGGGGCCGACAGATAAAACATAAACAAACAGAATGGAGTACCGTGATTAATGGACAGTCCAGCAGGCATCAGCTCTGTAGCCAAGTGATCAGTGTCCAGGGGGCAGCTGTGGATGGGACAGGGAAGCTAGACTGGCGAGTATTATCCAGGCTAAAAAAAACTGGCTGGCTGTGCAGAAGGTAAAAGCCGCTAGCAGTGTCTAACAATGACTAAATAGCTTGTAGCTGGTTAGCTTCTGGAGGTTCTTGAATGTGTTCTAAAATTTAAAAATAATAGTGATTCCGTATCACATTGGGTGATGCAGGTTACCGGAAGGTATAATCGCATTAAAAATCGAAAAGAGATTGAAAGTAAATATGGGTCCAGTGAGTGGTTGGACTGGCTGGGGACGCGGCGATTCAGACAGTTAACAGGCCTGTGCAAACAAGCTAGCAGTTAGCAGACCGGGGCTAAACAACCTAGCAGTTAGCAGACCGGGGCTAAACAAGCTAGCAGCTAGCAGGCCGAATTAGCAAGCAAGAAGATAGCAAGGGCTAGAAAGTTAGCCTTTGGGGGACGTCGCGATAGGGTTAAGTCTGTTTATGCCTCTTCATGCGGTGACATCGATAGACCGGTCGTGGGTCCGGATATTGTAGCCAAGGAGTATGCTTCGGTGGTAGCACAGGAGCTCTGGTCGGGCTAGCTTCAAGCTAAGTGGATGGAAACGATAGCCAGGAGTAGTCATTTGGGGTTGCGGTTAGCTAGTTAGCTAGTTGTGAAGATCCAGATGAAAATGTTCCGTTTGCGGTGGGAATCCGGGGATAAAAATAATAGGTCCGTTATGCTCTGGTTAGAGTCGCGTTGTTCGAACTGGCGAGAGCTTTCCGAGCTAAAGGTTAGCTGATGACCGCTGGTAAGCTTCAGTTGAGGGGTTCCGGATCCGAAGTAAATATAAATACTTTAGAAAAAATAAAGCAGATCCACGCTACATTGGGTGAGGCGGGTTGCAGGAGAGTATTTAGATGTTGAGGTTTAGCAAAATGTTTTAAAAGATATGCAAAGAAAAATATGTAAAAAAAACAATATATACAAGGGACGTGACACGACAAGACGTCTGACTGCTACGCCATCTTGGAAGTTTTTTGAAGTTAGGGATGTAAATTTTGCTGCCGACTAACTGACCCGCATTTAACAGGTCAACAAACAGTTCAATTTTTTCCCAAACAGTAAAATAATGTGACCAACAGAAAACACTATCAGAGATGTATATAATGACCAGATGTTTATATTTCCGCTCTAACATTGGGTGTCGTTCTAAGGCAGTCGATAAGCTTAGGCCCAAAATAAGCCCAGAGAAACGCATTGGACAAATTTTGTCGAGAGTGAAACCTCTCGCTTCGCCTCTTCCTCTGTCTTCATCTGTTCTCGAACAGTATGGATCACTTATGTTCCGTTTCTGTTCCTTAATTTTTTTTATTTTTTTTCAAATTGCCCGGGTACAGGTTCCAAAACCCTTCCATGGATTATATGTTTATGGCCACAACACAACAAGCTGTTTCACAGATAAAAAGGAGTGATAAGAATGCGGAAAAGGTGCTAGTGCATTGATAAGCACCCCAAAGACGGCATTTGGAAAGTGTTCAGACCCCTACACAATACCCCATACTGACAAAGCAAATACTTTTTTTAAATAAAAAAAACTAAAGTACCTTACATACCTTAAGGGAACATTTCGACATTTCCCGTATGGTTAGTGAGAAAGTCCATATTGGAAATGTACCGTCCCTTACTAGACGTCCGAAAACATTTTTAAAATTCGGGGACGTCGTCGGGCCGAGCGGCAGGGCCAGACCTACCGGGAAGTCATCAAATGAACTTTGTCGGACATTCGGTTTTCGTTTTATAAAATAATCAAATTTTGGTCCATTTTTCCGCTATGCCGGATAATCCCACAAGAGGGCATAAGCAATCATATTGCAATTTGACAAAACATCACGAATCACGACGGGCCATATCTCGAAAACTGAAAATATTTCGAAGCCGAAACTTGGTGAGCATAGGTTTGGCATAATGGGCAGTTGGCCCCGAACAAGATGGCGTCTAGGCCTCAACGGTTTTTGAGTTATGGCCATTTTTCTGGGATTAAAGGTCCAAAATGAAAATAGAGAAATGATTTTTTTCACTTCACGTCAAAGTCAAGGAGCCTCCGGTGTCAATAAAAAAAAAATCAGCCATTTATCTATCGTCATTTAAGAGAAATCGTACGATGACAGATTTGTGATGTTCAGATATAGGTGTTTTTTTTTCAACGGTTACAGATCCAGTTGCAGGGTGTTCATACGAATATTTTTAAAGTGTGCTGCGGAGCTCTGCGACACTTCTGTGATTTTCTATGATTTTCTGAAATAACACACACTCACTAAACCCTCCGTAAATAACTCAGTTCTTAACGTAAAGACTTAAAACTCAGGATTCTGTAAAGGCATACCCCAATGAGGATATGAGTTTATTTATAGCTTCCTGTGCCAACAGGAAGTGCCTTAAATGGTGTCATAGTGGCTGTATCCAAGGGTTAAAAAGGTCAGATCTTTTCAAAACTTCATATGTGATTAGGCAACTCTCCTGAACTGTAAAATTAGTCATTTCTCCCAACAGATGTCAAAGAAAAGCTCTCACACACACACACAGCAAGGATGGAGTGACAAAGCGCGGTGTTTAAAGACACAGAGAGCAGGCAATGGCATAAACATAATCCCAAGGCCGTGCCGAGTTCAACGAGATATCCCGCTTGACCGTAGCTCGCTCGGTCTAAGCGCAGCGACCATGAGAAAAGTAGGCCCAATATGAAGCCTGCACCAGAACGACATTTGATTTTGGGTGACAGCGGCGGAACCGTTAGGTTTAGAAGGACAATTCAAACACAGGACTGTTCCTAAGGTCCTCCTGATCTGTGCAAGCCTAACCTTGACCGTGTGACATTAACCCTTCACAGTTAAAAGAAGGTGTTTACATAAAAACAGTTTGCATTGACTTCTCTCCCCATAGGAATACATTGGCTTCACCTCGAAATTCAACCTGAAGCCTATGTGGGTTATGAATGCCTTATGAACCTGTCTTCTATGACATTCCATCAGACCACTATGAGGTCTACCTGTGTCGATTCTAAGCTTCCTGGAGCAACCGGAAGTGGTTAAATTCACCCAAAAGGTATTTGGATGTACATCACCACCAAAGGTGAAAATGACTCTGCATTCAACCCTGTGTAGATCAGTCAATTCTCAACGTAAAGACTTAAAACTCAGGATTCTGTAAGTTTCTATGTCAATCAAGCCATGTGTGTATTTATAGCTTCCTGTGCCAACCCGGAAGTGCCATAATTGGTGTCTCAGGGGCTGTTTGGAAGGGTTAAAAAAATCAGATCTGTCCAAAACTTCATATGTGTGATTAGGCAACCCCCATGAACTGTAAATCAGTCATTTTTCCCATAAAAATTCAAAGGAAAACTAAATCACACAGATTCACAACTTGGATGGAGGGACTTATTATTGGGGTGCGTAGAGACTGACAGTGCCTCCAATAGTTAGCTTTGAATGATATCAAATTGACTGATGGACGGTGAATTGCAGGTGACTCTTGTCCATTTGCAATATGTTTAAGCGGTGAGGTACCATCACCAAAAGCGACATTCTGAAATCAACCCTAACGAGCGATGGAGAGGTACCAGAATCACTGCCCAGCCATCCCGAGTTCATCGGGCCAGTCAATTTGGCATTCCTGCATGATTTTTATAGCATGACAAATTGGTGATTGTGAATGCCCAGTTAACCATATTGCAAATGCACAGTGACTTTGCAAAAGTGAGAAAACATAAACAAATCGACATGATGAAATCAACACCACGAGTGATTGAAAGGAACAACAATCACTGCCCGGCCATCCTGAGTTCATCAGGCCAGTCAATTTTGCATTTCTGCAGGATTTTTGAGCATGTCAAATTTCTTATGACATTTGGCCCCCACAAAACATATGCCTTATGCACAAGTAAAAAATAAAAATAAAATTATGATAATAAAATATGACTAAAGTATGTTGATACAGTTCTTATACGTGTGTAATTGACACAAAATTCTAAAGAATTTCGAAAAACGGTCCAGAAAGCACTTTTTTAGGGGTGTGTGAAGTTTTTTATGAAATTTTGCAATTTTTGACTTTTGACTTCTTATGAAATCATGTTCCAAATGGAGAAAACATATGCCTAATGCACAAGTAAAAAAAAAAAATATGATAATAAAATATGACTAAAGTATGTTGATACAGTTCTTATACGTGTGTAATTGACACAAAATTCTAAAGAATTTCGAAAAACGGTCCAGAAAACACTTTTTTAGGGGTGTGTGAAGTTTTTATGAAATTTTGCAATTATTGACTTTTGACTTCTGACTTCCTATGAAATCATATTGCAAATGGAGAAAACACATGCAATAATGCGCAAGTAAAAAAAAAAAAAAAATTATGATAATAAAATTGGACAAAAGTATATTCATACAGTTCTTACACATGTGTAATTGACAAAAAAAGCGAAAGAATTTCGAAAAACGGTCCAGAAAGCACTTTTTTAAGGGGTGATAAGTTTTTGACAAAAAATCAATTTTTTCAAAATTTGGCTTTTGGATGTTGACTTGGAGTCCATTTTCAATATGAAAAACCACGGTGGAGCGCACACGCCACCTGTTGGATTTTTGAAGTGTTACAACTGGCAATAGCCATATGGCATTTGAAGTACATTTTGCATGAATCAACACCGATTTGGGTGGTATTGGCCATTGTGTACATGGTTTGTACTATGCCAATGGTTTGCCATTCATTTTTGTCCAATACAGGGGTTATTCCCTTACTTACATAAATATATAGACCCTTTGCTATGAGACTCGAAATTGAGCTCCGATGCATCCTGTTCCCATTGATCATCCTTAAGATGTTTCTACAACTTGATTGGAATCTACCTGGGGTAAATTCAATGGATTGGACATGATTTGGAAAGACACACACCTGTCTATATAAGGTCCAACAGTTGACAGTGCATGTCAGAGCAAAAACCAAGCCGTGAGGTCAAAGGAATTGTCCAAGACAGGATTACGTCTAGGCACAGATCTGGGGAAGGGTACCAAAACATTTCTTCAACATTGAATGGCCCCAAGAACACAGTGGCCTCCATCATTCTTAGGTGGAAGAAGTTTGGAACCACCAAGACTCTTCCTAGAACTAGTCTCCTGGCCAAACTGAGCAATCGGGGGAGAAGGGCCTAGATCAGGGAGGTGACAAAGAACCCGATGGTCACTCTGATAGAGTTCCTCAGTGGAGATAGGAGAACCTTCCAGTGGAGATGGAAGAACAATCTCTGCTGCATCTCTACCAATCAGGCCTTTACGGTAGAATGGCCAGATGGAAGCCACTCAGTAAAAGGCACGACTGCCCGCTTGGAGTTACCCAAAAGGCACTGAAAGACTCTGACCATGAATAACAAGTTTGTCTGGTCTGATGAAAGCAAGATGGAACCCTTTGGCCTGTATGCCAAGCTTCACGTCTGGAGGAAACCTGGCACCATCCCTACTGTGATGCATGGTGGATTCAGCATCATGTTGTTGGGATGTTTTTCAACGGCAGGGATTGGGAGACTTGTCAGGATCGAGGCAAAGTACATAGATCCTTGATGAAAACCTGCTCCAGAGCCCTCAGGACCTCGGACTGGGGCGAAGGTTCACCTTCCAACAGGACAATGACCCTATGCACACAGCCAAGACAATGCAGTAGTGGCTTTGGGACAAGTCTCAATGTGCTTGAGTTACCCAGCCAGAGCCAGGACTTGAACCTGATAGAACATCCCTGGAGAGACTTGAAAATAGCTGTGCAGCGACCATCCAACCTGAAAGGGCTTGAGAGGATCTGCAGGAAAGGATGGGAGAAGCTCTCCAAATACAGGTGTACCAAGCTTGTAGAGTCATACTCAAGAAGACTTGAGGCTGTAATCACTGCCACAGGTGCTTAAACAAAATACTCAGTAAAGCGTCTGAATACTTATGTAAGTGAACTATTTCAGTTTTAAGATGTTCAATAAATGTGAAAAAATATCTAATCTTGTTGTTGCTTTTTCATTATGTTCTATCCTGTGTAGATTTATAAGGGGGAAAAATCTAGTTAATCAATTTTAGAGTAAGGGTGTAACATAACAAAATTTGGAAAAAGTCAAGCGGTCTGAATACTTAATGAATGCACTGTACATCAGTGGAGGTTGCTGAGGGGAGGACAGCTCATAATAATGGCTGGAACGGCGCAAATGGAATTGCATCACACAGATAGAAACCATGTGTTCGATACCATTCCACTAATTCCGCTCCAGTCATTACCACGAGCCCGTCCTCCCCAATTAAGGTGCCACCAACCTCCTGTGATTTATTTATATAAAATGATCTGCATGTCATTGTGTCAGTAAAGGGAAAATACTCCATGAAACCTTCTTTACTCTTCATTTAACAAGGACACACACACGCACTCCCTTCCTCACAAACTCACGCTCTGTTTCTCTCACTCTCATAAACACACACATAACACAATGCTCTTAGGGCTATTACGGCGACCGTATTATCACCACACTGACGGTCACGAGTCATGACGGCAGTCCAATTCCACAGTCCAATTCCATGTAACCGTTTAGTCACGGTAATTAGGCTTCTACGGTAGTTAGTAGCCTACCAAACTTACTAACTGCCTGGTACTCAGCACTCTATTGTCTCTCTAATCACTCTGACATCAATGCAAATGTAATCAAAAATCTATTCAAAAACCTCGAGTTCCATGAGCTCATGTTGTGCAACATTTCTATAGGCTATGCAATTGTGTGAGTTTTGATGGCCTCTATTAAAAAGAGGGTCCCATACGCTTTCTATAGGCTTGGCCTATTACATTTTATTAATCAACTTTCCTAATTTTATGCACATTGCTTATTTTAACACAGGAACATAGCTTACCTGGCCGGCATGAAAATGAACCACAGGAAAAGTGCCCTCCATTTGCTATTTAAGTGCATAGATGACAGTTTTTCCCCCCATGGTCCTGTTCTGAGACAGGTGCATGATATAATGGTCCATTCTAAATCAAAACTAATTTCACACATATACAAATTGTATAACTGGTGTAGAGTTTAACTTGCATATGTAGGCTCCGTGTGAGTTTCAAGTTTGTGGAAGATCACTTTCGAGGACAGTTTTTTTTCCCCCACTAATTGATTGCATTTTGAAACATTCACACTCATAGCTTACTGCCATGTGTGTATTGCTGCGCTTATAATGTGAAAAAATGTCAGGTTTTCATAACTATTGACAATCAGCATTCTTGGATGCTGATTATGGCCGATTACGTTGCACTCCACGAGGAGCCTGCATGGCAGGCTAAGTACCTGTTATGCGAGTGCAGCAAGGTAAGTTGCTAGCTAGCATTGAACTTATAAAAAACAATAAATCTTAACATAATCACTAGTTAACTACACATGGTTGATGATATTACTAGTTTAACTAGCTTGTCCTGCGTTGCATACAATCAATGCGGTGCCTGTTCATTTATCCTCAAATCACAGCCTACTTCAAGTTCGCCAAACGGGTGACGATTTAACAAAAGCACATTCGCTGTGTATATTTTTTAAACCTGCATATTTAGTTAAAAGAAATTCATGTTAGCAGGCAATTTTAACGAGGAAAATTGTCACTATTCTTGCGTTCAGTGCAAGCAGAGTCACGATATATGCAGCAGTTTGGGCCGCCTGGCTTGTTGCGAACTGTGTGAAGACTATTTCTTCCTAACAATGACCATAATTAATTTGCCAGAATTTTACGTAATTATGACAACATTGAAGCTTGTGCAATGTAACAGCAATATTTTGACTTAGGGTTAACAGCCATTCGATAAAATACGTAGCGGTTCCGTATTTCACTGAAAGAATAAACATTTTGTTTACAAAATGATAGTTTACAGGTTTGACCATATTAATGCCCTAAGGTTTGTATTTCTGTGTGTTTATTATATTATAATTACGTCTATGATTTGACTGACTGAGCTGTGGTAGGCAGCAGCAGGCTCGTAAGCATTCATTCGAGCAGCACTGTCCTGCGTTTGCCAGCAGCTCTTTGCAATGATTGAAGCTAGTTAACTACACATGGTTGATGATATTGCTAGTTTAACTAGTGATTATTTTAAGTTTGTTTTTTTATATGTTGTGTGGGTGCTTTGTTGCCGGAGGGACTGGTGCACTTCACAAAATTGATGGATTCATAAGGGAGGAAAATGATGTGGGTTTATTGAAGCAACATCTCAAGACATCAGTCAGGAAGTTAAAGCTTGGTCGCAAATGGGTCTTCCAAAGCTGTTGCAAAATGGCCTAAGGACAACAAAGTCAAGGTATTGGAGTGGCCATTCCAAAGCCCTGACCTCAATCCTCTAGAAAATATGTCGGCAGAACTGAAATAGCGTGTGTGCGAGCAAGGAGGCCTTACAATCCTGACTCTGTTACACCAGCTCTGTCAGGAGGAATAGGCCAAAATTCACCCAACTTATTGTGGGAAGCTTGTGGAAGGCTACCCAAAATGACGTTTGACCAAAGTTGAACAATTTAAAGGCAATGCTACCAAATTCTAATTGAGTGTATGTAAACTTCTGACCCACTGGAAATGTGATGGAAAGAAATAACTGAAATAAATCATTTTCTCTACTATTATTCTGACATTTCACATTCTTAAAATAAAGTGGTGAGTCTAACTGACCTAAGACAGGGAATGTTTACTAGGACTAAATGTCAGGAATTGTGAAAAACTAAAGTTTTTAAATGTATTTGACTAAGGTGTATGTAAACTTCCGACTTCTTCAACTGTGGGTAAAATGACTGAACAACGTTGTTAGTTTTCAGACTAATAATTGGTGACCTGGGATTAGTTTAAAACTGCCCGCGACATGGTTTGTGAAATGATATGAAATGCGTGGGAATCAACATAGAAAGAAAAACAGGCTTCTCCAGTAATATGGGTCATTTAAAAAAACAACTGTTTTGGCTAGAGACAAGCTGTTTCCCTTGCTATAAAGCTGCAGGCATGCCTGTCACAAAGTGGTGTTGACTGCATGACAGTGAACTTGCAAAGTTTACTCAGACTGGTCTGTGCTCATAGTTAAAACAGGCAATGAAATGATACAATGTATAAACATTTCTCAGGAATAGAAGCAGATGAGTGGGGCTGGTAGGGGATGTGGCTGGCTAATTACAGCTGCCACGTGATATGTGCCTGAAAGTGAAGTGGGTATTGGACCTGCGCATACAAGAGACTAGTGGCTGTTGCTTAAATTAAACAGATTTTTTTTTTAAATACAAAGCTGACTTTATAAACATTTTTAACAGGCTCCCACAGGTTCTTTTGGATCGATAGGGCTGAAAAAGTTGTTAGTATCATACGAAACGGTACTAAGGTATTCTAAAATGTTATCAGAAGTTTCATGACGTTATGGTACCATGATTTTACCGGTATATCGTGCAACACTTGGCTACTGTACTGAACGTTACAAGCATTATTCAGAAGATAAGGAGAGAGATGTTTAATTAGCTAGAGAAGAAAGTTTAACTTGTTCAATGCTACTTGAAGTTTTAATATGCAGAAATAGCTCCGCCATTTTCTGGTTGTAAAATTGTAATAGCTTGCCTAATTTCTTATTGTGACAAAATAAGCACTCATTGTGTGAAGAATGATTGGTCTATTTATCACATTTTCACGTTTTAAGTTTATTAACTACAAAAAGGTAATGATGATGCCGCTTTGCACACACAAGCTTGTTAGCTATCTAACTCAAACGACATTCAAAGTCCCTGCATAGAAGCCGCTCTCCTCCTAGGTATAATTCTGTGGACTTAATTCAGATTAGGTTAGTTCTGAAGGATTCGTTGCCATAGAAATATACCTAGCTAAATGGTGAGCCACTTTCATTGTACCAGTTATCCTGAGTTGAACCTTGCCTGGAAACATTGCGTTGAATTCAATGTTGGGCAGAAATTAGCATTTCAATCAGGAAAGGTGATACAAATATATTTGAATGTACTTTTCCGGTTGTTCGTGCGGTTGGTACTTTTGCAGGTAGGAATGTGAGTATATATCCACAGGAAAGTGTAATTACATCAACTTTTCAAAGCTCTAGTAGTATGTTCAGATTTCTCTCAATTAAAGCATGCGCACAAGATAAAAATCTGCCTGAAATGCTACTCAACGTCTGGTTTCCAGATGAAGTTGTACCCAGAGTTGACCGAAGTTACCTCGCCAACTCCTTAAACCTGATTTTGTAGTATAGGGCTTTGGACGTTGAGAGGATCTGGGAGAAAGAATGGGAGAAACCCCCTAAATACAAGTGTGCCAAGCTTGTAGCGTCATACCTAAGAAGACTCTGGGCTTAATTGCTGCCAAAGGTGATTGAACAAAGAGCTGAGGAAAGGGTCTTTAAAATGTATTTTTTAATACATTTTTTAACATTTCTAAACCTATTTTTCTTGTTGTCATTATGGGCTATTGTGTATTGATTAATGATTAAAAAAACATGTTTAAATCGGTTTTAGAATAAGGCTGTAATGTAACGAAGTGGATAAAGTCAAGGGGTCTGAATACTTTCGGGAATACAAAGGATTTCCGGGTCTCTGGCAGGCAGTTCCAAATGCTATCTGTGGTCAAGAACGCTGAGTTCATCTCAGCCTAACTTTTTGACCCTGATGGAGACATGGATCACCCCAGAGAACACTGCTAGTCCAGCTGCTCTTTCTTCATCTGACCATGTTTTCTCTCCTTGTCCAAGAGCATTTGGTCGCCGCGTTGGTGGTACAGGTCTACTCATTTCTCCTAAATGGAGATTTTCTCTCTTCTCCCTCTCTCATCTGCCAATTGCACGCTTGAAACATCTGTGGCGTTGTGACAAAAGTTCACATTTTAGAGTAAACCTTTTGTCCCCAGCACAAGATGCAGTTGTGTAATGATCATGCTGTTTAATCAGATTCTTGATTTGTCACACCTGTCAGGTGGATGGATTATCTTGGCAAAGGAGAAATTCTCACTAATGGGGATGTAAACAAACATTCATAGTTCACCCAAATTACCATGTAAGAAGTCCATGGTTCAGGTAGGACCACAACCCATGCTTTGGTTTTGTTAATCTTCTTGCTTAATATCCAGTAGTCAGAACCTGGTAATATCAGGATGTAGAATGGGATCCAACAACTTCAATAACTAACTTCTCTGCGAGTCAGGCCGTTGACGATAGAGGATCGTAAAGTAGGCTAATAAGCCTATACAATTTGATAGACAACATTTAACTATAGCTGGGATGATACTGAAAATTACCGACATTGCCCTCATACCGAAGCAATTTTGCTAATGTCGATCATTTTGGTGATTAGGGTACACAGATGTTTTTGTTCCAAAAACCATTATTTGGTTAACAGTAATGTGCATTAACCTGCTTACTGCTGTCATGACGTTGGCCTGGGGGTAGGTTTATGACAGTCATAAATACCCCCCCCCCCCTTTCCTCTCTCTACCCTACTGATGTTACATTTGCAATCCCCTGGTTAACATAGAGATTCTGGGAACATCAGAGGGTGGGGGGGGGAATTAACTTTTTTTTCTGGTAATCCAACCAACTGAACGTATGCGGTGGTACTTAATGAATATGATGTCAGTTCGGTTGTCATCTGAGACGTTCTCATCAATGATAACAGTGGAAAGTCTAGACATCAGAGTTATCGGATTCACATGGAGTTGTTGTTCAATTTAAATGTTTGAATATGAAATTTTTCGTGATGGGATGAAATGTGATTTTTAGCTTCTAAAATGTGAGATTTGGGCTTTCATAAGATTGAGCAGAGCCCTTGACGACAATATAACATCCTGTTAGGACGACGGTCCGATGTCAGAATGGTTCAGATAATAACTACAGAACGAAGCCAACATCAGTGTGAGCTTTGGTTGCGAATGGTATGAACTTTGAACTCTTGTTCACTACAGAAGTGATACCTCCAAGCCGTTGAGTTAGCAACAGCCGCTGCAAATGAGGGTTAGGAAGGAACAGACAGAGTATCCCATCTACCATACAACGACGTTACTACAACGTATTCAATTTACCAGCAGAGATATTCTTCAAGGGACAAAGGACTCGGTTGGGCAACACGGCCTTCCATCTACCACTAACCTACCGAAGTGCAGCTCAGAGTAAATATTTATTGCATTTTCCTTTTCCAAATGGGCGGTAATTTAGAATGTATAAGATACTGTATTTACGATAGCACAGCTTCGTCCTTTGTTCCTCAGTCTTCCCGCTCTTTCACTCAATCCCGCCCCTTTTCTTTTGTGTAACCAGCTGTCATATCTGTTCCACCCGCTAGGTACGTTTTCCTTTATGATGTAATTTGTAATCAATTTAATTGTGTATGTGTAATTTTGTGTGATTAGTTGGGTATTTAGTAAATAAATAATTAAACCCAATTTTGTATTGCTGATTCAAATTGTTAGCCAGGGCTCGTGGAGATTTACAACTTTCAGATGAGACTGAATTAAGATGACGATTAATATTGACTGCTATTGATGTAAAATATTACTAGGTCTTTAATGTTTTTTTTTCATAAGATAACAGCTCTATAAATATTATTTGGTGTTCCCCGACTCTCTAGTTAATTACATTTACATGATTAGCTCAATCAGGTAATATTAATTATGGAGAAATTATTTTATAGAATAACATGTCATATCACTTAATCTGGCATAGCCAAAGACACGACACTGCAATGAAAGTATATTCCCTTTCCCTGTTTCGTGTCTGACTCACTCCCACTCCCCATAGGTGGGTTTAAATGTGCTACCGTGGGCTGTATTCTTACTCAAGTAATTTCTGAAGAAAGTAACTTACATTTTACAAAATCACTTCAATTACATAGATTTATATATTTATACTGTCGCTGTTGGATGAAAACCTCGCAACTCCAAATTATTATTTTTATTATTATTTTTCCTACCTGAATCAATACTATTGGTTCCCCTTTACGTCTATATGATCGTTTCACGACCCTTTGATCAACAAAATGTATTCAATATAGCTTGTCATCAACCACGCTCGAGGAGATTGCGAAAATGTCTTTCATACATGTCAGATTTCAATACTGCCGATGTCCTTATGCGAGAGCTTTTCTTCTCTCAGATAAACCGTTGATCATATTTTTGTGATATTCCTACCTTTAGAAATGTGTAATTTAAGAGGGCCCACCACATTTCTTCTTTGTGTCTGCCTCTTCAGTCCAGGGTGCATTACATGGTGCCGTTGCGAATGTCAGACTCCACTCTGCGAGGCACATCGATCTGCAGGTTCAACATGGTGAGATTGTAGACTCCTAAATTGATAGTGCAGTTTGTTTAGGTGATTTTATTCTAACCATCTACTTCACATGCGGATATTGACTTTGTTATTGTGTGCAGCTACATTTGTAATACTATAGGTATTTCTCAGATACCCTGAGTATTTAAAACATAAGGAACACCTGCTATTTCCATGACAGACTGACCAGGTGAAAGATATGATCCCTTATTGATCTCACTTGTTAAATCCACTTCAATCAGCGTAGATGAATAGGGAGAGACGGGTTAAAGAAGGATTGTTAAGCCTTGAGACAATTGAGACATGGATTGTGTATGTGTGCCATTCAAAGGGTGAATGGGCAAGACAAAAGAGTGCCTTTTGAACTGGGTGTGGTATTAAGTGCCAGGTGCACCGGTTAGAGTGTGTCAAGAACTGCAACGATAAACTGTTTCCCATGTGTATCAAGAATGGTCCACCACCCAAAGGACATCCAGCCAACTTGACACAACTGTGGAAAGAATTTGAGTCAACATGGGCCAACATCCCTGTGGAACGCTTTCGACACCTTGTAGAGTTCATGCCTCGACAAATTGAGGCTGTTTTGAGGGCAAAAGGGACTGCAATTCGATATTAGGAATGTTTTCCTAATGTTTTGTACACTGACTATAATTCTGCTGTTGGAATTGTTTTGAATGTGAGCGCAAATTAAATGGATAGTTAGCTATACTGAACAAAAATATAAACGCAAGTAAAGTGTTGGTTTCATGAGCTGAAATAAAAGATCCCCACATTTTTCCATATGTACAAAAACTGTACGTCTCTCAAATGTTGTGCACAAATTGGTTTATATCCCTAATGGTGAGCATTTCTCCTTTTCCAAGGTAATCCATCCACCTGACAGGTGTGGCATATAGGGTTGCACATTTTGGGAAATATTCAGAGGTAGAAACTTTCCACGGGAATATATGGGAATTAATATTAATACCATTTAAATGTGACGTTTATTGCATTGGATATAAACTCATCAAAAAAATAAACGTTCTCTCACCGTCAACTGTGTTTATTTTTAGCAAACTTAACGTGTAAATATTTGTGTGACATAACAAGATTCAACAACTGAGACATAAACTGAACTAGTTCCACAGACATGTGACTAACAGAAATGGAATAATGTGTCCCTGAACAAAGGGGGTGGAGTCAAAATGTAATGTAACAGTCAGTATCTTGTGTGTCCACCAGCTGCATTATGTACTGCAGTGAGATGTTACACCAAGGCAAGTTCCCGGACATTTCTGGGGGGGAATGGCCCAAGCCCTCACTCTCCAATCCAACAGGTCCCAGACGTGCTCAATGGGATTGAGATCCGGGCTCTTTACTGGCCATGACAGAACACTGACATTCCTGTCTTGCAGGAAATCCCGCACAGAACGAGCAGTATGGCTGGTGGTGTTGTCATATTGGAGGGTTATGTCAGAATGAACTTGCAGGAAGGGTACAACATGAGGGAGGAGGATGTCTTCCCTGTAACGCACAGCGTTGAGATTGCCGGCAATGACAACAAGCTCAGTCCGATGATGCTATGACACACCGCCACAGACCATGACTGACCCTCCACCTCCAAATCAATCCCGCTCCAGACTACAGGCCTCGGTGTAACGCTCATTCCTTTGACGATAAACGCTATTCACCCATGGTGAGACAACCGCGACTCGTCAGTGAAGAGCACTTTTTGCCAGTCCTGTCTGGTACAGCGACTATGGGTTTGTGCCCATAGGCGATGTTGTTGCCAGTGATGTCTGGTGAGGACATGCCTTTACAACAGACCTACAAGCCCTCAGTCCAGCCTCACTCAGCCTATTGCGGACAGTCTGAGCACTGATGGAGGGATTGTGCTTACCTGGTGTAACTCGGGCAGTTGTTGTTGCCATCCTGTACCTGTCCCGCGGGTGTGATGTTCGGATGTACTGATCCTGTGCAGGTGTTGTTACACTTGGTCTGCCACTGTGAGGACGATCAGCTGTCCGTCCTGTCTCCATGTATCGCTGTCTTCGAGGTCTCACAGTACGATTATTGCTATGTATTGCCCTGGTCACATCTGCAATCCTCATGCCTTCTTGCAGCATGCCCAAGGCACGTTCACGCAGATGAGCAAGGACCCTGGGCATCTTTCTTTTGGTGTTTTTCAGAGTCAGTAGAAAGGCCTCTTTAGTGTCCTAACTTTTCATAACTGTGACCTTAATTGCCTGCCGTCTGTAAGCTGTTAGTCTTAACGACCGTTCCACATGTGCATGTTCATTAATTGTTTATGGTTCACTGAGCAAGCATGGGAAACGGTGTTTAAACCCTTTATAATGAAGATCTGTGAAAAAGGTCCTGAAAAAGGGACGTTTCTTTGTTTTCTACCATATCATATGGACTTTAAACTATCAAATTAAAGAAAGTCGCACACACCATGTATAAACTCCCAGCAATTGAATTGGTATTTACCAACTTTTCGGCATCACTGTGCCTTTCTCAGGGTAATGTAGACAAATAGCGCAACCAATGACAATAGTGAGGGGTGTGTCGTAATGATTTAAGTTAATAAAAATGAATTAGTGAAACTGTTCGTACATGGCACTTTTTTCTTTACGTAGTTGAATGTGGTGACAACAAAATCACACACAAATTATCAATGGAAATCACATTTATCAACCCATGGAGGTCTGGATTTGGAGTCACACTCAAAATTAAAGTGGAAAACCACACTACAGGCTGATCCAACTTTGATGTAATGTCCTTAAAACAAGTCAAAATGAGGCTAAGTAGTGTGTGTGGCCTCCACGTGCCTGTATGACCCCCCTACAACGCCTGGGCATGCTCCTGATGAGGTGGCGGATGGTCTCCTTAGGGATCTCCTCCCAGACCTGGACTAAAGCACCCGCCAACACCTGGGAAGTCTGTGGTGCAACGTGGCATTGGTGGATGGAGCGAGACATGATGTCCCAGATGTGCTCAATTGGATTCAGGTCTGGGGAATGGGCGGGCCAGTCCATAGCATCAATACCTTCCTCTTGCAGGAACTGCTGACACACTCCAGCCACATGAGGTCTAGCATTGTCTTGCATTAGGGGGAACCCAGGGCCAACCGCACCAGCATATGGCTTCACAAGGGGTCTGAGGATCTCATCTCGGTACCTAATGGCAGTCAGGCAACCTCTACCTCTGGCAGTGCGGCCCCCCAAAGAAATGCCACTCCACACCATGACTGACCCACCGCCTAACCGGTCATGCTGGAGGATGTTGCAGGCAGCAGAACGTTCTCCACGGCATCTCCAGACTCTGTCATGTCAGTGTTGCTTCCTAAGTGGACAGTTTGATTTCACAGAAGTGTGATTGACTTGGAGTTACATTGTGTTGTTTAAGTGTTCCCTTTTATTTTTTGGAGCAGTGTATTTGAGGAAGGAGATTTAACCATTCCAGAATTTAACCATTCCAACTTCTCTCTCAAATACACAGGCATTGAGCATGTTGCTCTACCAAGGAGAGGTGACATTTGAGATCCTACCACTACAAAGGGAGGCTTACTGGATATCCTGTCTAAAAACATTGACCCCTAGTGGTCTGAATATTGACTTTGGTCTCAGGCCCTTATGAACAATTTATTTATTTTATGAACAAGTCTTATAAATGTATATATTCTTTCTACAGCTTATTAGCGTACACCTAATATGTTCCCCCTGTTGACGATGCTCATTATACATTAAGGTTGAACCAAAAGATTACATGTAACACATATGAAATGAAATACGAAATTATTATGTGAAATTGAATGAAACAATAATGTATGTTGATTGATGCTAATATGATGTACAATAGTCCATGATGTTTCTATATGATAACAATAGCCTAATATATTTAATATGCCATATACTATTTTTTTAACAGTTTAACTAATTCATTTTAATTAACTTAAATCGTTGACACACCCCTCACTATTGTCATTGGTTGCAAATTTTAAACTATTTAGTTACGAATTCTTCACGTGGGATGAATTCACTGAACAACAACAGTATTGAATGATCCCCAATGATCCATCACATCTCCCAAAAATATTTTCAACATACATAAAATGATAGCCTAGAAACTGAAGCTTTGGTTGTCTTCCTCTCAGGCTTCCATGTCTTCTCCCTGGATCTCCTCAATGTCCACCCCTTGAACATCTGACTCTCAGGCCTCTTCACTGTCACTGTCAACGATGGCTCGTTGTCTGGCTCAAAAAGCCTCAAATTTGCCCGGATGGCCACCAATTTTTCAATCCTTGTATTGATCAACCTGTTGCATTCTTTGGTGTGTGTTCCCAAACAAGGACCAGTTGCGCTTTGAGGCGACTGATGTTGTTGGGATTTGGAGGATGATGTAGGCAACAGGGTAAAGAGCTTCAGATCCATAAAGTCCCTTCACCAGGTGGCTGATGAGATATGTTGGCACGACTGCCATATTGCATCTCCATCCCAAAGCCCTTACATGGAAGTGTACTTTCCCAGACTGCCAACAACCTTGCCCTCATCCAGGCCCAAGGTGGTGAGACACAGTAGTGATGACACCATAGGCCTTGTTGAGCTCTGCACCTGACAGGATGCTCTTGCCAGCATACTTGGGGTCCAATATGTACGCTGCGGAGTTTATGGGCTTCAGGCAGAAGTCTTCATGCTTTTTGATTTATTTCAGAACTGCAGTTTTGCAGAACTCTGCTTGGAGCAACAGTGAAGTGGGTAGGACAGTACGGATATCTTCTCTTACATCTGCAAGCAAAGTCTTAACATCAGACAGGATGGCATTGTCTCCCTCAATCCGTGCAATGGCTACTGCTATAGGTTTCAGGCTGCCTACCACTCTCTCCCAAAATACATCATCCAGGAGGATCCTCTTGATGGGGCTGTCCATATTGGCAGACTGATATGGCCATTTCTTGGAGAGACTCCTTCCCCTCCAGGAGACTGTCAAACATGATGACAACACCACCTCAATGGGTGTTGCTGTGCAGCTTCAATGTCGTGGTCTTGTTCTTCTCACTTTTCTGCTATATGATGACCCTTCAAATATCTAACAATTTCCTTGGCTCTGTGTATCCATTGTTTTCAGTGCCATAACGTCCTTGAGGAGCAAATTCAATGCATGAGCAGCACAGCCAATGGATGTGATGTAAGGGTAGGACTCAACTTTAGACCAAGCAGCCTTCATGTTTGCATCATATTCTGTCACCATTGCAAGTACCTTCTGTGGTCCAAGGTCATTGATGACTGCCTTCAGCTCATCTGCAATGTAGAGACCGGTGTGTCTGTTGTCCCTTGTCTGTGCTCTTGTAGAATACTGGATGAGGGGTGTAGTTGATGTAGTTAATTTTTCCTTGACCACAAACATTTGACCACTCATCAGAGATGATTGCAATACAGTCTGCTTTCTCTATGATTTTACTTGAACTCTGCATCCAGCAAATTAGTAGATAATGCATGTCTGGTTGGAGGGGTGTATGCTGGGTGAAGAACATTCAGAAATCTCTTCCAATACACATTGCCTGTGAGCATCAGAGGTAAAACAGTTGCATACACAGCTCGAGCAAACATTCATCAGCATTTCTCTGACTACGTTCCTCCATTGAGTACAAAAAATGTCTGATTCTAGTAGGACCATGAGCTGTCGCTATCGATAAGGTGTCAGATTCATCATTTTCACCTCAAATAGAAGTAGAGGGACTTTCGTCAGAGGTTGCTTGTTGTGAGCGCTGAGGTGACTTTATGCACTTGGCCAGAAGATTCTGCATCTTTGTTGCATTCTTCACATATGATTTGGCACAGTATTTCCTTCTACATTAGCTGCAGTGAAATGTCTCCACACATCAAATAGTGCTCGTGGCATTTTCCTGTGAAGATTTTTTTTTATTAGTTAAAATAAACCCAAATACAATTCCATGTGCAGATAAATCGTTAAGTAGTTAGATAAAACATTTATCTCACAAAGGAGTTGTTTAAAAATGAAACATGTATGGAAACAGGTGAATGAACACTCCTCAGATAGTAGGCTCAAGCTAAAACCCAACTTACAGAAATTGTTAACTTGTAATGGCTGAGATCCCGTTACCAGGAGCAATATAACAACAACCAGTGATGGTACAGGGCGCCATATTCAAAAGAACAGAAATCTCATAATTAAAATTCCTCAAACATACATGTAATTTATATAGTTCTCAAGGTAGTCTTGTTGTTAATCCCACCACAGTGTCCGATTTCAAATAGGATTTACGGGGAAAGCACCACAAACAATTGTTAGCTCACCAACAACTCACTAAAATACACAGCCAATTTTACCAGCCAAAGAGAGAGAAAAAACACAAATAGAGAGAAAATGAATCACTAACCTTTTTGATAATCTTCATCAGATGACACTCATAGGACTTCATGTTACACAATACATGCATGTTTTGTTTGATAAAGTTCATATTTATATCAGAAAATCTGAGTTTACATTGGCGCGTTACATTCACTAGTTCCAAAAACATCCAGTGATTTTTGCATAGCCACATCATTCAACAGAAATACTCATCATAAATGTAGATGATAATATAAGTTATACACATACCTCTCCTTAATGCAACCACTGTGTCAGATTTAAAAAAAACTTTACGGAAAAAGAAACCCATGCAGTAATCTGAGACGGCGCTCAGAACAATAGTAAAATTAGCCGCCATGTTGGAGTCAACAGAAACCAGAAAATACATGATAAATGTTTCCTTACCTTTGATGAACTTCATCAGAATGAGGTCCTAGGAATCCTAGGTCCACAATAAATGCTTGATTTGTTCAATAATGTCCGTTATTTATGTCCAGTTAGCGCGTTTGGTAAACAATTCCAAAGTCACAAAGCGCGTCCACTATGACAATGTCCAAAAGTTCCGTAACAGTCAGGAGAAACATGTCAAACGATGCATTGAATCAATCTTAAGAATGTTGTTAACATACATCTCGAATAACTTTCCAACTGGAGAATTACATCGACTTCAAATTAGCGATGGAATGGAGCTGCCTCTCACGTGAACGCGCATGGTCACCTCATGGTCACCTCATGGTCACCTCATGGCAGTGGTTACTCATTCCTTTCTCCTTCGGACCCCCTTCACATTAGTCATCAAACAAAGTTCTATTGACTGTTGACATCGAGTGGAAGCTGTAGGAAGTGAAAACGCATCCATATCTCACTGTAATTTCAATTGGAGCTTGTTTGAAAATCTACCAGACTCAGAAAAAATCCAAACAGGAAGTGGAGGTTTTTGCCTACCATATGAGTTCTGTTATACTCAGACATAATTCAAACAGTTTTAGAAACTTCAGAGCGTTTTCTATCCAATACTAATAATAATATGCATATATTAGCAACTATGACTGAAGAGCAGGCAGTTTACTCTGGGCACCTTTCATCCAAGCTTCTCAATACTGTCCCTGCAGCCATAAGAAGATAACAAGTTAGAAATTATTTGAACACACTTTTCTGTAGGCTAATATTTACTAGTTAAAAAAAATCGTGTCCTAGAAAATATATTCACCCCAACTAGTATTGGTATTTTTGTTTTTTTTCTTAACTGCATTTTGGTCAAGGGCTTGTAAGCATTTCACTGTAATGTCTTTGGCACATGTGACATAACATTTGATTTGATTGTAATCACAATTTACCAGAAAGCATGTAGTCCTTGGCTCAGACAGTGTAGTAGTGTGGGCTCTAGCGTCTCATTAGTGTGCAAGATCTTGAGAATCATCTGTACATTTGATGGAAGAGTCCACTGCACATTCGATGGAAGATTCCACTGTGCATGCTGAGGGTTGCAATTCCATTGAATTGGGAATTGTTTAACCAAAATATGCCCCAAGACCTAGAATGGCCTTATGTGTAGGGTTAGGGTTATAGGGTTATAAGCTATCTTTTTTGATGAATTTTAAGCGAAATTCCCCAAATTCCCAGGCTTAACTTCCCATGGAAAGTTTCCGACCTTTTGCAACCCTAGTTGCATATCGGTAAGATGATTAAACCGCATGATCATTACACAGGTGCAGCTTGTGTTGGGGACAATAAAATGTGCACTTTTTTCACACAACACTACAGATGTCTCAGGTTTTGAGGGTGTGTGTAATTGGAATGCTGACTGCATTAATTTCTTTACAATAAGCCACCTCCAACATTGTTTTAGAGAATTTGGCAGTACGTCCAACCGGCCTCACAACCGCAGAACACATGTAACCAAGCTTTTTCTACAACTTGATTGGACATGGTTTGGAAAGACACACACCTGTCTATATAAGGTCCCACAAGGCACATATCTGGGGAAGGGTACAAAAAAATGTCTGCATCATTGAAGGTCCCCAAGAACACAGAGACCTACATCATTCTTAAATGGAAGAAATTTGGAACGACCAAGACTCTTCCTAAAGCTGGCCACCTGGCTAAACTGAGCAAACGGGGAGAAGGGCCTTGGTCAAGGAGGTGACCCAGAAACCGATGGTCACTCTGACAGAGCTCCGGAGTTCCTCTGTGGAGTTGGGAGAACTTTCCAGAAGGACAACCATCTCTGCAGCACTCCACCAATCAGGCATTGATAGTGGAGTGGCCAGACGGACGACACATCTCAGTAAAAGGCATGGTGGTAACAGCATCATGCTATCGGGATGTCTTTCAGCGGCAGGGACTGGGAGACGAGTCGGGAGCAAGGGAAAGATGAACTGACTAAAGTACAGAGATATCCTTGATGAAAACCTGCTCCAGAGAGCTCTTGACCTCTGACTGGGCGAAGGTTCACCTAAGCACACAGCCAAGGAGTGGCTTTGGGACAAGTCTTTGAATGTCCTTGAGTGGCCCAGCCAGATCCTGGACTTGAACCAGATCGAACATCTCAGGAGAGACCTGAAAGTAGCTGTGCTGTGACCCCCCCCCCCCATCCAACCCCTCTGTTTGAGAGGGTCTGCAGAGAAGAAGGGCTTGGCACACCTGTAACTCCAGATGCAGGTGTGCCAAGCATGTAGCATCATGCCAAATAACTTGAGGCTGTAATCGCTGCCAAAGGTGCTATTGTGAGTGCAATAAAAGGTCTTAACCTCACTAGGGTATGTGGGACTGTAGCGTCCCACCTGCCCAACATCCAGTGAAGTTGCAGAACGCCAAATTTAAAAAAACAGAAATACTCATTATAAAAATTAATTAAACTTGCAAGTAAATCGGTTTAAAGATTAACTTCTTGTTAATCCAACCACGGTGTCAGATTTCAAAAAGGCTTCACGGCGAAAGCATACCATGCGATTATGTGAGAACAGCGCCCAGCAGACAAATCATTACAAACAGTTACCAGCCAAGTAGAGGAGTTACACAAGTCAGAAATAGAAGTAAAATGAATCACTTACCTTTGAAGATCCTCATATGGTTGCACTCACAAGACTCCCATTTACTCAATAAATGTTTGTTTTGTTCGATAAAGTCCCTGTTTATATCCAAAAACCTCAGTTTTGTTCAGTAATCCACAGGCTCAAACGCAGTCACAACAGACAATTTAGATTTTTCGTCTGCATCTGTAAAGTTCGTAGAAACATTTCGAACAATGTTTATAATCAATCCTCAGGTTGTTTTTAGCCTAAATAATCGATAATATTTCAACCGGACAATAACGTCCTCAATAGAAAAGGTAACCAAGAAAGGTGCGCTCTCGGTCGTGCGCATGGGACACGACAGTGTCCACTCATTCAGAGTGGTCTTACTCCCTCATTTTTCAGAATACAATTTCTAAAGACTGTTGACATCTAGTGGAAGCCATAGTCAATGGATACTGTAATGGCATTCAATAAAAAATCTCACTTCCTGGATGGACTTTTCTCAGGTTTTCGCCTGCAAAATCAGTTCTGTATAATACTCAGACATTATTTTAACAGTTTTGGAAACTTTGGTGTTTTCTATCCAAATCTACCAATTATATTAATATCCTAGCATCTGGGCCTGAGTAGCAGACAGTTTACTTTGGGCACACTTTTCATCCGGAAGTGAAAATAGTGCCCCCTCCCCTAGTGAAGTTAGTCTTAAATTCAACTTCCTGTAACCTGCTGATAGCATGAGGGAAAATCAATTAATCAAGTGTGTTTATAAAGCCCTTTTTACTTACATCAGCAGATGGCACAACGTTTATTTATGTCGACTGTAAGGTCGTAATCTTTAGGCTAGCCGCAATGAGTCCTATAGCAGGATTGATATATGCTCAGAGGCTTCAGAGATGTGCTCCGAGCAGCAAACCCAGATTCATTGTGGAGAAGAAAATCTAGTTAGTGGGGCTAAGGGACAGTTGGCTAGTTAACATTACTTGTGATAAAAAGATATTTGATATTGGCAAATTGATTCAACAGACTTTCTTTAACTTGAAAGCTAGAGACTCCTTGACACATTTTCACCTGTCATGCACCTAGGACTGGAGAAGAGTGGAGGACCAGGACTATTGAAATGCACCCCATTGACATGGGTCCAATGACTTTAGTCTCCTTCCCTATATTGTACTGACTGCACCTGCTCACTTTCTACTCTCACTGTTAATCTGTTATGTTCAGAAGACTGTGTTGGCCAAAAGCATTGCTATAGCCACAAAAAAATAAAATAAGCATTGATTATAAACTGTTTGGCTCCAGTTTCCTGGAACCAGGTTATTAAAACTGTTCTTGGACTAAAAACACTTTCCATTGATTATCTATATTTAGTCCATGAGTAGGGGTCTGGGAAAGTGTGCTTGGATTCTCCTTCAACCCAGTCTCCTGTTTTCCATACAGATACCCGCTGTACCAGATCGGGAACCCCCAACTGAGGATCTTCCGGCCGCCATTCTCCCTGACTCTGGTCCGACCAGGGAAGGAGCAGCCTCAGGACACAGTGCAGTTCAGAATCCCCATGGAGTAAGTCTGTTTGTTTTTTAATGACCTGTAACAGCACTGTGAGTTGTAAATTAAATGTGTGTCCAAACGAATGAGGGCACACTGAGGGGAGAAGGGTTGATAATCAGACCCCAGCTCAGAACCTAATTCCCTTTCCCCTCCTTTTACTTAGTGTACATGTTCCCCGTCCCCTCATAGATTTCAAAGCATTAGACGGGTGTGTAAGAGTCTTCACTCTATTTCTTACACCAGTCCATTTCCATGAGGTGGAGTGAACAAGTGCTGGTCTGCATCCTGGCCACCAGATGGAGTGCTAACCTAAAGAAATGAATGGCAGCCATCGGCTTCAGGTTGTTCCTCTGACCCCAGTACTGAGCTGATTGACTAAGCATGAGATGAGAAGAACAGAACTGAGTAGGTAGTGGCTTCCCCAAACTATTGATTCAGGGTCAGATATATTTTCAAGGGGAACTTACTGGGAGTGTTTGCTTTATTGCTATGCTAGCTCAGTTCATCGACGTTCGCACAACTTAAACAGGACATCAAGCATGTATAGGGAACGACTCTTACCATCCAGAGCTGTAGATACAGAGAGTTGAGAGATGTACTATCGTTTTATTGGGGTCTCGTTGGCATTTACGTTTCTTGCCACAATGACAATGTCTTGGTCCATGAAGTGGGTCACAAGTCAACTGCTGCTTCGACCATCAGACAGTCCAATGACTCCACTGAATTTAAATTGATGCTTCAAGTGGAGCATCAATCCCAGTCTTTGCAGGGTCTTATTTCTAATCTATTCATTCATGTACTGGGTTCCCGCCCCAGACTCCAGGGTGCTTGTTTCAAAAGGCCGGTCTATGTGTGGGTGAAATGTTTTTTTTTTGCCCCCCCTGGGGCCTTTGCCTGGGCCAGGGAAAGGCACATGATTACTGTACCGCCACCAAAAAAACAAAAGTGTGTTTACTACACCTTGTGATCCTCTTCAGACACACACACACACACACACACACACACACACACACACACACACACACACACACACACACACACACACACACACACACATCTCTATACCCTCCCCGGATCACCTAATGTCCATGATATTGATGGCTACTCAGGGTTTCCATTTGGAAAAAGTGGCGCCGGACAATTGACCGGCAGCATCTTTTATTTACATGACATTTCAGACATTTACCAGACCCATATGCATTGGTTTTGTGACCTGATTAGGGCGTCCATCTACGGTTCTCAGAATGACAGAAATCACATTTAGTTTATGGTATTTCATCTTAACAGAACATGCAGCTCGAATGTAATGGCGTGCGTAATTCTTACTGGAATTTAAAGATACATAGGCGGAGCATCCATAAGGCTAGGAAGCTTCCCTAAATTAAATTGCATTAAATTGCCAAAATTGTATAGCCTAATTAGTGTACTCCTGTCTATACAGAAATAAATAAAAGCATTCAAAATAGGCTACTACACCAGAAAGCATGATTTGACCACAGAGGATCAAAGAAGCTGTGGATTGTTTTAAATCGAATAGCCTACAGTCAGAAGTGGAAAAACAGTTTGGAAAACAAATGAATATTTCTGTAAAGAGAAGACAGACTGGAGTCTTTTCATTATCAAAATTCTCAACTTAATTGAGCAAAAAGTATTGGCACCAGCGGAGATCGGTCATTTACCCGGTGAGTGTGCATATTTTCTGTTTTTTACTTTCCTCTTCCTGTACTCCCTGTTCACTCATGACTGCACGGTCAGGCACGACTCCATCACCATCACTGGGGCGGCAGGGTAGCCTAGTGGTTAGAGCATTGGACTAGTAACCGGAAGGTTGCAAGTTCAAACCCCCAAGCTGACGAGGTACAAATCTGTCGTTCTGCCCCTGAACAGGCAGTTAACCTCTTGAAACTCCCCATCCCGGATCCGGGATTGTGACTAAGCCTCAGGCTCATTAGCATAACGCAACGTTAACGATTTCTGAAAATCGCAAATAAAATTAAAATAATGCGTTTGCTCTCAAGCTTAGCCTTTTCTTAACAACACTGTCATCTCAGATTTTCAAAATATGCTTTTGAACCATAGAAATTGACTAATTTGTGTAAGAGTATGCAAAGCTAGCATAGCATTTTGTGTAGCATGTAGCACGCAACATTTTCACAAAAGCCAGATAACCAAATAAATAAAATCATTTACCTTTGAAGAGCTTCTGATGTTTTCAATGAGGAGACTCCCAGCCACATACCAAATGCGCAGTGTTTCCTGAAAGCGTCTGTGTGTAGGAGAAATCGTTCCGTTTTCTACATTGCGCCTGGCTACCGAAACGAACCGAAAATGCAGTCACCTACAACGTGAAACTTTTTCCGGATTAACTACATAATATCGCTGAAACATGGCAAACGTTGTTTGGAATCAATCCTCAAGGTGTTTTTTCACATATCTCTTCATTGACATGCAGTTCATGGAAGCTTGCTTCTCTCTCTGTGCCCCATGGAAAAATACTGGCAGGTGACTTTTGCGCACCAATTTCGGCGCAGGACACCGGGCGGACACGTGGTAAATGTGGTCTCTTATGGTCAATCTTCCAACGATCTGCCTACAAATACGTCACAATGCTGCAGACACCTTGGGGAAACGACAGAAAGGGCAGACTCATTCCTCTTGCGTTCACAGCCATATAAGGAGATCATGAAAGACAGAGCCTCAAAAATCCTTGTCATTTCCTGGATGCCAAGTCATCTTGGTTTTGCCTGAAGCTCACGTTAAAGGGCACGCACAGAGAAGATATTTGTATTTCTGGACACGTCAGAGTGTTTTCTTTCGAACAGTAGCAATTATATGCATAGTCGAGCATCTTTTTGTGACAAAATATCTTGTTTAAAACGGGAACGTTTTTCTTCCAAAAATGAAATAGCGCCACCATAAGTGTAAGAGGTTAACCCACTGTTCTTAGGCCTTCATTGAAAAGAAGAATTTGTTCTTAACTGACTTGCCTAGTTAAATAAAGGTAAAATCTTTTTTTAAAGTTTGCCGATGACACAACAGTGGTAAGCTGTTGACAACGACGAGACAGAGACCTGGCCGTGTGGTGTCAGGACAACAACCTCTCCCTCAACGTGGTCAAGACTAAGGAGATGATTGTGGACTACAGGAAAAGGAGGACCGAGCACGCCCCATTCTCATCGATGGGGCTGTAGTGGAGCAGGTTGAGAACTTCAAGTTCCTTTGTGTCCACATCACCAACAAACTATCATGTTCCAAACCTCAGATCCTCAAAAGGTTTTACAGCTGCAACATCGAGGTATGGAAACTGCTCAGCCTCCGACCGCAAGGCACTACAGAGGGTAGCGTGTACGGCCCAGTAGATCACTGTGGCCAAGCTTTCTGCCATCCAGGACCTCTATACCAGGCAGTGTCAGTGGAATAACCCAAAAAATTGGCAAAGACTGTTCTCTCTGCTTCCGCATGGCAAGCGGTACTGGAGCGCCAAGTCTAGGTCCAAGAGGCTTCTACCCCCAAGCCATAAGACTGCTGAACATCTAATCAAATGGCTACCCAGACTGCTTGCATTGCCCTCTGCCCCCCCCCCCTTTACACCGCTGATAATCTCTGTTATCTATGCATAAGTTACTTTAATAACTCTACCCACATATATTAAATCGACTAACCAGTACCTCCACACATTGACTCTGTACCGCTACCACCTGTATATAGTCTCGCTATTGCTATTTTACTGCTGCTCTTTAATTATTTGTTATTTTGTTTATTTCTTATTTTTTCTAGGTATTTTTCTTATCTGCATTGTTGATTAAGGGCTTGTAAGTAATCATTTCACTGTATGGTCTCTACACCTGTTGTATTCGTTGCATGTGACAAATAACGATTTGATTCCGGGTTAGATTACCGTCGTTGTATTTGTCTCCCCTTTTTCCAAGGCCTAATAAATGATCACACAAAATAGTTTTTATTGATATGTTTGTCAGTGTCAGCAGAGTTGGCTACCCTGTCATTTTTGTTGTATTAAAAAAATATTCTGCTGAGGTTTCCAGTCATATAACATGTCTATGTCAATCTACTTTCACAATATAGAAAAGTTGACCTATTCTATTGGTCAGCTTGTCGTTCTGTGCAAGAAAGAAGTAGCCTATTCCAAACAGACCCTGGGACAGTTGTGGGATGATGGATACAAAATTCATACAACATGCCTACATCCAACATTTAAAAAAGCAATGAGGCTCATGCAACAGATCAGAATGTTAAAATGGTGCTAAACAATATTTATTTTTTAGGGGTAAACTATTCTTGAAGTTATAAGTGCAGCAATGCGCACAAGGCGGTAGGCTACGCGCGAATGTTTGTTTCATAATCGAATTAGTGTGGAAATATCTTTGTGAGCGGTTTCATGTGACAGAGATGAAAATGTCCATTCAAAATTTTGAGGGGACATGTAAATATACAACAACTAGCATGGCGGGTTGCTAAAATGACTAGGAATGTGCTTTTGGCTACTGGACAATTAAAGAAAGTTTATTTGAAAACCAATAGAACATGAGAGAAAACGGCTAATGGTTTCAATGGCATATGTACGTTTTTCGAAAATAAAAACCTGCACGTTTGGATTTTGGCTAGGCTACTTTGAAGCAAGGTAAGACATGCAGTAAAACGTTCTGGATTCAAACAATTAAATGTTTCCTTTTATAATTGTGGCCATTTGTTTATTTTATTTTATTGTTTACATGCGATTTCTTTAAAAAATGTTGCACACTGTATGTGCTTATTAAAGCACGTTTCACTCCAGCAGAAACAAACACCTGTTTTAGCTGTTTTTGGCAGCTCTTGCACTACATCAACTGGTATTTCATTATTAGGCTAAAATGCATTATTTCGCATTTTCAGCTTTTACTTTTTTTACCAGCCGAAAGCCGGCAATTACCTTCTAACGGAAACCCTGTGACTACTGTGCCATCACTACAATAAAGTGTTGATTGTGATTGTGGCTGTAGGTAGTAGCGGTTTTGTAATGAGCCTTTCTTGGGTGCTTTAATTTAGTTTTTCTCAGGACGAACACAAGGTTTGCTTTGTCTGCCAAGCACCTGGGGCCTGAAATCAACACACACCCATAGAGGTCCTATTTTATTCTGTGGACTCACAGGACGGAACTCAACTCGTTCTCTCTGCTCCTCGCTTTATTATTATACACTTCCCAAATGCTCTGCAAACGTTTCTCAAACTACACAGCCGTCTCCTAATCCTTCCTTGGCACTTTCACTGGCTCAAAACAACCGGGGAGTGTTTCTCTCTCGCTTCCTTAGTGCTGAGGTCGTTTGGTTTCTCTTGTCATTTTGAGTGTTCGTTGAGTCATTTTGTGGTCTTCAAGTATCTCTTCCTTTTCTCCAGCGCCATCGTTGCATACACATTCTTGTGTAAGACAACAGTGACTGGCTTCAGATTTCAGGATACACACACACACACACACACACACACACACACACACACACACACACACACACACACACACACACACAGTGGACTCTTGTCTTGTGCAGTTCAATGTGAGTGTTTCTTTGGGGAGGGGTGGGGGGGTTGAGATAAATGTCTGTTGCTCACAACATAGACAATACAATATGTGTTCCGTATAATTAGGAATTAGAATACTATAATGGACATGAACCTTCTTATGATAGGATAAAGGTCAGCAATTTTGGTCAGGGAGTTGGTCAACTATGGTTTGCCAGTACTGTGATAAGATATTGTGTAAAATAAGGAATTTGAAGTATGTATCTGCACCGTATGTCTGTTAGCTAGCCAGCCAGACAGTTTTAGAGGAATTATTCCATAAATGTTTCAAATTAACTGCCAATATGCCAGAATTCCATTCAAACAATGCAGTCAATCCACAGCCATAAACTGGCTGAAATCAGTTGATGATAGGACTTAGACAAGTTGTACTGATATTGTATGTGATCATAGCATTCACCGCTTTCCAAAGCAACAGTTTTAACATTTGTGGTCAGTTTACATATTCACTATTTTAGAGGTTTATACAGAACATTGTTATAAAACCTGTATAAACTGTATTTATAATTATGACAATATTTTAAGTTGACAATTTTACTGCACAATTTCTGATCGGAATATGCCTGCACTGCCATTCATGCCAATTACACTGGTTTCTCCCTGACCAATATGGCTGCCATTTTCACCTAATTCTGGAACTTTGAGGGTTTATGACATACCCCCTCTAGTAATTTTATAGGATCTCTACGTTGTATTCATTAATTCTGTGAACTTGGGATCATGTATTCTACCTGTTGAAATAAAATAATAGTGTTGTTTTTTTGCCAGGAGGTTGCCATGGTTACATGCTCTGCTTCATCTCTTTGGTTCCACCATCCAGAGTCTCTCAGAAAGACAAAAATCACATTTAGTTTATGGTATTTAATCTTAATAGAACTACCTGAGCATCAATCTAAATTACATAACAATCCCTATCAAAATCTATCAGTTTAAGCTAGAAATCTGTTTTTTTGTTGTTGCATTGGAACGGTCTCATTGCACCATTCTCCTATATTTAGGACAGACACTTATTTAGGACAGACACTTATTTTTGGACTGTCCTTTTTGCCATTTACCATTTGTTTTTCATGTGTTTCTATGGGCTTTAGTAGTAATGGGCAAAATTAATATTTTATCAAATAATAATTCAAAAATATTTTTTTATACCTAAAAGGGTCCTAAAATTCTAAATCAAATAGCTGAATGATGTAGTAATGTAGTGACAAACACTGAAAGTTAAACGATTGAGCGTAGTAGTTTATGTATATTAAACTATAGATAATGCAGGTGGACTTCTTCATTAAATCCACCTCAATTGGCTGCTTTGCGCTCCCAAAAAAGGTTTTGTAGTGCCACTGCCTTTCATCCTGTCTGCAGACTTCATGACTTCTCTCATAGCTTATTTGCAGTTTTCTCTGTAGGAAATGTCACTACAAATCATTTTGTGCCACGCCTTCGCTGTTTCATGTATCCTCCTAAATGATGACTCCGCATAATATTTCAAACTGTTGTTTTCCACATCTCTCTCTGTGTGTGTGTGTGTGTGTGTGTGTGGAGACCTTGTTACCCTCTTACCTTTTATATAATAGCATGAAGTGTGAACTGCTGCCTTTCTCCTCAAGCAGGACATCCCTAATGCCATCTATCAACTGTTAACTTTCTCTCCTCATCTCAGGTTTCATGTCTTCCCTCTGTACAAACCCTCCTGTTTATTGTGTTGGTCTTTGTCACGGTTAAGACTTTGTGTGTGTGTGCAGGGCACAAGGAGCACATTTACAAAAATACATTTTTGAGCACAATTAAAGTATTTTGAGTAATAGTGTTTTAATGATAAATAATGACAAAGTTCATGAATAAAAGGTTTTTGGGGTGATCCATGCTTCGTCAAGCACAATGTACCCTCAGATATTTGATTCACTTAGTGAGACAAATGTTCAACTGCCCCTTTAAACAGAAACTTCTCATATGAAGCAATTTCTCGTTTTGAAAATGGCCTACACATTTATTAGTGTCAAAATTGACTACAAAGTGTAAATAGGATCATTTTAGTCACAATGTCCGTCTCGTCCAAAACGAAGATTTGCGAGATGATAGAAAAATGGTATCGCGGAATGAAGTGATACCGTAACAGTTTTCCTTGGGTTGGGTTTATTTTAATCCGACCCACATGCCCACATCTTACAGCACCCAAGTAATCATTCAGATCTCAGCTGCACTTGACCCGATTGTAATGCCCGTGTTCAATTTGGTTTGATATTCAATATCCCTATGGGGCTAGTTAAGGACCATTAGTAAATTATACAATGTACAGTGCCTTCGGAAAGTATTCAGACTAGAGGGCGATCGATTATGATTGTTCAACGCTGATATCGATTTATTGGAGGACCAAAAAAAGCTGATTTATTTATTTTTTATTTTTCTCTTTTATATACATTTTTTAATACATTTGTTTATTTGTAATAATGGCATTTACAACAATACTGAATTGAACACTTTTTTATTTGAACTTAATCTAATACATAGATAAAATCAATTTGGTCTCAAATAAATAATGAAACATGTTCAATTTGGTTTAAATAATGCAAAAAACACAGTGTTGGAGAAGAAAGTAAAAGTGTGCCATGTAAAAAAGCTAACGTTTAAGTTCCTTGCTGAGAACATATGAAAGCTGGTGGTTCCTTTTAACATGAGTCTTCAATATTCCCAGGTTAGAAGTTTTAGGTTGTAGTTAATATATGCCTATTTCTCTCTATACCATTTGTATTTAATTTACCTTTGACTATTGGATGTTCTTATAGGCACTATAGTATTGCCAGCCTAATCTCGGGAGTTGATAGGCTTGAAGTCATAAACAGCGCTGTGCTTCAAGCATTGCAAAGAGCTGCTGACAAACGCAGTAAAGTGCTGTTTGAATGAATGCCTATGAGCCTTCTGCTGCCTCCCACAGCTCAGTCAGAGCAGTCTATCAAATATCAAATCATAGACTTAATTATAATATAATAAACACACAGAAATACAAGCCTTAGTTTGACCATATTAATGACCTATCATTTCGAAAACAAAACGTTTATTCATTTAGTGAAAAACGGGACCGGTCTGTATTTTATTGAACGAAATACTGCTTTTGCATTGCACAACCTTCAATGTTATGTCATAATAACGTAAACTTCTGGCAAATTAATTACGGTTTTCGTTAGGAAGAAATTGTCTTCACACAGTTCGCAACGAGCCAGGCGGCCCAAACTGCTGCATGTACCCTGACTCTGCTTGCACTGAACGCAAGAGATATTGATTATTGAGATAATATTGCCTGCTAACATTAATTTATTTTAACTAAATATGCAGGTTAAAAAATATATACGTGTGTATTTATTTTAAGAAAGACATTGATGTTTATGGTTAACTTGTGACGTTGGCACTACAATTGTTATTTTTTCACGAATGCGCTTTTGTTAAATCATCAGTTGTTTGGCGAAGTAGGCTGTGATTCAATGATGAATTAACTGGCACATTGATTGTATGCAACGCAGGACAAGCTAGTTAAACTAGTAATATTTTTTTATTTTTTTTTACCTTTATTTAACCAGGCAAGTCAGTTAAGAACAAATTCTTATTTTCAATGACGGCCTGGGAACAGTGGGTTAACTGCCTGTTCAGGGGCAGAACGACAGATTTGTACCTTGTCAGCTCGGGGGTTTGAACTCGCAGCCTTCCGGTTACTAGCCCAACGCTCTAACCACTAGGCTACCCTGCCGCCCCAATATCATCAACCATGTGTAGTTAACTAGTAATTATGTTAAGAGTGATAGATTTTTTTATAAGATAAGTTTAATGCTAGCTTGCAACTTACCCTGCTCCTTGCCGCACTCTCATAACAGGTGGTCAGCCTGCCACGCAGTCTCCTCGTGGATTGCAATATAATTGGCGTACAAAAATGCTGATTACCGAGTGTTATGAAAACTTGAAATGGGCCCTAATTAATCGGTCAACCTCTCATTCAGACCGCTTTACTTTATCCACATTTTGTTAGTTTACAGCCTTTTTCTAAAATTGATTAAAATTAGTTTTTTCCCTCATCAATCTACACACATGACCTTTTAGCTAATTTATAAAATATCACATTTACATAAGTATTCAGACTGGAGGTCGACCGATTAATCGGAATGGCCGGTTTAAATTAGGGCCGATTTCAAGTTTTCATAACAATCGGAAATCGATGTTTTTGGGCGTCGAATTTATTTATTTATTTTTTACATTTAAAAAAAATTATTATTATATATATTTTTTATACCTTTTAATTAACTAGGCAAGTCAGTTAACCTCTAACTTCCATCCCGGGTCCGGGAGCGTAATCATCGACTGACACTAATTAGCATAACGTAACGGACATAAATATTCCTAGAAAATATTCCTATTCATGAAAATCACAAGTGAAATATATTGAGACACAGCTTAGCCTTTTGTTAATCACCCTGTCATCTCAGATTGTCAAAATATGCTTTACAGCCAAAGCTAGACAAGCATTTGTGTAAGTTTATCGATAGCCTAGCATAGCATTTTGTCCAGCTAGCAGCAGGTAACTTGGTCACGGAAATTAGAAAAACAATCAAATTAAATCGTTTACCTTTGATGAGCTTCGGATGTTTTCACTCACGAGACTCCCAGTTAGATAGCCAATGTTCCTTTTTTCCAAAAATATTATTTTTGTAGGCGAAGTAGCTCCATTTGTTCTTCACTTTGGCTGAGAAATCGCCCGGAAATTGCAGTCACGAAAACGCCGAAAAATATTCAAAATTAGCTCCATAATATCGACAGAAACATGGCAAACGTTGTTTATCCTCAAGGTGTTTTTCAAATATCTATTCGATAATATATCCACCGGGACAATTGGTTTTTCAGTAGGACCAATTGGAATAATGGCTACCTCTGTATTTTACGCGAGAATCACTCCGAGAGCCATCAAGTGACCACTTGTGCAATGTAGCCACTTAAGGGTATTCTTCAACATAAATGCGTAAAACTACGTCACAATGCTGTAGACACCTTGGTGAATACGGAGAAAAAGTAATCTGGTTGATAGCCCATTCACTGCTCAATAGGGACGCATTGGAATGCAGAGCTTTCAAAAGATGAGGCACTTCCGGATTGGATTTTTCTCAGGCTTTCGCCTGCAATATCAGTTCTGTTATACTCACAGACAATATTTTTATAGTTTTGGAAACTTTAGAGTGTTTTCTATCCTAAGCTGTCAATTATATGCATATTCTAGCATCTTGTCCTGACAAAATATCCCGTTTACTACGGGAACGTTATTTTTCCAAAAATGAAAATACTGCCCACGAGTCACAAAAGGTTAAGAACACATTCTTATTTTCAATGACGGCCCTTGGAACGATGGGTTAACTGCCTTGTTCAGGGGCAAAACGACAGTTTTTCACCTTGTCAGCTCGGGGGATCCAATCTTGCAACCTTACAGTTAACTAGTCCAACGCAATAACAACCTGCCTCTCTCTCGTTGCACTCCACAAGGAGACTGCCTGTTACGCGAATGCAGTAAGCCAAGGTAAGTTGCTAGCTAGCATTAAACTTATCTTATAAAAAACAATCACTCACAATCTCTAGTTAACTACACATGGTTGATGATATTACTAGATATTATCTAGCGTGTCCTGCGTTGCATATAATCTGACTGAGCATACAAGTATCTGACTGAGCGATGGTAGGCAGAAGCAGGCGCGTAAACATTCATTCAATCAGCACATTTGTGAGTTTTGCCAGAAGCTCTTCGTTGTGCGTCCAAGTATTGCACTGTTAATGACTTCAAGCCTATCAACTCCCGAGATGAGGCTGGTGTAACCGAAGTGAAATGGCTAGCTAGTTAGCGGGGTGCATGCTAATAGCGTTTCAAACGTCACTCTGAGCCTTCTAGTAGTTGTTGTGCTGCTGGTTCGAGCCCAGGGAGGAGCGAGGAGAGGGACGGAAGCTATACTGTTACACTGGCAATACTAAAGTGCTTATAAGAACTTCCAATAGTCAGAGGTTAATGAAATACAAATGGTATAGAGGGAAATAGTCCTATAATAACTACAACTTAAAACTTCTTACCTGGGAATATTGAAGACTCATGTTAAAAGGAACCACCAGCTTTCATATGTTCTCATGTTCTGAGCAAGGAACTGAAACGTTAGCTTTCTGACATAGCACGTATTGCACTTTTACTTTCTTCTCCAACACTTTGTTTTTGCATTATTTAAACCAAATTGAACATGTTTCATTATTTACTTGAGGCAAAATTTATTTTATTGATGTATTATGTTAAGTTAAAATAAGTGTTCATTCAGTATTGTTGTAATTGTCATTTTTACAAATAAATATAAAATTGTCTGATTAATCGGTATCGGGCTTTTGGGTCCTCCAATAATCGGCATCGGTATCGGCGTTGAAAAACCATAATTGGTCTAATTCAGTCCCTTTAAACAGTACTTTGTTGAAGCACCTTCAATTACAGTATTGAGTCTTGTTGGGTATGATGCTACAAGCTTGGCACACCTGTATTTGGGGAGTTTCTCCCATTCTTCTCTGCAGGTCCTCTCAAGTTCTGTCACGTTCGATGGGGAGCGTTGCTCCCGAAGCCAGTCTTGTCTTGGCTGTGTACTTTATGGTCGCTGTCCTGTTGGAAGGTGAACCTTCGCCCCAGTCTGAGGTCCCGGGCGTTCTGGAGCAGGTTTTCATCAAAGATCTCTCTGTACTGTGCTCCGTTCATCTTTGCCTACATCCTGACTTATCTCCCAGTCCCTGCCGCTGAAAAACATCCCCACAGTAGTAACCAGTAGAAAACAAGAGAGAGATGGATAACTAGATAGATGGAGACAGAAAGAAAATGTGTACAGTAGAATTACCTGAGGGATGTAGTTTAGGGTTTCATACCTTAACCGGTATCCTTTGATTTCCGACCAAGCGCCTTCCTGTTTTCTGAGAGTGAAATAACCTGTTTGGGCTAGGGGGCAGCATTTTCACTTGGATGAAAAGCGTGCCCAGAGTAAACTGCCTGCTACTCAGTCCCAGATGCTAATATATGCATATTATTAGTAGTATTGGACAGAAAACACTCTTGAAGTTTCTAAAACTGTTTGAATGATGTCTGTGATTATAACAGAAATCATATGGTAGGCGCAAACCTAAGAAAAATCCAACCAGGAAGTGGGAAATATGAGATTTTGTAGTTTATCAACTCTTTGCCATTCCAATATACAGTGTCTGTGGGGTCATTTTGCACCTCCTAAGAATTCCACTAGATGTCAACAGTCTTTTGAACCTTCTACTGTGAAGGGGGGCTGAATGAGAGGGGATTGAGCCAGATGTCTGGCAGATTGCTACGAGCTCGCGATACGTGGTCATGTGAGTTTCCTCGCGTTCCATTGCTTTTCTACAAAGTAATTCTCCGGTTGGAACATTATTGAAGATTTATGTTAAAAACATCCGAAAGATTGATTCTATACATCGTTTGACATGTTTCTACGACCTGTAATATAACTTTTTGAACTTTTCGTCTGACCTTTCGGCTGGACTTGCACGCGTGTTTGGATTTGCTTACCAAACGCCCTAACAAAAGGAGTTATTTGGTCATAAATTATAAACTTTAGCGAACAAATCAAACATTTATTGTGGAACTGGGATTCCTGGGAGTGCATTCTGATGAAGATCATCAAAGGTATGGGAATATTTATAATGCTATTTCTGACTAATGTTGACTCCACAACATGGTCGGATAGTTGCTTGGCTGTTTTGGTCTCTGAGTGCCGTACTCAGATTATTGCATGATATGCTTTTTCCGTAAAGTTTTTTGAAATCTGACACAGCGGTTGCATTAAGGAGAATTTTATCTAAAGTTCCATGTATAATAGTTGTATCTTTAATCAATGTTTATTATGAGTATTTCTGTAAATTGATGTGGCTCTCTGCAAAATCACTGCATGTTTTGGAACTACTGAACATAACACGCCAATGTAAAATTATATTTTTGGGTATAAATATGCACTTTATCGAACAAAACACACATGTATTGTGTAACATGAAGTCCTATGAGTGTCATTTGATGAAGATCATCAAAGGTTAGTGATTTAATTTTAGCTCTTTTTCTGATTTTTGACTCCTCTCTGGCTGGAAAAATAGCTGTGTTTTCCTGTGACTTGGTGGTGACCTAACATAATCATTTGGTTTGCTTTCACTGTAAAGCCTTGTTGAAATCGGACACTGTGGTTGGATTAACGAGAAGTTTATCTTTAAAATGGTGCCTAATACTTGTATTTGAATTATTCGATTTCTGTTTAAATTTGGAGCCCTGCAATTTCACTGGTTGTTGGCGAGGGGTTTTGATAGCGGAATCCCGTTCCCAGACAGGATAAAGGCCGGAACCGTGGACCAATTATATACAGTTGAAGTTGGAAGTTTACATACAACTTAGCCAAATACATTTAGACTCAGTTTTCACAATTCCTGACATTTAGTCCTAGTAAAATGTCCCTGTCTTAGGTCAGTTAGATCACCACTTTTATTTTAAGAATGTGAAATGTCTGAATAATAGAGTGATTTATTTCAGCTTTTATTTATTTCATTACATTCCCAGTGGAGCAGAAGTTTTTACATACACTCAATTAGTATTTCGTAGCATTGTCTTTTAAATTGTATAACTTTCGTCAAACGTTTCGGGTAGCCTTTCACAAGCTAAATAAAAAAAGGATACGGTAAACAAAAAAAGAGCCTATGTACAAGAAGTACCAGTACATAATCAGTGTGCAGAGGTACAAGGTATTTGAGGTGATATGTACACTACCGTTCAAAAGTTTGGGGTCACTTAGAAATATCCTTGTTTTTTAAAGAACAGCACATTTTCTCTCCTTTTTAAAATAACATAAAAATTGTCAGAAATAAGGTGTAGACATTAATGTTGTAAATTACTATTGTAGCTAAAATCTGCTACATAGGCGTACAGAGGCACATTATCAGCAACCATCACTCCTGTGTTCCAATGGCACGTTGTGTTAGCTAATCCAAGTGTATCATTTTAAAAGGCTATTTGATCATTAGAAACCCCTTTTGCAATTATGTTAGCACAGTTGAAAACTGTCGCGTTGATTAAAGAAGCAATAAAACTGGCCTTTAGACGAGTTGAGTATCTGGAGTATCAGCATTTGTTGGTTCGATTTACAGGCTCAAAATGGCCAGAAACAAAGACCTTTCTTCAGAAAATCTTCAGTCTATTCTTGTTCTGAGAAATGAAGGCTATACAATGTGAGAAATTGCCATGAAACTGCCGATCTCGTACAATGCTGTGTAATACTCCCTTCACAGAACAGTGCAAACTGACTAACCAGAATAGAAGGAGGAGTGGGAGGCCCCGGTGCACAACTGAGCAAGAGGACAAGTACATTAGAGTGTCTAGTTTGAGAAATGGACACCTCACAAGTCCTCAACTGGCAGCTTCATTAAATAGTACCCGCAAAACACCAATGTCAACAGTGTCAACAGTGAAGAGGTGACTCCGGGATGCTGGTGTAGTTGTATGAAATGGACATATCCACTCTCTGGCTTCGTTCATAAATTAGACCAGTTATCACAATGCTAGCAGCTTACCATATTTACTAAAAATAAAGTATCCAATAGAAAACATAACTTGTTTGTATAAATGTAATTGCTGAATTTCATGTGTTGGCAACATGTGACCTCTCGACGCAGTTACGGTAGACAATCTCCATCTCACATTCACATTTCTCCAAACTAAAGTCTCTGAACATTTTCTGAAAAGTTTGGGAAATTACCAGGAGTTTTGCATCCCTACCTCCCCATCTAAGACTAATCCCCTAACTCAGTGGTTCCCAACCAGGGGTACAAGGCCTTTCCACAGGGGGTACTTGAAGACTCATGAGATCATAGGCCTACCGATGAAATGCACATGAGGGGGTATTTCAGAGGTACTCAGGGCAGAGCAAAATTCCACTGCCATATTTGATATAGCTGAACTGTTATCTATCCACCAAAATATGTTACTCTAGTAGGAAACAAAGACCATGAGACAAAGACCCAAAGTTCACAATGTTCCCTTCTGTTCTCTCACAGGAAGCTGCATCGATTACACTCGCCTCCATTTCCCGTTGACTCAACTTTAATATCAGATTTATGGCCAAAACAATACGAAACAATACAACTTTTTTAATCCCCCCGAGGCCTAACACAGGGATATAAAAAAATCCTTGGGCGGGCAGCCTAAGCATTTTTTGGGACGCCTAAGTCCAAACAGTGCCTAGAATTGCAGGAAATTAGCTTTAAAACTGCTTTCAGCTCCATGGCAGAGTATGTAGAATCTGAGAGAATTTGCTTTCAAATGGCAACATTTTCTCTCAGCTCCATGAAGAAATTTGTAGAATTGCAGTAAATAGGCTTAAACATGAAAAAATGTCTTTACACCACCAAGATGAGGGCCTCTAAAATAGTCTCTAATATTCAGCCGTGCTGCCGGGCCCACAGTGGCCATTGCCATGCCCCTGCCACTCCCCTTTTGCCACACCCACCTCCTCAGCCCTTTTTTGATCCATAAAAAGCCTGGCATGCCAATGTCCCCAACGTCTCCAACCTGCTTCACATACTCCGACCATCCCGACGTTATCTGATGCCCTTCTCTTTTGCCTGGGTGGAAAGCTTCCGTCATCCGTGGGATAGTGTTACTGTGGAGGAATGCCGTGTGTTTGTGTATAAATATCGCAGCATCTGAGGTGATGATGCATTCAGCCTTGACAGCTGCCTCAAGACAGGTATTTGTTCTTTCCTGGGAGTGGTGAAGAAAGGTGTGAAAGGCTCCTTCTGTTTCTGGAGTCTCCGGCGATGTTGTCGTGAGGACTGCATTACTTGAGCAGTCGGCTTGAGCTCTGAGTCACTGCACCCTTTTGTCAGTTTGGTTTGTGGAGTGTTGACTCTTCCTATCGTCTACCTTTATCGCTGCACTCACATGAGTTTGTTGTTTTATCTTGTCTATCAGAGGGGGCGCTGTTGCTTGATTGAATTCCTTGCCGCTCTGAGTGGGTGAGTGTGTGCGTGTGTGGCAGGAGGATAATTGGAGTGTGTGACAGCAGGGATTAAGAGAATGTTCCTCTCTTTAATCAGGATCAGTGTTCTCGCTCTAATGACCCTGAGAGGACTCTATCCCCCCCTCTCCACTCACACACTTTCTCTCCCTCCGCTTTCTAGGAAATCCTCTCGCTCACACAATCACACACTTTTCTCTCCCTCGTCTTCTCAAGTGCCCTCTCTCTCCTTCTCTAACCCCTCTTTCTCTGCCTCGCTTCTCTTTCTCTCCTCTCCTAATTCCACTCTACTCTGCTTCACTAACCTCTGGCACACACACAGGATGGAGGGATTAGCGGAAGGAGGAATGGAAACGGAGGCGCATCTGTGTGTTGCATCTCGAAGGAGACTGTTCTGGGTCCCCATAAATTAATTACCCTAAATGTGTTTGTTCACACTTTTTTCTTTTTCTGAATTGACATTGTCCCTTGACTTGGACTGCTCTACTATTCTAGCCCGAAGACGTTTCAGTCCCTGTCTTCCCCTCCCTGAAAGAGATCCATGTTGATTTGGAGATAAATACAATTGTATTTGTCACATGCGCCGAGTACAACAAGTGGAGACCTTACCGTGAAATGCTTACTTACAAGCCCTTAACCAATAATGCAGTTCATGAAAGAGTGAAGAAAATATTTACTGAATAAACTAAAGTAAAACATAAGAAGCTGGGGTTTTGGCGAACACTGACTGCAATGCACTCTAAGGACCATTGTGTTTGGACCACTACTGGTGAAATGGTGGCTTAATGTAGTGTATTCAAACTAGCCTATGCAAGGTCATAAACACCCAGGTTTTTATCATGTGAGACTGTTAGCATTGTAATGTAAATGAGTGGGGCCAGTAGTTCCTTATATGTGCGGGGTCTTGTTCAGTAGGCACAAAATGGAAGAAAACGGGACTGTTTGTTTTTCCTTAATGTACCCTAAGGAAGAATACCCAGGTCTACATTAAGAGTTTGCTTTGTGTAGGCCTAAGCCATATGTCAAAAAAGAAGTCTGTCCTACATCTGTGGACCATATTGCTCTACTTGTTGTGAAACTGATGTTTGGTCTGTAGAAGTAGGCCACTTCACCTGGGCGTTATCTTCCATAGGCTAAAGCTGTTGATTTATTTTCTCTCCCCCGCGGGCTCCTCTCTCTTTGCCTGTTCATGACCTGTGGACAGAATGACCAAATGTGACGTGAGGAACTACCTGGAGAAGATTTACAACGTTCCAGTGGGAGCTGTCCGCACAAGGATACAATACTGTGAGTACCATTAAACATACCATATGTCAATTTAGGGAAAATACGTATTTAAATGATTGGTTGGTAGATTTATTTTGTGCATTTTTTTATGACCATTTAAGCCACACACATCACATCATTGCGGATAACACAAAACAAAGCTCTCTGACCGAAGTTTAAAAAAAGAAAAAGGAAGTGACAAACAAGTTTATTTTGAGCACAATCCAAGACCATTTTCACCTTGGGGATAATAACTTTGATCATTTGTAAAATGGTATGTTTTGCAGTGGGTAGCATGTTTAGCTAACCCCATTTATTAATTCATTAACAGTGAGAGGAGTGCTCTTAGCAGTTAGCTATAGAGGTAATATTTTTGTTTGTTAAGAAGAGCGGGTTTTAGGTAGTTAGCATATTAACCTATTGCAGTGAGGGAAATTTATTTTTTTGTGGTTAGCTATCTAGGTAATCTTTTTATCCATTGACGAGCAGTGACAAGTGTTTTTGCGGTCGTTAGCATGTTTAGCTATCGAGTATCCATTGATAAGCAGGAGTTGTTTAGCAGTTAGCGGTGATTGCGGTTAGCGTGCCTGACTGGACTTTCCACCACAGCTGCTTATCACAGAATCTGCTGCTGTAGCACTCCGGCCTACAGCTGTCCCAAGGTACCCCTGCACTCATCCTCCTGCTCAAAGGCATAACGCACGCACACACACACACACACACACACACACACACTTTTCTCAAGGGCCTAAAAGTGGGCCAAGCAGGGTTACACAACCTTACCCCTCGCTCCATCCATCCCTCTCTCCCATTCTCCCCTTCTTTTAAAGTTTAGATGATCACAAAGCCACAGAGAGGGGTTATATGATTTGACTAAATGATTCTCTTGGTATTTCATGGGGGAGGAAACATTTAGGGTTAGCATGGGCTGTTTAGAGGCTCTTTTACGGGGCTACGAATTTGCTAGCTCCTGGCAGGAAGTAGGGAGGGAGAGAGAAAAAGTGAGAGCAGCAGAAAGAGAGGCCTGGAGACCGGAGTGATTGTGGTGATGCAGGGAGGGCCAGCAAAGGAAGGCGTGCTGCTGGGCTTGGAGGGCCAAGAGGAGCCCCCTCTCTCTTTGGGGCAGAGAAAGACGGAGAGAGCGAGAACCCCAGAGAGAGAGAGCGGCAGAGGGAGACAGCGAGACGCCAAGCCTACGTAATATGGAAAAGAACCCATTAGACCTCTCTTTACGAGAGCTGCGTTAAAGGCAAGGGGGGGAAAGAAAGGGGAGAGCGGGAGAAGGAAAGAAAAAAATAACTGAGCTGGCGAGGGGGGCCCAGGCGATCCCGAGGTGCGTCAGAGAAGGTATCCCTGCCTGCGTCAGGGGTTCCATGCCATTGGCAGCCTAAAGAGGGGAACGAGAGAGAGAGGGACGCAAATGACCCCTTTCTTCTCTCTCTCCCTGGGCGGCAGGCGGGCTTGGGTATTTTGGAAGGCGTTGCCATGGCTACCCCTCCGGCTTTGGGATTTGTAACGTGTTAGTCGGCTGCCAAACCACAATCCCTCTTCAAAAAAATAGTTTATGTGTGTGCATGCATGCGCCTTTGTGTGGTAGGATGGGGTGAATGTAGTGTTGCAACTTGGGGTAGGGGGGATATGACAAACAACACCATCATGGGGACTTAGCCTACCTAATCACCTGACTCTGAGTTGGGGGCGAAGGTCCCCCCCTACACTTACTCTCACCTGTCTTTCACATCCATACGGGGGGCCTCCACATAGGTAGGTGTTGTGATGGGGGTGTTTTACGACCCCGGTAAGGGCTTTCCCTGAGCTGTGGGCTGCCTGGCTGGTGATCATTACACAAACAGATACACACACAAATGACTCACTGCAGCGGAATGTTTCCCTCGTTTTTCATGTCATAAATTGTTCCCATGGTAACGGAAGTTATCAGTTGCCTGATGGCTGGAAGATCAGGCTAATGTTTAAACAGGAGTTCTAAATGTGCAAAAGCCCACAAATGGCTTGTTGGGTTGTTTAGTTGTTCTTTTGTGTTTGTGAGAACATGGGGATTTGCTTTGGTCAGCTTTTATTGATAAGATTTTTGTTAGATTTCAGTACAGCTTTGAGTGTGGTGTCCTGCAGAGCAGCCAACTTGGGCCGTTTATTTTCATAAAGCACCACTCCCTAGCATTCTTCTCGCCAATGTCCAGTCTCTTGACAACAAGGTTGATGAAATCCGAGCAAGGGTAGCATTCCAGAGGGACATCAGAGACTGTAACGTTCTTTGCTTCACGGAAACATGGCTCACTGGAGAGACTCTATCGGAGGCGGTGCAGCCAGCGGGTTTCTCCACGCATCGCGCCGACAGAAACAAATATCTTTCTGGTAAGAAGAGGGGCGGGGGCGTATGCCTTATGGCTAACGAGACGTGGTGTGATCACAGAAACATACAGGAACTCAAATCCTTCTGTTCACCTGATTTAGAATTCCTCACAATCAAATGTCGACCGCATTATCTACCAAGAATATTATCTTCAATTATAATCACAGCCGTATATATTCCCCCCCAAGCAGACACATCGATGGCTCTGAACAAACTTTATTTGACTCTTTGCAAACTGGAATCCATACATCCTGAGGCTGCATTCATTGCAGCTGGGGATTTTAACAAGGCTAATCTGAAAACAAGACTCCCTAAATTGTATCAGCATATCGATTGCGCAACCAGGGCTGGCAAAACCTTGGCTCATTGTTATTCTAACTTACGCGACGCATATAAGGCCCTGCCCCGCCCCGCCCTCCTTTCGGAAAAGCTAACCACGACTCCATTTTGCTGATCCCTGCCTACAGACAGAAACTAAAACAAGAAGCTCCCACGCTGAGGTCTGTCCAACGCTGGTCCGACCAAGCTGATTCCACACTCCAAAACTGCTTCCATCACGTGGACTGGGATATGTTTCGTATTGCGTCAGACAACAACATTGACGAATACGCTAATTCGGTGTGCGAATTCATTAGAACGTGCGTTGAAGATGTCGTTCCCATAGCAACGATTAAAACATTCCCTAACCAGAAACCATTGATTGATGGCAGCATTCGCGTGAAACTGAAAGCGCGAACCACTGCTTTTAATCAGGGCAAGGTGACTGGTGACATGACCGAATAAAAACAGTGCAGCTATTCCCTCCGCAAGGCTATCAAACAAGCTAAGCGTCAGTATAGAGACAAAGTAGAATCTCAATTCAACGGCTCAGACACGAGGTATGTGGCAGGGTCTACAGTCAATCACGGACTACAAGAAGAAAACCAGCGCAGTCACGAAACCAGGATGTCTTGCTCCCAGGCAGACTAAATAACTTTTTTCCCTGCTCTGAGGACAATACAGTGCCACTGACACGGCCTGTAACGAAAACATGCGGACTCTCCTTCACTGCAGCCGAGGTGAGTAAAACATTTAAACATGTTAACCCTCGCAAGGCTGCAGGCCCAGACGGCATCCCCTGACGCGCCCTCAGAGGATGCGCAGACCAGCTGGCTGGTGTGTTTACGGACATATTCAATCAATCCTTATACCAGTCTGCTGTTCCCACATGCTTCAAGAGGGCCACCATTGTTCCTGTTCCCAAGAAAGCTAAGGTAACTGAGCTAAACGACTACCGCCCCGTAGCACTCACTTCCGTCATCATGAAGTGCTTTGAGAGACTAGTCAAGGACCATATCACCTCCACCCTACCTGACACCCTAGACCCACTCCAATTTGCTTACCGCCCAAATAGGTCCACAGACGATGCAATCTCAACCACACTGCACACTGCCCTAACCCATCTGGACAAGAGGAATACCTATGTGAGAATGCTGCAACGATTACAGCTCGGCATTTAACACCATAGTACCCTCCAAGCTCGTCATCAAGCTCGAGACCCTGGGTCTCGACCCCGCCCTGTGCAACTGGGTACTGGACTTCCTGACGGGCCGCCCCCAGGTTGTGAGGGTAGGCAACAACATCTCCACCCCGCTGATCCTCAACACTGGGGCCCCACAAGGGTGCGTTCTGAGCTCTCTTCTGTACTCCCTGTTCACCCACGACTGCGTGGCCACGCACGCCTCCAACTCAATCATCAAGTTTGCCGACGACACAACAGTGGTAGGCTTGATTACCAACAACGACGAGACGGCCTACAGGGAGGAGGTGAGGGCCCTCGGAGTGTGGTGTCAGGAAAATAACCTCACACTCAACGTCAACAAAACTAAGGAGATGATTGTGGACTTCAGGAAACAGCAGAGGGACCACCCCCCTATCCACATCGATGGAACAGTAGTGGAGAGGGTAGTAAGTTTTAAGTTCCTCAGCATACACATCACAGACAAACTGAATTGGTCCACTTACACAGACAGCATCGTGAAGAAGGCGCAGCAGCGCCTCTTCAACCTCAGGAGGCTGAAGAAATTTGGCTTGTCACCAAAAGCTCTCACAAACTTCTACAGATGCACAATCGAGAGCATCCTGGCGGGCTGTACACCGCCTGGTACGGCAACTGCGCCGCCCACAACCGTAAGCCTCTCCAGAGGGTAGTGAGGTCTGCACAACGCATCACCGGGGGCAAACTACCTGCCCTCCAGGACACCTACACCTCCCGATGTTACAGGAAGGCCATAAAGATCATCAAGGACAACAACCACCCGAGCCACTGCCTGTTCACCCCGCTATCATCCAGAAGGCGAGGTCAGTACAGGTGCATCAAAGCTGGGACCGAGAGACTGAAAAACAGCTTCTATCTCAAGGACATCAGACTGTTAAACAGCAATCACTAACATTGAGTGGCTGCTGCCAACACACTGACTCAACTCCAGCCACTTTAATAATGGGAGTTAATGGGAAAGGATGTAAAATATATCACTAGCCACTTTAAACAATGCTACCTAATATAATGTTTACATGCCCTACATTATTCATCTCATATGTATACGTATATACTGTACTCTATATCATCTACTGCATCCTTATGTAATACATGTATCACTAGCCACCTTAACTATGCCACTTTGTTTACATACTCATCTCATATGTATATACTGTACTCGATACCATCTACTGTATCTTGCCTATGCTGCTCTGTACGATCACTCATTCATATATCTTTATGTACATATTCTTTATCCCCTTACTTTGTGTATAAGACAGTAGTTTTGGAATTGTTCGTTAGATTACTTGTTGGTTATTACTGCATTGTCGGAACTAGAAGCACAAGCATGTCGCTACACTCGCATTAACATCTGCTAACCATGTGTATGTGACAAATAAAATTTGAATTGATTTAAGCCCAGTATGCTCCTGTTAAGCCTGGTTTGCATTGAAACACATGGGATAGTGTTTTGATATCCCTACTATTCAATGAACATGAGCATAAATTGTTTTATTTGTTCATAATTAGATTAAAACACACACAAATGACAGTTGTGTATTTTATTCGTCTAGCCATGGTGCCTTTACCCAGATTAGCAACAATTAGAAACCTCCGTACCCACTCCAAACGCCTTGGAGTGGACAACTAGTCGTTGATGCAGAGAGAGAAGAATAAGATCAGGGTTCAGTGATATCTGGAACAGAAGACCTACAAGTAGGTGACAAAAATGCAAACAAATGAAGGACAACAATATGACTATTGGACGTGGTGGGGGCATTGTTTGGGTGGGGGCATTGTTGAACTAATTAACAAGAATAGCAGTACAGCAAATGTGAATCAGCTGCAGATAAGTCATTGAAAGTTGTGTTTTATGGTCTTTGTAAATGGCTTCTCATCCCACTTAGGGCCAGTGTTGGTGACTTTTTTTTTTTTTTTTTTTTTTAACCAAGCAATAACACACCTGATTCATATATTCATGTCTTGATTGAAGTCTCTAGTTGAATCTGGTGTGTAATGGTTGTCAAGAACAAACGCCTAAGTTCACTCTGTGGATACGATTGGACCCCCCCCCCCCGTTATCAGTGATACTTTTGATGATGAATAGTCATGATCAGTTTATAACTTTAGATTAATAGAATCACATTTTCCATCAAATTTATGTTTGCAATGTTTTTTTGAAGTTTAGAAATTATTTACGAGGTGGGCGTATTTAGAACACCCAATGGGCTTAAATGGTGCATTCGGTACCCATGAAGCCCAGTTTGGACTTTACACATTTTATGAAATATTTGTGTATCTTATAAAACAATGTTTTATGTAATGTCATAATACTTCACGTGAGAGTCATCTTAAATTTTCTCTCCATTTTTCTTACAGAAATTATGGCAGTATATGTTTGAAAAGTCCAGACATTTTGGTGGGTTTAATAGGTACACTTCCTCTAACATCCTTAACTTAGAGCTCCAGTCAGTTTTAGAATGGTAAATTGCAATAGGCTGGTGATAAATATCTCAAACTAAAAACATTGTTTTTAGGACAAATCACTAACTCAACCCTAAACCTCATCTAGATCTATTACTGAATAATGTGGCAATTGAGCAAGTGTAGACTAACCCTAGATAGCAAGCTGTCATAGTCACAACATAAAGATTCAATGGTTGCTAAAATGGTAAGAGGTCTGTCCGTGGTAGGGCGTTGCTCTGCGTTCATGACATGTAAATCAACCAGCCAGGTCCTACAGGCCCTAGTTTTGTCACTTCTGGACTCCTGCCCAGATGTGTGGTCATGTGCGCCAAAGGACATAGGAAAATTGCAGTTGGCCCAGAACAGTGCAGCATTTAGATGTACACGGAGGACGAATGTCAGTGGTATGCATGTCAGTCTCTCCTGGGTCAAAGCTGAGGAGAGACTGACTGCATCACTGTTGGTCTTTGTGCGAAGGTGCTGATGGGTTAAAGGTACTGAAATGTCTGTTCAAGCAGTTGGCTCACAGTTCGGACCCTCATCGGCACCATGCCAGACATGTAGCCAGAGGTGTCTTCAAAGTCCCCAGGTCCCAGAACAGAGGCTGGGAAACACACTATTAAATAGAGCCATGACTACATGGAACTCTCTGCCACCCCAGGTAACTCAAACTAGCATTTTCTTTTTTTAAAGAACACCTTATGGCATGACGGAGACTACGAAGAGAGACATTTTTATGTATTTTGTATTGTTTTTTTTTACGTTGTATTATGAGTGTTTTATATATTTTATTTGTTGTGTTTTGTTTCCTGTTTGGGCCCCAGGAACAGTAGCCACTTAATTGGCGATCCTAATAAAAAAACGAAATACTCTTCTGCTAATAGTTTATAGGCCTACAGTTTAAACATTGACGCACTGCGTAATCAACAGCAAGATGCAACATCCTTCCATAATAGATTAAGCTTACTCTAATCTACAGCAACAGTCCCTCTCTTTTGGTTGTGGTTGTTTTTCTCTCTCTGATAGGCATGATGTCATTACCACCGACTGGGGAAGTAAGAGGTTCACCTGCATTCCTCAGTCAACAGGATCAGGGTCTGCTCTATTTTACAACCACACAGGCACCTTCTACATTTCTACTTTAGCCAAACCTCTAGTCGTTGGCATGTTTTGCCGTTACAAAAGACAACCATTAGCTTAAGTAGGGAACTATCTCTTCGATTCTACTTGGTTTATACTTTTTACCAACCTCAGCGCTCTCTCTCTCGCTCTGTCTCTCTCGCTTCATCTCACAGGTACGAATAAGAAGAGAAACCACCTCAACCAGAAAGTGAAGAGACCGGATTATAAAGTGGCCTACGTTCAGCTGGTGAGTTATGGCGCGCACACACACTCTCTAGTTCACACACACTTTTATTGGGGGGGGGGGGGGTTATTAAAGAGAACAGTCAGTAGGACAGGGTGCTTTTGCCCCTCCTAAGCCTTCTTTTGTCTTTTGTAGAGGCTAGTCTTTGGGAGGTCGAGGGACTGTAAGAGGGGTGAGGAGGGTGGGGGCTTTTTTTCCCCAAGAGTGCCCCAAGGCAGATAAGCTTTGAAGGGGAGAGCACTCAAACCCCCTCACCTTATTGTGGCTCAGTACCTTAAGTCCCAGCCCTGTTTTCAGTGTCTATTTCCCCCCCCCCACTCCTCCCCCCCACACCAACCCATGCGTGCACACACACACCTGGTTCTTCGACATAGACTCCTACACACAGACTAGCCCTGCTTCTCTCTCTCTCCCTGTCTGGCCGGCCGGCCCAGGGGTCAAAAAGTTGTCTCTAGTTACATGCCAGACTTATTACAGGAAGTATAGAGCCAGAGGTAAGGTTATCGTCTGGACTAACTGGCCCAGCGCTTTCTGCTCCTGTGTGCTGCTGGAGTGAAACATGATTTTATGAGCCCAATCATTGCGCAACAATTCTATATGCAATCAGTTTTTAAAACCTCTTTGATGGCCACGATTAAAAAGAGCAACTTTTTTTTCTCAGCTTGTTATTGATGACTACTTCCCATTTGTCATTCAAGTGCATAGGCAAAGGTAGGCAGACTTAGCACTTCACACACCGCGTTGCAATGAGCTGGAGGCAGTAGGCATTTTAAAAACACGTCCTTAATTTTTTGAAACCTTGAAGTAAAACTTTGTTATGAGGCATTTCTTACCTTGCTTCAAAGTAGCCAAAATCCCACCATAGAAACGTGGAGGCAATTATTTTATAAAGACTTCCATATGCAATTGTTCTATTGGTTTTCTCATCAGCTTTATTTCATAGTCCAGTAGCCAAAGGCCCTATCCTAGTCATTATCAACCCATGCCAGTTGTTGCATCTTTATCTCCCCTCTTTTTACATTTCAAACTGCTATTTTAATTTCTGTCACATAAAACGTCTGGTATGTACAGTGCCTAATTGCATTATGGTACGAACATTCGGACATGTAGTTTACTGCCTTGTGTGCATTGCTGCGCTTATAATGTGAAGAAAAATAGTTTATCGACACTTTATTTTCAAAAAAAAATTATGTAGCCTATTCCTAAGGATTGCACGGATTTGGGATCTATCGTCCTACAACTGTCTGTCTGTTTGGAATAGGCTATTTCTTTCTTGTACAGAATGAGAAGCTGACCAATGGAGGATTGTAGATTGACATTGCTTGATAGTATGGGGGATAGTAGATTGTAAATCAACAGTGGTGTAGATGCTGGTTTATCACTCCCTCTGTCACAGGCAGCACAGAGAACCATCAATCTGGGAACCAACGAACGGATGAATAATTTACGTTGTCTAAACAGGACAATTTGAAAGGGGATACATAATTGAAGCACGCCCATGAATCTTTTAGAGGGGAGACTTCCTCTTGTCTGTCTGAAACAAGCAGAACTTCCTGAGAGAGAGAGAGTGTGTGTGTGTGACAGCGTGTGTGTCCAGTGACGCGTCTGCCTCGCAACCAGTCCCACAGCATAATCAGCCGTGTGAGTATGCATGAAGGGGCAATAAAACATCCTTAATTCCCAGCGAACACACACACACACACACATACTGTGCCTTGCGAAAGTATTCGGCCCCCTTGAACTTTGCGACCTTTTGCCACATTTCAGGCTTCAAACATAAAGATATAAAACTGTATTTTTTGTGAAGAATCAACAACAAGTGGGACACAATCATGAAGTGGAACGACATTTATTGGATATTTCAAACTTTTTTAACAAATCAAAAACTGAAAAATTGGGTGTGCAAAATTATTCAGCCCCCTTAAGTTAATACTTTGTAGCGCCACCTTTTGCTGCGATTACAGCTGTAAGTCGCTTGGGGAATGTCTCTATCAGTTTTGCACATCGAGAGACTGAAATTTTTCCCCATTCCTCCTTGCAAAACAGTTCGAGCTCAGTGAGGTTGGATGGAGAGCATTTGTGAAAAGCAGTTTTCAGTTCTTTCCACAGATTCTCGATTGGATTCAGGTCTGGACTTTGACTTGGCCATTCTAACACCTCGATATGTTTATTTTTGAACCACTCCATTGTAGATTTTCCTTTATGTTTTGGATCATTGTCTTGTTGGAAGACAAATCTCCGTCCCAGTCTCAGGTCTTTTGCAGACTCCATCAGGTTTTCTTCCAGAATGGAGCCAAATACAGGACCATCCATCTTCCCGTCAATGTTAACCATCTTCCCTGTCCCTGCTGAAGAAAAGCAGGCCCAAACCATGATGCTGCCACCACCATGTTTGACAGTGGGTATGGTGTGTTCAGGGTGATGAGCTGTGTTGCTTTCACGCCAAACATAACGTTTTGCATTGTTGCCAAAAAGTTCAATTTTGGTTTCATCTGACCAGAGCACCTTCTTCCACATGTTTGGTGTGGCTTGTGCCAAACTTTAAACGACACTTTTTATGGATATCTTTAAGAAATGGCTTTCTTCTTGCCACTCTTCCATAAAGGCCAGATTTGTGCAATATACGACTGATTGTTGTCCTATGGACAGTCTCCCACCTCAGCTGTAGATCTCTGCAGTTCATCCAGAGTGATCATGGGCCTCTTGGCTGCATCTCTGATCAGTCTTCTCCTTGTATGAGCTGAAAGTTTAGAGGGACGGCCAGGTCTTGGTAGATTTGCAGTGGTCTGATACTCCTTCCATTTCAATATTATCGCTTGCACAGTGCTCCTTGGGATGTTTAAAGCTTGGGAAATATTTTTGTATCCAAATCCGGCTTTAAACTTCTTCACAACAGTATCTCGGACCTGCCTGGTGTGTTCCTTGTTCTTCATGATGCTCTCTGCGCTTTTAACGGACCTCTGAGACTATCACAGTGCAGGTGCATTTATACGGAGACTTGATTACACACAGGTGGATTGTATTTATCATCATTAGTCATTTAGGTCAACATTGGATCATTCAGAGATCCTCACTGAACTTCTGGAGAGAGTTTGCTGCACTGAAAGTAAAGGGGCTGAATAATTTTGCACGCCCAATTTTTCCGTTTTTGATTTGTTAAAGAAGTTTGAAATATCCAATAAATGTCGTTCCACTTCATGATTGTGTCCCACTTGTTGTTGATTCTTCACAAAAAAATACAGTTTTATATCTTTATGTTTGAAGCCTGAAATGTGGCAAAAGGTCGCAAAGTTCAAGGGGGCCGAATACTTTCGCAAAGCACTGTATACAGTGGGGCAAACACGTATTTAGTCAGCAACCAATTGTGCAAGTTCTCCCACTTAAAGATGAGGCCTGTAATTTTCATCATAGGTACACTTCAACTATGACATACAAAATGAGAAAACAAAATCCAGAAAATCACATTTGTAGGATTTTTAATGAATTTATTTGCAAATTATAGTGGACAATAAGTATTTGGTCACCTACAAACAAGCAAGATTTCTGGCTCTCACAGACCTGTAACTTCTTCTTTAAGAGGCTCCTCTGTCCTCCACTCGTTACCTGTATTAATGGCACCTGTTTGAACTTGTTATCAGTGTAAAAGACACCTGTCCACAACCTCAAACAGTCACACTCCAAGCTCCACTATGGCCAAGACCAAAGAGCTGTCAAAGGACACCAGAAACAAAATTGTCGACCTGCACCAGGCTGGGAAGACTGAATCTGCAATAGGTAAGCAGCTTGGTTTGAAGAAATCAACTGTGGGAGCAATTATTAGGAAATGGAAGACATACAAGACCACTGATAATCTCCCTCGATCTGGGGCCTAGTGAATGTGAATGACCTGCAGAGAGCTGGTACCAAAGTAACAAAGCCTACCATCAGTAACACACTAAGCCGCCAGGGACTCAAATCCTGCAGTGCCAGACGTGTCCCCCTGCTTAAGCATGTCCAGGCACGTCTGAAGTTTGCTAGAGAGCATTTGGTTGATCCAGAAGAAGATTGGGAGAATGTCATATGGTCAGATGAAACTCATCTCGTCGTGTTTGGAGGACAAAGAATGCTGAGTTGCATCCAAAGAACACCATACCTACTGTGAAGCATGGGGGTGGAAACATCATTCTTTGGGGCTGTTTTTCTGCAAAGGGACCAGGGCGACTGATCTGTGTAAAGGAAAGAATGAATGGGGCCATGTATCGTAAGATTTTGAGGTAAAACCTCATTCCATCAGCAAGGGCATTGAATAGGAAACTTGGCTGGGTCTTTCAGCATGACAATGATCCCAAACACACCGCCCGGGCAACGAAGGAGTGGCTTCGTAAGAAGCATTTCAAGGTCCTGGAGTGGCCTAGCCAGTCTCCAGATCTCAACCCCATAGTAAATCTTTTGATGGAGTTGAAAGTCCGTGTTGCCCTGCAACAGCTCCAAAACATCACTGCTCTAGAGGAGATCTGCATGGAGGAATGGGCCAAAATACCAGCAACAGTGTGTGAAAACCTTGTGAAGACTTACCGAAACTTTTGACCTCTTGTCATTGCCAACAAAGGATATATAACAAAGTATTGAGAAACTTTTGTTATTGACCAAATACTTATTTTCCACCACAATTTGCAAATCAATTCATTAAAAATCCTACAATGTGATTTTCTTGATTTTTTTTTTCTCATTTTGTCTGTCTTTGTTGAAGTGTACCTATGATGAAAATTACAGGCCTCTCATCTTTTTAAGTGGGAAGACTTGCACAATTGGTGGCTGACTAAATACTTTTTTGCCCCACTGCGCGCGCGCACACACACACACACACACCAGAGTTTAACTTAGATACATTTGGCACCGGACAGGTGATTTTCATTTGAAGATTTTCATTAATCAGACATTTTGTGACCTTAGGACTCTAAGGCTGTATCTGAAGCATACTGTAGTTCTGAGATATTGATCCTCTAAATGTTCACATCCCAGATCTCAATAATTCTGTAGTGAATTCTTATTTCGTAACCCATCAATGTCCTCACCTTAAAGGTACCCGAAGGACCCACATTAAACTTCATGGCAATGAAATGTCAATCTAGGTTTAGCCATTCTATCTGACACTTCTGAATTATACAGAAAACTGTAGCTATTTGAATGCATGAATGATAGAACGGTTTTACCAAGATTGTCCGAACCCATCATCAAATACATTAAGAAATGATCTTCCGACAAATACCTGTCATCACTGAACAACAATGTGATCATTTACTTTAAGATTTCTGACAGTCTTGTTTTTTAGCTTGCGTGCCATTATTTCTGGCTAGACTAGTCTGAACCGTACTTAGAGAGATGGCAAAGATGTGTTCTGATTGGTCCGTCTATTTTTCAGGCTCGTGATTGGATTGTGGATAGAACCTTGTAGTGCCAAGTTCAAATGGGTTTATGCAGATAGAACTGCAGATGTTTTCATTTGACACTTAACATGCACTTCTTCACACATCTAACTACACAAACATTAAGAGCCATCTCAAGTCCCAAGATCTCGATTTGAGAAATGTACCGGTCATCCATACACATTGGGTGTGCAACCCGTTACGGCATCCACCCAGGCAGCCAGCACCATCATTAAACAAGAGTTATTGGCCATATGAGCCACATTTACATATCCTTAAGAATATAACAAATTACTAATACTATATTCGTTGTGTTTCGGTGTGTAGCATATGCAAAACTTTATAGCCTATTATTTTATTGGTTTTCACTTTCCTAAAGCAATTGTCCGCCTCGGTTCAGCTGTCGGAGAGTTGAGCACCATAGGCATCCACTCTCTGATAGGCCTATTAATATTTTAACATATGTACTTTTACCCCCCCTTTTCTCCCCAATTTCGTGATATTGAGAATTGGTAGTTACAGACTTGTCCCAGCGCTGCAACTCCCCTACGGCCGAACCCTATCCCGGTCACGGCCGGCTGTGACGCAGCCTGGGATCGAACCCGAGGCTGTAGTGATGCCTCAAGCACTGCGATGCAGCGCCTTAGTCTGCTGCACCACTCGGGAGGCCCACTTTGTACGTTTTTATAAAAATAGGCATTATATTGTTAGATTATAGAAGTAACTTTGGTAGGCCTGACACGTTCTTCCTCACCTCAAGTTGAACTGTCGGAGTCAGTTGGTAGCGCCGGCGTGTACCGCATTCATATCATACGCTTGCTGTATAATAGGCTAATAGTCACACCACACCTTCACGAAAGTTTGTAAACATTGTAAGGGTAATATCGAAAATAAGTCAAGCCATTATTTATAGGGAAAATACGAGCAGGATCTCCTATTGAGGCAAACACAACATTACAGTTTGGCTCAACGGAATAAAAAAACAAAAAAACACAAGGA